>NC_135621.1:46801452-48110618 GCF_053574225.1 Canis aureus
GGAATATAAAAATTAGTGAAAAGGAATAAAGGGAAAGGCGTGAAAATATCAGTGAGGGTGACAAAACATGAGAGACACCTAACTCTGGGAAATGAACAAGGGGTAGTGGAAGGGGAGGTGGGCGGGGGGTGGAGGTAATTGGGTGATGGGCACTGAGGGGGCACTCGGCACTCGGTGGGATCAGCACTGGGTGTTATGCTATATGTTGGCAATAATTGAACACCAATAAAAAAAAGAAAAAAATAAAACTCACGAAAACTCTAAAAAAAATAAAATAAAATTTAAAGAAAATCTCAGGAAAAAATAAATTGCTTTCTAACATTAAAAATAGAGCATTATGTTAGTGGAAGCTTTGTTATATTTAACTGGTTGGGACTTTTTTTTTTTTTTTTAAGATTTTATTTATTTATTTGACAGAGAAAGAGAACGCACAAGTAGGCAGAGTGGCAGGGAGAGGGAGAAGCAGAAGCAGGCACTGAGCAGAGAGCCTGATGAGGGGCTTGATCCCAGGACTCTGGCATCATGACTTGAGCCAAAGGCAGATGCTTAACTGACTGAGCCACCCAGGCACCCCAATTTTTAATCCTTTATCAATACATGAGTATCTTTTTCTGGAAAATGTGACTTTTAAATTTCTGATCTTACAGTTATATTTTATGTTTTTTTTTAAAGAAATATATTAAAAACTTTTGGTTTTGCTTCTAGAAAAACTGATTGCTTATCAACGAGAGTTTCTTGCCTTGAAAGAACGTCTTCGAATAGCTGAACATAGAATCTCGCAGCGCTCTTCTGAATTAAATGCCATTGTACAGCAGTTCAAGCGTGTAGGAGCAGAAACAAATGGAAGTAAGGATTCATTAAATAAATTTTCAGGTACAAATGATACTTTAGTTTTATTTCACATAACCCTTTGAAAATAGAATTTTCATAATTTATTTGGAAGTTGTGTAAAATAGCTTTTCAGCCAACATTTATTAACTGTTTTCAGAGAGAAACATCACACAAAACTTCCCTATAATGGTAAATGATAAAAAAAATTTTATTAATTGCTAAATGTGGTTGTAAGAGAGTAATGTTGATTTAGATTTCAGTTGTACGAATTTCCCTAATAGCAAAAAAAAACAGATCTTTTAAAAAACGTATTCCAAATGAGATTAAAATTTAATTTTGCATTTTTACATGTTTTATGTTGTGACCTGTGTGGACCGTAGATAGACTCTGGATAACCTTTGAGCTATTTGAGGCAATTCGTATTCTTATCTGTGACTTATAAGAAAAAAATATGGCTTTATTATAGTGGGTACTTTTGGAGGGTGTCTGATCTATTCCCTCTCTAAGAACTTCTGGTTAGAGTAAGATGAATGCCAATGATCCTTTCTCCGTTTCTGTGCTTTTCTTAGTCTGATGATTAAATTGACATATGTATGTAATCAGTTGCCTCGAAATTTATGTCATCTTTCAAGATTAGAACACTTTTTCAATTATCATCTTTTCCCATCTTTTATCATTCATTCCTCTTGTCTTTAGATTGATCAAGCAGGCCACTGCCTGACCTGATTTTTAAATTTTCATGCTCTATGCTTCCTCTCCTGTTATGGCACAGAAACATTTAAAATTATGGAATGGTAGAGAGAATAAAATATAAACTAGCTATAAGTCTGCTGCTAAGTGATTTCTGTTAACATTTTTTGTTTCCTTCTAGTCTTTTTTCCATGTATGTTTTTTCTTTGGAATTGGGATTGTATATCAGAACCTCAGTTTTACTTTTGAAATAGGCTATTAACATTTTACTGTGTCAATGGATGTTTTTCAGAAACACCATTTTCAATGGACATATGTCTGTTAATCATATACGATAATGTATTAAATATTTTTCTACTATTAGGCAAATAGGATTTTTCCGTGTGGTTTTTTTTCTCTCTAACTTGTAACTCTGTGATGAACATCTTTGTGTATAAATTGGTCACATTTCTGGCAGCCCTTAAGTTATTTTATTACATTATAACTTCCTTAAAAGCAAGGATCACCTTTTTTAAAAAAAAACAACAACAACAAGGATCTATGTTTTGATGATTCTTGATTTCTAAACACATGACACAGTGGCTGGGATAAAATAGATAATCACTAAGTATTTATTGAGTGCATAAAAGTGAAATTCCTAGGAGGGAAATTATTAATAAGACAAATGTTTTAGGGTTTTCAGTGCTCTTCTGAGTAGCTGAAACATAGGTCACATTATCACAATATTTAATATTATTATTTAATCTTATGCTAAGTTAATAGGTTGAAATTTCTGTATTGTAATTCATAATCGTTTCTTTACTTATGAGATTAAACATTAATTTCATTAAACATTAATATAAGTCCTGTGCTTTTCTTTTGTGAATTTTGGGTTCTTGTTATATTTTTAATGGAATTTTCATATAGTTTTGCACAGAAATTTTCTGTGAGACTTTAAGTCCTTACTGTTAACCTTCTGTATTTAAAAGGTCAAATTATATTATAGTTGGAACTTTGGAAACAGTATTGTCTACCAGATTGAGTTTTTATTTCATATTATATTAAAGGATTCATTAACTCCTCCAAGAAAAACTATTTGAAAGTTAGGGTCTGTACTGGACATTCTCAAATTGTACTGTTTAAATTATTATACTTGAATTTTTTCGGGGCCGGGAGCAACTTCCATGTGAAAATTCAGTAAAATAGAATAGCATAGGAAAGTGAAAGTTATTGGTGGTAAATGTCCCTATTACATTTTCATAATTGGGTAGCTTGTTTAGAATGTGTTCTGCAGGGCCTGTGTTCTGAACTGTCATAACAACAAATGATGAAAGCATCCACCTTCTCACGGTTCTTTGGCTTCATTCAGTGCTACCAACATCACGACTGTGAGACTCTGGTTGCAGAAATGTCTTTTTCACTTTAAATGGAGATCTTATTCACCAAAGTATGAAGTCAGGAAAGAAAATTCTTGAGTTCTAGTTCTCATAAATTTTAGCTGCTGTATTTGTAAAATCAGCAACTTCTGTAAGGAAGGTGATCCTGTACATTAATTATGCTTTTTTGTTTTAGATAATACCCTAAAGCTATTAAAGGAGTTAACAAGCAAAAAATCTCTTCAAGTGCCAAGTATTTATTATCATTTGCCTCATTTATTGCAAAACGAAAGAAGCCTTCAGCCTGCTCTCCAAATTGGTAATGGAAGAACGGGAGGTATGTTTGTTTTGTTTCTTACTGGTTGTGCTGCTGGCCTTAATTGGATCTTGGAGTACAACATTGACCATTAAAACCTGGCAGGTCAAAGAAGAAAAATTCCTTCTCTCTACATAGTAGTAACTTAGGACTCATTTACATTGAAAGGAGTTGGGTATTTTTCTCCATAGATCAGAGTATAGAATCGAAAAGGGTCATGAGAAATCTGCCCCATCTCCAGGCAGAAAAATGTTTAAACCTTTTTACTTGTTCTGTTTTCAGAATTTAAGACGTAGAGAGATGACTTTTTTTCTTGTGTCTTCTTTCAACATTAATAGCTCTCTGTCTTGTCAAGAGAGGTTTTCTTATGTTTGCCCCTGCTTTTTTCTCAGACAGCTGGAAGGCATATAATCACTTTTGTTTAACCTTTCATGAAATAATAGAAATACTTTGGTTTGTTTTTTTTCTAATACAGTGAAAAGATTGTTCATTGCATATTTTTTTCCTCTTGTTAGAACTGCTGAAGCTTGAATTTTCCTTGTGGGCCCTATTTACTGTTCTTTCATGATTTTTATTCCTCTACTTTGACTTTGTTAATCTTTTGGAGATTTTAAAATGTAGAGAGCAAAATATCATTTTGTTCCCCTAGTAACTCTAACAAATGACAAAACCATCACTTTAAACAGATACTGAAATTCATCTTTGTGATAATGTTTTTAAGAAGCTGATTTAATCTGCTTTTGATTCAGTAGGATTCTTAAGTATTTTACCTTTTGTCTCCTATTATTTGATCTATTTTTTTTTTTTTTTTTATTATTTGATCTATTAGCATAAGCTTTTATATTTGTCTTTTTTTAGTTCTGCCATCTTTCTACTTTATGAATCATTTAAAATTGCACACTGTCTTCCTAAGGAAGTGATAATTCTTAAAATATCATATTTGGAATAACTCATTTTTCCAGTTTCCTTATTAATTCAATAAATATTTATCCAGGAGGTGCTGGATGTACAAAAGACTAACAAGAAGTGTTGTGTACTTAAAAAAAAAAAAAGTTGTGTACTCTGTTATTTTTTTCTAGATTGATCATTAATTATTTCCAAAGTTGATATTATATCTCTCCCTTTAATAATCACTATTTGGATCAGATGTCTCAGTCATTACATTTATTGGTTTAAACGATGTCTCACTAATAAGAATATCAAATGAAAAGAGAAGTATTTTTATTTTTATTTTTTTAATAAATTTATTTTTTATTGGTGTTCAATTTACCAACATACAGAATAACACCCAGTGCTCATCCCATCAAGTGCCCCCCTCAGTGCCCATCACCCATTCACCCCCACCCCCCGCCCTCCTCCCCTTCCACCACCCCTAGTTCGTTTCCCAAAGTTAGGAGTCTTTATGTTCTGTCTCCCTTTCTGATATTTCCCACACATTTCACTCTGAAGGGTTTTGATCAGAAATGGATGCTGTATTATGTCAAATGCTATCTCTGCATCTAATGAGAGGATCATATGGTTCTTGGTTTTTCTCTTCCTGATATGATGAATCACATTGATTGTTTTACGAGTGTTGAACCAGCCTTGTGTCCCGGGGATAAATCCTACTTGGTCATGGTGAATAATTTTCTTAATGTACTGTTGGATCCTATTGGCCAGTATCTTGTTGAGAATTTTTGCATCCATGTTCATCAGGGATATTGGTCTGTAATTCTCCTTTTTGGTGGGGTCTTTGTCTGGTTTTGGAATTAAGGTGATGCTGGCCTCATAGAATGAATTTGGAAGTACTCCATCTCTTTCTATCTTTCCAAACAGCTTTAGGAGAATAGGTATGGTTTCTTCTTTAAATGTTTGATAGAATTCCCCTGGGAAGCCATCTGGCCCTGGACTTTTGTGTCTTGGGAGGTTTTTGATGACTGCTTCAATTTCCTCCCTGGTTATAGGCCTGTTCAGGTTTTCTATTTCTTCCTGTTCCAGTTTTGGCTTTCCAGGAATGCGTCCATTTCTTCTAGATTGCCTAATTTATTGGTGTATAGCTGTTCATAATATGTTTTTTAAATCGTTTGTATTTCCTTGGTGTTGGTAGTGATCTCTCCTTTCTCATTCATGATTTTATTAATTTGAGTCTTTTCTTTCTTCTTTTTAATAAGGCTGGCTAATGGTTTATCTGTCTTATTAATTCTTTCAAAGAACCAACTCCTGGTTCTGTTGATCTGTTCCACAGTTCTTCTGGTCTCGATTTCGTTGAGTTCTGCTCAAATCTTTATTAACTCTCTTCTTCTGCTGGGTTGTAGGATCTATTTGCTGTTTTTTCTCTAGCTCCTTTATGTGTAAGGTTAGCTTTTGTATTTGAGTTCTTTCCAGTTTTTGAATGGATGCTTGTATTGCGATGTATTCCCCCCTTAGGACTGCTTTTGCTGCATCCCAAAGATTTTGAATGCTTCATTCCCATTAGTTTCCATGAATCTTTTTAATTCTTCCTTAATTTCCTGGTTGACCCTTTCATCTTTTAGCAGGATGGTCCTTAACCTCCACGTGTTTGAGGTCCTTCGAAACTTCTTGTTGTGATTTAGTTCTAATTTTAAGGCATTATGGTCTGAGAATATGCAGGGGATGATCCCAATCTTTTGGTATCGGTTCAGACCCGATTTGTGACCCAATATGTGGTCTATTCTGGAGAAAGTTCCATGTGCGCTTGAGAAGAATGTGTATTCAGTTGAGTTTGGATGTAAAGTTCTGTAGATATCTGTGAAATCCATCTGGTCCAGTGTATCATTTAGCTCTCATTTCTTTGGAGATTTTGTGCTTAGAAGACCTATCGAGTATAGAAAGAGCTAGATTGAAGTCACCAAGTATAAGTGTATTATTATCTAAGTATTTCTTCACTTTGGTTATTAATTGATTTATATATTTGGCAGCTCCCACATTCGAGGCATATATATTGAGGATTAAGTCTTCTTGTTGGATAGTTCCTTTAAGTATGATATAGTGTCTCCCTCTTCATCTCTCACTACAGTCTTCGGGGTAATTTTAGTTTATCTGATATAAGGATGGCTACCCCTGCTTTCTTTTGAGGACCATTTGAATGGTAAATGGTTCTCCAACCTTTTATTTTCAGGCTGTAGGTGTCCTTCTGTGTAAAATGAGTCTCTTGTAGACAGCAAATAGATGGGTCCTGCTTTTTTATCCAGTCTGAAACCCTGCGCCTTTTGATGGGTCATTAAGGCCGTTCACATTCAGAGTTACTATTGAAAGGTATGAGTTTAGTGTCATCATGATATCTATTCAGGCCTTGTTTTTGTGGATTTTTCCACTGAACTTCTTCTTAAAGGGGAATTTTAAGAGTCCCCCTTAAAATTTCTTGCAGAGCTGGTTTGGAGGTCACATATTCTTTCAGTTCCTGCCTGTCTTGGAAGCTCTTTATCTCTCCTTCCATTTTGAATGAGAGCCTTGCTGGATAAAGTATTCTTGGTTGCATGTTCTTCTCATTTAGGACCCTGAATATATCCTGCCAGCCCTTTCTGGCCTGCCAGGTCTCTGTGGAGAGGTCTGCTGTTACCCTAATACTCTTCCCCATGAAAGTCAGGGCTTTCTTGTCTCTTGCTGCTTTAAGGATCTTCTCTTTATCTTTGGAATTTGCAAGCTTAACTATTAAATGTCGAGGTGTTGAACGGTTTTTATTGATTTTAGGGGGGGGAATCTCTCTATTTCCTGGATCTGAATGCCTGTTTCCCTTCCCATATTAGGAAAGTTTTCAGCTAGGATTTGTTCAAATACATATTCTGGCCCTCTGTCCCTTTCAGCGCCCTCGGGAACACCAATTAAACGTAGGTTTTTCTTCCTCAGGCTGTCGTTTATTTCCCTTAATCTATCCTCATGGTCTTTTAATTGTTTGTCTCTTTTTTCCTCAGTTTCCCTCTTTGCCATCAACTTGTCTTCTATGCCACTCACCCGTTCTTCCACCTCGTTAACCCTTGTCGTTAGGACTTCTAGTTTGGATTGCATCTCATTCAATTGATTTTTAATTTCTGCCTGATTGGATCTAAATTCTGCAGTCATGAAGTCTCTCGAGTCCTTTATGCTTTTTTCTAGAGCCACCAGTAGCTGTATAATAGTGTTTCTGAATTGGCTTTCTGACATTGAATTGTAATCCAGATTTTGTAACTCTGTGGGAGAGAGGACTGTTTCTGATTCTTTCTTTTGAGGTGAGGTTTTCCTTCTGGTCATTTTGCTCAGTGCAGAGTGGCCAAAAACAAGTATTTGGAAAAGGAGAAAAAGAGAGGAGAGAAAGAAGGAAAGAAAAGAGAAAAAGAAAAAAAAAAGGAAGAAAAAAAGAAAAAAAGAAAAAGAGAAAAAAAAAGAAAAAAGGGGTGGGGGAAGCAAACAAATCAAAAAGCAAAAAAAGAAAAAAAAAAAAAAAACACGGGGGAGCATCTTCTGATTCTGTATACTTTAAGTCCCTTGACTTCCTCTGGAACTTGTCCGTCTAGCTGGTCTTCTGGGGGAGGGGCCTGTTGTGCTGATTTTCAGGTGTTAGCACTTGGGGGAGCTGCTCTGCCCCCCGCCTGGTGCAGGGCTCAGTGGGGGTTGTTTACCCCGTGAGGCCCCAGGAGGAACAGCAACAGGGGCAGTGGCCAGCTCTGGAGCCCTGGATTCAGCCCCGGCAGTAACTCTGGAGCTCTCCGTCTGCAGGGCCTGGAGGCTCCGGGGCGGGGCCGCTGATCTGCTCAGCTCGGGGCAGGAGCGTCCTTGCTGCCCTGGGCCCTCCCGGCCTCTGCCTGTCCCGGGGGAGGCTGGATCCTGGGCTGTGTCCCGGGGCCCTGTGCTCCGGGGCCTGCGCTGTTGGATTCACGCTCCCGGTGGTGCAGCCCCCTCCGCGGAGCCGCCGCCCGAGCCCCTCCGAGCTGCTCCGGTCCGGCCCTGCGCGCTCCAGCCCTTAGGGAGCTCGGCGCACTCTCCTGGGGCGCAGGTGTCTGTTAGTGTCCCAGGGAGCCTGAGAGCACCCACGGCCTCCTGGGTCTTGATCCAACTCCCTGCGGGTGCCTTTCCATCGGGAAGGTTGGTGCAGCTCCTGCTTCTCCGGTACTGGGCTCTCCTGTCCTGGGGACACTTGCCCCGGCCTCAGCCCGGCTCCTCGCGGGGCCCCTCCCCCTCAGATGCCTTTTGTTTCTTTATCCCCGCCCCCCCCCGTCTTCCTACCTGATAGAAGCGCGAACTCTTCTCACTGTAGCCTTCCAGCTGTTCTCTCTTTAAATCTCAGGCTGAATTCGTAGATTTTCAGGATGATTTTAAGGTTATCTCGGTAATTTGGTGGGGACAGGTGACTTGGGGACCCTACTCTTCTGCCATCTTGCCCCTCCTCCTCCGAGAAGTATTTTTAAAGTCATTTACAACTTGAGAACCTCTAATGGGTTCTCCCATAGTAGCTCATTGTTATTTTGTGAATGTGACATTCTCTCTTATCCTTTTGAAGTACTTACTCCATCCCATTTGTTTATGATTTTATCATAAATATAATGAAATCTTGGTCAACCATCTTTCTACTAGTTAACATTGTTATTAAGTTAGCACTATTTTTGAGGGGTAGAAAATGCAACAGCTTGGAAAAAACCCTCAGGTGTTTACATTAAAATCTTCCTTCCTAAATCGTCAAGCAATGGTTTTTAACATTTTTAGAGTTAGAACCCTTTGCTATCCTAGGAAAACGATAAACCTTCTACTTAGAAAAATGCACATAGAAAAAGTAATTCTAGAAATAGAAATTACATAGAAAAAGTATAGAATTTCTGGGATTTTTTGGAACTCTAAAACCTTTTCAGGGACTTTATATTAACTACTTTTTTTTTTTTTTTTTTTTTTTTTCAGATTTTACTTATGTATTTGACAGAGCACAAGTAGGGAGGGCAGAAGGAGGCACTGACTCCCCACTGAACATGGAGCTGGTGCAGGGCTTGATTGATCCCAAGACACTGGGATCATGACCTGAGCCTAAGGGAATGCTTAACCAGCTGAGCACCCAGGCGCCCCTTCTGTTTTTTTAGGTCAAAGAAAAACTGTTTTTTGCTAAAATTTCTGTGCTTCAGTGGTCAGGCTGGTTAAATAGAGAACAGCACTCAGATCCACTAAGTCTTACTAAGACTAAAGAGGGAGAATGTGTTCTAGACAGCTATTGATTATCTAAAGAGGGGTTTGAATTCCTTTGTGAAGAACAAAGAACTGCCAGCCCACCCTACACACACCACATCTAGTTCCTTCCATGAAATCTGCAGGCTGCAATAAATAGATACAGCAACTACAGATAGGTAAAAGGGCATATTGTACAACTAGGGGTACAAAATATTTGAGGAAACCCACATTGTGAATGACTTAATACTCAAGGAAATTGAATTTGTAGGGCAAGCAGAATATCATTTAGAAATTACACATAATATATTTTAAAGGGATGGTAGGCCAATTCATAGAGGATTGACTGGAAATCTCTGGTGTTCTAATTTCATTGATTGTATTTAAAATTACCATATAGATGGACTGATAAACAGAGTAGACACAGCTGAAGATCAGATTAGCAATCTGAACAATTGAGCTGTGTAGTTCTAGAATCCTTCATAAAGGGCACAAAGAATTGGGGTAGGCAAAAGTTCTAATACCCATCTAATAGAACTTTCAGAAGGAAAGAACAAAGGGAGTAAAGAGAGGAAATAAGCAAATATATAATAGAGAAAAATTTCTTTGAGTTGAAGAAACTCAGCTCTTTAGACTCAGGGCCCATTTAGTGCTGAGCGGAATGGGTGAAGAAAGGTCCTCCACAGGTTACCTACCAAAATGGCATTACTGATTGGTAGAGGACAGCAGGTGGTTCTTTGTGCTGAAGTAAAATGAATGAATGAGTCCATCCATCCACTCACCCACATCTGCTGTGTGCCAGGTACTTTGGTACACAAAATTAGATGTTCTTCCTAGTGTTGTGGAGCTTTAGTCTGGTAAAGGAGAATGCAGGGGTCAAATGATCAATTATGTAAGTAATTGTACAGTTACAGCCTTAATTGGTGATACAAAGGATGCCTTGAAGAATGTATAAAAGAGGCATTTGCTTCAATTAAGGCTTTTAGGGAAGTCTTAAAAATTCATTTGACCTGAGATCTGTGAACTATGTAGCTCACTGGTAAAAGTGGGTGTATTAGTTGCTTCACTGTGCTGTAAAAATTACCACAAACCCAGTGACCTAAAATGGCCTAAGTTTATTATCTTCTAGTTTTGGTAGCCAGTAGTCCTAAAATCAATGTATTGACTAGGGTGTGTTCCTTATGAAGCTTTAGGGGATAGTCTACTTCTTTCCTTTTCCATCTTCTAGAGATTGGCTACATTCATTAGGGCCCCTTCCTTCATCTGCACATCTCTCTGTGACACATCTCCTCCTCTCACAGACTATCCTACCTTCCTCTCATAAGGACCCTTGTGAGTTCATTAGGTTAACCTGGGTAGTCCAGGATGACCTTCCAATCTCAAGATCTTTAATCATATCCATAAAATCCCTTTTGCCATGTTAGGTAATGTATTCACAAATTCCAGGAGTTAGGACATGGACATGGTAGGGATATTATTACGGTTACCACATGGGAGAAAAAAGTATTCCAGAAAATGAGAAGAGCATCACAAAAACCCTGTGATGGGAGCATGGAATATTCTAGAAAATGAAAGAAGTTCACCGTAGATGAAGTGTGGAGTGAAGGGAAGCATGGAATAAGATGAGACGAGAGATGTACTGGAGCCAGACAATGCAGGAACTTGCAGACCATTTATTGGATTTGGGCTTTTTTTTTTTTTTCCAAAGATTTTATTTCTTCATGAGAGAGAGAGAGAAAGAGAGAGGAAGAGACACAGGCAGAGGGAGAAGCAGGCTCCATGCAGGGAGCCTGATATGGGACTCGATCCCAGGACTCCAGGATCATGCCCTGGGCTGAAGGCGGTGCTAAACCGCTGAGCCACCCAGGCTGCCCCAGGATTTGGGCTTTTATCCTAAGAGCAGAAAGAAGCCACTGAAGAGTTTTAAGCAGGACTTACTTAGGATGATTTTATAAGATATAAATTTTACAAAGACTGCAACTGCTGCAATGGGAAGAATGATTGAGTTTATGGACAGCAGAGTAGATTTGAAAGGCCCCAGTAAAAGACTATTGTAGTGATCCCCTTGAGAAAGGACAGTTATGGACTAGATAATAGTGATAATAGTAGAGATGCAAAGAAGAGGACGGGTGGAGGAGTTGTTTGGGATGTATGGGGACATACATATTTGGGAGGAGCTAGTGATCAACTGTTTTTGCGGACTGAAGTAGAGGATGTAGTCAAGGATTAAGTTTTAGGTTTCTGGATCATGTAACTGGGTGGATGGCAGGTGCTCTTCACCGAGATAGGGAACAGCAGTAAATATTTTGCATCATTGGTTTGCAAGAAGATCATAACTTAAATCTGGATATGTTAAGTGAAGAAGTGATTGTGAGTTCTAGAGAAGGATAGTTGGATATTTAGGTCGGGGATTCAGAGATCAGAGTTAGATATAATTTTATGGCTCATTATTTGCGAATAACTGATTGAAAATACGGGGATGGATAGGGCCTAAGACTGAGCCTTGATGGTTTTCTACAGTTAATTTTCAGGAAAGAGAAAGATAAAGCCAAAGAAGATGGAGAAGGTACAGCTGAAGGTAGACTAGTGATTGAAGATGGAAAATGCCAAAATAAGATTGTTTCTAAATTTTCTTAATTTTAAAGGAACCACTAGAATTTAAAAACTTTCCAAGAAAGTTGAAGAAAACCAAGATAACAACAGTTGATAGCTCTATTTTATCTTATAGACTGTATTTTAGATTGTTCAGTACATAATAGATATATTACAGATGCTACACAGTTACTACTTGAATAGGAAATACTGGACAATTAATAAAAGTAATTAGTCCAACCTTTTGGCAAGGTCCACCTTGCTCCTTCCTTAAAGTATGACATAGTTATGTTGTTTACATTGCTGTTACATTTATTCTGAATTCTACCTCCTTAGAATAAATAGATTTTATAGATTATAAGCCACAGAAGTACATTGTGGGCCAGAAGAATGAGTGGACCAGGAAGGGCCATCTTACCTTGGTTCCAGAAGGCAGGGAAAACTGTCTTTTTCTGTGGTAATTTTGTGAATTACCACAAGCCTGGACACTCTTAAGTCTGTAGGTTTAGCTGAAATTAGTATTTACACTTCTAATGCTCTTGGAGACCTTGAGTGCCTTGGTTTAAACTAAAGAATTTAAATTCCAGATCTCTTAACAGTATATTTGGGGAAAAAAATGGCTGCTTCTCTATACATGCCATCTAAAGTTAAAACAATAAACAACTCAAGACTATGGTAGGGAATAGAGTTCGCATTTTTATACTATTTTTGTTTGCATACTCTGGGTCAGCATGTAGTTTGCTTTTTCCATAAACAAAGATTAAACTCCATATAAGCTAGGATTGCATTGGAAAGCTCACATCATAGTTGTTATATTTCTAGTCTATATTCTAAACACTTAACATAATTTTAATTTAAATTCTTAGGTAAAGTTGACCCTAGAACCACATGAAGTTAGAGGCCCTGACCCTCTATACCCCACACAGTCAAAAATCCATGTGTAACTTTGACTCCCCCAAAACTTAACTATTATTGGCCAGTGTTGACCATTAGTTGTTATTGGTAACATAAACTGTTGCTTAACACATATTTTGCATGTTACATGTATTATATACTGTATTCTTACCGTAAAGTAAGCTAGAGACAAAAACATTATTAAAATCATAAGGAGTTGCGCCTGGCTGGCTCAGTCAGTAGAGCATGCTACTCTTGATCTTGGGGTTATGATTTCAAGCCCCACATTGAACATAGAGCCTATTAAAAAAAATCATAGGGAAGAGAAAATAGATTTATAGTACTGTACTGTATTGAGAAAAGTCCATGTATAAGTGCACTTGCACAGTTCAAACCCATGTTGTTCAAGGGTCAACTATATATGGTACTCTGCTTCTAGGGTACCTCATGAGGCATTTTGGAGTAACATGATCATAACAGAAATCTTGATTTGGAGCCCTTTCCTCCTCAGGTGTGTTGTTCTCACCTGCTTAATCAAGTCACCTTTCCTTCTTTCTCTTCCATGCTTTCCCTAGGGTTAAGCCCCATTGATGGTCTCCAAGACATATCTCAAATCCATCCACTTGTCCCCATTTCCAGCACCCTAATTCATACCACCTAACTTCTGACTGATCCCCCCAAAATGCTTTTACTCTGAACACTTTTGTATCTTTTGCCACAAAATTTGGTAATCTTTCAAAATTAAAAATTGGATAATGTCTGTCCCCTGATAACTTTTCAATGACTTTCTCTTGCACTCAGTTAAAAACAAATTTAAGGTTAATTTTGATCTGACCCCTAACTAATCCTGTGAATCTAGGCTTATTCTGCTTTAGATACATTCTGTTCTATTTCTTAACTATGTTAAGATCATTATTTCTTTGGGGCCTTGCTGTTTCCTCTCCTGGAATGTTCTTCCTCTGCTCTTTGTTACCATTAGTTATCAGTTAAGGTGATGGAGGACTTCCAGGACATTACTATCTATAGAGGTACCTGTCAATTCCCCTATTCCCCACCCATTATTTTTTTTAAAGATATTATTTATTAACGAGAGATACAGAGAGGCAGAGAGAGAGAGAAGCAGGTTCCGTGCAGGGAGCCCGACGTGGGGACTCCAGGATCATGCCCTGGGCCGAAGGCAGGCGCCAAAGCATTGAGCCACCCAGGCATTCCCCCACCCATTATTTTTGATATTGCCACATTTTAATTTGTATAGAACATATCACCCACTAAGATTGTATTGTTTATCTTTTCCCCTCTTCTAGAAAATAAATTCCATGAGGGCAGAGAGCTTATCTATGTTGTTCACTATTATCCCTATCACCTAGAATAATATCTTGCATTTGATAAGTGTTCAGTAAATATGTTTGGAACAAATTTGGGAAATCTCTTTTTTTAAATAGTTCTGTTTAATTAATTTTAAAGTTGAAGTATATAATTAACATACAGTGTGTGCTGGTTTCAGATGTACAACATGATTCAAAAATTCTGTACATTACTCAGTGCTTACAATAAGTATACTCTTAATCCCTGTATCTATTTACCCATCCCCCTCCCCTACCTCCCATCTGGCAGCCATCAGCTTAGTTGTTATGTTTAAGAGTCCATTTCTCTTGTGTCTTTTTTTTTTTTTTGTCATTTGTTTTTTAAGTTCCACATATGAGTGAAATCATAGTATTTGTCTTTCTCTGTCTTATTTTACTTACCATTATATTCTCTGTGTACATCTATGTTGTTACAAATGGCAAGATCTCATTCTTTTTTATGGCTAATATTCCATTGTATGTATATACCACATCTTCTTGATCCATTCATTTATGAATGGAAACTTAGGTTGCTTCCATATCTTGGATGTTGAAAAATTGCTGCAGTAAACATAGGGGTGCATGTATCTTTTTGCATTAGTGTTTTCCTTTTCT
Source organism: Canis aureus (assembly GCF_053574225.1). NCBI lineage: Eukaryota > Metazoa > Chordata > Mammalia > Carnivora > Canidae > Canis > Canis aureus. The sequence goes on from NC_135621.1 coordinate 46,816,212, forward strand.
TTGAGTAATACCCAAGGGTAGAATTACTAGATCATATGGTAGTTCTATTTTTACCTTTCTGGGGAAATTCCATACTGCTTTCCATAGTGACTGCACCAGCTTGCATTTCCATAAACAGTACATGAAGGTTCCTTTCTCTTTACATCCTTATTAACGTTATTTTTTGTCTTTTTGATTTTAGCCATTCTGATAAGCATGAGGTCATACCTCATTGTGGTTTTGATATGCATTCCCCTGATGATGAGTGATGTTGCACATCTTTTCACACCTAGTGGGCTTCTATATTCCTTCTCTCAAAAAAATATCTGCTCAGGTCCTCTGTCCATATTTAATTAGATTACTTGCTTTTTTGGTATTGAATTGTAGAAGTTATTTATATATTTTGGATATGAACCACTTATTGGATATATCACTTGCAAAAATATCTTCTCTCATTCACTTGGTTATCTTTTTATTTTCTTGATTATTTCCTTTGCTGTGCAAAAGCTTTTTATTTTTGGTATAGTCCCAATAGTTTATTTTTGCTTTTGTTTCTCTTGCCTGAAGAGACAGACCCAAAAAATGTTGCTAAGGCTTGGACATTGGTCCAGGAGATTACTGCCTATCTTTTCCTTTAAGAGTTTTATGGTTCCAGGTATTGCATTTAGATCTTTAATCCACTTAGGGTTTATTTTTGTGTATGGTGTAAGAAAGTGATCCAGTTTCATTCTTTTGCATTTAGCTATCCATTTTTCCCAACACCATTTATTGAAGAGACTCTCTTTTTTTCCATTGTATAGTCTTACCACTTTTGTTATAGATTAATTGACCATATAGGCATAGGTTTGTTTCTGGGTTCTCTATTCTGTTCCATTGATCTATGTGTATATTTTTGTGCCAGTACCATACTGTTTTGATTAGTATAGCTTTGTGTAGTGTATCTTGAAGTCTGGGATTGTGTTACCTTTATCTTCACTCTTGCTCAAGATTGTATTTGGGGTCTTTTGTGGTTCCATACAAATTTTAGAATTCTTTGTCTTAGTTCTGTGAAAAATGCTTTTGTTTTTTGATACAAATTGCATTGAATCTTTAGATTGCTGTGGGTAGTAAAGACATTTTAACAATATGGATTCTTCTGAGCCATGAGCATGAAATATTTTTCCGTTTGTGTCATCTTTAGTTTCTTTCATCAGTACTTTTTGGTTTTTGGAATATGGGTCTTTCACCTCCTTGGTGAAATTTATTCCTGGTATTTTATTCTTTTTGGTGCAATTGTAAATGGGATTTAAAAAATTTTCTCTTTATACTATATCATTATTAGTGTATAGAAATGCAGCTGATTTCTGTATATTTTGTATCCTGAGACTTTACCAAATCCACTTATCAGTTCTAGTAGTTTTTTGTTGGACTTTGTGATTTTCTATATAGAGTGTTATGTCATCTGCAAATAGTGCAAGTTTTACTTTTTCCTTACCTTTTATATCTTATTCTTGTCTGATTGCTGTGGCTAGGACTTTGATTCCTGAGTTGAATAATGGTAGTAAGAGTGGATATATTTGGCTTGTTCCTGATCTCAGAGGAATAGCTCTCAGTTTTTCACCATGGACTGTGATGCTAGCTGTGGATTTTTCATATATGATCTTTACTATGTTGTGGTATGTTCCCTCTAAACCCACTTTTTTGAAAGTTTTTATCATGACAGATACTGGATTTTGTCAAATGCTTTTTCTGCATTTATTGAGATGATCATATGGTTTTTGTCTTTTCTCTTGTTGTTGTAATGTATCATGTTGATTTGTTTGTGAATATTGAGCCACCAGAAATCCCACTTGATAGTGGTGAATGATTTTTATTGTATTGTTGGTTCAGTTTGCTAATATTTTGTTGAGGATTTTTGCATCCATGTTTATGAAAGATACTGGCCTGTAGTTTTCTTTTTTTGTAGTGCCTCTCTCTGGTTTTGGTATCAGGGTAATGCTGGACTTAGAGAATGAATTTGGAAGCTTTCCATCCTTTTCTGTTTTTGGTGGGATTTTTTTGGAAATAATTTGAGAAGAATAGGTATTAACTCTTCTTTAAATGTTTGGTAGAATTCACCTATAAAGCCATCTGGTCCTGGGCTTTTGTTTTTTTTTGGAGTTTTTAAAATTACTGATTCAATTTTGTTGCTAGTAATCTGTTTACTTTTTTTTTTTTTCCTGATTCAGTTTTAGAAGGTTGTAGGTTTCTAGGAATTTATCCATTTCTTTTACATTGTCCAATATGTTGGCATATTATTTTTTATAATATTCTTTTACAAACTTTTGCATTTCTGTGATGGTGGTATTATTTCTCCTATTTCATTTCTGATTTTATTTGAGTCTTTTTCTCTCGGTGAATCTTACTGAAGGGATATTAATTTTCTTGATCTTTTCAAAGAACCATGTCCTAGCTTTATTGATCTGTGTCATTGTTTTTTAAGTCTCTCTTTCATTTATTCCTGCTCTAATCTTTATTATTTCCTTCCTTTTACTGGCATTGGGCTTTGCTTTGTTTGTTCTTTTTCTAGGTCCTTAAATGTTATGTTATGTTGTTTACCTGATATTTTTCTTGTTTCTTGAGTAAGCCTGTGTTGCTATAAACTTTTTTCTTAGAACAGTTTTTGCTGCCTCCCGAAGATTTGGACTGTTGTGTTTTCATTTTCGTGTTCCCCATGTATTTTTTTTTATTCTTGTTTGATTTCTTGGTTGACCCATTCATTGTTTAGTAGCTTCTTATTTATTCTCATGTATTTGTATTTTTACAGATTTTTTTCTTGTGATTGATTTCTAGTTTCATACTATTGTGGTTGGAAAAGACGGATGACATGATTTCAGTCTTTTTTAATTTATTGAGGCTTGTTTTGTGGTCTAACAATCTGAGAATGTCCCATATCCCCTTGAAAAGAATGTGTAATCAGCCAGTTTTGGATTGAATGTTCAAAATATATCTAATTTATCATTCAAAGTCTCTGTTCTCTTGTTGATTTTCTGTCTTGATCTATCCATTACTCTAAGTGGGTATCTCCTAATATTATTATAGTACTCTTAATTTCTTCTTTTATGTCTATTAATAGTTTTATTATTTAAGTGCCCCAATGTTGGGTGCATAAATATTTACAATTGTTACATCCTTTTGTTGGATAGTTCGCTTTATCATTATGTAGTGTCCTTTGTCTCTTCTTACAGTGTTTTGTAGTCTTTTTTGTCTGATAGAAATATTGTTTTCCCAGTCTTATTTTTATTTCCATTGGTATGGTAAGTGTTTTTCCATCACTTCATTGTCAATCTGCATGTGTCTTTAAGTCTGAAGTGAGTCTCTTATAGGCAGCATATATATGGGTCTTGCTTTCTTATCCATTCAGGCACCTTATGTCTTTTGATTGGAGTATTTAGTCCATTTACATTTAAAATAATTATTGATAAGTATGTACATAATATCATTTTGTTACTTGTCTGGTTGTTTTGCAATTCTTTCATTCTTCTTCTCTTGCTCTTTCCTCTGCAGTTTGATGGATTTCTTTAGTGTTATGCTGGGATACCTTTCTCTTGTTTTTTGTTTGTTTGTTTGTTTGTTTGTTACCATTAGGTTCATTTAAGATACCCTATGTGTATAGCAGTCTGTATTAAGTTGATCATCACTTAAATTTTTGAACCCTTTCTAAAAGCACTGAAATTTTCCTATGTGCTCTCCACCCCCTGGTTTATGTATATGATGTCATACGTACTTTTATGAATCTCCTAACTGATTTTTATACTTAAAATTGATTTTACTCCTTTTATGCTTTAATTTCCATACTGGTTTATAAGTGATTAATCTACTATTTTTATTGTATCTTTGCATTTACCTGTGAACTTTTTCCCTTCCTTAATTTTCTTATGCCTAATTATGGCCTTTTTTTCTTACTCAGAGAATTCCCTTTAACATTTTTTTGTAAACCTGGTTTAATTGTGATGAACTCTTTTAACTTTTGTTTGTCTGGGAAAGTCATTGTGTCTCCTATTCTGAATGACTGCCTTACTGAATAGTGTTTTCTTGGTTGCCTGTTTTATCTTTTCAGGACTTTGAATATATTGTGCCACTCTATTCTGGCCCACAAATTTTCTATTTTAAAATCAACTAATAGCCTTATGTGGTTTCCCTTATATATAACTGTTTTCTTTTCTCTTGCTTTTTAAAATATTCTCTCTTTATTACTTATTTTTGTCATTTTAATTATTATGTGTCTAGGTATGCACCTCCTTGGGTAAATTTTGTTGGGGGCTTTCTGTGCTTCCTGGGTCTGGATGTCTGTTTCCTTCCCCAAAGTAGGGAAATTTTCAGCAGTTATTTCTTCAAACAAGTCTTGTGTTGCCTTCTTTCTTCTTCTGGGATCTCTATAATGTGAATGTTACTACGTTTGATGATATTATTGAGTTTGCTGAACCCGTTCTCTTTTTTTTTTTATATATATATATTTTCACTTTTTGCTGTTTGGCGTGGTTGCTTTCCATTACTCTGTCTTGCAGATCACTGCTTAGTTTTTCTGCCTCCTGTAGTCTGCTGTCAATTTGCTCTAGTGTATTTTGGATTTTAGTTATTGAATTTTTCATTTCTGACTGGTTCTTTTTTATATTTTCTATCTCTTTGTTGAAGGTCTTACTGAGATCCTCCACTTTTTTTTTCAAGTCCAGTGAGTATCTTTATGACCGTTATTTGAATTCTTTATCAGGCATATTCCATTTCCTTTAGCTCTCTTGCTGTGATTTTGTCCTGTTCTTTCATTTGGGCCATATTGCTCTGTTTCCTCATTTTGTCTAACTCTGTGTTTGTTTCTGTCAGCTATATCTCCTGATCAGGTATATCTCCGTAAGTGGCCTTATGAAGAAGAGCTCTTCTTCATAAGAAGATGAGATGCAAGATGTGATGTCTTGCAGCACAATGTCCTCTGTTCACTGGAACCAGGCGTGTCAGATGTCTCTTGTGAGGCTGTGTGAGCCCTGCTGTGTGACTGAGCTGCACTTATCTTCAGTCCAGTGGCTGCAAAGGCCCGCTTCACCGGTTTGGGGTACACTGGTCAGGGTTTGGTCCCTATGCTGTTAGGGGCTTGTGGCAGGCAGGTCAGTAATCAGACTGGATGGCTGCCCTTCATTATGTGCTCTGGGACTGCAGGTGCACCGTGCTGCAGGGCACTATCTCTGCACTGCTAGCTATAAGGTTTGGCTTCTGGGACTGTTGGGTACACTGGTTTGTGTGATTATATTCCCTCCACCCCAGAGCAAGAGTCACTTTGGAGTAGCACTGGTCCCTGCTGGGGTTGCTTGCATGGTATGTTGGGGCAGAAGTGGCCTTGGAGGCATGCCTGCAGAGTAGGTCAGGTTGGATGTGGTGCCTCTGATGGGGAACATGGTGGGGCACTTGGTGCTAGCAGAGTACGTAGAGAGTGTTTGTGCTAGTTACTACAGGTGTCTGCCTATATCAGGGAGTAGGGAGGGAGGCTGGGGTAAGAGAATGGTGCTTGCCAGCACTTTTGTTCTTAAAGTCTTCTAAAGATTCCTGAACCTCCAGTACAAAATCCGAGATACCCCAGGCACTTTCCAAACTACTGCTTTCTTGTGTCTCTGCAGAGTTATTTGTTATGCTGCCTCTTTAAAGGTGGGGACTCGGTTTCCTATTATCCTTGAGCGCTCCTGGAGCTAAGCCAGCTGATTTTAATGTACCTGGAGTTAAGGTCTGCTGATTGTAGAACTCTGGAAGTTAAGCCCACTGGTTTTCAAAGCCAGATGTTATGGAGATTGTTCTTTGCAGGGTAGTTTGTCTGTGCCTGTGATACCTTCTCGATGCTTGTGGTATCCCTCCTCTGTGTGGCTAGTCTCACAGAGGTTTGGTTCCTAAGTGTGTTTCTACCCCTCTTGCACTTTTCAGTGTAACCTTCTCTACAATTAATTTGTGCCAGTCTTTGAGTCTTTTTCAGAGTTAGTTGCACTGTGTGTCCATGAGTTCAGGATCTTACTACTCTGCCGTCTTCCCAGAAGTCCAAATATGACAGATCTCTTTTTGAGCCCTGGGAAGTTTTTCATCTGAAAATGGAAGAGAGGAATGTGACACCCATCTTTGGGGATAGCTTTTAAACCATTTGGGTCTCAATATTCTTTTTTATTGGGAGGAGTATTATTGCTTTTTAAATTTTAATTTCAGTACAGTTAATATATAGTGTTAGATTAGCTTCAGGTGTACAATACAGTGATTCAACAGTTTTATGTGTAACTCAGTACTCATCATGGTAAGTGTATTCTTTAATCCCCATCACCTATTTCATCTATCCTTGTGCTCACCTCCTCTGTTATAACCATCTCTTTGTTCTCTACAGTTAGGAGTCTGTGTTTTCAGTTTGTGTCTTTTTTTTCCCCTTTGTTTTGTTTCATAATTCCACTTGTGGGTTAAATCATATGGTATTTGTTTTTTTCTGATTGACTTATTCCAGCTCCATCCATGTTGTTGCAAATGGCAAGACTATATTCTTTTTATGGGTGAGTAATATTCCATTGTGTGTATATATACCTCATCTTCTTTATCCTTTCATTACTCCATGGACACTTCGGCTGCTTCCATTATTTGGCTATTGTAAATAATGCTGCAATAAACATAGGGTTGCATATATCTTTTGAATTAATGTTTTCATATTCTTTGGGTAAATACCCAGTAGTGCAATTTCTAGATCATAGGGTAGTTCTATTTTTAATTTTTGAGGAACCTCTATACTGTTTTCTGCAGTGGCTGCACCAGTTTGAATTTCTACCAACAATGCATGAGGCTTTTTCTCCATGTCTTTATCAACACATGTTGTTTCTTGTGTTGTTGATTTTAGCCATTCTGACAGATGTGAGGTATTATCTCATTGTGGTTTTGATTTGCATTTCTTTAGTGATGACGTCAGGCATCTTTTCATGTGTTTTGTTGGCCATCTGTATGTCCTCTTTGGAGAAATATCTGTTCATATCTTCTGCCTTTATTTTATTTTATTTATTTTATTTTATTTTATTTTATTTTATTTTATTTTATTTTTTTTTTATTTTTTTTATTTGTTTTATTTTTTTAAAGGTTTTATTTATTTACTCATGAGGGACAGAGAGATAGGGAGGCAGAGACACAGGCAGAGGAAGAAGCAGGCTCCATGCAGGGAGCCCAATGTGGGACTCAATCCCAGGTCCCCAGGATCATGCCCTGGGCTAAAGGTGATACTAAACCACTGAGCCACCCAGGCTGCCCTTCTGCCCACATTTTAATTGGATTGTTTTGTTTTGTTTTGTTTTGTTTTTTTGAAAAAAAAAAAAAAGTTGAGTTGTATTAGTTCTTTACATATTTTGGATACCAGCACTTTATTAGATATGTCATTTGCAAATACCTTTTCCTATTCAGTTGGTTGTCTTTTAGTTTTGTCAAAAGTTTCCTTTGTGCAGGAGCTTTTTATTTTGATATAGTTTCAGTAGTTCATTTTTGCTTTTGTTTCCCTTGCCTCAGGAGACATACCTAGAAAAATGTTGCTATGGCCATTGTCAGAGAAATTATTGCCAATATTGTCTTCTAGGATTTATATGGTTTCATGTCTCACATTTGGGTTTTTAATCTGTTTTGAGTTTATTTTTGTGTATGGTGTAACTAACTGGCATGGTAGATTCTGGTAGATTCAAGCTTCCTTTTAATTTCAAGATTTTATGAATTCTAAATATTTTGTAGCATTTCCAATAAATTGTTGCATTGAGACAAATATTTTTAACATTTGCAAAATATCTCTCTACTACTATATAACAGGATATTAAGGTGTCATTTAAAAAAGACTTCCTGTGGAATACAGTCCTATTATAACACAATATATACATTCCTAAAGTTTATCATGCTGTGGAGAATTGTGCAATAAAAGGAGAAAAGTCAGTGTTACAGTGGTCAGAAACTTTGTCGGTTACACATACAAAAAGACAAAAAACATAAACAGCGCAGTTTTATACCGTGAAATTATTAAGAAATACAACATACTATAGTAAACGTGGCACTGAATAATACTTGAGATTTGCTGGGCTTCATAAGAATTGCAGCTTGGAAGGTTCTGAGAAGTGTGAGGCAAGGCAGATTATTTGCAATCTGGTAGAAATTTCAACACTAGATATGTGTGGTTCTTAGCATCAGTAAACTGAGACAGATGGTAGAAGGTAGAAGTATATACATACGGTTTGTGTATTGCTACATTGCTTGGTTCTGTTTTTTGAACTCATTTCAAATGGATGTCATTTTCTGTGTTTATCTAGTGAATGCTTGTCCCAGAGGAGAAATTGCACAGAGAATTTCCCAATACATTAATCACTCAGGAAAAAATTTGTGTTCCAAAACAAGCATTATAGTAGAACTGGCTGTAATTTTAGACTTACAGAAAGTTGCACAGATAGTATGCACGGTGTTTTCATATATCTCACCCGGTTCCCTTAAGGGTTCAAATTTTATGTAAATATAATGTAATGATCAAAACCAGGAACTTGACATGTTGATGTTATAGTGTTAACTAACCTTAGTAGATCCTATTCAGATTTTGTCATTTTCTCATCCTTCTTCTTTTTCTATTCCAGGATCCAATTCAGGATCCGTATTTCATTTGCTTGTCATGTCTCCTTCATCTTCTGCCATCTTGGACAGTTCCTTATTCTTTCTTTGTCTTTCCTGATCGTGACACATCAGAGAATACCTGGACAATTATTTTGTGGATTATCCCCTTAATTTGGATTTGTCTAGTATTCATGGTTAGATTGAGGTTATGCATTTTTGGCAAGAAAACCATAGAAGGGATGTTGTGTCCTTCTGATTGCATTATATACATGATATCTGAGACATTGATTTTTTTTGAGACATTTTAAAGATGTGTTCAGTGCTTCTGATTTTCAATTGTATAATTTATATTTGTTTATACTTTACAGTCACTTGTTTTTCATGTGAGGTTTAAAGTCTTCATTTTTATCAGTACATTGACTTTTTTAATGGATAAGCCCTGTGGAAAAGAATTACACTGTTATGGGTATGCCTTTATATCCTGTGATTATTTTTCTCTGTATAGTAGTATATTCTGATTCCTCAATTATTGTTGAATAGTGTATTTTGATTTCTCAGTTATTTCTATCAACTTGAGAGGGTATAATCACTTTTGAAATACTAGTATTATTTTATACTGTCTTTGTGAAATCTTTTTATGTAATGACTATCATTATTTTGTTGCAGTGTCAATAGTAATGGGAATTCCCACAGTGAAGAGAGAAGTTAAATCTTACCTCATAGAAACTCTTCATTCCCTTATTGATAATCTGTATCCTGAAGAGAAGTTGGACTGTGTTATAGTAGTCTTCATAGGAGAGGTAATTATTTAATTGTCATTATTTTTTGCTACTTTTAATCTATAAGAGTTGAAGCCATAATTGAATGTTTTAATACACTTTTAAAAATGTGATGAATCAAGGTTAGGTAATACATTCTTTCTGATATTAAACTTAAGTGTAGCTTGTTGTGTTTGCCTTAACTTGTCTCCTGCAGTAACAGTCCAGGAATAATAACTTGTTGTGAGTAGGATAATATTATATTCATAAATCTTTAAGAGCAGTGAGTCCCCGTTTTTACCTGTAGGGCTTAAATTTGGAGATTTGCACTGATTTTCTTTGGGAGTTTTGAAACCTGAGAAAGGCTTTGCATAGGTTGCGGTTTTATCATTTCTTTATTTTCTCCACCTCTCCTGTGTACTTCCAAGAGGCAGTCATCACTATTTTTTAAAAATATTTTATTTATTTATTCATTTGAGAGAGAGAGAGAGCACAAGCAAGGAGAGAGGCAGAAGAAGAGGGAGAAGCAGGCAGCCCACTGAGTAGGGAGCCTGATGCGGGGGCTTGATCCCAGGAATCTGACCTGACCTGAGCTGAAGGCAGATGCTTAACCAACTGAGGCATCCAGGAGCTCCTCAGCCATCATTATTATTTTAAAAGTCAAAATATGGATAAGAATGTGAAACATTTCTTATATTTCAGTCTCCTTGCAAGACCTAGGGAAAGCATATTGAATATGCTTTTTGCGAATAATGAAGGGAAAAAAGCCCCTGGAATATTTTCTTAATAATCACATAGAATTTCAGAATATGAAAGGACTTAGGAGATTATCTGGTTCTGGCTTACTGATTCCCAACTTTTCATGGTTTCTCATGCCTTTTAAAAGGAAAATGTTCTTAATGTTTTCTTTAGTATAAAGAAAGCATACATTTAAAACAATTTAAAACAAGCATACCATTTAAAACAATTACAGAAATGTATAATGAAAATTTAACTTCTCCTCCATGTAAATAGAAATACTATGGATATTCTGAAATACATTTTAAGAACTTGGGGATCCATGGGTGGCGCAGCGGTTTGGCGCCTGCCTTTGGCCCAGGGCGCGATCCTGGAGACCCGGGATCGAATCCCACGTTGGGCTCCCGGTGCATGGAGCCTGCTTCTCCCTCTGCCTGTGTCTCTGCCCCTCTCTCTCTCTCTCTCTCTGTGACTATCATAAATAAATAAAAATTAAAAAAAAAGAACTTTTTCTATGACTTGTATACATTTATATATAAATGCAATTGTTCTGTACATTTTTTCATATCATTTTTCTATGCTAAAAAGAGTATCATCATCGTTTTTTTATGACTACAAAGTATTCCATTGTATAGTTTTAACATAATTGACTTAATTTCTGATTGATAAACATTTAGACTCTGTACAAATTTTTTGCCCCTCCCCCCCTTTTAAGACTGCTCTGTGCATTACTGTAAATAAATTGTTGGGCACTTGTATACTTACTGATGTGGGATCCATTCCTAAATGTGGAATTGCTGGGTCATAGTCCATATGCATTAAAATGTTCATAGATGGCCAAAATGCCCTACAGAAATTAATCCAGGTTATCCCTTTTCAGCAGTCTGTGAGAGAGCTTGTTTTCTTGTCCCCATGCTCTGCTAGATAATATTAGTCTTTAATTATTTTTTGCCAAGTTGATGGATAAAAATAATATACTACTTTTGTTTAATTTGGGTTTCTTTACCAAATGGGATTAAATATTGGTTTATATGTCTTTTGACCACTTGTACTTACACAGATTTTATTTGTCAGTCGCATATTGTATGTTAGTAGAAATTGTATAATCTCTTGGCTTATATGTCTTTTGGCCATTTATATTTATACAAATTTTATTTGTCAGTCACACATTGTATAGTAGAAATTGGTACAATCTCCTTGGAAAGCAATTTGACAATAGCTATTAAAATTTCAAGTACTGTACTCGGGGACCTAACATTCTGCTTCTAAAAATTGATCCAGTAAAAACATTTGCAAGTGTGTAAATATATTCAAGCTCATACACACTTTTATACAGCTCTTACATGTGCATTAATTAGATGAATAGAGAAAATGGTCTTGTGGAATATATTCTAAACTATTCTAGCAGATATCATGAGGATTCGGATTATGGGGATATGCCGCTTTGTCTTGTATACAGTTTTGTAAAACTAGAATACTGAGCATGTACTGGTTTTTTAATGAGAGAAAGAAAAGCCTTAACACTAGAAAGGAAAGAAATATACATTTGTGTAAAGGAAAAACTCAATTTTTTTCTTCCTTTGTAGGGAAAAACTCTATTCTTCCCTACTATGTTTCTTCTCTCTGTGTCTCTGCTTTTACACAGACACTTCATTGACACTTTTGGTCAGCAAATGTGTGGAAGCTTTTCCCCACACCAAGGAATTCTCTGTGACAGCAGCTGGATGTCCTACAGCTTAACTGAATTCTGATGCTATCTTCCTGAAGTTAGCTACAGATCTCACAGGTTAAGGGCTTAGTTGTACCAAGTTGCTCCTTGCCCCCACATACACACATAATTCAGATGCCAGTTGCAAGCCCTGTGTTTCTGACCAACCAGCTATAGACTGGAGGTTCCAAAGACCTCCTTCTTGGGTTTGATTAATATGCTGGAGTGCCTAACAGAACTCTGCAGAACATCTATGTTTATTAATTTATTAATGATAAAGGATACAGACAAACACCCAGGTGGGAGAGATGCATAAGGCAAAGTATGTAGGAAGGGGCATGGAGCTTCCATACTCTCTTAGGGTGCCATTCTCCCAACACCTTTATGTATTCACCAGCGTGGAACCTCCCCAACCTTGTCCTTTGGGTTTTTATGGAGGCCTCATTACAGTCATGACTTACTAAATTGTTGGCCATTGGTGATTGATTCAACCTCCCAGTCATCTCCCTTCGCTGGAGGTTGGAGGGGTGGGATTGAAAGTTCCAACACTCTGGTCACATAGTAGGGTCTCCTGGCAGCCAGCCCCCATCCTTCATTGGGGTGGATCAAAAAAGGCACCTTATTAACATAACAAAAGACAGTCTTGCTCTCATTGCTTAGGAAATTTCAAGGGTTTGGGGAGCTCTGTGCCAGAAATGGAACAAAGACCAAATATATATTTATTATTATAAATCAAAATATCATAACTTAAAATTAGTTTCAGTCTATAGGTACAGATGTGTGTACAAAACGATTCCAGACCCTCTTGCCATAGCCCTTCACCTGATCACTAAGGTGTAATAACACTGGGTTTAGAGTCAGATGACCCATATTCAGGGCCTGGATTCTGCTACTTACTGTCACTTGAGCAGATTGTTTTTTCTCTCTTCATTCTCAGTTTCATCATCTCTAAAATGAGAATTATGCTATTGAGCCTTTTAAGCTCAACAGTGTTGCAGGCAGACACAATGAGATCACACACATGGAGAAGTGTTGCATGCTGACAGTGCAGTGTGAGTGCCTGCAATATTCTGATCTCTGAAGACTCCTGAATTGCAGTATTTGTATATGTATCTATGTAGAATTTCAGTATTTGGCAGAAAGTCTGTCCTGAGCAGAACTGATTTATAGAATTCATTGAATTGCCTTTAGGCAATTTAAAAATATTAATCACTATATTTGATTCTACCTTGATTAATCGTTATTGGTCTATGTGTTTGGTAGATCAGGGTATGTTAACACTAGTAACAAGTGCATACATATTCTGTGACTAGGACCATGATCTATCTACATGTTGCATGGTTTCTAGCTCTGGATCTCTAGCGTCTTCCTAAGCCCATATTTCCAACTGCCTTCTTAATAACATTAGTTGAATGGTAAATGGTTTGATGAGCAATTTTTAATCTGTCCATAACTAAGTTAATCTGGTTTTCTCTGGCAGCCCCGGTGGCCCAGTGGTTTGGAGCCGACCTTGGCCCGGGGTGTGATCCTGGAGACCCGGGATCCAGTCCCACATTGGGCTCCCTGCATGGAGCCTGCTTCTCTCCCTCTCCCTCTGCCTGTATCTCTGCCTCTCTCTCTCTTTCTGTCTGTCATGAATAAATAAAATCTTAAAAAAAATATCTGGTTTTCTCAAACTACTTCTCTTCCAGGTTTCCCATGTGCTTATTAAAGGTTTTTTTTTTTTTTTATACCACAGAATTAATAAGTCTGTGTTCTAGTTATTTTACTCTCAATTTGTTATGTGGATCTAGTGTGTTTTCAGTTTTGTGTTATTCCTTAGCTTGAAATGTTGCCTCTTCCTTTCTCTTTCTTAATCATCCTTCAGGTCCTTGCTCACCCCTTCTATGAAACTTTCCTATCACCCGTATGAATTTTATTTAGAGTAAATAGGTAGAAGTAAATTGATCTTTCGCAAACATTTTTAATTTTTGTAAAGGTGTTAATTACCTTTGGTCCACTTTAATGTATGAAAAAAAAAACGTGTAGAAGAATACCTATAGACGTTAAAATGTATAATCTTTTTATGCTTGTTAGACTTTCCGTTCTTCATGTTCTATTTTTCTTGAAGGGGAGGGTCCATAAGAACTCCCCTCTGGGAAGAGAGAAGACGCAGAAAAATAGTTACTAGATCTATTTTTGTTCTTTGTTCCTCTCTGGTGATTTCTCTCTTGGGGTCAGTTGGGCATAAATGATGAGACATTTATAGAACACGCAAGGTTTTGAACAGTTGACTGTTAATGTACTGTTTGACTCTATTCTAGAATTGCAGGAGTTAAGAGGAATAAATTCCAGTTACTCTGAAGGATCCATTGTACAATGCAAGTGTGATATTCAGATTTTAAGATTGTATCATTCTTATGTTTACTTTTACCTTACTTTTACTTTAAATTATAACCTTTGTATTTTAATAATCCTTTGTTGTCCGTGTGCCTCATTATTTGTTATATATTTTATGCTGTTTTATAATATTTTTTATACTGTACCATCATTTATATTATTTCTGTCACGACCATTTCTGACAAAACGTTTTCCTACTCTGGATTTTAGCAAAATTTGTTTTTCCTGTTCTGTTCTTGTATTTGGAGAATTCTCCGTTTTATGAATCTTGGTGGGAAGAAACCTCTCTCCCATTATGGAACCTAAGTATCCCAGGTAATTGCTTTACCAGTTCAAGCATATGACTTAGGCTCAGCTGCTTGGGTATTCCTATCCTGGACTTTGAGTGGAGCTTAATTATTTTTTGATCACACAGAAAACCCAAAAGAATAAACAGATAAATTATTAGAAATAATAGGGGAATTTATCAAGGTGACCAAGTGAGATCAATTTATATTTCTATATACCAGTAACAAAAAAGCATTTCTTCTAAATATATTTTTCTAAAGAAGCAAGGATTCTTGAATATGTCTCTGTTTGGGATTGTGTCATGTTTCCTTAAGATTAAATTCAGGTTTCACATTTTCTTGGTGAGGAGTAGTTTTTAATTTTGATGAAGTCTAATTTAATCAGTGTTTCCTTCTATGATTATTGTTCTCTGTGACCTAAGCAATTATTGCTTAGCCCCAAATTGTGAAGATTATCTCTTCTGAAAACTTTGTTTTAACTTCTTTATTAGGTCTGCAGTCCATCTTGGGTTAATTTTGGTTGTGCAGTAACATGGTGTTCACATTCATTTTTTCCACGTGGGTGTTCATGTACTCCACTACCTGTTGTTGAAGACACTTTCCTTTCCCCACCAGATCAGTTTGATGCCTTCTTTGTAAATCCAATGACCATATAGGTTTAGGTCTTTTTCTGTCCTATTACATTGATGTGTAGGTTGATCCTTATGCAAACACCTCACTATCCTGATTACTATTACTTTGAATTAAATATTGAAATCAGGTAGGGTTAAATCCTCCAATTTTGTTGTTTTGGGATTGATCTAGATATTTTGGACATTTAGACTCCTCACAGTCATTTCTAATATCTGGTGTTGCTTCATAGTAGCAAGTGCTTCAACTGGGTGTTTTTTCTTTTAAATTAATGGAGAGATATTTGGTCACAATTTTTCAGCTGTTTTTTGGCTAGCCATATAGTTTTTTTGTTTTTGCTGAGCTTCTCCCTTTTCTCTTATATTTTTGTATAGTTGCTCTGCTGGTTCCTTTTTAATGACTCATAGAAAGAAATAGCTTATTTTTCCCCCCTCTAGGCCAATAGTTTACGTGGGGGGAGGGGGCAAAGTAGTGTTCCAGACTAGTTTTTTTCTTTTCTTTTCTTTTCTTTTTTTTTTTAAATCAAAGACTGTCTTTGTAACTGCTACAGAGTCAGGATGCTTGCTGCAAATATAGTTAGTCTGTGCAATTCTTCAGGCTACCTCTGATTATTGGAACCACATTGAGTTCCTTTTGAGCTTAAGAAGTTTGGTTATTAATATGGATCTTACTGAAAATGGAGTTTACAGTTTTGTATCTGTTTCTCATTGATAATTCTGTATAATGTCAGTGCTTCCTAGGCAAATTCTATATAAGTGGCTTAATCTTTTCAAGTTAGTTTATTGTGCTTTCGGCTAGGGATTAGTTACCTGAGTGCTTTGGAACTTTTCCACGCAAGGCACCTGAGAAGGAGGTAGCTTCTGAAACAGTTGTATTCCATCTGGTTATGTTTTCTCAAGCTCTCATAATTGTCTGTTATCTTTTTAAAATAAAGGCAGAAGTATAGATATTGTTCTAATTATTCTTTCATTCACTGAACATGTATTTATTGAAGTACTAAAATGAAAGTACTGGAAGGATTTTAAAAAACCCACTGGATAGTAGATTATGTCCTTCACTTGTAATCTAGATTCCACAGGAATCTTTTTTCTCTTTCTTTTTGTTTTTCTGCATTAAAAAATATATATTAGTTATACACGCACATGGCTGAAGAGTCCCAGTAGTCTACAGAGTCTGTTATTCTAAACAGTAGTCTCCTGTCTTCACTTTTCCTAAAGCCCCTGCAATTTCCTTCTTTTCCCTTCTCCATTTCCCTCCCTCTGAGACCTGTTGAGGCTTCTAGCCTTGGCTGACTGGCAGTCAGGCAGAGCAGACCTCCCTATGATGCTATTCAGGTGACATTCTTTGATCTTTTCAAAGAACTAACTTTTGTTTTTTTTAATTTTTTATGGGAGTTCAATTTGCCAACATATAGCATAACACCCAGTGCTCATCCCGCCAAGTGCCCCCCTCAGTGCCCATCACCCAGTCACCCCAACCCCCTGCCCACCTCCCTTTCCACTACCCCTTATTCATTTCCCAGAGTTAGGTGTCACTCATGTTTTGTCACCCTCACTGATATGTTCACTCATTTTCTCTCCTTTCTCTTTATTCCCTTTTAGTCTTATTGACTTCATCATTTATTTTCCTGTCATGTTAATTTCCATTCTTTATTTTTCTTCCCTTCTGCTTGCTTTTAGTTTGCTTTACTCTTTTCCTAGATTTTTAGGTTTTCCTGAAATGTTAGATACTTTTTTCTAGAATTTTTTTAAAGATTTTATTTATTTGTTTTAGGGAGAGAGGACAGCATACGAGAGAGGGGCAGACGGGGAGGGTAAGATAGAGTGTCTAGTAGACTCCATGGTAAGCATGGAGCCCGTCACGGGGCTGAATCCTGGGAGTCTGAGATCATGACCTGAGTTAAAGCCAAGAGTAAGATGCTCAACTGAATGTGCCACCCAGGCACTCCTAGATTTTCTAGATTTTTCTGAATTCTTAGGTTATTGGCTGGAGATCTCTTCTAGTAGAGGCAATTTTAAGCTATAAATTTTTCTCTAAGCACACATTAGCTTCATCTCACAAATTCTGGTATGTCAGATTTTACTTTCATTCAGACCAAAATACTTTCTAATTACTGCTTTGACCCATAGGTTATTTAGAAATGTATTTAATTTAATGTGTTTAATTTTTACCTATTTGTAGATTTCCCAAATTTCCTTCTATTGTTTTGTTTCTAACTCAGGCCTTTTAAATTTATCAGTACTTGTTTATGGACTAGCATAGGATCTATCCTGGACAAGATTCCATGTTGCTTAAAAGAATGGATTCTGCTATTGTCCAAGAGGAAGGAGTGTTTTATAAATGTCTGTTAGATCAAATTGGTAGTGTTGTTCAGGTCTTCTGTAGACTTTCTGAGTATCTGTCTAGTGTTTCTGTTTTTTATTTTAAATTACAGATTACAGTGTTAAGTGTATCAGTAATGGTTTTGGCTTATAATTTTTTTAGCATTTTTATTTTAAAATGTTATACATTTGTTACAAATCATACAATGCCAATTAGGAAGAAATTGTACATACATAATGTCCTATTAAATTTGCATGTATTTCAACAGTTATTTACCAAAACAGTGATAAATACTAGGCATATCTTTGAATAAAACAAAACCTCAGCCCAATGAAACTTACTGGAAAGACATATTAAAAAACAAATACGGGGAGCCTGAGTAGCTCAGTGGTTGAGTATCTACCTTTGGCTCAGGTCATGATCCCGGGATCCTGGAATCAAGTCCCACATTGGGCTCCCCACATGGAGCCTGCTTCTCCCTCTACCTGTGTCTCTGCCTCTCTCTGTGTGTCTCTCATGAATAAATAAAATCTTAAAAAAAAAAACCCAATACATAATACATTAAGTGGTAGTAAATGCTTGAAGAGTAAATCAGAGCAATAGGAAAGGGAGTATGAGGTTGCCAGGGGATGGTTTATTAGAGTGGTCAGGACATGTGGGTAAAGACCTGAAGGATGCAAAGGTTGATTATTCCAAGCTGAATAACAGCATGTGCAAAGGGTCTAAGGCAAGAGTATTGCTTGGCACATTTTGTGAAACAGCAGGGAGAGGCCTGTAGGGCTGGAAAAGAAAAGATGAGAGGTTCACTAGCAGGAGGAAGTCAGAGAAAGAGTGGGGTGGGCCATGTCACATAGGACGCTACAGGCCGTTTTAAGAACTTTGTTTTTACTCTAAGGGGACTAACAAGGTTTTTTTATAGGGCTGCATGGCAGATATTTTAGGCTTTGCATGCTGTGCAGTTTCCGTTGCATCTATTCAGCTCTGCTGTTGTAGCCTGAAAACAGCCAGAAATAATATGTAAATGAATGGATGGGGTTGTGTTCCAGGAAATTTTTACTTTATGAAAACAGACAGTGGGTCTTTCTTGATCTAATTAACACAAAATTTTTTGAGGATTTTAAGTAGAGAAGACACTTGATTTACTTTTCATTCCTTTAAGTTACCTTAAAATACTTTATTTTGAAGTAATTTGGGGTTTATAGAAAATTTACAGAAATAATACAGAGTATTCCCTTCACTGAGCTTGCTGTAATGCTAACAACTTATCTAGACATGTTAAGATTATCAAAACCAGGAAACAAAAATTAGTATAATATTTGCTAAACTATAGACTTTATTCAAATTGGACATTTTTTAACTGAAGGTTGTTTTTCTGTGTTAGTGTCTAGTCCTAAATATCACATTGCATTTAGTTGTTCTGACTCCTTAGTTGCCTTCTATACATGATAGTTGCTTGTACTTTTCTTGTCTTTCATGAACTTGGAGATTTTTAATGAATACACTAGTCAGTTACATTGTAGAATGTCTTAGTTTGGATTTGTTTGATATTTTCTCATGATCAGACTGTAGTCATGCATTTGTGGCAAGAATAACCTGACTTACCTTTTAAAAGGGTCACATTGGCTTCTTTGGAAAGGGAAGCAAAGAATCTACTTAGGCAACTATTATAATATCCAAGTGAGGCATAGACTAGGATAATTGAAGAGGTGGTTGAGAATTTGAATGGTTTCTAATTAGAAAAGATTGAGAACTATTGCTGTACATCAACTATTTAGGAGAAAGAAAGGAAGAAAGACTAAGATTTATTGAAAGTGAAGTGTTTGACTATTCTTTTAACAACTTGACCATTTTAGAGACTAGTAAGGCTAACTATTTGTCAGCCTTTGCTGATACATCTGCATTGAATTTAAAGTATCATAAAGCCAAACATTAGATGGCTAGGAATAGCTTTTCTTGGACCCTAGGGAAATAAAATTTATTATGAGCTGCCAGCCCTATTCTAGCAAATGCTTGTCCTTTTAGTCCTTTTGATTTGTCACTTGTACACATTAACTTGCTGGAATTTTCATTGGTTCCTCATTAGGTAAAATGACAACTGTTTCAGGTCCTGAAGGACTGGACTTACCTTCCTGCTATAAGCAACTAGAAGGCTGGACAAAATGTGATTCATTTGTTCTCAGACATTGGACAGCAGACTATACACGATGGGATTCTCTTAAGACAAAAATAAATGCAGTGAATACCACATTTCCCCCAGCTTTCTGCCTGGAGATGTATTCCAGATCACAGTGCAGGAAAGGCAATCACAGAGAGTGAGTGGTTACTACAGAACAGAGTTGCAGAAAGGAAACTGCTACACAGAAAATGATGGTGCCTTTGGGTCCTTGTTGTATTGGGCCTTCCGTGCACAAGGTGAAATTCACAAGTCTGGGGGGAAGAATGATCAGGGATCTGCAACATGAACATTGCTGTTGCTTATACAGGATGACCTCTGACCATCCAGAATGGCAAGTCCTTGGTAATCACCCAGGGCATTTAATGGAGAATCCAGAGTCACTGCACTGTCTTTGAAATGATTATTCTAGACCCACCCCAGCAAAGCTTAAAAAGAGGTCTCTAAGGGATCAACTGACCCACAAATAACTGCCTCCAAAAAAAAAAAGCGCCCAACACTTTTAGAAAAACAAAATTAAGACATTCACCAATGTAGCATCTGTAATGTCTATTAAATAAAAAATGTAAGTATACCAAGGAGAGAAAAAAGTGAGCCATAACTAAAAGAAAATTTAGCTAATAGAAACAAATCTAGAAATGATAGAGGTGATAGAACTGGCAGGAAAGGATAATAAAACAACTGTTATAAACATTTTCAAGCACTTAACTCAACAAGGAAGAATGGAAGATGTATAAAAGAATCAAATGGTGGAGGAACATATAGCAATGAAAAGTAAAATATCTGAAATTTAAAATTTACTGTGTAATCTTAACAGATTAGATACCACAGAAAGCAGAATAAGTAAATTTAAGAATGATAATAGAATGTACCCAAAATTAATATATATAAAAAAAAAAAGACTGAAAAAGAACAGTGGTATTCACTACATTTATCTATGGGGTAATAGTAACTGATCTACCATATGAAACTCTAGAACGGAGAGGAGAAAGAAGGAATAATTGCTGAAATTTTTCCATATTTGAAGAAAAGTATAAATCTTTAGATTTAAGAAGTCCAGAAAATCCTAAGCAGAATAAACACAAAACTACTGTCAGGTATGTTATAATCAAATTGCTGAAAACCAGAGATAAAGAGAAGGTTTAGATAGAAGCCAAAGAAAAGACACATGCACAGAAAAAGATAAGAAAACTACAGTTTCTTGTTAGAAACTATGCCAGCCCAAGATGATGGAACAACATCTTTAAAGGACTGGAGGAGGAGCCTGTTTTTTCTAGTTTTAAATTTTTAGATAAATTGTCTTAGATTTAGTCATTGTTACGAAGTATTCATGCTACATATATCCTCGTGACACCCAGGTGTGTGGGCATCTCTAAAAGCAGTATACAGATACAGTGCCAGCTCTATCAAAATAACAGTGGCATTTTTCTCAGAACTAGAGCAAAGATTCAGAGATACCCTACTGGGTATCAGTTTGAGGGCCGGTCCACACTACTCCCATGCTTGGCCTTCTGCTATGTCATGGGCTTTAACTCTTGACCAGTGGGCATCTGAGTTCTAAGCAAGTTCGTTCATATTCTTTGATATTTTAAGTGTAATTTCTTTCACTACTTGATAGAATGAGTTAACAAAAAAGGAGTAAGAATAGAGAAGACTTGTACATTGCTATCAACCTAATGATACAAAATCTGAAGAGGTTATTTAGGAGGTAAATATCCAAGGTGGTGGACATTATTTTTGTGAACTCGTTTGAAAGACTATCTTTGTGGCCTGTTTGACTAATTCAGCCTTTTTTAAAAATTGAGTTATAATTGACATACAATATTATGTTCATTCAAATATCTAAGATGGCAATCCAATATTACATATTATAAAATGATCATCACAAAAGGTCTAGTTACCATCTGTCACCACACAAAATTGTTACAATATTATTGACTATATCCCTATGCGGTATATTGCATCTCCATGAATTACTTATTTTATAACTGGAAGTTTGTATCTCTTAATATCCTTCACCTGTTTCACGCATCTCCCCCCATCCACCCCACTGCAGTCACCAGTTCTGCATATCCATGAATCTGTTTTTATTCTGTTTGTAAACTTGTTTTGTTTTTTAGTTTCCACATACAAGCAAACTTATATTGTATTTGTCTGTGACTTATTTAGTATAGGTCCACCCATGTTGTCACAAATGACAAAATTTCATTCTTTTTTATAGCTGAATACGTTCCACTTTATAGATCACATTTTCTTTGTCCATTTATCTACTAATGGACACTTGAGTTGCTTCCATATCTTGCCTATTATAAATAATGCTGCATTGAACATAGGGATAAATATATCTTTTCAAATTAGTGCTTTTGTTTTTTTTTTTTTTTTAATAAATACCCAGGAGTGGAATTGCTGGACTGTATGGTAGCTTTATTTTATTTTATTTTTTTGTGGGTCCTCTGTACTATTTTCCACAGGACGCTGCACCAATTTATTTGCCCACCAACAGTGCACAAGGATTTCCTTTTCTCCATGTTCTTGCCAACACTTGTTATTTCTTGTCTTTTTAATTCTAGCCATCGTGACTGATTTGAGGTGGTATTTCATTGTTTTGATTTGCATTTCCCTGATAATTGTGACAGTGAGCATCTTTTCATGTGCCTGTGTGTCTTCTTTGGCAAAAATGTGTATTCAGGCTTTCTGCTCATTTAAAAAATCAGGTTGTTGAGGTTTTTGTTATTGAGTTGTAGTAGTTCTTCATATATTTTGGATAGCAACCATTCCAAGTATCTCTTCCCATTCCCATTCTCGGAATGCCTTTTCATTTTGTTGATGGTTTCCTTCGCTGTGCAAAAGTTTTGTGTAATGTAGTTCCATTTGTTGATATTTTCCTTTTGTTTCCCTTGCTTGAGGAGACGTATCCAAAAAAAATGTTACTGAGAATGATGTCCAAGTGTTTAATGCCTGTTTTTATCCTAGGAGTTTTATAGTTTCATCTCTTACTTAAGTTTTCAGTGCATTCTGAGTTAATTTTTTTCTTTTTTGGTATGGTGTAAGAAAGTGGTCCAGTTTCATTCTTTTCCATGTGATTGTGCAGTTTTCCCAACACAACTGATCAAAAAAGCTGTCTTTACTCCTTTGTATGTTGTCTCTTTGTTGTAGATTGACCATTTAAGGGTTTATTTCTGGGCTCTCTTCTATTCTGTTGATCTGTCTTTTTCCATCAGTACCATATTGTCTTGAATACTATAGCTTTGGAATATAGTCTGAAATTGGGAGTATGTTACCTCCAATTTTATTATTCTTTTTTCTTAAAATTGCTTTGACTGTTTGTGGTTTTTTGTGGTTATTTACAAACTGTAGGATTATTTGTTCTAGTTCTGAGAAAAATGCCATGGGTGTTTTGATAGGGATTGATTGACTCTGTAGACTGCTTTGAGTAGTGTGGACATTGTAACAATTCTTCCAATCTATGCACATGGTTTATCTTTCCATTTGTTTGTGTCGTCTTCAGTTTTTTCCATCAGTATCTTGGAGTTTTCAGAGTATAGATCTTTTACCACCTTGGTTAAATTTATTCCTAGGTATTTTATTTGTTTTGATGCAATTATAAATAGGTTGGCTTTCTTAATTTTTTTTTCTGATAGTTG
The DNA here is from genome assembly GCF_053574225.1 of Canis aureus. Classification (NCBI taxonomy): domain Eukaryota; kingdom Metazoa; phylum Chordata; class Mammalia; order Carnivora; family Canidae; genus Canis; species Canis aureus. Next base: position 46,839,422 of record NC_135621.1, read on the forward strand.
ATTATTAGTGTATGGGAACACAACAGTATGTTAACTGTGTCGTATAATGTTACTGAATTTATGTTCCATGAAAAGAATGTGTATTATGTTGGTTTGGGGTGGAGTATTCTGTACTCTGTCCCACCAGCACTGGTCCAGTGCAGTAATATGACCTAAGCTTTTCTGTTCAGCATTCTGTTGATCTTGTATTCCCAATTTGCACTATATAATACATTCACAAATTATACATATATACTATTAATAGCATAATTATACTCCCAAAAATATTTAAAAAATAGAAAATGGCTTTTTACATTTAACTTTTTTAATCCTGTTTTTTGTAATTTACCTATTTATTAGTCATAGTTATGCAGTTTTAGAACTCAGTTTTAGAACATTTCATCACCCCAAAAAACAACTCTATACCTCTTAGCCAACCTCATTAATACCCTTCTCCCTCCAGCTCTAGGTAACCACTAATGTACTTTCTGTTTAAATAGACTGTTCAGTTCTGGACATTTTATACAAATATGGTCATATAATATGTAGTTACACATTTGTAACTGGGCTTTTTTCACTTGGCATAATGTGTTCAAGGCTCATCCCTGTTGTAGTATGTATTAATAATATCTTAGTTTTAATATAAAAATATTTAATTTTACTTAACCATGAGGCACACTTGATTCTTCTGGAAAAAATGTTCTTTCTTTTTCTATGTATGTACACTTTTCTCCCCACCTAGCCCAAACATACCATTCACATACCCCTAGAATACATATATTTCAGTTTTATGTTCACAGATACATTCCTAAAATTGTGTGATAATACTGCCTTTTAAAAAGTTCCCACATGCCTTTCAAAAAACATCTCAGGAAAAAGCACTTAGTTTAAAGCAAGCAAACTCCAAGATCTCAGTTACTGCCTATCTTACTGTCAACATGTAAGAGTCAGGGAGAAGCAAATAGAGGCCCTAATGGAGATAAAGATTGGGCTGTTTGTTTCTAGGCCAGTTATGCATTTAGCTTTTTTCAGAGGCTTCCCAAAACAAATCCCTTAGCTGACATCAGAAAGGATTGATTCTCTTGTACAAAAGTGACACCAGCTGCAGTCATTTAAGCAAATCTTTTGCTATTTATGTCAATTAACATGGAACATAAGGATTACAGATAATATTAGATACGATTCACTTGAATTTCATATTTTTATTTTATTACATATTACTTAATAAATCTACATTTGCATATGCTTATTATTCTTGGCCCACCTCTTGAACAGCCTACTGGGGACAGAGCTGATCTTGTTCATCTCTGTATTCATTTTTCCTTGGCTGGGCAAATTACTGGCCCTTAATAAATGCTTATCAAATTGAATTATAGGTTGTTGTTTAAACATTAATGTCTATATAAATCAATTCTGATGATATTCTCCAAAATTATAGCTGATGAGTGGTAAGGTACTCAGTGAATAATTAAGGAGAGGTCACTGACTGATGTTTGGGTTTATATAGGGAAAGTACAGAAAGTTTTGAGTTGTGTGCCAGTTGTATCTCCGTAGTTGTTAAGAGTTTGAAGGTTGTGGTCTTAAGGTATCATTCCTCAGTCTTTAAATTTAACAGTAGAAATAGGAATTACTTTCAATTAACAGAAATTAAGGTTAAGATACTTTTCCAGAAAATCTTCTATGTATACAACTTTTTATAGCTTAATAGTTTTGTAATTCCCAGGATTAAGCATTATCTTTTTGTTTCGAACTGTTTCTTCAAGTATGAAGTGTTTTGGTGGTCTTTATAACACAGATCATAATTTATGTATTATTGATTCCTTCTGACAATTGAATGTTTTAATATAAGCCATGAATGTATTTAAAATTGGTAGACAGTATTAGATTGTTATTTGTACATAATTTGTTGATTGCTTGATTGATAGAAACTGCCTGAGTACTGGGGAGGGGCAGGAAGAGAATCTTAAGCAGGTTCCATGCCCAACTCCAAGCTGGGAGCAGGGCTCAATCCCAGGACCCTGAGATTATGACCTGAGCCGAAATCAAGAGTTAGATGCTTAACCGACTGAGCCACCCAGGCGCCTCTATTTATATGTAGTTTTAAAGTACACACGTCTGATAAACATTAATTTCTAACTGTGGATAAAGCGATTTTTGACTTGGGGTCTCATTATAAGCCTAATAATGATGATAATAATACAGATGATAAAAGCTTTTTTATTACATGGTTTTATCATTTAGTTTCATAGTCTCTAAGGTATTTTTTCCTCCTGCTTGTATTTTTTTTATATATATAGGATAGGAAAGGAAGGCTCACAGACTCAGTTATACAGGCCAGGTAACTACAGAGACAAATCTTGAACTTAAGGTTTATGATTGCAAAAGGAAAAATCTTTCCCTATAGCATGGTGCATCTGTTATTTATTTATTAACTACTTATAGTTCAGTGGTTTAAAAATAAGTAGAAACAGTTTCTGTACTCAGTTTTTTCTACTGAATTAAAAACCATTGAAGGTAATAAAAACTGACATCTGCTTAATATATTAGTACATTGTACTAATGATTCAGTGATATATTGTAGTGCAACAAAGTAGAATATAGAACTGCAAATCCATAAGTTGTCTGAAAATTTAATGTAATGCTTTCGTTGAATGTTGTAATTCTTTTTCAGGATTTAATATTAACAAAATTTAAAAACATTAATGTATTGCAATTTTTTTTCTTTCCCAGACAGATAGTGATTATGTACACAGTGTTGTAGCCAACCTGGAGAAAGAGTAAGTTCTTAATTATGAAAATGGAAATATTTTATTTTATTTTATTTTTTAATAATAAATTTATTTTTTTATTGGTGTTCAATTTGCCAATATACAGAATAACACCCAGTGCTCATCCCGTCAAGTGCCTCCCACCCAGTCACCCCCACACCCTGCCCTCCTCTCCTTCCACCACCCATAGTTCGTTTCCCAGAGTTAGGAGTCTTCCATTTTCTGTCTCCCTTTCTGATATTTCCTACCCATTTCTTCTCCCTTCCCCTATATTCCCTTTCACTATTATTTATATTCCCCAAATGAATGAGACCATATAATGTTTGTCCTTCTCCGATTGACTTATTTCACTCAGCATAATACCCTCCAGTTCATCCATGTCGAAGCAAATGGGGGGTATTTGTCGTGTCTAATGGCTGAGTAATATTCCATTGTATACATAGACCACATCTTCTTTATCCATTCATCTTTCGATGGACACTGAGGCTCCTTCCACAGTTTGGCTATTGTGGACATTGCTGCTAGAAACATTGGGGTGCAGGTGTCCCGGCGTTTCATTGTATCTGTATGTTTGGGGTAAATCCCCAGCAGTGCAATTGCTGGGTCGTAGGGCAGATCTATTTTTAACTCTTTGAGGAACCTCCACACAGTTTTCCAGAGTGGCTGCACCAGTTCACATTCCCACCAACAGTGCAAGAGGGTTCCCTTTTCTCTGCATCCTCTCCAACATTTGTGGTTTCCTGCCTTGTTAATTTTCACCATTCTCACTGGTGTGAGGTGGTATCTCATTGTGGTTTTGATTTGTATTTCCCTGATGGCAAGTGATGCGGAGCATTTTCTCATGTGCGTGTTGGCCATGTCTATGTCTTCCTCTGTGAGATTTCTGTTCATGTCTTTTGCCCATTTCATGATTGGATTGTTTGTTTCTTTGGTGTTGAGTTTAATAAGTTCTTTATAGATCTTGGAAACTAGCCCTTTATCTGATACATCATTTGCAAATACCTTCTCCCATTCTGTAGGTTGTCTTTGAGTTTTGTTGACTGTATCCTTTGCTGTGCAAAAGCTTCTTATCTTGATGAAGTCCCAATAGTTCATTTTTGCTTTTGTTTCTTTTGCCTTCGTGGATGTATCTTGCAAGAAGTTACTGTGGCCGAGTTCAAAAAGGGTGTTGCCTGTGTTCTCCTCTAGGATTTTTTTTTTAATTTTTTATTTATTTATGATAGTCAGAGAGAGAGAGAGAGAGAGAGAGAGAGAGAGAGGCAGAGACACAGGCAGAGGGAGAAGCAGGCTCCATGAACCGGGAGCCCGACGTCAGATTCGATCCCGTGTCTCCAGGATCGCGCCCTGGGCCAAAGGCAGGCGCCAAACCGCTGCGCCACCCAGGGTCTTTCTCACATTTAGATCTTACATCCAGAAAATGGAAATATTTTAATTACTGGTACTGGCCTTTTGCTAAAAGAAAATGCCTTTTTTCTAGTTCATTTCTCTGTGGAGTTTAGTGTTCATTGGCCACTACCATTGATCTTTTATATTTTCATAAAGTACATGCGTATATACCCAGTTTTCTGATTATGGGTAAATTGGTGTATTTCAGAATAGAAAATATTTGAATGTCCTACATCTGTAACCCTATCAAATAAATTTTAAGTCTTGAAGACAGTGAATATAGAGAGAGTCATATGTCTTTCACCCTCTTTCGACTAAGATAAAAAACTTTCTGCTGTCAGGGGTAGACCGTCTTATAGCAGTTTCAAACCTCAGTGCTAAAAACTATGGCTAAGTCTTTTCTATTCTGCAAAGATTGAGTAACAATTTATTGTGAGAAAGGCACTTAGCAACTAACAGATGGAAAGCTTAGTTTCAGATATTGTTCATTTTTATAGTATCACCTTCATAGTTTAATAGTGATATCCTAAAAACTAGTCTTGATAAGAGTTTATTCATTGACTTTTACTTGTTTTGCCCCAAAGATGTGACTTTTACTTAAAAAGACAAAAAGAAACAATTGTCAACTCTAGATTTAAAATAATGTGGTTCTTTATCAAAATGCTAAAACCAGAGATTTTTAAAAATATATATGGAGTTCAGAACTAAATTGTGCATTTGTTAGATTTTTTTCCCTCAAGTATTCAATTTCTTGGCATCCCTTTATATAAACACAATTTAGTATAGACTCAAATATAGGAACAGGGCAATAATTACTGACCCCTCCTCCCATAAACCACATGGGCAGGTCTGTGGGGCTCATGCTGTGATTTTGTAGTTTCTCTTCTCCATGTGTGGAAACCCCAAGCCCAGAAAAAAAGTACAGCTGAGCATGAAGAACATTTGTGTGAAGGCGGGTAGTTGCACAAAGATTTTGTGGAGATTTACGAAAATTAAATGAGGGAGAATGTAAATATGAAAGAAAGTACATTTGAGTTAGTAAAGCTGTTTACAAAAACTTTAGAACAGGTTTTCTCAACCTTGGCACTATGGACATTTTGGGCTAAATAATTTTTTGTTGTCAGGACCGTTATTCACATTGTAGGATATTTAGCAGCATCCTTGGTGTCTGCGCACTAAATGTCAATGGTACTGCCCACAGGACAACCAGATTCATCTAGACATTGCTCAATGTACACATGGAGGACAAGATGGCCCTCAGTTGAGAAATGACTAGGTTAGGATGACATGTAGTCTATAACTCACAACTAAACTGTCCTGAAAGTTGGGGCACTTTGGTTTTTGCATAAAGATATAGAAATAGACGCACACATTCCTTTGTTTTTCTTTAATTCTGTAATTTTCTGTGATACCTTGATTTAATTTTTTAAAAATTTTCCTATTTTTTAGGAATATTCCTGCAGCTGGCCTAGAATTTCTATATTTCTCTAAGGATAGTAGCATTTTACACTGTTTTAAAAGCATTATTTAAAAATAAAAACTTCATGTTATTGGAAAAAATTTGTATTTTCTGGCAAGTAAAACCAATAATGAGCTACTTCTATGAGCACACAGTGACCATAACAGTATGCCTTACTGATGTGTTTTGTTAAACACAGTAAATTGAGCATTATGATAAAATCCCACAGAATTTAAATAATTCAGCTAACCTTTCTTTTGGCAGATTTTCTAAAGAAATCACTTCTGGCTTGGTGGAAATAATATCACCTCCTGAAAGCTATTATCCTGACCTGACAAACTTAAAGGAGACATTTGGAGACTCCAAAGAAAGAGTAAGGTGAGCCTGTGTTGTTTAAGATCTCCCACCCTTGTGAGTATGATGTGTAATAAATGCAGCTCTCCTTTACAGAAATATAATATGTTTTAAGGTTGAGCTAATTTGTGAGAGCTTATGAATTTTTGGTTATTTGTTTGGAAATTCTATGGAGTTTCTAACAAGAGATTGAATTTGGTATGCTCAATAACTTTTATAACTGCTCTTCTGTGGGGTTGTAACTTTTCCTAAGAGTATATTCAGAATAATTCAAAAGCTAGTTTAGATAGAAACTTCATATCTGTATGAAAAATAAATGAGAACTGATTCAGTGGAAGTGATAAAAACAATATTACTGTTCTGCAGAATTACACTGTAATAATGTAAAAATCCAGTCAACTGGATTTATTTGTCTCTAAATCTATTAAGAATGCTGTAATCTAAGAAATCCTGATATTAGTTTTGGATTTTATATAACTAGAAAAAAGGAAAAAAAATAGTGTTGGGGGGAGAGATTTATTATATTTCTTGAGTTGTTAATTTGAAAGATAGATCCACATAGTTGGTTGTCTCTCAATAAATACAGTTTTAGTCTTACAAAATTTAGGAATGAATTTGGTGAAAAATTCTAGGTCTTATTAAATTCAAAACAGCTTACAAGGTATATTCTGGAGAAGTTTACTTAGTATGAGTTAAACCTTTTATTTTATGTTTTTTTTCCCTTTAACTAGCTTTACAACCACTTCTATTGTTCAACATTAGTCTTTCTGTAGGCTACCAGGAATTCAGTAAAAGGACTTAATATTGTAAACCTTAAAGTATTTTGTTTTTTTTTTAAGCATTCAGTACAATGTTTATTAATTTCTGCCTTTATGCAAAGCACAGTCCTAGGCACCAAAGCAGTGATCCCCAAAGCATGAGTTCCCAGAGACATTAATATGTTACATTTTTTAAAAGGGCCTGTGGTCAAAGAAGTTTGGGAAGTTGGACTAAAAAGATTTTTTTTTAACAAATGTATTTACTGTTGGATGTTTCAACATCTTCTAATATACTAATATGCCTCTAATATATACTAGTGCTTCTAATATGTCTCCAAAAGGGGAATATAAGTGCTTCCCAAATTTACTTGCTTTAGACTCCTTTTTCCCTCAGGACATCTTGATTAGTGTTTCAGTAAAGGTTTCATTAGAGAAAAGTTAATTCTCTTTCATGCTCCCCTACATGGGTGTATCGTGTGTGTATGTATATTTGTGTATCTATGGGTAGACAGATATTTTGTGTGTGTGTGTGTGTGTGTGTGTGTGTGTATGACTATATATAGTCTATGTATATGTAATGTGTATGTGTATTATTAAAATGTAACATGCAATATGTGTTATAAAATATTTACACTAAATCTTATTTTGCTAAATTTGAGTCTGATTCCTAACTTACTTTTGAAAATTTTTTATTTCAGATGGAGAACAAAGCAAAACCTAGATTATTGTTTTCTAATGATGTATGCTCAGGAAAAGGGAATATATTACATTCAGGTAAGTGTGGCTTGTCCTTTAATGTTTTTTCACACTTTTAAGGGAAAAGTAATATCCAGAGTATATGTTCATTAAAACAGGAAGTTTTGAAAGTGTAAGCCCTCTAAGATGTATAAGATTATAACAATATATCAGAGAGCAGAAGAGTCTGCCATAGTCACTGATAATGTGGGTTCTGCAGTTCCATTCTCTGGTTTAGCACAAACGCTAGCTTTCTACTTAATGCTGTGACGGTGGGCAGGTAACTCATCTCTTTCCTCCTCTCCCATCCTTCCATTTTGGCTGTCATTCCTCCCTTCTCCATTGTTAAGAAGAACTAAGGTCTAATTACTTGGCAAATTTTAAAGAAGGATTTTTCTTACAGTTTTTTTTTTTTACTTCAATACATTTACATTTATATCAAAGATAATAAAACTGACATTTAACTCTAATGGTCCCAACTTTTAGCAGCATGGCTCAACAAATAAGTCTGTAACGATGTGGCTTTTAAGTTAGACAGGTAGGCAACAACTTAACTCACTGTAGGAAGCTCTTACTTCTTCCAAATCTCATTCTCCTTAGAGACGTAAGCTTAAATTTTACAATTGGAATTTCATTCTTTAACCAAAGGTCTTTATTCCTTGTTCAAAATGCAGATACCACTGAGTGATGTAGCACACTAAGCCTGTCAGTTATTTATTTATTTTTTTGGTATAAAAAGTTTATTAGATCTTTCCTTGGAAGGATGTTTTGATGAAAGTGTCAAGAAGAGGCTCTGGGTCCCTGAATCAGAAAGAAAATAAATGGTTTTGCAGCTGCTGGCAGGGGCTTGAGAGGTAAGGAAAGAAGGAAAAGTCTGCTATCACATGGTAGGGCAGACTTCATGAGGACAGACTCTGTCTCCTTTGACATTTTATCTCGGGCCACCTGCATTCAGATGTGCAGGAATCCTTTCTTGGTTCTCAGGTTGGGAAATGTAAATAGTGATAGGGTCAGAATATAACATTGTAGGTAATAGTGTGTAAGAGTTGTGAGTATAAAAACATGGTGTTTAAAAAAACAAACAAACATGGTATTTTAAAATTAGTACATTTCCTTTAAATGTCTTAAGGAAGTCTTACTGTAATTTTACACGTCCCATATTATTGTAGTTGAACCGTGTTGTTTGTTCTAGGGCCACTATATATTTACACTATGGTCAAGGACTTTACAGAAAGAATTTAAAAGTGTAGTTACATTGCTTTTAAAATTTGTTTTAAATTTCTAAGAATAGAATTAATGGAATCTTAAAGCTTTTTTAGTGGAATAGAGGAAAAAGTAACCATTTAGGAAATTAAGGAAAGAATAGAGTTAAGAAAGAGGATAAGGAAAACTTCCTTTAAGCAGGGTGTGCGTATTGTGGTGTTAAAGCCACAGGAGCTATGAACTGACGCTTATTGCACACTTACCATATGTCGTGCATTGTTCATTACAACTTAGGCTTTACACATATTTACTCAATTAAAACATCTTGTTTTTCTAAGAACAAGATCATCTTGTACGTACTGTCTCATAGCCTGTTTTACTGTCGTCTAACATGATAGACATCTTTACTTGCCAGTAATAATGGGTAGGAAGAATTTTTATGGGAAGCAATAATTGCTTATTGAAGTATCACTATTCAGATATCATAATGACCTTTATGTTGGTCATTTAGATTATTCTGAACTTTTTAGTTGTGTCACAGATGAATCCAATGAACATTCCTAAAATTACCCAATTTTCTAAAGAAATTATGCCTCAAAAAAGAGGAAGTTGCTTTGTATTGAAGTCTTCACATAGTTTTGTATTATGTAGGGTTCTCTCAGTTCATTATGATCTACAAAGTGGGGAAAAAGCACATCAGTCTGAAAAGTCCCCAGTTTAATATTGTTTTTTTTTTAAGATTTATTTATTCATGAGACACACACACACACACAGAGAGAGAGAGAGGGGGGGGGGGGCAGAGGGAGAAAGAAGGAGCCTGATGTGGGACTTGATCTCGGATCCCAGGATCACACCCTGAGCTGAAGGCAGACGCTCAGTCGCCGAGCCACTCAGGCATCCCTAATATTGGTTCTATATGTTGGTGAAAGGTAGAAATCCCCCCACAAAACTGGGGGAGATTAGTGTGTGAGGAAGCAAAGGGATTTAATCCAGACTTGATCAGTGTCCTAGGTGTGTGACTTCATGGTTGCATATGCTGGGGTGTATCTTATCCAGGATGCTTTTGATAGAGCGCTTTTAGAAAGGCAGTAGAGTCAGAGGTTACCCTATGGTCATTGTAGGCATGCTCCTAAAAGGGAAAAAATGCCACGTGTCCTGGTGTTCCATTTAGGGTTGGAATGAAGTTTCCTGTGACACAATCCTACACGTTCGTAAAGTGCTGTATCACAGATGACCTGGAATTGAAGAGTGTCTTCTGGAACACTGTTGGGTGATTGAGGTACCTCCTAGGTGGCATTGTGGAATTCCTATTGTATCCTGTCCCAAGACCCAATATGGCTGGTTGCCCCACTTGTAGTGATGCTGACATTCATTGGTGGGCTTGGTGGGAAGCTTAATCTCTCCTTTGGGAAGCTCCCCAGCAGCTACTCCTCCAGGAGTTCTGCATCCATTGATTATTTTTCCCTGGATAGGTTATTTCACAAGAGGTGGCCAAGTGATAATTTTGTAATTCTGTGATTTCTAACATTCTTATAAGCTGAGTTCTTCTGTGAAGAAATTTCTTCCCTCCTCAACTATTTGGTTGAGAAATAGTCCACTAAGGAAAGGTGGAATAGATGCCTGTTCTTTCTCTTCATTAATTTTTAAAGTTGGTACCCTAGAAATCTCCAGTGGTGGCCATTTAGAAAACATTGTTATGAATTCATGGGTTTTTAAAATATATTTGATTTGCCTTAGTCCTTGCCATCATTATTCACATCAATACATCATAAGCCATTGGGAATCTCTTCGAATTGGCTTTTGTATTCCTTCCATGTAAGTCCAGTAATCTTTGATCACTTCTGTGATCAAGATTGTGCTGACTGGCACAAGATTTGCACATTTGCTGTGCCAGATCTGGAATCAGCCATTTCTCTAAGGAGCCCTGGTCCATTTAGAGGCACATAGTATTTGGGACCACAATCCGGGTGCTTGAGATGCTCATTGCTCTTATGGAATCTCTGTTTCTAGGCTTTTTAGCAAAGAAAAGAGTAATTTAGTTTTCAGGGAGGAAAACTACAAACTCATATTGATATTCCCAAATCAAATGAAGATTTTAGGGCTTTTACTTAACTTTAAAAATTTTATACCTGTATTTCTTTTCTCTTACATTCAGAGTCTTAGTCTTACTAACATTATCCTATTAACATAATTCTTTTATTCTATAATATGTCTGAAATAGTTTCAAAATAATAATACCATCCAAAATAATAATAATATTATTCACTACTGTTAGACTACTGAATGTGATTTAGATTTTCTTTGTCCCCCCGCCTTAGAATATATCCTAATAGGAATATATACCCAAAATTCTGTGTTTGAAAGTCACTGAAGAAATTCTTTATACTGTGTGCCAAATTGATATAAAACTTGGTTTGTTTCATTTTATATTCAGTTTTTAGGAATTTTTATCCCTTTTAGTTGTAAAAAAAAGTTCCCAAATCAGAACTTACAGAAGATAAGATGCAGAAGTCTCACTTTTATTCCCATTCCCATCATTGTTTTCTCCCTTCCCCATGGGTAACCACCATTAGTTTTTTTATTTCTTTTGTTTTTTTAAGATTTTATTTATTTGAAATAGAGTGAGACAGAGTGCAAGCACAAGTGGGAGAGGAGAGGAGCAGGGGGAAAAGGAAAAGCAGAGTCCCCATTGAGCGGGGAGCCTGATGCTGGGCTGGATCCCAGAACCCCAGGATCATGACCTGAGCCGAAGGCAGATGCTTAACCAGCTGAGCCACCCAGGCTAGTTTTTTATTTCTTTTTGTACTTAAATAAAAATTAAGCAAAAAAATATATAATATTTTTATATGTAATATTCCAATATATATTTTTCTGATATTTCATTTGCATATTGTAAAAATATTTTCAATCTTGTTTTTTAGCTTCTCTCTGTAAACTAGAGATTACTAGTGAGATTAAGATTTGTTGAAGAACGGCTCTTGCTGTGACAAAACATTCATGTCAGAGAAGCACATACTTTCACAAAAAACCTATATAGGAAGGTTCATAGGAGCTTTATTTGTAATAGCCAAAATCTGGAAACAGGCCAGATGTTCTTTAGTTGGTGAATGTTAAAGAAACCATCATACATCTATACCATGGAATATGAAATAATGAAAAGAAACAAACTATTGATACCACATCTTGGATCTTATGGAATTATGGGGACTTTAAAATACATTCTTGAAAGGTTACATACTGTATGACTCCATTTATATGGCATTCTTGAAATGACAAACTTGTAGACTGTTGGTTACTGGATGCTGAAAGTGGAGAAGGAAGGAGGTGGCTGTGAATATAAAGGGTAGTGTGGTAGCACAAGAATCCTTATAATGGAATTGTTCTGTTTCCCAAAAATTACATGGCACTAAACACACACACACACACCGGAATGCATGGAAAACTGGTGAAGTTGAATGAGGTCAGTGAATTGTATCAGTCAATTATAGTGTAGTTATACTGAAGAATGTTAGATTGGGGAAAACTGGGTGAAAGGTATTCGAGATCTCTGTGTTTTCTTATGGCCACACAGGAATCTACTCTTACCTTTAAATTGTTTTTTAAAAGTGAAGTTACTTATATACAAAAATCTGCTGCATTTCTATACACTAATAACAAAGTGGCAGGAGAGGAAATTAAGAAAACAATTGGTTTACAATTGCACCAAAAAAGAATAAAATACCTAGAAATAAACTTTAACCAAGGAGATAAAAACGTGTACTCTGGGAACTATAAGATGGTGATGAAAGAAATTAAAGATAAGGGGTGCCTGGGTGGCTCAGTTGGTTAAGTGTCTGCCTTCGGCTCAGGTCATGATCCCGTGGTCCTGGGATGGAGCCTTACGTCAGGCTCCCTGTTCAGCAGGGAATCTGCTTCTCCCTTTCCCTCTGCCCCTCCCCCTGCTCCTTCTCTCTCTCCCCCCACCTCCCCAAATAAATTAAATCTTAAAAAAAAATTAAAGATGATATACCCAAGTGGAAATATATTCCATGCTCACAGAATGGAAGAATTAATATTGCTAAAATGTCCGTACAGCTGAAAGCAATCTAAAGATTCAGGGCAATCCCTATCAAAATACAAACAGTGTTTTTCTTAGAACTCCAACAGATAATACTCAAATTTGTATGGAATCACAAAAGATCATGAATATAGCCAAAGCAATTTTGAGAAAAAAAAAAAAACAAAAACAAAGCTGGAGGTAACACAATTCTACATTTCAAGATATACTATACTACAAAGGGATAGTAATCAAAACAGTATGGTACAAGGACAAAAATTGACACAAAGATCATTGGAATAGAATAGAGAACTCAGAAATAAAAGTGAAAGTGTTTGATGAGATGCGATAGTGGGACAAAGCAATTTTCCTAATTGAATGTAAAAATGTGAATTTATGTGTGGTAGCCAAAATTAACGTACTAAATTTTAAATAGGCATTTGACCGTTACATCTACATTTCTATGCATTTAAATAGTCCCAGACTTGTTTTTGGAAATTACTTACTGGAAAAAATTTGGAATTGCCTGGTATTAGGGATCATCTTTCCTTTGGGCATAGGTAGTATTTAGGTTTGGGTGTAGGCAGCTCTTCTTTCAGAAAGGAAAGTTAGGCGTCAGTGTAGTTCTGTGTTTTGTCAAGTTTGCCCTCCAGCTTCCCTAAAATTCTGAAGGCATAAAAAATGTCTTTTCTGTTCACTGATGTATTCTCTGGGGTTACATAGTGTCTGAAACACAACAGAAGCTCGATAAATATTTGGTGAGTCAGTATCCTGTCTTTCCAAATAGTCCTACTGTTTCTTCATGGGTGGGAAGAAGAAAGCTTTTAAGACTTAAATGCATGAAAAAATCTAAATATTAAAATAAGTGAAAATTGCTTAGCAAGTAACTAGAAGTGGTAACATGAAATTAAGAAAAGGAAAAAAATTTAGGATATTAAAATTATCTTGTGACTTGAAAATTTTATGATAGGAGATTCTGGGGTGGAAGTCTTTGCATACACTTATGATCGCTGATCTTTGTCAACTCCTAATTGAATTGGTGAAAATCCCAAGCAAGCATAAATAACACATAATGCTGGCCGAGCATATGGGATTAACTGGCGCTCTGAATTGCCACAGCTTCTTAAGTATTTTGAAGATATTAATTAACTATTAATTTAATTTTTCATTTTTAAAGATTTATTTTAGAGAGAGCGAGCAAGGGGAGGGACAGAGGTAGAGGGAGTGAGAGAATCTCCAGCAGACTCCCCACTGAGCAATGGAGCCCAGTGCAGGGCTCAGTCTCACAATCCTGAGATCATGACCTGAGCTGAAGTCAAGATTTGGACGCTTAGCTGACTGAGCCACCTAGGCGCCCCTGAAGATCTCTTTTAAAATTTCAAAAGTTTCAGGAATCTGTCCCACATAAATGAAAAGCGCTAATATGTAAATATGAGCACATTTACTGTATCATTGTTTGCATCGACAAAAAATGAGAAACAAGCTGGATGTATGCCTATGATCAGGGATTCACTGAATGAATTCTTTTACATTGATATCATAGACTATTATATATCTACTAAATATTAGCCTGGAAAGATACTCAAGATATATTAAGAGAAAAAAGTGTGATAATATCCCTTATTTATAAAAATGTAAACGTGGATGAGAACCTAAAGTACATATGGGTCTTTTTGTGCTCTACGGCCATATAGAAGGTAGCAAATGGATGCACAACCCAACTTTTAACGTTGGTTACCTCAGCTGGCAGGCTAGAGGGCAGAGAAGGAAAACTGACTTTTTGACTTAGTACATCGTATTATGTAAAAATAAAAAAAAAAAATTAAAGGCCCAAAAAATTTCTTTTGGAAATTTTTGGAAATTTAGTAAATTTCTTTTACTTTAAAAAGTAGAAATGATAGTGTGAAATCATGTTGGGCACCATGAGAGGACCAAAAAGGGAGTATTCATGGCACGGGACTGTGATTTTTCCACAGTAGGGGAGTAGTTTCAGTGACTCACTATATGCCTCTTCCATTTTATTGTCCTTATTTTCTTTCAATAAAATTTATATTTTCATCATTTTGACCATATTTTTCTCGATTTGCATTATAAAAGTATACTTGAGTTTTCTTTTAATAATGTCCTTTTATCTGGATCTTTCCATCTCTTTCTGATATATTTATTCAATTGTTCAACTTCCTTTAGCTTGAAGATGATATTATTGTCAAACAGAATTACTTCAACACTATAAAAAATTTTGCACTTCAACTTTCTTCTGAGGAATGGATGATACTAGAGTTCTCCCAGCTGGGCTTCATTGGTAAGAAAAGTGTCAGATTTATATACTTTTCAGAAATAACTGTGACTCTTGGTATCTTAAACTAATTTCTTTGACCTCTGGAAATGGATTGCTTTTGAGGAAATTTAATTTAGGTGAACTTCTGTATGTGAAATGATGAAAGTCAACCCCAAATAGTATTTGGATACTTTTAAAAGATTGTCGTATTTACTATGGCGTTCATCAGGCAGGCCTGCTGGCTTCTTACATATACACTTAAAGCCAGCCATGGTGCTGAGCACGTCTGATTTCTCCTCTGACACTTCCAGATGCTGTTTTATGGCCCAGTGCTTTTGCATCATTGGGGTTTAAAAAGAATGCCACACTAAATGTTTTCTAGTATGAATTCCTGGTATTTGATGTAGTACTCGAAGTTCTTGTTTGGTGATTAATTTGTATTTGTTTGTTGCTTTCATAGACTAGTTAGGGTGTTCATTTAAAAATTTTTTCCCACTAAAATTCCTAAATCATTCAACTAAAGAGTACATGTTTAAACTTGAAGAACTGCAGTCAGTTTACAGGTTTAAAAAAAAACGCAGAGGATAACATTTCACTTCCAAAAGCACCCTAAAACTTTAAGTATTAGAGACTAAGCCTTTGACCTTGTTGATCATTTATCTCAAAACTTAATTTAAGAGTCAAATAATATCTTTGCTTGTGAAGGTTTTGTTGAAGACAGAATTAGGAAACCCTGATTTTGGCATTTATTCATTTGGTTAATTTTTTTTTTTTTGTACTTAAATCTGAAGGAATCTAAAAGAACCTAAAGTTCTTTTTTTTTCTTTTTCTCTTTTTTTCTTTTTTTTTAATGGGGAGAGTTGTAATAAGACATGAAGGAAAAAAAAAAATCCCTGACTCGGTTCTTAAATCCTACGAGTCAATAATTGTATGACAAATTTTATAAGAAAGAAAGTCAGGAGCTCTGTAGTCCTGTTTATACCCAGGTGACAACTCCGAATGTTTTGCTGAAGCATGTTTGTTTGCTTTTGATAAGACAAATTGGGAGGTTATTCATAACGACATATTTGATAGCACAAGCTTTCATGTCTTTGTTGTATAGATTTCATTTATTAAAGCCATCTTGATGCTTGGTTTCCTCGTAACAGCTACTGACTGAGAATGTTTTTTCAGGTAAAATGTTTCAAGCACCAGACCTGACTCTGATTGTGGAATTCATATTTATGTTCTATAAGGAGAAACCCATTGACTGGCTCTTGGACCATATACTCTGGGTAAAAGTCTGCAATCCTGAAAAAGATGCAGTAAGTTAATTTCTTACGAGGGTAGATGTAGGAGTGCTGGCAAAAATGACTCCTATATTTGGCCCATCATTTTGTTCATGTTCACTCTATGACCTCTCTTGGGGCTGCGTGTTCAGGGCTAATGATGATTACTGTACCTAGGTTAGAAATGCCCCCTGAGACTGGGATGGCGACACACTTGTTTGGGTCTCCTGTGTTTCTGTTAGAGATAAAATAGTCTTTCCCCTTCCTGACACACAGGTGGTAATACAAGATCTAATTAAAGGTTAGCTGTCAGTTTAGGTCCAGTGCAACCCCTTGGACCTCAGGACAAGGCCCTTGCTCACTACAATGTATGTAGCCTCTTGCTCTATAGAATCTGTGGACTAAAGTGCAGACCTTGCAGAGAAGAACTGCATGGTTGGATCCTCATCCCCTTTAATCCTCACCCCCACACACCTTCAGTCCCCTTAAATTAAACTGTGCTTTCTCAGTTTGAGGAATACTTAGCGGTTCCTCCCCTACCGTTAACAGTGGAAGAGGCTTCTTTTCTGTATTTCATGAAAGTGACTTTCAGGAAGCCAGATTTTGTAAAGGAACAGTTAAATAGATGAATGAAAACAGTGTTTTCACTTAACATTTGAAGTGCTTGCTTGCTTTCTTGAACTGACAAAAAGTTCTTAAATTAGACTTTTAAATAACAGTGGAAAGTCCTGTAAAGCAGTGAAGTCTCCACCTTTCTTTAAATTTCTGATAGATGTTAGTAATGTCTTTAGGCTCTGATATTTTGTTACTGTGGGCTATAAATGTTCTCATATCTGTCCTGGGCCGGGGGGTTATTTCAGCTTTCTTATACTCTCTGTCATCTTTCTTTTTTTCAAATACTTTGGGGACAATATCAGGCCCCAACACATATGAAAATAAGGAATAAGACAGAAGTAATACTTTATACAAAAACAATGGTGAGTCAAAATGTACTTTTTAGTATATTACTTGAAAGAAACCAGTTTTCATAGTAATTTGCTGACCTTTGGGGTGATGATGGTAGCCAGTAAAAGTAAGTAAACAATGATTTTTGCTTTATCCTGTTATTTCCATAGAAATCTTATTGTAAAAAGTAATTAGATATGTTTTCCTTGTCCAATTTGAATTATACATCTGGAAAAAAGAGATTTATTTGGTGTAAGCATAAATAAAATGTGAATACATATTCTTAAAAATAAGTCAATTTTGACATGTAATAACAGGAAATCTTTATTATGGGCATGTGTCTTTATAGGGATGACTTGACATTCATTTTAACAAACATTTAATTTGGCTTTATGAACTTACTATTTTCTCTAGAATAGTTTGATCATTCTACCTGCCAATTACTTTTTAGGACACTGTCTTCTGGTGTTTATAAGCTATTGTTATATTCTTTTTTTTGTTTTTTGTTTTTAAACCACTTTCATAGAGCAAATCATGGAATATAGCCAAATAGCAAAGTAGCTATTTTCCAACAATGATTGAACATGTACAATGATTTGAACAATTCATTTTTACAAGTCCTAACCTATATTTTCTTTGTGACTTACAGGAATTTTTATTGTAGGACATAAGAAAATTCATGTGATCTTTATACGCCTACAGTACACTTATATTTAATTGGTCCCGTGCAGTATCTTATCCTCCTATATGGTTAGGTTCTAAAATAACTGATGGTAAAAAATTTAAGCCACTGAAATCTATAAATTTTAGCACACAGCCCTTCAGATAGTTTGATCTACTCTGTCACTGCTCCCTAGGCCATGTTCTTCTGTGGCCCATAATTCTTCAGTTGCTTTGCTAGGATGTCAGGGAAGCTGTCACCACATAGTCGCTGGCCTCCAGAACACCATCTCTTTAACTGTGGTCTGGGAAGCCCCTCAGGGCGTTCACACATTCTTCCACAGGTTTATCAGCCCACTTTGACTCTTCAGGCACCAGTGTATCCATTGCTTAGTGAGAGGGCTCAGTCTAGGCACTGTTTGTTCTCCCCACCTCTGCACTCTTCTCCTTTACTCTGCCTTCCTTCCATTCTTCTCCTTTTACTTGAGTAGTTGAGTTTATGTGAATAGAATATGTTATGTTACCTTTAGTGTAGTGTTAGTAATAATAGTAATGAAGTAAGACCTCTTTGAGAAAAAGCAAGCATTTTAGTACCCAGAAAATTATTGGAGTCCTTCCCAAGTTGGAAGTGTCTTACAAACAAAGACCTACAAATGTGTCTTTCCAGTATGTTCTTGGTCTAGAACTTGTAAAACTCCCTGAAAAGAAAAAGCATGACAAAATAGCCGGGGCTTGAAGTACTGACTTAACACACAATGAGAGCCCTGCCAGGAGGATGGGTTTCACATCCTGACCAAGAGTGAGGACAGGTTGTAATCTGAAGTCTGGACCGTGAGGCACTTCAGGTTGAAACACAAGTGTCCCATAACTGTGCTGAGTTGTGGAACTTTAAATATCATGCACTTCCTTATGGTCAAGCTATTGCCTTGTGTTTTCAGATTACTTTGATGCAACAAAATGTGTCCTTTATTATTTGCAAATCCTTCATTGTATTATCTGATGCTATTCTATATTCTGTATATATGAACCAAACTTCTAGTTTATAGTGTGTGCATTTTACTTTTTATTTTTTTAAAGATTTTATTTACTCATGAGAGACAGAGAGAGAGAGGCAGAGACATAACCAGAGGGAGAAGCAGGCTCCCTGAGGGGAGCCCCATACAGGACTCGATCCCAGGACCCTGGGATCACACCTTGAGCCAAAAGCAGACACGTAACCACTGAGCCACCCAGGTACCCCTAGTGTGTGCATTTTAATGTTAAAAGTAAAATCTGTATTTTGACAAATCCTGAAGAAGGTTGGAATTAAATCCTTAGCTCTTCTCTTAGTTGTGCTTATTTTAAATTTCCATATCAAATCTGTTTATCAAGTAGGTAGCAAATCTATTTATGTCTTAAAAAGGCCCCTAAAATTTTTTGACTTGGAATTATGAGATGAAGTTGGATTCTTTTCAATATTCTTAATAGGACTTCTGGAAGGGGCACCTGGGTGTGGTTCAGTCCATTGAGCATCTGACTCTTGGTTTCAGCTTAGGTCATGATCTCAGGGTTGTGGGATAGAGTGCCATGTCGGGCTTTGTGCTGGGTGCGGAGCCTGCTTAAAATTCCCATTCTTTCCCTCTGTTCCCCCACCTCCCACCCTACTTTTAAACTGTCTCTAAAAAACAAAAACAAAAACTAATAAAAGGACTTCTGGTTTTTCTGATGAGGACAGGTTTCACTTTGTAATGTGATACTAACATGCTTTTTTTCCCCAATATTTAGAAACATTGTGATAGACAAAAAGCAAATCTGCGAATTCGCTTCAGACCTTCCCTTTTCCAACATGTGGGTCTGCATTCTTCTCTATCAGGAAAAATTCAGAAACTCACGGTTAGTGATTTAATTTTATTTTTCTCATGCACATATATTTAGTGTATAGTCATTCCTCCTCTTCTTAAGTATAAATAAGCTGTCTGTTGTTTAACAGCATACGTGTCTTTCCTCCTAGGATAAAGATTACATGAAACCATTACTTCTTAAAATCCATGTAAACCCACCTGCAGAGATATCTACTTCTTTGAAGGTCTACCAAGGACATACACTGGAGAAAACTTACATGGGGGAGGATTTCTTCTGGGCTATAACCCCAATAGCTGGAGACTACATCTTGTTCAAGTTTGATAAGCCAGTTAATGTAGAAAGGTTGGTGACTATTGAAATATATTTGGTCCTACGATTTTATGCCTCTTATTCATTTTTTTAATAATAAATTTATTTTTTATTGGTGTTCAATTTACCAACATACAGAATAACACCCAGTGCTCATCCCGTCAAGTGCCCCCCTCAGTGCCCGTCACCTAGTAACCCCCACCCCCCGCCCTCCTCCCCTTCCACCACCCCTAGTTCATTTCCCAGAGTTAGGAGTCTTTATGTTCTGTCTCCCTTTCTGATATTTCCCACACATTTCTTCTCCCTTCCATTCCCTTTCACTATTATTTATATTCCCCAAATGAATGAGAACATATAATGTTTGTCCTTCTCTGATTGACTTACTTCACTCAGCATAATACCCTCCAGTTCTGTCCACGTTGAAGCAAATGGTGGGTATTTGTCATTTCTAATGTATGCCTCTTATTCATAGTGTAATTTATGATTTTTTTTGTGTGTGTGTGTATAACAGATATGAGGAGACAGTGGGTCCCAAATGTTAAGTTATAAATACATCTTCTACAACTTGGTAAAAAATGAGTGCATTGTTTTCAGATACGACCCCAGCACTTAGCATGTTTGGTAAATTCCATTGGTATTGCTGAACATGTATTTAGTATAGTTTTTTAGTACGTTTATATAGAACTGTCCCTCAAAATATAAAATTAGTTTTCATGTCCTTATTCTAGAATATCCCTTAGGACTTGACTGAGAGTCCGTTAACTAGCAATTTGACTGAAATGATAAATTTGACAGACCGTGAGACCATCCCTAGTCAGTGATTTTACACAAGTTGGTTTGCTTTTAGACCACCACAGAAGAATTTAGAAACTCTTAATGTTTTTCAGAGTTTATGTTCATTTTATGAAATTTAGGACTCTTTTCTCCCTGTTTTTTCAGTGGTAATGATGTCTTCAACTTCCCCTTGGTTTTGGGTATATTCCCCAGACTGTATGCTGTCTGTGGTACACTTAAATGCAATCCTTGAATGGAATATGATTTTTGTAGCCCGTGGCATATTGTGTTATGTGTTCTCATGAGAGGGCTGTCCAGTTTTTAGAACCCACCAAAAATCATTTGTAATAATTCTATTTAAGGTGGTCAGAAACAATGCATAGTGATAATGTTATTCATTTTATTTTATTATTCTAAACTGATTCTAAAGAGGAATTTAAGTGTGTAAAATGTTTTTGGCGATGGGAGTATCACTGGAAAAATGTATAAAAATAGTTTTGAGTAATATTTTGCATTTATGAGTATAAAATATTTTTGTTGTTATTTAATGTTCATTTTTATACTAGATAGCATGATATTCAGCACTTTGAGGTAGTGCTTACCATGCTTAAAAGAGTCATCATGGGGGTGCCTATGTGGCTCAGGTTAGTTGAGCATCTGACTCTTGATCTCAGCTCAGGTCTTGATCTTGGGGTCATGGGTTTGAGCCCCGTGTTGGGCTCCATGTTGGTTGTGGAGCCTACATGAAAAAAAATCATCGTAAATATCTGATATGAATTTAATATCCAAAATATATAAACTTATACAACTCAACACTGAAGAAGACAGTTTGATTAAAAAATGGGACAGAGGACCTGAATAGACATTTTCCAAAGATGACAGACAGATGCCCAACAGATGAACGAAAAGATGCTCAGCATCAGTAAGCATCAGGGAGGTGCAAGTCAAAACAATGAGATATCACCTTATGCCAGTTAGAATGGCTGAAATCAGAATGACAAAGAACAGGTGTTGGCAAAGGTGTGGAGAAAGGAGAACCCTCATGCACGCTGCTGGTGGGAATGTAAATTGGTGCAACCACTGTGGAAAACAGTATGGAGCTTCCTCAGAAAATTACAAATAGAAATACAATATGATCCAATAATTCCGCTGCTGGGTATTTATCCAAAGAAAAGGAAAACACTAATTTGAAAAGATGTTTGCACCTCTGTGTTTACTGCAGCATTCCTTACAATAGCCAAGATATGGAAGCAACCCAGATGTCCATCAGTAGACAAATGGATAAGGAAAATGTCACATATGTACACACAAGGGAATATTACGTGGCCACAAAAAGGAGGAGATCTTGTCAGTTGTGACAACATGGATGGACCTAGAGGGTATTACTAAAGTAAGAGATAGAAGTCAGCCTGAGAAAGACAAATACCGTATAATTCCACTCAGGAATCTTAAATCCCACAAATAAACAAAAACAGAATCAGACCTGTGAATACAGTAAACAAACTGGTTGCCAAAGGGGTGGGAGTGGGGGGTTGGGAAAAATGGTGAAGGGGAGAGGGAGATGCAGGCTTCCAGTTATAGAATGAGTAAGTCACAGTGATGAAAGGCACAGCATAGGGAATATAGTCAGTGCTACTGTTATAGCAATGTATGGTGACAGATGGCAGCTACACTTGTCGTGAGCAGAGCATAACATATAGAGATGTTGAATCACTATGTTGTACACCTGTAAGTAATGTAACATTGTGTGTCAGCTATACTCAAAGAATTTTAAGAACAAAGAGTCATCATAGAATTAGAAACAATTAGTTCCTCTCCATAAATAGGAATAGTCTCAAATCCATGTCTTTTGGTCTATTTTTAGCAAGTTAAAATAGTGCTCGCAAGGAATCTGCTGAAGAACTCCTGTACTGGAGATTCAATTTCTTAACAAATATATTTACAATAAACTTTTGTTGACCTTACTGAGGACACAGTTCTAGTAATAAAAGACATTTTTTAAAAATCATAGTACATTTGAATTTTCTTAGAGTTCACAGACCCATTCTGCTGGAATAGATAAAAGGAATCACTTTTTGATTTGCACAATAACTTACTTGTTGTTAGAGGGGAAAAGCAGAAGTTGTGTTTCTCAATACAGAAATCAAGTGTTGGGGAAAATATTTTCTGAATATATAACATATGTTTTGACTATACAAAAATTTTAAAATATGAAAAATGAAAAAATCACAACCTGAACGACACCATTTTGACCATAATGGCACATTTTTTCTTGATAATACTGTGCACTTTCTACTTTGAAAGCCATCATAGTCTATGTATAATTTTATATCTTATATTTTATATCATAATCTGTTATAAGTGATTTGTAAACATTTTAATGGTTGCACAATATCCCAATGCCTGGCTGTACCATCATTTATTTCTAGTATTAAACTTTACAGATCATATTGAGTTTTGCACTGTAAATAATCACACAGTAAATACCTCTCAGTCAGTCTAAACACCAAGTTCTGTCCATTGTTCTTTTCTTAAAAGTGGCTTCCTCTGTCTTGTATTGTTGCATCTATAGCTGAGGTGAGTGGCCCATGGTTAAAGGAAGCAGCATTCCAAGTCAAAGATACCTTTTAAAAAAGTGGTCTCTCATCTGAAAATGTTGGAATTATTTTTTGGTGTAGCTTAGAGGGAGCTAATCTTAGCTTAGAAGGTGCCCTTCCCTGTGAACATTTGAAAATCAGGCCTTAATCACAGGTGATTTTTGCCCACAAATACCATACTGTATCTTAACCATACTGTAACTGCTCCTTGCTACAATCGTGTGAAGTAGGTGAGAATCTCTGCACTGTATAGAGGAGACTTGGGCTCAGAAAGCTAATGGAACTTGCTGAAGGTGAGAATTCTGTTAAATGCGACACCCTGAATTTGGATCCAAGTCTAAGTATAAACTTCTAACCATTTAACTTAGCTAAACTTGAGTTTTCAGTTTAGATTTAGATATGCTTTGCATGCCCTGTCTGGTTTTATGCCCTCCTCCCCCCCATACACTTACATATCCACACTAGTTTTCAGGATATCAAAACCTGAGGACATTATCCTCATACCCAGAGAGTATTTTAGATTGATCACAGTTGTTTTTCAGATGTTCATACTGATAAGTGGAATTATTCAAGTATTCGAAATTGGTTAATTTACTTTCAGGCTACTAATACTAAAACTATTTGTATTGGATAAAATGAGTCTTTGAACTTGCTGTGGCTCACGGCTGTCCTGGTGAAAGTTTTCTCTGATACAAGATACAGTAGTATTATTTAGGTGCTGCAGCTTTGATTATTCCCCTTGAGGGGTTTATATATTTAAAACAGTGTAAACAGCAATATAAAATTGTCCTTTAAAAAAAAATCTATTAAATACATTATTAACGGTAAGCAACAAACATGCCCCTTCTGATGGAAGGAATGGACATATCACCTCCGATTGCTTCTTTAAATTTTTAAGTGCCCAGTAACTATTCAGATATGGCACAATGGCACAATATGGATCATGCCATTGCTATACGTTCTGGTGCTGTCAGCTTTGTAGTCAGAGGCTCGTTTAGAAAGCTCGCTCTGAAAAAAAAAAAAAAAAGCAAGCTCGCTCTGAGGTAGGGCAATCTTGAATCTTTGTAAAGTCTCATCCAACTCATACTTTTATGTTTGTTTTTTCAGTTATTTGTTCCACAGTGGTAACCAAGAACATCCAGGAGATATTCTGCTGAACACAACTGTGGAAGTTTTGCCTTTTAAGGTATGCCTATTTTTTCCCCCTTAATTTTTCTTAAGAACAGAGACTGATAGGTAGACTTGGTTGGAGGTTATTCTTGTTTATGTGGTAAAGAAAAGTCTCATGATTGCAGGATCTTAGCAGTGAGCAGAATTAATTTTTTTAAAAAATATGGAACACATAGTATATTGTCCCATTTGTCTTATTCATAGAAAGAGCCTCCATTTTGTTTCATGTTGGAAAATAACTTGGAAGTTCAGGCTAGGAAAATAAATGAATTATCATCTTACTTGAATATTTACTAGCTGCTTAATGTTTTCAGTCTCAAAACGCCATGTGGTTTTAATGCCTGTTGCTTAATACACAAAATTAATTTACTGGTCTTTAAGGAGTGCTTAGATTTCTTTCAAGTTAAGATGGTTTTTTACTTTTAATAAAAAAAATCATGTTCTATTAAATTTAAAGTTGATTAAGATTTAAATTTTCTAACCACTAATATTTTCTAACCACTAATATATAGATTCAGATAGCTAAAAAAATGTATTGATAAACTCTTTAAGGTTCAAGATTGAGATGACATTTTCTCTTTTTTAGTGATAGCTGTGCCACAAACACTTTTATGTTTATTAAGCTCTGTTAGATCTGTTTTAAATAGAAGTAATGATTTGTAAAAGTAATGTTTCTGTTCTGTTTTAGAGTGAAGGTTTGGAAATAAGCAAAGAAACCAAAGACAAACGATTAGAAGATGGTTATTTCAGAATAGGTAATAACCTCCTGCCTTAGTAAAACGTGCTTGACTTTTCTGGACTTACTCCTAGTTTTAAATTCTTGTTGGACATTAAGCACTTTAGGGTTACAGTTACCAGTGTGCTCCCAAGTTGTTTGTCCTCATGTGTCACTACATACTTTTATTATCTCAACCCAACCAGGAGCTCAGATCAAAGGTTCATTTGCTGGTTCTCTTCCTCTGTCCACCTGCCCTTTCACTGTCCCCCTCACTGATATTACCTATATTACCTATCTGCAGTCTCACGGGGTGACCTCAGCTACTTGCAGAGTGCATGCAGCATCCACATGCCAGAATCTGTGCTTTTAGCCTGCACCTCCCCCCAAACCTTCAGGTCTGTGTGCCTTCTGAGTGGCCCCACACTCATCTACTCTGAGCATCTGTAACACGGTCATGTCTTTTGGTCCCCATGGTTTTCGATGTCACCATTCACCTGGTTGCTTATGCCTAACTCTGGGAGACACCCTGAGCACCCACCTCCTTTGCACTGCGCATTAGCATGAAACACGTCTGTCTGTGTGGGAATGCATAGTCCTTGGCCTGGGACGGTGCTCTCGGCCTCCGCCTCCACTTCTGAGCCAGGGAAGGACTGCATCTCCCTGCGTCCTTTCCTTGGCTTTCCCCGGAGCCACCATGGTTGCCACCGTGGTTTCCTTTCTAAAATGTACGTGTTCCCATTATGTTAACTGGGGATGGACTTTAACCACATTCCATCATCAGATCCCTGAGCTCTGTCCATTTTCACATCTTGCTTCCTTTTATCCTTAATGTCCCTGGTCCTCAGACACTCGTTCCTTTAATGTTCCTTGTCCTCACGTGCAGCCATGTGTCTGGCCATTTTCTCCGCCTGAAATGACTGACTGCTATTTCTCCTAATGAATGCGTTCTCATTCTTTATTAAACGCTGTATTTGCCCCTCCTCTCTGCTCTTTGTTACCATGCTCTGTGCGCCCTGACCGTGTAACCTTGCTGTGCCACAGTCGTGCGCACTCACTGTGGGAGGGGAGGGGGGCCTTGTCCCTCATGTGTCTCCTGCAGTTGACATGGGGCCTGTAGCTGCATGGTCATCAACTCAGTGAATGATTACATATTTTCTTTTATTTAAAACAAATGAATGCTTTCCTCAATAGTAGGCAGAAGAGAGTATTGGTTAAGTTTACATTGTATTACAGGACAGATACATTCTTAAAATTCTTTCTAGAGCGGTTTTACATTTGGTGGCATTGTTTCTGCTACCAGGCTTGGATGATAACCCTAATTTTTGTGTCATTCTGGTGGATGGATGAGTTTAATTATTTTCATATTTGGATTATATCTTAGCTCGTTTCTAAAAATGTACATAAAATTGGCTGCATATACAAGACATTTATTAACCCTATTACTTGTCAGTTATTTAGTGTCTGAGACTGTTGTGTTCTAGGTTAGGAAAGCATAGGAAATTGAACATTCGTAGTAAGTTCTCTGCAGCAATTTGAAGATAATGACCATCTAAAACATCAACTCATTCATATTTAGAATTGAAGAGAATTTATGGATCAGCCAGTCTTTTTGTGTAACAAAAAGGTACATCAGAAACAAAGAGCAATCGACTTTTTTGCAATTGAATATAATTCTCCCTAAGTATGCTCTAGTGGAATAGCTTTGCAGGCAACTTTCTCTTGGTGAAACAGCCATAACTGGTGAAAATTATTTTCAAGAAAATATAGCAAATGGAGAGCCATTACTCATGAAAACCTGAATCTCAGTAAGTACACGAAGGGGCTGTGGTGTTTGGGAGTGACCTGACCTGCTCCACTACCCACTCTGCCCAAGCTCAGAGACCCAAATGCGGCTCTCTGCGGGTGCAGCCAGGAGCACTAGACTCCTTTCCACCAGCTCCCACTGTAGGGCTGTGGTTTCTCACCAGGAAGAGCAGGCTGCCAGCATCTGTCATCATCCTCAACTCCATATTGCAGAAACTCGATTCCAGACCAGAGCAGCTAAGAGATGTGAGGCTCCTTCTTCCAACCTAACCTCACTCAGGGGTGACCCTCATCACCCTCACCTAAGCTCCCTTGCCCCAGCACCCTGGGAGATGGAAGCCAGGAAAACAAAGGGTGACTGCTACAACCCAGTCAGTGCTCAGAGAGCAGGGGTGTCACTCCAAGGTAAGTGGGCTGATGTCCCTACCAAAGATCCTGAGCAGTGGTGCAGAGGTGTTCTCCAGGAGAGAGTCAGTTGAACACTGGAGCTTTCCCTGAGGGGACTGATAAACTTGAAACAGAGCCTGGGGGAGTTGAGGCCTCTGAGGGACACTGTGGAATACAACGGAGATTTTGATGGCAAGCAACTAAGAGGAGACAGGTAGCTACATTGTAGACCATCCAGAAGTTTGACAGAACCAGGGAAGGAGAGAACTACTAAGAGCCTCCTGTGGTGGGAACAAGCCACAAAGACAGGCCCCACGTGGGGGCCTGGACTTAACTGGGCAGAGTGTGCAGCCATTTATGCTTGAAGGTGTGTTGAAGATGGAACCCAGCCAGCAGGTAGTGGAGCCATGACGGCTGGGGGCAGGGTGGGCGGGTACAGCATCATGGCCGAGGACAGGCTTGTTGAAGGAAATCCTGCCGTCATTAGTAAGTTAAAGCTGTGAGGGGAAAAGCCTTGTCAGAAACCCTGGAAGGAGAGGATGGAGGGCCGTTGGTTGAGGCGCCAGGAGGGCTCAGAGGGTGGGACCCTGGAAGTCTCGCCAGTGCCAGGATTTGGGAATTCTAGTCACTTCTCAGTCATTTCCTCCTTCCTTTCCTCCTTCTTTGCTGTCTTTTAATGCTGACCTAACAGACTGTTGGGTCAGAGACAAAAAGTACATTTCTTGTTCGGAAACACAGGACAGGCACATGGTACCAAACGCAAATTTGAAGACAGAAACTTAAAAGTCTCCTTTGCTCTTCTTTTCCCTCCTACCCAGTGCTTCCCGGAGGCAGTTCCCTTAATGATGTGTGTCCTTCCAGAAGTATTCTGTTCATAAATAAAAATATGCGAGTTTATTTTTTAAAAACACACAATCACACACAAGTGATAACATGCTCTGCACTTTGTTCTGCATCTTGTCTTTTCACTGAGCAAAATACCTATATACAGGGGAGATGAACATTCCAAAAAGCTGTAACATTTCAGATGCACAGAAGATACAGATACTAATGTAATGAGTATCTGTGTATCTGGCTTGAGATGCGCCAGTCAGTTGTTCTTCCCTGATATCTTCTTTTCCCCTTCCACCTGACGAGAACTACTGTCCTGAGCGTCGTGGTTACCATTTGCACGTATGCTTTTATTACCTATGTGTGATACATTCCTGAACAACACACAGTGTTAATTTGCTTGTTCTTAAATTTGAGAGCGATGAGATGTTCTGTAGTCTACAGTGTCTTCTCTGACCATCATGAGATTTGTCCACGTGGATGTATCAATGGCTCATTCATTTTCACTGCTGCGTAAATTTCCATGGATGAATATATATCACTGTCTGTTCTGTTTGGCTATTAAATTTGTTTCCATTTTTTTTCCTGTTACAAACAATGTTGGTCTGAACAATTCTGTACATGTATGAGAGTTTCTCTGCATTGGGAATGCAAGTAGGTCTTTAGCTGCATTATCTTCAGTTTTAGTTTATTATTTGTATTCTTTCTTCATTCTTTTAATTGGCTGCCCAGAATTCCCTCATGTTATACAGCATATCATAATTTATAGAGATGTTTGCAGTTTTTGCTGCAATATATACTCTCTTCAGACATGTCAGAGTATATCTGCAGGATAAAATCCTGGGTGAAAAGTGTTGTTTTTTTTAAGATTTATTTATTTTAGAGAGAGCATGTGGGTGCCCGCATGCTGGAGTGGGAGGCACAGAGGGAGAGGGAGAGAGTCTTAGCAAGAGCCCAGTGCAGGGCTCGATCTCACAACCCTAAGATCACAACCTGGGCCAGAACCACTTAATTGACTGCACCACCCAGGTGGCCTCTGGGTAAAAAGTGTTGTAATGAGGCCAGTTATATCATTAGATAATCATCTTTCTAATTAAATGAGCCCATCAGATGACAGTATAATATCTCATTAAAATGTTTTAAATTTCATACTATTTTTCAGCCCTCAGTAATTCAGTAACACTTTTTTGTAGCATATACTTCCTACCCCATTATAGCCCCAAAATGGATATACTCTTCTGAAATAAAATTAATACTTTTTTAATAAAAACATTACTTTGGAAGTTGATATGTTTAATATTACAAGTCTTGGGGGCATCTCAGTGGCTTAGTCAGTTAAACATAGGACTCTTGATTTTTGGCTCACGTCATGATCTCAGGGTTGTGAGATTGAGGCTGGCATGGGGTTCCGCACTCAGCATGGAGTCTGCTTGTACCTATCCCTCTGCCCCTGTCCCCACTCTGATGTGTGCACGCTCTTTCTCTCTAAAATAAATAAATCTTTAAAAAAAATACACAAGTATTCTCTGGTATGGTTTTCAAGTTGAACATACCTTACTAAAAGCCTAGTGATTATATTGTAAAACTCTAGAGTAGACTGCATGATGAGTAAACAATAGCCCTTGGTCCAGATCTGGCCCACTTCCTGTTGTTTTTCACCCCCCCCCCCACTTCCTGTTTTTGCTTAGAATGTTTAAAATTTTTGTTTTCACTTTTAAGTGGTTTGAAAAATGAATTATATGTTGTAACATGTAAGAATTATAAACAATTTAAATTTCAGTGTCCATAAATAAAAGTTTTATTGGAACATAGCCATGCTCCTTTATTTATGTATTGTCTGTGTGCTTTTATGCTACAACAGCAGAGATGAGCAAATAGTTGTAGTAGAGGTTGGGGTGGTGCTCTGATTGCTTTGTATCAGCACTCTGCACTACAATGGCAGTAATGCATTTATAATTTGACAGGTTTTCAAGTGCCACACGCACCTGTGTACCACCATACTGGGACATTTTTTAAAAAAATGACCAGTGTGTACCCATCATGTCAAAACTATACAAGTGGACTTTGAATGTCAGTGCTTTCTAACACTTTCTAACACAAAAATCCGATAATTTTACAGAATCAGACGCCAGGTCATCGTGGTTATTATGCTGTGATGCAACAGCTGTGCTAGAGAATATATTACCATTCTGAGCCCTCATAATACTCCCAACTCACAGGAAAGCAGAGGTCAGAAAATTAGAAAACTTAAAAGAGTATTTCATTCCAGCAGAATTTCTTCACAAAAATAAAAAATTCAAATGAGGCTGTAACCTAAGTGAGTTTCAGAGTCACTCGTGTGTTAGCCAAGAAAATAAAACTGATTACCAACAGTGAGTTAAACTGTATTTAATTAGGGGCACCTGGGTGGCTCAGTCTCTGCCTTCAGCTCAGGCCATGATCCCTGGGGTGGAGCCCTGCATCAGACTTCCTACTTGGCGGGGAGCCTGCTTCTCCCTCTCCCTCTGCTTGCTGCTCTCCCTGCTTGTGCACCCTCTCTCTATCAAATAAATAAATAGAATCTTTTAAAAAATCATATTTAATCAGAGCAGCCAAAGATACATGTGCAGATAAACTTAAAGGCCATTAAGCTTTCAGCAAAAACTGCTTGAAGAATTGAGGACATTGGAAATGGTATCAGTCAAAAAACAGACTACTGACTGTGTAGTTGTCAATGTGATATATTTATAGCATATTTTAAGGTAAACTAGACGAAAGTGGTAACAAAGCAGGAAGGTAATAAATGTATATCATTGTAAGATTATTAGTAATTGGCAAAACAGTATTTTTTGAAACCAGACTGATAAAGAAGTAAATTGTAACATCTAAAATACCAATAAAAATAATATAAAAATAAATAAATGGATATGTAAAAAGAGGTTGGATAGAAAATAAACAATTTAAACCAGAGAGTGTTCGAAGGTTTCCTCCTCATTGTAATTATAAGAATTATATTTAATATTTATGTAACAGATATTCACATCTTGCTAAGAAACAACTCCCTTCATAGAAGATGAAAAAATACTGCAAGTATTTTATTATGCCAGTTGTTTATCTTTCCAAAACCCCAACAGTATCATCTTCCTCAAAATTAAATGTGATTTTCACTAAATGTTCTTTTTTTTTTTTTTTCTAAATGTTCTTTACTTAGTTGATTCCCAACTACTTGATGCTGCTGGGGTTTTTTGTTTTGGTGATTTTTTTTTTCCTGGTCTTTTTGCATTTGTGTGTGTAAGGGTTTAAGTACACTAATGAATTTTGGACCTTTTTGGATGAGGCTATTTGCAAGATCACTGTCAGAAATCCTGCTTGTGCAGAGTATCTGGGGATATCTCAGTGCATAAAAAGTCATTATAATATGTGGGAAACCGAATCTAGACCTGCAGTACAAAGAAAGCCTAAAAATCTTCTTACGCTAAGATAACACTAGAATAAAAATAGGTTCAATTCTATCATTTTCATTAAAAAAGGAAGTTATTTTGTCTCAAGTTGATATATGTTACTTGTACGACCCAGTTATTTGGAGTCAATGCCAAGATTGAAGTAACTGAAGCATTGGTCTCTGAACCGTCTGCATGGAAGCAAGTATAGGCAAGAATATTTTCCAGCAAGCTGAGAAAACACAAACGGAGTACAACCTGAAGTGGAATCTGCTAGGATGTGGTACAGTGAATGGTGGTAAAGATACGTATGAAGAAGGCGGCTTAGTCAGATAAATTTACAATGTTTGTGAAAATGTAAACCGTTTAAAACCAATAGTTATTATTCATCAGATAGTGTACGGGAAATACTTGAATCTGTCCTATATCATTGTTTTTTTGAACCAGCAGCATCAGGAGTGAACTTCACTCACCCTCACAGGCTTTGCCATGATCAGTTCTGTGAATTTTTGTCAGAAATACGAACTGAATGAATAGTGTGACTTGCTGGACCACAGAGCAGCTCTGGGGCTTACCAGTGATAAATTTTATCATGGAAAACAAAAAAACAAAACCTTTTTCCACTTTCTTTTTTTCTTTGGGGGGGGGGGCAGGAATAAGATTAGAATTTTTCCCAGTAAGAAGAAAAAATCCGAATTTTTTCCCTTCACTACTGTTAACTCTTTGAAAGTCAGTTTTTGCTGAAGACTTGATGTTTCTTAATTCAACCTCATATTACAAGACAAAATAGTGCTTATATGCAAACCTTGTATTTAAGTCAAGAATGACATTTTTTGAACTATACAAACTAATCCAGGGGCTTCCACCTAACTTTTGCTTGGAAGTGACTTACGTCCTGTGCCTAGTGACCCATACACGGCAAATATCAGGAAGAACCCAAGGGAATTCCATCATAAACACCTTCCAAGGGACGAGGCTGCGCCACTGAAACCACGTGCTCGCACCCATGGATCTCGCGGTATCCAGGCCGTGGGAAGGGCACCACCCACGGTAAACTACATAAGCTCTCAGGGATCCACACAGATGAACGCTTGCAATCAGTTGTAATGAGGAAGATGACTCAGAATCCCAGTGCCTGAAATGTTAACCCCCACCCCGCAAAGGAATTACGTTCTCCTTGGCCCACCTACATTCGCAAAAACATAAAAGTACTCACTATTGGTTAGAATTTGATTTCATCAGTAAACATTTTGTGGAAACTTCTGTAAGTACCAACCTGGTATCTTCCCTTTTCCTCTTGGGCCCTCAAAGCCCAAAGTACCTGCCACCTGCCCTTTGCAAGAAGCGGGGGGCGCCGCGACCCGGCCCCGCACCGCTACCAACATGGCGCCAGTTGCTGAGCGGAGCATGCGCACTGCGGGGCCGTACCAGCCTCTGTCCTGGGCCCGCGCATGCGCCCTGCTCTGCTCCCCGTGCGAAAATTCACAGACTAGCCTGAAGGGAGACCAGCAGGAAATGGTATCAGAATCGGCGAGAATCAGCAATTTTGCGCAGGAAGCTTTGGGAGATATTGTTGACTGTAGTCAGCCCGGCCTTGGGACAACACTGAACAGGCAAGATGGGTTTGGTGCTTTGGAAAGTGTGAAAGCTGCTAGTGAACCCTGTTCTTTATCAGGAGAAGTAACTCAAAGCAACGAAACTCTTGCAGAAAAATCCAAGACTTGTCAACAAATCTTGTTGCGAAGGTGGTTGGCTGATCAAGATAGCACTCAGGAATCCTTCAGAACTGGATGAATTCATAAGCGAAGAAGCATATGAGAAATACAGAAAATCTCCTGAGGAATGAAAATGGGACCCCTAACTAAACTAGTATGAAACAACATAGCCTAGCATAGTCGTCTTACGTTAGTGATGCATAGAGGACCTAAAATAGCAACCACTAGCAGCCAATGGAAAAAGAAACTACTTGCAACAATGCTAATGGAAGAAAACACCCCTTGATTTTATGATTGCACATAAGCGCAATATGCATATGTTTTGCAACCCAGATTTTTTTTTTCTTTTATATTTTGCAACCCAGATTTTTATGCTAGGCTCCAGTTGTGATGCTTAGAATCCTGAAATTATCTGTGGTTAAAAGCTAGTTATAAATGACAAAACATGGCCCAGAACAAACCATTTTTCTGTCACTTTTTCAATAGCATTTTGTTGTGGTTTTAGAATATTCCTCACAGCAAGAAAAATTGGATACAGGGCCTGGTACCTTTTTATAGAACATCTTGGTCCTATCCCTAAGGAGAGCTTTTTCAGTTTGTAACTTATCATAGGAGCTTTCTATTAGAACCTCCTGGAGGAGGTATCACTTCATAATCCCTTCTAGAAGTGACACAGGGATAAAATACATACAGATTGAGCCCGTGCACAAGGCCAACCATAGTATGTATGTCTGCAAGCATTGAAACGTGTTATTACTAACTTAAACCTCAAAGGGTCAGACTAAGAGATAATACAGAATATACTTTGGTAGGGCTTGGTTAAGTCACATTTTATCAAAAACCTACATGTTCAAACATTTTTGATGCAAGAACAAATTATATATATATATGTATATATATTTAATTTGCAATAGGAAAAAGTATAGCTCTGCCTCATCTAATAGGTTGCTTCTAATGTAAACTTATATATACTTCATGAAAAATTTGAAAGTTGAATACAAGTAGAAAGAAGGGAAAAGTTAACCCAGGCCCTGTCTGACGATGTCCACTGGAGATATTTTGTTTTTCGTCCCTGTTTTAAGTCCTATTTAATGTGTGCTGTTTTAGTCTACCCAACACATGTTGATTTTTATTTTGAAGGGAAATTTGAGAATGGTGTTGCCGAAGGAATGGTGGATCCCAGGCTAAACCCCATTTCAGCGTTTCGACTTTCCGTTATTCAGAATTCTGCTGTTTGGGCCATTCTTAATGAGGTAAGACAATGTGTGCTATTGGTACACTGCTTAGAAGGTACATTTTTTTTTTTTTTTTACCATATTTTGATTTCATGCGTAAGACCTTTATTGTACTTCTCGTTATTTTGTATTTCAGATTCATATTAAAAAAGTCACCAACTGACCATCTGCTAAGAAACCAGTACATATTTTTTCCTGTGAAATTGTTAATTAAAGATAGTTAAGCATGTACCTTTTTTTTTTTTTTTTTTTTTACTTGAACACTACCTCTTGTGAAATCTACTGTAGATAAGATGATTGTCATTTCCGCTTGGAAAGTGAACGTCCCATGGATAATTGCATTCATTCAAACCTAAGCTGTCCTCCAATTTTAACTTGACTCAAACATTTTACAATTATGACAGCCTGTTAATATGACTTGTACTATTTTGGTATTATACTAATACATAAGAGTTGTACATATTGTTACATTCCTTAAATTTGAGAAAAATTAATGTTAAATACATTTTATGAAGGGGGTACTTTTGAAGTTCATTTATTTTACTATTATAGACCCTCTTTTATAGATTATCAGGGATTATATATATATAAATATATAAATATACATAAAAATGTTATGGAGTTAATTTATTAGAAACATTTAAGAAGTACATATTTTTGTGCAGTAAATTTTTGAATCAATACTTTTTTTGAAAAGTTACCTTGCTTTTTTAAGTTCTTTCTATATTTTTCTTTGGAAATGCAAACATTACAAATTAATGCCATTTTTCAAATGCACTGCCATTTAAGAATGATTCTAGATTGATTTCCTAACCGAAGTACTTTTATAATTGCAGTGATTCAGAACAAACTATTTTCAAAGGCATTTGTCATTCCGTAAAGCCAAGATTTTAAAGACCAATGTCCTTCTTGAGGGTTATTTTACTATATACTGTTTATGGTGTAAAAAATCAGTCTGATAAATTTTAATGTGTGGGGGTCATGCATTCAACCCAAATTACCATGGACTCAACTCATTACATTCCCTCTGATATGCTCTGATATGTAAGATGACAAACTCTATTTTCTTTTTAAATCTTTGTCTTGAATCCATGAGTTAGATGCATTATCTCTCGTTGATCCTTTTATATCTGCACCCATTTTATGAGTTGACAAAATGTTTTCTAGGCAATATTATTGTATGAGTCAAAATCACTTAATTTTCAAGAAAAATAAAATTGTAATATTGGTTTTTAGGGAGAGGTATTGTAACAGTTGTATGTTTTTCCAAAACGATTTGTTCTGTTGCATTATGAACTTACAAGTAAATTCCTATCTGAAGAGTACTTAAAAGCTCTTAGGCAATTCCAAATGTTATTACTACTGTAAACAAAAATACTATCAGCCTTAGCAATCAGTGATCTTTACAAAAGTATTTTACTTTTAGGAAGTTCCGAATTATCAGCATCGGTTCCCAGCCAGCCTGGTATGCCTGGGGTGGGGGTGGGGGTGGGGGTTGCAGGTGGGTTACAGGTAGACGTGCAGAGATTGATCCCCTGAGCTCTCCACTAGCCAGTGGCTGAGGCTGGAAGTGCCAGCTGTTGCCTCTTGCCTGGAGTTGTTTCCGTGCTTTCACAGGATGCTGAACAAAGAGCTTTCAGACAGCCTTGCTCTGTACAGTGTGACGGAGTGAGAAGTGTGGGAGACACATAGGGTACAGGTCTTTCCATTACTTGTGTTGGAATCGTTAGTTACTTTCCTGGATTAGAAAGTTACCCGTTGCCACTAATAATTTTTATGTCCAAGTCTAGTTAAAATTTTTTTACTGGGTTTCTTAAATTTACTTTTCGCTTTCTTTGAGTTTTGTCCTCAAGCTTTCCTGGCCTGATGCCTGTAGGCCAGTTTCGTGTGAAAAGAACCTTTTGTTATAAAATTTGGGCAGCTGCTTCACACACTGACCCGCTGCTAGAACGGCCAAGCGTCAGGAGGGAAGCCCTGGGGGTGGGCTGCGAAGTCCCCTGGCCTCCCTGCTTGCACGGTAGCCTGCCCTGGCTTTGGGGAGAAGGACTGTGCTCTGGAAACCCGGGGTGGGGAGGTGGAGGCGGGGCTGGGGGTGGATGGTGGCTGCAGCTCCTCACCCTTCTTCCCGGCTCTGCCTTTGGACTGGGGAGCCTCACTAGCCAGCTCCTCCCTGGGTTCACGCTCAGC
The DNA here is from genome assembly GCF_053574225.1 of Canis aureus. Taxonomy (NCBI): domain Eukaryota; kingdom Metazoa; phylum Chordata; class Mammalia; order Carnivora; family Canidae; genus Canis; species Canis aureus. The sequence goes on from NC_135621.1 coordinate 46,876,238, forward strand.
CTCCGCTCCTGGCCTCAGCTCCCCTCCCATCCCCAAGGCTCCTTTGAGCCACATCCCCCCAGCTTTCAGTCTCTGTGCCCCCCCCCCCCCATGAATTTTTGGCCAGGAGTGCCAGGCACGAGTGCAGGGCGAGGGGCAGGCGCCGGCCGGGTCTGCAGGCCCCTGGGGACCAGCTGCTCCAGCCCACACACCTTTCTTTTTAACTCTCTTTACCTAGGGTCCTTGCCCCCTTCTCCCCCTCCCCCCCAGCCGTCCCATTTTGGGTTGTTCATGAGGAGTGTGTGTGTGTGTGTGTGCGCGCGCGCGCGCACGTACGCGTGTGCACATGCACATTCTTCCACGTGCCAGGCTTCAAGCTGGGCGGGGGCAAGCCTGCAACTCGCCCTTCATCTCTGGTGCAGAGGTGCTCCGATCATCTCATTGTCGGTCTCTCCCTTCCCCCACTTCCTCCGGAGACCCTTAGAAATGGAAACAGTCCGGTCTTCCTCAAGCAGGCGGCAGCCCTCAGGAGTAGCTGGGGAGTGAAGTCTGGGGATAGAACCTGGAACTGAGGGGAGCATACAGTTGGCCTCGAAAGGACACTGAACCACTTTTTTTTAAATCAGAATCGTGAGTGGGGAAAATGTCCAATGGTGTCCAGTATATAATAACATATAGAGAGAAATAAATCATGGTTTGCATCTAGTGTTTATTTCCCATAAGCTGTTCTGGCCCCAGAGCTGCCCTGTCCCATATGGCAGCAAGGAGACGCAGGGTGACCACGTAAATTTAAACTAAGAAAACCTTCAGCTCTTCAGTCACAGCAGCTGCAGTTCAGGTGCTTGTTAGCCTGGACAGGACAGCACAGATACAGAACCTGCAGTCACTACAGAAAGTTCTGGAGGGACAGCACTGTGTCAAGAGCACTGGTGTGAACACTTTAGAAACCAGAGTAATGACTTCTGATGAGGAGGGCAAGAGCAGGCATGCAGAATGTATCACAGTGCATTGAGGAGTATTGTCACTGAGAAGCTTGAGGATTATTTCTGGGATTCTAAGACCCCAGATTTCTGAGGTCTCTGGGTCTCACGTGCTGTATATATTTTTTAAGATTTTATTTATTAAAGAGAGACACAGAGAGAGGCAGAGACACAGGCAGAGGGAGAAGCAGGCTCCATGCAGGGAGCCTGACAGGGGATTTGATCCCAGGACTCCAGGATCAGGCCCTGGGCCGAAGGCAGTACTAACCCGCTGGGCCCCCCGTGCTGCCCCTCTTGTGTTATTTCAGCATGCTCGGTGCTGTACTGTGTAGTCAAGAACAATGGTTTCAGGCAGTGAGATCGAAAAGCTTTGAAAAAAATGAATGCACATGGATTATTTTGCAGGCAGGCTGTAGACACATACAACCACGGAGAGGTCTTTGAGAAGGGTGCAGCTTTTCAGATCAGTGGTTGCACCATGAGTGATCAGAAGGGGTCTTCATTTCAAGAACCTTCTGCAGTGTTCTGAGGGGCTTTTTGATTTGTCATCACGAAATGTTGTCTCCCAACCGTGCTATCCTCAAAGGCAAGTTTGCTTACCATGGAAACAGCATATTTGGAGAGACTGCTCTACTTGACAGCAGGGTGGGTTTGTAGTAGCCAGAATTCTACAGATGACCCTCAGGTACTGTGGATGATCGCCTGGCCCTTTGCATGTGGGCGGAAGCAGTCTTACCTATACAATATCACCCATAATTATGTTATATAGTGAAAGGGAGATTATCTGGGGGCAGCTAATCTAACTGTGTGAGCCCTTTAAAAGCCATTCTCAGGCTGGTAGCATAAGTTAGAGATGCAAAGCAGACGGACTCAAGGCACCACTGCTGATTTGAGATGGGAGGCACCACAGGAGAAGGAACACAGTTGCCTGGAAGGAGCCGAGAGGCCTCAGCCGACAGCCAAGGGAATGGGAAGTACAGTCCTACAGCCACCGAAACTTGATTAGTCAACAACTTGAGCGAGCTTGCAAATAGTCTTCTCCAGCAGAGGAGAGCCCAGCCCTGCCAACACCGTGATTCCAGCCTTGTGAGACCCTACGCTGAGAGAACTCGAATCAAGCCTGCCCTGACTTCTGGCCTGTAGAACTGAGATAATAAATAGGTATTGTGTTAAGCCTCTGAATTTGTGGTGATTTGTTATGCAGCAATAGAAAAAAAATGTATTTAAAAGAGGGGAGTTGGAAAAGTCTTCACCCTTGATTGCCTATAGTTAACTTAGAGATCTCTCTATAATCACATGAATCAAGTCTTACACTAGCAAACTTATACCGGTGGGCCTCCTCTGGGGTTTCTCTGCCAGAGAATCTCAAGTAGTATTGGTTGGAAGTTTGTTGCCAAAAACTTGAGTATCTTAGCAATGTTCTGTAAAGAAACTGCTAGAATGGGATTGTTCTCATTCCAGAATGAGGACCCAGTGTATATGGAATCTTTTTCCTGGGAAAGGTAATACTTTGTGTACTGATTTAGTCTGCTCTGAGCCTGTTCAGTATATTATTAAAAGTTGATGAACAGTGGCATTTTTAAAGAAGGATTAGGAGGAAAAAAAATCTGCCTTTAGAGATCGGATAATCTACTCTGCATCGAAGAACATACTTTTTCTTAAAAAACTAAAACTTATTTTACTGTGTAAGCACGGATCAAATCCTGTATGTGCCAACCAAATTTTTGTACTTTGCAAATATTTTCCAAAATACCTCTAAGACATTAATTGCTAATGAAGTTTGTATTTTATTTTGGTTTGTATTTATTTTTACTCTATTGCCATACCCTTGATAGAAGAACAGCAGAGCTAAAGGGAAGAAAATAGAGGCTAAGACTGTCAGAAAGTTAGAAATTGGAAGTCATAATCAGCTTCGTGTTCTAGGGGAACTCAGATAACCCAGCTCTTTCTTTTATAGAAAAGTAAATTTTTCCAAGCTATGTAGCATTATTTATAGTGTGTGAAATTTGATAGCTGTACAGTTTTAATTACTACTTTTGATATATGACATGATAACCAGTATGCTTACTTATTTCTTTAATGCATGTGAACATACAAGGCTGAGAAGACTATGACCACAGTATTAAAAAAAAAAAAAAAAAAAAGGACTTGTTATATATATATCCCTGTCATCAATACCTTCTTGCCTGAAATACTCCACCTTTTTGGGGCACTAACTAGATCATTTTCAAGGAAACAAACAGGAAAGAGCTGGCAGTCCAGTGTGTCTGTGTGTGTGTGGGTGTGTGTGTGTGTGTGAACAATTTAGAAGACATTGTCCAAGAAAGTAAGCTGGGTATTGAATGGAAAGCACTTTGTGAAAAGTACCGTTCTCGGTGTTGTTCATATTGCAGTAAAAATGTTAATAGTGGTGCTAAAATTGTTCTCCAAGTAAAGGTTGTTTGTTGTGGGGAATAGCTAATGACACTCTTGGACATGAGGCAGGCTACTTTATGTGTCACTTGCTCCTGGTTGGGTTTTGTTTTGTTGTTTTTTTTTTGGTATTTATTAATAATTAGCAAATCCCTCCGGAGTCAAAAGTTCAGTAGTTTGGTTAGACATCTATTATTTGAAATGCTCAGTGTTTGCTGATATTGGTTGAAAATACCTTTTGAAGACTTATTCTTTGAGCCTTAAAAATGGCTAATATGGATAGTACTGTAAGGTAAGCAGATTTAACACTTTTCATTTCTGTAAAGACAGTGATGTTTTCTAACAAAGATTTAAAAATCAGTTGACTGAACATAATGTTTCATTTATGGAATGAAAAACTAATGTGTTTCTCATTGAGAACACTGTTTGGAAAGGTTGTAGATGTTTCTGGAAGCACCCCTTAAGAAAAGGTGCTTGAGAAATTGCTTTTCCAGATTGTATCAGAATTTTTTTTTCTCCTTAAATGTATTGTACATATTTTCCTGAAAATGTTTTCATTGGGTGAATGGTAATATCTGTAGTAATATTTTAGGTACCTGTTAGATTTTTAAAGGAAGTCATTTTCAAATTTGCTGCTATAATTGAAAACCTAATAACTGGTCCTGTTGACTGTGCCTTTCATTACTGTTTCTCTGTGCCACAACCGTTCATGTGTTTGGAATAAAGAAGTTTAAGAAGCCATGTTGAATTCAAGATTCCTTCTAATAAAAATAGATAAAACTTAATGAGTAGTAAGTTTTATTATTAGTTTCAACACTGATATAGGAATTTACCTAACACTATTTTTAGTTATGTGGGTTTTGGAGAGGACTTCAAAGGAAAAGACACTGATTATCAGGGTTATATAAGTGTTCACTCTCTCTCACGTATACTAAGGAGAGTAGCCACCATGCACCGCTTCAATCGAATATATTTTGTATAGAAAATGTTGTAAATGATGATTTTATGTCCTATCGTACAGTGATTCATCTTTGAGTTACGTTACAGGTCAAGGAGACTTTCGAAGGTTATACTAGAATCACGTGGTCTACACAAATGTTTAAAATACAACCTCTTAGAAAATGGGGACAGACTATATATCTTGTCAGTAACAGTGGTGGGGAGCATATGATGATCATCAAGTTCTCCAAATGGGATTTCTTTCAAAAATACTTAAAGCTTTATTAGAATGAATAAAATACATGCTTTAGTTTAAAAAATATTTATTATAGAAATGTACATTTAATTAGTTTTAAGGAATGTACCTTGACAATGGTGTCAACATATGTATTTTCTCAAATTTGCAAACTTTACACCTGAAGATATCTACAAAGATAGTTTATTTACAAGTTTTGGAAGAAATCATTTCACCCAGAGTGCTTGCTGCTGGGGAGGATGGAATAGTTTCAATACTGCTTTCATTTCACTCTGTACTTATAGAAGGAACACAGTGTGTGGGTGAAGTTCCATCCTAGTGCTAGTGACAGGCCGTAGAGCAGAATGAGAGGTGCAAACGGATAAAGAAGAATAACTGTATTTTTCAAAAATGGCAATGCTGGAAAAGAAAAATTTATTTTTTAAAAAAAGGAAATATGACTAATGAACATTCTGAAAGTTATTACAACAGGTGAAGCCAAAAACAAACAACAACAACAACAAAAAAAAACCCCTGAATGTTCTGAATTGGGGAAACGCTGCTCTAAAGCCAGAGTCTGCTACTTGCTCTGCTGCTGGTGCCGCCACCTCCTCACGGCTGACCAGAGAAGCTAGTCATACTTGAGCACCAGGGGTGTGTATTTACAGTAAGGGTCTCATCATCCAGAGTGACAAGAAAGGACAAGCCGGATTATGTTTTTCATTCATACTACGAAAAAGAAACTTCTAGCAGGATTAACAGTAAATTTGAAAACTGCGTCCTCACGCCAGCAGAGGTTGGGCCTGATTTGTGACCATCTGTAGAACCACACAGTGATCGTAAAAACAAAGGGAGGCAAAGGTTTAACACCTTGAAATACGTTCATAAGGGTGCCTTTACCTATGTGACCATATGTCAGCTCCAACTCATGCCCCACTCTAAGCCCCTACTGGGACCAAGAATGGGAAAGCCAGGGAAGAAAGGAAATGGGGTGTGGGTTCCTACAAGTAACCTGGAAATATCAACATGGTTTAAACATGGCTCCTTAAAATTATAAAATTTGTTACATACCAACCATGCCACTTTTTAGCTGCATGACCATTAGTTTCTGTACCCTCGTCTGAAAAATGGGGTTAAGTAAATCTAACTGTGAAGATTAAATGAGGTAATTCATATAAAAGTAAGCTAATTATGTTATTACAGCAAAACCACCCCACCTCCCACCTATGTTCTCAATCAAAACTGTACCATGACTTACCACTGTATCCTAGGAAGGTTACATAGATGTAGTAGCCAACTGCCACCAACCATAAGGTATTTCCAACTAAATATCCAATGAATGTATCCGTCAGGATAACATCTGCAGAAGAGGTGTACAATGAATCTCTTTTCAGGGCATATAATGGTGACTTTTTGATGCTCATTTAAGAAGTAACTGCTACTTACGGTTGATGAAGAAAAGCTGGATAAAATGCAGAATGACTAGGAGGGGATAAAAAGCATTCAGATGCACATCAAAGGCATAGCCCCATTCCACATCATAGTCTCTGCTTTGCCGTTTCACTAAATACTTGTTAGAGATAAACCTAAAGAGCAAAGTTAAAATTTCTTTCATAATATAATAAGATTAATTCCAAGCAGTATTCTAGATACTGGAGACAATATGATGAGCAAAACAGATCTCTGCCTTCCACCTAGTTGGAGTCGTCAGATGGCATATATGGAGAAAAACTCAGCAATAAGGAAGGACAGAAAATATAAAGTTGAAATGCAGTGTTAAACAGGATAGTCCTGGGATCCCTGGGTGGCGCAGCGGTTTAGCGCCTGCCTTTGGCCCAGGGCATGATCCTGGAGACCCGGGATCGAATCCCACGTCGGGCTTCTGGTGCATGGAGCCTGCTTCTCCCTCTGCCTATGTCTCTGCCTCTCTCTCTCTCTGTGTGACTATCATAAATAAATAAATAAAAAAAAATAGGATAGTCCTATGAAAGTTAACACCTGGGTCAGGACCCAAGGGCAGGGATGGGAATTACCCTCATTCCAGGCAGAAAGGCGTCTAAACAGAGAAGTGGAGGAGGACGGAGGAAGGGGCAGGGTGTGGCCTGTTTGAGGCTGGGTGAGGAGGCCTGCTTGAAACAAGTGAGAAAAGCAGCAGGACATGAAGTAGGGAGCTAGAGCTTATGGAGCCTGTGGCCATTTTAAGACTTTTGGCTTTTATTCTCGATGAGATAAGGAGTCACTGCAGTTCCCAGAAGGATATCTGACTCACTGTTTTGACACGGTTTCCTGAGACTGGATTTGACTGAGAACAGGTTACAGGGACAAGAGGGAAACAGGGACACCGGTGGGGGAGGCTACGGCGAATGAGAGATGAGCAGGGGTGGTAGCAGTAGAGGTGGTGACATGGGGGAAATGCTATGGTTGGAGGGCAGCACCAACAGGATCTGTGTTAGTACTGCATGTGGAATAAGATAAAAGATGAACAGTCAAGGATGACCAAGATTTCCGTCTGAAACCAATGGGAGGATTGAGCTGCCATGAACTACAGTGAGCAAGATCGGTTTGGGGCAGTGCAGAAGTCTGGATGTGAACCTGTGATGTTGAAGATGCTGGTTAACATGGAGTAAGAAGTATATAAAGTCTGGAATGTAGAGGAGAGGTTGAAAATGGGAGATACAAATTCATCCATGTATAAATATTTAAAGCCATGGGCCTGCATAAGACCCCTCCCCCCTCCAAAAAATGAATGCAGATACAGAATAGGTCCAAGCCTCACACCTAATAGGTCACCTCTCCATTAAAAGCTCAAGGAATCAGGAGGAACCGGTAAGGGAAGGGCTGCCAGTAACCTCTCTAGCCATTAAAACAATTCTTCAAGCTTCTGTCCTTGTTCTGCAGCATAGCCTACCAGCTCAGTTAACTGATGAGTGGATGAAAAAGCTTTTAGCTCACGACTCAAGAGCTCTCATTCTGTGGTTTTCCTCCTGCTGCTCCTACCCCTTTGCTTACTCCTTAGATGGGCACTTTCCAGGCTTCTGTCTTCACTCTGAGTCTTACCTCTGGAACACAGACATGCCTTCTGGGAGAGCTCAAGACATCTGTAGTTTTCACCTCCCACCTCCACATTTAATAATGCCAATAATATTCTCATCTTGGCCCAGACTGGTAGGTTCAGAGTCATCTACCCCATGGCCACTCTACCTTTATTTCCACTTAAGTCCTCAAGACACCAGAACTCAGCATGTCTGACATGGAATGCTTCATCTGCACCTGCCACTTTTTCCTACCCTCATCATACCCGATTATCGCAGAATGTTCTCAGATCCATCTCTCTCCTCTCTTCCTGAGTTCACCACATTGTCTGGGCGTGCTCTGCTCTTGTGCAGACCCCCACAGTTGTATCCAGCCACACCACTCTCCTTCAGCTCCTTCACAGCCACAGAAGACTTTACTTCAAGTGTAAATCTGATATTTCCTTATTCCAAAGCCTCCATGTTCTCCACCTCTCCTCCTCTCCCCAACCAACATATGCAAGCTATGAGATAAAGTCCAATTCTTTTTTCTGAACTGCACTGAAGGCCACATTCTATAGTCACGTATCTTCTTGAGCTGGTGAGTGTCACCCTGCACCACTAGACCCAGGATGTTGCTCTTGTGCATCAGGAATCAATGATCCCATCTCCCCCAAACACCTCCTCCTGCTGATTCCTTGGCACATCTGGGATGACAGCAACTACATGTCATCATTTCTAACACAGTTCACAACACGATGCAACAAAATATAGGTTTTGAAAAATATACTGAGTCAGTCCCTTTTCTTTTTTTTAATGAGTAGGCTCCACGCCCAACATGGAGCTTGAACTCACAACCCTGAGATCAAGACTTGAGCTGAGATTAAGAGTTGGAAACTTACCCGACTAAACCACCTCAGCACCCCCCACCCAGTCCTTTTCTACTTAACTAATATGGACTCAAACTAAAGGTGCTAAACTCCAGAACGACTTGATTTCTATGGCCCTATAGAGTCAATGTTACAATGATAGAATGCCTGCTACAATCTATTCCTTTGAAAGCCCTTACTGAAACTGTTTCATCTGCCATGCTTTTTGATAATGAATATGTAACTTCTATTAGTTAGTAGTATTCTTTTTAACCCAAATGTTAGAATTCCAAATTAATGACACATACCATTTATTGACTCCCAAGCACATACAAAACTTATACTAGTAAGGAGTTACAAATGAACACATTGCTATCAGAGGTTAAAGTCTCAGGACTTTATTTAAAATGTTAATAACCACTATTTATTGAGCACTTCCTATATACCAGGTACTTTTTATACCACAATCTTTTCAAATATCTTACAAATTAGATCACTAACTCCATTTTACAAAAGAAACTGGGACTAAGAGTTACAGTTAGACTGGGACTAATGAGCTGGCATGTGAACCTAGGCCTCTCTGAGACTAAAATTTCCGTAGTGTTTTCTCTGATACATGATGCCCACAACCTCTACTCAAACACTGGCCTTTTATGAACTCACTTAAAACATCCAATCCCCTCATCTGGCATGCCAACCATATTGGAGCCTGCATCTATGAGAAAATGGAAAAACCAAATGCTGGATTTATACATTTCTACTCAGTACACTACCGTTGTTAAACCAAACCCAGAAGTCAGACTATGTACCTGTCCAGTAAAACCTGTGTGTCTCAGCAAGACGGCACCAAGTTTAACAAATCCTTTTTCAAATGTCCTTCTTTTAATATCTGATATTCAGAGTAAGATTCCATAAAATAATCCTCTATAGCTTAAACATCTAGAAGTGACCCACTGACAAATAAAGGTGAAAACCATGCCATCATTCAGACAATGTAAGCAGAACTGGCTAACTGCATAATATTTTTGCAAAACCAGGGACTTTGTTAATATAATCATTATTTCAGTTCACTTATTTGCTGCACTTTGACAATACAGACCACCCCTTAGAGTATTTTCTGATACAAATAGTGACACGGGAGGGCAGGTTCTCATAATCCTAGCAATCAAAATTGATGCTTTCAGGAGACCGTCCAAGATGGTGATGGAGGGACCCTGAACTCCCCTCCATGGACAAACCAAATCTATACCCACATATAGAGTAATTCTTCCAGAAAAAGAACTGAGGGCTGACGGGCTGACTGAACAGCTTCTGCACAACAAAGGACAGAGGGACCACACAGAGAACATGAGAGACAGAGGCACAGAAACAACAGGAACCCCCCACTTGATGCTGTCAACTGTGAGGGGTGGGGATAGAACCAAGGAACCAGGAATAGACTATACCACCCTAACGCATGGAAAAAAGCCCCACTGTAAAAGGGCAACTAGGATTCAAAGGAACCAGTCCTTGAGCATCTGCCAAATGGCTGGGACCTGAGGAACTGGTCTCCAGGGTTCAGAGGGCTGGCAGGTGCCACTGTGTATGTTCCCTCCCCCACCAGGCCCAACACTGACAGCGTAGATGGGAGCGGGATATGGCCACCCCTTCAGTGAACCCTGGGACCCTATCCCACACCAGCCCAACTCCCACTGAGGTGCACACAAAAGAGCAGTGGTTTATGTTTTTATTTTATTTTTTAAAAAATGTTTATTTATTTATGATAGTCACATACAGAGAGAGAGAGAGAGGCAGAGACACAGGCAGAGGGAGAAGCAGGCTCCATGCACCGGGAGCCCGATGTGGGATTCAATCCCGGGTCTCCAGGATCGCGCCCTGGGCCAAAGGCAGGCACCAAACCGCTGAGCCACCCAGGGATCCCAAGAGCAGTGGTTTAAAACACAACTAGAATATAAAAAAACTAACCCTCAGCCAAATGGCCATGGCCTGTGGGAACACATTCTGGGGCCAAAGGGGCTGGTAAGCACCACTGCTTATGTCCCCCCAACCCCCTTCATGCCCCATCACTCAGACTGCAACAGGGCACAGATGCCCTAACTGCCCAGCACTTGAATGAGCCCCACACCCCTAGCCACAGCAACTTTAGCTCCAATTCTCCCACCAAGGCCCCCACTGTGCAGAGCACCCTGGAATCACCAGCCCAGTTCGAATCCAGCTTTCCCAGCAGGGCACTGCTGGGAAAAAAAACCTAACAAGATAGGAATAAGAACAAACCTACCAATAGCTACTTTCAAGGTAAATGTCTAAATGCTCCAATCAAAAGACATGGTGTACTGGAAGTCTAGCCAAAGCAATCAAACAACAAAAAGAAATAAAAGGTATTCAAACTGGTAAGGAAGAAGTAAAACTTTAAGTATTTGCAGATGAATTGATACAATAAATAGAAAATCTGAAAGATTCCACCAAAAAACTGCCAGAACTGATAAATGAATTCAGTCACATTGCAGGATACAAATCAATATACAGAAATTTGTTGCATTTCTATACCCAATAATGAAGTAACAGTAAGAGAAACTAAGAAAACCCATTTGCAAATGTACCCCAAATAATAAGATATCTAGGAATCAACCAAAGAGGTAAAAGACCTGTGCTCTGAAAACTTAAAAACACCAGTGAAAGAAATTGAAGATGACACAAAGAAATGGAAAGACGTTCCATGCTCATGGATTGGAAAAACAAATAGTGATAAAATATTCATACTATTTTCATTCATACCAAAGCAATCTACACATTAATGCAATCTATCAAAAATACCAACAGCACCTTTTACAGAACTGTAATAAACAATCCAAAAATTTTGGAACCACGAGACCTTGACTAGCCAAAGTGAGCTGGGAAAAGAAACCACAAAGCTGGAAGCATTACAATTCCAGATTTCAAGTTATACTACAAAGCTGTAGTGGTCAAGACAGTATGATACTGGCACAAAAATAGACACAAAGACCAATGGAACAGGATGGGAAGTGAGAAATGAACCCACAACTATATAGTCAATCTTTGACAAAGCAGGAGAAAAAGACCATCTCTTCAACAAATGGTGTTGGGAAAACTGGACAGTGAAGAATGAAACTGGACCATCTTTCTTACACCATACACAAAAATAAATTCAAAACAGATTAAAGACCAAAATGTTCAGACCTGGTATCATAAAATTTCTATAAGAGAACATAGGCAGTAACTTTGCTGACACTGATCATAGCAACTTCTTTCTAGATAGGTCTCCTAAGGCAACGGAAAAATAAAGCAAAAATAAACTATTGGGACTACATCAACTTAAAATCTTCTGCATAGTGAATGAAACAATCAACAAACTAAAAGGCAACCTATCGAATGGGAGATATTTGCAAATGACCTATCCAATAAAGGGTCAGTATCCAATATAAAGAACTCATAAAACTCAACACCCAAAATACCAATAATCAAATTAAAAAATGAGTAGAAGACATGAACAGGCATTTTTCCAAAGAAGATATATGTCCAGATGGCCAAAAGACACATGAAAAGCTGCTCAACGTCACTCATCATCAGGGAAATGCAAATCCCTCTCACCTGTCAGAATGGCTAAAATCAACAACACAAGAAACAACAGGTGTTGGCAAGGATGTGGAGAAAAAGAAACCCTTCTGCATTGTTGGTAGGAGTGCAAACTAGTGCAGCCACTTTGGAAGACAGTATGGAAGTTCCTCAAAAAGTTAAAAAATGAACTGCCCTATGATCCAGCAATTGCATTATTGGGTATTAACCAAGAGAATACAAGAACACTAATTCAACGGGATACATGCACGCCTATGTTTATAGAAGCATTATTTATAACAGCCAAGATATGGAAGCAGCCCAAATGTCCACGGATTGATGAATGGATAAAGGAGATCACATCAAACAATGAACTATTATTCAGCCATAAAAAAGAAAGAAATCTTGTCATTTACAACAATATGGATGGAGCTAGAGAGTATAATCCTAATCAAAATAGGTCAGAGAAAGACAACATATGATTTCACTTGTGTGGAATTTATGAAGCAAAACAAGCAAAGGAAACAATATAAGAAGAGACAAATTAAGAAAAAAAACACTTAATTATAGAGAACTGATAGTTACCAGAAAGGGGAAGGGGGACTTGGGTAAAATAGGTGATGGAGATTAAAGAGTGCACTTGTGATGAGCACAGGGTGTTGTATGGAAGTGCTGAATCACTCTTTTGTACACCTGAAACCAGCGTAATATTGTATGTTAACAGGAATTAAAAATGTAAAAAAAAAAAAAAAAAGGGAAAGAAAAGACAGGGTAACTGAATGGATAAGAAAACAAGACTCAACTATATGCTGACAATAAGGCTACCTTCAGACCTATAGACTCATACAGACTGAATATGAAGGGATGGAAAAAGATATTCTATGCAGATGGAAGCCAAAAAAAAAAAAAAAGAAGAAAGAAAGAAAGGCCGGCCAGGGAAGCAATACTTCTTTCACACAAAAATAGCTTTTAAAACAAAGACTGTAACAAGAGACAAAACAAGGCGTTACATAAAAGCATTACATAATGATAAAAGGTTCCATCCAACAAGGGAATTTAGCAATTATAAATAACTATGCACCCAACTATGAGAATACTGAAATACATAAAGCAAATACTAACAGACATAAAGAGAGAAATAGATAGTAACACAAAATAGGGGACTTTAATACCCCGCTTACATCAATGGATAGGTCATCCACACAGAAAATCGGTAAGGAAGGACAACATATTAGATACACATATACAGAATATTCCCCCCAAAACCAGCAGAATACATAATCTTTTCAAGTGCATAGGACATATTCTCCAGAACAGACCACAGTTTAGACCACAACACAAATCTCAATAAATTTAGGAAGACTGAAATCACATCAAGCATTTTTTCCAACCATATGGTATGAAACTAGAAATCCATTACAAGAAAAAATGGAAAAGTCCCACAAACATGCACAGGCTAAACAACCTTTTACTAAAATAACAGGTCATCATCATCAACTACAACAACAAAACCAAAGAGACAAAGTTCCTGAGACAAATGAAAATGGAAACAATGTTCCAAAGATCTTTGGGACACAGCAAAAGCAATTGCCAGAGGGATGTTCTAACAGGCCTACCTCAAGAAAGAACAAAAATAAACATTTCAAATAAACAATGTTATTGTTTGAAAACAATTTCAAATAAACAATCTAACTTTAATCCTAAAGGTATGAGCAAAGAACAAGCAGAACCTAAAGTTAACAGAAGAAGGAAGCAATAAAAACTGGAGTAGAAAGAAATGAAACAGGAACTGAAAAAACAATAGAAAAGATCAACGAAACCAAGAACTAGTTCTTTGAAAAAATAAACAAAATTGATAAAACATTCAGCCAGAGTCATCAAAAAGGAGACAGAACCCAAATAAGTAAAATCAGAAATGAAAGAGAAGTAACAACTGACACCAGAGAAATACAAAGGATTACAAGAGATTATTGTGAAAAAATATATGCCAACAAATTAGCCAAAAAAAAAAAAAAAAAGATAAATTTGTAGAAATATACAACCTTCCAAAACTGAATCAGGAATACAAAGTCTGAAAAAAATGTATTATTACAAGTAATGGATTTGAATTGGTAATCAAAATACTCCCAAAAAACAAGAGTCCAGGACCAGATGGTTTCACAGGTAAATTCTACGAAACATCTACAGCAGAGTTAACACCTATTCTTCTGAAACTACTGCAAAAAAACAAAGAGAAAGGATATTTTTCAAATCAGTTCTACCAGGAAATCTTTACCCTGGTACCAAAATCCGACAAAGACATTACAAAATAGGAAAAGTATAGGCTAATATCCTTGATGTACAAAGATCCAAAAATACTCAACAAAGTATTAGCAAACCAAATTCAGTAATACATTAAAAGGATATTCCACTTGAAGTGGGATTTATTCTAGGGATGCAAGAATGGTTCAATTATGTGCAAATCATTTAATATGATACATGTTAACGAAATGGAAGATGAAAATCATGATCATCTCAATAGATGCAGAAAAAGCATCTAACAAAATTCAACATTAGTTCATGATAAAGTTACCAACAAAATGGGTTGAGAGGGAATGTACCTAATATAACAAAGGCTATAAATGACAAACCCACAGCTAACATCATACTTAATGGTGAAAGGCTGAAAGCTTTTCTTTTAGGATCAGGAACAAAACAAGAACATACATTCTCACCACTTTTATTCAACATAGTACTGGAAGTCCTAGCCAAAGCAATCAGACAAGAAAAATAAAAAGCATCCAAATCGGTAAGGAAGAAGTACAAATGTTTCTATTTGCAGATATATGATACTATATATAGAAAACCTGGAAGACTCCACCAAAAAACTATTAGAACTAATCAATAAATTCAGTGAAGTTACAGGACACAAAATATACAGAAATCTCTTGTGCTTCTGTACACTAATAATGAAGCAGTAGAAGAGAAACTAAGACAATAACCCCATTTATAATTGCACCAAAAAAATACCTAGGAAGAAATTTAACCAAGGAGATAAAAACCCTATACTCTAAAAACTGTAAGACACTAATGAAAGAAATTGAAGGGGACACACACTTGGAAAGATACTCCATGATTGTGGATTGGAAGAATCAATATTGTTAAAATGTCCATACTACTCAAAGTGATCTACAGATTCAATACAATTTCTATCAAAACACCAATAATATTTTTTAGAGAATTAAAGAATTCTATATTTTGTATGGAACCACAAAAGACCCCAAATAGCCAACGCAATCTTGAGAAAGAAAAACAAAGCTAGAGGTATCACAATCCAGATATCAATATATACTACAAAGCTACAGTAATTAAAACTGTATAGTACTGGCACAGAAACAGATTGGGGGTGCTTGGGTGGCTCAGTTGGTTAAGTGTCTGACTCTTGATTTTGGCTCAGGTCATGATCTCAGAGTCATGAGATCAAGTTCCCTGTCAGGCTTCATGCTATGCATGGAGCCTGCTTAAGATTCTCTCTCTCCCCCTTCCTCTGCACCCCTACTCCCACTTGCTCTCATTCTCTCTCTCTAAAAACAAAACAAAAAACAAAAACAAAACCAGACAGATCAATGGAACCGGATATAGACCCAAAAAACAAACTAACACATGGACAATTAACAAATGACGAAGGAGAAAAACATATACAGTGGGGAAGACAGTCTCATCAATAAATAGTGTGGAAAAACCTGGACAATTACATGCAAAAGAATGAAAATGGACCATTTTCTTACATCATACAGAAAAATAAATTCAAAATGGATTAAAGAACTAAATATGAGAAATGAAGCCATAATGCTCCTAAAGAAAATATAAACAGTAATTTTTTGGATATTGGCCTCAGCAACATTCTTATGGATTTATCTCCTCAGGCAAGGAAACAAAAGCAAAAATAAACTACTGGGACTAAACCAAAATAAAGAGCTTTGCACAACAAAGAAAATCACAGACAAAATAAAAAAGCAATCCAGTGGATAGGAGAAAGGATTTGCAAATGATATATCTGATAAGGGGCTAGTATCCCAAATATATTAAGAACTATACAATTCAACAATAAAGAAAAAAATCCAATAAAAAATGGACAGATGACCCGAATAATTTTTTTTTAAAGAATACAATCAAAAAGCCAACAGATACATGAAAAGTAATGCTCAGCATTACTTAGCATCAGGGAAATGCAAATCAAAAGTACAATGAGATATCACCTTACACCTGTCAGAATAGCTAGTATTGAAAAGACAAGAAATAACCAGTGTTGGCAAGGATGTGCAGAAAAGGGAACCCTTGTGCACTGCTGGTGGGAATGTAATCTGGAGCAACCACTGTGGAAAACAGTATGGCAGTTCATCAAAAAATTAAAAACAGAACCAGTACTGGGTATTTATTCAAAGAAAATAAAAACACTAATTTGAAAAGTTATACGCACCCCAGTGTCCATTGCAACATTATTTACAATGATCAAGATATAGAAGCAACTAAAGTGTTCATCAATAGTTGAAGGAATAAAGAAGAAACGGGGTGTATATACACACACAGACACACACACACACAGGAATATTACTCAGTCATAAAAAAACAATGAGATCTTACTATTAGTGACAACATAGATAGACCTAGAGAGTATAATGATATGCAAGATAAGTCAGGAAAGACAAACACTGTATCATTTCACTTATATGTGCGTCTAAAACACAAAATGAACAAAAAACAAACCGGTTCATAAATATAGAGAACAAACTGGTAGAGGAGAGGAGAGTTTAAGGAATGGGTGGTATAGGTGGAGGGGGTTAAGAGATACAAACTTCTAGTTATAAAATAAATCAGACACAGAGATAAAAAGTACAGCATAGGGAATACTGTCAATTTTATAACAACACTGTAAGGTGACAAGTGGTAACTACACTTATCTTGGTGAGCATATCATAATGTATATACATCTCAAATCTCGATGTTGTACACCTGGAACTAATGTAACATTGTGTGTCAACTATATTTCAATGATAAAAAAAAAATTTAAACTCATGCTTTCAGTGCACATCAGCTACTGTATCTCTAAAGGAAGCAAATGCAGGCTCTACAGCAGGACTTGAAAAATCCAAATTATGATACTTACCACATTAAAGTTGATATGAGAAGACCAACGCCTACACAATCTATGAATACAACCCAAAGGAGAAGCTTTATCGTTTCAAAAAATCCCATGTCCAGAACAAAGCCAAATCCTATAGTGGACACTGAAAGAAAGATTTGTGTGATAAATTCAGGACAGGTTCTGAAAAGGCAGTCACATATTTAAGCCCAGGTAAAGGTGAAAAAAATCTTATACATTTATACCCTAAAGGTAGTTAGGACTCTCTCACTACATTATTGGAGAATTTAAAAGTAGTTTCACAAGTTTGCATTGGTACTTTTAGCACTCTCACTCTAGATTTGCCCGTGAAATGCAATTTCCCATCTTGATAGTCCTTTTCACAGTTAGTTTGCATTTGATATCAACTTCTTTATCATAGCAGTTAAAAGACACGGAGTGACTGTCTTCTGCTTTTCCATGTTCCGAAGAAACAATTTACTCTGGCATCTGCCTGGGACCTTCGAAACCAGAAAAAACAACACTCTTTCCTGTGAGATTTTTGAGGCTTCAGAAAAGAAGAAACAGCTTCAAATATCCTAAATCCTGACCCACAATATGTTTATAACAAAAGATTTTGCAAACGACAAGTACAATCTAAAACACTAAGTTTCGGGGCACCAGGGTGGCTCAGTTGATTAAGTTTCTGCCTTCGGCTCAGGCCATGACCTTGGGTCTTGGGATAGAGCCCCGTGTTGGGCTCCCTGCTCAGCGGGGAGCCTGCTTCTCCTTTTCCATCCGTCCCTTTCCCTGCATCCTCTAATAAATAAATACAATCTTTTTAAAAAAAAAAAAACAAAAACAAACCAGTCTGTTCTTCAACTCTATTACAGAAAAACTGACACTTACCACAGAGCCAAATACTTAAGAGGACCAAGAAAGCAGGGTCATCTCTGGCCCACTGATCCTTTGTCTGCTTTCGGTAATGAAAATTTCTGTAAACTCTCTGTGGGGAAGTAAATAGGTAGAGCATCTGCCATGCAGCAAACTCAAAGTCCATCTGCCGAAAACGAAAAAGTCTTCTCAGGTATTTGTAGCGTTTTGCTCCAGCCGTGTGTCTTGCTGCATCTCTGGAATTCAACACTCCGTTCCCCTGCACTAGGGAATTCACTGAAGTACTCGGTAACATCTTCCTAGATAGAAGAAAAAAAAAAATCTTTTACAAGGATATCCTCTTGTATCCTCTTCTGAGATATTCAGGAGGGATGCCATCTTACATTTCCGCCCCAATCCTTGGTAAATGTCAGGGGTCAAAAGCTAATGGAGGTGGTTCTGAGGCTTATTTGGGGGCTCAAGAACTGTCCCTTCCGAACCCTCACAGCACTTCTACGGGGTCTGTAGGTTTCCCACGCTTCACCTCTCTTAAGCCTGGGGAAGCTCCCCCTAGTAGTCACTGTTAACCACAGGGAGGGAGGAGAGGGAGGCAGAAAGAAAAGCACTAGGAGGTGAAGGAACCCCCTCAGGAGCACAGAGAGGACTATGGAGCCAAAACTCCCGTGCTCTAAACCATCAGGCCTTTAAGGGAATCGGTTTTAAAAGCCAATTAGAAACAATGTTACCGACGAGGTAAAATAATGGCATGTTCACATAGGTCCATCAGTGCAAGACCACCAAGCAACTCTTTCACTGGAATATGATATAAAAACAAGATTCAAGCCCCATAGTGCATTACTCCGTGAATAGTTCAGCAGAGGGAATGGCAGCGTGGGAGGCCGGTGGACCCAGCCTGGAGCCCGGGGAGCGCGGCTCACCGTCCAGCCCTCACAGGCCGGCCGCCCAGTTCCCGCCCCGCCCCCAGGCCTCCCGGTCGCCCCCGGCGCCGCGCCGGCTCCAGAGGCTCCCCGTCACCCCGGGGCTGCGGGGAAGGTCGCCATACTTAGCAGATGAAAACACAGGACGCCCAGTTACATTCGAATCAATCTCAGATACAAGTATAACTTTCCGTAGAAGACTGTCCGAAACATTGGGTGGGACAGACACGGACACGCTGTCGGTCGTTCATGAGAAATTTAAGCGTAAATGGGCGTCGTTGGCTTATTTATCTGGCAGCCCTACCGCAGGCCGAGCCGCCGGACGCGGCTACGGTCACTCCGGGGCCGAGGGCCGGCGCGCCCTGAAGGGCCGGAGGAAAGGCGCCGGCGAGCCCGAGCCGCGCGTGCACGGAGCAGTCCTCGGGTCTCACCTGGAGCCGCCCTGCGGCCTCCAAGAGGTCCAAGCTAGCCCGCCACCTCCGCCCAGCAGCCAGACCCAGCAGGCGCCGGGCCGACTTCCCTTCCCGCAACGTAGCCGGCGCAGGGGGCGCGGCGCGTCACGTGCACCCACTTCCGCCGTGCGCGCGGCCTCTCGGGCCCCGTAGTTTTCCGGGGGCCCGCCGGAAGTTGTGGCTGCAAGTTCCGGTTCCTTCCCTCCGCGGGTGTCCGTTGCGCCCCACAGGGGTTGCTGCGGCTGCGGACGCCAGCGGGTCTCGGCTGCTGGGGCGGGGACGCAGTCATGCCCCGTTATTACGAGGACAAGCCGGAGGGCGGCGCGTGCGCGGGCGTGAAGGAGGACCTGGGCGCCTGTCTGCTGCAGTCGGACTGTGTGCTCCAGGTAGCGCGGCCGGGCGCCCGGGGTGAGGAGACGCTGGAACCGGGGAGGCAGGACCCGACCGACGCCTCCCGCTCAGCCTGCGGTGGCGCCCTGGGGAGGTGACCCAGCCAGCCTAGGGATAGATCACGGCGCCAGCCTGGTGAACTTGGGCGGGTCGGCTGTCGGAGCGTCAGCTCCCTCCGGTGTTAGGTTGGGGATCATGAAACCTCCCCTTTGGATTCTCGTAAAGATAAACCATTTCGGTTCAAGAAACATTGATTAAATGTTGCCTGCCACTCCACTAGGTTCTGGAAGTATAAAGGAGAATGAGGCCGGTTTCCTGCGTGCTAGAAAATGAGAATCTAAATTATCAGAGAATTACATAAACCTGGTACGCTGTATTGACTAGTAGTTTCTCCTTTCTCTGTTCCGTCGTGGTTGAATAGATACTGACTTTCTCTTGGTTTGAAATCGTTTCTGAGTTGGAGTTATGTGCCTTCTTGAATAAGTTGTAAACGAAGCAGCTCCATTTTTTTTTTCTTCTTCACTGTTCTGTCTCTTGCTTCCACCGCAGTCTCCCCTCACTACAATCATGTCTTCTCAACCTGAGTGCAGAGAGCAAGCGGTGAGGTCCAGAGTTGACGGTTGAGGTCCAAAGCTGGGTTCTAGCTTAGCGCCCAACTCAAACGCAAGTGCCTTTGCCAGTTACAAAGGCCTGATGAAAGGGCAATCAGTTGCGTGCAATTATTTTTTGCATTTGGAGATGTAATTTCAGAGTTTGCTCTTCAAAGGGAAAGACTATCCCCAAATGGACATGCATCATAAAGCTGTATCAGTGTTTCTGCTGATTCAGGATTTACATTTGGTTCACTGATTTTAGCAGTCAGCCGGACTGGCTGCCCAATTTGTCCTAAAACTTGAGTTGTCATGGGCTTAGGAGGCTCTCTAGTCCCTCTCACACGGAGGAGGAAACGGAGGTGCCCTGTCTTCACACTTTACACTTCCCTGCACAGGGCTTTTCCAGTCGACTGCTTCATTGGTGCAAATAGTCAGCTCTTAGTAATGCCTGGTAAGTGGCAGGCATGATGTCAAGGCATTGGTGATACCAAGATGAATCGGTTACAGTCATACCCTACATCACCTCAGTCTGATGGGAAGGACAGTCATGGAAGGGTCTAAATTCCAGCAGTATAAGCATCTGTGTAAGCATCTTGTGAATATTTGTTTAATGATTAGATTTAGGAACAACATCCCGTGGGAGTCCACTGGAGAGCAACTTATTTTTCTTGGGAATTTGGAAACTTCTCACAGAGGAGGTGACATTTGATAGGAGTCTTAAAGGTTGAGTAGTAGGTTGTCAAGTAAAGGAGTGGGGAATGTGGTGGTTGAGGGGAGAAGCTGAAAGAACAGCATGGGCAAGTCAGGGAGATGTGACCAGGAGAAGCTAGTGCTCTGTTGGGGGATGGAGAATGTGACAGAAGGCTTGAGAAGAAGGTTGGCATGTGTGAAGGCCCTTGTGTCTCAGAGTGAGGACCCTGAATTTATCTTGACATTCAGCATCAGAAAGGCCATGAGGATGAGCAATCAAGAGAATAAAGTACACAGTGGGACTGAGGAAAGAAACTCTAGGAGTGGAGGAAGATACTGAGGGCAAGAAGGATCCCAAGTTGTATTTTTGTAATAATTTATTCCGCAAACATTTGAGTGCCAAACTCTAATTTGGGACACATAGATGATTGGGATACATTCCCTCCTGCATGGAAATTAGATCTTTAGAAAGTGAGAAAACTAGACAAGATAATGACCAGGACACATGCCACAAACTTAAGTTTGTGGTCTTATTGATGTTGGTCACTTAGGAGAAAATGATAATTATAAAAAGTACCTTAAATGGGAGTGCTTTTAGTTTGTGTTAAATTTACCGTAACTTCAGGGGGAGTGTAAAAGGGCAGTACTGAGACAGAACATCAAGTTTTGCAGATCTGGGACAATATCCTCTCTTCTCAGATGGTGTCACTGGCAGCTACAGCCCGCCTCTCCCCTCCTAGGGACTCTGAAGACCAAGGGACATTCTGTTGAGGTCTGCGTCTGCCCTGTGTGGCCACTTCGTTTATGATAAGATTTAGCTTCTTGTATTATACAGAAGTTAATCTGATCTTTTGACAGATGGATGCTGTAATCTCTCCTTGCCAGTCTTTAACCCACTGAAAAAGCTGCTCGACCTCGTTCTAGGAAGGAATTCAAAATAGATGCTGCAATGAGAGAAAGTCAAGGAAATACTGGGCCTCGGAGAAGCTCAGGGTAATGATGATAAGGATGTCAGCCCCAGTGGGGCTGGAGAGGAAAAGCAAGGACAAGCAGATTCAAAAGGCATCTCTTGGATAGACTTCTTAGGATTATATGACTCCTGGGAGATCAAAAAGTTTGAAACTATGTCCAAAAAACCTCAATCATGGGTTATTTCCTTTGTGCCTCCATTAAGAAGCTCCCAGATCTCTGGGTTTCATTAGAATTACCTGGAGATGGGGGCAGAGAGCTTAGATATATAGATTCCAGTACCTCCAACCCCAACACCCATAAAAGTATCCCTTGTTGATTCTTGGGCACAGCCATGTTTGGGAATCACTAATTTTGACCTCAGAAAGCAAATGAGCTTGGGAGTGTATTGATTAGGATATAGGTTCAGGTACATATTACAGAGATCCAGAATAACACTGCCTTAAAGAAGATAGAAAATTCTCTTTTGCTCTTGTGTGCGCCTATAAGTAGGGCTTGGACAGCTCCTCTCAGCCTTCCCTGAACCTAGACATTGTTGATCTTGTGGTTTTAGGTGCTATGATGGGAGACAGGATATTATTCTCAACTCATGACCTAAGATTGCCTATGAAAGGATGGTATGAACTTCGGTATACAAGAAGCTAAATCTTATCATAAACGAAGAAGGGGAGCAGCCACGTGCCTTTTTAAGGACCAACCCAGAAGTTTTACATTTCAGTTCCTCACATACTCCATTGGCTGGAATTTAGTCATGTGACCCAGCCTAGTTGCTAGGGTGTCTGGGAAGTCCAGCCGTAGGCCTCACTAGAAAGGAAGAGTTAAATGTTAAGGGATAACTAGAGTCTGCCATTTGGCAGAGATGAAGGAGGATGAATTAACCCAGGACCTCTTTTAGATCTGGTGTATCTAGATGGATCTTCCCAGCAGGCTGTTGACAGTATGGCTTAAAAGCTTATGAAAAAGATGACATCTTAGATAGTTTGGGGTAGCATCGGTTTATAGTTCTAGTCTTTTGTATAGTTTTATTTAGTCTCACTTATATGGGTAACACACATCCCATCAGCAGCATCTCATTACAAAATTTTGGGCTCCCCCAACATAGTGCAAGGAAGCTTGCTACTCTGTTCTGATTCACTTTTGAGATTCACGGGTGTAGGTGGCCATTAAAATCTAGAACCTAAGCAGACAGACTAGAAAGTGGCAAGATTCCAGAGGATCAGGAATGCCACAGATGCGGTACCCTGTAGCATTTTTCACAGTAAAAACCAGAAGTGTGACTAGCACTTGCAAAATAAAGGTGTGGAGAAGTGGTTTTAGTTGTGGGGTTGAGGTGTCAAAATCTGCTTGAAGGGAAATCCTTGATGATGAAAAGCAGGTGAAATTGGGGTTACCTTTTTCCTGGGGCATGCACCCCGTGTTTCTATTTAGGTAGGAAGTATTCTAGCTAGGTTCTTTATTAACACTGAAACTGATCTGACTTTAGGGCACCTAATTCTGGCTGTTTGAGCTTTTAAAATTAACACTGAACAGGGTCATTTTTATTCTCAAAATTGTTTGACCCATTTTACACTGGAACTCAACTTGAGTAGGAAGGTTTCATCATTTTCCTTTATACTGTCAAGGACTGCAGAAGGCTAATGTTTATAAGCAGTATGGGTTTATTTCTTTAATGGAAATAATAATGTTAAGGTTTTGATTTTTTTCCTTCACAAATTGCATATCACATTTTGATGTCATTAAACCTCAGGTAATTCAGAAAATGTAAGTTTGGTCTACTTTTTCCAGATGTTTTCTATATATTTACATTAACAGAACCCCTTTAGCACCTCTGTTATCCCTCTGGCTCTCCTGCTTTGTGACAGGCCCACACTGGCAGTTAGCATTTGTACACATACATCTTTTCTGCTACCTGGTTTTAAAAGCCTGGTCTAGGGGCAGCTGGGTGGCTCAGTGGTTGAGCATCTGCCTTTGGCTCAGGACATGATCCTGGGGTCCTGGGATTGAGTCCTGCATTTGGCTCCCTGTGGGGAGGGAGCCTGCTTCTCCCTTTGACTATGTCTCTGCCCCTCTCTCTGTATCTCTCATGAATAAATAAAATCTTAAAAAAAAAAAAAAAAGAAAAAAAAGCCGGGTCTAGGCAAGGAAAACTAAAAAAAATAAAAGCTCTATCTAGGTGGGAATATCTAGTATTTATTTTTTAACCTCCCATTAACAGATTTAGGACCATTCTGAGTTTTTTTTAATAAGTTAGTCCTTGAGGGCTTAGTTTATTAATAGACAACTTAGCAGGATAGGGCATCAAAAAAGAAATTTTGCTGCAATTCAATTTTAATCTTGCTTCTTTGAATTGTGAAGTTTATTATTTGTAGATGCTTCCATGTTCCAACATCTTTAAATGCCTTTGTGTTATGCATACAACAGTGTATTTGTTCAAAATATTTTAAGATCATGAAGAGGTAGTATTAAAATTTTTATTCCATGTTTACCTTCAAAAAAATTCTACTAAATTTTTGCTCTTACCTAGTTTTGCAGTTGTTGCTTTGTCAAGTCTGATTTTTACGTTATAGGTTAAAAAGTCTCATTTTAAGAATCAGAAATAAGCATATCTTTTGTGAATATTCTTGTAGCAGCATCCTATCTTTTCAACTTTCACTGCTTAAAGAGTTCATTTCACATCAGGCCCAGGCAGATCTCCTCTCACAGACATATATAAATTCTGTTAACATCTCCCTTTGCTCTTCCACGTCTACGTGGTTGTGCTTCTCCGACTAGAGAGCTTGACTTTTGCGGGCATTGGGGTGCGAATGTGCAGAGATCTGTTGGAGGTAAAACTGCATGCATTAAAAGGATGTAACTAGAGGCTTTAAAGTTACTTGATGGGACCTTCCAGAACAAACCCTCCCATTTCCCATGACAGCAGGCCTAATTTCTCATATGCATGTGTGCACGTGCACACACTCTCTCTCCTCTGACACACACACACACACACACACTACTTTGTTCTGTCTTGAAAAATTCTGGAGTGTAAAAAATTTAAAGACACTTAAGAAATATCGTTACTACTTTCACCTTTACTCTTTCTTACCTGTAAGGAGCTAAAAAATACCAGTTTTGAGATTTTTTTTTTTTATATAAACATTTTAAAGAAAAGTATCCCAAGGGCACCCTCAAAGTGCTCCAGAATTATGATACATCTTTTTATTCTGTCCTGTTCTTCCTAAACATCGAGTCAAAATGAACTGCATTTTCTCATATAATTTACTATTTTAAAATTTTTTTCAAAAAGTACTACTTTCAAAAGGATAGTGATTTTGTGCTTTGTGAGGAAATTTCCCAGATATTTATACTGTATTCTGCGTCCTAGGAAGGAAAATCCCCTCGACAGTGTCTGAAGGAAGGAAACTGCAAAGCTCTGAAATACTCATTTTTTGAATGTAAAAGATCAATGGTAAGTAAAGCTTTTGAAAAGCTTATGCTAAAAATTAGCTATACATAATTAAATATGGAATGACTTACTAATTACAGATAGGTTGCAGTGAGATCATTCAGAAAAAAAGGATTAGGTAATATTATTTACCTATTACTTGTACTCTGATACTGAAAAGAGTGGTCCAGGAAACATTTGAGCAGATTAATAGATTCTTACAGCCTTTGTCCAAGACTCACTATTAGCCCTCCAAGATGCAAATCTGCCTTGTTTATTGACTTTGAAACCCTCTACCTAGCCTACCACCCTTCAAGGAGGCAGCACTGTGAGGTATAAGTCAAAGAACATGCAATCATCCTATGACTAAATCCTTTTAATCCCCAGATAGCTGTTATTTCATATTTAAAAATTTCAAATACATTTGAACTTAACCCAAGCAAAACTGAATTAAAAAGTTGAGTTTGCTAGAACACATGTTGAGTGTAGTTCAGAGAAAAACATAAGTGTAATTTGGATTCTACTTAAGAAGAAAATCCTTATTGGGACCTTAAATGGAACTTTTCTTTTTAATGTCATCTTTATTATTATTTTTTCCTTTGGTAGCTCTGCCTTTTTGACTGTGCTGGAAACTGGTTTACTTCTGTCATGTCGTGAGACCCCTTACCAAAGCTGTGTTTAATTGTGTTGTACAAAATTGATTTAACTGTACGTTTGTTTTCAGTTGGATGCCAGAGCCAGATTCCGAGGAAGAAAAGGATATTGAATGCTAGCATGATGAAGCCAAAATGAGAACAAGTTTTCTCCAGTCACTTACAAAAGAAAAGCCCGAATAGGAGACAGACTTTTTGCTGTATCTAGTGGGATGGTCCAGTTTTTCCCTCCATGAACAATGGAGAAAATGGATGAGTTCTGTTTTTGAATATGTATAAGCTAAATGATTCTCTTGCTCCAAGTTAACTTTTCAAGGAAAAATCTAATTGAACAGCTATGAGCTGGGAGCATCATACTGTTTGAGAATTTTTTGAAAGCATAAAAAGTGAAAAGATTGTTATTTTCCAACTTGATTCTTCAACCAAATGACACATTTGCACATCCTTTTGAATATTACGAAGGCCACTGATGGGACTGTGAAAATTGATAACATTGCAGTCGGGGGAGAAAATGTCTATCGGGAAAGTTTAGGATAAAGCTTTCTTTTACTCAATCTGTCCTATATGGTTCTGAAATAAATTTGTGTTTGATTCCTTGGAGAAGAAATGTTTCATTTGCACGGACTCACTAAATAACCTCAAAACTTTATATCAAACAGTAGGCATAGCTGGATGCAAACCTCCAGTTATGTTGCCAGGGCTCTTGGCCTCCATCTTGTGACTTTTGTTTCTGGCTTCAATTTTTGGTTGGTCCCTTCTCTACATAATGGGAAAGAGACCAGGCAGCCCAAAGTGTACCTCAAGACATGTGATCCAAAAATAAGAGAACTAACCTCCTTTTCTAGGGTTCACTAATCAAATCCTACAAAAGGACAATTGTCTTCCCTGGTTCACCCTTGAATCAGACCAGTCCCTGTGGAAAAAGGGATGAGGGCCCCATGATGTTGGCCGGCTTGGGTCTTATGCACTGTATGTAGTAACTCCCAACAGAATCGCATTGGATAAGTGGGGGGCCTCATCCTGAAAAGAAAGGATTCAGAGCAAACTGAAACAATAGATGTTCATAGTCAAAGCAGGAGTGAAAACCAGGAAATGCTTGAAAAAGTTTAGAAGCACAGTAATTTTATTCTGATCATTTAATACAATTGAGTCCAATATGATTCTGTTTCACCTCTCTTTCCAGTACTGAAGAATAATGAAGACACTATACTTCATTACAGCCACGGTTCTTTGGAGTATAAGCAGTCAAGGTGTTCTGTAGCTCAAATGCTTTTTTAAAAGGTTCACCTAAAGTGAGGACTGCACACTGGTCCTTGTTGCAGTGTCACTGGGCTCGTATGTGTGTGTGTGTGTGTGTGTGTGTGTGTGTGTGTATATGTATACGGCTTCTCACTGGGAAAGGGAAAATGATGGGTTGTTGTTGTGGGGTTTTTTTCCCCCAGTAACTCTTGTATATCTATTTAAGTGCTCCAACTTTTATTAAAAGAACTTTGCTGAGTGAAGTAAGCCAGTCGGAGAAGGACAAACATTATATGTTCTCATTCATTTGGGGAATATAAATAATAGTGAAAGGGAATATAAGGGAAGGGGGAAGAAATGTGTGGGAAATATCAGAAAGGGAGACAGAATGTAAAGACTGCTAACTCTGGGAAACGAACTAGGGGTGGTAGAAGGGGAGGAGGGCGGGGGGTGGGAGTGAATGGGTAACGGGCACTGGGGGTTATTCTGTATGTTAGTAAATTGAACACCAATAAAAAATAAATTAAAAAAAAAAGAACTTTGGTAAGAAACACTAAATTTATTTTATAGAACCCTCTGTTTTTTAGTAATAGCTTTATTGACAGCTTCATTTGGAGAAATTCACATTCCATAAGATTCACACTTACAGCATACAATTTTTTTTTTTAGTATAGTTACAAGTTTGTGCAACCATCACCACTAATTCCAGAACATTCTCAAGGGAAACCCATATCCATTAGCAGTTACTCCTCCCATCCCTCCTTTCCCTCCAGTTCCCAGCAACAGTTAATACACTTTCTGTGTCTATAGATTTGCACATTCTGGACGTTTCACAAAAATGGAATTATATGTGGCCTTTTGTGACTGGCTTTTACTTACCGTGTTTTCAAGTTTCATCCATACATAGCATCTGTCCGTTCCTTTTTATTGCTGAATACTAATTCCATAGTACAGATATGCCATATTTTATGGATCTATTTATCAGTTGAGGGACTTTGAGTTGTTTGCACTTTTGGGGTATTAAGAGTATGCTACAAACATTCACGAACAAGTTTTGCATGGATATGTTTCATTTCTCCAGGGTATACACCTAACAATGGTATAACAACTCCATGTTTAGCATTCTGATGAACTGCCAAACTTTTCCACAGTGACTACATCATTTTACATTCCCACCAACAACATGAGGATTTTAATTTGTCCACATCAGCCACAGTTGTTTTTCATCTGTTTGATTATAAACATTCTACTAGGTATGACCTGGTAACTGATTGGGATTTTGATCAGCATTTCACTAATGGCTACTGAGGTTGAACATGCTTCCATGTGCTTTCTGGCCTTATGTAGATCTTTGGAGAAAAGTCTATTCAAGTCCTTTGTCCATTTTTCAATGGAGTTTTTTAAAGATTTTATTTATTCATGAGAGACACAGAGAGGCAGAGACATAGGCAGAGAGGGAAGCAGGCTCCTTGCAAGGAGCCTTATGGGAGACTTGATGCCAGGACCCCAGGCCCAGGACCTGAGCCAAAGGCAGATGCTCAACCTCTGAGCACCCAGGTGCTCCAAGCTGTCTTTATTACTGTGTTATAAGAATACTTTATATATTGTGTATACAAGTTCTTTAAAGGCAAATGATTGGCATATGTTTTTCTCCCAAAGGTGATCTGTCTTCATTCTCTTGATGCTTGCTGTCTTTTGAAGCACAATTATTTTGATAAATTCCAATTTATCTTTTTCCTTTTGGTATGTCTAAAAAAAATCATTACCTAATTCAAACTTACAGAAATTTATTCTTGTTTTCATGTAAAAATTTTATAGTTTTAATTTACATATAGGTCTGTGATCCACTTTGAAACTTATGATACCTTTATTAGTAACTATTTAAAATTTTATCTGTGGTAAAATATACATAAAGCATACAATCTTAAGTATTTTTAAGTATATAGTTCAATAGTGTTAAGTACATTTACCTTGTTATGCAGCCAATCTCTGGAGCTCATTCATCTTGTGAAACAGAAACTGTACACCCATTAACCAACTCCCCATTACCCTGTACCCCCAACCCCTGGCAACCACTGTTGTACTGATGTTGAGCATCATTTCATGTGTTTGTTGGCTTTTTATAAACCTTCTTTGGAGAAATGTCTATTCAAAGTTCTGCCCCTTGTAAAATAGGGCTGTCTGCTCTCCTGTTGTGGGGCTCTAGGGGTTCTGAGTATATGCTGGATATTAACTCCTTAGTGGAGACCATCTGCACTTTTTCCCATTTCTTTTCACTCTGTTGATTATGTTCACCATTGCTGTTTTAAATTCTGATGCAGTCCAGTGTATCTGTTTTTACTTTTTGTTGCTTGTCCTTTTGGTGTCATATCCAACAAATGATTGACCGATCCAATGAAGTTCTTCCCCTGAATTTTCTTCTAGGAGTTGTACAGTTTTAGTTCTTACATTTAGGTCTTTGATCAAGTTGGAGTTAATTCTGTACATAGTGTAAGGTCCAATTTCACTCTTTTGACGGGGATATCCAGTTTTCCCAATACCATTTGTTGAAAATATTGCCCTTTGCTCATTAAATGATCTTGGTGTCCTTGATGAAAATCACGTGACCACATATGCTAGGGTTTACTTCTGGGCCCTTTGTTCTTTTCTGTCAGTCTATATGTCTGTCTTTATGTCAGTGCCACACTATTTTGATTACTATAGCTTTGTAATAAGTTTGGAAATCAAGAAGTGTGCAACCTCCAACTGTTTATTTTTTGAGGGTTTTGGCTACTCTAGGTCCCTTGAGATGCCAGATGAATTTTAGGATGCATTTCCCTATCTCCGCAAAAGACACCACTGGAATTTTGATAGGGAGTACACTGAATCTGTACATCACCTTGGAAAGTATTGGCATCTTAACAATACGAAATCTCTCAGTCCATTCACACGAATGTCTTTCCATTTATTGGTGTCTTCTTTCTACAACATTTTGTAGTTTTCAGTGTAAGACTTTTGCCTCCTTGATGCGGTTAATTCCAAGTATCTTATTCCTTTTTTTTTTTTTTAATTTTTATTTATTTATGATAGTCACAGAGAGAGAGAGAGAGGCAGAGACACAGGCAGAGGGAGAAGCAGGCTCCATGCACCGGGAGCCCGACGTGGGATTCGATCCCGGGTCTCCAGGATCACGCCCTGGGCCAAAGGCAGGCGCCAAACCGCTGCGCCACCCAGGGATCCCTCTTATTCCTTTTTTATACTATTATAAATAGAACTATATTCTTAATTCTCTTCACAGATTATTGATTGAATAATGATGGGTTAACATTTAATTTTTGTTAAATATAACAGCCATATAGAAAGGTGCACAGGGTGTATAATGTTAACAAATAACTATAAAGTAAATCATCATGTCACTACCATCTAGATCAAAAGGACATTGTGTGAACCCGCTATGATACTGGGCTTTCCTCAGAGACCCTGCTGCTTACCACTTACCCTAGGAGAGAAAACTACCATCCTGGTGCTTGCCACACCCTGCTGCTCTTGTTTGCTTTCTCCTTTGAGACAGTTAGTTTTGGCTCCTTGTCATTGTTTAGAATGACGGATTATACAGAGAGACAAAAGCAACAATGGTCTAGTGGTAAAATAAGAAAAATTTCAATTGAACACCTCCCTCCCAAAAGTTATCCTTTCATTCAGTAAACGTTTTTGAGTGACAGGCATTATGTTTGCTGTCGAAGACACAAAATAACATGCTGGACAAAGTAAAACGTAATATGATGGGTAGGAGATACACAATATGATAGTTATACTCAAAATGGAAATGAGGAAAAATACTTTTTTTTAAGGGACCAACTCATTCTATGGAGAGAAATCATAGAGGAGGGCAGGCCTGAGATGGGCATTTAAGGAGCAGTGAGAAGGCTGAGGGGGTGGTGGGGACAAGACATGGACTAGGGCTGTGAGTGTGGGGGTGAATTATGGGATAGGCTGAAGGGGTAATGAGATACAGATCTTAGTAGCTGATGAGATGTGGATGGCAAGAGAAAAGATGACCACTGGGTGGAGGGTAGGGTCATTTAATAGAGGATGGCTCAGCCAGCTTGGAGAGAAAGCATGACTTTGTGATAGGCTATGAGACCCCAAGATAGACAAGTAGAATGACTAGGAGGTGGCTGGGTCTGTAGATGGATATGGACCTAGAGTCTGGGGAGGACCTAGAAATCTGGGAATCATTAGCAAATAAGTGGCAATTTATTCCATAGGAGTGATTAAGACTTTTCAGGAAGAGCATTTGAAAGGAGATGGAGAGTTATGGACAGAAACATGGGGAACACCAAAATGTTAGTGGTGGGTGGAGGACAACAAGGAGACAAAGTGAGGGCATGGAAGCCGAGAGAGGGGTGAGCAGCAAGGGGTACGTAGCAGTGAAATGCTTTCTTTCTAAATTTGTCTCTCTGATGCGGACATCGTCTTCCCAGGAGTGGAAACATAAGCAAGTTTCCTATCCTCTTTAACCTGTCCCAGCTTGTCATTAAATGATACAACAGAGCGTGAAAATACCGCAGAGGTCTATATTTGAATTCAGACCTGCCTGGACTGCGGAAACGGCCCACCAAAGAGCCTGGTGCAGGAAGGAATCATCACAAAGATAGCGCTGAGATATAAGAGGAGTCCAAGGGGGAATTTGTAATGTGAATATTCTGATCCTATGCTCTCAGGAATCTGTCAAAGCTTGGAGACTGACAGCTATGATAAAAATAAGACAAAGTTATTTCCCACTTGCCAGATCTTAGCAATGGGGAGGGAGCTTTCTATCCAGGGTGGCACAGGCTAGTGTGGTCCTTCACTGAGTGCACAGCACCTCATCCATCTCAAGGACAAGGGACGGGTGCCCAGTCTGTCACCTTCAGTGGTGAAGCCAGGACTGGATTTCAGAACAAGCACCAAAAAGAAAAAGACAAGCATATTTAATTACATAAAAACTTTAAAAGTTCTCTTACTCCCTACTATAAACAAAACCAAAGACAAATGAGAAGGTTTTTAAAAACTGCTACATACGACAGAGGAGTTAATATATATTAGAAACAAGGCACATGAAAAAGACCAACACTCCAATGAAACCACAAAAGTAGAAATATCACTAAAAGTATAAAAGATGTTCAATTTTCATAGTCATCAAACAGAAGTTGAGAATAAAGGAAAAAAGGCATGTGTTAATAGGTGGTAGGTTAATTTTCTGGGAGCACTTCAGTAATAGTAAAAATTCAAAAATGTTAAAAAATTTAAGTGATCTTTTAATTCTAAATGTCTGCTGCCAGGAATTCATCCAAAGGAAATCATTGCTCACATGGCTGAGAAAAAGGTGCAAAGGTACAAGATGCAGTCCTTGTTACAACAAGCCAACCATTAATGGAACTACATTTTAAGCAAATCACACAAAACAGATGACCAGGCAACCCACAGAGAAGACGCAATCCCTCTTAATGGACGTGGGACGGTAACAACAGCTACACTGAAGAACATTTAATGCCAGGGCACCTTACAAGCATGTTACGAAGAACATACTGTTGGGTCCATGCTTTGCACGTGAGAAAACCAAGGCTCAGAGAGGGCAAGCAACTTGTTCAGTCACCAGCCAGTGAGTGGCAGCACAGGACTGGAGCTGGCTCTATCCGAAGCCGAAGTCCACGCTCTTGATCCCACCCCTACTGCCCCTCTGCTTCAAATTAAACAGGAACAAGGTTATAAAACAGAAGTCTGTCATCGTCTCATGCTTACAAACTCCCGAGCGCTCGATGCAATGCCACTGAGGTGGCCCGGCCCGCTGCGGCCATACCACTAGTCCTCCTACTGATTGGAACGGGATGAATCAGGCAACACCAAGTTTAATGTTCTTGTCAGTTATTTATTATTTGTCATTCTAAAGACTAGCACATTTACAGCATACATGGCTTTGAATGAGCTAAGAATATATAAAACAGTAACTATATGTTTATATATATTAATACTGCCCACCCAAAACAAATAAATAAAAGTACTTGAATGCACTAAGCTTGGCAAATACAATTGTGTGGGGACAAAACTGTATTATACAATATTTGTACATTTTTAAAGGAAACCAAAGGCAACTGTGCTGCACGTGCTTACACAGAATCCACGTCACGTCCCACGTTCCTAGTGGGTCTCCACGTTTCTTTTGAAAGGAGGGGCCTTCTCAGGAACACTGGCCAGAACCTGTGAAGCGGCTTTCCTTGTGCAACCGAAGCTCAAGGCTCTGAGCCCACGGGAGGAGCCCCGGCCACCCCGGCGGGCAGGAGCCCTGGCGCAGAGCAAGCGCGGAGGGCGTGAGGCCACCGGGAGGCTGAGCCAGGCTCTCTCGCCGCAGCCCGGCCGAGCGCTCACATGGAATACTGACGCCTCCACATTTTCTACACGATTAGCCAAGTCTTAGAGTTTTATGGTGATCCTTAACATGAAGCCAAAGTCGTTAAAATAATTCACATAATGGTGCCACATGCAGAATTGCTAACAGACGACTCAACATTTGCTGTATTCCCTTTTGATAAATGCAGGTACTTAATGCTCTTCAGACCAAAAATAAAATAAAATAAAATAAAATTCTGGAAACAATATGGGTAACATTTAATTTAAAAAGACAAGGGAATTTTTTAAAGGTAGTGATGTTAAAACGACAAAAGACGGAAATAGGTAGATGCTAGAGAAATTACAAATTAAATGAAATGGGGGAGTGGTGAGAGGCCCAATCAGCCATACTGGAAACTGTCTTTGAGCGGGGTCTGACACAGCAGAAGGTGATACCAGCTGCTGCCACCTCTGCAGCGGGGTGGTGGACAGCAGTGTCTGCGCGCACTCTCCATAGTGAGCCAGCCGTGGGAGATGTGTGAGCTGTGCCATCACTCCCTGCTGCGTCCTCCATATCCTCTCACACCCAACCAGGCATCAGGAGAAGTAGGCTCTGTCTGAGAAGGTAGGGCCTGGAGGGTCATCCATCCAGTTCCACCCTCACCTGCGCCTACCCCTCTGGGTCCCTGCCGGTGGGTGGCCTTGCCTGGGCCTCAGCAGCCCACATACATTACATGTTTCCAAGTGGCATTTCTAAAGGAGCCCACGAATAATACCTCAAATTTAGATGTAGGAATTTCCTAAATCATTAGGATCAGCATCATGGGTATGTGCCACATAGATTTCTTTTACAGCCTTTTAAATAACATGTAAACATAATCATCATGATAAACAACTGATAAACATATAAACTAAGAAAAAAAATCTCTGCTATGTGCAGATAAGACTCATCATCATCTTATAATAGATGACCAGACATAATTTTCTATGAAATTCCTAAGTTTTATGGCCCATTAATCCCTTTCAAAATCTCACTGTAGGAGATAAATCCAACTTTCTCAATAGTCATCTTACATAAGAGAATGTGAAGAGGACTGTAACAAGTACTGCAAACCTAAGAGACACTTTCATCAGACAATTCAACATGATTGCATTGTCTTCTAGAAGACAATAAATTGGGAAACCCACGAAAGGACATCTGTTCTGAAAATATTTAGGCTTCCAGCACCTACACACACAAAAATCCCCCATTGCTATCTGAGAGGCAGCAGACACCTCATGAGTGAGCGGGGTTCTGGAGTGATGGAAGGAGGGGGCGTGTGCAGGACCAGCCCCAGAGCTGAAGAGAACAGGACAGCTGGCTTCACATTCTCCAGCACACACCCTGTTCTACAAGGCATCAGGGGCAGAGCTGTGGGAGCCACTATGCAGAGACTACCTTCCAGTGAAGTCTGATCTCAGGCATTATTTAGTGACCCTCACTTCACCTTCTGATTTCACCTGTGCCGTTACAGATGGGACAATTCATTGGAACCATTTGCTCTCACTGCACGAGCTAGAGCTGGCTTCTTTCCCAAAGCTTGAGTTAACATTTAACATCTATTGGTCTGCCCAGGTTCCAATAATTTAATATATTATTTACTGTTTTACATTCAGAGTTTTTAAAAGTAGACTGTAATTCAATGCTCAATTTTGAGTTACTCAGTAGAAAAATACGTTAGGTGTGCAGCTGCCTAAGTGGGCATTTTAAAAAGTCTTTTAGCATTTCAGACATATCTAGCTTGATTCATACAGGGAACTATCAATGATATCTGTGTGGTTATGGCTGAGGCTATTTAAATGGGCAGTCGCTACAATCCACACTACTGAGCCAAACATTACCTCCTATTAATTCCAGTGGGAAAAAACATGCTCCATAGACTTTTTAGTGAATTTTTTTTTAAAACACAAAAATAAAAACCAATCCTTCAGGTCTTCTTGAAGAATTCATATATGACACTAGAGGGTACCCACATTTAGTATGTAACAGCTAATTAGAGGAACCGTGTGTTCATGTTTCAACTTTTCCGTAAGTCCCTTCGGGAGGCCTGTAATGCTTGGGGAAAGCCTTCAGCTGCAGGGAATTAAATGCATATTTGCGACTTCCAACATTCTTCATTGTATTTTCTCTTCGACAACCCTCACTGGGGAAAAAACAAGCACAAGAAATGACAGCAGTAAAAAAGGAAAAAAGAAAAGACTTAAACTAAGATGAAATGAGTTGATTATTTTCATAGCATTAAAAAAAAGGTTGATTAATTCTAATGGGTGCCGGACTCATTTACAACAATACGCACGCAAGATGGCAGGCTTCTGAACGAGGAAGGCAACTAAGAAAAACACAGACATGGACACATGCTGGATGGGATTGCGAGTCTGGCATTTCCAGAGGCAGCGCTATATCTAAGTAGAAGCAAACTTCTGTTTTTAAGTGGAAGGTTTCCATGAATGTCATGTCTAGTAATCTGAGAATTCTATCATAACTAGCAGTTCAAAGGTTCTGTGGCGTCGCAAATTGAATAGAATGAGAAATAGTGCTACTCTTACCAAAGCTTTCAGGAGCTGCATTTTTCTGTAGTAGCAATGGCTATTAATCACCTCAAATTCAAAATTCATTTTCCTTGCAGAATTCAGAATGTAGCAAAGCCATCTGGCTGAGAAGGCTGCTCTAACATGCCATCCCCACTGAGGAGATAGCTGTCCTGGGTGCAAAGCAACAGTGAGCCCATGCAATGGTGGCACGGTGAGTCTGCACAGCTGTCTGGGCTAGAACAATCATGAAGGAGTGAGCCCAGTGAGATCTCCCCATGGCAGTCTTCTCCAGGTGGGCTGTCCTCACTGTGGTCACCTCTCATAGGCAGGCCACTAAGCCAGTGAGAGCCCACAGGTGCCCTTCCCTAGAGAACCCCCTATCGGCATCAGGCATCATCCCCAGCTGTACTGGATGGAGGGTTGTCATGGCAACCCAGCAGGCACAGCAAATGCTGAACAGGAGGATGAGCCATCAGGCAGGCCTCACATTCCCAAGTGAGAGCATCAGGGGAGTTCTCTGGGAAATGATCTGCTGTAGACATTAAATTAACAGGCAAAAGCGACTCTAAATATAAATGACTTCCTATAAGCACAGAACTTTACATTTTTATATTATTCTTAGACTAGCAATTAAATCGACTAGTTATCAAATTTAGTACAAAAATCCCCATTATGAGATGTAAAATTTGGAGTTACCAAGAAAGAGTGAGTTAAAAAAAATATTTCAAATTGTATGAAGACCATTATGTCATGCATTTTAAAAAAATATCAGTGGCAATTGCTCAAGCCTTTTAAAGTGAAAATGACAGTCTCATTATCAACAACATGTAAAATATTTTTGGTACGACAGTAATTTTATTCAAAAGGTAAGCTCAGGTATTTTAGAAAAGTATCCACCTGCTTGTTATTAAGTAATTTAGTAACTCAGCTAGGCTTTCTTGTCACCAGAGCCTCAAGCCCTCAGTGAGACAGGTGTCATTGGAGCTGAATGCCTAGGCCATATGAACAGGGAACCCTGTAGGGTAAAGGATGATCATGTTTGTCTAGCATCCAGTAATCAGATAAAAATATAATCTCATGTAAAGCAGAAGCTATAGGTTCCTATGCACAGTTAGTCTGACTTTATCTTTGGAAGCTCTCCTGTTATCAAACTATTTCAGATATGGTTTCTCTATTTATATAGAAATGTACACACTTTTAAAAGGCCATCTATCACTAGTAAATGCCAAACTGCTTTGAGGAGCACAGAAGAATCATCTGTCAACTTTGCTGTTATCTTTTATTTACACATGGTAAAGAAGCTAATTATGGGTTTAACTGACTGAATAGGTGATACACGACATTGTAATCAAGATTACTCTTTCCATGTGATTTAGTTTTTAAAGCAAATTGTACTTACTTTCCTTCAAATGTTTTTGAATTTACAAAATCTGACTGCTGAGGCTGATGGCACCCCAATGCTGCCATGACTTATTTGCAGGAGCTTGGTGCTAGGGCTTGAGACTGAAGTGTGCAGAGGGGAGAGGGTGTGTCCTAACTGGTGTTTCCTGCCACAGGGGCCAGCCTGCTGTCCTAAGATAGAACACTTCTATCCACCACATCGGCTGCATAGTTCTTGGGTGTCAATAGCACCCATTGAAAAGGTCTTGGATAGATTTTAGAAAGAGGGGTTTAACTATTTCAAAGCTCCATGATTTTTTTTTATTCTATAGGTAAATTATTTCTTTTCAAGGACATCCATTTTTTTTGAATGAGAAACTAGAATGGAAACCCAGATGACAACTAATTTTGAGGACTCCTCTGATTCTCCCTTTCTGGTGTGGATCTTCCACTTTAGAACTCATGTGGATACACTGGGATCTCAGTGATCCTGAATATCTAGTGTTGGTGGCCACTGACAATGTCCCACCTGCTGCTAGCATCACCTCAGCAGCAGCCTGAAAACCATCACCAAATACCAGACTCCTCTTTGGTGATTCATCCTTCCTATGTTTGTTTCATCCAGCCTATTTTTCACTAAAGCAGATAAGATTTTCAGATATATATTTAGTCTTATTTCCTAAGTAAAAAGCCTTAGTGATGCTAAAACTCAGCACAAAGGGTGAGCATACTGAGTCTCTTTCCTCAGACGGTCTGAAGAAAGGTGGCAACAACAATCAGAGTCTAGGCTGATCTCCTGGTGTTCTTTCTTGTGCTGCCCTCATGACCGGACATCTAGAATGACTGCCTTTTGGCTCAGCCCCTGAAGAGAAAAACAAAGAACTTTATCTTCTCTCTTTTCCAACTTATTTCTCTGTCAATCTAGCAGCCAAATCTACACAGGGCAGGAAGGCCTGGCTGGCACCATGGCAGCGAGGAGCAGGCTGTGGCGTCCACGAGACCTCCTCAGAGGGGCCTCTCTAGTGGCCATGCCCTCCCTTTGCTGGGGGTGGAGAGGTGGTCCCAGGAGGAGTCTCGAGGGACTGGGACAGAAATGCCCACAAGCCCGGGGAGTGGCGGGGGGCACACTGTCTATAGTCAAAGGGCCACCCTCATCGGTGCATAGTCTCTGCCAGGCCTGGAGGTGGGCACGAGCACGTGTCACCACCGAGGGGCTTCAGGGGCACTTGAACCAGAGCAGGGACTGGGAGGCTGTGGAACAGGAGCTGAAAGGGCCTGTGAACTCTACTTTCTCCCTTTCAAATAAAGGATCTTAAACAGTCTTCGGGTGCTGATGCATGCGCCCCAAAGTGAAGGAGGCAGGAGGTGAACATGCCTCTCAAAAATCACGGATCAGACAGTGACGAGTGTTGTGTTGCTACAACTTAACACCACCTATCACTGGGCATCCGGTGAGACTCCCTACTGAAGGGTGTCAGGAGCTATGCCACAGAACGGCCACCTCAGAGACGCGGTGGCCACACGGCACTTGTGAGAAGACTGGCTTCCCCTACAGGTAGGAACCCTGCCCTAGGGCTCCTGCAGTGCTCAGGGGGTCTAGGAAAAGAAGGGCCTCCCAGGGTATGAGGAGGAGAACAGTCTTAGAATCCTGAGTTCAGCGTTTGTCATTCACTGCTAACCACTTCTACCATTCCTAGAGTCTGATGTCAAACCAGAGAAGTCCCAGAGTAAGTTCTTGATATCTTGAGGGAGGAACAGAGAGGGCAGATTTTGTGGTGGATTGGGTTTGTGTGTATGCATGTGTGTAAAGTTTCTGGAAAAGACAGATTCTGTAAATTCACTCTGATTTTTCTAGACTGGTAAAAAGAAATCCACTTTCATAAAATACTGTGCATGGGGAACCAGCTGGCGGTCAAAACCAGAAGCATGGCATAGTTTGAACTGGAAAACAGAGAAGCCACTGAGTATTTCTTATACAGAATCTATGGCATTTCCACCTAATTTATTGTTACCATTACACACGTTCAATTACTCTTCTGCCAAATGTGAAAGTTAAGGTTAAGAACCATTCCATTTTCTGGGCATTGCCACATTATGTGAAGAGTGCTAACAGCACAAATCCAAGCATGGTTCCATCTATCACAAGTGCCCAAAGGTTAGGCCTCCAGTTTTGGTTCATTTTTCTTTGATTTTCTAAATGATCATTATTAACCGCATTTGATTTGGCAGAGAGAAAAGATGTCTGGACTTTAATCTGTATTTCAAGATGCGATTTTTAAAATGAAAAATACTGCTTCATGAAAAATAAATGTATTTAACAGCCTTTTGTTACTATACGCACTAATTTCTGTAATCAGTTTAGTGATCCCTAAAGATCTCAAAGAGTAGGTCAAAAGTCACATGCAGCATGTTATTTTAATGTGCCTGACTTGGTACAACGTGCTACTGCAGTCACAGCGTTGTGTCATCTCAGACTGGAAATCATAAACACAAGAGAGGAATGTTACGATTCTGCAAAGTGTTTGCTACTGTGAGTTCAGGGACTACGCTTTGAAATGAAAGCAGAAAGTACATGTCCTATTAAATAGGTAGATCTAGATGAGCCGGTTATAAAGCATCTATCCTTTTCATTTCTCTTCAAAAGGAAAGGAAAGGTTAGCGGTACATTAAAGAATAGTATCAAATACACAAACTCTCTTCAGACAGAACCCCTTCTCTTGGAAACAGGGCACAGGAGATATACAGGTAATGAAGATTTGTACATCAGAAGGTGAGAGATTTGGTACAAGTAACTCCAGGCCAGCTAAACAATGCAGCGACAGGGCACTGTCAGAATGTGTTACAAGCTCTGAAAACTCGATGGAATTTAAACGAACGAGTCCTCTTGGTGAAATAATTTGATGGGTATTTACAGTTCAGAACAACAGAACATCAAACTGTAAGGCATGAAATATTTCTTGGCAGACCACGCTTTGACACATTCCTTCTGTCCAGTTAGGGACACAGATGGCTGGACATACTCTGGCACTTTTGTTTCTCTTGTGACTTAGTACTGACTTTTCGCAAGGATACTCATTTGCAACGCAATTTGGTCACCAGGTAGGCTATGCTCAGGAAGAGCCACACAATCAGTAAATTGGGGCTCAGAGCTAACAAAGGGATGGAACAGAGGAGGCTGGGGTCTAGTCTTAAGTCTCGGATGGGCACCAGGCCGCTCAAGTTCTTCTGGGTGACTACCTCCCGTGTTCCAATGCTGTGAAAAGGAAAAAGTTTGGGAGAAAGGAAAAGAAAAAGGCAAAGGAAATAAAGAAAAGAGAAAAAAAAAAGGAGACACATGCAATGGATTGTATCAAAAGTATGGAAAAAAAGAGGAGAACCAAATGGTAAGGTAAAAAAAAATGGGATGGAGCCACAACAGAAAGAAAAGGTGATGTGCAGAAAAGGGTGTGGAAGGGATACCAAAACAAAACCAGCACAGTCACAAGAAGAAAGGAGAGAAAGAGAAGTGAAAATAAGAAAAAATACTGTCGTCTACCGAAAACAAACACATGTAGGTTGACTAAATGGTTTTCCATGTTCGCCCTCTCTCGGCTGGCCAAGCACAACTCCATGCTGCCCTGCCATGCTCTCACATGCTGCCAAGACATGGGTTTCCAAAAGCAAGCTGAACATGAAGAACCATTGGGGGAAGGGTGGGGGTGGTTTGACCTTCTCACAGATGCCTGAGTGGGGGGCCGTGCGGCCGACTTTGCCAGAGCTGCCTCTTGATGAACCACTCAGACAATTACCATTTACCTCAAGTACCAGTCAAAGGCAGAGCCCTCCCCAGACTCACCTCGGCTGTCAGGCTAAGCAGTGGCAGGACCTGAGTTGCTGGTGGCCCTGAACATTCAAGTTTACTAGTGGGCAGGGTGATCCCCAACAATGGAATCCAACCGAGCTCACGTCAGAAATTTTGGAATTTTCCCTTTTGGCACCACAGACAAAATATACTGAGGTGACACGGCTCTGGAGCCACATCCTCAATGAATGTCACCAAAGTGGCAACAGTGACACAGAAGCAGAGATGCGGGGACACAGCAGGTGGCCTCTGAGGATCCACTCAGAGATGAGTAGCATGAGGTCCTCCCTCAAGCAGAATTTTCCTGGGCTTTCCCAGAGGAACCTGGAAGGCCTGGAATGGCACTGTTCAGGTGTGCCGTTCTGACTGGGGACACTTTCCAACTGACTGTCACATTCCCAACGATGGCAGTCTTGGGGAGGTGTCACTGTGGCTACTTAGCTCACTCTGTGAATGTCTCAGCCCCTGGATTGGGGACAGAGAGGCACCATGAGTGGTGTGCTGGCATTGGCTCCAATGTCACATCGCCTCTTAACTCCATGTTCCGTGGTGTCACACTGGTAGCCTGAAATAAGCCCCAGTGGGAGTATTTATGCCATAGAATCTGGCAAACACTATAGATCGGGGCTTTTTTTGGCGGTGGTGGAGGCAGAGAGCTGGTTGTTAAACATTTGTTAGCACAGCACTGGCCACTGCTCACCCTGGGCCTCCGAGAGAAACACAGCCCGAGTGTCAGCCCTTACCCCACCCCTCTCTCCGCCCTACACCCTTGCCTGCATGCTCTACTCTTCCATCTGGTAAGATGCAAGCGAGAAAGCAAGAGAACCAAAATGCATTCCTCCACTCAAGGCATGGCCAGTATTTTCTGCGGCCTCCTTCGGGCTCCCGGCTGAGCCACAGGTCCTGACCACAGCCAGAAATACTGGCTAGTGTCCCAGCTACCTCAGGTTTGCTGTCTACGAACAGATGCGTGTCTTCCCCACAGGGGAGAATCCAGAAAATCACCTTAAAACAATCAAACATGGTGATGGCCTGAGCTGCTACATGG
Source organism: Canis aureus (assembly GCF_053574225.1). NCBI lineage: Eukaryota > Metazoa > Chordata > Mammalia > Carnivora > Canidae > Canis > Canis aureus. The sequence goes on from NC_135621.1 coordinate 46,918,746, forward strand.
TCAGGCAGACAGGTGGTAGTGAGCATGGAGCCCCGGCTGCTAGAGCTACTGGTTCCTGGGGGTGGGTGTAGGGGGGCCGTGATAGAGCTTGGTTCTTATGTAATAATATCTTACATGATTATTAAGTAAGATTATATGTTTACTGCAGAGATTTTAGAAAATTCAGAAAAACAAATAGGACTTTTATAAAAAGACTTTCATAATTGGACGTGGGTGGGTCGGGGGTTTAGAGAGGCAGAGGGAGGCCCAGGGAGGAAGGTCTTTCTCTACTCAAGACCTCAGGGTCCTCACCTGGGACAATGGAATGCAACATTGACTTTACAGACTCCAAAGCACTCTGATGAGTGATAGGCACGACAACACCCAGATGGACGAGCAGGCGCTCAGGATAGTGGGCAGGAGTGTGACAGTTTGTATTAAAAGCCTTACAAAGGTGTATACTTTTTTTTTTTTTTAAGGTGTATACTGTTTAACCTAAGGGATCGATGCAGTAAATGTGGACAGGAGCATACCTAAGGGTATTCACCACACCCTGGTTTGAGGTGCTAAAAACTACATAGAGCTTATTCAATGACGGCAAACTGGGGAATTATGGTGTGCTCAAAATGGCAAGGTCTCTATTAACCTGAAAAAATGCCCATGAGACAGGTAAATGAAAAAAGTAGGCTAAAATAACAGGCTAAAATTGCACATATAACTGCATCTGTTCATGCATGTATGTGTGTTGTGTATTATTCAGGGACTGAGTAACCAATGTGTGTATTAATCACACACCTACGTGACTGTATATACGTGTCTACATCAGGAAGAGTAGGCGTCACACATTAGCACAGTTACTTGTCCAAAAGTGGGAATATGGAGGATTTTGAGGTAAAGGTGTGAGAACAGCTGGTATAGGGGCTTATCCATATTTTTAAATTTTGCTTCAAGGAATATCCATTTCTTAGGTGGTAAAGGGCTGTGCATGTTGAAAACCACAGCGGTTTTCTGTGCACATGTGGGCCCCCCCACACAGCCCCAAGGCAGGCCATGGGCCAGCAGAGGTGGCTGCCCGTGTGTCTTTCTCAGGAGCTCCTTTCTCCCTGTGCTCAGATGCAGTCAGAATGAATCCTTGTTCTCATTGAATTGGTTTTAGAAGCCAGGACTGGACAGATGTCTACACATCAACTGCAAACACCACGGCCTGGTCTACTGAGTGGACCTGATCCTAATCGTTGCTCCAACCACCACAGGTATCCCCTCCCTTCCATTTTTCGTGTTTCTTCTCTGGTGGAGGCCTGCATCTCACCAAGGTGGTCCCTCCCAGCACCCTGCAGCTGCCACCCCGTGGCCTCAGGGACACTGAGCCTGAAGGGCAGCCCGTGAGGACAGGCCTTTAGCCAAGGGTGCCCAGGCAGGGGGTCGAGAGTCTCCACTGCTTCCCTGAGGCTCAGCACAGGGAGGACGGTGAACTTTCTCCACGTGCATACATAGAAGCCCCGAGGTAACAGAGAGGTTTGGATGAATGTGGAAAGACAAAACAGGGACAACACGATTCCACTTCTACAAAATGCTATTATCAAGAGGCAGGAGCTCAGGCATCACTTTGGTGGGTTATTGTGAGAAGGTCAAACGGCAGAAACATACAGAAAGGATAAGAGAATTGAACGCTTCAAAGAATTTGGTGAGAGGACAAATGATACAGAACATTCAGTAGGAGTGACTGTTGGAAACGAGACTTGGACAGCATTGGTGGCTACATTGAAGGAGACGGGAAAACCAGGTTTCTTATCCTTTCTTTTGGTATGTGAGGTAAGGTGCTCCCCAGCAGTGCTTGAAACAAGGCATCGATCAACAGTAGACAGTTTTAGTCCTGGGTTTCATTCTGCAAACACGCCTGCTGCCTCAGAATCAGAACATCATTAGGGTGAGGTCGCCACGGCACACGGACAGGTGGGGGGCTGCTGCTGTTACCATAAGACACTCATTTGACACTTTGCTAAGAGAAGCAAACTGTGTCGATGGCTAGAGAAGAAGCGGAGCAAACCGGTGCAACCTGCAGACGCGTTTTCTTCACTCAAGTTTGGAAGGAGCTAAGAGGCATGGTGGAAGCAGCCGATGCCTGCTGAGGAAGCTCTGGCCCTAATTCTCACCCACAGCAAGGCAGGGGGCCGAGGGAAAGCCACGTGCCAGACCACTTGCACACGGCTGCACACGACTTCCTAACTCCTAAGCTCGCCCCGAGACCACCCGATTTCAGAGCAGTCCTGCTCATGAAGACTGCTGGCTCTCTAGTACCCCTTGACTTAAAAGAGAACATGGTCTCAATGTGAGACCATCGACAGTTTGACTTGGCAGACATCAGTGAATTTTCCCAAGTCAAACTAGAGCATGCCAGCTGGAGTCAAGGGGACCTGGGCCGGGGGCGCCCCGGCAGGACCGGCTCATCTGCAGTTTACACGGAGCCCGGGGCAGGCGGGGCGGGCGGCGGGGGCAGCGGGACTCACCTGCGCATGCACTCCAGGGCCTGGGTGAACACCTGTGGAGCCATGCCGTGCTCGTGCTGCAGGATCAGGCACTGCTCCAGCGTCACCGACATGGCTGTGCGGTCCTTGGCGCTCTTGCAGCTGGTGAACCGGACCCCATTAAGGCGGCGGCAGATCTGCAACAGGAACACAGGCTGTGCTTAGAGGGAGACTCCAAAGAACAGCAAGAAGCTTTGGGTGGGACACAGGTTCCGGGTGGCCAAGGGTGGCATATGGCAATGCCTCAGGCCGGCATTCCCTCCACTTCCACGTCCTGCCAGAGAAGACCGCAGAGATGACATCACTGCCCATGGGATGGCCTTTGTCCCTGGCCATCCCTCCTGTGACTCCCCCTACCACAGGCCACTCCGTTAAGGCCTAGGCTCCCTTCTTTTCTGGGGTATCACCACCTGTCTGCTGACCTTACCAGCTGTGCCTTCTTCCAAACTGCCCAGGCCATCTCATCACATTCAGACCTTTGCTGCAGGTCCTGGGCAGAGGAGGGCAGCAAAGACCAGCTCAGGAGGTCAGAGCAGCTCCTGGGATGTTTCACCCTTGGCCAAATCTCCGGGCCTTTCTGGAAGGCACAGCACAGACCCACGGTCTCTGCTTTCTCCTCACCTGCACAGATGGGAATAGCTCAGAAATGCTTCCCCTTAGTCTCCTCCTGACCACCACATTCCACAGGCCCTCCACTATCCACCTCACTCAGGGCTGTGCATGGGGACAGGTCAGTGCACTTTCCCCTTCACAAGCAGAGGAAGTGGGAGCTCACAGTGGGGCATCCTCCAGGCTGAGAAAAGGCCACCCCAGGGCACCTTCTCTCCCCACAGGAAGGTCATTTGGGAGCCTTTTTTTGCACCACTAGATACAATTCTAGGTACCCAGTCCCCATGAACAGAAAGCCCTCGAACAGAAGATTGTTTTTCTTTTTAAGTTTACAGCAACTTCATTTGGCAACACAATCAGATCTGAGCTGACGTGAGACTACAATCTTCATTTATCCCATTTTGTATAAACATTCGTATTTCTCAATAAAGCAATATTAATGAGTTTGTTTCAGAGGGCTGCTCCAGACACCTCTGGGTATGTTCAATCATATGTGTGCCACGTCAAACATAGGTGATATGCACTATATTACATATATGTGCACCAACCGTGTACCATGTCACTTTCTTAAAATATGGAATTCCAAAACATCTACCCACGAGAGCTTCACATAAGGGCCTATGAACCTGTATCAGGTACTGCACCTCGAGAACAATATTGGTATTCAGTGAAAAATCAAAACTAGATGACGGTGGACTCCAATAAGCTATCACACTCCAGAGCAGTATCAGAGCCCCTGCAGATGGCCCAGGAGATGGGACCACACCTGCTTCCCAGGCCAGCAGAGCCAAGAGGCGCAGCCACTGCCAGGAATGCCACTAGAGAGAGCACAGTGTAGTCCTAAGCACGGTGTTTAGAAAAAGACAAAAGAGAAAAGGCCCAAACAAGTTTGGCCAAGACTATCAGGAGGAAGACAGGCTTCTTTTGAGAGCAAAAACAATTTTTACAGGAAAGGAAAAAAAAAAAAAAAAAGGACACTAAGCATCCCCTAAACTCAGCAAAGAGTGATATAATCCAAATGCATAAAACCATAGCTGATGAAGGGAGGGTGCACGTGACTGCTCACTGAATTCCACAGGCTGCAGAGTTCATGATCCAGACACATGGCACAAGCCAGAACCACAAATAGGTTCAAAGAACGCTTACATTCAGAGACATGGTATCCAGAACATCAGATTCCAGAAGGCAGGCAGAGGTGACCAGAGGTGCATTCTTGCACAAGAGGGCCATCTGCAGTGCCAAGCTCCATCCTCGAGGGGGCCATCAGCCAGCTTTGGGGCTCTGACGGATCTCCCCATCCATGGAATGAGGGCCTAGACCTGACCAATGACTAAACCCAAACTGTTTAGTCAGGGTTTATACACAGAAATGAAAATAAATAAGATTCAGAAAAGGAGGGCAGCTCTGGTCAGACTGGGGATGGGAGGCCTTGATAGCTGAGTGACTTGGCATTGCACAAATACCTCTCTCCCCAGGGGACCCTCAAGGGGAAAATACAAGAGGTGATGTGTCCAGGGCCTTTGAGACTTTTCCACCTGAAAATCTATACCTTGAACCTCTGCTGGGAACTGAAAATGTGGGACTGGATGGGCTGCTTTTCTGACCTGGCACAGGGGATTGGTGGATCACTACAATCTAGCAAGAGGAAAAGAGAAGCACACTTCCCAAACGGGGTACACACGGGTCTCAGCATCTACTTACATCTGTAAGGCCATCTGCGTACTTGTACTAAGGAGAGTGAATCAGGGGGTGCTGCTCTGGGCCACTGTGGGGGATCTGGCTGTGTCACCTTCTGTGCCACATGAGGAAAGGCTTGCTCTATATCTGAATTCTTGCAAAGATATCTGTGTAGCAGGTTTGTCATGGCCAGCCAAAGGATTTTAGCAGCCCCAAAAAATATACTAAGAAAGTAAGGGGCTCCTCTGCCTGCCGAGGCACCCCGGCATGCATGAGCTCACCCTACACCCCATTTGTTAGGCTTGGCCTGAGCAAACAAGGGCAGATGTGACCTCAGAACCAGGACAATATTTGAAAAATGAGGCCCATGAATCCCCTCAAGCTTCCTGTCACTCAGTGCTTCCAAATGTGTTCTGTTGTGAAAAGATTCCAAGGGTAGCCTAGCCCAGAAAGGGAGCTCCTCAGGCTGACCTATCCCACAGTTTTCATGAGCATGAAGTCTTAGCAGCTGGGGCACCTGTAGGCTCAATGAACACATGAATATACAGAGGGGAACATCCACTGGTCACAGCTGCATCCGACAGAAAGGCATCAGTGGCCATATCCACTGACAAAGGCACAAAGGGGGGCGTGTTCAAAGAGAGGACTCCATGAAGACAGGCTCTCAAACACAGGGTCTACCAAATAGCTGGCAAGCACCATGACCAACTGGACTGTCTGCTGCCATGGAAGAGACCCAGGGTTGAGAGGAACACGTTCATGATGAAGAGAACAGGAAAGCTCTAGAATGAGTAGCTAAGGAAAGCAATGGGGGGAAGGAAGAGGGTTAGACAGCCCTCCTAACTGCTGCCTGGGCTCTGCGAACCAGGGGGTAACCAGGTGTGAATGGGCAGTGCGGTGTCTACTCCTCCCCCAGGGGCAGAGTGGCAGGTGTCCATTCCTCCCCTGCGCTCAGGCCAGGCTGGGAGCTGGAACGCCATATGGGGATCACTCGTGCTCCCGAGTCTATGTGTGCAAGTGCCAACACCGGACAGGTCAGTGCTGCCGTGGAGACCAGTTAAAGTCACCTCTGGACAGGGATGAGTGAATGGCTAGCTATGGACCTCTGCAAGTACATTTATGAGAAAATACTGGAAGTACTTGGGAAAAGAGATCCAAACTGCAATATACAAAAAATAACTGTAAAGAGACTAGGAAGGTCACCATGGTCTACTGCTGAAGCTATTAGAAGAGGCAGTGAGTTGTAGCTGCTATCGATTGCCCAGGCTTCTGGAGGTAACAATTGTCATCAACCTGCTTATTAAATGCCCCAGGGGACAGAGTCTGTGTCAAGCTTCTCAGACTTCAGACAGCCCTAAGTAATGAACGCACTGGCACCTCTCAGTGTCTTCCAGAGTTTGGGACATAAGTTTTTGTGGAGAAATCTGTTCTCTCGACTCCTGGCTACAATTTTGGTTTATTATCATAATTATTATTATTGGCAGCAAGTGCAACAATAACGTTCTTTTCCTCACTATGACAAGGGTACTACCTCAGCGGCTTGCCAGAGAATGTCGACATTCTTATTCTTCCTGGCGTGAACGTTCTGGCCCAGAAAACGCAGCAGCTCCGGCAGGCACGTCTGGCTCCGAGATCGAGGTAGACCTGCAAGACAGGGGGAGTCCATGAGAGCTGGTGGGACACCCAGGACCGCGGCCTATTGAAGCTACTGTAGCATGAGCCAAGCTGGAAGTTTAGGGTGACTTAAGCAAGAAAAGGGGGTACGCTTAGAGACTGGCCTTGGCTACTGGCATGGGTAGCACTTAAATTACTTCCATGCCCCTTACGGCTTCCAACCCTGGCCACCTAGGGAGTTTCTGGAACTGCTGATGCCCATCACTCTGGGGTGGGGCCCAGGCATCAGGACTGTCCAGGCTCCCCAATGAATTCCAGTGTGTGGTCAGGGCCAGCACTTCTGCGGTTCCCTGGGGAGATGGAGGCTGCCTGCTTGTATTTCCGCCTGTCCACAGCGATCCCTGATGCGTAGTCCTGAGCTGCTCCTCCATCTCACAGCCGGTGTTTTCCTAGCTCCTTCCCCCATCGCCCATCTCACACCTCTGCTGATCTCTGGGGCAGAGTGGCCCATCAAGGCAGTGCCATTTCATCACTTACTTGCCCTGACTGCAGCCCTCGCCACACTGAATGCGCCTCAGAAGTCACCAGGGACCCCTCCCCTTCCCCCTCCTTGGCACCCAGGTAACACTGCTGCTCTTTTGCCTGCAAGGACTCTCTCCCACCCTTCTGCTGAATCTTTTCTTCACAAGCCACCTCCACACGGGGCCTTTCCCCAGAGGCTCTGTCCTCAGCCCCTTCCTCTTCACACAGTGACCTCAACCACTAGACAGCCCTGTTACCCCGTGCTGTTGACCAAGGTGGTGACAGGTGTGCCCCACCTGGCCTCATCTGTGCCCCCTGTCCCATATCACAAGGCCATTGGCACCTGGACTGCTCTCCTTGCCCCCCAGCTCCGCCTATCAGCAGTCACCCGGTCATGTGGCCACAGCCAGTGTAGGCCCTTTGTCTCTCCACCATGTGCCCATGGCTCTCTCCAACTATCTAAGCACTAAGCCTCAGATCCAAGCCAACCTTTCTGTGCCACCAATACTAATGCCTACCTCGAAGCATTGTCGTGGGGAGTCAGCGCAGAAATGTGCACCTAGCACAGCACAATGCCTGGCACACAGTGACCCGGGAATGCGAATGAAGCCTTTTCCCATCTTCCTCCTTAGGAGTCCCGTTAGAGGATGCGGGGGTTACCCGGGGACCCAGTTGGCCTCCTTCACCTGGGGAGCCCCCTCATGGCTGGGGCAGTGCGAGCACAGAGAGGCAGAGTCCATTCCTAACCAGGCAGGGTTTGGTTTCATTTGTCACTAGGTCCTGTGGTGCTTTATCCAGGGCAAGTGCTCAGTAAATACGAAATCATGAGAGAATTCTCCATTTACAGATAGTGTGCAGAGCCCTGGGCTCCTGCCTGAGTCCAGAAGCCCAGAGAAGGCTGTTTGCAGAGTGATGGCTGCTGTCACTCCATCTGCCTCCAGGGACAGCCGCACACGGGCCTCCTTGCCTCCCACATCCAGCAGTAAGTATCTGCCTGGTATCTTACTCTACACGCCACAGAGGGAGGTGTGTGGAGAGCTCACACCAGTGCAGGGCTGAGTGGGGTCCTGCCCCTGTGACCCCCACCTGTCCTACCAGCAGGAGCACAATGCACATCACTGGCCTCAATGACACCAGTGGCTGGGCTGATGTATGAGAAAGCCCACATTATCTAGGTGACAAGAGAACCAACCAGAGAAGAATCAGCACAGGCCACGCCTGAGGAAGCTTCTCCTGTGGGTGAGGATTCAAGCCAGGCAGAGTCTGAGTAGGTGACCAGGCTGCCAGGGAGAACAGGGAATCAGAGGAAGAACTGTGCCCATGGAGGCAGCATCTGGACGGTGGGTGAGCAGACAGCCTAAGCGGCAGGAAAGGCTCAAACACCCAAGGTGACACAGGATAGACAACAAGTGAAAAGGAAACCTACCGTGAGTGAGGAAATACTTACAATCCTCAGGCAATACTTCCTTAAACTGCTCAAAGTAGGAATTTAACCGCACCAAACTTTCCACGTTGATAACTTCTTGTAAAGATGTATCTCCAAACCTTCAGGAGTCATATGGGCACACCATTAGTTACTGACACTTTCTACTAGCATCAGCATCACTGCATTGAAGCTAATAATGTTGATCGTCTCAAGAGTTATTGTGCACATTTAAACTTTAAACACATTTAAACTCTTTCCTCCTCTCAAGCATCAGGCCATTTCTACTGTGTCTGTGACACGTATTTAAACATCAGCAGAAACCATGCATGTTTGTTACAGATGTGCCTAAAAGATAATCAGAACACTATCTGTCCCCTAGTAAGGCACGCACAGAAATGCCTCATGGCCACTCACCGGGAAGCCCTTGTCCTCCCATCCTGGAGGTGCTTAGGAGACAGGGACAGCAATGGGGCTCTGGCTGGGGAGTGAGGACACAGTCCTGTACTCGAAGCTGAAGTCACTCTGCCTGCTGCCACGCCTGACTAGCTGCTCCTCCTGCCCTGTGAGGCCCTAGCTCTTTTCTCTCCATGCAGCTTCATCCTGTGCACACCTCCCAGGTAGCCAGGACATGCCAGATATGTAAGGCAGAGGCAGAGAAAAGTCACCCTTGAGGAAGACACAAGGTGGTCATTAACACAGGCAGGCTCTGAAGTCTAAGGCCTGGATGCCCAGTGCAGCTCCACCACTGCCCTGCTGAGTGACCTCCATGCACATCAGCCTCTTCATGGACCCATGTCATCCTTTAGGACTCCCATCCACAGGACTCCATCCTGTGGGTCCATCACAGCTCATCCACTCTGATGCCGGCAATGGTTTTTCCTCTAGGAAAACCTCTAGGACTGCCCCCAAGACACAGCTGAGAAGAGAGTGTCCCAAAAGCAGATGAATGAGCAAAAGACCTGGTACTCACCAAGTCTTCCCCATCCCCACTGTCTCATCCTCTCCACCTGCTCCTCTGCTGACTGTGATATGGCCTTGCCTCAACACTTTCCAGAAACTGCTCTTGCAGTCAACAGGAATGGCAGCTGCCAGACACAGGGAACATTATTGTCCTCCCTGGGACACCTCCCTGCTGGCCTCTTGATGCTGCCTACTCTCCCTGGAGTGGGCTCCTCTAGCTCTGGTCATACCTTGAACACATGCACACACTTACTTGCACACACGGGTACATGTGACTACTCCTTGTTGCCTGGCAGGGGAACTTAGAGGGAGTTTACAAGACACAGGCCTTTGCAATCAAGGCAAGGCTCTCAGCCTCAAACACAGGCCTCTCTAACACCACCACTGGCCAACCTGGCCTGGGGCCTTAGCCTCGAGCTGCCACACGGTTTCTCCCTACCTGCTTTTGTTCAGGCTTATTGGCCTGAGATGTCAGGCCTTCCCTCCACCTCTTCATCTGACCAATTCCTACTTACTCTTTGAAACTCCGTTCAGCCATCATCCCCTCAAGGAAGCCCTCCCAGACCTTCTCCCTGGGTCTCCTGTTAGGAGCCCCCTACTCCCTGCATTCATCTTCATCCTTGTGCCTACATCTCTCTCCTACCAGCCCAAGTCTCTTGAGGATACAGACCACATCTGGGTCATCTTTGTGTCCCCAGCACCACACATAGAGCTAGGTGTACGGCTGCACTTAAAGAATGCTGGCCAAAGGAAGGGAGTGATGACAAAGTCTCTTCAGTGCTCAGAACCTGAAGAGGGCTAAGGACATTTTCTATATGCGGTAAGTGACCACTGCACCCACCTCTCGGCCAGAGTCTGCTGCTCATTGATGCCCACATTGAAGAGGACGGGCTGCACCCGCAGCAGCATGCCGCTCTGGATCTCCCGGGGCAGGGCGTCAAACAGGGGGCCCGGCAGAGGGATCCGCACGTTAAACCCATCCCTGCAAAATAGTGAAGACAGGAAGAGGATGGGTAAGGGCTGTGACAGGGGGGAGGCAGGAGAGGAGGCGAGTGAGAAGAGGAAAACCAAGCTGGCCTCGATACAAGAGTAGGGACTGGCCGTCTGGCTCAGTGGTTTCCAAAGTGCTAGTCATGAACCTTTTAAAGGCCCGTGAAATTACTGTAGAAGATCAATGTTTTTAACTGAATGAAAGGCAATAAAACAAAAATGAAAAGCACGTCACATGTAATGAACATAAATTAAAACACAGTGCTAGTTTTGAGGATTAAAAAAATCTTTCTACCGATTTCCAGTGATGACGGGCAGCATGTCAGTCGATGCATTAGAAGCGGCCTGAGTGACTTTGAAGGTCACGTTCCTCAGGTCCATGATCCCAAGGCTCATGTCCTCCAGCATGGCCAGCTCCTCACCTGGATGCAAGAGAGGGACGGAAGGCTGTCAGGTAGAAGGGACCTGCCACTCTTTCTGTGGGCTCAGAACAGCCACAGATTTGGGCACAGACGGGAGGTGACAGGATCAGGCATAGCTGTGAGGAGAGAGGGTTTCTCTGAGCCTCTTCACCAGTGGACTCACTCCTCTGTGGGTAAGGCTGCTACTAAAACCCTGCAGCCACATCCAGCAATGCTGCTGGTGGAGAGATATGCCAGTCTCCAGCCCCCTCCTGGTGACAGACAGCGTGGGGAGGGAACCGGGCTGCACGGACCTCGGAAGGCAGAGCTGGCACTTCAGAGATGGACAAGGATAGCCAAATAGCACACTGTAGCCAGATCATTCCACTCCACAGGGCTTGGTATTTATTGGATGTCTTATAACTCCAAAGACTGACAAATGCTACTTAAAAAATTCCCTAGTTTTACTCTCTTAGAAGAAATAAACAGAAAATGAAAGAAGAGAGTCTTTTTCAAGAGCACTCGGGAAATATCTTTGAGATTTTAAAATATTCCTACTATTTGAACCAGAAATATTCCAATAATGTAGTGGCTGCAGAAATGGGCACACAGGTGCATACACACTTGTGTGCAGAGATGTATGGCAGCACTGTTTTCTTTTTCTTTTTTTTTTTTTTAACTTTTATTTATTTATGATAGTCACAGAGAGAGAGAGAGGCAGAGACACAGGCAGAGGGAGAAGCAGGCTCCATGCACCGGGAGCCCGACGTGGGATTCGATCCCGGGTCTCCAGGATCGCGCCCTGGGCCAAAGGCAGGCGCTAAACCGCTGCGCCACCCAGGGATCCCGGCAGCACTGTTTTCATAGGAGTAATTCAGAAATGGTCCAAATGACCTACAGGAAATTACTGCTAAATGATTATCAACCATCCTCAAATTAGAAAGATCTTTGATTGTAAAAACCAACAACAAAACAAATGAAGGGGTGAATGTGTAACTATACAGGACTTTCATTTGGTCCTTACACATTTTGATGATATCTGGATTTATTTTAATCAGCATGTACTGTGTGCGTAGTCAGAAAAATGTCTAGGAAGAAAGAATGGGAATTACATATGTCCGCACTGCTTATGAACCCCAGGATCTCAAAAGTGTAGGGGGTGCCCCTGGAGTCTCACCGTAAGTGCTCAGCAGGCTCTCAAACTGGGCCAGCAGCCCGATGGTGTATAGCTGCCGTAGGAAGCCGTCGTCATGCAGGCAGTTCCTCAGCTTGATGATGAAGCCACAGATGAGAGCAGTCAGCTGTCGGGGAGACACAAGGTGAACAGGTGTGGGGGGCAGACATTTCCTAAGTGGCTCCCAGCCCATACCGTGCCCCTGGCCCCGAGTTTCTCTGCTTCCACTGGTTGGGCTGCAGCAGCACCTCTTCCCCTCCTCTATCTGGTGTGTGTGGGGTGTTTGGCTCTGAGGCCATGCAGGCTACAGGCCACGGGGAGGCCGCATAACATTCTAGGCTTGCCACTCCTATTGCTCCCAAAGGCTGGTTTGGTTTTAGCTCAGCTTCTAACCCAAACTGCCTGGGCTTACTCGTGGGCTAGAACCCCCTAGAAGCCCAGAATTAAATCCCAACAGTGAAAATGGCCTATCTACTCACAGATCCATACCAGCTCTGGCTGGAAACTGAAACAATCACAACAAAGAACAGAAATGAGAGAGAACATAGTCACCCTGTAAGCTACCTCAGTGGGATATCTCCTGTGGGGATGGGCCAGCACAACCTCAGAGAACCAGCTTGACCCTCTGTCACTGTGTACTTCGCTAATGTGATACCTGCCATCTACCGAACTTGTGACATTCATTTGAGCTCTTCCCTTCTCCAAAACCATTATAACAGTTGTGCATGAGCAGCAGAACTAAGGCACCTGCTGTTTTATAAACAAGAAAACAGACTACAGCATTGGTATCTCCCTCACTAAACTTCTTTGTAAGAAGAAAGACAGAAGAGGCCTGTGCGGTCTGGAAGCCAGCACGCCTTGGGTGGGAGCAGTGCCCATGCCTATGCCCACCACTTCCTCAGGGAGAAGCAAGCATGGACTCAGACCCTCTCCTAAATACTTATCAAGTAGGATTCCTCCCTTAGGGTAGAAATCTAGACCTCTCTATTAAATAAATTTAAGAGCCAAAGACAGGAGAAAGTGTTGCCATCCTTGTTTTTTTCAGTGTGAAGTGAGAGATTTTTTAAGGCTGTGTTTTCTAGGGGCAGAAGGGCCTGTGGGTTCCCGCACACCACTCCCATGGCTTACGGTTTGACAGAAGACCACATCGCGGCGGTACTGCAGGCTCAGGTACGTGGCTATGGTGGGAGCACTGTCCTGCATGAGCAGGAAGACCATTGCCTTCTTGGCCTTGTCACTCATCATGGCCACGCAGTCCGTGAGTGTGGTCAGCAAGGGGTAAAGGGCCTCGCTCCATTCGCCTGGTCATGAGGAAAGAGTCATTTGAGGAGGAAGATTTTAAGAGACAGGTTCTAGATGTTTAGTAAGTTATGTGGCCCTACAGCCCTGTTGTCTCCCCCTCCCTACCCCTTCTGCATCTCATAACTGCGTGGCACCAAGTTCTGCCTGTAACCACCCCAGTCTTCAACCTTCTAGCCTGAAGCTTTTCCAGTAAATAACCAGCAGACCTACCGGGGGCCATTGATGTAGGTCTGGTCTCCCTTACCTACTGGGGACTGTACACTTAAATGCTCAAGATTATTCCTTTTGAGGAAAATGACAAAGAAGCTTCTGCGAGTCACCTGCAAATCACCACTGTTCCACCATCCAGGGAGAGAAGGGCCCTCAGAAAAGTGACCTGTTATCTTGCTTCTCCTGACCCAGTGATTAAGGCAGAGGCCCCCATCTTTCTAGAGCAAAGGACACCTCCATCCTTGTGCAGCTGTGTGCGGCTGTTACAGTCTCACTTCCCATGTCTGGAGGAAAGAGTGTTCCAGACGGTTTCCCAGGTTTTCCATTCTCAGAATATCCCTTGCTTCTGCCCACATTTTCTTCCCCACCCCCAAGACCGTCCTGCCTGGTACCCTCTATTTCTGGGTTTTTTTTTTTTTTTTTTTTTTTTTTTTTTTAGAAATACTAGGAAATTGTGACCCTGTACCAAAACAATTTTTAAAAAATAGAACTCAGGGTAGAAAAACAGAGTTAAAGGTATTTTGGGCCTTGGCTCTTTTTTTGCTTTCCTATTTTGAAGGCATTTAAAAGAGAAAAGACATGCCCTCATCAGTTCTATTTATAACAGATCACTAAGCCCAGAAATAGGCATTTAACCATCAACACTGGGTGAGCCTAACCACAGCAAATGTGGCACAGGTGGGGAGTGGAGCCAGGACAGCACACGCTCCCTTAGGATGAGGTGCGGGTCACAGAACACCCACCAACATCATCGCACTGGGGAGAGGCCACAGGGCTGCACAAGCAATGCAGCTGCCAGAGGGTAAGCTCTGCCTTAAACAGAATCTAAAAAGCCAGAGAGGAGGGAGAGTAGCTCCACTCCTCTCAAAATATATGAGTAGCACTTTGTTGAAAAACAAATTTAGAGAATTGCCTGAAACTTGCAAAAGGACTTCCCTATACTCAATGTTTGGTTAATGTAGATTTTCAAGTATACATAGCCATTCAAAATTTAGAAATGAGCTAACTGTATATAGGCACACTGCATATAGACAAGGATTTGTGTCTGTATTGCAAAAAAAAAAAAAAAAACAGTAGGCTTAGATTTAGAAAGTCTACAGCAGAAAAGGTCTTAGCAAAGAACTCATAGTGACAGAGAACACTGGACCGAAAAGTGGACAATGTGAGTCTTGGGTCTGGGCTGCTGCTAAGTAGTGGTGGCCACGGACAAGTCTTTTGAATCCTCGGCTACATGGGTTCTTTCTGATAAAACAGAAGAGCTCTGCTAGTTAACATCTAAGTCCCTTCCTCTAAAAAATCTCAGAGGCCATGTTTTTGTTTTTTAAAGAACTCTGTTGCACACATGTAAATTTTATTCAGCGGCAACTATTTAAAAAGATCGATGGCAGCTTAGTTTTAATAGCCAAATAATTGGGGATGCATTGACTAAGTTAGTCATTAGCTAAGAAATAAATGCTTGTAGAACAAGTATTGCCAATTTTACTTTGCTTTCCCACTTAACATGCATGTACATATGCAATTAATATGCAAATTATCATTTTAATCTGAAAATTATCAGAAAGTACAAGCAGTCTTAGCTAACTAAGCCAATCTCCATGCAATACCTGTTGACTTTACCTACTTCTCTCTCTCAAAAAAAAAAAAAAAAAAAAAAAAAAAATTCCATTTAAGAGGCTCCTGGATGGCCTACTTGGTTAAGTGTCTGCCTTCAGCTCAAGATCTCAGGGTCCTAGGATCCAGCTCCCTGCTCAGTGGGAAGCCTGCTTCTCCCTCTCCCTCTCCCCCTCCCCCCTGCTTGTGCTCTCTTGCTCTCTTTCTTAAATAAATAAAAATCTTAAAAAAAAAATCCATTTAAGTATGATTTAGTTTTGTTCCATTAGGGGAAAAAAAAAACAATCCTGAATAACAAATAGAAATAAAGGAAGAATGGTTAAAAAACACCGGGAGCTTGTCCTGGAGAAGAGATCTGGGTCTTGGTAGGAGATGTGTCTGCCATCTATCTGGAAAAGGCCTCAGACATGTCTGGATGGTTCCAGAGTACAATAAGAGTGCCAACCACCATGTATGTAAAAACTGTTAGTGCTTTATCTTTCAACTGTTTTCTCATTTAATCCACAGAGGAAGAATCATTAATACAGGTAAGGAAACAGGCTCAGGGAGGTTAAGTGTCTTCCCAGACACATTAAAAAAAAAACTAGCATTTGTATGTGTCTAACTCTAAAACTCTATGTAATTTCTATTGTGTCAGGCTATTTCTGCCAAGGAGAGAGAAGGGATTGGGGGCTGGAAATATATTCAGGGAGAATACGAAGAAAAACTATAATTAGAAACTTCTAGACAAAATGAATTTCAGGGACAAAAATGAGATTTCTGCCAGGACCCAGCTAAGTAAAGATATCAGGAAGTTAGATATGGTAACGGGGTCATATTCTTCTCCCTTTGTCAACAAAATCTTGCTATTAAAAAAAAAAAATCAGCTCAACTAATCAGCTCAATGTCCTTAGTGATGTAGCTGATTCACTTTAGGGGGCAAGCTCCTCATCTAGTTATTAATCTGTTAATGCTCACTGACTGGTGGCCAATCCATTGACCATGCTACTTTGGGTAACTTTGAAGAGCTTTTTCAAATCCATACTCTGTTTTGCATTTTCCTCCTCATTAACAGGAGAAGGAGAGAGAGAGGGTAAGAGGAAGAATAAGAAAGAGTGAGAGAAAAAAATGCATGTGGGTTTTAACTGAGATTAAAATATAGCTCTCCAGGAAAAGCCAAAGGAACTCTTGGCAGGGGGCCATTTTAGTCCATTGACATTAACTGTGGACAAGGCACCAGTGCTTCTAGAAATGACACAGCTGATATAAAATTCATGGTGCTATATGAGCTGAGAGGGTTTACTAAAACTGACAGGGAGAGTTTGGTTAATCCCCAAATCACCAGTTTGCTGTGCTCTAGATATAAAACAGGTGTCCTGCTACCTCCCATGTATATCCAGTCAGAAATAGGCAATCATCAGACTGATTGGGTAGCTGGTTTGGGGGTATAAGCAAAAGCATATTATTTGGGGGTCTCATGCTCACTCTGGGGAACCCATGAGTCATAACCAGGAAATTCAACATGAACTAGAGCAGGGGTCGGCACCCTTTTTCTGTAAAAGGTTAGACAGTAAATATTTTAGGCTTAGAGGATGATGGAATCCGTCACACCTACTTGACTCTGGTATTGCCCCCACGGAAGCAGTCATAGACAATATGTAAATGAGTAGATGTGATTTCCAATTAAATGTTATTTACAAGAACAGGTGGTGAACAGGATTTGGTTCAGAGTTGTAGTCTGCCGACCCCTGAACTAGAGCTGTAAACATTGACTTCTACATGCAAAGGCAGCAAAAAGATTCAATTTTTAGCACTATCTGCAACTGAGCCTGTTAGCAATACCTAGTAAGAACTCTAAGCTGCATCCAGACTCAGAAGAGAGGATGTTGTGTGATTATGAGTGCTGCAATATTCGGGTGGCTACACCACCTCCAAGTAGTGCTCACAAGTTCAGGTGAAATCACAGGAAGTATTGTTTACAAACATGTACTGCTCTGAGTCAGGAAGTCCAGCGCGCCCACAGACATGAATCAGCTGAAAAGGTTTTGTGATGGGAAAGTAAAAAAAGTAGTAGGCTGCTTTGGGCCACAGTCCCCAACCCAACTGGTTCCTCACCAAACCTAAGAAAAGTAGCTACCTGCCTTAAATAAAGAAACTCCTAAAATCTTTTCCTAACTCTGGAAGCATAGGCAATCTTGGAGAATTTAGCTACAGACACTACCTGAGGATTAAAAAGATATCTGCAGAAGCCTTGAACGGAAACCACGTACCTGGGCTGGACCCGTCAGGAGGGGGGCTGCAATCTGCACAGAAATGGAGGGTGACACGGATGATTAAGGAGCAGCACAAAGTTCAAACATGAACAACTCAACGCTTACAGCAACTGCATCAGCAGCCGCCCGTAAGGTGGCTCAACTGAACAGAGAAGAGGTCAGAGGTCTGCCTGCCTCTTCCCTGAGAGGTCCCATGCAGGTACTCAGCTGCTCTGAGGCAGCCAAGCCCTCCTCGTGGTAAACACTGACCCACTCACTGATTCATTCGTTCATGTTGCTAAGACTTCAACAGAATGCTCTTCCAGTAAGCAAAGTAACAGATTACAATGTGATAAAGTGCCTGCATCGATCACATTGTATATGGTGGAGCCCATGTTGTTGACTCACAACATCTGGAAGCACACTTGTAATGAGAGAGACTGACCAGCAAATCAATCATCCCCAATTCAGAGCTCACTGCTCTGACTCATGAGTGGAACCCGGGCTGCAGACTGAATGCTGAGACCCAAAGGTTAGGATCCAGTGATGAAACCAATATACCAACCAACATCTATGCCAATCTTTCAAATTTAAATCAAATTTAAAGCTTTTATGATTTGGGGGAAGTTTAGAATTACAATGTCCCTCCAGGTCACTCAAAGAATGCCAATTTTAGTCCAATATCACCTACAATGTCTCATTTCAGCAAGTGAAGTACTCATTTCAACTTTGTATTTCCCTTAAAAACTCTAAAATTCCTTGGTTAACTGGGCATGCCACCTGGAAGAAAACAAGTCTGAAAAGGGGTCATTTTATGTCTTCAGGGTACTGAAATCGGTGGTTTCAGAGCCCCCAAAATAGCTGGAACCAGCTGTGTAGAGATGCTTACAACCTGGATTGTCCAGAGATGGGGGTGGCAAGGGATCCTTCCTCTCTAATCACCTTTAGCAGTGACTTCTTCAACTGGCAAAGGGGATAGAACACAGCAAAAGTAAAGGCCCTTGAGAGCTGAAGACTTCAGCCTCTTCATAAGAACCCAAATATCCTGAGACCATCTACCTAACAAAGAGAGAAACCCACAGTGGTGTGCAGTGATGCAGAGCAGTGATCCTTAGACCTCTGTTCAGCTAATCAGTTACCCCAGGTCAAAAAAAAAAAAAAAAAAAACAGATTTCTGTGCCTCCCCATTACCCTTCCTCCAAAATTCTGAGTCTGAGTGAAGAGGAAGGTCGAGGAACCTGCTTTCATGATCTTCTTTGGTGATTCCAAATAGCTGGGTTGTGACCATTCCGGAAAAGGCATTAAGAGTTAAGCTCAGCAGGGTAAATTCAGTCTTTCGATCAAAGCAGGGAGTATGTGTGTGTTGGGGGAGGTGTCTGTCTCCTTTGATAGTTCTGGACCAGTGGCTTGCATCTTGTCTTAGGCCATGGAGTCCCCTGAGATTTGATGACCACTATATACTTCCTTGTCTTAGCACATAATCACAGGGGCATATGAACCTAGGGTACAACCCACAGGCTGCAGGTTAAAGCAACCTGGTCTGGGGTTTGAATGGCTCTTCAGCAATGAGGAGAGAGGATGGGAGTGCATGCATGGCAGGTCACGGAAGCCACCAGATGGGGTGGCTGCGGGTGGTGATGCAGAGGGTTATGGGGCACTTGTGCAGAAAGCAGGAGAAGGAAGGACAGGCTCATGGAGTCTCTGTGGTTCCAGCTGGCAGGGACCTGTCAGTGATTCCTACAGTGATGCATGCCTGCCAGGCAAGACTCTGATGAGTTCTGTGGGAGAGCAAGCTAGAAGGGACGGTGACTCCTTAGCAAAAGATGAAAACCAAAACCTAGGACAATATACATAGCTAGAATGAAAAGTCATGATGCTTTTCAAAGAGGCACAGAGTTCTTCATATATAATAAGCTGGTGTGAACACAACCTGCTCACTAGGTCAAAACAACTGGCCCAGGAAATTGGAATGGTATAAAAAAATCACGACGGAGTTGAACTCTGGCCTCTCAGGGTAGGGCACACTGGGTAAAACAAACAGCTCGCAGTCTCGTTCTTTCTGATCCTCCTGGTCATGTCCAGCTCTCAACAGCTACCTAGCTATGCTCAAGATTTTTAAATTAAGGATCATCGCAGTTAATTTAGTGGCATACGGTTTCACACATTTCTTTGAGTACTGATCAGCCAAGTTAGACTCTCTCAAATGTATGCTTCATATTCCCATAATCACAACTGAGCTGATTTGCATGGCAAACGCAAGTCATACCCTAAATACCATAAATAAATGCTCATTTAAATAACTTGAAAACTGCATTTAAATTTGTCTACATTTGACCAATATGGGATGTGCCTAGAAGGAAAGTGACATTTAAGCTATGGATATTACAGAATATCTGATTAATAAATTCTCTTGGCATTAAAAAACTCCAATAAATCACTCTTTTAATTCTGCAGAAAAAAAATTAAAATTACAAGCAAGACAATACTGAAGAGAAATGAGCAATGAGCTTTCAGATTTTTTTTTTTTTAAAAAAACACAATTTACATAAAAAAATGAGAAGACAAACAGGACAAAACAGCTCCACGAAACCAATCACAGGTTTGGGGAACTGAAACTATAGTCCTTCACAGATGGAAGGGTGGAGGACATGAACACTGCTGAATCAGAGGCTCAAGTGAAATTGTGCCCTGGGAACAGACTGCAGGAAGATTGAAAGGGTGAAGGGCAGGTTACAAATGAAGGATTTATCAAGAGGCTCTGATAAAGGAGCACGATTCTGCTTTGAATAAAAATTGTCCAATTCAGAAATGAAAGGTACTTGCTGTCTGAAGGGCTAACTTTGGCATACCTGGTCCTTATGAACTACAGCTTACCACACCCAAAGGAAAGCAGAAGCTAGGTCTACAGCCAGCCCTCAGCTGCCTGGCCCATGACCCCCCGCAGCTCTTACAGAAGGTGGAAGGCGGCCCTGAGTGGCAGGGACCAAGGATGTGCTGGTTGAGAAAGCACGCGTGCCCGGTTTTAGGGATATATGCAGGACAGGGTAATCTGGTTGTGCTCTGTGCCTCTGCAGGCAGAAGACTGTTTCTGAAGCCTGTTGCTTCAGGCCAATGTCGGCATCTACTGAGAACCCTGCTTGGAGGTGCTGCTGAACAGAGGAACCTAACTTAGCCCCATGAGGGGGTCCTACCACCTGACTGAGTCACCAACAAGTCCCACTGCAACATCTCCTGCTGGAGAACAGCACACCAGCTGATGCCAAGCGGCCTTAAGGCAAGTGTGCTGAGCCTGCTAGCACTCTCCCCCAGCTGTGTCCCTACGTGAGTCAGCTTTTCCTTGATTCTACCGATCCCTGAGGCAATAAACAATCTCCTGAGAAAAGCATCTGCGCTTCGGCCTCCTTCAGGTGCTCAGGCTGGTTTACCAACCAGAAGAGCCCAGGAGCCCCATCCTCACTGATGTGAGAACCAAGACAGCCTCCAGATTCTGCCTTTGCCAGACATGCTGATTCACACACAGGCTCCATGGGCACGGACCACAGGCGCTTCTGCCCTCACCGCCCACTGCTCCGAGCTCCGCGCCATGTGGCTCTGCCTGACAGCCCTCCCTGCAGTCTGTGTGGCGGGAAGAGGTCATGGAGTCAGACACGGACAGACACACAGACGCAGCGTGAGGTGGAGGCAGATGAATGGGAAGCGTGGATGCATACGCACGTGTGGTCAGGTGAGGATGGCATGCAGCAGAGCAGATGGTGGAGGGGCATGGTGAGGAAGGGACATCGCAGAAGGGGTCTTCCGGTTTGATCCAGTAGGCGTGGCTGTCCCGGTTACCTTTCTTGCTGGTACAGCTGCCTGTGCACGGGAAGACATCCTCACAGCCTTCGCCGTGTAGGCGCTCCTTCTGCAGCAGCTTGTCCACCCGCTGAATGATGCACTCCAGGCTCTTGTCTACATTCAGCCACACTTTTTCCTTCCAAACCAAAAAGGCCCATTTGGGTCAGCTCTCCCAGTGAGGGGAAAAACAGAACAGAACACAACCCCTTCCCTCCTGCCCCCACCACTGTTTTCCCTACCCTGGGCCACTGTGATCATTAAAATGCCACATATTTAGAAATATCAAAGTTCAGAATTCCCCATCACAGTTGTATTTGCTTTTCAAAACACAAATCAATCTACTGTGGTCATTGTTTTTAAAGTTGGAGATGTGTTTGCTAGTAACTGTCATGGAGACTGGACAAGACTTCCCAGTGCCTTCCAGAGCTGGCAGCAGGGCCACAGGGCCCAGTGAGCCAGCTGCCCCCTCCCCCTCTTCTGTGGACCTCCTACAACCACTCAACACAGAGGGGGCTAAGGGAAGATAATGGAAGCAGATGGGGAGTGAGGAGTGGGGAGGTGGGAAGCAGGGCTGGAAGTGGTTTGCAGAAACCCACACAGAATACAGGACACCAGGGCAGGCCTGGAGGAGCACTCTGCTGCTAAAAATTCAGTGCTTCACAGAAAAACGCCTCCAAGTGGTAGTCCCCCAAAATGACAAAAACGAGTTGTGTGAGGTGTCACTCCCTCAGGAGAGACAGATGCAGCTCTCAGGGCCACCTCGTGAGGAAGCAGAATGCAAGGCATACAATGTCAGGTAGCATCTCCAAATTCCTCCCCCACCCCCCAAATACACATGGCCCCAGAAGGGCTAACTGGGTTCAGAGCTTTGAGGAAGCAGGGGGCCTCACTGGTCTTTAGCAGACAGGCCTCCAGCAGGGTAAAGGCTCCACGGAGAACATCACCCCCTCTACAACCAGGTCTGACACAGCCTGGCCTGCAGCAGCCCTGCCCCTCTGATGGACACAAAGTGTGAAAATGCCACTTCCCTCCCTAAATCAGGTGGCCCCAGAGCCATCCGGGAAGGAGGCTTAGAGCTTGTCTACCAACCAGCCGGCCTGTTAGGGTATCTCTAGGGGGAGGGGCTGGCAAGAGGCTTAGAATTTTTCAATGCAAGCACAGCAGAATGAGGGCCATGGGCAGCAGACTCACCCACTCCTCCTCATGCCAGTCCACCTGCAGAGAAGACCGGCTGTTCCTCCCCGTCCACCTAGCCATGAGGGTGTCCTGGTCATTCCTAAGCATCACCTGCTCCTCCTCACTCGATGTGGGGGAGGCCTTGGAAGCAATGTAGTCAGGCCGCGCCGCGTTCAGCCCATGGATGGAGTTGGCCAGCAGCTTGCAGTCGCACACGGTGACCAGCTGCCGGGTCTGCAGTACACACAAGCCAAAGCCGCTGAGCCCTCAGCAGAGGGGCTGCAAGGCCAGTTATCTCTAAGAGCTCAGGAACTGTCCCAAGACCCAGCTGCACACCCTTCTCCATAGTGCAAGAGTCCTCGGCACGGCTGAGGCTCCCACAAAAGGACTAGAGAACACAGGGAGAATGAGGGAGGTCGAGAAATCTCTGACATTCCTCGATCCTGCCTGCTTCTGAGCCTGACATGACTCAAGGAAGGGCCTGAAGAGAGTCCAGTATCCTTGCCTTCACTGACTTCCTGGACTGTTTTCTCTAGTTCCAGGGGACAGGCAGAAATTTGATTTGATCACTTATGTCTTATCTTTTTGATCTCATACTTGAAGCCCTGGACTCTGGGGTAGTGGGACTCTCAGCACAGCACTAGAGTTCTGGGAAATTCTGTATGCAGCAGGAGTTTTGTGGCTTATAATTTTCCTTCTCATAACATTATCTTTCCTTTCCAAGTAGATCTAATTCCTAGCTCTCAATTTTTTTGCTGAGTGAACACATGTGAAGGATATAACACATTATGATCAGGAACGACACCTCACCCTAGCAAAGTGGGTGTGAGTGGGGAAGTGTGATCAGAATTTCCATACATGTGTGTATGCATATGCATGCATATGTGTGTGTGTGTGCGGGCGTGTGTGTGTGTGTGTGTGTTGAGAGACTGAGTAATTTGAAAAAGCATCATCCATCAAAATGATCTGGTATATCTAATTCCCTCCCCAGTATGGACTAATATTTATATATATTTTTTTAATATTTGTTTATTTGAGAAAGAGAGAGTGTATGTGCGTGCACACATGCACGTGGGGCAAAGAGCAGAGGGAGAGGGAGAGAAACTGCAAGCAGACTCCCTGCTGAGTGCAGAGTCGGACATTGGGTTTGATCCCAGAACCCTGAGATCATGACCTGAGCCAAAATCAAGTTAGATGCTTAATCAACTGAGCCACCCAGGTGGCCCTATATATATTTTTAATCAGGATCAAATTACAGCTAACTAGAAAATGGTTTATTAATTTTATGTAAGCCAATGAAGTTACATTTCCCTTACGGTATGTCTGTATAATAACTCAGTTTTTTTTTTTTTCAAATTCCAATCAATAAAAATTGGCAAAAAATGCTGAGTAAGCAGTTGCTAAGAAAGCTGTGGAACTATCCCAGCCTCCACAATGGACCCTGTGGGCTTGAGGGGAGACACATCTGAATGAAGCAGCGGCTGAAATCACATGCCCTGGGTGCTGTCCTGGGCCTGCCCCCATTCAGCTCTATGACCACAGGCAAATCACCAAACCTCCCTGGGCCTTTGGGGGAACTAAAATTTAAGCTAGATCTTCAAGGTCATGCCAATGTCACCTCTTGTAGGATAGCTCGAAGCACACACATGGGGTGTCCAAGGGTTTCCAGAAACCCAAGGGAGCCCCCATCCCACATGTAGCAGGGTAGTGCCTCCTACCTTGTCTGCCAGAATGGCGAGGGTTCTTTCGAGGCCAGTGGCAGACCTGTCCTTGGCCGCCCTCGAGAGCCGCTCTGCATAGTAACTCACTTGGGTTTTCAGGGTATTGATCTGGGCAATGATCTCCTTTGCTCTGATGATGTCCTGTGGTATGTAGATTATGGACTGGCAGCTGGATGGTGTACTAAAAAGGATAAGAACAGATTCTAAGGAGTTTTCTCAAATCTATGAGGATGGTAGCAGCCTCCCAACCCCAGCCCACAACCAACACCAAGTAAAGCATTCTGATACTCAGAGATGTTCTTCTAGGTTAGTTCAGCTGTTGATGGGTAAAAGCAAATCTCAAGAGATTCTTTCTATGATTCTCTCTGTCTTCTATATGGTAGAAGGGTTGAAATATTAAAACACAATGAAGTTTTTGTCTCTCTTTTTGTCTGTATTCTTATGCAAATGTGTATGCAGATATTGAATCCAATAATTACCCAAATGCTCATAACCTTTTACCTAAGAACCTCACCTGTCACCTTATCAGCAGTACTGAGGTGGAGGCATAGAGTCTGCTGATCTCAGAAGGGGTCAGTTTACCACAGTGAAGGGAAACTGCTGTGGGTACCAGACTTTCCACAAGAAATCTCTTTCTCCATTTGGCCAATCTTCAAATTTTCTGTGCACACACCCATAATTCTGCTTCACACCTCTGACCCTGAAAACCAGACTTCCTCCTCCAGCGCTTCTCTACTTTGAAAAATAGTATTTCAGCAGATGACAAGGAGGTAAAGAACATGCTAAGCCAGAGGCCAGGCCTGGACACTTCAACAGCTTTGAAAACCTGGTTCTTCCTCCTTCCTTCATCACCAAACAGTATGGGATCTTAGGATTAATGTCAAAGCTATAGCCCAGTCCCTGCAAGGCACAAGTGCCAGCCTTGGGAGAAATGGCTCCATGTCCCAGCTGTGTGGGGCCTGGAGAACATGGCTGGCCATTCTAGATGGACATGATAAACCCAAGTCTCTCAGCTAGGATCCTAAATCAATGTAATTGGATAAATTTATTTTTCAGACTATATGAGGAAGCCAACAAAAGCAGAGAGTAGTATGAGGCACCAGTGAGGATGTCTCCTGGAATCTGAAGTTGTGAGCTCTAGCTAGAATGGGATTCTCATCCTTCACTGGTCCTCATCCTTCTCAGCCCTCACTGGTCCCCTCAAAGAGCTAGCTTCCCTTTGGGTTTTGGGTAGGAGGGAGAAGGTGGAGGAGCACAACCTCCATGGCTTCCCTTGGATATAAGGACTTGAGACCCTCCCCTGCTGGGCTCTCGACCCTGAAGACAGGTCCCCAAGAAACCTCCCTTGACAGACTATGGTGTAAACATGCAAAACCCAAAAACCAAAGCACCCCAGAAAGAAACAACACCCCAAGCCCACACACCACGATAAAACACAATGGATTTGCCAGAAGCCCATGCAGCAGATCGCAACCAAGCCTGCGTGATCTGAGAAGTAATTTCACAGCACAATGTGCACACAATTACTTTCCAATCTGCAATCACTCTTGCAAATGAATAGCTGCCACTTGACAATTGAGTCATAAAAATACAATCTCAAATAGGATTTTTAAAAATCTGTTCTTCCCTGGCCCCAATACTTCGAGCACATGTGTAATGTGTGCTTCATGCAGATATACATGTGTGTATGGTAGATGGTTGTGTACACTTCAAGCAGTACATACTGTCCCCCAACCCAGAAGGAAAGCACCACCCCCTACTCACCTTGTGTTCTTAAGGTCAGTTCTAATAAAAATAATCTGGGACTTACGCATAGGAAGCATATGGCCCAGTTGTGGAAGAGTAAATTTCAAAGAGCTGTTGTTAGGGATGATGGTATATATACAAGCACATGTGCTCAACTATGTCATCCTAAACATGGGAAAAGCCCAGGAGGTCTCAGTCTGGGTAGAAGGTTCCCTCCTCAGCACATCCAGCTATGCCTTGCAGATCTCTGCCATCTTAGACAGGGCCCAGCCATGGACGCCAAGCCTCACCAGTTCTGAGATGGCAGCAGTTCTCATGGGCTGCAAGTGCTCCTGGGGCCTGTCACCAAGCGAAGCGCCACTGTAGAGTACTAGCTGTGCCTGAGTAAGCACGCTAAGCATGATGGGGGAGAGCCTGGGGCAGTAGTGGAGACCCCAGGCAGTAGACACAGTGGGTTTTGGCTGCCATCTTTGGTAGGAAAAGTCACTTGGTTATTTTAATTCTTGGTTTGCCCTCGGAGCGGGGGATAACTGGCCCAAGTCACACTGTTTGGAATATCCGCCTAAATTATCATTAAAATGGATGCTGGCTTCATTCCCCTAAGAGGTGATGGTAAAGTGAAAATCAAAGCCCTAAGACTGTCATAAAAGAAGCCAGAAAGGGATTCCCAACCATACCAATGGGTTGACTTGAAATCCCAGCACAGGGGACTTGCCCGGCCTGGGAGAAACAGAGTCCTCTCTCAGAGCGCGCACAGCAACGAACTGCTGCCAGATTTTGAAGGTAAACTGGTAGGCTGAAGATGGGCTATTCATTATCAAAGAACATTGCAGTTGGAAGGGAGAATTCTGTCTACGAGGCTATAACCAGGGGCCCCCGGTGGCACAGAGGGCTGAGGCACCTGACAGAAGAGGGGACAACACAGGCTTTCTCTACAGGAGAGCAAGACCCAAACAAACACTCTCCACAGACAGAAAACTCACCAACACTCCTCAAAACTGCTAAAGAAAAGAACCAAAACGAAATATTAGCAGTTAGCAAACACCAAATGCAAAATAAAAAATTAAAAAGCCAAGTTATCTTTTGACAAAGTTCCTTGAAATTTACGTGTTGAGGCACCCATGACAGGGCCAATAAAACTTCTGAGCCCCATTTGCTTACTCATCAGAGCAATACCAGTGTCTGCGCAAGCCCAGGGAGACATTCCACCTGTGGGCAAGTTATGTCTGCATTTAAAGTATAGTAAATAATGAAAATCATTTCTTCAGGTGGTTTTATAACATTAGGAGGAAATTAAATGAAAATTTATATTATTGATTTGAAAAATACTCCAGAGACATTTTGGAAATAAGTTCTGAAGTTAACAGAGTAATCAGGTATCAACATCTGGACCTTTCTGGGGCAGGGATGGACAGTGGCACCCTCTTTCTGATGGGCTCTCCCTACTGGGGCCCCCATGGCATCCTCAAATCCCCCACACAGTCACATGCAATGGAGTGACAGACACACGATCTCTTGACTGGCTGTGCAGAGCTATGGTGGGCACAGGAAGCCTCCTCTTCACTGTAATTCCCAGGGAACAGGCCAGTCTGATTACCTGGCTTGTCTAGGCAGGGGAAGACCCCTTGGTGGGATCAATCAAGGTCAAGTGAGCTATCTGGGGGCCTCCCAGGAACGTTGCCCCACCCTGAAGGCTGGAATTCCCCTTCCTAACCACTGGCCCTTTTTGTTATTTCCTTCTCTTGCCTGGAGGGCTCCCTTGGCTCTGGGCATCCTGTGCACACATCTGAGTGACAATTTCTAATAGTGTGCTCTCTTCCACCTGCTGGCTCACCCCTCCAGCTGCACACCATGGACGAAAGCTCCTAGCTGCATCCGAGATCCCCTTGGGCCCATGATTGGCCACTGTGCCTGACCTTTCACCCTTTCTTGATCCAGTATGTGATCAGTTTCTTCAAGCCATGTCCTGGCTCCTGGCCACGGCAACACATAGCCTCTGATTCCCCAGCAGGTGCTAATGCTCTCCTCTCCACCTGGCTGCCTTGTCGATTCTCCTGATACTCCCTGGGCCTATGGGCTTCACCTTTCCTCCAACTGTTCCAGTCTCCATTGGTAAGTCCCAGTCTTTCAACTCCACCTTCTGCGGAGGCTGATCCATGGTATCTTCAGCTTGTTTCTTTACTCCTCAAAGATCTCTCTGCACCTACCTTCTCTTGTCCCTTCTAGGACTACCTGCCTAGTCTGGCCTTTGCTCCAGAACCTTGCTCTATCAACGTTCTCTTACCTTGTCACTTTTGTCATCCCCATCAGTCTGACCACATGATCAAGTAATAATCCTTTTCCCCAAGCAGACACTGCGTGCTACTTCCTCTACTCCATGGTCATGGATCTTAAAGGACTATCTATACTCATCGCCTCTACTTCTTACACTTGCCTCCCTCATCTATTTAAATCTTGACGGGTGACATTCTGGAACATCACCAATGCCTCCCACATATCCAACACAACAGCTGGGATTTATGGCTCTCTCCCTGTCACCCCTGCTCCAAGCGTGGCACTGCTTGCTCCAAATGGTGTTGTTCACTTATGTTCTCCTAGGCAAGGCTGAAGCCCCTCAGGGCCTGACCTATATCTGTCACCCTGCATCCTTGGTCACCAGCACATGGACCTGCACTGAGCAGGCTACCAGCAAGGCCAACCCTCTCTCCCTCAACTCCTGTCCTCAAATCACCATGCCTGAGCCACACCTCACTGCATGCTCCACAATTTTTTGTTTGGACTGTGGCTGTGTGCTATTCCCCTTCCACCCCCCGACCTTACTCTAACCTTCTTAAGACAAAGAGTGTTTACCACTGCAGTCCTTTTAGGAAAGGAGACAATCTCTTGCAGGCTTCACATTCTGTGGTGTTCAACACACACCACACATCTGGTGTGACAGACCAAGGGCTCTGAGGGACAACTGAACCAGCAGAGAGTCCACACAGGGTAGTCACCTTCAAGGGGGACTTTGATTTGCTGTTCGTTTGCAGGACCACTACTCAGGTGCCCTCATCACCACCCAGCTGGTCACACACAGAGAAGCACAGGGGCCATGAGGCAGCTCCTCCCGCCACACAAAAGCACATCGGATGGCTGGATGTTTTTGCGGTCACATTATTTATTTATTTATTAACCTGGGAAGCACCAGACAGCTGTACAAGAATCATGAACACCCTCTCAGTACTTACTGTTTCTTGGTCTCTTCAAATTTGTGCAGCTTTTTGCGGAGACCTCCTGACTTAAAACCTTGGCAGTGTGCTGCTGGTGCTCCAATGGTGACAATGTCGTAGTTCTGATCTGAATGACAGAAAGCTCTTCTCCGTTACTCTGGGCTCAGGCCTGTGGATGAGCCAGCTACAGGGAGATGCATGAAACTCTGGGACCCTGCCCCTCCGCCCGTTTCCAGGCAGCCTGTTCCCTCAGTCCCACAGCCTGGATTGTCTGAGGGTCCTGGGGCCCAGCACCATCATTTCAGCAGAGAGGGGGTGTCTCAACGGCCAGAAGCAATTTCCGGCAGTGCCTAGTTCGCATCCCTCCTTGGGAAGGATAACTGCCAGGCGACTTTCTGTCCCAGAAACACAAAGGGAAGCTGGAGGGAGGATAGACCAGGGGAAGGAACAGAGGGAGGGCAGAGACTAGGGGACACAGACCTTACAAAGGTCCTATGACATGTCTCTTATCTGAGTTGCCAGGCAGAACACACAGGGAAGGCTGGGCATATGTGGGGCAGCCTGGGAACCGGGCACACAGGGAGGAAGGAAGTGCAGTGTGATTTAGCAAGGGAACAGAAAAATAGTTACCTGACCCCCCATCGTCTTGAACTCTCATCCTCTGTATGTGCAAGTTTGTGGGAACAAATTCTAACTTTTTATCTGCTTTCAAACTGCTTGCTTTAAACGAGGGACCTGAGAAACAGAATAGGAGAAAACAAGGACCACTGACATGTACCCTGTATTCAGGAATAGCAAGGAGAACAGTGATATTTTCAGGAAGCTACTGAGAGTAAGCAGGTACATGCTGGGAGTGGCCTAGGAAATTCTGAGTTGACCGTGAGCACACTTCATTTCCATTATAGCAGGTAGGTGAAACCCTGGAGGGAGGGCAGCTCACTGGTCAGAAGACTGGTTCTGGGTGCTTAAGTGGTAAGCATAGCTGGGTAGAGGCAGCTTCAGAAGGCTATGGTTATCAGTGCCCTGCCTTCCTGTGACTCAGCTCTCAACTGAGAAGTCTGACACAAAGACTGATTTTGTGCAACACGATGTCAGCACTACTATATAAAGCAAATGGGCCCCTGCCAGGGACTGCCTGTTCCAACCCTGGAGATTGCCATCATGCAAGATCTAAGAAATTGGTTCAACTACAGCAACACATCTCAATCCCACAAAGAGATGAAAAGATCTACTCATCACCTCAGATCTATCAAGATGAACAAATGCTACATAGCTATGGATCCTGGCCCTCCAAACACAAACCTAAACATGTTCCCTTGATTATCCTCAGGGAGGTTAAGGAGGTTGGATGATGTTTGTAACTAAACCTACAATCTTGTTTCTTTCTTTTTTTTTTTTTTTTTACAATCTTGTTTCTAGGATCAGAATCCAACACTAATTAAGGACTGCATGCCTAGAAAAGAAAGGGATTACAAATTACCTGATAATCAGAAGAAGAGAAGAAATAAACTTTCTCTCTAGTGATAAAAGGTAAATTGTACCAGTATATGAAATACAGACCACCCATTATCTGCTTTGCATTTTGTGTGAGGAGATTGTCTTTCAGGGTTTGCTACTTGCAGGTGGCTCAGAGGTCAGCAGCAGTGGCATCCTGAGAGCCTGTTTGAAATGCAGATCTACATTTCAAAATCCTAGATCTGCACTGTAGCAAGATCTTTAGGGATCAGGGATACACACTGACACTTGAGATACTCTGCTCTGGAAACTCAAGCTCCTGTGGATTTCCTGCTTTCCCAGGTAACAGGTATCCAGCACAGGGAGGTCCCTAAATTTCTTTAGTCATCTGCTGCCAATACATTTAGACCTGCCCTTCAGATTCAAACCAAACCCAAGCACACCATCATCTTGTCCTCATAACTGTATCTGGCTTCTCCTCAGCCAAGTTCATGTAGATGTTCATATGTTCTATGTCAAAACCTTAATATTAAGGACTTATGATTTTCTTTTAATCTTGAAATTCCATTATGTAGTGGGGGAGGTGGAAAGAATCTGAAGATAGAGAAGAAAAGTAATGAAAAACCAAAAAATTGATTCAATTTTGGAATAAAAAGGGAATTAAGATTAGTCTTCTAAATCTATGTTTAGATTATTTTGAAAATCAAACAGGATCTTTTAAGAAGAAAGGTGAGGTGCCTGTACTTCACTTTCTCTCTCTTTTTTAAAGATTTTATTTACTTATTCATGAGAGACACGGAGAGAGAGAGAGAGGCAGATACACAGGCAGAGGGAGAAGCAGGCTCCATGCAGGGAGCCCGACGTGGGACTCGATCCCGGGTCTCCAGAATCACACCCTGGGCTGAAGGCGGCGCTAAACCGCTGAGCCACCCGCGCTGCCCTTCACTTTCTCTTTTGAGCCTTAAAATGGAGAGCTCCACTCAGACAATTCAGATGTTCAATACAAGGACTGTTGAATATTTATTTTTTTTAAAGATTCATTTATTTATTCATGATAGACATAGAGAGAAAGAGAGAGAGAGAGGCAGAGACACAGGCCAAGGGAGAAGCAGGCTCCATGCCAGGAACCCGATGCGGGACTTGATCCCGGGACTCCCGGATTGCGCCCTGGGCCAAAGGCAGGCGCTAAACCGCTGAGCCACCCAAGGATCCCCAGGACTGTTGAATATTTAAACTGGGAAATCTAGGAAACCACTTTGTCTCAAAGCAAATGCTTTATGTCTTTTGGGGCATTTCCTTTGGGCATTTTAAGACCAAGACAAAAAAATAACACAAACCAACAGCCTGAGATTTCATCTCCCCTAAATTTCATCCTACATTACTTGCTTTGGCAGATGACACCATAGAAGGAATTTTCAATGCAAATCACATACTTGTCTTCTTAATTAAGATCTGAGAAATCCATATTTGAAAAAATTCACACCTACAGGAAAATCTATTTTTAAAAAAATCCATTAGAGCGTCTGCTGGCGAGAGTATTTGAGCCAGGTTCTCATGCTTCAGCTGGGAAAGTGGAGACCCAGCACCCACCTTTGTACTGATGGAGGTCGGTCAGGTTCTCCTGGTACGTGAGGATGATGGTCTGGTACTGAGTGACAATCTGGCGCCGGAGGCTCTCCCAGCAAGGGGAGAGATCCCCCAACTCCTCCAGTTCACACACTCTGCAAGTAAGACACACATGCACATCAGGCCACGGAGCTGCCTCGCTTCCCTGGGAGAGGCGCAGGTGTCCCAACCAAGCAGGAGAACAGAATGGAGGCAGAAGTATTGTCGATGCCAAGGGAGGCCTCAGACCACAGCTACACTACACATCTACAGAGCAAGCGGTGGGGCAGCACAACAGACCACTCTAGGGGTAGTGGCTGTATGAAGGGCAGACTACCTACCACGTGGAAAAGCACACAGAGACCCTTCTCATAGAAATCCTGTCAAATGTCAGGGGAACTAGATGGAGCAGAGGGGCTCTAGGGGAGTGGCTCCTGCCAGGACTCACACGGGCCACGCAGGCAGCCCTTTGGAATCTGGGCAGACAGAAGGACGTGAGACTCTTCTGGAAGATGAGACGAGTGGAGGCTTGTAAGCAAGTACTTGAGGCCATCTCACTTACCTGTCTCCCCCAGGGGCTATTGTGAGACAGCTTCTCATGGCCCCCCTGTTCTGGGGAAGCCAGGCCTTCCTGCCCTGCCCCTAAGAATACTGCCGCAGAACATAAGGATCCCACACAGCGATCCACATCCACAGCTGCTGGGAACTGGGCAGCCACGCTCTGCTGCACTCACTCGGCCCCCTTTGTTTCTGTGCTGTCCCTCGGGGTCAGGGACAAGGGCCAGAGGGGGCTGTGCTTACTTTCTCTGTCTCCATGAGAAATGAGCTGTCTAAATCTAAAAGTAGCATGAAGGCAAGGAAAGGGGAAAGGGAGAAGAGAAGAAAAAAGAGGATCTGTTACCTACAGAAAAATAAAAGCTGTTTAAGAACTGAAACATAAATGTCTTAGCTCAGCAGTAAATAATAGCTACATAATCAGAATAATGAAAACACAAGATAGACTTTAAAAAAAGAAGGATAACCATATTAGGAAGCTGAGGAAAGTACAAAAGACCTGAAATCCTCATCTCATGGAAACAGTAGCCAATCCCCAAAACTGGTTAAGAGAGTACGCTATATGTTTATTTAGAAATATAATGGTAAACACCAAAACAGCTGAAAGCGTTGTTTCTAGGAAGCAGATCACAGAGTAGAGGGCCCCAAGACTTACGTCATTGTTAAAAGCCTTCTGGCGCTATTTATTTATTTTTTTAAGATTTTATTTATTTATTCATGAGAGACACAGAGAGAGAGAGGCAGAGACACAGGCAGAGGGAGAAGCAGGCTTCATGCAGGGAGCCCGACGTGGGACTCGATCCCAGGTCTCCAGGGTCTCACCCTGGGCTGAAGGCGGCGCTAAACCGCTGAGCCACTGGGGCTGCCCACTGTTTGGTTTTTATACTATGCATGCTTTCCTCTGGAGGGAAAAAGTTAACTTTATGGAATCTACTGAATTGTCTGAAGTTAAAAAGAAAGTTATACCATTTTATTATTATGAAATTAGCAAAATCAAAGTAAAAGAATACGCACACGAGCTGCGGTGAGACCTATGTCTTTGCTCACTGCTGGCCAACTGGCCCTGCGGCTGTGGGTCTGTTCATGAGTACATGAGCCCCGTCTGCTGTGGCTGCTGATGGACCTTCTCCAGTGTCTCTGCCCGTCTTTCATGCAGCTCCTTCTTGCGCTCTGGGTGTCAGTTTAATGCCACCATCTCACAAAGGCCTGCCCTGACCACCCTCCTCCTCGTCATCCCTTCTAATTTCTGCACACTGCTCACGCAGCTTGGGCTCTGAGAGCAATCCCCACTGCTCCAGAGGGACTGTCTTCCACAATCTGTCTCACTCATTAAGAAGACTTTTACACCATGCACACCAGTCATGTGTGTGAAACTGGTATGATGAAACACAACAACAACAAAAGCCTCAAAACCAGAGCTCTGGTGAAATAAGTATACTCTTTAAGGTTATAATCTAGTATACCAAATAATGGGAAGTTATGCCATAATTAAAATTATAAGTGAAAACTGAAGACCTATGCAACTATACAGAGTAGCTTGGAAAATCTGTATAAATATGGAAAAGCTGAAAGGAAACTTCTAAATTAAAATAACTATTAAATTGTACACATAGATAAAGCAGCTCATTGCATTATTCTTGTCATTCTTACATTGAATTTTTTTTCAAGAAAAAAATTTTTTAAAATGGCTGTATTGAAATAGTAAGATTCTGACTGCATTGTTTCCTTTCATGCTATTGTGTTCATAATTAACACTGTCTTATGACAGCAAGGAGAAATGACATCTGAGGAACACAGGCAACACGCTCTGCGATCTGCGGCACTGAACCACCCCTCCGGCCTCTCTCTGCCATGGGATCGATGGAATATGCCTCGGGCTGAGAGATACAAAAGAGCTGAGGGCCCCAATGGGTCATACTTAGCTCTGTGTAGCCTGGCCCTACCCTAGAAAACCACTGACCCAGGTGGCCAGGACCAAAGAACGAGCAGCCATTCCTCATCACTGAGAGGGAACAGGAGAGGGGAAGGGAAGGCCTCACACAGAAACTCTAGGATATAGGTGAGCAAACACAGGCTTCAGCAAGCTGAGGCCACAGAGCAAACAAGTGGCAGAGGCTGGATCTGAAGCTGGCCTCTGTTGCCAGTGCTCTCTACCCACCACATCTAAGAGCTTTCTGGAAAGGAAGGGCATGATGGGTGGTTGGCCTCTCCACATGGCCTCACCTGGCCGCATCCTCTTCCAGCAAGAGCTTCACAAACTGCCGGGGCACATGCAAGGAGAGGACGCTCTCTGCCATCTGCTCCAGGATCCGCAGGTGGTTGCCATCCGTGGTGGGGAATCGGTACATGCGGCAGATGGCTCCGCCGAACACTGAGGTGGGGGATGTGGAGGAGATGGAGGCTGCGTGTGAGCTGGCTACACATCTGCCACATGTGCCCTCCTCCCCAGGCCTTCAATGGTGCTTCTTACTGTTCATCTCAAGAAAATTAAAACCTTTAAACCAAAGTCCACCAAGTGACTGAGCCTGGCTGCTCCTCCCTTGAGACATGCAATCTTCTTGTCCCAGGGCGTGTAACTAACTCTCAAGTGCAGGGGCTGGGGTGGGGAGATTGTCAGTCAACAAACCCGAGGCAAAATGAGAATGAAATGAAGGAGGAGACTCCCCACCCTCTCCCCTTGCTTGGAGTATTACTAACTCCACATGCTGGCAAAAAGCACGGCACTTAGAAATGTGGCAGAGAGGTGACAGTCGGGATGCCTGGCCGTGACAATCAGAGCGGGCAGGGAGGAAAAGGTCAGCATGGGCCCGAGTGGACACTCACAAGAGTGGCAAGAGTACCAACGGAGGAAGCTGTTTACCCGATTTCAGTAAAGTGTCTTTTCTCAACGAAGCATACTTGGATCGGATTCCCAGTGCCTCTGTCAAGCTCTCATCAACGGGTAGAACCATCTAATAATGTGTGCAGAAAAGCAGAGAAAAACAGTGAGACTCAGACAACTCTAAATCACTCAGCAGAAATGGAGTCCAGATGCATCATCAAAGAATTCTTAAAATTGTATTCATCATTAACTCTACAGTAAATACGTTGCCTACGCCACATATTAATCCACTTGCCAGTACACTGCACTTGGGCCACACACACGATTTTCTAGTGACTAGGTCACTTCACCTGATGTTGTGGTGTTGTGACATACAGAATGAGGGGAAGAAAGAGATGACGCTTGGGAATGTTTGCACAGGTGACATCCTGGGCTTATTTTGGGTAAAATGAGTTATTTCCATACTTTACAGCAATGACCAATTACCAATGTTTGGTATATTAGAACTGTAGTCTGAGAGCATGAGGGACCTATGTGAGCGACTGTGCATGGGAGACAGAGTGACAGAGAGAGAGTGAAGATGGAGAGGAGGAGAGGTATGTGAGAGGCTGCAGAGGGTGTATAGATAGGAGATGTGCATACAGTGGCTGTAGGGCACCAGTGTACGTGGGAGGGAAACTACAACAAACTAATCCAAGTCTCATTCCATACCCTCACTAGCCACCTTCTCCCCTCCTGACTGCAGCTCCCACCCAGCAGAGCCCTGCATGTTATGCTCCCTGAGGTAACTCCCCTTCTTGATACTTTGAGAAGTGCCTACGGAGACTGGCACATTCTGCTTCGGGGGCCCTGTCTTTCCCTTCGCTGAGCACAGAGGCAAAGTCCATCAGGTCCTCCTACTCCTTTTAACAGAGAAGAGCAAGGTGGCACACTCACCCTCCCATTGACAGTGTCCAGAGACCGGGTCACAGGGGGCCGCTGGTCTGACTTCTCTTCCATCTGCCAGCCAATCACGGTGATGTTACCCACGCGGTCGCTCTCTGCAGATCTGCGGTGGGCAAAGTACTTTGGTAAGAGGCATTGTACCTGCATTTCATTTTCTGCTTAAATGCAAAGCTCAGCCATCCTGGGTCATCAAGGGGTCCTGGGAGTGCCAGGATCTGGCCTGCCAGTCAGTCAGCAGCATTCACTATATGCACAGGCTCTGGGGGAGGCACACAAGGAAACGTGAAAGCACAGGGAAGGGCAGCATCTGAGAGGGGACACAGCACCCCAGAGAAGCATGGATGTGCCTGGGGTACAGTTGCAGGGGAAGAGCCAGT
The DNA here is from genome assembly GCF_053574225.1 of Canis aureus. Lineage (NCBI taxonomy): Eukaryota > Metazoa > Chordata > Mammalia > Carnivora > Canidae > Canis > Canis aureus. Next base: position 46,955,421 of record NC_135621.1, read on the forward strand.
GCTTGTTTGGGAGGCACCCATCAGCACCTGGGCTGACCCCTGCCCTAGAGAGTGATGAGGACACATCTCAGAACAGGGACTGGGGAGCACTTTCTTCTGGCATGAAGCCCCCTTTTGCTCCCTCCCATCCACCCATAAGCTGTGATTAGACCCAAGACCTAGATCTGGACCCCAAGTAAGCTAAGGGTTTCCCAAAGCCTTTGAATCCTGATATGATAAAGTTAATGCCTCTCTAGCCCTAGTCAGCTTCACCCTTAAGATCCCTCAGGATGGCTGCCAGCTGCCTGGGCCCATCTGACTCATCCAGGGAAGCCCCAGCGATACCTTAAAGCCTCTGGCTTTTTATTTAAGATGTCTGATTTAGCAAGGTCCAAAATTGTTATGTGGTCACATATACTGACAATTTCCTTTGTGACTTCTTCTCACTGTTCTCATCTGTAGAAAAGTGCCTCCCCATGCTCTCTGCTCAAGAGTCCTATGTAGCCCCTTTTCAAAAGGATGATGTCCATTTCTTACATTTAGCTCTGATGCAACTAGAGTTAGTTCTGGCATATGATATACCTGAATATTTTCCTCTCAGCAGCCCTTTCACCCACATGACCCCTTGCATCTTCTGTAAGACCTGTCCTTCAGCCTGAATCAGGCTCTTTATGCAAACCAAGGGCCACAGCAGGGGTCTCGCTCTGCCCATGCCTGTTAACACCACTACCACTACAGCCTTAGAATGGTGCACTATCCAGCAGGTCATTAACCTTTGTTAAGTCTTTCTTGCTGTTTTGGAATAGCTTCCCAACGGACTTTGAGGAAAAAAAAAAAAAAACCATGTTAGGGTTTCCATGAGAATTGTCTCTGAAATGAATTTGGGAAGGGCTGACATCTTTGACCTCTTTCATCTCCCTTCCAGGGATAAAGTGGGGATTCCCCTTCCTTCCTCCCATAGATATTTGTTGAAAACAGGCTCTGTTCTAGAGGATACAGCAATGAAGCAAAGTAGACAAAAACCCTGCTTCCTTGGAGATCATATTCTAATGGGAAAAGATAATAGACAAAAATGCTAAGTATTACTAAATTCGTATCTAGGTTTTCCTTTAGATCCGCATACAACAGGGTTTATGTTTCCTATGGATATTGCACATTGCCATTCCCTAAAGGTCTTCTGATAGGCTGAGTTTTAATCCCACTTCGGTGAGTAACCACCTCCTCACTTATCTCAGCCTTTGGGAGGGGCTGGGCTTTCTTTCTGTGCAGGAAATGAGGCCTTTCCTGCCTTCTGTCCCTGGACTGCATAATTCTAGATCCTTTCAAGGGAATAAAGTTAAATACCAACCTTAGTGTTAAATGCAACCTATGATGCCTGTCCTGGAGCAGATCTTTGACAATGAATGTTCCAGAGCCCAGTAAATACATCTGAGGAAAAGTGGGGAGAGAAGGCATTAGTACGCTTGCTTTACTTCTGATCCAATATCAGGCCCTAGAGAAGTCCAGCTGGCTGGTTCCCACAACACATCTGACCCTATCTCAGGAGCCCAATAGGGATGCTCAAGAAGAAATTCCTAAAGACAAATACATTTGAACATCAGTTAATCTGTGAGCAAAGCAGTGAAGTTAATCTGTGTTCACCTCTTGCTTAGATGATTACAGAACTCTATAAAAAGGGAACAAAATCTCATGAACCACAACGTGTTACTTAACTGTTCCCTGAGATCGATCTTTGACATCATACACAGAGAGTTTGATTTGTGTCATCTGATTGATGAGAGAGTCTTGAAAGAAGGCAATACTGCTTAGAAATATAGGATTGTTGGTTCCCTAGAACAGAAAAGAGAATAAAATCAGAATACAGGGGATCCCAGGGTGGCTCAGCTGTTTAGCGCCTGCCTTCGGCCCAGGGCATGTTCCTGGAGTCCTGGGATCGAGTCCCACACCAGGCTCCCTGCATGGAGCCTGCTTCTCCCTCTGCCTGTGTCTCCGCCTCTCTCTCTCTCTGTGTCTCTCCTGAATAAATAAATAAAATCTTTAAAAAAAAATCAGAATACAGTGTTATGTTTTTCCAAGTAATTGCTTTTGAAACACACCAACATTTTCAGAATGAGACACTAGTCTTCTTACTGACTTGGATCAACACAGACTCTCATGGTAGCCTACATGGATGCCTACAAACAAGCCCAAACACTACTTTCAGCAAGGACAAAGTAGTGTGACAGACCTCTACAGATGCAGCCACCACAGGCAAGCCCACTGCACAGCCACACCCGAGGGCTCACTCTAAGGGATTCTCTTGTTCACTAGAAGGGATTCTCTCAAAGTAAAAGAAGTTGGATGTCCACATGTATTCTTGGTATTACAACTTTAGATGAGTAATGTATTTGGATCTACTACTTTGGCTTGTTCCTTCAGGATGTACAAAGGCAGATGAAAAAAGAAACGAATGGCTTAAGTCATCTCTTATTTCCAGAATCCCATAGTTGGAATAATTAAGAAGTGACCCTTTTAAGGCTATCCTTTTCAAAAGACAAGCTGTTAGTTTCTAGCTCACAGGTGCCCATTTTTGGCAGCTTAGCCCTGCTCCCCCAGAGTCCCATAACATATTTTCTTTCTCAGGCGGTGGTTAACTATCTCAGCCTAATGGTTAATGTTCCTGTTTGTGCCTACTGTGGGTTCCATGCCTCTAGCTCTGCTCCCTCTGCAGCTGCTAGATCTAGTCTCTCAAGGTCTACTTGGCAGCACCTCCTGGGTGGCCTGCTGGGGCCGCAGCCCACCCAACCTTTCTCTTCATCTGCCCTTGGTTACGGCTACTTCTGGCTCTATTCCCAAGGAGGCTACAAATGTCTGCTTTGGTGTTTCTTTCTCCATCATTCTCAACCACCCAGGAACAATGAACTGCCCCCACATACCCACCTCCAGGGCCTGTCAAATGCACCCCTTCTCTTCACTCCTTCCCACTGCCAGTCAGGTCCTACATATTCCCCTAAATGACTACCAACTTAGGACCTCCCTGAAACACATCTAGTCAGGCGACTCCTCTCTGAAAGGCCTGCACTGGCCCATACAAAATCCTGGCCTGATGATCAAGGCTTCTCTCCTTTGTTCTTCCACTTAGGCCTTCTGCACACACAAAACAGGATAAGGTTATTCTCCAAACCCACATGATGCTTTCCTATTGCATGCCTTTGCAAAACTAGCACACAACTCTGGTGTGCTCTTCAACACGTGGTCCCCAGACTGACAGCATGGCATCACCTGGGAACTTGTGAGAACTGCAGAGTCTAGAGCCGCACTCAGATCTCTTAAGTCAGAATTTCACTAAGCACCACCAAGGCAGCCTCTCCAATCCTCAGAGCTGGATGCTCCCCACCTCCCACCTCCCAGGTGCTGCTCTCATCTCTCTACTCCACCCCCTCCCACATGGCTATGTAGAGAGAGGCCATGTTCACTCTGCCTCCCCACTCACAGGATGGGGAGCTCCTTGAAGGCAGGGACTGGGCCTTCAAGGTATTTGTGTCAACCACAGCGCCTGGCACTGTGCTCCATGCAGGCAGAGCTCAGCAAATGCTTCGAAAACAAAATTGTTGATTTGAACTTGGAAATAAGTTTTCAAGAGAATGAAAAAGGGTTCCAGAATATGAAGGGGGAAGAGGAGGAAACGCAGTTTATGTTTGTTTGAGACTGCTAGGGAGGGGCTATTAATATAGATGCTCATGTCACAAACAAAATCCTGCACAATCTCACACAGATCCTATACTTAGTTTCTTAATTCATATACGGTGCTCAATTATCTAAAAGGGATTTCTAAAAGTCCCAGGATGAATGCACATCATTTAATTTAATGTAAAATATAAATATAAAACACACAATGCAAAAGGATCTACAAAAAGAGCCAATAAAAATATGGGTATGCCCAGTAAGAAGGCTGGTTAATAGTTAATGGCTCTCCAAACTTTGATTAAAGAACACAATTCTCCAAAAGCAGCAGCCAAATGAAAATGACAAGGAAGAATGAGCTCTTTACCTCTTAAAAGGCAATAACCTCATAGGATCATTGTTTAAAAACAACCAGCCAATAGCTAATCCATAATTGTAAGGGATATGGCAAATATAATGCCACTCATATGAATGTGAAGAAAAGCATCCATGTACTGGGATTCCATGGAGGGCGCTCAGGTCACCCGCAGCCTATAAACATCGTGCGATGTTTAAAGATTGCAGAGCTTCAGGGTCAGAGCCAGCAGTACCTACCTCGATGATCTCCGTCTGTGCATGTTTCGTCCAGAATGCCTGAGGAGGGGTGGTTACACTCACTGCTACAAAACTATTTGGTTTTCGATCTAGCGATGGAGTATGCAACTCACTGCAAGCTATAGAATCAAGAAAGGAAAGAAACAAATCCTTTAAAATCAGGCTCTAATTAGTTCTCTGTTCCAAACACACCCAAAGAAAGCAAGCAAACAAATAAAAAGTCAATGACACTAAGGGGATGAGACAATTAGTCATCACATGGAGGTGGCCTTTTCCATTGGAAACAATCTCTTCTCCACCTGTCTCCCACTCCCATGAGAACTAGGCCCTAACTATCAGTGGAAGGCTGAGCTGAAGAGCACTTTCTGTGTCCATGGGTTAGAGAACACAACCGCACATAGGGTCTGACCCATAATGTTTGATGACCCATAATGTTTGACCTTAACCAACTGAACTAACCAGTTGAGCTAAGCGGCCACAGAGTTTATAAAATCAACACAGCTACACATGCCTGCATCCTATGGCTGTGGTGGCTAGCCTTAAGCTGTGGCATGCCAAGGTCTCTGTGTGAATACATGTTGGAAGCAAATTTAAAAATCTGTGGCAACACAAACATGTTTTTTTTTTTTTAAAGATGTCATTGCTCATCTATTCTCCTTATAAGATTCATATGAAATGCCAGATTACTGGGCAGCCCAGGTGGCTGAGTGGTTTAGTGCTGCCTTCAGTCCAGGGTGTGATCCTGGAGACCCGGGATCGAGTCCTACATCAGGCTCCCTGCACGGAGCCTGCTTCTCCCTCTGCCTGTGTCTCTGTCTGCCTCTCTCTCTCTCTCTCAGGAGTAAATAAAGAAAATCTTTAAGAAAAAAAAAAGCCAGATTACTAAAAATGTTACTTTTTGGAACTAACAGTTTCCTTTGGAACTGTTTCAGTTGCAAAATTTATTGTACTAACAAGCATTTTGAAATAGACAATACTCAGATCATTCTAGCATATAAGTGACCCACAGGAACAATGATCACATTTTACCACTGAATCTAACACCCTATCTGTTGTGAAGTGCACTATGAAAGCTAAAGGACCTGGGGCCATTAGATTATGATACGCTATTGATTGTAAGACACCTTCTGATTAAATAGAAAGTAAAACATGAGAAAACACACATCTTAGAACTGATGAAATACATGGTAAATCAAAGTTCAACACAATTGTAGGGACAATTACCTTTTTTTGAGAAGTAATACATGCTCCCCAGACTGTGGCAAGTCTGGTCGGTTTCCAGAGATCTAAAATAACTGATTGTGACCATTTTTGCCAGTGTTCTCACTGCCCCTTTATGGAGGAGAGGCTCTTTGGAGATCCTTACTCTGCCGATTCCCGCCCTCATCATTTCCATTTTTAAAAATGCTCATTGGTGATTTAAAATATAGAAATTGATTTTTGCTTTGGAAAAACAATTTTAGTTTTCTATCCATGTGTATTATCTTCTCACAGGCCTTTATGAATTTTCATTATTTATTGGATATAATAAAATACAAAGAGCTTAGGTTTTCCATTCAATTAGTTTTGACAATCATACACACCTGTACAACCAGCACCAAAACAAGATGAAAAACTTTTTCAAAACACCAGACTGGAAATTTCCCCTTCACACTTCCCAGTCAATTCCTCTACCTTTGCAACCAACTTCTGATTTCCATCACTTTTATCTGTTCTTGAATTTGAGATTCATCTATATTGTTGCATGTACTGATAATCACTCTCTTTTTTCAAACCGATGAGTTAGATTCCATTGTATGAATGTATCAAAATTTATTTATCCATTCTATTAATGGACATTGGGTTGTTTCTGGCGGTGAACCATTGTAAATAAAGGAGCTATAAATACTCCTGTTTGTGTCTTTCTGTGGACATGGGCTTTCATTTCTTTTGCATAAGTACTTAACAGTGACATTTCTGGGTTATAGCAGAGGATATGTTTTCTAAAGTAGCTGCATCATTTTACAATCCCATCAGCAATGTATATGAGTTCCAGCTGTTCTGCATCCCCACCAACATTTGGTAGGGTTAGTCTTTATTCTATAGTTGTTCTAATGGATGTTTGAATTTGCATTTCCATGATGATTAATGATGCAAAGCATTTTTTCACCATGTGCTTGTTGTTCCTTTTTATAACTTGTCAAGAATCTGCTTAAGCAGAGACCACGCTGAACCCACTGGATTTTAACCTAAGTAAATAAGTTTGTGTTGTTTCAAGGTGTTCAATGGTAATTTGTGTTACGGCAGTGATAGCACACTAAAGTACAGAGTTAGTGCTTTTTGCACGGAGAAATCTTTGCCTACCCTGAGGTTGGGAGTGACCCTCTGTTTTCTTCTAGAAGCTTTAACACTTTATTCATTTTGAACATTCTCTTTGATTTCTTCTGCTAGGTCTGGTGCAGCAGGAGTCAGGGATTTGACCATTTCACTTGCTTGTCTGTCCTCCCTTAAGCTTCATGTTTAAGTGACTGAAGGCCACTCAGCTTGTCCCTTCGTCAGATGTGGGTTCTCATACCCACGTGAAGCAGGAACATTTGAGTCTTTCAAGCACAAGTGACAGCGGACAGATTGAGGTATAACAGGTGGCTAAAGCCGGGAAGACTGGTGTCAGGGTAAGGGGTAATCAGCCAACTGCCACCTTCAAAACACACCCTCCTGTAGGTAACTGCTCTTCAGACCCAACCCCTAGACAGCTAAGTCTCATTCAGTGTTTATTCCTAGCCCTAGGGCTTCCATGGCTCTTTCCCTCAGCAGCCCAAAGTCACATCTGCTGTCTGTTGCTTACATTGCTTTGGCATATTCCCAGAGAAGTCATGAGTCTCTGGCATGTATGCCTCATCTCTCCAACCAGATCACCTGAAATCTCAGCTGGATAAGTGCTGTTGAGGCAAAAGCAATAAAATGGATTTCAACTACATATTCTTTGACTGCAATTCTGTATCCAAGCATTTACCTCAAGGAAATAATCACCAAAACGTGTGAAAGATCTATGTACAAATGTATTCACTGGGGTGGTATCTATATTGGCAAGTTAGAAAGAATCTAAACAGGAAATTGGTTACAATAAACATGGTACAGCCATACAGTAGAGTCTACGTAGGCATCTGAAGTGATGGGGCAGATTTCAGGTTTATTACAATGAAAAAATACCAGTGACATTTTGCCACATGAAAAAAATACCAGCGTGACATTTTTGTAGATAATCCCATCACCCCTACAGGCAAAAAAAAAAAAAAATCAGTAAAAATTCTGTATAGCACTGTGTGGGTATAAAAAAATATTTCTGGAAGGATCCATACCAAAATGCCAACTGTGATTATCTCTGATAGGGTATTTTCCTCTATTATAGGTTTTAAAATGAGCCCTTTTTAATTTTAAACTTAACATAAAATATTTGACCATTCAATCCTCTTTTTTTTCCCCCCATTGTGGTAAAAATAACTTAAGATGAAACTCACCCTTACCTTTTTAAGCTGTTTTTCCCCCGTGTGCCTCAATCAAATGGCTATTGTACCATCCTTGATTTGCAAGAATCAGAAATATCCCGATTTCTATCACAGGAGTGAAGATTTTTACCTTGGTTACATCAACTCTCATCCTGTCTCTATACTCGATCAGTTTAGCTCAAGGTTTTTTTTGTTAAATCCATATTCTGCATTAGTAAAGTTAAGTGAATATTATTATGAGCTAAGTGGGATTTCCTTCGCTTTTCTCTTGTGCTGGGCCCTGTTTTCTGGCTCCCATGTCTTCCTTGTTCTCAATTTACTCCCTCATTTGGGTGGAACACATCCTCCACTCATTTCCAGAGAAAGGATGTGGGAGAAGTTTGAGAGTCTGCAAAGCTGAAGTAAGTTTCTTTCTCCCCTCATATTTGACTGTCTGGCTGAGTAGAGAATTCCAGATTGGAAATATTTTCCCACTCACAGTAAAGGTGCTCCCTTTCCATCGTCAAGTTCCCAGTGTCCCTGAGAATCTCCTCTGCTCTAGTCTGACCCCAGTCCTTGGATATGACCTGTTTTGTTTCTTTCCCCTTCTGAAAGTTTAAGGATCTTCATTTTATTCCCAGTGCTCTGAAATCTCACCAGGATGTGCCTTGTTCTGGGGCTTTTTCAATTATTATGCTGGGCCCTGGTAGGCATTTGTCACCCAGAAACACTGCAGTTCTAACAGACTTCTTATTTCTTGGTAATTCCCCTCCCTTCCACCCTTTTCTGTTTTTTTTCCTGTAAATGTCGGGCTTCCTGGATTTGCTAATTTTCCATTTCAAGTTCTCTCCCATTTTCTATTTTGCTTCAAAATTTTTACTTTTGGGGATAATTCCTTGAATATATTCCAACGTTTATTGACTTTTTAAGGTATTTTTAAAAAATCATATTTTAAGTTTCTAAGATTGCCCTTGTTTTTCTTTTCTTTTTTTTTTTTTTAAACAGCATCCTGTTCTTATTTTATGGATATGCCATCTTTTCTTGAGGCTATAAATTTTTTTGACATTTTCTTCTACTTTCTTTAATGTCTGCATTTCTTCCAAGTTCTGTTTTTTTCCTACTTCTTCTTTCATGTGTGGGCCTTCTACAAAAGCCTTCAATCTTTAACCATTCTCACATTTTGTTTTAAATCAACTTTGAGGGGTATGTAAAAAAATATGCCCATTTTAAGTGTGGAGCTCAATGACTTTTGATAAATGTATACATCCATATAGCCACCACAGTCGAGAGAGAGAGAGAACATTTCCATTGCCCAAAGGGTCCCCTGTGCTCCTTCCAGTTGGTCTTCACCAGTACTCCTAGACAACCACTGATAGGTCTTTTGTCACTGTGGATTAGTCTTCCTGAGTTCACATAAACAATCATAAATATACAACCGCAACCATTTGAATTGGCTTCTTTCACTCTGCACGATGCTTCTGAGATTCATCATGTATGTATCAGTACCTTTTCTTTTTCCTTGCTGAGTGGTATTCCACTGTATGCATGTACCATAGTGAATTCTCCTGGTGCTGGATATGTGGGTTGTTTCCAGTGTTGGCTATTATGAATAAAGATGCAACCAGTATGCATGTAACCAATCTTTATATATGCACAAAAGAATGCCCATTCATTTTTAAGAATGAGGTATCAGAAGGCTGAGTATGAGGGTGGGCTGGATGGGTTCCACAACAGCCCCTGAGTGGCTGGTCAGCCTACTTTTTGGTTGGGGTCCAGAAAGCCATCATTTGTGTCTTTGAGGGGAGTGGAAGTGGATGGTTTACTTTCTCCAGAGTGAGAGCCTCCTTCCTGAAGAATAAGCCTGGCAAAATTAGGGGAAGAGGAAGAAGGCTGGGGAGGGCTTGGTCGGGGCTGCTATTCAGTAGACTTCTGGCCCTTCATCACACTCTCTTTTGAGCTGATGGACCTCAGCCCAGAGCCTCTCTGCCTCCCAAGTTTCTTACAAGAGTAACCACCAGTCCATGCAGGACTGACAGTGTGGTGGGAACTTGAACCCCAAACTCTTCCTTACACAAACTTTCCAATAAGTCCCTGCTTTTGTCTCTAAACTCCACAGTATCTCTGGGATAAATCCAGCAGCCTCACAGCCATGAAGGTGTGACCACACTCCTCTCCATCTGCTCCCTCCTCCTCATGGGTTACATTTTGGGGGTTCCAAAAATGTCTCACTGCACAATGTGTGTGTTTCTGTTTCTTATTCTTCCTGACATGTGAGATGACTTAAGACAAGGGGGTGGGAATAAGTTCACTTTTCACTTGTGAAACTGGAGGTTCTTGGGTTAGTATTACAACTTGTGAAAAACAATAAAGCTCGAGGTTGGAAGTGGGCAGCTGCGGGAATCCCAGCAGGATTAAACACTGCTTCTCCCAACCTCCTGTCCCTAGTTCAAAATGCAGGACTCCCTGCCAGTGCAGAACCAGCCATCAAGTCACAGTTGGGAAACCCTCTGAATTTGTTTAGGGGCATTCGGTTGGAAATGGGGATGCTTTCAAAGTGTAATATTAATTTGAGAATAATGCCCTTATATTTGTAAATATTTTGTCATTTGTCAAAGTTGTTTGTCTGATTTTGCTTTAAGCACCATGATCTTTTTTGTCTCTCAAATGGTAACATCCCTTACAGCACATGAGGAAACTGGTCCAGTAAGGTCAAGCGACAGACTCAAGGCTGTGTGGTTGGTTTGTAATAATCTGGACTAGAATCCAAGTCATCTGACTCTTGAGGAGATGCTTCTTTTTAAGTCATACCACCTCCCGGCCACCACTGCCCAGGGGACAAGGGAAGGGGAAGAGGAACACAAGATAACGTCAGGCTCAGGCAAAGAACCATCTGCAACTGGTGGGCCAGGTGGTTGGACCTTTTGGGTAAGCCACAGTAATGCCGTGCTTCCCTGATTCCAGAGCCAGCACATTCTACTACAGTTTTTTAGGACAAGTTTAGGACATTCAGGGCAGTATTTAGGATATTCTGATGCTGTCCAAGTGAGAAAGCACTAGGTGTCATCACCTTCATTCACAAAGCAGGGAATAAGGGCTAGACAAGTAAACTCAACTGCACAGGGCCTTATGGCTGGGTCTGACAACCCTGGCCCTGAACCAGTTTTCACACCTCTCCAACCCTCCCCTAGGAGGAGGGGGGCTGTCCTTACAACTTGTGGGCACTTATCTCCTGCCCCCTGACCACTGCCAGCCTGGAGGAAACGCATGCTGAAGAGACCCAAGGCCTGAGGCTTCCAGGTTCCCTACCATGCACAAGACATTGACACCCACCTCGTGGCTTCATCTTAGAAACAATTCAACAGCAGTGACTTTTCTGATACAAATTCATGCCAAGATCCTGCTTTTGTTTTTAAGCAACATACATTTTTAAACAAAAAATTAAAAAAGATACTTACCTAAGCTGAATTCTAAAATGGGCTCATCTGGATCTTGTATATTTCCTGAATAAAGAAGAAATGACAGGGAAAAAAGTCACCCTTAATAAACTTTTCCTGGCATTTAGATTTTATTCAAAAGACTCAACATTCTACTCCCCACCACCCCCACTTCACAAACTGGTATATGAGATCACTTCATTTTCTAAACATTTTGCTTCTGAGATTCCTAAGAAGTCTCAGACTCCTAGACCAAACCCCCCTCCCTACTCAGCTCTGCATATTCACATCAAGTAGGGCTTTGATCATGGCCTGGGCACTTGCCAGACAGGCACTTGCCAGATGGGCACTGTGGACATTCCCATATCGCCTACTGGCAAATGAGCTGTGGGGGTGCCCACCCAAGCTGGAAAACTGCCGGTGGGCAGACTGCAACGGAAGCAGTTTCCAGGAAGAGAGCTGACCTCCTCCCTCCCCATTCCCTGATTCAACCAGAAGAATGTTACACCAGGGTGCCCTCCAGCCTGGGGCAGTCACTGGGGGCTTATTGTGACTATCCTCAGGGTACCCCAGGAGGCAGGTGTGGCCCTCCCAGCTCCTCTATGGTGTGGGACCTATGTGTTGTGACCTTGTACCAGAAACCCAGTGCAGGTCCTATGAGGCTCACCTGCCAGAGAGAGGCCCAGCATGTCGGCTGCCACGTCAATGGTGGAAGCCCGCTGCATCGCACGGGCCCTGGCGCCATGGCGAGGGCTGTGCTCTCTTGCTGTCATGATGTCATTGGTGATGTTGTACTTCCTGTTCCTGGGTCAGACCACGCCTGATTCCCCGGGAAGCGCTGTCACCAAGCCCTAGTCCCCTAAGGTGGCAGTAGTCCTGAGAAAGAGGCACAAATACTGGTATGAAACACGGATGGTGACTGAGAGACCGCGCTCTCATGGAGACAGTATGGGTCTAACATGGGCAAGTGAGGAGCCAGGAATGGAGAGTCAGATGATCTAGGCCCCGTCTAGTGACCTCTTCCTCTATGCTCTTCAACACTAACACTCAAATACCACCAGTACATATGCTCATGGGATTATGTAAGGAAATCATGATCTCTTCAACAAAGACATACTACATGAAATGATGGTTTAGATATAATCATAAAAGAAGGCTTTTGAAATTTTCTTGTTTTATTAGCCTTTTCTGTTGACAAGTCTCTTAGAATCTTTAAAATTAAATCAATTCACCTCTGCCAGAAGGATATGATATACACAAAGAGGTCTGCAGCCCACTGGCTGCACAGTAGAACATTAGAGAGACAAAGGCACTTTTCTCCAACCCGTTCGCTTTCTTCCCAGAGCTACAGAAACTTCACATGTGTTTTGGTCTTGGGCTTGCTTTCCTATAACACATGTGTGTGTCATTTATGACTGACTCAAGTGGACAGTGCTGTGCTATGGATACAGAAGTCTCTGGGCAAAGTGCCAACACAGGCTGAATCAGACAGATTCAGCCAGATGCTTTGGCATGGCACAGAACACACACTATGCTCTAAGAAGTGGGTTAAGCAGTAAGAAGTGAGTTTCATGTTTTTCTAGCCCTCTATGCTACAATTCCTGCTGTGTCTAGAAGGAACCAACCTTTAGAAGTGAAGATAATTAGATGGTACAATAAAGCTGATTTAAGACACTCCTTTCAAAGGTTTCCACGTATCCAGACACTGTCTTCTCAAAGTCTGTCAACACCTGTGCCCCCAAAGGGCCTGTGTTCTTGCTCTCAAGTTAATATTCATTCACCCAGCAACTTACTGGACATGTTTGTTCTTGGACTAGTTGAGACACGTGGCATTTCTTCATAGAAGCTCGTCCAAATCCATCATCTAAAAACAGAAAGTTATAAACTTAACAAGCTGGTCAAATATGAAGCTCTTGAGAATGCATATTATAACGCAATGCTTATGCTATCAGAGATGCCTAGAGATATGGGGAAGATATGGGGAAGCCAAGAGCTACTATAAGTTCCTTTGAGCTCCACACAACAATCTAATCTTTTGGCTCAAAAGCAAAGGTTTTTGCTGATGCCCAAAAGAATGAGAAACAGAAAATGCACATTCCCACTCCCCTCTTCCAGGAGTGATCCAGGGGAACACGTACCAGCCCTAAAGCATTCACTGTGTGGCTTGGATGTGGTTAAGGAAAAATGAGCTGAGAATCTGAGTCCCAGTCATCCTGCTCACAAATGTCAGGCCCTGGAAGAAACTGCCGGGCCCCTCTGAGGCTCTGCTTTCTGGTGTCTAAGATGAGGCTGGTTGTACTTGTCTCACAGGGCTGCAGCGAGAACCAAATGTGCAAAAACAGAAGAGGGCTCTACCCTGCCGTGGCTGCGTGGGCCTTGGGTGCCTTCCTGTGGAACAGAACACCCAGGCTCCGACTCAGTCAAGAGAGACTGTCAGGGCAGACCTCAGGACCCAGTGTGTGAGCTATCTGAAATACCTGGAGTCTGGGTACAGATGATAGGCAGAAGTGTGCTTGGCCCTCGCGCAAACTCTGTTTCTCTTGCAGGCTGAGCTCCTCCCCCTCCCACTGGAGCACCTAGGGACTGTTAGCCTGGGCACCTCAGCCGAGAGGGCAGTGGCAGCTGACAGCAAGAGGCATACAAAGTCACAATATGCAATGAAAATGGTAAAGAGAACAGGGAAAGTACTTACACTACTAATATCTGTAATTTATAATAATGCTTGTACAAATTAACAAAAAAACACCTCACTAAAAATGCAAGTGGTAAAGATATGAATTCATAAAAGAGGAATACATGTGGTAAACATTTTGGAAAAGTGACCAAACTCATTCATAACAAAGGAATGCTAAATACTCCTTATATTCATCTAAAGTAGTCTTCTAAAAGAGGTTTGTTTGTTCTTCTCATGAGTACGTGCTTTGTTGGCAGACCTAGGGGAAACTATAGGGTTCACCTATATTGTTGATAACATTTTTAAGTGGAATGTGCATTTTAGAAATTTATCAAATTATTTATCACATTATATATCAAAATTTATTAACAAAAACAAAATTCTTGTCATCAGGCCAAAGAGGCATTACTTATACTGACAAACACTGGAACCAATCTAAATGCCCAGCTACAAGTAAGTGGATTCTGGAGTATCTATAAGATACACTATCACATGGCTGTTAAAATGGTCATGATAAAGTTAATAAACACATGACAATTTCTTCAACCTCATTAGTGATCAGGAAACTACTAACTGCAACCATGTGATCCCTGCACATTCATTAGAATAGCTAAAAATGGAAGAAAAAAAAAAAGAAAGAAAATACCAAGTCTTGGTAAGGATGTAGAATAAAAGGGGCCCCGAGACACTGCCAGTGGAGGGTGAAATGGCTCAGCCATGCTGGAAAACTAGCAGTACCTAGTCAAGCTGAACATACACCTACACTGTGACCTAGTATACAGCTCAGAGAGGAATTGCTAACAGAAATGCATATTTATGTTCACAAAGGTATAAAGAACATTTACAGCATAACATTTGTAATCAAACTCGAAGCAACAATCCAAGCATCCATCTGCTGTAAACAAAACAACACAGATGGCTTTTAGAAATGATGTCAAGGGGGAAAAGCCAGTCACATGAGAGAATATCTAGGGAATTCTATCTCTATAAAGTTCAAGCACAGGCCAAATGAGTCCGTAGTGCCAGAAGTCAAGACAGTGATATGTTTGAGGGACGAATACTGACTGGAGAGGGCACATGGGGCAGGAGAAGGCTTGTGGGCTCTCTGGTGATGCTCTGTCTCCTGTTTGGGGCGCTGGTTTTAAGACTGAATTTACTGTGTAAAATTCATTAAACTGTACATGAGTGATTTTTATACTTCAATAAAAAGCTTAATTATTTTAATGACTACAATAAAGACAACAGCATGAGAAAATGTTTACATCAGCTCTGCGTCATGTTTTTACTGAAATATTCTACTTGTGTTCTGATCATAGTCATTTAAAAAGATAGCGCACAGATTGCAGCACCTGGGCCGCTCAGTCGGTTAAGCACTTGCCTCTTGATTTCAGCTCAGGTCGTGATCACAGGGTCATGAGATCAAGCCCTACATCTATCTGGCTTACTCGCTCTAAAATAAATAAATCTTTAAAAAAAAAAAAAAAAAAAGATTGGACATAGAGGGAAAGATCCAGGAGGAGACCACATGGAGAAGGTGGCCATGCTGGGGGTGTGACCACGGGGAACAGGTCCCTGTCTCAACTTAAGGTCATCCTCTTGCATCACTGTAAGTTGCACCCCACGCTGGCCAGAGGCAGAGGCAGCACCCTGAGCATGAATCGGCTCAAAGAAGGCACTCCTCTTTCTTGACCTTCTTCCCAGTGTGTCTGCAGCATTCCACTGCCCTGCCTGGCTGCCCTGCTCAGCCTGTAATGAAACCGTGATCACTCCCCTACACTTGGGACAGTGCAGACATGTCACCTGACAGAAGGCAACTGTACCCCAACTACCTGCCAGCCCAAGGGAGGCTCTCGAATGCCCTGACCTCCCTTACCTGCTACCTCTCCCCTTGCAGGGTCCCTTCTCCTAGGAGGGCGGAGGGTGTCACAGGCATCACAGGAGCCTGCGGATAGAAATGCTTAAAGGGGAATATTGACAGATTAATTTTACATTTCACAGAGTTCACAGACCAGAGAAGCTTTTGGGTCAAGAGGACCTCAGAGCCACTACATGGATATTTAGGGCATTTAATTAGGATCTGCAACTTAAGTTATCAAGACCCAGAACACAGATCTGATCTGTGCAACTGAACTCGATTTTCCTGATTAGTCTCATTAATTTAAAGTAATTTGCCAAGGATTCTTATATTCCCAAGGTCCCCAGTTTTCCTCCTGGCCCCATTTGAAGACCAGAGCTCATTAGGAGGAAAAACTGCACTTACATCAAAGAGGAGAGCGTGTGGGAGTTGTTCAGGGAACTGGAAATTTTTTTTCTTGGGGGCAAGAAGAAAGAAAGAAGCAGTAACTCATGAAACTAACTGCCTCTTCTCACTCTGTGAAAGACATGGGACCCTTTCTGACAAGAAGACACCAATTATCAACCTGGTAGCAAACCCAGTAATGTCCCTTCCACCTGTGTGGGGGCAGGGGGTGATGGCAGAGGGAGCATAAGCAAGACAGGAGGGATGTGGTGGTTCATGTAGGTCCATGGCATTCGTGACGTTGGAAGCTTCTCAGGAAGCCGGTCTTGGAAAAGGTCTGCCTTCCTCCTCCACAGAACAGGGCTCCTAGGTGCAGAAGGAGTTCTGGAGGCCCCTCTGGCTCAGTAAGTTCTTAGAGCAGCTGAACTGGAGCAGAGTGGGAAGAACTAGCCACAAAACTCCATTTTCATCTGTCTTAAACAATGGGGGGGGGGGTCTTCTGAGGATAACCTTAAAGAGGAGTTGCACGGATGATATCACCAAAGTCCAGACAAGGTGACTTCCTCAAGGTCACATGGAGGTAATGGATGAACTACCGGAATCGACCAAAAGCAAAGAGCCCAAATACAACTGGGGCACTCAGCCTCCCCAGCCCACCCTGTCACTGTCGCTGTAGACAGGGAACAGGCTCCCAGCAAACCTTCCCCGGGCCTCTCTGCTCTCCAAATACAGGCAGCAAAGGAGAGAAAGTCAGACGAAAGGCTCGAGTGAATCAGAGCATGAATCAGCAGCCCCTGAGGAGGAGGCTACTACAGGAGTCAGAAAGAGGAAGTTTTCCATCAAAACCCCCAATCCAGGAGAGCCACGATCACAGATCAATAAGGCATCACAGTGTCCACTGGCACATCATTCCTGATAATAACTTGAGAGAGACAGCTGCCACTTCCCACATGCAGCCCCCCGCCTACAGCCAGTGCCCAGCAGCCAACAGCCCTGCCTCAGTCTCCCTAACACGGCAAGCCAATCTGTACCCCAAGATAACGCACTTCCTGGTGTGACCACGGGGTGAGCAGAGGGGTACCTTGTGTCTTATGAATGCCAGACTTAAACTCCTTGCTTCTTCCATATCCTCCTAGGTGCCTCATTCAAGCCTGAACACAGACTGGGGGGCTTGGGATCCTCCAAGGGACCCTTCCTCCTGATTCCTGGCTGGAGGCAGGGCACTGAGTGAATGATTCCAAGGCCCAGGGTAAGGAAAGGACTCCACAGAAAGAAACTAGGTCCTCGAGTCTGGGCAGAACAGAGCCCCCACTCCCTACCCCTTCCTACACGAAGCTGAGCTTGAGTACGAAATAACCTTTGTTGTGTGAAGCCACTGAGATCTGGGAGGTGGCTGTTATAGCCACTAACATTAGTTACCTGGACTAAAGTCTGGCACATTCTAGGCACCCAATAAATGGTCATGATGAAAATAAAACTCACAGCCACTAGTTCATACTTACATACAGTGCTTAGGAAAGGATGCTGCTTTATTCTCTACAGGAGGTATGAGAAAAGGGCTTAAAGGTGGCAGGGAGACCTCCACCTGGGGCCAGGAAATGAACAGAGCACCGAGAAGTAAAAAACCCACTTTAGCAGACAATCAATCCAGAAAGTCTTTTGTCCCCTCTAATCCCACATCAGGCTCAGGACACCTTGATATCTCTCCTGTCCCTCCCCCACCCCAATATCACCTGGCTGGACCTGGATCTCACCACCCCAGATACACGCTAGGATGGAAGCTGGCATTAATGTTGAGAAAGCAAGTTCTCTGAGGTGACTGTAGAGCTGCTAGTTCAACCAGGAGAGAAAAAGAGACCCATCTCTCCCACCGGGCACCCAAGGTTAGCCTCATTCCAACAGGAGCCAGCTGGGAATTGGGGCCACCCAGGGCTCCACTCAGACCTGGTCCACACCCAAGAGGCGTCTTGGGACCCTTGGGGTTTCAGGGCCGTGGATGCATTGAATCCCAGCAAATAAGAGAATAACAACAGCATGGACACAAACACTACAACATGGACACAAACCTCAATTGGGCACAGGGTGGGTGGGGTACAGCTGCCCATGACAAAAAGTGAATGGGCCAGAGCCACGGTGGCTACGAAAACAGGGATGGGCAAGGCCAGTGCAGAGGAATAGGAGCAGTATCTCCAGAATGGCCAAGGGCAAGTCAGAGGCTCCTGTCTAGGCAAAGGGAGATCTGGTGTGTGAGTGCGTCCAGTGCCAAAACAGCTCCTGTTCTGTTCCCAGGCATCTGACCAGGTCAGTTACCAGTAAAGGAAGATTCAGTAGATGGGCAAGGACCAGGAAGGTCTGGCTTCTAAATATTCCAGAACAGCAGGCAATGGTAGCAGAAAGCTCTGGCTTATATATGGAATAAATGAATAAATGTGTGCCTCTACATGACATCCCAGAAATGTAAGGGCAATGAGTCAAGTTTTGGTGCACAGGAAATGCCAGAATGGTTGTAAACAGAGAAGTGTGCTACTGGGGTGGGGAGACACACTAAAAGCATTCTTCCTTAAATAACACAAACTTGAGCAGGCTGCTGAGAAAGCCTAGGAGGGTGCTGAACCGTGGAGAAGACCGCCAGTTGGTGTACAGCAGGTAAGGGTGACACGTGGGATGAACCACTGTAAGCAGAGCAGAGGCACAGGTTCTGGCAGGCAGGGGCAGCAGGAATTAGGCCAAGCTGGAACTTAGCAGCAAGGGTTCCTTGATCATAATTTGCCCATTTTGGGGACTTCTTCCTCCGCTGGATGCTTCACCTCTGTGCCCCTCCCTACCCTAAAATGCATGAGATTAGTGGAAACAAGCAGATCTTTCATCTTTTTCTCTTTCAAACAAGCCAACTGCCTAGAAAAGATCTTAATCTTTTAAACAAAGTCAAAGATGCCTCCTTACCATAAAAAGCCAGGAATGCTGCCTGCCTCCAAGGCTCAGGTATTAACTGGGCAGGAAAGGCCCGATGCCGCAGGAACGAAGACAAGGCTAGAGGACAGGAAGGCCTGTAGTGTCCCTCTGGCCCCAAGCCCAGCAGGTCCTGGACAGCCTGCTCCACAGAGGGTTCTTAGCACCTGCCCTTGTGTGACCCAGACCATCGGGTCAACCCTGTGGAAGCCCGGAGCTGGGTGCAGGAGGCTATGTACTTGCTCAGTTAGTGTCACTCCCCTCTCTGGGGGGGCTGGGTGGAACCTATTGAGCTCCCCTCAGCCTCGGTTTCACAATCCATAAAACAGGAGTAACAACACCCACCTCACCAGGATGTAAAGAGATGAGTAACACCCCCACAGAGAGCCTGGCGCAGAGACTGGCATCGGGCATGCGAGTCTCCTGGCTCTGCCTAGCCTCTAATGCGTCTAGTGCCACGCCACACTTTTAAGGGGGCCACCGATGAGCCTGGAGAAGGCCTTTCTTTCCCTCCAGCTGAGCTTACTGACATTTCTACCCAACTTTCCAGCCAGAACTTTTCACCCAGGTCCACAGCACTTTGCCCGTGCTTCAGTTTACAGAGTTTACAGTGATCGTGGTACCTAAACCAAACACCCAGGCCCAAAGGTTGCCGTGGGGAAGGGATGGGTGAACGGAGCGCCATTCCAAAAGGCAGTGTGGTGGGTGTCAGAAATGGTCAGCCACCGGGAGCCTCGTCTCCTTCACAAAGCACCTTCTGTGAGCCTCAAGTTCCTCGATGGTAAAATGAGAAGCTGGCTGATATAAGGGCTCCAGGGTCGGACCCCATCCCAGCCCCCCAGGGAAGAGGAGTGGCTGCTCTGTGCCTCGGGGCTGAACACCCATTAGGATCCTGTTCTGAGGGCCAGCACCCACCACAGTCCTCCCTCTGTGGAGGCCTGCTTCCTCCTTCCCCTTCTGAGCCAGGGACCCAGGTTCTTCCACTTCTTAGTCTCTGTGCTGCACAGGGCCTTGGACCCAGGAAAGAGGTTCACTGTGCCTCTAAGTGTCCGACTGTGAGAACACCGCTAACCAATGAGTGTGCTGCAAACCTACCCAGGGCAGCCGGTGGCAAAATGCAGGACAAAAATGCCTCAGAAAGTCAGGCCAGAGATCTGTGTGTGGCTGGAGTGTGTTGTCACCTGCATGCACAAATCACCCCCACCCCGGGCCTGCACTTGGCCACCTTTTTTCTCCAGCTTTCCACTTCCCCAAGCCCTGTTCTCTGCTGGTGACGCAGAACAGGCAGCAGTGGTAATGGGTTGGCCCAAGTTAATTAACTAGCCTGCCTCCTCCATTTAAGGAATATGGTAGCAGATATAAGACAATGCCTTAACCCAGATTCTGCATGTCTCTGCCTCCAAGGGAGGAGTCAGTCACCTTGGGTGGGTGCGCACATATTCCCCTCAGCTGGGGCTAGGGCCCAGAAGCAGGACAAGCCCAGACGGTTCCAGCTCCCCCCCAGCACCACCTCCCCCCACTCCACCCCCGTTTTCCCATCTCAGTCAATGGCAGCTCCATCCTTCCACTTGCTCCAGCCGAGAAACAAAATCAGTGCCGGCTCCTCAACTACTCTGCCTCTTGTACCCCACACCCAATGCATCGGTGATCCTTCCGCTCTACCTTCCCCACACATCCAGACTCCAGCCTGCCTCAGCACCCCTGCCCCACTGCCCTGGTTTCTGACAGTCCCTCTGCAGCTGTCTCTACATGGCACTGGAGAGGCCAGGAACCTTTCTGCCAGCATCTTCATCTGGCTCCTACCTGGCTTGCTTGCTGTTTAGACCTCCCTGGTCAGCCAACCTCTTAGAGGCTGCTCTTCCTTGGAATACAGCAGAGGGCAGTAGCCTCACCTCCAGTATGTCCTTCCTAAAAACCAGCCTCTTCAGAAGGTCTTTGGGACAGTCCAGCTTAAAACTGACTTGTGGCTCATATATAAGCCATGAACTTTGGGGGACTGTCTGCTAGAACTAGCGTGAAAATAAGTAACCCTGAAAAAGTGCGTAGAAGGATTTGTGTCAAGCAACACAGGCGCAAACCATGGTTTGGGGGCTCACATCCAGGAGATGAGAGAGATGTGTTAATAGTAAGTGCTTATATGGGAGAAATGCGGGCAGCAGATGCAGAAAGGGGGCCTGCACCAAGGGGTCTTCTGGTGGCCTCTGCTGTTCTGAGCCCTCCCACACCCCACATCTCTTAAGCCACTTTTCTTAAGCACGTTTTTTTCCTTCTACGCTTCATGCTGTTTCTTCTCTATAAATGGACAATCTCTTCAACAAGGGTCTCTCACGGACCAGGCCTTAAGGACACAAAGATGAACAGGGGGACTTGGTCAGGAAATGCATGACCAGAATTGCAACAGAAACATGAATGGAGGACAATCTGAGGACCACACTGGTGCTGGTAAAACATGTTCCCAAACCCTCCCTCGTGGAAGGGCTGTCCCCTTAACTGGCAGGGGTGCCCCAGGTGCTAGAACCAGGGATTCTGGAGGCTCTTTCTCGGTGGGAATCAACCCAGTATTGATTCAGTCCTCTCACTCCCATGCACCAGGCTTCATTTGTCACTTGACTGCCACAGAAGTTTACCAGAGTAGCACAAGCAAAGATAATGGAAGCACTAATCACTGTATTCTATTGTAAGAGCTGCCTGTTTATTACTGAAGACAATGCACACCAGTGTCAACGCATTCTTCTCTCTCCTAGAAATGTCCATGACTTTGACAAGTCTCATGTCTTTCTCCATTGTCAGCTTGGCCACTTGAAGCCCTCACACAATTAACTGAAAGTTCACCTATATGTCAGCCAGGAAGGCCTCTCAGGAGCGCCAGAGAAATTCCTAAGTAGCTGTGTAAAAGAACTGTATCCAGTGTATATCAGTTCCCCCTGTCAGTGAAGACATACGGCTCCCGGAGAACTAACAATCAAAGAGATGAGGACAACAGCTTCCCCGTGACCCATGGGTTAGCTTAACTCCAACTGTAGGTCTGCAAAGGACCAACCTGCCAATGAAGGAAGACAGCATCTCAGACGAGATGCTCCCTACATCCAGGGCACTTACTCGAAGCTTGGTTCCAGGAGATGCAGCAAGTAAGAACTCTCTGGCTCTTCTAGAGCTGGGTTGGGGACCTGAGCCCTAACGATCAGCTGGGTGTGACCCATTCACTGCCTGAGACTGCTCTTTCTCTTCCCCTTTTTTTTTCCCCTGCTCAAACCCAACACTATAACGTCTGGCCTGGTGCCTGCTTCCACCAGTCCCTCCACCAGAGCTGGCCCCCTGGAAGCTGGGCCCTGACTTTCTTCAGCCACCAGGGCAGATGCCACCTGGCTCTGCTTCTCTCCCCTCTCCCCTTTCCAAGGGATCTGTCCTTTTACCCCAAGGAGTGGTGGGAGGGGTGTGGCTACAGCTGCTTAACGTTTTTCAGTATCACAGTGCAAAGAGCACGTGCCCTCCCAGGGGTGGTGGCTTACACCCAGCTACAGCAACTCCCAGTGCCTTGCCCTGACAGTATGTCCATTCACCCCACTGTTCCTAAGGATTCAGTGAAGAGGCCATCATGGTGAGGGCAGGTTCTGGGTACTCCTGCTATCATGGCCAAAACATCATACTCGACAGCCAGAACACTTGTGCTGCAGCCTGGAGAAGCCAATTCAGAGGAGTTTGAGCAAAAAAGCACATCTGTCATAAAGGTTTAGGATTGACTTATAAAACTTGAATGGGAGTGGCTTAACTGGCCAAAGGACCCCAATGTCAGCAGCACAATTTGTCTGGGCTCTCCTCTGTTTACCCATGTCTTTCTCCCCTTCCCTGAAAATGAACCTGTGCTCATGATGATGTCAAGGCAGCCGACAGCCCCCAAATTTACTCCCTAGGTCTAGCCACTGAAGAGGCTGAATGCATGGACTCTCCCTCAGTTACCCATGCAGCTCATTCTGGGGAAGGCACTCCAAGGGTATAACTTGGGCCAGGTGCACCCAGGCCAGAGGCTGGGGTCACACTGCAGCATGAGTGCTCCCATGAGACCATGAGTTTGGTGGGAGAGAATCCCCACAAAAGGGGTGAGGGGGGAGGCTGGAGGGAATCCTCACAACTCACCACAACTTTTAGGATCCAAATGGAGAGATTCTGTAGCAAGTTGTCCTCAAACTTTAAAAAAGTTGAAGAACTCCCACTGTTAAGTAAATGTTTCTCATATTGTTTAAAATAGATAACATAAACATAAAATGAGGTACAAACTCTCTCTTCTCGGAGCTCTTCAACTACTATAAAATTAAAAGAGATCTATACATCAACTACAAGACCTGGACATAAATGAACTCACGTTTATAATAACATGATGAGGCAGGTGTGGCCACAGAAATCCTCACACAGGGGCACCTGGGTGACTCAGTGGTTGAGTGTCTGCCTTTGGCTCAGGATGTGATCCCCAGGTCCTGGGATCGAGCCCCACATTGGGCTTCCGGCAGGGAGCCTGCTTCTCCCTCTGCCTATGTCTCTACCTCTCTCGGTGTCTCTCATGAATAAATAAATATCTTCAAAAAAAAAAAGAAACTGTCACATAAACACAACTGACTGACCCCAGGGGGCCTCTCCTGCCCACAAAGGCCACTTAGTTTACACAGCAGCTATGTGGTCAAAATAACAATGGCCAGCAGCCACCATTCCCCAGAAACATGAGTTGTCAAGCAGGGCAGATGAGGGGAGATATGTTGACACCTCCCTGGACCATGAACAAGGAGTCTCAGGGTCCCAGATGGCGGGACATGTGGTTTTGCTCCCTCATGACATCAAGAGGGTTACAGGGGAAAAAAGTGCAAAACATAATTTTATGGCTCACTGTGTAAAAATGCAATACTGAAGATGCCGGTCACCTTCTTTGAGTCTCCACAGTGAAGGGCTCCTGCTATGGGCCACTAAGGTGGCAAACCAGACAGTGGCTGCAACACTTCCCCGCGTGAAGAGCACCGTCTGTCCTCCCTCCCTTCAGTCTGGTCACATAGCCTTATGCTCCTCCAGGCATATCTGCTGCTACTGGAGTTTCTCATCATGTTTCCAGCTCACAGGAGTAGAAGGTCAAGAAAGGAGACAAGTGCCCAGCCTCAGATGCCTCTGGCCGCTCACCTGCCTCATCTGGTATCCAGGGAAAGAAACACCCTGTCCAGAGATGCCTCAGGTGGAAAACCCTCAAGGGCAGCCCAGCCCTGTGAGCAGGAGCAACAATTCCGCTGGCAAGTGCCGCCTGCCCCCCCTGGTTCCCCCTCCTCACGCCCCCCTGCCCTGGGCTGCTGGACAGATGGAAGTCAGGCCTACAAGGGACCCGAGCTTCTTCAAGGTCATGAGCCTTGGAGCAAAGTCAGGACCTGAGCCAATGAGCCAACCCTTCACTGTCCTGCACACTTTCCAACAAGCAAAACAGCCTGCAGGGCCCATTAATTCAAACTACAACCAGATTCAGGTAAAAGGCACAATCCTTTCCCTTGGCTAGTTCCTCATTTTTTAAGTGCTTTCACATATATTTTTTCTTAAAGATTTTATTTGAGAGAGACCGCAAAAGAGAGAGCACAAGCAGGGGGAGCAGCAGCCAGAGGGACAGAGAGGGAGAAGCAGACTCCCCACTGGGCAGCGAGCCAATGTAGGGCTCGATCCCAGGACTCTAGGATCATGACCTGAGCCAAAGGTAGATGCTTAACCAACTGAGCCAACCAGGCGCCCTGCACATATATTATTTTAATTTTACAATGTTTATTAGAATATTACTTTCTTCCCTCCACCTCTTTACAGGACCCCTAGGAAGAAAACATTTCAGATCCAAGACAAACACCATTTTTTCCTTTCCACCCCCACCCACGTCTTTACAAGGCTTGTGTGGTCACAAAGTCTCTTCTCTAACCCAAACTCCAGCCTTCATGTTAAGCTACAGATTGGAGAGGAAATGGACCTTCCTCGAGAAGGCAGAAGAGAGAACTTCAGGATGGGGGAGGACTTCTTGTGTTACATCATTGATGTTTGATTTCCTCTACATAAGCTGAAATTAAGTACCTCAAAAAAATATTATCAATATTTTGTTAAAATATTTCAAAAGAAATTTTAAAGCCTACAAAACTGGGGGGAGGGGCAAAATAAAACTAAAAAACACAAAACTTTATGAATAGGGTAGAAAGACAAAACCTAGTCAACTATATTAATACTAAAGTTAAAAAAATATATACATATATAATGTTCTATAATTGATGGTGGAGACAGGACTTACATAAATACTGTGATATGTTTCAATAGAAAAGTAGATGGGAACCCCTGAACCAGTAAGTCATGACTCAACACGTAGTTTCTGTGGTGACATGTTAACCCGATTAGTAGAGGTTCCTCCACTCTTTTTCTACAACTACTGTGGCTTTTTAAATTTCTTCCTTTCTCTTTAATGTTCCCAACAGGTTTTATTTATTCACTGTAGAATATCCTGGTTTATAGTAAATAAAGAATATGTCAAGGGGCTTTGGGAAACAGTTAACATGCTGTCCCCAGCTCACACTGATGACACATATTCCACAATTCAAGAATAAAACATGCATCCTCCCTCTCTTTACAGAAACTCCCACGTCCTCATTGAGGTTTGTCAACGGAAGCAGTACAAGGAAATGAACCAGCTCACTACTCAGGACAGTGGCTATACACATTAAAATGGCAGTCCCTGTGTAGAGAAACACAGGCCTTAACCAAGGTTAGCCTACTTGGGAGATCCTACAGTCCCAAAGACCTGCTGGTACGTTTTAAAGATTTATGTATTTATTTGAGAGAGAGAGAGAGAGAGATTGCAAGCAGCAGAAGGGGCAAAGGGAGAGAGAATCTCAAGCAGACTCCCTGCTGAGCATGGAGCCTGACACCGGGCTCAATCTCAGGACTCTCGAGATCATGACGTGAGCCGAAATCAAGAGTCGAACACTCAACCAACTGAGCCACCCATGTGCCCCTTTGCTGGTACTTTTTGTTAACCTAACAGCAAAATGCACTCCTGGAAGGGAAGCTGGGCACCCACACCAGCTCCCAGAGAGGTTAGTGAGATCCAAGCCTGAGGCTGCCTGAGCCTTTTCAGGATGGGAAGCTCCAGGATTATGCCAGGTCAGTGAGCAACCATGAAGCCAGGCTTTGGTTCTGTTTACTAGAACCAAATACTCAGGCAACTTTCAAAACTCCATGCTAATTCCAATGGAGCTTTGAGAAAACAAAGAAGGATCCAGCTCCTAGGGCTTATCTAATATGATAGCTATAGGTTTACTTCAAATTCGGGCATCTACATGCCAGCATCCGCCATGCAGAGTTTCCTATCCAACCACATGCACAGTGCCCCAGTACCTCCCCCTTGCTCCTGTTGAACCCTTTACCATCCTCACTTCAGCACCTTCAGCAGGATGGTACATGGGCCCGAAGAGGCACTTAGAGGCTCACTCCTGATACATGATTTCCTTCTAGACTGTTTACAGAGCAGGACTGACAATAATTTCAAAGTTCCAATGTGTTTCAGATGATGAGTTGGGAGGATTCAGTTTATTTTTATAATCACTAGGAAAGCTTGTTTTCTAATTCAGAAGTGTCAAGGTTGGTTTCACAAGAGAATATAAAGCTTTCTGAGTAGCCACAAAATTCCATAAAGGGCTATAAATGTGAAGCAACAACCACAGATCAATGAAATGCTGGGAGGACAAAGTTATTTCTGGAACAAGGCAATAAGCCAGGAGACTAAGGATGACTTGCCCAAGGCCTCCAAGTGGGCAGCACCCAACCAGGCTGATTTTGGCTTCTGCACCAACAAACCAAAATTAGGGAGAGAAGTCTGTCTTTACATACCTTGGAAACAAAGTGGGTCACACATTCTGTAAGCTTTACCATATGTAAATCTCTGGCAAAATGGTATGTTATCAGCTTACTTGAGATGCAAGAGAGAAATGCTGTTTTAAATAATCACTGTTGGGTGGAGCATGTAGAGAAACACTGAAAGGATTTTTGTGTTCCATATTTTCATATAAAATAAAAAGCAAGCAGTCCCGATTTTTACATGAGACTTCTCTGGAGAAAAGGTTTTACAGTTTTAGCTAACTCAGTTGCATTATTTGGTTGGTTTGGGTTTTCTTGGTGGTTGTTTGTGTGTGTGTGTGTGTGTGTGTGTGTGTGTGTGTTTTCTCTGACAATGTGATATGGTAGGATTGAGATAGGGAAACCAGCTTTTTGGCTGATCAGCTGCAAGTTAGTCTGGCACCAAAGAAAGTCCTTTCTTTCACCTATTTCTCCCATGTGTTCTTCCTTGTAAGGAGGAGAGTGCATGACCAAAGCTGAAGAAATCAGCATCCCTCCCTAGGATTGCCTCTGGTTAACGGGGTGAGAAGGGGTGCCAGGGCTTTCTCACTAATCAGTGTTTTCCCTTCACAGCCTTCACATGTGTGGCCTGGAGCAGTGAGTGAGTTCAATTGGGCAGGAAGAGGCACCTACTGACACTTGGTGTCCTCGTACTCAACAGCAACACCTGCCATGGCACACCTTCCCAACCACCAGTGAAGATTAGGCCAACAGAGGAAGAACCAGGGCGCAGGGGGCAGAGGACAGAGAGGAGCTCTAGGGAGGTCTCTGTGCTCATCTGGCAAGCCTGGCCCACCAATGACCAGCAACATTTGCTGACAGGAGTGTTCATGGAGGCCTGTAATCTAAACTGCAGTTGTTCATTCATTCATTCATTCAAGAGGTGCCAAGCCAGATACTTAAAGGGGACACACAGGTGAGTCAGAAATGACCCACAGTGTAACAAAGGAGTAAGACATTCAGACAAGACAAAATGAAATGCATGCCCTAGGCTTGTGAGGGAGGTAAGTCTGGTCAAAGATGATCCAGACAAGCATGGACAGATATGACTTTAAAAGGCACAGGCACACTCAAGGACAATTAATTCAGGGACCAGGGAAGCCCAGCATTCTAAGGGACAGAGAGAACAGACTAGAGAACCAGGCAGGGTCAATTCGAGGTAGCCACTCACACTAGACCACAGAGCTGGGCTTCAGCTAGTAGGCATGAAGAACCCTCTAGGAAAAATCTTGGTACTTTCTTAAACTCTCCTACTGGGCTTTTGAGAACAAACCTCTTGCTTACCTGGGTAAGCTGGGGCAAGATGGCACCTGACATAGAAGGGATGGGCAACATCTACAACAGACACTTGAAAAACAACTCTCCTGTCTTGGCAGGTCTCCAGGGCGTTCCAAAGGTCACTCTGTCATCACAACAATTAAACCTAAAGCTAGGACATGCCACTATCTGGAAAGAAGCACTGTTCAATTCTGTAAATAAAATAAAACCCAATGACATCAACAACCACAAAAAGAACTAACACCACTTGGTAACTGAAGAGGCCAAGCAATTCAGGTCTATCACAAACACCTTAGTCCAGGGTCATCTTCCCCCTGTAAGGGGGCTCACCCAAATAACCTCACCCTAAGCCGAGCAGTAGTGAGGCTGCTACACAAAGTTGCCAGGAACATCTTCCCTTTTTCTGTGGCCTTGTTCCAGAAAGATTCCTAAGCTGGTTGTGCTTTTCTTTAGAAAGAGGATGCTAACCAGTCAGGCTATCTGTGCAATAACAAGGAAAATGTCAAGAAGTACGTTTGCCATTACTTGGTTTTTCTCCCAAATCTGCAGCTAAGTTTTGAAATGTGAAGAACACACTGGGAACAAAGGCCCCCATAAAATGCCTCCTTGTCATATATCATATATAAAATTGCCATCACCAAGAGCAGTAACAACGAAAACTAATTAAAATCTCTACTTGTGCTTTCACTTTTTTTTTTCTTTAACATTCTTGTTAACATTCTCTAAGTAATAAAGGGACTAGGGAAAATGTGTCTTCAAAATTTACTTTCTAGAACTGCTCCCATCTCCCACTAGAAGAGATCTGTAGAAAAACTAAAAAACTGGAAGCCAGGATGTAGGACATACATTTCCTAAGCCACCTCAAGCCCTCCTGCCAGCCAGCTTTGGGTCCTGCCTCCTTCAGCACAGGCCAAGGCGCTGACAATAGAGTCAGAGGGGTAGGCCTCCACCACATGCAATGTTCTCATCTGGAGAACTCGGCCAGCCCCAGACAGGTATCACCTAACACTCCCAGGACTCTTATCCAGCCCATCACTAGGGGTCAATGAGGACTGGACTTTTATATAGGGGCCAGATGTACACCCATCAGGCAGGTGTGAACACACTCACATCTTTTCAGAATACCATGCAGGAAGAGAGCAGGCACAGATACATGAAGACAACTGAGGTCTTGGATCAGACCAGAGATACCCTGCATCAGGCCAGAATTCTCCTATCATTGCTTGGCTAAGCAGCGCCTGGTACATCAGCATATTTATCAAACACAAATAAGGGGCAAAGAAATGTCATTGAAACATAACTTGTGTAGAGTCGAAGCTGTTGGGCTCTTGGTCTGCTTTAGGTTTTAATTCAGCCATCAGATCTCAGGACCACCACCAACTCTGGGCACTTCGGCATTCCCTCTGACGGATGCAGCCCCTCCTCCCTTTAATCCCTCGTTTACTATCTACACTGCTAGAGTGCCCTAAATGGTCTAAATTGTGTTCATTCTGCTCTGTCATTTGCTCCTCACAACAAAGCCTGCCTCAGCCACAGAGAATCATTGCTCCCTGTGTCAGAGAGGATATGCCGTGGAGAACTAGCAAGGCTGGGACAGACAGCAGGACTCTGGTTTCCCTGGTCATCTTACAGGTTAGCACAGATATTGGGTACTTCCCAAATGGCAGGCACACAGGGATTATGACTTCTACTGTGACCTTACACTGACAGTTATAGATTTTTCTTTAAATAAAAAAGGAATTTTCTTTAAATAATTTCTTTAAATTTACATGTAATATTTGAACCAGTTAAGTATTTTTTCGTATATATATAAAACGCATTTAATTATTCAGATATAAGGCTTACACCCATCCCTCCAGAAGCAGACATGTCCCCTTTAGGACACTGGGCCTAGAGCAGACTGCATGGAACACGCCATCCCATCTCCATCCCCAACGACCAGCCAGCTGTTTCACTGTGGAAAGGCTTGACTCTAAACCTGCATCCCCTGTCATTAAGCTGGGGAGACAGTCTCACTTTAGATTTGTTGCAAATCTCAATTAAGAAAGTGTGGATGTGAAGGCTTTGTAGACCAAAGGTTACTAAATAAAATTTAAGTGACACAAAGCCTTGCTAAGGGTCAGATGAGACAGAAAGGCAAAAAATGCTTTAAAAAGATAGCAGTCAGCATTTAAATCTTTAAATGACACATTCTTTCTGGAGAATGAGACAGCCTGAGGTTGTGAGGAGTAGGAAGGTTTCCCCAGTAATTAGATCCGGGCCTGCCAAGGGCCTCTCTTGTGGCTCCACTGGGCCCACAGCAGACACAGGGACAGTCTACTGGGTGCCAGGCCCAAGTTACATTCAAGTCAAAGACTGAGGCAGGCAGATTGTCACCCTCACCCTCCACCTGATCACTGAAAATAACTGATGTAGCTTAGAAACTTACAGCTTCTCTGGGATGCCTGGGTAGCTCAATGGTTGGGCGTCTGCCTTTGGCTCAGGGCGTGATCCCGGAGCCCGGGGATCGAGTCCCACATTGGGCTTCCTGCATGGAGCCTGCTTCTCCCTCTGCCTGTGTCTCTGCCTCTCTCTCTGTATCTCTCATGAATAAATAAATAAATAAATCTTAAAAAAAAAAAAAAAAGAAAGAAAGAAAAGAAACTTACTGCTTCTCTAGAAAGGAGACTCTCCCCAACTGTCCTTGGAAGATCACAAGGGCACAATCAAAAGACTGTGTGGAGACCAGGGGTGTATGAGAACTCTCTGTACTTTCTGTACAACTTGGCTATGAATCTAAAACTGATCTAAAAAACAAAGTTTATGGGACGCCTGGGTGGCTCAGCAGTTGAGTGTCTGCCTTCAGCTCAGGGCATGATCCCAGGATCCAAGATCGAGTAACTCATCGGGCTGCTTGCAGGGAGCCTGCTTCTCCCTCTGCCCGTGTCTCTGCCTCTCTTTCTGTGTCTCTCATAAATAAATAAAATATTTTAAAATAAACAAACAAACCAACAAATACAAGATTCATTTAAAAAAAAAAAAAAAGGACTTTCTGACACTAATTCCAAGGGGGTTGTTAGCTGCCCTGCCCTAGAAGGTCTAGGAAAAAAGGGGAGAGAGAAGTCATAAGAATGCCTACAAACATACCAGTGGCTAAGCCTTCTAAGGTATAAGTTCTAGAGTTCTGTAAGCATCAGACTTCTTGCAGCAACATTCTGAAAAGCTTGGAAATTTCAAAGAAAGTCAAATAAATATAGTACTCTGCAGATCTTAAACAAGGCTGGATGAGAGGATTAAACCATGTACCCAGGGAAAGGTTTGCACAGAGAAACTGCAAAGCAGTTCTAAAAATACCATGTGATTATCCACCACTACTGTTTCGGGGGGAAAACAGGGAGGAGACCAAAATCCAACACATACCTGGCATTGGGTAACACCAACCAGAGCCACAGTCCCCTCTGGCAGGTTGACAGCACCACTTAAATGGCTTCTGTCACCCAGCTGATCATTAACAGGAGGAGGACAGAGAGAAAACAATCTCCAAAACAGCCTTATTTGTAATTATCTTTCATGCTTACACATTTTGAGTTGGACTGCCTCCCCAGTTCCTCAGTGGGTCAAAGCTTCAGTAATGCTGGTGGGTATCAAGAAAGAACACACTAGACAGATGTGTTAGGATGTTCCAGCTGCTTAAACAAAACACCACGCACTGGGTGGCTTAAACAACAGAAACCTAAGTTCTCACAGTACTGGAGACTGGAGGTCCAAAACTCAGGTGCTAGCAGGTTGGTATCTCCTGAGGCCTCTCTACAGGGCATGTAGATGGCTGCCTTCTTGCTGTGTCCTCACATGGCCTTTCATCTGTGAGCCCCTCCTCTGTGTCTCTTCTTCTACTAAGGGTACTAGCTGTACTGGATCAGAGCCCTGCCCTTATGACTTCATTTAACCTTAATTACCTCTTTAGAGAGGCTATGTCCAAATATAGACACACTGGGGCATCAGGACTTCAACATATGAATGGCGGTGGGAGGGACAAATTAGTCCTCTAATCTAATGCAATGCCCAAGTCCAGCATCTGAGTTGGTGGCAGCTGCCAGTAGGAAGTCAAGGACCAGAGGTCCTAAAATGACCCTCCCATTTCTGCTTGCAGGAGGTGCAGTATCCTCACACTGAGGCAGAGAACCTGAATCCCTTCTCTCCCCTCTGGGCAACTGACCTGCTGGGATGGGGATGGGGGGAGCCTATGGTCAAGCACTAACCAGTCATTATCTCATTGAGTGCTCAGGGCAATCTTTTAACATTTGACATCCAATGTCAGAGATGGAAAAATGACCAGTTGAAGGTCATAACTCAGTACCAGAGCCAGGAAACCTCAATCCCAGGCCCCAAGCTTCTCTCTCACTCCCCACACCTGCTCTCTATATCTTTACAACCTTCAGGTCAGGCCTGAATGCAACATTTAAAATATATCTTTGACAAAAAGACCTAGAATAAATCGGAGCCAGATGAGGGCTCTCTCTAGGAAAGGCCGATAAAATTTTTTTCATGCAGAATTAAAGAAAGTCAAATTCAAATATCTAGTTTGTACCTGTATAATAAAAAACCATCTGGGAGCACCTGGGGGGCTCAGTGGTTGAGCGTCTGCCTTCGGCTCAGGGCATGATCCTGGAGTCCTGGGATCAAGTCCCGTATCAGGTTCCCTGCAGGGAGCCTGCTTCTCCCTCTCTTATGTCTCTGCCTCTCTCTGTGTCTCTCATGAATAAATAAATAAAATCTTAAAAAAAAAAAAAATCTGAACAAGAGCAAGAGCACAGGCATCTCTGTCTTTTTTGTTTGTCTCTTCCCCATTTATTGTTCTCCTCTGCATTAAGTGATATTTTCTAGTGTGACCTTTAATTACTTTATCCACACAATTCCAGTAAGACAAGACAACATTCCTTCTATGCAGTTCTATTCCCTTTTCCTTTTTGTTCAATTATTGTTACATGTATCATTATCTATATATATTAGAAACCCAAAAACATATTGTCACTATTTCTTTACTATTACTTCAAGTCTTTAAAGAAGGTGAGGGCAGGGCACCAGGGTGGCTCAGTCAGCTAGACGTCCAACTCTTGATTTTGGCTCAGGTCATGATCTCAGGGTTATGAGACTAAACCTGACATCAGGCTCTGCGCTGAGTGTGGAGCCTGATTGCGATTCTGTCTCCCTCTCTACCTCTTCCCTACCCCCACTCAGATGTGCACCCTCCCCCCTCTCAAAAAAAAAATCTTTAAAGAAGCTGAGAGAAGGAAAGCAAGTGTGTATTTACAGAGTTTGAAATATTAACCTTCTTATTTACTATTTCTGGTTCTCTTCCTTTTATCCTGTGGATTCAAGTTACCTAACACAGTGTAATTTCCTTACTCCAAGAAAGCTTTGCTCCCCTTTGCCTCCTTTATGCTATTATTGACAAATACATTACTCTTCTAAATGTTACAGTCCCAACAATATAATTGTATTCATATCATTTAATAAAATTGCTTTTTAAATCAGCTAAAAGAAGAAAGGGGGAGAGACACACATTTATACTGTCTTTTATATAATAACCAATCCTGGCATTCTCGGTGTCCTCATATGGATCTGAACCACCGTCTGTGGTCATTTGTTGTCAGCAAGAACTTCCTTTAAATGTCCTGTAAGACAGGTCTGCTAACAACAAATTCCTTTTTTTTTTTTTTGTTTTAATTTTAAAACATCTTTCATTCACATTACTAAGAGGCAGTTTTGCTGGATATAAGGTCCTTGGTTGATGGGGTTTTTGTCCTTTCAGGACTTTGAATACACCATCCCCCTGTCTTCTCCATCCCACCTCCATCATGTCTAGGGGATGTCCACTGTTAACCTTACTGGGATTTTCTGGTCCAATCTCATTTTTCCCTTGTTGCTTTTAAGATTTTCTCTTTTACCATCTTTTACTATGATGTGCTTGGATATGAACCTCTTTATATTTATGCTACTGGAGTTTCCTATGTTTCTTAAATGTATAGATTATTTTTCATCAAATTTGGGAAGTTTTCAGACATTATTTCTTCTCATATTTTTTTCTGTTCCTTTCTCCTCACCTGCTGGTACTTGTACTATATGTATGTTGGTATGTTTAATGATATCCCAAATTTCTCTGAAGCTCTGTTTTCATTTCCCCCCACCTCCCTTATCATTTGGAATGCATAATCTTGGGGTGCCTGGGTGGCTCAGTTGGTTAAGTGTCCAACTCTTGCTTTCAGCTCAGCTTGTGATCTCAGGGTTGTGGGATGGAGTCCCATGTAGGGCTCCACACTCAGTGAAGAGTCTGCTCGAAGATTCTCTCCCTCTAGCCTCCCTCCACTCATTCTCATTTTCTAACTCAAATCTTTTTTTAAAAATGAAATGCATAATCTCTACCACTCTATCTTCAAGTTTATTAATTCTGTCTTCCAATGGTGAACAACTAGTGATGTGGTCCTCTAGTGAATTCTTCATACCAGTTATTTTATTCTTCAACTCCAGAATCTCCATCTGGTTCAGTTCTTGTTGTTTTTAAGTAGGCTCCATGCCCAACATGGGGACTGAACTCACAACCCTGAAATCAAGAGTCAGATGTGAGACTGAGCCAGCCAGGCACCCCAACCATTTGGTTCATTTTTATACTTTCTAGATCTTTACTGATTTATTCTCTAATTGGTCAGATGCATCATCATGTCAGTCTTTGCTTCTTAAGTATGTTTCTTTAGTTCTTTGAATATATTTATCATTCTTTATCATGTCTTCTCTGAAGTCTTGGTCTGTTAAGCCCAACATCTCAGCCCTCTCCCACACAATTTCTGTACCTTTTTAAAAATCCCATCTCACGTTCTTATTTCTTTGCATGTCTTATCTTTTTTTCCTTGAAAGCTGGACCTTTTAAATATATTGCAGCAACTCTGAATGCTGTTCTTCTCCTCCCCAGGGGCTTGTTTTTGTTTCCTCTTTCAGGGGTGGGCTGTACTAGTTTATAGTGAAGTCTAGCCCCGCCCCATTCCACCCCACCCCTACAGTGGTGGTTCTCAGGAGGCACAGTGTTCCTGGGATGAAAACGGTTTCATTAGGGCTCTCTGCTCCTCTTCCTGGTCTCCTTTAGGCTGCCTGTCTCTGATGTCATCACACCCAGCAGTGAGGCTCCAAGAGTTGCTGGCTGGTTGTTCCGTTTTCAATAATATTCTGGGGCATCAATTTTTGCACAACCGGATCCAATTAAATATAGGTCTTTTTGCAGGGGTCATTTTTGATGTCAATGTTTGAGGTCTGTTCTGACCAGGAAGGTTCTTCCTAGCTGTCTTTTTCCCTGGTTGTCTCTAGCCTGAAGTTTCAACACTTGCTCTCAGGGAGCTACTAGCCTTTTGTTACTTGCTTACCACCAAAATCTCCTCATTTCTGAGAGTACTGTTAGGTCTGAACTTCCCCACACTCTGTTACAAATAAATTCAGTACCTTTGGGAGAAGCCTCAGAGCTTTCTGTTCTTATGGCCTACTTCTCACCTCCTTTCTGAGTCACTGCCCTGGAGCTGGGGTCAAGGACAGTGGCCCACTTCTCTCAGTGACATGCCAACTTTACAAACAATGCTGGGTGGGGGCGTAGCCCTTGATCTTCTAGGCTTCACTCTTCTCGAATTGAGCCTCTGCCCTACATGCAAACTGGGATGACAGAGGGCAATTGGGGCCTGAAGATTCTCAGCTTGGTAAAGAGCTTCCACCCTAGAGGCTAACTATACTTTCCTGGAATTTAGCTCTACAACACGGAGCTCAAGGGTAATGAGAAACGCTGGCAGCTTGCCCCTCCCAGGGAGATACTGTAGGCCTTTTTAAAAAAATTTTTTTAAATTTATTTATTCATAGAGACACAGAGAGAGAGGGGGCAGAGGAACAGGCAGAGGGAGAAGCAGGCTCCATGCAGGGAGCCCGATGTGGGACTTGATCCAGGGTCCCCAGGATCACACCCCAGGCTGCAGGCGGCGCCAACCGCTGCGCCACCAGGCCTTGATGGAAGCCCAGGGGAGAGGGAGCCACATATCTTGGCCACAACCAGCCAAGAGTATAGCTTCTGCCATGCTGAACTGGGCAGGAAAAAGTGGGCCACAGATCAAGTGCTACAAACTCTTACTGTTATTATTGAGTTTAGCTGGTTTTCCTGAATAAATATTTCTTCATTTGTTGTATGCCTTTAAAGCAATTTCCAGATATTTTAACTGATTACTTTCTTAAAACAGTTTTTATCAATGATTGTTGTTTTGCTGAGGAGAAGGTCTGCAGAACCTCTAATACTACTATTCCAGAAGCAGATTCTGATAAAATTTATACCTAAATTTCTATTAAAGAACAAAACACTATGTGCAAGTTCCTTTCACTCTAATAGTCCATGTTAAGGAAGTGGCATCAACCAGCAGAATATGAATTTTACACTCTAA
Organism: Canis aureus; assembly: GCF_053574225.1. NCBI lineage: Eukaryota > Metazoa > Chordata > Mammalia > Carnivora > Canidae > Canis > Canis aureus. Next base: position 46,992,023 of record NC_135621.1, read on the forward strand.
GAGGAAACTTCCCCCAGGAGGAACTGGAGCCATACCTTAAAAATACACTTTTTATTAATAATAACAGTCACCCAGATGTATATCATGAGTAGCAAGTCATTTGTAAATGTAAGGAAATGTTATCATGCATGGCAGGCATGCAATCACAAATCAGATCATCAGGAGGTCAGAGTAAGCAGATGAACCACATACATTCCTCAAAAATAAATACCCCTCAAGTAACCCCCTCCACACATAAGAGGCTCATTTCATTCTGGACCACTCAGCTGAGAAGGCCAAAAGGATTCCAATCAACATCTGAGAGCAATGTATTTATCTCTCCCAAAAAACAACTAGCTTGGGGTAACCAGGCATGGTTGAAAAGACTGTCGCCAGCACATTCTTGGAAGAAGTCACCAAGTGTTGTCCAGTCCCCAAAAAGATGGCATTCTCAGAATCCAAATTGAGGAGAGGGCTAGAAATGTGACAACACCAGCCAACCATCTCTCCCTGATGGACAGGGGGTAGTGGGTAGGATGGCTCCAACGCTGGCTCCGACATGCAGCAGCTGAGAATTGGACTGGACTCTGGAACACCCCCCCCCCCCCCGCCCAGCCCCAGACTCCCCATCTATAAAATAAAGATCCTCAATCACTTACAAAGCCCAAAGTCAATACTTAGCAAACCCATTACTCTGGACAGGGTTCCTCAATAGGCTCTGCTTCCCCTATGGGTCCCTCCAGATAGCAAACTGATGCCAAAAGGTCCAAGGGCTGTGCTTCTATACAGGCCCCAGGGGCACCCTTTCCAGAGTCAGCCCATGCCTCAACCTCCCCAAGGACCTGACTGCTCACCTTCACAAAGCTACCAAAAGAGTCATCCCTGAAGGGTCCCCTGAAATCTCACACCCCTGTGAGATTTCTTCCCAGTTGGCTGAAGCAGGGAAAATTCTAGGCATGAGATGGAAATCAGTGTTACGGGACATGATGTACTGGCCCCCAAAGATAGCATATCAACAGGGCCCACCCCTTCAGACAGTAAGAGAGATGTTCTAGTAGGGAAATCTCTAGCAGTTGCTTGCTTCTGGCCAGTGAGATATCAGTTGGGTGGCAATTTTTAAAAAAGCAAACCATGCTAGAAGAAAATGTTATAAAATATATTCTTCCCTGACAATAAGGGCTATCCTGAATAAGAGATCTACAACATAGATCCAATCCTGTCCCTAACTTGCATGCCCCGACAGTCCCTTTCCTGAGGCCCTCTTTCCCATCTATAGTATGGGGATAAAGAGGAACTCGGTATGTGACTGTTCACAAATGTGCCTTCTATCAGGGTGCAGGACTTATCTCTATATTAAATGCACTTGGCTGGCTGCTCTTTTTCTGTTGTTACATCTACCCATTATGACAGCTTTCCTCTCTTTACCTGTAATCAGGTTATCAGGTTTCAATGTTCTTGTCAACTTAAGTATGCTGCTTCTCCCTGGCTCCCCTCTGCTGGCTTGGAAACCAAACCATTCAGATGAAAACATGAGGGAATGCTTTAAAGAGAACATCCAATGGATGAGGGCCATACAAGCTCACAGACACCTGGTTTACCTTTGGCTTCCCAGACCTCACCCTGCACTGGGTCCATGGTGGTTGCTCATGAAACCCTTTTGCCTTACATGTTACTGGGCTACCAGGTCAGGGAGCAGCATACTTTTAGGAAGGTAGTTGCTGAAAATAGAGATTTTACCCCAAACTAAAAAAAATGGGAGAGGGGGCTCCTAGGCGGCTCAGTGGTTGACTGTCTGCCTTTGGCTCAGGTCATGATCCCATGGTCCTAGGATCGAGTCCTACATCAGGTTCCCCACAGGGAGTCTGCTTTTCCCTCTGTCTGTGTCTCTGCCTCTCTCTCTGTGTCCCTCACGAATAAATAAATAAAATCTTGAAAAAAAAAATCCACCATCTGACTATGTTACTACTCAATGTGAAAATCCTCTAGAAGTGCACAAAGCTCACTTCCTACTCCCTTTTGGAAATACAATTTGTTTTTGATTAGCAGGGTCTCAGCTACAATTAGATACAGATAGAACTTATTGTTCCTACTACTACTGTCTGAATGACACAGTTTAGGTTTTGATTTTTTTTTCTCCATCTCCATAAAGAAATACAACTTCACTTTACTTTTTCCCCCACTGTAATTTTAATTGTGAAATTAGCATCAAACATTTTTCTTTGGGAAGTGTTTTATTTTGTTCTAAGCAGAAAGGGTCCACATATTGTAAAACAGTAATTTTGGAAAACAAACAAACCCTACATGATCTATTGTGAAACTCAAAGGACCGAATTTTTCATCTCAAAGCGTTTTCTGGCCAGACCTGTGGCAGGCACAACCTGTCCACCCCGCACCTAGCTGTCACTACTGACAGGGGTCTCTAGATTCCCACCCTGTCTACTGAGAGGCCATGGTGTCACAGGGTAGCGGTAAGTCTAGGGCAAGGAGAAGTAAATCCTAGTTTCAAACAGAATGAGATGAAGGCATCCATCCTCACAAGGACAATGAAGGGTCAGGACCAAACCAGACAGATACCTCAGGAAGTACCTCATATCTAACCAATGAGTATGAATCCTCAAGCACTCCCTCCATGTTTAACCATAATGCCACAGGTGCAAGGACTTGGGGTGCCTCTATGAGGCCCAACTGAGAAGACCACCATAGCATGGACACAGCCCCTCCCACATGGGTGTCTTCATCATCACACGGGGTTCCATCCTCCAGAGCCAGATACTGTATCTCAAACCTTCTCTCTTTTTAGAGACTTCTGTGTGATGTGCAGCATGGTCAGAGAAAGGAAACCAGCAGAAAACACAACCCTGCAATAGGACATTCTTGACTTTCTAGGGCTGTCAGTGCTGTTCCTCGCTCCTCTTGCTCCACTTCTAAGCTTCCCTCCACCTTAGCAGATAGCATCGCCATGCCAAAAATATGGAGTCTTCCTGGTCTCCTCTATGGGCCCTTCCCTCCCCCACATCTAATCCATCAACAAGTCCTGGTGACACACCCACACTGGAGCCTTGCACACTATCCTCAAAGCTATCACATTCCACTAACTGCACTCCACTATTATAATGAGTTCTGGGCCTTTCTTGACTATCCATGTCACTCCACATATACATGGATCCTATGAAGATACTAATTCCAAATGGAAGGAGTGGAAAAGGCAGTCCAAATTTGGCAGCTACATAGGGAAAGATGTAAAAACCCTACACAAAATGCCATGTCATCCAAGGACAAAAACTCAAATAGTTAAAGATGCCCCAACCATCTCCCTTCTGGAAGCAAGTTATATGCCCAAAGTCATTGGGGGCGGGGGGCACATTCCTGTGCATCCTCTCAGCCTTAGGAAGAAAGGGGACAACTTCTCTTTTCTTTCTCTGCCAAGAAGAAAACTTTAGGGCCAAATTTCCCTCCGAGTGAGATTGTCGAAGGAGTCAGGCACCTCAGGATTACAACACAGGGTCCAGAGTCACCAAGATAAAAGACACTAAATCACTTGGTACTGATGGTGTCTACAGAGGGTGTGTAAATGACAGCTCCATTTGGTGCTTCAGTGAACCAGTGCCCATCAGTCATTCAGCATGACAGGACCTTTGACCAAGGACAACCACAAAGACAGGGATGGGTTGCAGGCCAGGCCTGGTCCTCAGTGTGTGCCTCCACTCTCCTGCACCATGCCAATTTTACCCACTAAGCCATCCAATAGCTGATGCCTAAATCTTTCTCCCTTGGCCCTAAGGACTCTCTTGAGGCCCAATGCAGCATCCTCAAGTCAACTAGCCACCAGCCGTGGACTCATGGCACCTACTGAAGTGTAAGAACACATTCTCCTCAGAATTGGCTTCTCCTGGATTCTCTTTGGGGCCCCACTGTGCTCAGACAGATCTGACATCACTTTCCATCCATCAACCAAACTGGTCATTCAGTTCTGTCCTCTCTCTCTCTCTCTGAGGTTTCTCTGCTCTCATCACTTTCTTCTCTAATACCACTGGCACCCCACATAGGGCTAGGGCAATAGGCTCAGAACTGCCTCCCCATGAGGCTGAGAGCCAAAACTACATCACATATACACTCACACACATGCACAGGCATGCACTCACTTAAAGGCAAGGGCCCGGAATATTTAGGTTGGGGTGCAAGGCTTCCTTCCAGTCCCCTGAACTTGCAGTTTTCATGTCAAGATCCCACAGCACTCCCCCCACACCCAGATGCAGGAGCTGGCTCCATCCCCTACACTTCTCTCCCCGAACCCCTGCCTCAAACAACCCTCCCTCTAAGGAACTCTGGCTCTGCTTCCTGTTTACACAGCTCATCATGTGTCTAAAACTTCTCTTCCACTGAGTTCTTTTCCCGGTTTAGACTTCACTGCTTTCAATCAAAACCCACTACAAGACTCAAGGAGCATGAATCATTCATTTGGGACACAGCAAGAGAATGTGTGACTTCAGAGTCAGAGTGAGAATCTATGCACAGAGATATCACCACTGCAGAGACAATATCAGAAATGGAACTCAGACTGAGGTCTGTATCAGTTTACAAATATAAGATGGTGTCTGTAGAGCCCACAAAGGAGGCAGAGCTGGTCAATGGAGAAAGATCTGCAGTTATTCTTTGCTAGTATTTCCACTTATGTGTTTTGCTTTTGTTGCTTAAATAGATAGGAACTGAAATTACAATATTTTTTGCCACTCAGTGCCCAGATCTTAGTTTCTAATACCAATCTCCAGTAAAAGGGATGAGGATTCTTTGGAGAAATGGCTGACTCTGCGGCAGGGGCAGGAAATGTACAAGACCAGCCTGGAGTATCCTGTGGTATCAAAAAGGAAAGATGTGCTAAAACAACGACAACAAACAAACAACAAACCAGTAAAAAAACCCATAATACTGGGAATATGTCAAAGGAGCCAACGAAAGAGCTTCCGACGGCCAACGCTGAAACAATGAGAATAAAAAAATAAATAACAAAAAAATAAATAAATAAATAAATAAATAACCTAATACTGAATTATAAACCTAAGTACAAAATAAATATCCATGAGTCCACACTAATATAAATGAATGAGACTGGATTAATAAATGAATGAAGAAGAGACAAATCGCTTATACAGAAGAACTCCAAATAGTTTATGTAAATGCCCCTGTCCCTTCAAAGAGGTAAAGCCTCTCACCCCTTACCTGTGGGTGACACAGGGCTACTGCCTTCTGCAGAGAACATTGTAGAGGAATAGGGGAGGGTAGCTTTCCAGGGGAGAAATCTGGTCACGTCCACAGTGTGTGCCCTGCTATGATGTGACCAGAAGAGCATTACATCTCAGTACTCTTCTTCTTCAAAACCCGTATGCCCAGTATAACAGAAAAACACCAGACAAACCCAGAAGGAGGGTGGGTGATAAATACCTAAATGGTACTCCTCAAAACTGTCAAGGTCACCAAAAGCAAGAGAAGTCAGAAATTCTCACAACTCAGAGGATCCTAAGGAAGCAAGACAAGCAAGTGTAACATGGTGTCCTAGATAGGATCTGGGGACAGGAAAAGGACATTAGGTAAAAAAAAAAAAAATAAGGAAATCTAAAGAAAGCATGGAGTTTAGTTAAAAATAATGTATCAAAAAAAATGTATCAATATTGGTTCATTAGCTGTGACTAATATAACAACATAAGATGTTAACAATATGGGAAACAGGGTTCAGAGGGGGTCGGGAGGCAGAGCTAGTTACAGTATTTGTAACTTTTCTGTAAACCTATAACTATTCTAAAATTTAAAAATTTACTTAAAAAAAATAATCTTAGCTCTGAGTCAACAACCTTCCCCGTCCCTCCTACATTTTTTCCTTCAACCGGAATGGTAACCTATACTTTATCTCCCCACAGCCTCCTTAGGAGCCAATGCTCCAGTCTGCCCCACGCCCACCTCAGGTGGCTGAGGTCCCCAGTGCTGCGGCTCCAGGTCAAGGCACACATTCTCCTCACATGACAGTTCCCACCGGGCTGAGGCCGTCAGAAGTAGAGCAATCAGACATTTGAGAAGCAGCTGCCTTGCCCTTCATGCAGCCGGGCCTTCTAAGAATTGACTTCTATTCTTAGACTCCTCTGATGTAACTCTTCTGCAGGAATCCAGTCAGTGATCTAAAAGCTCTGCGGGCTAGGCCTGATTTACCCAGCCCAAGTTGCAGGGCCTCTGGGCGACCCTGGGGCGCTCCTTCTTCCAGCTCCCCTAAAAATCTACTGGTTTCCACCTTTCAGGCCATCAAGGTGCACCACTGCTTGGGGGAAAGGGATACCAGGCTGATGAAAACATGGAAGGGGTTCCTCTTTCCAAAGGCAATTAAGAGCAGGGAAAGGTGCAGGACAGGAAAAAAGCGAGCAGAAGAGGGAAGATGAGACAGACAACAGGGAAGCAAGGTGCTGGACGAGGAGGAATATTTTTCAAACTTTCCAGACTTTCAGTGCCCCAGGAGAGTTCACAGCACGCCTGCTGCTCCACAAAGTGTCACCAGGATGCATGGGATTCTTAGGTCATCTTGAGAGAGCACCCACAATGTATAGGTATTTCCTTAAACTTGGCCCAATTCATACAGAATATTCCAGGAAATGACAACTCACTTAACACAATTACGGTTCTCTATGAAGATCCCCAGAAAAAGACAAGAAAAAGCTAGAAACTGAGCCCTCCATTGGAGGGAGCAGTCAGGGACCAGAAATCTGCTGCCAGGGACCCTGGAAAGTAGTGTGGCCCACTCTGTGGGACTGTGGCAAATCTCCCACCATAGGTGGGGATTCAAAAATTCTACGTGGTCCTGTTTCTGATTTAGATTTCTCATCAGGAGGTGCCCCTCCTCTTATTGTAGAGAGTACTCTTTCAATGAAACTTAAATAATTTTATGAAGACGAGAGAATTTAGGTGGTTAGCAAACGCCCTGTTTTAGTCCTTCAGACAAGGTGTTCCCAACAGATTTCTGTTTCCTCAGTTACAGACTTACCTCAAGTAAAGAATATTCTACAAGGACAACAAAACTCTGGATTAACCCATTCAAAGGATGATGAATGAAGAAAGTCCTCAAAAGCCTCATGTAAAAAATCAACATACTTTCAAACATTAATAAGATGCTTATACTCTGAAATCAACAAAATTAAGCAGCTGGGTTCCCATCACCAGGAGAGCAGTGGCAGTGGTCCCTAAGTGACAGCTGACCCCACAGGTCAGGGGGACAACCACACACCAACTGTCCAGCAGCCTAGTGGTGCCACCGGCCCTGGTGGCTTTCAAGGAATCTGACCTTGTAGTAAGCCAAGGACAGTAAGCTCAGGAACTATAAAAAGAAAAACTACCATAGTCCCCTTACTGTTTAAGTTTGGACAATAAAGTGGGAAATCCTCACTCATAATCATACCTTTACTGAAGTTAACTCTTTCTGTTTTTATAGATAAGATCAGTGTGTACAACAGATACAATATCCTGCTTTTTCATTTGTACATTAGATTGTAAACATATTTCATGCTTTGCCAGGCTGCATGATGATCTTATTTGCTGCATCAGCACCTTCAGGGACACACACTTTTTTTTTTTTTTTTTTTGACACACACTTTTTAACTTAATCCAAAATATATCTTACAAAGGAGGTACCATGTGGCTATGTCTCCAGCTCTTACACAGCCAAGGGCGAGGCTGGCAAAGCTCCAGAAACCCTTTGTGGTTGTGGTAGTGGTCAGTCATTGCTGGTGCAAAGGCAAGAAGTGTTAATGGAATGCGGTCATACCCCTTTGGGCCAGGCCATCCCTGCACAAGCAGATGCACAGTAGAGCATGAATGTGCTCAGCCACTGTGTATATGTGTTGGAGGGGTGGGGGAAACTTTGCTGGAGGAGCTCCACCACAGTGAGATCAGAAGACTGAAGTCCTTGCTCTCTAGCAGGATCTCAGACTGAGGCACTCACTTGCAGCACTACTTTTGCAGTAACGTATTTTACACCATAAATTGCAAGATTTAATAGCAGCGTAAATGCCTGTTAGGGACACAGTAAATTATGGTTTGTTTATATGGTGAAACATTATGCAGAATTTTAAACGGAAATCACTGAGTTTACAATGACTGACAAGCAAAAAAAAATTCTAAGCTCTACCAATACAAATACACAGATGTACACACACACACACGCACACAAAGTGGAAGACATGAGAAGAAAATATATTAAAATGTTAACACTACTAGTGGTTGTACCGTAATTTTCTTGTTTATCTATTGGACCATGTTTTTCTAAACTCTTTATAATAAGCATGCAAAATTTTATTAACTGTACCCACATGAGGTTATTTAGTATCTCCATGCTGTGGGGGTGCTTGGGTGACAGTCAGTTGAGTGTCTGACTCTTGGTATCAACTTGGGTCTGATTTGGGATTGTGAGATCAAGCCCCTCTTCAGGCTCTGCTCAGTGTTCTGCTTGAGTTTCTCTTTCTTTCTTCCTCTGCTCCTCCCCCTGCACACACACTCTCTCTCTCTCTCTCTCATACCGAAATAAGTAAATCTCACACACACACACACACACACACACACACACACACACACACACACAGTGTTTTGGGCCCTCCTGCAGTACCCTTCTCACCCTGCTCCTGGGGCTAATTCTTCTTGGCCTCCCTCCAAACTCTGCTGGGAAAGCAATACCTCACCCCTCCCCCAATCTCACACAGTGCTCTGCACACATCCCCTCCATCACCCTAGTCACATGAAATGTGTCACACCTCACACTCTCAGCTCATAGGGTAGTGACTGCGGCTTGACCATCTCTATACCACAGGGCCAATAGACACAAGGTTCCAGCGGGCCTGGCAGACAAGCAGTAAGAGGGAGCAAAGACCAGGCTACACAGGAGAAGGGGACGCGGGAATGCAGAAAGCTGGGACCCAGGGAAAGCCAACTGGGGGCAGTTTCAGGAATAACCACAGGGCAGAAAACGGAAAGCTGTGGGTGTGGTGATGCTAGTCATCCCTGGAGACATGAGAGATATTAAAGAGGGAACAGGACTTCAGAGGCAGGTGCCAAGTCCTTTCTGGAGACCAGGGTAACCTAGAATGACAGAGGGCAGTGAAAGGAAGTGGAAACAACAGCACAGTCATGAGTCAAGTCCACTTCTGGAAGGAGATGTAGGATGAGGAGAGAAAGAATGTCTACTCCATTTTGAGGCCTCTTTCTAGGGAGAACCAACCATATTTCAGTTTATGTGAGGAGGCAAAGGGGCATCTATGAAGGGGGAAATGAGTGGGGAGCAAGAGCTTCTTTATGCAAAAGGAAAGGCTCCCAGCAGAGAGTGGAAAGGAGGGCTTCACTGAACATAAACACAGTCCATCTGACAGAGAGGCCATTTGGTCACCAAATCCTGGATGGCTACACAGCAGACAGTATCCCTGTCCTACCCTCCATGGGACCAGAGCAGCCAGCAGGAGGCTGGGACAGCCCAGGAAGAGAGGAAACAGAGAGCTGGTCTGGGCTTCTACCTTTAGGGCAGGACTCATGAGCCATGTTAGAGACAAGGTGTTTAAAGCAGAGACCATGGGGATGCTCAGTGGCAGATAGAAATTCCCCAAATGAAGCCAACTCTGCAGCAAAGGTGGACACAAGGCCAGCCTGTGCTCTGCCATGGAAACCTGGAAAGGCCCACACCCACTCAAGCATGCTCCCATGACAGCAAGGCAGGAGGGAAGAATAAGAGGAGGGAGCATAGTCCATCAGGACTTGGCTCCACCCTGAACTTGACCATTCATTGCCTTACCACCTGGGGCAGCCACAAGCCCAAATTCAGAACAGCTGTTTCTGACCCCAAGTATCTGAAGACAAACTGAGAATTAATAAGTAGTGCTTGGGATCCCTGGGTGGCGCAGCGGTTTGGTGCCTGCCTTTGGCCCAGGGCGTGATCCTGGAGACCCAGGATCGAATCCCATGTCGGGCTCCCGGAGCATGGAGCCTGCTTCTCCCTCTACCTGTGTCTCTGCCTCTCTCTCTCTCTCTGTGACTATCATAAACAAATAAAAATTAAAAAAAAAAAAAAGTAGTGCTTGCTTCTCATCCCCCATCAACAAGACTCTGTGAAGACAGAGTCACAAAATACAAGGGTTTAAGTGGGTAAAAAGAATACAATGCAAATTGAGGATGGTAGTAACCTCAGGGAGAGGTGCAGGTACATGTAGTTTCAGTTGTATTGGGAATTAAAATGTCAAGCTGAAGACATTATTTGTATTATTCTTCCTATGGGTTTTCATATAAAGTATCGCATAACAAAAATTTTTATTAAAATTAAGTAGATCCAAAAATAAATAAATAAAATAAAATAAAATGAAGTAGATCCAAAATCCCTGTTTTATATTTTCATGTACCTTTTTACTTTTCTTTTCAAAAAAGCGAAGTAGGTGTAATAAAATTTTAAATCTTCAATCAGAAGCCATGCCATTTCTTTTAAATGAGAGCATATGCACCTATCATTTTAGATCAAGACCTGGATGTCAACCACACTTGCCCACTATCAGTGTGGACTTGCTGGTTGCTGGTATCCATCCCCCAAGCCAGGCCCACTGGGAGATAACTCCATTCAGGCAGAAATGATGGCGGGGGTGGGGGGTGGTGGGGGGGAACCTCACAGCTGCCCACAGCCTGCCCCTTTCCACCTTGCAAGAGAGCCAGTTATACCTGTCCAGAAGTGCACAACTTTCATTTTTAACCCCCACCAGCCTGCCCTCCTTGCGGGGCCCTCACAGCCTGGACCAGGCGTGACTGATCCTTGACATCCACTGGGGCCCACCTGTGACTTGCACCAATAAGCTAAACCACACTTGGCCAAGATGGCGCTCAGCAGCAACTCAACCTGCCATTCCTCTGGCAGGGTGTTGATTTTACCCAGACCCCCAAGATCTTCACCCCCAAAATGTGATCATGTAGGAGTCGCAAGCACAAAGCAGGGAGAAAAGGGACCAGAACACAGGGTCCTCACATCACCCGCTTTGCCTCTTTCTTTACTGCTGCTTCTGTGTATTAAAACTGTTCAAGCTTTGGGGCACTTGGGTGGCTCAGTGACTGAGCATCTGCCTTTGGCTCAGGTCATGATCCCAGGTTCCTGGGATCCAGTCCCGCATTGGGCTCCCTGCAGGGAGTCTGCTTCTCCTTCTGCCTATGCCTCTGCCTATCTTTCACAAATAAACAAAATCTTTTTAAAAAGAAAAAATAAATAAAACTATTAAGCTTTTAAAGTACACAGTGTTGAGCTAATAAACCAGCAAAAGATTTCACATAACCCAACTCCAGTACGGTAGGCTCAAAGCAAAGGAAAAAGAAAGGCAAAAGCGCTTGTTGCTGCAACCTTTCACTAAAGAAAAGAAAGCCTGGGGATGCCTACGTGGCTCAGTTGATTAAGTGTCTGATTCTTGATTTCAGTTCAAGTCACAATCTCAAGGTCAAGGGTTTGGGCCTTGTGGGCCCCACACTACGCATGAAGCCTACCTGGAAAACAAACAAACAAACAAGTAAATAGAACAAAAAACCTGGCCCGGAGGTAGGGGTGGGGTGGTACACCCCTGAGGTCCAGCTACCAAATGCTCAAGCCCAGCAAGCATCCCATTACAGACTGTGGTTACTTTCCTCTCCTTCCTGGGACTCTGCAAAGCACAGTTTATTAGGAGGGACAGCAAAATGCCTAGAATTCTCTCCAAACACAAGCCTGCTTGCTTACGCTGGATCACTTGGAGATATAATAAAGTCTCCTCATAATTTTGCTATTGAGGCTTCATGTAATAAGATCATTTCATATGGAGAAGTATGGCATTAAATTACATAGGGAATAGTGTCATTGAATCTTTATACCTAAAATCACTTTAGACAGGTAAAACATGCCAACTTTAAGGCAAATAAATGCAGTTCCATAAAGAACCCAAGGGATTAGCCAGGGACCGATGGCAACCAGAATAAGTGACTCTAAACAAGAGAGGGTTTCACCTGCCAATGAGTTAGGGACAGATGGGGCTAGGCAGGGCTAGATATAGGGCCACGGGAAGCAGTCTCACAAAAATCCCCAAAATGATGAAGTGTAAGGAAACTAGAGATAAGGGAACAAGCCAGACCACTCTGCCCTAAGGTGTGGGTGGGGAGGGTGTCTTGTTGTAACAGCTACTTAATGACCAACAAAGAACAACCAGACCCCAAAGAAGAAGTAAGCCATTAAAGATGTTATCAATAGTCCTTACTCAATGGTGATGTCAATAGATAATGTTAAAAGGATTTAGGTTCCCTGATTAGGCTCTCAATGAAACCCAATCCCACAAGCCCTCAGTGGCAACCCTGTCGGGACCCCTCTCACTCCTGAGAGCTTTCTCTGTATCTTTACTTAATAAACTTCTAACCCTTTACTCACTCTCCTGTGTCCATGATATTCATTCTTCAACTCCATGAGACAAGAACCAAGCTCTCCCATATCACCAACTGCAGTACATTTGAGACATGCCAACTGACCGAGCTGGCACTAGCACATCAAATGCCTTGAGGCTTTTGGGAAAGACACGCAGTTTCTTTCCTTCTAGAGCATGTTCAGAAGATGTCTTGACCCCACTCATAGGGTCACACCATGTCCATCAATGCTCCCCCGACCCCTCCTATTCACAAACCCTTGGCGCCTCTGTGGGGTGAGGCTTTACACTGAGTGACATCGATGACCTCACCATAGAAGCACCAGATGCAAGAAAATGTCACAGGTGCTCTAGTTAAATTCTGTTTTGTTAGGACCCAACTCAAAAGAGTTTGGAGTTGAAAAGTAATTAGTAAGTGAATTAGCAAATATCTGGTGTGCTGCCTGCTGTAAATGCGCCTGCCAGGGCTCCCACATAGCCATGGACTGACTGGCATGTGAGGATGGGGCACACATCACACCACTCCTCATTCTTATTGCCAGAAGGGTCCAGATCCAAGGCATGCAGTGGCCCTATCTGCTTGCTCACCCTCCCCAGGCTGGCACAGGGGAATGTGGCTGGAGACAGACACACGGGCACCATGCGCTACACCTGGAACAAGGCAGGTTGGTTAAAGATTCAGTCCCATGGAGGGCCTGGGGCTGCACTGGCTACTCAGGGGGGACACAATCTGCCTAAAAAGGCTGCTGGCCAGAAGCAAGGGACCAAATGTGTAAATGCACAGTGGCTGGCTGGTCACCTTGGTCACTTGCTCTCCAGCATAACAGGAGCCTACCTAGGTCTAAGACAGCCTGAGAGGACAGAGAGCCAAAGGAGAGGAAGACCAGCCTCTCCACAGCTGATAGCAATGCGACATTTTCGCTGACTGCGCTCCTTTGCACTAACAGGTAAAGTTACAAAAACAATCCTTCCACAGCAAAATCTACACTGAACCAACAGAAACCATGACAGGACACTGGATAAAATCTGAACCCATGTCTGAGCCTCCCTTCCCTCCTCTGCAATTGGAAGTGAATAATAACCACCTTACCAGGTAGCTGGTGCATCAAAATCCTTGAAATATGCCTGGCACGATATCTAGCATGTGAGCCAACCTCTTGGGGATGAGTCCTCCACCTGTCCAAGACTGTGAGAGAGCAGGACCCTCTGGGGGCTCCACCAGGTACCCTCACAAATCAGGAAAAAAAGGCTTTCTGCTTCCCAGAGGCTGAGAGGGTAGCCCAAAGGGAAGGATGGTGGCACTGCTGGAAGAGAGAGCCCTGTAGCTCCTGTTGGAAGAGACTGACCTCAGGCAAGACCCCTGGAAGCAGCTCTCTGGCCCTCTAGGCTATTTGGATGCAATTTCTAAGGCCATGAGAAGATAAAAGCATCTCTGGGAAAGGCCTTCTAGGAAGTCACCAACCATAGGTCTGAGGGGCAGTTTTAGAACCTGGTCTAGCCCAGGGCCACGCATGAAGGGCCCTAGAGATCACACATGGCAACAGCTCAACTCCCGTGGCCAACCAGAAGCCAAGGAGACTGGGCAGGGTTCATTTTTCTTTTTTAGGTGACTCTCCCTTGGGAAAGAGAAGAGGGGAAAGAAGTTTGTTGGCATCCTCTGTACCTCAGATTCCATTTGTGACTGTTAATTTGTTTCAGAGAAGCTGGCACATGACAGATGTTTTATGGACCAAAGTAAACCAAATGGGACCCCATCCTCACCACCTGCCTGTGTCATAGACAATATGGATTACGGGCTATAAGTGGGTTCTGTGCCTCCTGGCACACTTGAGAAGATCCTAACACATCATACCTTTCCAATTTATAAACAGCAGGGCCACAACTCTGGTCCCCATGGCTGGAACAAACTGGTTCAGACCAGTTATTCCCATGAAGAGATGCCAACAACCAAACTATTCATTCATCTCTGAGGCCTCTGTAAATGAGAACTGGCATGTAGCTAATGGTGAAAACAGCTGGCTCCTGGCTTTTGAGTCACCTTGCTAAACTCATCGTGATAGGGTAGCTTTGGGACATCTCATGAGGCACAAGCAGGAGGAAGGAGCTCCTGCCAGAGCACCGCAGATTCTGTGTCCCCATCAGAACTGCCGCCAAGTAGAGCAGGGCCACGAACCCCACACCACGCTCTTAGAGTCAGCCAGGCTATCAATTAACACTGAAAGAAGTAGCCCAGTTTTCAGAAGGTAATAAAAATGAAGTAGTATCTCTAGTGGAGGGTGGAAGAGGGATAAGTGTCCAAGACAACTCAAAGAGCACTCTGGAGACCTTGTAGCATCACCTGGGAGCTTGTAGGACAGGCCTGGAGGATTAGAGCCGCCTCCCTGGGGGCGGAGCCCAGCACCAGACCTGGAACAATTTGTCCAGGTAAGTCCTAGATCTAGTTTCCTGGCTTAGAAAGAGGCCTGAAGCTTGACACAACTGTGTTCAATGAAGTCCTCATGCTCTATGAAAACTCAGACTTCCCTCTTTTCAATACACTGAAAAAAACACAAGAGGAAGACCAGGGTGTGAGCTATGTTCACACTCACTGACAGAAGAATGGACCACAGAATAAGGCAGGACTGAATGAGTCAGAGAGCTGCGTCTTCCTCAGCTGTTCCCACCCCAGCCTCCCACTCTCCCCTCTACTGCGGCACCCTCTTCACAGCTGTGTCGGTGACCAACAAAAAGGTCAGAAGAGAGATCACCACCATTTGGTGCAAGGGCTGTGTATGTGTGTGTGTGTGTGTGTGTGTGTGTGTGTGTGTGTAACTCAACACCTGCCTACAGTTAACTCAGAATCTGGGCTGAGGGCTGCCCTACCCCCACTGTGACCGGAAGTGCAGCAGAGCCAGGTGGAAAGCCACTCTGCAGCCGGCCACCTCTGCTCTGGAATCCCTCAGACTCTTGGACAAATGACCCAGCCCTCGATCAGCAGACAAGAAACGGAATGTTGTAAAAGCTCCCCTGGACACAGAGACATCCTGAGTCTGGACCGAGCAGGTCCTGCCACGAGAACGGAGGCCTTCACCAAAACCAGTCTGTTCAGCTGGCCTGAGGCTGTCCTCTTGGGTGGGAGGGAGGACACTGGGACTTAAACACAGTGTGCATGGAACAGGAAAAGGAAATACCCACAAATTAAAAAGTACACCCTATTTTAGCACTAAACACATATCCCTCTCACACAGAGCAATGTCCAAAATAGTCCAGCCTATTTTAAGGAGATCAAAGGAGTTTCTAAATGGGCTACAAAGCCAGCCTAGAGTCTGGAAGATTAGGGCTGCATAATAACCTAGGGTTAGAGGCTGCAGATGGTGTTTAACCACCTCCTACTCCAGCCTATTTAAGGCCCAAGAGACTGGGACCCCTAAGAGCTAAACTGGCTGCTCTAGTCCTCCTGGCTCAAATTCCATCCTCCACCTCTGATCTTTCCTCCCATACAGGGGCTCAGGCCACAGGAGTCAGAGGAGTCTGCAGCCTGTCCTCCCTCACCACTGTGGTCTCCTGGGCAGGAGAGCACTCCTCCATAAATCGTCATAGGTGGGGGATGGGGAGCAGGGTGTGGTGGAGGGAGAAAGCCTCTGCTTGTCAGCCAGACTTTGGGCTGAAGAGAGTCAGTCACTCTTGGAGGGACTATGACTACCAAGGTCTTACTCTCTTACAAAGGGAGGGAAGCTCCCTCAACACCAACATTGTGTCCTGGGTGATGGCCAGCCCAAACAGCTCAAGATTTGCTGGAACTGAGGCCCTGGTTAAACCTTTCTTGTTAGGCTGTGGTCTGCGAACACTGTTGAGTACCCTAGAGAAAGGCTGCAAGCAAAGATGCCCCTAGATTGGGGAACAGGGCTTGAAGCAGTCACTGAGACCATGGTTTCCCCAGCTCAAGCAGGATGACCAGAACATGCCACCACACCTGCTCATGACAAAAGGTGAAGGGTGTGCTGATGTGGGCACCTGAAGGAGGCAAGATGGCAGACGGAGGGGTGGGGCATGCCTCCTATCCCTGGAAGGGGGCCTGCCCCACAGTCAGGAGCACAGTCTGAAGCCAGATCATCTGTGTTCCAATCCTTGCTTTGCCACTCACCAGGCTAGGCGTAACGGGCACTAACTGGCTCAACCTCCTACTCCTCAGTTTCCCTGTCTGAAACTGGCCAAAGAAGCATCTACTTTGGCTGTTGCAAGGACATTATAATTTCATCCCCACAAACTATGAGGCACACAAAAAGCTACTTAAGTGTTTGCTGCTACTCATTATTACTATCACTACTACCAAGGCCATGTGACACTCCCAAATCCCTGTTGACACTTCCATCCATTCAGAAATAAGGGTTCTGGAAGCACTTGTGCCAACCCACTAGATCAAGACAACAGGGAAGGGGCTGAAAGTACCCAGAGAACAGAGAAAACTTACAACAGGAAATAAGGCCTTGATGAAGGTCGATAAATCTATTAAAAGAACCCATTAAAAACCTGGCTAGAAAAGAATGGGTCAGAGGGCCCTGTGAGAATTTCTACCCTGGCAACCTGGAACTCAGAGGGAGGTGGGCCCCACTCTACTCTGGCGCTGGGGAGGTGTCCTGGAACCCCACCCTCAGCAGAATTCAGCCTCCAGACATTTCCTCCCTGCACACACCCAGGGCTGGGCCACAGTGCTTTGGTGACTCCAGGGTGGGGGACTGGAAACCCGGGGGCAGAGGTGGGGGTTAGGGTGAGGGTGCTGCTTGTCCCCACAATAAAGGGTGTGACCCAGCTGGAGATAGTTCCTGCCCCGAGGTGCTCCTCAGACAAGCAGGGCAACCTCCTGTCAATGTGGAAGGGTGTTTGGACTGAAGCCAGTCGAGTGTGTGTGTATACAGAACCTTAGAGCCCAGGTGCCGGTGGCACTGATGCGTGCGGCCCAGCGATGCCTGACCAGGAGGCTGGGGTTACCTAGCCCTGAATAAGCAAAATTCAAATTCTAGGAACCATCAAGACTCAAATCTTTAAAAGCTTTCTGCAATCTTGATTAAAAAAAAAAAAAAAGTTTCCTATGGTATGAATCTTCATTATCCTATGTGCCCATTCTAATTAAATTCTTTCAAAAGTTTTGAGATTTAAAAAAAAAAATTCAGGTGGCAAGTCTGACTCATTTTATTAAGGAGAAAAACGTGGGCAAAACCTCATGGCAAGGCAGGCTTGTTACCACAAAGCCATTCCACCATCAAATCTCGACTACTCGTGGGTGGGTTAAACATGTGGATTCGCCTTTGGGAAACCATGAGAAGGTTTCTGTGGGAAAAAATTAAAACCATGATAACTGCACTCTACGGTTATTTGCAACTGCTGGCAACAGAGGGGGACACACAGGGCACACTCCATAAATCCTCCTGCTACAGAAGCAGGCCCTTCCCCACCGTGAAGAAAGCTGTTCCCTTCCTCCCGGAACCCCCACCCCAGTAAGGAAACAGGGAGCCCAGAGTGGGCTGCTGGGTTCACCCCCACGCCACACAGCCCTGTCTGCCACAGCTATAACCATTTTTGGTCATGCAATCGAACACTGACACTTTAAAGCAGAAAAGCAATATATCTGTAATAGTCCAATGTGCTAAATTTTACATATAACTTTTCCCAGATTAAACTCCTTTTGCACTACGTTTTGATTCCTTCTGTGTCACCTGTGATTTTGCTTTATCCAAGGCCCAGCCTCCCTCTCCAACCTCTTCTGCTTTCCTGGTTGATCAAGAATTGAGTTTCAACAGCTGGGGAGAGAGAGGATTTGTACTTGAAGTACCGCCCACCCGGTTTTAGAAGGCTCTCTGTAACCTGGAGATCCAACAGGGCTAACTAACTCTCTGACTTAAATGAAATCCCTTCCAGGGCTCTCTCAGCACACAGGGGATGCGCTCCAGAGCCCTTCACCCGGCATGGACCATCCACCTCTCTGAGAAAGCAGTTTCTCTCTGGCTTTCACGTACACATCTCCATGCCTTTACTCTGGTCTCCTCTCCATCTAGAATGCCCTTCCTGTTCTTGTGGGCTTGGGCTTGACAATTCCTACTCATGCTTGCCCAGTTTAAATAACAGTTCCTCTGTGAAGCTTCTCCCACACCCAGGCAGAAATACCCTCTGCTCTTTATGACACAGCCCTCCCTATAGCCATAAAGAAAAACACCTTTAATACACTCTAAATCCCCATCTCCTGCGAACTCCTCAAGGGAAGGGACTGAGTCATCTCCATCTTTAACCCTTTAGTGTTCAGCACAGAGCTGACCCATGGAAGCAGCCCCAAACAAGCTTTTATTAAATGATTAAATGACTAAGAAACATAATTTTTTTTATCTCTAGTGCACCAGACAGGTTCAGTACATAAGAAAAAATTATTTGGAAGTGCTTTTTATCGATAAAATAGATGTTTTCTTAAAAGCCATGACTCTAAAGTAATGAAACCAATTTTTCTGCTCTTCACTTAGGCTGATGTCAATGGCAATGTGCAAAGAGAGTCTATGAACTGCTAGGGACAAGGCAAACTGCCCGAGTGGTGGCACTCTAGGCCACGACTGGTTGAATGGGTCTACAGGCTCCTAGTACCTTACAGAATACAAGAAGGCTAAGACCTGGGGTCAGGAGCCTGGTTTGGATCTCAGCTGTCACTCACCAGCCAGGAGACAGTAGTCAGGCCAGTTATCTGCTCCAACCCTCAATGATATCTGTGGAGTGAGTGAACAGTGACATGGCACCAGTCAGGGCTCATCTCACCCCAAGCTCTTCAGAGCACAGAACACCAAGATTTCTAAGGGATTTCCATGTTGCAAAGAACACAACACACCTCTAATTACCTTGGAGGATATCCTGGTGTGTAGGAGTCCTGCTTAAAAAAATAAAACCTGCCACAGACCTACCAAGCACCTAGAAGGATGCGAGATAGCCCTCAACTGCTCTGCCATGGACACCAAAATCCAACTCAGCCACAGGTTGATCTTGAGGCCAGCAAGGTAATATTAGATACTATTAATACAAAGAGAGAATAAAGAGACTAAAAGCCACAGTGATTTCATAACCCATGTGTATGGCTTTCCACATAAGCCTAAATTAATGCATGTTTTCAAAGAAAGAGGACCCAGAATCATACATATCTATATATGACAGACCATCTCCAAGAGCATGCACAAAAATGCTGGTCCTGCTGGTGGCCTCTGGAGAGCAGAACTGGAAGACAAGACAGAAGCCATGATTTTTGTCTCTATACCTGTAATTTTTGAGTGATGCCACAAGTAAGGAACACCCTCATAGTATGTAACTATTTAAGACATGTAATAGCCTCAAATAAGTTTTGAAACTGTCCCCCAGTGAATAAATTGTATCTTTCCCAGTATCATAAATATTAACTCTCAAACGTTTCATTCCACTTCCTGGTGAAGTGGGAAGTCAAGATATTTAAGACCCAGATCAGCTTTTTAATGCAGTGTGACCTTGGGCAGGCATTTAACAAAAGTTGTCACTTTCAGCTTCTGAGAAACAAGTAAACTACGCCTCTCTGTTTCCAGGGGAGACTAGACAGACAAAAAGCACCCCATGCACTACGCAAATAGGAGCTGTTGACCCTCCTGGACCTGAGAAGGACAGATGAAGAATGAGTGGATGAACACAGGGAAGGTGGGACGGTCAGTGGGCCAGGAGGACACTCCAAGGTGCAAGGTGTCACAGGCACCCACTGATTCACCAAAGCTCAAAGGCAGCAACTAGCCTTGCGGCCATGACCTGGCCTCGGTGCTGCTGCTGTGTACATACACACCACTGACCCTTCTGCTCTGGACAGGTTTTGGAGGAATTGTCAGGGGCTGCTGGGTTCCAGTACAGCTGTGTATGTTGTACCCTCCTCCCCTGATGAAGGACCCCACTCGTGGCTCCTACTTATCACTGCCAACAGCCCCCAGCTCTTTACTGATGTCCAGAGGGGAGGGGGGTATGGACAGAAACAGAAAAAATAGAATCACAAAGAATTCTATTTTCTCATTGGAGGAGCCATGGCCCAGGTGATACTCTTGGTTCCCCACACACTCCTGTGGGGCACAGAGGAGGGACAAGGACAGGTAGTTCTCAAACACAAGCTCAGTACTGATGCCAGAGTCAGTGGGGCCTCCTCAGCACTTTCAACATCACACAAGGTGGTCCCCACTTAAGTCAGCCTGCACCCCGGCCAGACCCTCCAACAGTTTGCCTGGCATGGGGTGGAAATGCAGATCTATAACCTGATCTCCACGTGCTGTGACTTCAGCCACACAGGGGTTCTTGGGCACTCCTGGGGGCTGAGGGGTCTGAGGCAAATCCACTAATAGGGCCAACAACATGCTGAGAGCGTCAACGTTTATGGGATATTGGGGGTGGGGTGGGGAAGAAAATTGTAGATCCCTGGGCTAAGCATTTCAAACCTGCAGTCCACTCACCAAACACTGAGCTTGTCCCTGATTCCCAAAAGCTCAACCTGGGGTTTAGCCTCTGAGAAACAGCAGATTCACAAGCCTAATGTCCAAAAGCACCATCATCCACACCTTCATCCGCAAGACTTTAAACCTCTCAGATGGCCTAATAAGAATATTCCAAATGTGACGAGATACCACAGAAATCTTAAGTTAAAAAAAAAATGCACATAACATACTCCCACCTATTATATATTTTGATTCTACATTTTCTCCTGAAAGCTTAGTGAGATTGCCAAGTTTAAAGAAAAAAAAAAAAGCTTTTCAAAGTTCAAATATTTCTTTTTAACCCAACAAAGGCATTCATCTTTTCCTCCTACACAAAATGGCTGTAAAATAACGAAACAGTGTCTCTCATGGGGCTTAGGTCAGGACATTATTCAATTGGCCATCTGCAGTGGAGCTATAGACACACATATGCACACATCTAACACTCATGGCTAAATCTGTTTTATTTTTTAAAAGATTTTATTTATTTATTCATGAGAGACAGAGAGAGAGAGAAGCAGATATAGGCAGAGGGAAAAGCAGACTCCCCATGGGGAGCCCGATGCAGGACTCGATCCTAGGACCCTGGGATCATAACCTGAGCCAAAGACAGACACTCAACCACTAAGCCACCCAGGTGCCCTGCTAACACTGTTTTAATGTGACCTCCAATCAAAAGTTTGCCCAAATCATTCTGGTTTCTGATACTACGGATTGAATGGGTTATAGCAAGAGGGAAATGCATATTGAAACCTATTTAAAGAAGACCCGTGAAGGTTTCCTTGGAAATGTCTTTCAGCTCCTCCTGCAGCCTGGCCCTGCACCACACCTGACCAGAGGCAACATCCAAAGAAGTTACCACCCAATCGACCACCACCTCTTCCACAATCCTGGAATCACACTTCTTTCCTTCTGTTCCTTAAGTGCCTGGCCAAGAAGGGAGAAACACCCCATCAACTCTCCTTGCATGGGCCCAGGGTGCTGGGTTCCAGTTCCCGCCATGCTTTCCAATGGAGGGGAAGGGAAGGGTTGTCCACTTGGGGACAGACCTACCAGGCAGGCCCTCAGTTCCCTTAGAGCTCAGAGCTTGTGGCAGGTGAGCTTCCTGCTCCCCTTTATGCAGTGGGTGTGTACAGGCATGCAAGGCTCCTGTCAGGAGGCATCCAGATGGAGGTCATGAGTTCAGGAGACATTCAGAGTGGGGCACGCCTGTGTTTCATCAGCCCCCACCCTACTCCCCCACCATGCCCCCAAGTCCAGAGCTGGGCTCCTTAAAATCCAAGGACATGACAAGGCAAAAAGTAGGATTCTAGAACCTCAAGAAGTGAAAAGGAAAGGAAAAAGGAAAAAAGAAAAGGTTGAGGAAAGTCTTAGTGGCAGTCACAAATCCTATGTGAGGCAGTGGGTCTGATACAGAACCTGCCAGATGGGTTAATGCCTCACAGCCTCAGCCCATGTGTTACTCCTTTATGTGTTTAAGAGGAACACAATCTTAATAATCAATGCCATTAAGAAGACTTTGTGGCTGTAATTCCTAAGTTCCTAACGAGAAATAAAGTAGCCTTTGCTATCAAGAAGCAAGTGGGCCTTCCCTGTAGTCGTCCCCCTCACTCTCCCTCACCAGACCAGGCACTTGGCTACACTACAGGAGGCCTGCTGCAAATATGCCCCCACCCTATTGCTGGGGATCTGTAAACAGCTACCAGTGCATCGGTATCATGAGGGTCTCATCCTGTGCCAATGCTGTGGTTCTAAAGCACCCAGGGTGAGTGCCCAAGCCATCGTGGAAGAGACTGCTAGGGTAAACAGGGGGTGGGGGAATTGTAATTCTAAACAGAGTTGTCATGATGGGCCTTACTAAGAAGGTGACATTTGAGCAGAGACCCAAGGAAGCTATGAGAGCAAGAAAGCCATATGGGTATCTAGGGGAAGAGATGGCAGGCAGAAGGCAAGCCAGGGCAACCTGCCTGAAGCTAGAATAGGGACAGTAGGAGGAGAGAGCGTAGAGGCAGGGGGTGGTGGCGGGGGAGTTAGGGGGATGCCCTGTGGGGCCTCATGACCATGGCTTCACATCCATGAGAAGTTCTGAGGGTTCTGAACAGAGGTGTGAACTCATGTGATTTTGCTCTGAAAAGTCCTCTGCCTGCTCCACTAGAAAGTGCCCAAGCAGGGGCAAGAGCAGCAGGAAGGGCAGACGCCCTGCAGATGGTGCAGAACTGAAGGCAAAGGTGAAGGCACAGGGAAAGGAGACGCATGTGTTCGGCAGGTGGAGCCAGCAGGACTTCCTGACAGATGATACAGAAAGGGAAGGGCTGTCAAGGACACTTCTGAGGCTTCACCGAACAGCTAAGCAACACAAGAGTGTGTGGTGATTTGCTGAGGTGAGGAAGAGCGGGTGAGCATGAGAATGAGTCTGGTCTGGGACACATCACGTGTGAGGTGCTTACTGTGAGGAAGGCAGTGGATACAAGAGCCTGGAGTCCAGGGGAGATGTCTAGACTGGAGCAGTGCACTGCTGAACTGGCTGCCTGGAGGAGGTAAGTAAGCCACCAGAGGGGACGACAGCACTAGAGAAGGGAGCAGAGCAAAGGTCCCACCCAGGACTGGGTCCCAAAGGTATCAGGGAGTAGAGGAGAAACTAGGCCAGCAGACTGAGTGAAGCAGGAGAGCAATCCAAAGTGAGGAGTTCTGGGACCTGTCAGGAGAATGTTTCAGGGACATGGGAGGAAGTGAGAGGCCACCGAAGAATGAAGCCTGGGGACTGGCCACTGCTGGGGACAGGGAGCGGTGTATGAGAGGCTGGCCTCAGAACACGTGAGTGGCACCCATGCTAGTGGGTGGTACACACAAGTGCAATCCAGGCTGCTGGAAGCAAGACCAGCAGCAGGGAGTGGGGTGAGGTGATGTAGAGACAAGAGGTTGAAATGACCATTTAGGACAGGGCTCAGCCAAATCCTGCCCAACATTTGTTTTTGGAGAGTTTTAATGGGACATGGCTGCATCCAATTGTTTCCCTAGTGTCTATGGTGGCTTTCACACCATCACAGCAGAGCTGGGTGGTGCTGCCACAGAGCCTGTATGGCCCACAAAGCCTAAAATATTATCTGGCTCTTTCCAGAAAAAGATGGCCAACCCCTGCCCTGGGCTAGGACAGTGGGGAAATATGCTCCGGGTGCCAAGTGGTCCCTAACAACGCTTTGTGGTTATGAAGTAGAGACCTGTCAACGTGGTTGTGTCCTCTCTAGCCACAGGCCACTGAGTCGAGATGCACCTAAAACCAGGGCGTGGTTTCAGCAAGTGAGTTGTCAAGTGAGATGGGCCAGGGGCCTGTTCTGTAATCATCAGCCACTACCACCACGAAGCCATCCCCAGTGCCAGGCAGAGTACACCGCACCGGTACCCGTGGCCTCGTTTTACTTTCTAGCCTGAGACACTGGAAGACTGAGACTCAGGACGTAAGAGACTGGCTCAGCACAGCCACAGGGATTCAAAACAAGCTGGCCCAGTGCAGAAGCCCAAGTTCCAAAGCCCCAGGGCCTAATTGCTCCACTCCAACTGCACCTCAGAATCATCTAATGGAAAGGTGACAAATGCCAATGCTGGCCCTACCTCCACATTACTTTACTGGGGGGTAGGGGGTGGAAGCAGCCTTCCATGTTTCTCGAAAGCCCCCAGCTGAGTGTAATATGCTGCCGTGGTGGAGAAAGTTGCAGCACTGTCTGGGTCCCTCCCTAACCCCCAGAACTTCCTCTCCCCAGATTGTTTACAGGTGTTCTGCAGGGCTGGCTCCTCTGCCATCTCAGCCACCACCTCCAGAGGCATCCTCAAAGCCTGGGAGTTCCTAGTGACAGGGGTCTGTGATGACAAGAGGTCCCTCCTGCCCTCAATGTCCAGGCATGACCCCTGCAACTGGTCTTAGCTGAATTTATGGTCCCCTTGTGAACCCATGAAGGGTTATAGACTTCAAATCTTCAGCTTCAAGGGTGTGTTGTTTCCTAGTGCCTGGGTAGCTAAGTTGGTTAGGCGTCTGACTCTTGGTTTCACCTTGGGTCGTTATCTCAGGGTAATAACATCAAGCCCCGAGTCGGGCTCCATGCCCAGTGGGGACACTCCTTGGGATTCTCTTCCTTCCATCTCAGTCTCTCTCAAATAAAAATATTTTTTATTTAATTTTTTAAAATTCAAATTCAATTAATTAACATGTAATGTAGTCTGGGTTTCAGAGGTAGAGGTCAGTGACTCATCAGTCTTATATAACACCCAGTGCTCATTACATCACGTGCCCTCCTCAATGTCCATCACCCAGTTACCCCATCAACACACCTCCCCCCTCCAGTGACCCTCAGTTAGTTTCCCATTATTAAGAGTCTCTCATGGTTTGTCTCCCTCTCTGATTTTGTCTTGTTTTATTTTTTACTCTCTTCCCCTATGATCCTGTTTTGTTTCTTAAATTCCACATGAGTGAGATCATATGATAATTGTCTCTCTCTGATCGACTTATTTTACTTAGCATAATAACCTCTAGTTCCATCCACATCATTGCAAATGGCAAGATTTCATTTTTTGATGGCTCGGTAGTATTCCATTGTGTGTGTGTGCATTGTGTGTGTGTGTGTCCACACACACACACACACACACATATACCATATCTTCTTTATCCATTCATCTGTTGATGGACATCTGGGCTCTTTCCATAGTTTGGCTATTGTGGACATTGCTGCTATGAACATTGGGGTGCAGGTGCCCCTTTGGATCACTATATCTGTATCTTTGGGGTAAATACTCAGTAGTGCAATTGCTGGGTCATAGGGTAGCTCCAATTTCAACTTTTTGAGGAACCTCCATACTGTTTTCCAGAGTGGCTGCACCAGCTTGCATTCCCACCAACAGTATATGAGGGTTCCCCTTTCTCTGCATCCTTGCCAACATCTGTCATTTCCTGACTTCTTAATTTTAGCCATTCTGACTGGTGTGAGGTGCTATCTCATTGTGGTTTTGATTTGTACTTCCCTGATGTGGAGTGACATGGAGTATTTTTTTCATGTGTTTCTTGGCCATTTGTATGTCTTCTTTGGAGAAATGTCTGTTCATGTCTTCTCCCCATTTCTTGATTGGGTTATTTGTTCTCTGGATGTTGAGTTTGATAAGTTCCTTACAGGTTTTAGATACTAGCCCTTTATCTGATGTCATTTGCAAATACCTTCTCCTATTCTGCCGGTTGTCTTTTGGTTTTGCCAACTTTTTCCTTTGCTGTGCAAAAGCCTTTTATCTTGATGAAGTCCCAATAGTTCATTTTTGTCTGTTTCCCTTGCCTTTGGAGATGTGTCTAGTAAGAAGTTGCTCTGGCTGAGGTCACAAAGGTTGCTGCCTGTTTTCTCCTCTAGGATTTTGATGGATTCCTGTCTCACATTGAGGTCTTTCATCCATTTTGAATCTATTTTTGTGTATGGTGTGAGAAAATGGTTCAGTTTCATTCTTCTTCATGTGGCTGCCCAATTTTCCCAACACTATTTGTTGAAGAGACTATCTTCTTTCCATTGGATATTCTTTCTTGCTTTGTCAAAGATTAGTTGACCATAGAGTTGATAGTCCATTTCTGGGTTCTCTGTTCCACTGATCTATGCATCTGTTTTTGTGCTAGTACCATACTATCTTCACAATTACAGCTTTGTAACAGAGCTTGAAGTCCGGAATTGCAATGCCTCCAGTTTTGGTTTTCTTTTTCAACATTCTTTGGCTCTTCGGGGTCTTTTCTGGTTCCATACAAATTTTAGGATTTGTTCCAACTCTATGAAATAAATTGATGGTATTTTGGTAGGGACTGCACTGAATGTTTAGAATGAATGTTTAGCATATACATTATAACAATACTTGTTCTTCCAAACTATGAGCATGGAATGTTTTTCCATTTCTTTGTGTTTTCCTCAATTTCTCTCATGAGCACTCTACGGTTATCTGAGTACAGATCCTTTGCCTCTTTGGTTATGTTTATTCCTAGGTATCTTATGGCTATGGGTGCAATTGTAAATGGGACTGACTCCTTAATTTCTTTCCTCTGTCTCATTGTTGATATATAGAAATACAACTGATTTCTGTGCATTGACTTTATATCCTGCCACACTGCTAAATTTCTATATGAGTTCTAGCAAGTTTGGGTTGGGAGTCTTTTGGGTTTTCCATATAGAGTATCATGTCATCTACAAAGAGTAAGAGTTTGACTTCTTCTTTGCCAATTTGGATGGCTTTAACTACTTTTTGTTTCTGATTGCTGAGGCAGGCTAGGATGTCTAGTACTATGCTGAATAGCAGTGGTGATAGTGGACATCCCTGCCATGTTCCTGACCTTAAGGGAAAAGCTCTCAGTTTTTCCCCATTGAGAATGATCTTCTCCCATCCAAGAACTAACCAGGTCTGACTCTGCTTAGCTTCTGGAATCAGACAAGATCGGGCGCATTCAGGGTGATATGGCAAGGTGGTGTAGATATAGATATAAATATAGATATAGATATAGATACACACAAACACAATGGAATATTACTCAGCCATTAAAAATGGCAAATACCGACCATTTGCTTCAACATGGATAGAACTGGAGGGTATTATGCTGAGTAAAGTAAGTCAATCAGAGAAGGACAAACATTATATGGTCTCATTCATTCAGGGAATATAAAAAATAGTGAAAGGGATTTTAGGGAAAAGGAGAGTAAATGAGTGGGAAATATCAGTAAGGGTGATGGAACATGAGAGACTCCTAACTCTGGGAAATGAACAAGGGGCAGTGGAAGGGGAGGTGGGCAGGGGGACGGGGTGACTGGGTGACGGGCACTGAGGGGGGTACTTGACGGGATGAGCACTGGCTGTTATGCTATATGTTGGCAAATCGAACTCCAATAAAAAAATATTTAAAAAAAAAGAGAATGATATTCTCCGTGGGCCTTTGGTTTATGGCTTTTTTTTTTATTAATGGTAATTATTATCACAAATTTTATACAATCGATGTTACATTAGAATTTCTAGCATGAATAACTACATGAAATATGCATCTATTATAATGCAGATTTTCTTGTATTTACTAACAATGTAAAATGCAAAATTATTCAAATTCCCAAGTGGCTGTAGCTGAGGTGAAATATAAACACATTTATTCTTCAAATTATCTTAAATTCATAGGTGCTGCGTTTTACAACCACAAAAACCGATTCCTGTATCTCAAACTTCAATTTCAGTCTACCGATTTTACAGAGAAAAATCCTGAGGCAAAGAGATGTTTTATGTATGACCTGCCTTGAGTCACACTCCTGACTAGGTCTTCCAACTTTGGGCTCTTGGTCCAGTGCTCTTGCCACCATGCTTCCCGAGAAATCTTTATTACAAAATTATCAGGAAAGATAAGGACATCAAATAGCCAGAAAGTGCTGATTCTGACATGGACCAAGCGAGAGCTTAAGCTATAGATCACTGCTGACTCATGATAGTAGCTAATGGTTTGCCCAGGTGCTTGGAGACTTTGGTTTATGGCTTTCAAGAGTGTGTTGTTTCAGGGCACCTGGATGGCTCAGTTGGTTAGCCGTCCAACTCTTGGTTTCGGCTCAGGTCATGATCTTGGGGTCATGACATCAAGCCCCAAGTTGGGCTCCATGCTCAGCGATATCGCTCCTTGTGATTCTCTTCCTTCCCTCTCCCTCTGCCTCTCTCTCAAATAAAAATAAATATATATATTTTAAAAGGGTGTGTGTTGTTTCTCCTTCACAAACTGAAGGCTGGGTTCAGGCTCAAGACCAACAAAAAAGAAATGCCACAGATCTCAGGACCAAAAATGTGACCCACCAGCCTTACCTCACATGGTATAACTCTGGTATGGGTCTTATTTCCCTCCCTTCCTTTATTATACTTCCCTGATGGCACCTTCAGATTTTCTATTCTCTTTACTGAGATATCAAAATTGGGGTATCTCACCTCCTTACTATAAAACCTCAATGTTTTACTATTATTCCACTTATTTAGGGCAATCACATATTAAGTTAGTTCATGGTTTCATTGCATTGGAAAGTGAACAAAGCATTATCACTGAGAAATATTTTAAAACTCAGTTCTGGAATTCCACAAAGATGAGGTTGAACTTCTGGGCAGTTCAATCAATAGGCTGCATTCCTAAAGCCCATTTATAAGTTATACGGAACCTAGAGAATAATTCTTTTCATATAAATTAGCTTTAAGATGATATTTAAGTTTCTAAGCAAATAGGCAAATGCTTTTTTAACTCATTTGGCTTTTGCTATTTTAAAATAAGGAAAATTCTGATACAAGAAAAATCAAGTGTGTATTTCCACATGCATATATACAAGAAAATCAAATATGAATGTATGTGTGCCGGGTATATGCAAAAACATCTTCTGTTACTTAAGAAAAAGAAGCTTTAGGGCAGCCCAGGTGGCTCAGCAGTTTAGTGCTGCCTTCGGCCCAGGGCCTGATCCTGGAGACTTGGGATCAAGTCCCACGTCGGGCTCCCTGCATGGAGCCTGCTTCTCCCTCTGCCTGTGTCTCTTCAGTCTCTCTCTCTGTCACTCATGGATAAATAAAAATCAGAAAGAAAGAAAGAAAGAAAGAAAGAAAGAAAGAAAGAAAGAAAGAAAGAAAGAAAGGAAGGAAGGAAGGAAGGAAGGAAGGAAGGAAGGAAGGAAGGAAGGAAGGAAGGAAGGAAGGAAAGAAAGAAAGAAAGAAAGAAAGAAAGAAAGAAAGAAAGAAAGAAAGAAAGAAAGAAAGAAAAAGAAAAGAAAAAGAAGCTTTACATCAAACACTCAAATACTATCCATGGAGATTGAGAAGAGACTTTCTGCTCATTTCCAAGAGTGGAGGACACCAATGATGCTGCATCTCTACTGAACCTGACACAATACATGGTGGGGGTTGGTCACTAACATTGCAGGTTCTTAGTCTTAACTGGTAACACAGACAGGCAAAGGAGAAAGGAGATAAGCAAATGGAGAGATCAAGGAAACAGAGTGGTGACTGATAAATAGATGAAAGAGAAGGTGGGGAATGTAAGCATGGGCTCTGGGCATCCAGGGAGAAAACAAATCAACTCTGTCTCCCCGGCTCTACTCAAAGAGGCTGAGTCCAAAAGTCTGGCTTGCTCCCTCAATGACTGCCAGAACATATGCAAGTGTGAGACAAGTATTTAAAAGAGAGATGAAAATAAAACTGTGGGTCCCCATCAAAAAGCATGCAGACAGACACTGTCACCTCCTGTCAGCAGGAGGTTGGCACTTCCTTGCTGCTGTGCATTTGGTGGTTGATCTATCACTGAGCAAGGCCTACCTGACTTAAGTAAGGGTGAGTAAGGGGCTTTGTGTACAGAAAGACCTGTGACTCCTGCTCTGCCACTGACCAGCTGGGTAATTTAACTTCTCTGCAGCCCAATTCTCTCATCCACAAGATGGGAGGATAGACAAAAATCCATGAGGGTCTTATAAGAATTAAACAAAATGATGCACATGGAGACAGAGCACAGTGATTAGCACTCAGCAAGGCTCCACTAGTCCTAGTGGCTTCTAATCGTGACAGGGAATATGTGTCACCCCACCTGAGCCAACAGGCCCTGGTGCACAGTGAGTGCTCAACAAGGTTAGCTTAAAACACAACAAGAAAGGGGCCTCCCTGAACATCTGGGAAAAGGCAGGAACAAGACTTGTGGGGGACCAGCATACAGACTAAGCAAGGTGGGCAGAGCTGGATGTGGAGC
The DNA here is from genome assembly GCF_053574225.1 of Canis aureus. Lineage (NCBI taxonomy): Eukaryota > Metazoa > Chordata > Mammalia > Carnivora > Canidae > Canis > Canis aureus. Next base: position 47,022,652 of record NC_135621.1, read on the forward strand.
CAAGTGACCAAAGGGAGGTCAGAGCCCTGGATGCCAGGCTGCTGGGCAGAAGCCAGGGCTACACCCACCTGAGCAGGGGGCTCAGTGTAGAGAGGAAGTAGGACACAGGCTCCACTCTGGGGAAGGAGCTAACTGGGCCCAGGGAGTTATCGGGGACTCTGAACTGCCACTGAGGTGGGCGCAGGAAGGAGAATGAGCTGAAGATATGTATCAGACTCAGGAACATGAATTACTGTCAATTTTCACATTATTTGTAACATATAAATATTAACAAATATGTGATACACATGTATGTTCACATTCATATCAAGGCAACTTTCCTCAGTCCGCAATAGTGGAATGACTTTTCAAATGTCTGTCCTCTGGCTCCCCAGCCCCCAACCCAGGGCAAGAATAGTATGTTCTGTTTGCTATTCTTTCCCTTCTGCCTTCCAGACTGTTGGGCACAAGTAGGTATCCAACTGACGTTTGTCCTATCAATGAGTCAACTATTTACACATCTCCCAATGCACTGTTTCTTTCAGGGATTAACACCGTCAGTGCTACATGTCACCTGGCCTTCTTCAGGTGACTTCTCCCTGGCTGGGACTGGGAACTCACACTGAATAAGGACTCAGCATGCATGCCTTTGTTGGGACATCCATGCTGGGCCATTTCACCCATGGGATACCAACTAATTTTCACCAGGTTGTTCTATCATCAACATACAGATGAGAACAAGGCTGCCCAAAACCATCCCAGCCACAGTGAAACAAATTCATTCTTTCAACAAACATGTCCCTAACAAGTTGCAGCCCATGGCACCTGACCGCAAAGCTCTTATTTTTTTCAAACCAAGGTAACAACATAGGAAAATGACAGGGCTTATCTATTTATCAAGAGCATTTCCAGCAACATCACAAAATGGCCCCTACTGCAGAGGGAGAGAAAAAAGAACCATGGCCACCCAAGAGCTGCTCAGCCTCTCCACCCTTGGCTTCCTCACACATCCCCTGAATGTCTTCTGAAGGCTGATGTGGGATACCATATCCCATAAGTGGGGCAAGTAATGGGGATGTCCACATTCTAATCCCTGGAACCTACGAGTATTATTTCACAGATGAATTAACTAAAGATATTTGCAGATGTAATTAACTGAAGATCCTGAGATAGGAAGATTGTCCTGGATTACATGGGTGGGCCCTAATTCCAATCTTAAACGCCCTGACAAGAAGGAGGCTAAGGAGATTTCAGACAGAAGAAAGCCATGAAACAGAGGCAGAAAGAAGTCACAGAGAAGATACTATACAGCTGGCACTGAAGATGGGGGGTTGGGGGTCAGGAACCAAGGAATGCCAGCAGCCATGGGAAGCCGGACAAAGCAAGGAATGGTCTATCTTCTAACATCTGCCAGCCCTTGGCTCTCTGCAGAAAGGCCTCACAGCTTGGATGTGTCCCGCTGAATCCTGCATAGGGGCTTGTAAACAGCCTCTTCCCTAACACTACTGGGGAGAGCACAGCACTGCTAAACCCTTGGTTTGGACCCTGTGATACCGATTTTAGACTGCTAGCCCCCAGAACTGTGAAAGAATAAATTTCTGTTGGTTTTAGCCACCAAGTCTGCAAGAATTTGCTACAGCAGCCCTAGGAAACTAATACAAGGGATTAAATGAGAACTGCATGTGAAGCAATCAGCAAGGCGCCCAGCAGAGTAGAAACTAAAACAATCACAAACACTGAAGGATGGTCTGTGCCATCCTCCCTGGACCACCAGCCAGTCTCCACAAGTGGTGTGAAGAGCTACAGCCTTATGCTGCAATTATCCTGCTTCCATTAAAAAAACACCTTCATATTTATTGCTTCTCTCAATTGCATCCCAAAGGGAGTTTCCCGGGCTATGCAAGGACTCTTAGCTCCTGCCATATAAGTACAATACTGTCACAGACATTTGTCTTAAACACCTCATACAATTATTAACTCAGATATCCATATGGCTAGCTTTACTGATGTCACATCTCACAGACTAGACCCTCCTGGCCTTAGGGGTCATGAGCTGTCATCAGGGCCCTCTTACCTTGAATAAACACAGCACAAGAACTTCACAGGGCCATCGCCCACAGCAATAGGCCCTGCAGTTGGTGTGGGGCCGAGAACTCTGCCCTGCCAGGGCCAGCCCAGAAGAGCCAGCTGGGCAAGCAAAAGACAGGGCGGTTAACGTCTGGCCCTCTGACCTCTTCTTTTCATTTCTACAGCCCTGGCACCGTGCACCCCCACACTTGGTTTTCCTTCTTGAGGGTTGAGTCCCAGTGTCGAAATGCAAAATGTGCAACAATTCCACTTCCTCTGCTCTTAGCAGCCTCCTCCTGGGCTCTGTGTGGAGGAGGCCCCGTGATCCTGACAGCTCTTTGGCCTCCTCTCTGCCCCCATAAAGTTTCAGTCAGGACTGCGCTGCCCCAGGACCCTGCCACCCTGACTTGGGCCTGCCCAAGCATACCTTCCACCAGGCCAAGCAGCCCTTAGCCACAAAGGCACTCAGGGTGGAGCCAGAAAACCTCAAAAGTATTTTAGAGAAAATATGAACAAAAAGAAGAAGCCCATTCACTTCCTGAAAGCAGTCATCTGCTGGCCCCAGAGCTGCCTTCTTTGCTCCCATCTTCTCTGATCTCCTGCAATAGCTGGGCTTACCCAGCAGAGACCAGGGCCCTGAACTGGTTGACAGCTAACAGGGCAGAAAGAAGACAGCACTATATAAAGACTGAGCTATGGCCGGAAGAAAGACCCACCTCGTGCTCCTCGGCCACTGACACTGCACACAGCTGACCCCAGGGGCTATCATCTAACATCTGCCAGCCCTTGGCTCCCCCCACAGAGGCATCACGGCTTGGATGCATCCTGCTGAATCCTGCCCAGGGGCTGGTAAGCAGCCTCAAAGACATATATACCTAGAAACCCTCTGGGGGTGGGCTACCATCAAGTCCCGCTCTCTGGAGCATCCCCAGAGCCAGTGTGGCAATGGTCACTTCATGTGTCCCCGAAATCTACAGAAGTGAATGCTAACAAGTGGGCATGCTCCGAGGAGCCCACCACGACCCCTCCCAGATGTCCTCCACCTGTACAATGTTGCCACAGGGAGTAACTGCACACCCACTTCACTGTGGTGAACTACCAGGACTGTCTTCCAGAGTGAGAAGCTGACAAGGACCATCCAACATGACTCCAAGACGTATTTACAATGCCTGTGTCCAGGTTGCTCACTTCCCTCTCAGATACACTGCCTGGTGATGGGAGCAACCGATATGCTGGATGGGAATGGCCAGAACCAGCCCCAGCCTGACACTGCCACAACTAGAAGTCTGCTCCATTCCACAAGCACAATGCATTCCCAGTCCTGGCTGTCTGATACATCACTCCAGAACCATCTGCAGCACCTCTGGTAGCTTGGATCTGCGATGGGCCCCACAAAGTCCCTTAGAGCCACTGTTCTTAAAGCTGGGGTCAAAGGTGTCCTTGACTAGCCTTGTTCAGGATGCTATAGATTGATTTAAAAGAATTAGAATTCTTTAGAATTCTAATTAGAATTAAAGGTAATATTTTAAAGAAGCATATCTTATAAACAGTAATATCTAACCATTAGCAGCCCTTCACTCTCCAAAGAAAAAGTTATAGCCCAGATGAAAATCACAATCAATGGGGGAGGAACTTCCAAATGTCACCTAACCTCACACTCTCCTTCCAGCCATGGCAATACTCAATCCATACCTGAGAACTAGAGGGTGCACAGAGGGTGGGGAGAAGAGCCTCTTTCAAAGAGCTAACACAGTAGTGCCCAGCACAGGCAGGGAACAGACTACCATGCTCGAGAATGTTGGTTAAAGCCTGGCAGGGGAATGCTGTACAGCTGGGCAAAACAAAGAGAAACTCTTTGCAGTAAGTACCCAGACACAGTAAGGGGAGATGGTGAGGGGTACAGTGGACGTGGAATGTGATACTGCGGGCGTGAAAAAAAATTTTTTCTGTGTACATACATAAGTCTGCTGGCATATATGGAATATCTTGGGAAGAACACAGAAAAAACACATGGCATTAGTGTCTCCAGAGAGGAAACCTGCGTGGCTGGATCTGCATGGCTGGGGTAGGAGGCAGACTTTACCATATATCCTGCTATACCTTATAATTTGTTAACCATGAACAGGTATGCCTATTGTGAAACATAACATAAAATGTTCTCAAATATGTCATAAAGCTAAATACAAAGAGGTTTTGAGGACTCCCACCAAGTAACATTAATGTATTATAGCCACTAACAAGAGGGTAGAGGTTTTAAAGGGGTGCTTCTCTAGGTCAATATCACCTCCAGCAGGTAAGGAAATCTTTAAGGCTGCACCTGCTACTAGAAATAATATCCATCACCTTGCCCCTGCCAGCATCTCTCGCTCTCTGCTCTTCACTTCCCTCTTCCCCAGCCTTGCTCTTCCATCATGTTTTTCTCCCTGACTACATCACCACATTATATGGCACAGTAACATTTATGCTCCCAGCCCCAGAGTCACAAACTGTTGGAGGAGGAGAGTGTTTTAGCACAACCACTACCAACCTCTCTCCCCCAGCCACTGGCCAAAAGGCTTGACTATGTTTTCTGTCTACACTGCACTGCTTTGTGAAGACCCTACAAGGTCATAGGAGAGCGTGTGTCTGTGGAGGAGGTAGGGGCAACTGAAGCTGTTTCACTGCAGGGAGAAGACCCTGACACAATTAATATTTGTTTCTAGAAACCCCTATTTCTACAGTTCTCCTTCTCACAGCCGGCCCAGTTTTCACAGGTGGTCTAGAATATCCTTCCCTAATCCTATTTCATTTCTATCATTTCACAGACACGGCTCCCTGGCCATCATGGTGAGTTCTGGGGGCCTTGTATCTGGGCCCAGTGAGCTGCAGTGCCCATGCCACTGAACAGAAATGAGGGAGTCCATCTTGGCCCACAAACCTGGCTAGAGTACAGGTACGGTTATAAAAACTATTACCATTTAAGCAAGGGTCTCCTCAAACCCTTAAAAAGACTCTGGAATTGCTTTTGTCATTTAAAATAATGATATAGGGATCCCTGGGTGGTGTAGCAGTTTAGCGCCTGCCTTTGGCCCAGGGCGCGATCCTGGAGACCCAGGATCGAATCCCACGTCGGGCTCCCGGTGCATGGAGCCTGCTTCTCCCTCTGCCTATGTCTCTGCCTCTCTCTCTCTCTGTGTGTGACTATCATAAATAAAATAAAATTAAAATAAAATAAAATAAAATAAAATAATGATATAAGCAAAACAGACAAGGTTTTTAAAAAGTCTGAAAAAGCTCCTGTGCGGGATGAAGTCCCAAACTTTAAAGGGCCTGATGGACCTTGAGCCCCTCAGTGAGCTGAGGCTGCCTCTCCTCAGCCTCTTTCCTGATGCGTTACCCTCAGTCCTCCCCACACTTTTCTCTTGAAATCCCCAGCTCGAGCTATCGCCCCACTCTTGGCACATAACTCTCCATGAAGTCCTGAGATGTCCCTAAGACCCAAGAAAGGAGGGGGGCAGCCTACTGGGCTTCTCTTTTAGTACTACACTTTCAACCCTGTGCATCGGGAAAAAGGTTAATTAGGTTTAGAGAGAAAAAAAAATCCAAGATGATCAAGCCCAAAGAAGGTGTGGTCCCTTCTCGGAGGAGCAGAAACAGCTGCTAGCTTCCAGCAGCTGGCTGACAGGCCTGTGTGCCAAAGACACCACTGACAGCCCACAGAGAGAACATACCAGGCCCAGGAACACAAGCTGCTAGGTTTGGTTTCACCCTGAGAAGTGACTGGAGGTACAGCTGTGCCACAAGCTGCCATCTCACTTCCCTCTCCTAAGTTAGAATGAACTCCAACTTGACCTCTGGGAAATGGGCTGTCTTCCTGGGACAGGCTGAGGCTTTTCTTACACTTTTGACAATGAAATCATAGCTTTGTTCATTCATTCACTCAAGAAACACTGATTATACACCTATTTTGTACCAGGCTCCGTGGGATACTTGGAGATACAAAGAAAACTGAGCTACTGTTCCTGCCCTGAAGGACATTTGTGTCCTTCAACACCCCAGATCTGTTAGGTTCACTGGGCACGTCTCCAGAGAACTCTCTTCATAAATGTGAATGTCACTGTGGGACACAATGCCCCTCCCCATAAAACACAGTAAAGCAGAATTTAACATTTTAAGTGATTCCTCTAGACTCTTAAGGATTTATTCTCAAGGCACTACACACCAAGGAGGAGAGGGTAAGAGGGCTCCCAAACAGGGGTGCAAGTGAGCCAGGCACTGAGCCCCACACGTGCCAGCCCTTCGGGGTGCCTGGAGTAAATTAGCTCACCTTGGTGCTGTATTCCTTTTGGTGGCCTGGCACTCACCCCCTAATTACACTCCACTGGTGGAACTGTGCATGCACCTGCTCTCTCAGGCCACTCAACTTGGGGGCGCATGTGGTCAAAAGACCCAGGCCAGACAACTGAAGTATCAAGTTCCCCAACACCAAGGGTGAGCACCTGACCCAGGTCCACTTTGTGTCACTCCTTCCTCTGGATAGTCCAGATCTGCACCATCCGTCCATCTTGTATCACAGTGAGCGTCACTCGCACTGGGCAGAGCACAGCTTGAGTGCTGACAATCCTGACCTAGGACTTTATTCTGTGCTTCACAGATGTTCCACGTCAGGCATCTCAAGGCCTTTGGTGGTTGCCATCTTGAACTCAGATGCTGCCCAAATGCCTGCTATGTCCCTGGCAAGAGTTACCCGGGCCAGTGGCCGTGTGAAGTGTGCTGACAGCCACCTTCTACAGTCAGTGATATTTCAAGAACTTCTGCCTCGCCTGTACTTTTCTTCTCCACCATACTCCCTTGAGAGTGGGAGATGAAACATGGAAATCAAAACCACTTCCCCCCACCCCCTCCACTGCCAGGGCCTCACTTTCTGCATTCATACTGCAGACTGAGGGTGTCCCAACAGTCTTTGTTTCCCCTGAAAAAGTGCAGCATCTAGCTCTCTGGGGCCAGAAACTCAGCATGGGCACCTGTGGAATAGGAAGACAAGTCCATAACACATGGACCTGCACACCCATGAAGGAAAGTAGTTCCATGAAGTTTGATGGAGACCTCCCTTAAGTAGAACATTTCACTTTCAAAGATGAAAAAAAAAAAAAAACAAAAAAAAAAAACCTATGTTCATACCAAATAAGAACTGATTAGCAAAACAATCTGGAAGAGAAGCAACAGCTCAAGAAGTAACAATTCCTGCTGGGATGTGAGGAAAGGTGTTATGTTCATGCATTGCCTACAGCAGCCACTCCTGGGGTAGAGAAGGTGAGAAAGGGCCATTTGATAACCCTTGCCTTTTTAAAATGTGAAGTTAAAATTTTTTTAAAGGTTTGAAAAAATTACTACAGATTAGCAAATTTTCATTGTTAGTTTTGGAAACACAAAAAGAAATTTCCTCATTTCAGAGGCATGAATTCAGGGTGTTTCTTTGTAAAAATTCTTGAATACGTGCACGTATACACCCCTAAGTCCCAGGGATTCTAGTCAGACAGAAAGCAAAGCATGGCTCCTAAGGGGAGCTCAACTTCCTGCAGCTACTGCCTTGCAAGGTGTGCTTGTGGTACAGAAAAGATGTGTATGCACATGTGCAAGTGGCAGCTGTAAGTACATGCATGAATGGTGTGTGCGAGCACATGAGTGGAGTGTGAGCACACGAGAGGCATGTATGTCGAGCCCATGCACTAGATCATGGTAGAAGGAAAAGGACAAGAACAGCTGGCCCAGCCACCTTTACAAATGCTTACATCCATGTCAATGACAGGCAAAGAATGGCCCAAACTTCTCCTACCCATGCCTATTCCTTGGTCTGATATCTGACCATTGGAGAGGCTCTCTTGAGTTTAGGAACTGCCAGCATATTTATCCTTCTTAAAATCCAAATGCTTCAGGGCACCTGGGTGGCTCAGTGGTTGAGCATCTGCCTTCAGCTCAGGTTGTGATCCGGGGTCCTGGGATTGAGTCCCGGATCCAGCTCCCTGCAGGGAGTCTGCTTCTCCCCCTGCCTCTGTCTCTGCCCCTCTCTCTCTCTGTCTCTCTCATGAATAACTAAAATCTTAAAAAAAAAACAAAAAAACAAAAAACAAAAAAACAAACCCAAATGCCTCAAAAAGAAGAACACATGCAATTTTACGGACACCTAGAATAAATTGGTTATTAAATCCCTTTCATCCAAAAGACAGTGGACATTTAGGATCACCTTCCTGAAAGGAAAAGCAGGACAAGGAAGGAAAGAGGCAGGATAGAAACACAGACCCAGGTGCTACCCTCAATTCAGCTAGTGAGACTGGCCCTCCCCACACTTTGGGAGGGGACCTGTGGATGGTGGATCAGAGTAGGGAAGGATGAGCCAGCCCTGGAGACCACAGGGGGGTGGGGGTGCAGGGAGAAGCTTACCTGCCTCCTCCCGGACCGCCCCCGCTTCCCACTCAGGGTATCCTGTCCACACAGGTACTTGCCTGAATCTCACATGCTGCCTGAAATTCACCCCCCTACATACAGGCAGCCCTTCCCTCTGGATGCACGCACGGGTCCAGAGGCACCAGAGGGAATACTGGTGGAAAGCAGCTCTGGTCTGTAAGCCTCAGCACTGGCCCTGAGAATTTAATTCAGAACTCTGAGAATTTAAAAATATTTCTGTGTTTTAAATGAGGAAATGAAGGAGGATCGAGTGACCTCTTTCAGCCTCGCAATGTGAAATGAGAAAGGTCTCAAGCACTCAGCTTTTCAGTTAGCTGTCCATGCCTACAGCCTCCCCAGAAGTTTCCAAAAATTCTGCCAACATTTTACCAACAAGCATAAAAACCTTCCAAAAAAGATAACTTGCAGGAAAGATTGCCTCCACTGTCTATTCTTTGCTTCCTCCTTAGTGACAGGCCCAGGACCCTGACGTTTAGTTGGGGTTGTCCGCCTCCCTTGCAGCTAGGTGTGGCCAGGGGTTCGGGGCTTGCCAACAAGACGTACAGACAAATTTGATGATGAGTTCTCTGGAAGTCTGCCTTCCTCCAGTCTGGTGTCTGGAAGACCCATGAGCTGGCTGCACTCTAGCCGCCACGCTAGACAGGAGGCACTGGGCCTTGTCACAGGGAAGGTAGGACACAAGTCCTGACTGTGAGAAACACACGCCTGTCCTGACTAAGCCTCTTTTCCTCTAGATTTTTTTTTTCCTGTTATATGCAGCCAAATGTTAATACTAACAATTTTATCATTCCCCATTTATATCCAATGGTGGAAAATGTCACCATCCTGGAATGCTGAGAGCTAGGGATAGAGGAGGATACTATTTTAGATTTAAGTTCATTAACAATCTCCTTTTTCCAGAAGGAGTCAGGAATGCTTTAAATGAAGCATTCTCAAATTTACCATGGGCTCCAGGCTAGAGTGAGTACATTCTCACCAGACCTTAAAAGCATAATAAAATTCATGGTGTTATAGAGTTACTTTATAAAACAGTTTCTCCCCAATATAATCAACATTTATAATCCTAAAAAAAGGCAACCAACCCTATTTGTAGGCCTCTCTGAGTAGCAAGCTCAAAAAGCTTTAATATACAGAATTCCTGTTTACTGCCCCAACCATTTAATAGCTCAGCTTGTGTATTTAGTGCAGACAAATCTAGGTTATGAGGCAAAAACAGTCCCTGTTTTTATCCTTTCAGTTAGTCCATTAAATGCAGTTCAGAGTCTAAGCCACGGGCTGCTAGGAGTCATGATAAATATGGGTACAATGTTTAACAGTTTACAAAACAGCCAACCTATAGATATATAATGCTGGTCAGACCCTGTGATTCCCAGTTCCGAGGAATGACATGGTGATCACTGCCCTGGCATTTAAGATCTCATCTAATCCTGTTTGGAATGAGTCTGTTCCACTGCAGCTGAAAACTCTGCTATGGAAGGGGCTGAAGCTGTGCTGGCTGTGGTAATGAGGACAGACCTGAACACTGGACAGGGTAGCCTGATGCTTCCTAACAACCAAGTCGGTGTAGGAGTGGTACTGCCATCGTGAAAGTACCCTTTCTCTTTAAGCCAGGCAACCAATCTGCAAAAGGCTTTTCACTGCTTCACAAACTCTGCTGGCTTTTCTTCTGTGACCAACAAGGTTAACTCCTAGCTATATTTGAGATATATAGATATATCCTATATATATTTGAGATATTTGACTACTTAAGGAATGATTAAATAATCAAGTTGAATCAAAATGCAAACACATCTTTCTCCCTCTGGTAAAGTGATTCGAAATACCATCTAGGGTTTTTTGTTTTGTTTTGTTTTTACCATCTAGTTTAAAGGTGCCTACAACAACCATCACAAAATGTGTATCTTAGGAAATCAATGGTATGTTGCCAACTATGTGGAAGACTTTTTGCACTATCAAGTAAGATAGTTCCTGGTCTTATGGGCTCTGCAGTGTTTCAAGGAGAAAGACAAACAAATGAAGAATGTGACAGCTTCTAGTGATGGAAGCATCCCCAAAATCTGTTCAGGGCTCTTCTTGGAGGGATGGCATTCAGAACAGTTGTATCCATCTGAAGCTCCATCTTCAATTCTTTTTCATCAGTTTATGCTTGAACTAATAACCTTGAATCCACGCACCCTTTGTGTAAAAGGTCAGGAATGGATAACAGGAAATGAAAAGGTCAAAAATAGAGTAAAAGGATGTCAGAAAGGTAGGTGAAGAAGTTAGGGAAGGATATCAAACTGCCAGAAAGACAATCCAGATCTGAACTGCAGTGCATACATTATCAGGGGAAAACATTATGAAGTAAAGTAGCCTCCATCAGTCCACAGAAAATGGGAAAGATTTGAGTGTCACCATAAAACCCATAGCTGTACTAGGGGGACTATACATACACAAACAGCCTCAGGAGGGAGGTATGGGGAGGGGTCCAGGGAGGAAGAGCCAGGGAAAGGCCCCGGGCACTCTACTTGACCAGGAAGAGTTTAATCTGCATGATATACAGACAGCTTCGACCTCCATGGACATATCTGGGGTATTTCAGGTTCTCTGGTATTAAGTGTATGTACTTGTATGTACTCTAGGAAGCTGCTGCTGAACCACTGCACAGGAGAGCCAGGAAGTGAATGAGTAGAGGCAGGAGCTTGATTTCCAAGGCCACAGACCAAAAAAGTACTTCCCTAAACACTGTGTCTGTGTGTGTGGCGGGGAGGGGGTCCCCCAATGCCAACTTTACACATGTGGCTCTCAGACGTGATCATGACTCTGCTTCACTGTTGGACTAGTGACCAAGGGAGAAAGAAATGAGGGACTTGTCTTCCCTAGATGAACAAGGAAGGAAGAGGTCAGATTCGGGCAGGATTTTACCAAGTCACTGACAGGTCAGGGGCAAAATCCAAAGGCATGCTTCTCTGCTGCCTTAGGGAACTACCAGTAAGGTGTTTCCCTTAGACCAATGTACTCACCCATCATTCCATCCTCTTCAGAACCAGAGGAGTAACAATGTTTGGAGGATTCTGGGGTATCTCAACATTTCTTGGCACACAGTCCCATCTTAATTGGGCTCTATTATTGCATTTTATCAGCCATTAGATTATCACCCAATTATATAATGTGATCACTGTTTAACATTTGTATATGCAGAACACAGCCAAAGCAATGAATAAGAAATGTGAAAATATTCAACATCCAATTCACACAATCACAAGTTTTTATGTGCTTTAAAAAAAAAAAAAAAAGTGTCAGTAGAAGGCTTAGCTGGGTCAGTGACCACCTCACAAAACTTTATGAACCTGGGCCCCTCCCACTTCCCTGTTCCCCCTCTGCCCACATCCTTCTCTGACCTTTGCTGGCAGTCCCCTCACAGAACCTTCTTCTGCAATATTTCCCCTCAGAGGTACCCTGGGCAGGAGTCAGAGATGGATGTGCTCTAGCCTTTTGAATACATTTTTTTTTAATGGTTGTTATGCTTTTAATGGAGGGAGATAGAAAGTGCATCAGTGCAAAAGAATGTTTTACATACTTAATAGGATAGTAATTAATGTAAATTTAGGAATACACAGTGTGTTCAACTTCAAAAACTACAAGGTTTCCTGCAACCTAAGATAATGGAAAAGGCTCCATATGTTTTTACCTGCCACCTTTATTATTAAAGAAAGTTCTAAATGGTATTTGGGATGGGGGTGGGGAGGATGGAAAAAATAATAGGAGGCTCTTTCCTGCTATAGTTCAAGAATTCTAATGAATTGGTATGGCAATGACTGTAGGGCAGTGAACTTTCCCCAAAAGGAAAGTTCTAGAGGACCCCATCACAAACTTTAGAAGTGCCGTATTAACATTGCTTAGTGACAGATGGTAATGGCACTTATCATGGTGAGCACTGAATAATGCACAGGATTACTAAATCATTATGTTGTACACCTGAAACTAATATAACACCTATATTAATTATACTTCAATTTAAAAATTCATAAGTCTTTAAAAAAGTATTTCCAATAACATATAAGCAAGCTGAGTGGCTTACCCATCATTCCCTCCTCTTCAGAACCAGAGGAGTAACAATGTTTGGAGGATTCTGGGGTATCTCAACATTTCTTGGCAGGCTGCAACCCTGGAAAGTAGCTAAGATATCTCATCTTAGAGAATTTTCAAATATTATAAATCCCATTTTTCTTCCACAGAGAAACTTTCTAAAGCATGGACATGACTTGAAGGATATTGAGAAAACTGAATACATTTTTTAAAATGGGGGCAAAAATGGGAAAAACAAGGTTATCAAGACCATAGAATTGAGAGGAAAAACACTGAGTCTCGCACAGGATAGTAACTTGCCAACTGCACCGGCCCAGAGCATCACAGTGCACAATCTCCTACTTACATTATTTAACTCACATAACCCTTTGTGAGCCAGACCATTCCCCCATTTCCCAGAGAAGAAAGCTGATTTAGGTTCAGGTCTATCACTTTTTCTTCTCATAATCCAAGTTGTCCCCCTCAAAACCAGACACAGACACCCCAAAGATATGCATGTTTTGTGACACAAACCAGACGAACACCTGCATTAATGTATAACACATGCATCCTAAAGGCAACCAAAGTAACATGGAAATTGTCCTGTTAAGCCACAAAGGATTGCAGAGGGAATCACAGGTAGCAATGGCTCCAACAGGGCCGGCTTCAAAACAAGGTGGATTCAGATACCAACCTATTCGTCTCATTCCCTCTCTCTCACTCTCTTGGTGTAGGCAGACATGCTGATCCACCCTGTTAGGAGAAGGAGGGGTCAGGTATCCAGAGTTAACTTGCAAGCCTCTGACAAATCCATCCATTCCCTGCCATTGCCTCCCCATCACTCAGAGTAGCCGTCCCAAGGATCCTTAACATCACCAGGAGGATCTGGCCCAGGTGGTCAAACACCACAGACAGTAAATTGGAGCAAGACCACAACATCTACACCTTCTGTCCTGCTGTCTTCCTGGGCTCCAGCTTCATTCCCACTGGTCCACACTGCTAAAAGTCCCCTTTCAGATCAGCAGTTCTCCATTTATGGTGAGTCATAGACCCTTCCCACCCCATCTCTTCCTCAGGTGCTCTTCCTCAGCAATTAGCACTGATGTGGTACAGCAGAGACTTCTTGGGTTAGGATGAACCTTGAAAAGTCAAGAAAACCTAGAAATACTTTGGAAAGCCTTGAAAAGTCAAGAAAATCCAAAATATCTCAGCTCACTAGTTTCTGGAAAAATCTGAAACACTGAACTATTTTGAGCTCAGAAATCATATCATGAAGGTGGCTATTTCTCTTCACCTAAAAGTTGGAGTTGCACTTGCAAAAAGGTCACACTGGGCGGAGCCAGAGAGAACTATAAACTGCCACTGAAAGGAGTCCCTTAGGCTGTCTCCAGGGCAATTCCTGAAGCATTCCCAAGTCCCTACTAACTGTACCATTTTCTACTTCTTTCTGAGCAAGGAGTAGCAGAGTAAGCACACTCTACACATCAGAACCTACTTCCAGAATAGCTCTGGAGAGTGAGTCATAAGGGCCAGACTAGATCTTCAGCAGCTGGCCCAGGGGACTCCCATCCCCACTGGGCCAGAGACAGAACCTGGGGCTGGGAGGTCACCATGTTGCTTCCTTTTAGTCCTGCATGGAGGATGTGAGCCACTCTCAGAGAAGCTGGAGAGGCTGCAGGCATGGAGGCTGGGAAACAGCTGGGCCAGTGAACTGGGGCACAGGCCACGGGGGGCCATGAAGAGCAAAGACACCCACAGGCTCCTCTGTTTACACTACGGGCTGACCACCCAACACTCATTCTCCCTTCTTCCTACTCTGGGAATAAGCCTCTCTGGATTCAGGAAAAGCCAGCCCCATCTCCAGGTGAGGAATGGGGGTGTTCCTGATTAGACTATGAACAATTCTCAAACTGGAGCTTGCATCAGAATCACCTGCAGGGCTTGCTAAAACAGAGCGCTAGGCCCCATCCCAGAGTTTCTAATCCAGTAGGCTGGGGAGGGGCCTGAGCCTGCACATCTAATAAGTCTCAGGGGATGCTGATGCCGTTGGCCTGGGGCCCAGACACCGAGGAACACTCTTAAGCCAATCAGCACACAGCACTCTCACAGCCTCCGGCCTTGGGTCCTGGGGAAGCCACGTGGTCCTCACTGCTCCCACAGACCAGAGGGATAGCTGGTAGGGGCTGTGGCCAGGGAGGGGCTGGTGTCAGGAGCCGGGAAACACACAGTTCCACTGACCATAAGGACCATCTCATCAACATGAGAAGGCTGATTCTGGGATGATACCAGCAGTGATGGCCAGAGAGAGAAGAATCTACGTCCTTGTTGAAACTGCAAAACTGTTGATAGAGCAGAACTCCAGTTCTAGGAGATTAATAAATGAACTGTCTACTTGGCAGCCAAAAGCACCCCAAGAGACACACCCCACAATCCAGGAGACTCTTGAACCGGGCATCCCTGTTTTCTAAAAGGACCCTCCTCTTCAGAAATGTATACCTGCCACTTCCAGAATCTGTACACCTAGGTCATCCTGCTTGAAAACTCTAACTGGTGGGTTAGAGGATGAACCATTTGAAATGCAGGCAACACGGGACAAGGGAAGGAGTCCCACATCCTGGAGTGAATGAATTTTATCAGACGGCAGCTGACCCCAGCAGTGGAAGGGCCACTGTGTAAGGGCGTGGTGGACAGGAAGAGTGGCAGAGGATTTCAGACCTCAGAATTCTACCTAGTAAGGGCAACAGGAAGGGCACTGCGCCAACTCCAGGCCAGGAGAATTAGCAGATGTCTGAGGGAAAGGCTCTGATCCCAGGAAGGGAGCCGTAAGGCGCCAAATGCTTTCCTCCAGACATCCCGTCCCAGGGGACACCCCTCCGTCTTTCTGACTCCATACCAGAAAATGGACTTGTCTTTATCACCGTAGACACTCCCCCAGAGACTTCCTGCTTCTAAGGCCTTCACCAGGGGAACTTTCAGATTCCACCCAGAAAGGGTTGCTGCGTTTCACCTGCCCTAGGTGCAGGACTGTGAGCAAACACCAGGAGCCGTCTGGGTGGGCTGGCAGGCATGTGAAAGAGCATGCGTAAGGTGTGCACAGAGACCATATTGACGAGACAAACACATGGCACCCAGGGGCCCTGATTCCCCATTTCCCAGCCAGCTTATGAAAAAGGGATGGTGAAACCTGAAGAGAAAAGGCTGCTCTGGGGGATCCCTGGGTGGCTCAGCGGTTTGGCGCCTGCCTTTGGCCCAGGGCGTGATCCTGGAGCCCCGGGATCGAGTCCCGCATCGGGCTCCTGGCATGGAGCCTGCTTCTCCCTCTGCCTGTGTCTCTGCCTCTCTTTCTCTCTCTGTGTCTATCATGAATAAGTAAATAAAATCTTTAAAAAAAAAAAAAAAAGAAAAGGCTGCTCTCATTCCAACTTCCACACTGCCCACACGAACTCATCAGAAAGGTTCCCGTCCCTGAGTGCTGGCAGGCACAGGTGTCATTCCAAGCACTTGAGGTGTATTAACTCATCCAACCCCCTAACAAGCCTCTGCAGTTGCAGATGAACAAACCAAGATACAAAAAGATGAAGCTACCTGCCCAAAGTCCCATAGCTGCTGGAGGCTCACAGGGACTTTGGTTCCAGAGTCCACAATAGTTCTAGAGATAAAAGAAATGGTTTTGAAAGATGTGTATGCATGCTCAAAGTTCCTTCCCTATAAATCAAAATACTAGAAATAGAAGTTATTGATAATCGGGGCTCCAACTAATTAATCCCCATCCCTACATTGACACAATAAAGTAGAATATTTATTTTTTAAATCCTGTGGAAGAAGCTAAGTGATTTAATGGAAATAGCACTAGATCCAGACAGGCCTGGGTCTGAATCCCAGTCCAAGCTCTTCTAACCACTCTTCAGTGGATACCTTAATCACATTTCACTCAGCTGACTCCTCAAGACCACAGCTCACCTTCTAACAAGACCTTGCAGGGGATGCATATAAACACTTGGCCCAGGGCCTGGGATATAGAGGGTGCTCAGAAAATGGTAGTTTCCTCTTCCTCTAGGATGAAAAATATATAATGCTTAAAGGAGATGTCTAAGGCTCCCAGGAATAAAGTATAAAGTTACAGTAACTTCCACAATGTAGTAATATAAAGAATAATCTAATAAGATAAAGTAGGTAAAGGATATACACACATAATGTACAGAAGCAAAAGTATAAGCAAATATGAAAAGGTTTTCAATTTTCTGATAATTTGAGAAATGTAATTAAAATAATAATGCCTTCTTTATCCATTAGATTGGCAAAAATTGACAAGATTTATACTCCTCAGTGTTGGCAGAGTTAAAAAGAAACAGGCAGTTTCACATTCTAATGGAAGAAGTACAAAGTGAAAGCCTCTTGGAAATGGGGGCAATTTGGCAAAGCTGTCCATTTAAAATTGCTCTTTGACCCAGAAATTCTACTTCTAGGGATCCAGAAGACTGAAATATTTGCAAGTATTAACAAATGATTTGTTTGATCATTCAAATGATCATCAAATTAGGATCATCAAATCCTAATGATTTGATTCACAAATTCTTCACTATTTTTATTTTTTTTTAAGATTTTATTTATTTATTCACAAGAAACACAGAGAGAGAGGCAGAGGGGCCTGATGCAGGACTTGACCCTGGGGCCCTGGGAACACGACCCGAGCTGAAAGCAGATGCTCAACCACTGAGCCACTAGGTGCCCCTCTCCACTACCTTTAGAGTGTGAAATTGGAAATAACCTATATGTCCATTGATAAAGGACAATTAAATAAATTGTGATAAGCATAAACTCTGGAATACAGACCAAAGTCAAAACGAAATAAAAACAAAAACCTTTTCATGCATTAAGTTTAAAATGCAAATCAGAGACAATTTTCTGCAATGTGTGAATGGACACACATATCCGCTAAAAAGGCCTAGAAGCAGCAACACCTCAGTAGCAATGAGCACACCTGGAAGCCAGATCTTGGTTTTTAAATACCATTCTCCATTAAAAGGAACAAAGACTCTTTGGAGAAATGGCTAATTCCAGGGCTGGAAGGTGTAAGCTGAGTGTCGAAGGTTTTGCGTCAGAGTGAAGAAGTCCTTCAAGAATGATGAGGACATGTCAAAAGGACATAAGGGGCTCCTGCAGGCCAAGTCTGGGACAATTTTAGCAAAAAAATGAATAATGAGAGTAAGAGACTATAATCTATTGCATTAAAGCAGGAATTCATGAGAGCAGGGGTGTAAATCATAGAATAAACAAGGGAGAAAGAAATGTCCTTCCTTTCAGTACAATTCCCTCTGGTAAGTATAGAAAGAAATATGGAATTAGAAAGCCACCATCTGTCAGCCAGCATAATAACTGGTTCAGGTAAGAATCATCAACGGATTCTAAAACTAGTGAGTCAAAGTATGGGGAGTAACAGTATATTTACAGATTCTCGAGTTATCTTACTATGAGATACATATTAATTACTAAGGGAAAATGGTAATATTTCTGTAAGGGAACCAGGCAGACACTACCTAAATCAAGTGATCAAAGTTAACGTGACCAGTGAATGGGACTAATCAACAGCATATGCCTCCTCCTGATGGGACATGCTGAGATGGCTGCAGGGTCATCCCTGTGCTACTCTTGCCAAAAGCACATAATCTTAATCTAATCATGAGGAAGCAGGCAAACACCAATTGGGAGACATTATCCAAAAAAGCAGGTGGCAGTCTTTAAAAATGTCAACGTCATAAAATACAAAGACTCAGTAACTGTTCCAGATGAGAGAACACTAAAGAGACAGGACAATTTGATACAATGTATAATCTTGGATTTTCTTTTGCTCCAAAAGACATTATTGGAGCAACTCACAAAACCTGAAAAAGACCTGTAAGCTAAATAATAGTTTAGTATCAATGTTTGATTTCCTTATTTTTAATAACTATACTGTTATGTAAGAGAATGTCCTTGTTTTTAAGATATACACAATAAAGTAGTTAGAGGTAAAAGGGCATCATGGCTGCAGGTTACCATTAAACAGTTCAGAAAAAAAAGTAATCACCCATAAACAAATACAAGTGAAGGATAGGGACGCCTGGGTGGCTCTGCAGTTTAGCGCTGCCTTTGGCCCGGGGCGTGGTCCTGGCATCCTGGGATCGAGTCCCACATTGGGTTCCCTGCCTGAAGGCTGCTTCTCCCTCTGCCTATGTCTCTGCCTCTCTCTCTCTCTCTGTGTCTCTCATGAATAAATTAAAACAAAATCTTTAAAAAGAGAGAGAGAGAGAAGGATAAGGCAAATGTAGCAAATGTCAACATTTGGTGAATGTGGGTAAAGCATATCTGGAAATTCTTTGAAATAATCTTGCAACTTTTCAGTAAATCTGAAATACTGTTTTAACAATTAAAAAAAAGCAAGGTGTGCATAGTATAAAAATACAGGTAAATTTCTGTGTATTCGGTTCATGATGGTATTTTCCTTAAAAGCACAAGAAAGACAAAATAAAGCAGGCCTGCTTGGTGTTAATACTGGTCTCCCCAGAATACAGTCTCCTCACAGACCTTCTCTTCCAGAACACTAGAAAAATATGTTTTGAAGGATCTCTCAAGACCAGACCATTAATCAAGTTCTACAAAAGAAGCGACCACATAATCAAGCCTCCTTCCCTGCAGATATGTCCTCTTTTTTCCTCAGTGAAAGCCAAAACATCCTGACACCATGAGTAGCTGATGATGCTGAGGACTTTGCTGGAATACATAATCAATAAAGGAATTTTTCATAAGAAACCAGATCCAACCTCAGTCCAAAGTCTCCTCACCCCTCTGTCTTATTGGATTCTTGAGATGCTGTGGGGTGGGGGTCAGGGGTCTGTTGGTCCCACATGCCTTTCTGTCCATTCCTTGGGTGATTCGAAGATTTGCTAACTGAGCAAAATGTTCCCAGGTAGGCCGCTGGCTAAAGGAACTTGCAGGGTCAGTGGTTCTCTCAGCCATATACACTCCATCTCTCTGGTGCTTTACCATTCACAACAACCTCTTGTGTATATTATTCTATTTCATCCTTTCCTTAAGGCAACCTTTAAAAAAAAAAATCCTAATATTCAGTTTAATAGCAATACAAGAATATATCCAGGTTCCCAAACAATGGCACAAACCTACCCGACTTCAAGTCTAAAGCAGATAAACACTGAGATGGCGTAAGCCTAATGAAAAACTGAGAAGTAAAGCAGCCACTAGAATCAGCAGAGCCAATTCTGATGCTGAAGCCAGGAGAAACAAGCCGTCTTTTCTCCCTGCATCTGTCCAGCTTCCTTTCACTGAAGCCCTGTGTTCAGGGCACACCCTCCCAGGAACTCTGGCTTGTTGCTACAGAGGTGTGTTTACAGGACCCCACAGGGAACAGGGCCTTGCGGGTTTCCATTCACAATCAACAACCACCCCTGGGACAGCATCATGGTCTTCTGACAGCTACCCTCCAACAGAACCACTATACTGGCCTCCCCACGTGGGCACCATCATTCATCTTTCTTCAGAGAAATCGATGAATTGAATCTTCCAGATGTAACATTTTACCAAAAATCCCCCAAAACCAAGGCCTTAGCCTAGATCCCAAACCAAAATTCCTCTTAAAGAAAGCCTGTTTTCAACCAATGAAAAATCAAGTTTAATTCTAGGACAACCTATTCTATGTGCATTTACCAATGCCAACAGCATCTACATCCCAAAACAAATGGCAGGGCAGGTTCTGTTCTCACCTTTCAGAGTTGAGAAAATTAAGAACCAAAGTTAGCAAGTGGCAGACCCAGGATTCACCCAAGACAGCCTGTTCAGGCCCCACCCTCACTGGCTTGCCCACAGGCCACCCAACCCACCTTGAACCAAGACGAATCCAGCAGAATTTCACTGCAACACTCAAACTGCCACCCCACCCCCTAGTCCCCCCGGTTTAGATGCCCTGTGGGCATTTTACTCTTAAGCAGCCTCCCAACCAAAACACCTTCAGTAGCAAAGCAAAAGACGAGAAAATGGGCTTTGCAAATGCTTATACTTCTTTCTCAGCCAGAGAAATACTTTCATGATCTGTCATTATGGATGAACTCGAGGCGGGGAGGAACACAACATTATGTAATGTCAGAGGGCAGACGACAAGGGGAAGGGAAAGCAAGCCCATCCCCGATCCCTTCGCCCACAAAGACATAAATTTACCTTTGACGTTTTGAGTGTTTCAATCTTCTATGGCCTACACATTCATGACTGGCTTTTCCAGAGATGGTCACAGATTCCCTGCAAATTTCTCGGGCCTCAACTAACTGCCTAGCACAGCCAGAAAGAAATAATACACAAAAAGCAAAGATGCCAGAAATATCGGGGGGGGGGGGGGAGGAGGTCGGGTGGGCATGGGTCCGCAGAAAAGGAAAGAGTTGAGAGGATGGAGACCAGATGTCCTACTGAGATTGAGATGCATGCTTATTTTTACCCGGTTATGTTTACACCCGAGGCACAGCGAGGCCTTCAGCGTCTGAAGTCACTAGATCCAAGCAAGAGCCAAGACGCGGCCTCGGGGTCGCCGCGTCCTGCATCCTGGCTCCCCATCACCCGCTCCAGCTCCGCACTCCCCTCAGCGCGAGACGGCCCAGGTCTCCTCCTAGCCAGGGGTCGGCCAGGCTTGGATTGTTCTCCAAAGACGCAACCGCCGGCGAACCGCTAGGCTGTCCGATTTCCATGACAACCGCGGGCGCCGTCTCCGTCCGGTGCACCCGGTAGAGATGCGCGCCGCGCCGCGCCCCGCCGGTGCATCCCGGCGCCCGGCTGCCCGCCCCGCCGCGCCGCCCCCCGCCCAGCCTGGCCCACCTACCTGGCGCGCCCCGGCCCGCGGCGCCCGCGCCCTGCTGCCCCGCCGTCCTCGGTCCCGCCGGGCCGCGCGCCCGAGCCCCGCAGCAGTAGCGCCGCCGCTTGGTCACCAAGTCGCGGGCCGTGGCCGGGGTCTGGGTCGTCCTGAGCCGGCCGGCCGCGAACCCGCCGCCCGCGCCGCAACCCGAACTCCGCTGCCGCCGCCGCTGCCGCCGCCGCCGCTCCGGAGGTCGCGCGCAGCCCCGCCCCGGCCCCGCCCCCTCGCCGCGCATGCGCGCTCCGCGAGCCCCGGCCGGGCTGCCCCGCCCCTCGGGGTGCGCCTCCCGGGCGGCGGAGAGGGGCGTCTGAGGGCCTCGCGCTGGTTTCTGCCCCGAGGTTCCCGCGAGACCCCGCTCTCGGCCGGGACGGAGTGTCCTGCGCGGAGTTGAACTTCTGGACTTAATCCGGAGATGGCGTTTTCGCCGTCAGGAGCCCGAGTCTTCCGAGGCCCTGACATATCCCCGAAGAGCGGCCACCGGGTGAGAGGCTCGGGCCGTGTGCCCCGCGGCGAGCGCGCTTCCCGTGGTGCAGGTACGCGCGTCTAGGAGACGTTTAGGGAACCGAACAGGTAACCAGAAACAAGCAAAATTAAAACCCTACTTTGGGGGCAGCCCGGGTGGATCAGCGGTTAGCGCCGCCTTCGGCCCAGGGCCTGATCCTGGAGTCCCGGGATCGAGCCCCACGTCGGGCTCCCTGCACGGACCCAGCTTCTCCCTCTGCCTGTGCCTCTCTGCCTCTCTGTCTTTCATGAATAAATAAATAAAATCTTAAAAAAAAAAACAAAACCCTACTTTGAAAATACAGATAAGCAAAAAGAAGAGAGAAACTACTAACACCCTTGCAGACCTGCTCTGGCATAACTGTATAAATATGCATTCATAGACTCACCACATATCAGCTCCTTACACTTCTTCCCCAGATTCCTATTATTTTCATAGGAAAATATATATATAATAAAAGTTTTGGAGGAAGTTTCCGATTTTAATATAACTGCAAGCCTTAATATTTCTGCTTGAGCAAGGATAAATATTGGACTGACTATAAGCATGTATTTTATTTTGAAGCCTAAATTTTATTTTTAAAAAATTCTTAAAAATTCTTAAATGAAAACTAACTCCATAAGACAGAACACTTACCAGAGTTCACATTCCTCAGGTGTAAAAGCAAGCATTTATAATTTGCTTTAAAAAGAAAAGATATTAACTAGAGATAAAAAATAAACAAGAATCCTCTAATCTCATTTAGAATTAGATTTAAGCCTCCCCATGTCACCAAAAACGAGATGCAATAGTTTGGAGTAAAAATAAATATAAAACTATTTTCAAAGCTCAATTTATTTACTGACTTTTATTTCTCCTCAGCAAAGGAATTTATTAACAAAACACTTTTTACTACTTTTTCAGATAAATAGAAAAAAAGATTGACTTAACCCTAGTATAAAATTAAAGCCAAGAAAATCAAACTTGTGGGAATGTGAAAATGTTTTTATATCTTATTTTCTAAAATTAGGGTGACCAATATACCTGGCTTACCTGAGATAGCCCCAGTTTACACCTTTTATCCAGCAAAAGTATTAATAAGACCTGCTTTGTGTCTCACAAGTGTTCTCAAAAGTGTTCAGATAACCCTATGGCCGTATTAGCATTAATCAAGCCAAGAGTGTTTTTAAATCATAAGCTTTAAAAAAAAAAAGAAACAAATTTAAACCCACAAATATTTAAAAATAGATGTCAGTCCAATTTCAAAAATTCATTCATTTAGGGACGCCTGGGTGGCTCAGTGGTTGAGCTTCTGCCTTCCACCCAAGGTGTGATCCTGGAGTCCCAGGATTGAATCCCACATCGGGCTCAATGCTCAGAAAAAAAAGAAAGGTCCACAAAAGAAGGAGGAGGAAGGGGAGGAAGAGGAACTGTGAAAAATACAATTAGGAATTTCCTCCTATTTGAGATAACAAAAGAAAAGGATCTAGGGATCATGGCAAACCTCACACACACAAAAATAAGGCAACATTGTGGTGTACTTAGATGAAAGGTAAGTGTAGTTGTTGCCATTGTAAGAACAGGAATACAGGGATGCCTGGGTGGTTCAGTGGTTGAGCATCTGCCTTTGGCTTCAGGGTCCTGGAATCGAGTCCTGCATCAGGCTCCCCACAGGGAGCCTGCTTCTCTCTCTGCCTATGTATCTGCCTCTGTGTCTGTCATGAATAAATAAATAAAATCTTTTTAAAAATTCATTTAGCATAGTAATGAACACTGAATGAAGATCAGGCTTCCAATAAATATTTGTCAGTTGACTGGTATGTAATTCCAGATCCTCTAATAATCACGTTTTAGTATAATAAGGAATGGGGCCCCAATCCTACTGTAGAGTGAACATTATCACGAGAAAAAGGCTCCAAGCTTGTTAGTAAATATGGTGCTATGCATTCCCTATGCATCACAGTGTGATGGAAGAAAGTATCCTAGAAGTGTGCTGGTGGGAAAGTATCCTTTAGAAACTCTCAATGTCATGTCGTCAACTAGCAGCATTAACATCCTCTCAGTACTTACTAGAAAATGTAAATGCCCAGGCCCCACACTAAACCAACTAAATCAGAATCTCTGAAAGTGGGACCAAGCAATGTGTATTTCAATAAGCCTTCCAGGGGATTCTGTAAACATGTGGACCTAGGTACTCTATATACAGTGTTACTTTGGGGATTAGAACCAGCCAACTTCACAATTCCTTTTTGGGTCATTAAATTTGATATATTTATATTTATATGTGTTTTCATTAGAGAATATATGTAGTCTTGAAAACCAACAGCTTTGCCCCCATAATAGCTGTGAAAAACAACAGTCAGGCAGCTACTAGAGGGGGCAAAGGGATTTGGAGCACCTCAAAAAGCTGTATCCCCAGAGACATGTCACTATTTGAAAAGCTCCACACTTGGGGCTTGATTTTAATCAACTTGACTCAGAGCTTACTCTCGTGGAATGGTCCCAACCACAAAGTGTTTGGTAAAAGCAATCAGCAGCAATCGTTTAACACTGCAGCTGCCTAAGGTAGTGACACTGGTTGGAGCCAAGAAAAGATTGACCAAGTAACTTAAGAGGAAATAATCAGGAAGTGCTATCCCTTAAGGGACTTTGGAAAGATCTGACATGCTTCTGGGAAGATTCTAGAATCTTTAGATCCTGGGAATCTAAAAGGACACACCCGTGTGCAACTGTACACATGCTCAGGAAAGACTTGAAAAGTACATAATCTCTCATTTTTGGCTGACTTTGAGCAAACAAGGAGTGAAGGCCCAGGCAGAATTGTAAACTGCCTGCCTAAGCATTGAAGACCTGCCTCAACATACACACACAACCCCTCTATCAAGGCAAGAAGACATATCAATCAGTTCCAGCATTTGAGAATACATTTGTCTAATCATTAGTGAATCACTCATCTAACCAGGCAAGTGTTTTAGTGGCTAAAAATGACAAAGAATATAGACTTTACAGAATTATTCCAAGAAAGTCACTAAACAAACAAAAAGTAACAATGAACTTTGGGGCAGGAGGAAATCTGATATCTAGATTTGCCATATTGTATTATTTTAAGTGTCCAGTTTTAAACAAAAATTTGTGAGAAAAATAAAGAAACCAGGCTAAAACATAGTGATAGAATGTCCATAAGAAAACACAAATGTTGGACTTACTAGACAAAGACTTTAAGTCACTTATTATAAATATGTCCAAAGAACAAAAATATTTTCAAAGAATTAAAGGAAACCATACCTCAAAAATTCAAGGAAAGTACAAGAGCAACAAAAAGAGAATATCAATAAAGATATAGAAATTATTATAAAGGAACCAAACATAAATACCATAATTAAAAAGTGCAATAACTGAAGTAAAAGTTATACCAGAGAACTACAACAGCAGGATTGAGCTGGTGGAGGAAAGAATTCACACTTTAGGATAGGTCAATTGATATTGCCTATTCTGAGGAAAATAACACAAAAAGAATGAAGAAATATGAACATAACCTCAGAGGTTTGTGGGACACCATATAGTATATCAACATAGACATACTGGAAGTCCCTGAAGGAGACGAGGTACAGAAGAATATTTGAAGAAATAATGGCCACGAATGTCCCAATGTGATGAAAAACACTAAGCTCTTTATCCAAGAACTTCAATAAACTCCAACTAGGATAAACTCAGAGATCCACACCTAGATACATCATAATCAAACTATCAGAAGCCAAGGAAGGAAAGAATCTTAAAAGCTCTGAAAGAAGCCACCCATTATGTACAAGAGATCCTCAATAAAATTAAGAACTGTCTTCCCATCAAAAACTGCGGGGGCCAGGAGACAGTAAGATCACATATACAAAGTAGTGAAAGAAAAAGGCTGTAAATACAGAATTCTATACTCAGCAAAGCTCTTTTGTAAAAGGAGAAATCAAAATATTCCCAAATAAACAAACTGATAATTCATTGCCAGAAGCTCCACCCTATTGGAAATACTAGAGAGTCCTTCAGGCTGAAATGAAAGGACACTGGAGAGTCACTCAAATTCACACAAAGGAATAAAAACTAAAGACAAATACAAGGTAAAAGTCAGTTTGCACCCCTTCTCTGTTAAAAGACAACTACATAAAACAACAATATCATCTGTGCTGCCGGTATCATAATATGAAAAAAGATACAATGTATATGGCAGTAACAGCATAAAGGAGCAAGGATAAAACTGCTTGATTGGAGCAGAGTTTGTGCAGACCACTGAAATTAGGTGAATTGGCCAGGACAAACACTAGGCATAGATAAAGATACAGATATAGATATAGCTACAGATTAAAAGAAAAAAGGGAATTAAAATAGTATCCTAGAACATAGCCATGTTCCAGGAAGAAGACAGTAAGAGATGAACAAAAGAAATACAAAGTATATAGAAAATGAATAGCAAAATGGCAGACATAAGTCCTACCTTATCACAAGTCATATTAAATCTAAATAAACTAAACATTCTAACCAAAAGCAGAGATTGGTGGATATTTTTTTAATCCCACCATGTGCTGTCTACAGAAACAAACTGAAAATTCAAAAGTATGAATAGGTTGAAGGTAAAATAATGGACAAAAGTACACCATGGAAACACTACCCAACAAAGTGCTGCAGTGATTACAGTAACATCAGACAAAATAAACCTTAAAACAGAACAAAACAAAAACTATTAACAAAGAGGAACATTTTACAAGAGGGTCAATCCATTAGGAAGATATAATAATTATAAGGATCATGCATCCAAACATATGAGGCAAAACTGACAGAATTTAAGAAAGGGACAATATAATAATAATAATTGACGATCTTAATATTCCAATTTTAGTGACAGATAAAACAATGCGGCAGGAGCTCAACAAGGAAATAGAAGACGTGAATAACATTATAAACCTACTAACCTTAACATATATCTATAGAATACTCCACCCAACAGTATCAGAACACATGTACATACTGCTTAATTATACATGAAACATTCTCTAGGACAGAGTATGTGGTAGGCCATTAAATAACTCAATAAATTAAAAAGGATCAAAGTCATACAAAGTATGTTCTTTGATCACAATGGTACTAAAATAAACATCTGCAAAAGAAGGAAATGACAGGTAGGCGTAAATTAAACAACACAGCCCTCAATAACAAGGGGCCGTAAGAGAACTCAAAAGGAAAATGAGAAAATATTTTACTTTATTTTCTTTTTTTTAAGTAGGCTCCATGCTCAGCAAGGAGCCCAAAATGAGGCTTGAACTCATGGCTGTGACATCAAGACCTGAGCTGAGATCAAGAGTCAAACACTTAACCAACTGACCCACCCAGGCACTCTGTGTTTATTTAATTTAATTTAATTATTTTATTTTATTTTATTTTATTTTATTTTATTTTATTTTATTATTTTATTTTAAAGTAGACTCCATGCTTAGCATAAGAAAAATAAAATAAAACTTCAGCATAAGAAAATTTTTGGGATGCAGCTAATGCAGTGCTTAGAGGAAATTTTATAGCTGGAACCATCTATATTAAGAAAGAAGAAAGAACTAGAATCAGTCACTGAACTTTATCTTTAGAAACTAGAGAAATAACAAAACCTAAAGAAGCAGAATGAAATAATAAAAATTAGAATGGAAACAAATGAAATACAAGTAGAAAAATGGTACAGAAAATTCAATAAAACTAAAAATTGATTATTTTAAAGTATTAACAATTTTGACAAACCTTTAGCTAGAGAGACCAAGAAAAAAGGAGAGAGAAGATTCAAATTACTAAAACCAGGAATGAGAGGGGCACCTGGATGGCTCAGCCATGTAGGTGTCTGCCTTTGGCTCAGGTCATGATCTCAGGATCCTGGGATCAAGCCTGGATGGAGTCAGGCTCCCTAATTAGTGGGAAGTCAGCTTCTCCCTCTCCCTCTGCCCCTCCCCACCATGTTCTCTCTCTCTCTCTCTCTCTCTCTCTCTCTCTTTTTCTCTCTCTCTCTTAAATAAATAAATAAAAAGTTTAAAAAGAAATAAAGTTAGGAATGAGAGAGGAGACATCACGACTAACCTTAGGTAAATCATAAGGATTATAAAGGAAACTGAACAACTTTATTTCAACAAACTACATAAATGGGGAGATAAGGAGAAATTTCTGGAAAGAAACAAAGGAAACAAGAAAGAAATAGAAAACCCGCATAGACCAATAAAAAAAAAAAGAATTAGTAACTTTAAAACATTCCATAAAAAAAAAATCCTTAGACCCAGATGTCTCCACTAATAAATTTTAACAAATATCTAAAGAATCCTTTACAAACTCTTACAGAAATTAGGAGAAAAAAAAATTCCAAACTCATTCTATGAGGCCTGTATTGCTAATACCAAAACAAGACATAGACTCAGAATAATAAAAACTATAGCCCAGTATTTCTTATGAATACAGATTTTTAAAATCCTCCAAAAAAATATGCTAGCACACTGAATCTAGTAAGATGGAAAAGGTTATACACTGTGACCAAGTGGGATTTATCCCAGGAATACAAGGTGAGTTTAACATCTAAAAACCAATTAAGGTACTATGTTAATAAAAGACAAAAAAGCATATGATTATCTCCTGAGAGGCAGAAAACTCATTCGAGCCAATTCAACACCCAAAACTCAACAGACAAGGTATAGAAGAGAATATCCTCATGCTGACAAAGGGCATTTTTGAAAACTCACAGCTGATATTCTACTTGATGAAAGACAGTACTTTACCCCAAAGACCAGGAACAAGGAGACAAGGATGTCTCCTATCATGTCCATGAAACATTTTACTGGAGATTCTAGTGATAGCAAGTAAGCAAGCGAAAAAATAAAGGCATTCATGCTGAAAAGGAAAAAGTAAGACCATCTCTATTTGCAGATAACAAGATCTTGTTTTAGAAAAGGCTAAGGAATCCATTCAAAAGAATTAGAGGGAAAAAAATAAAAATAAATAAATAAATAAAAGAATTAGAGGAAACCAGATCGGCAAGGACACAGGATACAAAATCAATATTTTTTGTGTAAACAATGAACAATCCAAACATGAAATTAAGAAAACTCCATTTAATATAGCATCAAAAGTAATAAAATACTTAGCAATATATTTAACAAAAGAAGTCCAAGACTCCCATGCTGAAAATCCAAAACACTGTTCAAAGAAAGAAAGAAAACCCAAGTAGATGGAAAGACATCCAGTATTTATGGATCAGAAGACTCAATAGTTAGTTATAAGATGGTGATATCTCCCCAAATGGATCTATACACCAGTGCAATCCCTATAAAAACCCAGCTGCCTTCTTTGCAGAAATGGACAAGCTGATCTAAAATTTTTATGAAAATGGAAGGGACCCAGAATAGCCAAAACAATCTTGTAAATGTTGAACAATGTTAGAGGACTTATCCTGACCAAAAATTACTTAGGTCATTTTACCCTAAATCCTTTAGTGAGGTTATATCATATATTTTTTAGTGCAGTTAAATCTATTTGTCACAATTGTCTTTCCATCCCAGGATCGTTCCACATCTTAGTTGACATTTTAAAATTTGCATACATTAAAGTTCGTTATTTGTGATGTATGGTTCTATGAGTTTGGACAGATGCATAGAGTCATATGCCCACCACCTCAGTATCACACATCATTCTAAAATTTCCCTTATGTGTCCCCTTTGTACTCATATGTTAAGTGTATTTTTAACGTTATAAAATATACCACGTTGTTATCCAAAGTAGCTGTACCATTTTGCATATCTACCAGACAACGAATGAGAATTCTTGGCGCTTCTCATCCTTGACAACATTTGGCATCGCCAGTTTCTTGTATTTAGCCATTCTGAAAGATGAATTTTAGGAAAGCAATTCTTTTCTCTTTTAAAGATTTGACTTATTTATTTGAAAGAGAGAGAGAGCAGGGGGAGAAGCAGAGGGAGAGGGACAAGCAGACACTGAGCTGAGTGGGGAGCCCCACTTAGGGCTCAATCTCATTACCCTGAGATCAGGACTTGAGCTGAAATCAAGAGTTGGCTGCTTAACTGATTGAATCACGCAGGCATCCAAAAAACAAAACAAAACAAAACAAAAACAAAAAAACAATTCTTAAACTACTTTGCACAGAGTAGGCGTACATTTTAAAAATCAATTAATGAATGATGTTGATTATATTTAAAGAGTAAATGCCTAAAGAGAGACGTTTCCCCCAATAGGAGTGATTATTAACTGAGGAAATGTATACTTCAGCATGAAGAACGATGCCCTCCCACAGGAGATGCTTGAGAAACGATACTTTCCCTTGTTCCTATCCTGCCTTTCCTCAGGGATTTCTGCATTCTCAAAAGGAAAAAGATTCGGGACAAAGGAAAACACTTTGACAGTAGGCTTTTAAACATCTGTTGGCGGGGAGAGGGTCTTCACCACCTCCTCCAAGACATCCGAGGTAGGGCCTCCAGTCTGTGGCAGATATTCAGTCCGTGAAATCCAAGACTTCCTCCTCTCTGTCTTCCGTTTCCTAGAACTTTCTACTAGGCAACAGCTGAGGACTATTGGAAGGAAGAGGAGGGGACAAGGGACTTTCTTTTTCCTGCTTGCCAGCTGTCCTGGTTATGTAGCCATAACAGCAGCAGATTGTCCTGGCAGTGGCAGTTGCATCCAGCCGCCTTTGGGAACTTCTTTAGGGACGCCCCAGGACCAGTCCCACCACGCAGCGCCCCTCTTCAGATAATGTCCCCAGTCCTATCTTTGCCAGATTCCTCTGAGTTCCTACGGTACCAGTAACCACCAGCTGCACTCCCCTTCAGAGGTCTCAGTTGCAGCTCTGAGCTCTGAGGGGCTCCCCTCTGAGCACCCCTTTTCCTTTGTTCCCCCAGCCCTAAGGGTAACAGCTGCTTTCTGCAGTCATTCTCTCTGGGTAACCTCGGTGCTCCTTTTCTGCCCTCTCGTCCCTCCAAAGCCCATTCAGTTAATTCCCTCTTTGGGAAATACCTAAAATATTATATATTTTCCTAATGTGTCCTTAGATTATGATCTTTAGGTTATTTCCTGTTTTCTATGAAAAACAATGTTGCAATAAACATTTGTATATGCCTCTGGGTACACATATCTGAAATTTTTCCAAGAATATGGAGCCAGAAGTAGCACTGCTAGGTCACAGGTATGAGAATCAATTTTATTAGACAAAAATCATGCCCTGCACTTCAAAGAAGCATTTTTATTTTCCATTTTGTTCATTACAGCTTGCATTTTACCTTTCCTTCCTCAGGGTATTATTAATGGCCCTGAGACCCAGAGAAAGGAGCTGCCTTGGCTTCTCTTTGATACATTCCTGGAAGAAGGGTCTGAGATAGACCAGAGTTTGCCTGACAAAACCATAACAGATCCCTGGCCCTGTTTAATTTTGTGAGTTGGTAGTATCAGATCTCTGAGAGCCCGTGCTTCAGGGGAATGGAGCAGGTGTCCCTCTTGATGAATCAGTTGAGTTACAAATATATTCAGACACCATTTTTTACCGGTTACTGACAAGAAACCCTTTGTGCAGCTCTGTGTAGTTCCTGGCTCTCTGGCAGCTTTGGGAATTTCCAAGCTTGGGGCACTGGGATCTTTGCCAGGCTGGGTTCCTCAGAGCCAAAGTCCAGTCCTCTCATCTGAGATCCTGCCACCTTCCACCATCCTGGGTTTCTGCCAAGGAGCCTGCATCCATCCATACTTGGAGGGATGCTCAACAATATTTTCCTCCCTTCCTGTCTCAAGGAATTTCTCTCCTGAGACACACACACACACACACACACACACACACACACACACACACTTCCAGGGACTTAACCTCCCAACAATCTTGGCAGCTGGAGACTAACTAGATGAAATCGTTTTCATTTATTCCTTAAGGAGAACAATGTGATGTTTTCTGCACCCAAGGGGTTGCACAGGCCATTCCCATTATACTGTGCTGTTTGAAAGTTTATTCACAGTATCCTTCCCTGTGAGGTGATGTGGGCAGTAATGTTCCCATTTCTGAGATGAGGAAAGTGAGGCCCAAAAAAGTAAAGTAATTTGCTTGAGTGGCAGTGTTGGGACTTGAACAAACTCAGGCCCGACTCCCCAAGCGCCACTTTCTTACGCACCACCTCAACAACCTGGGCATAAACAGAGGAAGACTCTAGGAAGAGTCTGCCTCTTGCTTTCTGTCCACGCATGCTTTTCCAAGCTGCCCGATTATCCCCCACAGCAAACTGGGACGAATGATACCAGGCCACTTAGCGTCCTGCCTGAGATCCACTTCTTATATATTTGAATGGTTTGATTCATTTACTCTGACAAATGTTGCAGCTTTGGTTGCTTTTTCTCACTTGCTTCTGGCTGTGCATGTCCCGTCATATGAAGTGTGTGCCGTCCCCTAGACACTGGTGCCTGTTTTACTGGGGAGAGCCGGCTCACTGCCTTAGACACATATCCCAGAGCTAAATATTCCCTTTGACAAAATATGAAGCAGGAGTCATTCAATATATTTTTAATCCAGGTCTCTATTTTTCCTGTGCAAATATAAACATAGGCATAATTAATAGTTAAGGCTTTTAAAACATAAGCATTTTGAGAATACATTGCTAGTTACACTTTGCTGATGATATGAGCTTAGAGCATATCTTCCTTTAATAGTCCTTTTAAGTTCATTTTAGAACGTTAAAATGGTCAAATGATCTATATTAAAAACAGAAGAGACCCATATAAATCCAAAATACATACTTGAAAATGCAGCACCTTTTGTATGAACTACATTAGGGCCCAGTTATATAGCATATGGATTATAACATCAGACCACAGAGACTTCAAGGTTCATAAAGCAAAATGGGGCATTTTTTTTTTCTGAAAAGAAAGAGGAGGAGGAGAAAGAGAAATCAGAAGGAAGGGAAGGGAAGGGAAGAAGAGAAGAGAAGAGAAGAGAAGAGAAGAGAAGAGAAGAGAAGAGAAGAGAAGAGAAGACAGGAGAAGAGAAGAGAGGAGAGAAGACAAGAGAAGAGAAAGAGGGAGGGAAGGGAGGAGAAAAAAAGAGAAGGAAACCTGTACATATGGCTTCTCTGCATCAGAAGAATAACTCACCTTTCGGTAATTTACAATGTGTATTTAAGTGAAGGATGGACCAGTAAGGTTATAACTTGTAATCATAGAAACTGAATATAGACATATCATATACAATGGAAATTGAATTCTATTTACTGGATTAAAAAAAGAAAAAGCTAGGTCCTACAGTGGGTACACTTCCAGTGACTGGCAAGCTGAGAGCTTTGCCACACTGAACATAATTCCAAGGGTGAGTGAGGCTTCCTCTCTGATTGGAGGGGCAGTTTGCAGATACAGCCTACGGGTTTGATCTTCTAAAAGTTCTAGTAGTCAGCTCTGCTTAACTCAGGACCCTATCCCAAACTGCAACCTGCAAGGCTCTCCCCTGAGCATAACTCTCAAGCCAGAACAGGCTGCCCCTGTTCCTGACTCAGGAATCAGGCGAGAGGCTGTCTTCAAACCCCTTTGGTGAAAGAGAAGATGTTTCTTTCCCTCATCGAGATGATCTTTTCTATGAAACAGATTCCAGTTTCATGGAGGCCGGATGACAGGGAATCTGGATTTGCTTCATGGGCTCAAACTGACCTCAAATGGGGTGACTTAGCTTCATCTCTTGTGCTTATCACAGCACGATCAAAGGCCAGGATTTCTAGAATCCCAAAGAGCACACGAGGAGAGACCAGATTCAGAAATGTGCCCCAAACTGTCTCGTGTAAGGTTGAATTTGAGATCCCACATTGCACTCAAATTGTCACAGCTCCCTTATCAGAAGGTGGTGGCGTGGGGTGTGCAAGGGGGTGGATGACTAAATAATCTTCCATTTACAAGAAAATAAAGTTCAAAAGTCTAAAAATTCCTCATGGATTAAAAACATAATTGTGCTGTGCCCACACTCGTATGCATGGACTGGGGACACCTCACATCGCACAAAGCCCTGCCTTGTGCAGCGTCCCATGTGGACATCACAATAACCTGCCACTTAACTGGGGCCGATGCGATGAGTCCCCCTTCCTAAATGAGGAAACTGAGGCTCTCTCCCAGGGCCACACATCTTGCAAAGGGTAAGGAGAATGCGAATGCAACCCCACCGAGTCCTGGGCCACTCGGCGGCGGCCACAGTGCATCACAGCAACGGCGGACTCTGGGAAGCAGGACACAGACCTCTGCATTTCACTGCTCTTTGATCTCTGTTTTTGCGGCATCCCCAGGAATACCCCCGTCAGATAGGGGGTCGCTCCCAGAGACCTTCACCTGGCGCTCCAGGTGACTGAGACGCTGTTTCACTTTCATCTGGGTTGCGTTGTACTCGGCCAGGAGCCGGGCGAACCTGGTCTGCAGGGTGTCCAGGGAGGACTCCAGGTGCTCCACCTTCTCCTCGATGTCCTTGGGGTCCGCCCCGGCCTTGGCCACGTCCTCGTCGATCAGGTTGTCCTTCATCAGGATCTGCCGCCCCTTCTCCTCCAGGGCCTTCTTGGCTTCCGGGTATTCAGTGAGAGCCTCCATCAGGTCATCCTTGGAGAGGCAGAACAGGTCTGAGTAGCCGATGCTCCTGATGTTGGCCGTCCTTCGGTTCCCTGACTTGCTTCCCTTGATGTTCAGGATGCTGATCTCCCCAAAGTAACTCCCGTCACTGAGGACCACGAACTGGGTGATCCCGTCATCAGCCACCACAGCCAGCTTGCCCTCCTTGATGATGTACATCTCCCTTCCGATGTCGCCCTTCTTGCAGATGTAATCCCCTGGGCTGAACACTGCAGGCCGCAGCTTGAGCACCAGCTCCACCAGCAGCCCTGCCTCGCAGTCCTGGAAGATGCGGACCTTCTTCAGAGTGTCTAGGTGCACATTGATGGCGATCTCGGCCTTCAATTTGTCTGGGAGACTCTTCAGCACCTCCTTCTCATCCACCGTCTTCTTGTTGGCCCACAGGTAGTCAAACCACCGGATCACCCGTGTCTCCAAGTCTTTGGTCACCTTGCGGAATTGCATGTACTGCTTGATGGAGTCAATCTTGGCCTGGAACTCGGCCCGTGAAGCATTCATGTTCGAGATCATGGAGCCCACATTGCCAACAATGGTGGCAAAGATTAGGACGCCCACTAAGAAGTCTATGACCACAAACACGTACTCCTCATCTTTTACAGGGGGTGGGGTCTCCCCGATGGTGGTCAGGGTCAAGGTGGACCAATAGAGACTGTAAATATACTTCCTGGAGAGGCGTCCATACTCTGGGTTTGAGACGTTTGGATAGACCCAGGAATCTGTCCCGAAACCAATGAACTTGGAAATGGCAAAGTAGATGCAAGCATTCCAGTGAATGATGATAAGGATGTACAAGACCAAGTTTCCGATCCTGAACAAATTGGGGTAGTTGGTTCTCGTCTCCGTGCGGTCAAAGAACTCAAAGAGCCGGGAAAACTTCAGTAGGCGGTTGAACCTCAGTTCTGGGTAGTTTACACCCAACTTAAAATAAGCCAGGTCTGTGGGGAGTAGGGACAATATGTCTAGCTTGAAGTGCACAGTCTTTGTGTAATGCTTCCACAGCCTCTGGGCATCCTTGACCATCAAGCCTTGCTCCAGGAAGCCTAAAGAAAAAGATGGAGGTCACTTGGGCATTAAAGAGACTACTTTTTTTTTGGACCATGGCCCACAGGAAAATATTTTACACCGTGATTAAAGAAAGCATAGTTAGGGCAGCCTGGGTAGCACAGCGGTTTAGCGCTGCCTGCAGCCCGGGCTGTGATCCTAGGGACCCGGGATCGAGTCCCAGGTCGGGCTCCCTGTGTGGAGCCTGCTTCTCCCTCTACCTATGTCTCTGCCTCTCTCTCTCTCTCTCTCTCTCTCTGTCTCTATGAATAAATAAATAAATAAAATCTTAAAAAAAAAGAAGGCGTAGTTATACATATATGACAGAAACAACTTCAAAAACCACATTTACCTATTACTATGAAAATGCACTTCTCATTTATGATATCCTACCTTTTTTATTCAGTTAAAAATGTAGATTAATTGGGTAAATTTGAATGTGGACTGGTGTTAGATGATAGGTCCTCCCTACTTCCTTAATTATATCCTCTCTAGATTCTAAAGATTTTTTCCCTTTCAGGTATGATCCATGGCCACTTGGTTTCTGTACTTACCTGCCTTATACACGAGGCTTCCTGTGGAATCCTAGAATACCAGGGACAGTACCCAAGAACAAAAAGGGACAAGATCACTGTCTGACTGGGGATAACTTGTCCCATTGAAGCTTGGTTGAAACAAGGTTAGTTGGCTCAATGAGTCGGGCCACCCAGGGAGCTCTTGTGTCTTAGTAGGCTTACGTGACCACAAAGTGGCAGACCACCAGGACTGGCTAAGTTACCCATGCAATCCTCAAGCTGCATACTTGAGGTCTTCTTCCTTCTTTTTTTTTTTTTTTAAGATTTATTTATTAAGAGAGAGAGAGAACATAAGCAGGGGGAGGGGCAAAGAGAGAGGGAGACAAGCAGACTCCCTTCTGAACCAGGAGTGAGGAATAATTCCATCCCAGAACCCTAAGATCATGACCTGAGCTGAAATCAAGAGATGGATGCTTAACTGCCAGAGCCACCCAGGCTCCCCAGAGGTCTTCTAAGTTGTAATGCTGTGCAGTGTGTGGAAGCGGTGGTCGTGGGGGGTGTCAGTATGGCCCTGTGGGGTAGTGACTGTAGACTCTGGGCCAGTCACTCAGTGTCTCTGGGCTTCAGTTTCTAAATCCGCAAGATGGAGATAATTACGCCTGTGCTTCCTATCTCCTGCAGCAGTTCTAATGAGAAAACAAGGTGCTTGAAATGCTTTGTACGCTGTGAAGCCACACGGAGGCTTGCTGCCATGATGTGATGATGGTTATTGACAACTATGGCATGGTTTTTAGCTCAAAAATCTGGAAAGTGACAAGCCAGGCCTCTGCCAGCTGGTGTGATGTCTTTGTGCAGATTACAAAAAGATGCCCAAAGGATGCACAGCTTGGACCCTCAGACACAGGGGGTTTTAACCCCACTCTTGATCAGAGGCAATCTGAGGGAAGTCATCATTAACCTGGGTCCTGTTTCCTCCTTATATCCGAAAGCCCCAGAGTAACATGTCCTGGATCCTCCAACTGTCCAGGAAAAGGAACTCCAAGATCAATGGAGTTCTCCCTCCTATTTCCTGAGATATTGAACCATCACTGCTGGAGGGGGTCCTTTGAGAGATGACAGTTTGGCCTTATTTCACTGGTGATACAAATGAGGCCCAGAGAGACAACTTGACTTGCTCAAGGTCACACAGCTTGTTGGGACAGCAGGGACCAGTACCCAGGTATCCTGACCTCTACTCAAGGGCCATTGTAGAGGGAGCAGTACCACGCCTCACTATTTGAGCTACCCCAGACCTGCCTGGACTCTTGCAGTCAGAGGGAGGTAATGTCACCCATTCTGGATCTCCTGAACCCGCCTTGTGGTCCCCAAGGTCCCCCTCCTGATGCATGAGGTGGGTCTGTGGTCTGGCCCAGAGAAGTCCCTGGGCCTGGGCCCACTCACCTGTCCGGGCTCGCACCAGCACATCCAAGCCATAGAGGAAATCTGCCGAGTAGTCCAGGAGCAGCCACAGCATCACGTGCTCAGACTGCAGCTCATCGAAACAGGCCCTAAGCAAGTGAGGGAAGGAGTGGGCATGTCCAGGCCTTGGTCTAAGGCAGGGTCCATCTCTGTGCTAAATCCTGCAGCTTTCATCTTTGTGTTAGCCCACCTGCAGGGTTTGGGCCCCAGCATTATCACCCCAGGCTCTGATGAGGAGATCCAGCTCTGAGGTTTTCTGTCCCAAAGAATGAACCCTTTTGCCTCTAGATCATATGCTCTGAGATCCCAGGAGGGGCAGTGCGTCTAGGCCTCACTGGTGGAGTCATGTGAAGAGATGGAGCACTTGCCCTTTCTGGGGTCAAATGCCAACAAAACTAGAAGAATTTCTCAGAAATTAATAACTGGAAAAGCCAGTAAATATTTTCTACTTTCTAGATCATTATGCTCACCATTTCTCATGCAGACAATACCCCCCAAAAACCCCTCTTCACTTCAAAAGACCAGCAGCTGGTGCCTGCATCCCCACCCTACAGCTCACTCAGGAAACTGAGGCCCTGCTGCCTCCTCAGAATAGCAACTTTCCTGCAGCCCCAGAAGCCCCATTCACACAGGAGCAACTGGCCCACATATCCCCATCTTGCAGGTGGGCTAGGAGGGGCCCCAAATTCTCCCCCTTCTCACTCCCACATTTATCCTCAGAAGAGCAGGAGTTCCCTTCCTCATTCTGATAATCCCCAAAGCCCGCACTTATACTCAGTAGCATGTCTTGCAGGCTTGCTCAGGATTGGTGCAAAGCCCCCTGCCTCCCCTGCACCTCTCCCAACCAACTGCAGAAGAAGGGCTGCTGTTAAGGGCCCTGAGCCCTCTCATTTGTTTTCAGAGAGTAGCAGCTCACCCCTTATCCTACCCCGAAGCTTGCTTAGAGAAGCCCCAAGGCCTCCTGTGTACTTCTAGAAAAGTAGCAGCTTGCCTCTCTGTCCTCAAACTGCTTGCTCAGGAACTTCCCCAAACCCCTGCCCCCTCAGAAGAGTAGCCTCCCCCTCCCCCTCCAGAGCACCCAAAGCCTCACCCGCTGTGGGAAGAGCAGCTGCTCACCCCTGCATGCCTGTCTCATGGGCTTGCGCAGAAAGGCTCCAGAGCCTAATGCTTAGGACACAGTCTCTCATCCTTGCATCCTTGCCTTGCAGTTCACTCAGATATGCCACACAGACTCCCACCAACCCGCCCAGAGGAGAGGCAGGTATCCCTACATCTCTCTCCTGTGGACTTACTCATAAACTGCCCCCCAACACCCCTGCTTGTCCACAGAGAGCAAGCAGCTTACCCTGCATCTCTGTCCTGCAGCTTGCTCAGGGATGCCCGGGGGTCCTGTTTGCCCTCAGAAGAACATAGCCCCTTGGCACCCCAAATCCTGTAGAGAAGCCCAATCCCCCAGCTGGCCCTCAGAGGAGCAGCATCCTGCCCCTGTATTCCCAAGCAGCAGATTTCCTAAGAGACCCTAAACCCTTCCCTCCCTCAATCTCTTACTAGAGGAGTAGCAGCTTACCCTGTACCTCCCTCCCAGTTTGCTTAGAAAAGTTCCAGAGCCTCCAGTTCTCCCCAGGAGAGTAACAGCTTGCCTTGTACCTCAGAAATGCGTTTGTGGGGCACTTCACAAAGCCCACATCTACCCTCATCCCTGTCCTGCAGGCCTTCTCAGGAGCACCCTGCTCTCACAAGAGCAGCAGCTTGCACCCCAGCACTCCGACTTGCTTGGGCTTACAATCAGAGAACTGTGCCCTTCCCCTGCATCCTTGTCCTGCAGGCTGCTCAGGAACACCCTGTCCCCACCCATTTCCCTGCAGAAGAGTAGCTACTCGCCCCTGCATCTTCCTCCTACAGCTGGATTAAGAATGTTCCAAGGTGACAGGACCCTTGCTGCCCATAGCAAGCACAGATCCCCCACCGTGCTTCAGAGAACTCTGATGGTCTTCTAGATCCTCCTCAGAGATGGAAAAATGAAGACACTCAGTTGGATGGTGGCCATGTGGGGACCAGAAATCCAGCCCCTGAGTGGGACCCAGAGCTCTATCTTGAGGCCTGACTGCCTCACCCCTCCTTGCTCCTCCACCCTCACCCCTCCCTGTATGGTGACCCTGCCCCATGCCCCTACCTGCACACCAGCAGACACCAGTTATAGAAGACAGGCAGGGCAATGAGAGTCAACCAGCGATAGTACATGTTGCTGGAGGGGTCCATCACCATGGTGGCCTTCTTGTTTCTGGAAACACCAACACACAAACAATGCAGTATATTGAAAGATCACAGCATTGGACAGTCTTAGAGATTTGGACTAGCTTAGAGACCCTAGGGTAGCTGCAGGCTAAACTCAAGAGACTCAAGGACACGGGTTATCCTTGCATGAGAGGACAGGCTGGGAGAGGGCAGATTGGAGGCCCTTCCCTCCTAGCTCAGCTTCCCAGAAAGCCACAGTTGACCATAAAACCATGGTGCTAACATTCCCATGTGCCTGTGGTATAACCTACATCCTTCAGCATGCTGGGAGTAAATTGCAGCATAGCACGGTAATGTTGAAGCCACCTGGGGGAGCTCTGTGAGAACACTGATTCTTGGGGCCCACCCAGATTCCCTCCAGGGCTGGGACTTGAGATGTGCATTTAAACACTGCCCACTGGTTCTGCAGTCCAGCTCCTCTCTGGACTGCATTCAGGAGCTAACTGCATCTGCGCAGATGATCTGAAGACTCCTATCCAAGTACTTGGATCCTGCCTCTTCATCAAAAAACGACTAACATGGGAATCATCTAGGTTATGTGGGCCAACACTGGAGGAAGCAATAGCTTAGGGTGCTTTCTGTTTTTATTTTCCAGATTTTCTGAGGATTAGTGTTTATAGGTAGTATTGGAGATTCTTCTTTTCCTTTGGATTCATGTATCTTCTCCTTGGCCCCATAGGTCCCACAAGCTGGCCCTAGCCCGCAGAGCTGCTCCCAGGCCCCAGAGAAGACCCTGGGATGCCTTTCTGCCTTTGCCTTGATTCAGCAGGTACAGGATCAACAGCTCACTGACAGGGCTTTGGAATGTTAACAACACATATCACCCCTGGGTGTGGAATGAAGTTTGTGAATATAGTATTTCCTAGTGCCAGGGAGTAGACCTCAGCTTACCCCGACTGTACAGACAGGCAAACAGAATATGGGGTGGGGGTGCACAGGAGTGGGCTCACAGGGACAGCCCCT
Organism: Canis aureus; assembly: GCF_053574225.1. Taxonomy (NCBI): domain Eukaryota; kingdom Metazoa; phylum Chordata; class Mammalia; order Carnivora; family Canidae; genus Canis; species Canis aureus. The sequence continues at coordinate 47,063,474 of NC_135621.1, forward strand.
CTGGGTGCTCTGAATTGGGGCGGGACTCTGTCTGCAGGGTGGGCCCCTCACACCGTCTCAGGAAGCCTGATCCCCACCTGGCACCACTGTGCTCCCACAACACTAGGCAGCCCCTCTCTAGGGCCAATGCTGAGGCCTGACCACATGGTTCTCAGACTCACAGGAACCAGGAAGAGGCCAGGCCTTCGGGGACCACTGCACCCCCTTGTTGGAGGCAGCTCTTCTCAGTACTTACTCCTCTTGTTTTGTGCAGTTTTTCTCTTTCTCTTCCTTTTTCTCCTTCTCCTCCTTTTTCGCCTTGTCACTGGATGACACAGGGGGGACATTTAGCAATTTTCATAGGCCAAGGACACTACCACAGTAGAGAGAGTGGGCCACAGTCACAAGGAGGAGAGGGTATGGTGTGGGAAATGGATATTTCTAGCACACTGGGATGAAGCGAGGTTATTGCTTTTATTGCTATTATTATTCCTGGGGCTTGAGGTAAAGCACCCCATTAAAGCATACGTCATACGTAGTCAGGTATACACAGTGGTCCAGTCTAATGTTCTAGCATTTCTGACTGACTTTCGCGAGCCCCTGGGAAGTCACAAAGAGCTTGAGACCAGAGACACTTTGAGGTAATGGGAAATGAACCCACATCCACATATTGAGAGCGGAAAAGTCACTTGGGGGTTCAGAGGCTCATGTACAGTTCTTTGTTCTGAAGGGAAGGGTATGGCTTGGTAGCTGTTCTCAAAACCCGCCCGTGTAGCAGATGAAATCTGGCCCTTGATAAGGAAGCCAGGGAGGAGAAGGGAAGCAAAATACACACAGGCAGGAACAGGTTTGCCCTATAACAGCAAATCTTAAAGAGTCATCTGAGGCAAATGCAGTCATGTTCAGATACTTATCCAGATGTTTCTGGACTGTGAGGCTGGGGACTGCATGGCCCCCTTCCATCCACATCTACAGGAAGGTCCTATGAGTGCAGGTGTCTCCTCAACACATGACTTTACTCGGCTTCCTCTTCTTTATGGCATATCTTTAAGGGTTAACACTGTTAAAAAGGTTGCCTGTTGATAATTATATTAGTTCTTCAAGGCAGGCATTAATGCCCTTAGAGAATCATCCAGAGACCCCTCTCTGATCTTCCTGTTCCACATCCTGGAGGAAGCACAGGTTGAGAAATAAGCACCTGCCAATTAAACACTCATTGGAAAAGACCAATATACTTTACACAGCAGTTCCTAAGGAAATAATCAAAGATGTGTGCAAACAGGCGTACAGAAAAATAATCACTACCATTAGCTGTAATGGTCAAAAGCATAAGCAATCTAGTCCTACAACAGGAGGAGATTCATCAACAATGGAATTCTACAAGGCTCCTCAAAGTAATGTGGAAGAGTATTTGGGAACATGGGAAAACATTTCTAATATTTTGCCAAGTTAAAAGCAGACTGCAAAAAAGCTCAGAATAACAGCTGCATGAGGTTTCTATTGCTGCCAGAACTGTCACCACTTTAGTGGCTTAAAACAACCCAAACTGCAGATCTGTAGGTCATAAATCTGGTATGGGCTGAAAATTGAGCCTTGTGCTGAAATTGAGTTGTCGGCAGGGCTCTGTGATTCTTTTTGAGGATTCCAGGAGAGAATCTGTTTCCTGCTCATTTGGATTATTGGTGGAATTTAATTCCTTGCAAGTAGAGGACCAATATCCTCATTTATTTGCTGGCTGTAAGCTGAGGGCATGCCCAGCTTTTAGAGGCTTCCTTCTATGCTCAGAGCCAGCAACAGCAGGCGGAGTCCTTCTCAAGATGCCATCTCTCTGGTTCTCTGCAGCTGGAAAGCTTCTGCACTTTCAAGGATGCACGTGATTAGACTGGGCCCACCTTGATAGTCCAGGATAATCTCCCCATCTCAAGGTACTGAGATTTAATTACATTTGCAAAGTCCCTTTTGCTGTGTGAAGTAACCTAGTCACAGGAGGTGAGGACTAAGGCACGGACATGGGGAGGAACCATTATGCCACCTACCGCAGTCTGTCCCTTAGCCTTCAAAGATTTACATCCATCCCGTGGGCTAAATGCATTCACCCTAATTCCAAGACCCCCCAAAGTTTCATCCCATTCTAGCATCAACTCAGAATCTGAAAGTATTATTGAAATCTCATCAGCTCAAAAGTCCCAAATCTTATCATCTAAATCAGGTAGGGGTAAGACTCTGTCTGGGAATCATCCTAGGGCATGAGTCACTCTACTTGTGAACCTGCAAAACTAAAACAAATCATCTGTTCCAAAGATACAATGCAAGGGCAGGTATAGGATATTAATTATAGATATTCCAGTTCAAAAAGGGAGAAAACCAAAGGACAAGAGTGTTACTGGTCCCAAGCAATTTTGAAATCCAGCAGGGCACCAGCCATTCTGTCTCAAGGCCTGAGAATAATCCTTGGTAGTTTTCATGCCTCCACCCTCTGAGCTCAGAGCTTTGCCCTCTGAGCCCTCCTTTCTTCCTCCTTAAAGGAATCACCTGTTTATAGCTGAGTATTCTAATCAACCTGTTTCCTGAATCTAGAATTTAGGGGTCCCATAATCTCCCTCCATTTCATACTGTTTCTGTCCCTTCAGGTCCAAGCTGGTGGTGTTTCTGCTGGCAGGAAATCTTCTAGAACACTGCAGGTCATGTATGTTAGAGGGAATCACTGTGCCAGACAAGAGGCTCTTCCATAGATCTGTCTGAGAAATCCCTTCTCTATTTTTGGCTTCTGCTGGGATGGCAGAGGGGAGCTTGAGTCACATCCTTAAATTCTTCTGGGAGTCTTTTGTTGCCTACTCAGAACTTTTGAACTTTCTGAGGTATTAGCAAATGACTGTTAAGCCACACCCTCGACTTTTTCTCAAAGCACACTTTCCTGACAGTTTTTTAAATTTAGTAACTTTCCCTTTTGAGTAGGCTGAGAATTTGCAAAACCATGAAGTCCTGTTTCCTTTTTCTTTCAAATTCTTCCTTCCATTTATCTCTCTCCTCTTGGGTTTTACCATAAGCAGCAAGAAGACACCAGCCTGGACCTTCAACACCTTTGGTTGGAAATATCCTCAGCTACTTTGTCAAGTTCATTGCCCACAAGTCCTATTTCCCACCCGCCTGCCGGATGTAGTTGTGCTAAGCTTTCTGCCACTGTAAAACAATAGTCCTCTTTCTCCAGTTTCCAATGGCATTCTCCTCATTTTTTTGCAAGTCCTTAGCAGCAGCATCCTTTTTAAAAAAAAAAAAAAAAAAAGATTTTATTTATTCATTTATGAGAGACACAGAAAGGGAGGCAGAGACATAGGCAGAGGGAGAAGCAGGCTCCCTGTGGGGAGCCCGATATGGGACTCAATCCCAGGACCCAAGGATCATACCCTGAAGCCAAAGGCAGATGCTCAGCCACTGAGCTACCCAGCAGGATGCTGCTGGTGAACCATCCCACCAGCAGCATCCTTAAAGCCCTGGGTCCTCCTAATGGTTCAAGCCACAAGGTGGTTGGACAATTTAGGTTTTCTCTGTAATGTTCCTCATTTCCTTCTGAGACCTCACTGGAAGAGGCTTTGATGTCCATATTTCTACTACCAGCCTATTCAAAGCAATCTAGGCTTTTATTTATTTTTAAATTATGCTTTCAGAATTCTTCTGGGGTCTGTTCTGAAGCCAGTCCTGCATTGTTTGGTATTTGTTTCAGCAGAACCCCCTTCCTGATATCAAAAGCTGTATTATTTGTTTGCTACTGCTGCCATAACAAATTACCACGAACTTAGAGGCTTCAAACAACCCAAATATGTTATCTTATAGTTCTCTAGATGAAAATTCTGGAAAAAGTCTGGACAAAAATCGGGGCGGGCAAGCTGCATTTCTTCCTGGAGGCCCTGGGAGAGAATCTGTTTCCTACTCACTGGGGTTATGGGCAGTGTTCAGTTTCTTGAAGCTATAGGACCAAAGTATCTGTCTTCTTGCTGCTAAAAATGGAAGGCTACTCCCAGCTTTGAGAGGCTGTTGTATTCCTTGCTTTGTGTCACCCTTTCTCCTTCTTCAAAGCCAGCAGTTACTGGTTGGGTTCTTCTCACAATGAAAATTCCTCTTCTTCCTCCTTCCATCTTGTCTCACAGACCCACGCTTCTTCCCCTCTTTCTGCTTTTAAGGACTCATGTGACTATATTGGGCCCACCTGATAATCCAGGATAATCTCCAAGGTCTTCAAATTTAATTACATTTGCAAAGTCCTATTTGCCATATAAGGTAACCTCTCCACAGGTTCCAGGGATTAGGATGTAGCCATTTTAGGGAGGTGGTGGTGAAATTGTTCTGCTTACCTCGCTAGTCAGTATTTATTGGGCACTTACTATATACCAGGCTCTGTTCTAAGTACTGTACATGTATTTACATAGTCTTCGCACAACCTCATAAGACATTAGTACAAACCCTATTTTACAAATCAGGGGACTAATGTACAGAAAGGTCAGGTAGCTTGCCTAAGGTCACAAAGCTCTTTGTGGCTGAATAGGGATACAAATGCACTTAACCAGCATATATATAATGATATATGTATATACTATATGTGTATATGATATAAAAATTGATAACATATATATCATATATATGTACTTACTTGTAATTGATAGCATATATATCATATGTGTAATTATGTATAATTTAAATAATAAAAATAATTAACATATAACAGTTATACTATATACCAGTATATAATAATCTTTTTATATATAATATAATCTTTCTATCTATTCAGTATCCATAGAAAAACTTGGAGGGATATTTCCCAACATGTAAGAGGAGTTATCTCTGATAATGGGATTCTACTACTAAAATGAAGCATATTTTTTGAGGGTGTATGCTCATGGGTGCTTTTCTGTGTTTTCTGAGTTTTTGACAGTGAACACATGAATGAATTGAATCAAAATAAAAGGATATTAAACTTGGTAAATGAGAAGAGCAAGGACAGTCTCCCATCTCCTGTCCTCTTCAATCTACCAATGAAGTGTCCCTTGAAGGGTTTTCTGCCACTGAAGTCTTAATGCCAAGATACCAGCAGAGGGCACTGCCTACAAGCTCATGGAGCATGCTTAGACCAGCAGGGAGTTAACACCTGGCCAGGATGTATGGCACGGGGGTTACAGGCCTTGGCCTTTCCCCTGGTTATCAACCTGCTGTGGACCTATGAAAAACCCAGCACCATTCCACTGCACCCCAGAATCCACCCAGCTCTGCCCTGAAGGACCTATACAAAGCTGCAAAACAATGCCAGTTTGGGCTGGGAACAGTTTGCTCTGGGACAGAGAAAAATTATTCAGGACCCATGGGATTAAGTGAAAATGCCAGAAACGTGTTGGAAGAATGGGGAAGAGCATCCATAAGAATTATTTCTGTAACTCTCTGCCCAACTGGTCATATTTTGGGACAGTCCCCAATTTTCTCCCTCAGTCCTTGGCCTGCAGCATGGATCCATGATCCGAACCCATCTGAAAAGATGTATAGGAGCCTGATGCAGCCAACACCCCCCCCCCACCACCATCCTCACCCACATCCCAGCCCCAGAACAGAAAAGGCTAGAGGCCTGCAGGACCTCCATCTGTGGTTTTCAGTGCCCAGAGCCTATCTCTGACTACGGGGACTCAACACTGGGGGGTTCCAGGGTGTTTAATATCAAGTTTGGCTTTAGATCAAGCACATAGCTGCTGTTTTGCTGCTGTTTTGCAGATTAAATAATCTCATTTACCTTTATTGCTGGCTTTTGGGTCTCTGAATCTGATATCCACCCAACAAAATGCAACTAAGTTTCATGGAGGGAAATGGAGAAAACCTCTATCCAAGAAACAAAGGAAAATAAGAAAAAGCCTTGGCACATTTCTCTTTCAATTGTAAGTCAGAAATTCAGATTTCTTCCTGCTGATATTGCTGGGTTTTCCCCTAAACTTCAACTGAGACTTCCTCCCACGCCTGCCCCCATGGTATTCCATAAAGAAGGCTGGAGAATGGTGCACCCACATACGTGCTAACCCACGTATATGATCACACACATCCTCCTTGGACTCTTGAGTGGCACTTGCCAGAATCACACATCATATTGATCTTCCAGCTCAGCATCTGGTGATAAAAAAAAAGTATTTACAGCAGGCCATCATTTCAAGAGGCTATCTTCTGGAAGTATTTAAATTTCCTCTTCCCACTGTCCTGATCGCACCCTCCAAATTGGCCTGGACTGACCTGATGACAAGGGGGGACCCTGGAGCTTGAGGTCATAGAATGGAAAATGCATACTCATCATGAAGGAGAGCATCCATGCTCCATAAAGGAACTCCGATTTTGCACCCTCAAACACATAGTGCTAGAGGACGTCAAAGCTTAAAACATTTATGCAATTCAACCCCTTTGCATTATAGATGAGAAAAATGAGGGAAAGAGAGAAAATGACTTGCTCCAAAAAGTCATAATGGGCCAGGTCCCTTCCCCATTTTTCCACGGGGATGGAATTTTGGTGAAAGGTACAGGATTCTAATCTAGCGGTGTTTGGGGAGTGTGTTTAAGCAGGGGGAGCGAGGCTGGGGCATCTACGGGGAGGCAAGTGGCCAGTGGGACCAGGGAAAGCGAGGGGGCTCTGCTGGGAAGCAGAGGTACTCACTCCTCTGAATTGTTGCAGGTGTTGGTGTTGTTTCTGGCCAGGGGCCAGCCACTGCAGAAAAGTAGAGAGAATGCAGCATGGGAATCTGAGCTCAGTTCCAGTTGCTGGGAATCATTAGCCCCAGGTGGTTATTCTAGGCACCCCCCCATGCCCGGTCCCCTGGGCCTTTCCACACAGCTTGAAGGATCCACCACAAAAATTTGGGGGACTAGTTAGCCCTAGTAAATAAAGCTTTGTGGGAAGAGAGGATGAACATTTGGCTAAACTGAGTTCTTCTGAATAAACGAGAGTTGCTATGTGAATCCCACCCAGTCCCAGGCTCATATTCCACTCAATTTCATTCCATTTAACCATATGCCAGGCAGGGCACCAGGAGCTACAAGGGGCACAGACGTGAAGCTGAGGGGCACCTGCCTTGGGGTGCACTTAGGTGATGCGGGCTGAGTGCCTTCAGAATGCACATACTCAGCAGCCCCAGCAACCTGCTCCCCTCACCTGCACAGGCAGGGCTCTCAGAAGCCACCCCCCCCACACACACACACCCCAACCCTCCTGCCGAAAACACAATCACAGCAGCCCACTTCCGACTTGCAGGGCCAAAAAATAGACCGTGGGCAGAACTGTCCCAGTTTTGAGGCTCTATCCTGCCCTAGGCCCTTGTCACTGCATTAATCTTAACACTTCCCGGTCTGCCATCCCTGATCTCTATGAGGATTGGGTAGAAAGCAGAGGCTGGTTTTGCACCCAAACTGCATGTTTATTTAAAGCCAAATCCCATGGTCCTTCATGGTGTTCTCTAGGCATTATCTCCTAGTGCTCAATTGCTAATACACGTGTTTTTGACACAGCTAGTTTAAGAAAGCCCGTTGGCCTCACAGCTGCCTGTCACCACTGCAGACCATTCACAGAAGACAGCCAGGACTGAAGCCAGTGGCTAGTGGTACTCCTGCCTGGCTCTCAGGGCACCTCTTCTATGATGCTGAACACCGAGCCAAATGCCATTCTGGTACTTCTGCTCACGCCTGCTCAAGTCTCCCTCTCATCATCCAGGATGTGGCTCTAACTCCTTGTTTGGGGGTTGGTTCTGATTATCGGAAAGTCCCCCAGGGAATTTCCTAACTCCTGTGAAATTGGAAAAGTGTTGCTCCTTGAGATGCAGTGGCCTGTGTTCACCACATTTCTGTGTCTGGGATCTCTTAAGGGCAAACCAGCAGAACAACCAAGACCTGTCTCTGCATATACTGCTATGCCAAAGAGATTCGCCTGGAAAATCCAAAGTCTTCCTCCCCCAGGAAGTCTCCCTGATTGATCAGCCATGATCCTGCACCATTGCATGCACCTGCCCACTCTGAACCCTTGGGTGAGTGACCAGGCATCTGAGGCATAGTAGGGACTTGGCCCTGATGGCTCAACCCTCTGCTCCCCTTGTCACATTGGGAAAAGGACAAAGAAGCCAATGTTCATCTTCATTAGGCTAAGGTTGTAGAGAAGATAATTTGATCAAGTTAGCAAAGGAAGGTTTTGCTTGCCTACCAGCAACTAAACCAGTCTGACTGGCTCGATAGCAAATCTCTCTCCCCACCTCCTCCTCCTCTATCTTTTCTTCTTCCTTATCTGTCATCCCTCCTTTCTTTCTGGCTCAGCAGACCTTTGGAGCTCCCTCTCAGTCTAGGATGCCTGACCCTGGGAACCTGGAATCTCCCTACACACATCCCCACCAGCACCCAGGCCCTCCGTGGTCCCTTCCCAAGCCCAGAAATCCCAATAGTTTGTGGTCCAAGCTCAGGTGAAAATGTGAGCCCAAGAATGCTAGGCCTTTACATCTCAGCCAGCAATTCTTAGGCCTTTCCCAGCAGGAAGACTAAATGTGGCTCTCCTAGAGTGGTTGCTAGCAAGAAATTTCCTTGAACTCTCATATTTTATCTTAAATATGCTCGTATATTTTGCAATCTACTGCAGAATCCAGAATAAACCTATAACACACACCTACACATATTTCCTCGGAGGCTTCATGACCTTCCCTTCCCAGGGGCCCTTGGATGCCTGTTTGAGACACACCTGAGCCCTTCCTTTGCTCATTTGACACAAAAAACACAGGATTTTCTCTAGCAATTATATAGGGATCATCTGTTCTGCAACAATTATGGTTGTTTCCACCTTTACATCTTGGTAAATCTTGGCATTACCTAGAGCATTCAGCCCAAAGATCTTTGTAACCCCTCTTTTCAGAAAGCAGATTCTGAGCAAGAAGCTTCCTGTTTGATGGAGAGAGATGGGTGAGGCCGGCATCCCCAGATGCATTTAAGAGCTCCAGTTCCATGGGGTGCTGGCAGAAATTCTGTGCAGGGTCAAATAAGGCTAGGACTCTGGTTAGGGGGTTCCTTCTCCTGCGGTCCTTCTTGGACTTGGGGCAGCAACTGTGAGAGCATGCAGTATTCCCCAACCACAGACACTTTCTTCAAATTATGGGTCATGAGACTGGTGCTCTGAGCCACCCACGCAGTGGATCTAAGCTGCAGGAGCAAAGAAGTGCTTCTTGTTCCACCCTACCTGGTGCGGGTGGCCCATCCATTTGGTTCCTTACCTTCTCCCCCTGTCTGGTGGCTCCTGGCTGCCCACATTTGACTGGGCATTGCTTTCTCGGCTGGACACCTCCTTGAGCTCGGCTCCACGGAAACGCTCCAGGAAGGAGTCTGGTCTCTGGGCCTCACGATTTAAGTGCCTGGTGGCCCATGCTCGCAGCGAGACGATCAGGCGAGATACCCTGGAAGGCCGTGGACAGGCAGCCGGTGCAGAAAGGAAAGAGATAGAAAGCCCTCTTTTCCAGGGCTGGGGCAGAAGCAGAGATGGCTGCCAGGACACAGGTCTTGGAGGTCCTGGGGGCCCTGGGCTTGGGTGTGCACCTCCCCTCTCCCTTCTCCTCCATCATCTGCAGCCTGAGACAGAGCTCTCTAGATAGGGGGCATCGTCTTCAGTATAACATTGCCCTTTTAACACTAGGACTTTGCCAAAGGCATGATCTTTCAAATGGGCATTAGCAGCTTCTCTGCTTATCATTCCTTTTGTAGAGCTCTTTGTTATGACTAGTAAGCATAGGAATAGGAAAAAAAAATAATTTGCAAATGGTGATCAAATTTAGAACAAGGTTAGAGGAACAAGTACCCAGGTACGACTTACATACGTTCTTTCCCTAACCCTTGTCTTATTGTGTTTGCTCCTCAGCCTTCTGCATAAGTTCCTTCTCCTGGAGCCAGACCTTGCTGGGGTCTCCAGCACCTGGAACTAGTTTGTCCCTGTCCCCAGAGCCTGTCTTAGCTTCAGCCTTCCCTCAGCTGTGCCTCCTGCCTTCCCTGTTTCTTCAAAAGGGGAATGAGAAGAGAACCTGAACTCTGTTTTCTTGGTTTCTGGTTGCCCTGACTTGGCACCTACAGTGCACGCCACTGTTTCCAATAAAATAAGTTCTGAGCAACCTAGAATGAGGTCATAAGCTGTCACGTGCCTTGACCCTAATCACATACATGGGCACTTTGCCTGAGAGAATCCATTAAAGCGAGAAGATGTTCCATGCACAGAGATGTTTACAGCTGCTGCTACAGACATATGTTGAAGTGCTTGCCCAGCTCAGCCACTCTGCTCTGGACACTCCTGCCACCCCCAATCTCCCTCTGCTGAGGGGCTGGAGCCGAGGTCACACTCCCGACTCCAGCTTCAGCTGACAGGCCCAGGAGAGTCACTCAAGCTTCTGAACTAAAAGCCATTCCAAGATGGGGTTGGGTATTTCAAATAGCAAATAGCAAAGCCTATTTTCAGCCTGTGCCTGGTGATATATGAACAGAGAAAGCCCAAAACAGAGATGTGCAGAAAAAAAAATCAGGAAGATCATGACACTCCAGGAGAAAATGAGAGGGAGAGGGCAGGTGCTTCCCCTGCTCCCCTGTCATGAGCCCCATTGGCTCCCTTTCCATGAGGTGGTCTGTCTGAGTTTGCACCAGCCTCCTGCCTCGGCCCTCCCCCAGGCCTTTCAATATGAGCTGGTTTGAAGGTGTCCTCTTCCTTGCTATCAATGAGACTTAAGACAACATTTTATTAGTAAGACAAAAGCACTGAAATCATGTAAATGTCCAGCAACAAGGGGCTAGTGAAATAAATATTCCTCCAATGCAAAACACAGAGAATAACTAGAAGAATTAATTTTTGCAACAATCTTAAGCAAAAACTGCAGAACACGTGACTATATAAAACTATAGCATTGGTTAAAAAAATTTGGTGGAAGGAAATAACAAGCCCCACATTTGTTGAGCACCTGTTGTGAATCAGCACCTGGCTCTGATGCAGCCCTCACGTTGTTCGAGGTGTCTCCAGATGAGATCTGGAAAGGTAAAATGACTTCTTCGAGGTGGCACGGCTCTTGAAGCTGGAGTGCAGACATCATCAGCTCAGAGCCTAGATAATCTTTCAAATCCTCCTGCAAGGACGTGTGCTCGGAAGCCTAGACATGCACCTGTGAGGGCCTGCTAGAGGCTGCCTCAGACGGCGCCACGGAGGTCCACCATGGGTCTCCTGCAGCCGGCTGGTCTTTTTTCTCAATTCTTTCTGGAACCCTTAGGGTTTGGCTTTTTTCTAAATTCTTCCAGACTTGAAAGCAAGTACCTCAATATCACTTTGTATGAAAGCAATTTCAGATAACAGTTTTTCTTAGGTTTTTCTCAGCTCAGGACACTTGACTTGAGAGGTTATTACTCAGTGATAGATTTCTGACTGCTCTTCTCCTGCCCCTTTCTTCCCCACGTCTTCAACCCCACCTCCACCACTGCTCCCCCATTTCTTCCTGAGACTCAGCTCCCTTCCTCCTGCCTCAGCTTCCCTCTTCCCAAGGTGAGTGCTGAGCCTGCTTGGTTACCTGGCCTGCCCCTGGCTGGTGTAGGAGCTTTGCCTGGACTCAGCCTGTCCTCTGGTCTCCATGGCGATCTCCTGCTGCAGTTCTGACGAAGTCTCCTCGCCCCGCGAGTGGACCCTAGGAAATCAAATATGCAGCAGGCTAAATTGATTTCAAGCTCATCCCCTCCTGGACACACTCAGGGATGAGATGGCCAGATGTCCCGCTTAATGAGGAAAGCCGCCAGCACCGGTCTTCACTCTGTCCATGCACCAGCAGGATCCAGCAGATCCTGCTTTTAGGATAAACGTGGCCTTTCCTCTCCAGCGAGCCTGACAGAGGAAGGTAGCCCATCCAGCTACTTGCTGCCCTTGGACTTAAGGAGGCAGGCCAGCAGCACATGCTCCCCATCAGAGCTTGGAGTGGGGTGGCCTGGTGCCCGCCAGCGGGAGCCACGGCAGCTGTTTCTACCCAGGGATTCCAGAACAAGGATTCTGGTTCAAACACATGTCTGCATAGTGAGATCTATCTGCTAAGGCCAGACCGCATGTACGCCACAATCACACTCCCGGAGAAGTTATTTGTGTGCCTGTCCGGCGGCCCTCCCAGGAGCCCAGTTCGTATGTGGTTAAGAGTGTCCTGGAATATCGTATGGCATTGGCCTAGCCCTCCATGTGCATTTGTATACAGCTTTTGCATGAAAATTCATTTCCCCTGTGCCCTCGTGTCAAACCCTAACTTCCGTCCCCTGCAGTGCCAGTGACCTCACCTGTGCAGCGCAGGGCGAAAAGCATGAGCACACATAGAACCGATGCCCACAATTCAGTACGAGCACCAGTCACACCAGCAGAGCCTTGGTGTTTGTCAAACTGCCTGGAATAAGACCAATGTGTTTGGACATATTTTCCTTTCGTTCCCTGTCTTTTAAAATCTCCCAGGGCTGAAATTTGATCAGCCTGATTAAAAGCCATCCAGGCATTGGCCCCTAGGGATTTACACTTCATTCTATGAGTCTTGAAGAGCCCAGGCAGGACAAATTAATTCCATCACGTGACCTATTCCAACCTAATCAGCCTTCTTAACAAGGTGGCAACACAGTTGAGGAAGTAAGCAATAATTAATGTCAGGAAAAGGCTCTCTTTCTCTCTCTCTCTCTCTCTCTCTCTCTCTCTCTCTCTCTCTCTCTCCTCAGTGAGGGATTAGAAGGCAGAGTCCTGCATCCCAGCCGCTGATCTGCTGACTCCTCTTTGTACGACATCCTGGCCATCTCCAGCCGCAGGGCACTCGCTACTGTCCCACGGCCCACATGGGCCATCTTTGTAGCAGGTTCTTCCCTCCCTCAGCTTCCTCAGACCAAGGCTAATCTAATTTTTTTTGGTGCTGGAACCAGAGTCAGGCCACCTCATCTTCTATATGACCACCTTTGTGTAGCTGGGACATGGAAGGGACACCTCTCACACCCATGCCACATCTGTTTTTCCAGGCTGGAACCCCCTAGCTTACCCGGCCACGCCTCATCAGATTCAAGGCTCTTCCCCATCATGGTCATGCTCCTGTGAGCAGATTCCTGCATTCCCACCTGACTGGGCTTGGAGACCGAGGCCACTCTGCTGTTCCTGGACTCTAAGCCAGAGGTCATTGTAGGTTTGTGAGTTTGTGTGCTCATCAGCCAAAACCCAGTCTTGGAACATGGTTTGCGGCTAAGCCAGAAGATCCTATCTTATGCATGTACAATTGATTTGTTGGAAGTCAGTATTAGACCTTTCCATTTATCTGAGTCCCTGGTGGATGTTTTGGGGCCCTTGGTATGCAGTGGTGCCATACTAGCCTTTCCTCCCAACTCCATCTCATTCACATGCAATCATAGGCATATGCCATTTATTGACTGTTTACTGTATGCCAGCCACATTGATCTTGTCATTTAATCCACATAACCACTCTATAAGAGAGAAAACTGGAGTTCAGAGAGGTTAAATAATTTCCCCAAGACCATACAGCCAAGTGGCAAAGCTGATATTTGAATGTCATTCCATCCCGTGTCAGAGCCTGCTCTCACCCACTCCATGAAGCAACTCCCTGTATTTTCACATATGGCACTGGTCAAAGCAAAATTTAATAGGACATGGCTGAGGACTGAGCCCTGTGGCATGCCACTAGAGACATGGCTCTGGTCCACCGGGCTATACTATTTGGGCATGGCTCTTTATTTTCAAGCCATCTAATTGAATTGGCCCTCTCTACCCTTAAAAGACCACTCACATTTTGTCCTTAGACATATGAGAAACCTTGTCAGAGGTCCTGCTGCAGCTAGGAAGCTCTGATCCCCTTGCCTTTCTAATAATCTGCATACTAGGAAGGTGGAATGCACATTCCAAGGCACCAGGGTCATTCCTAGAAGAGGGAGCAGTGGGACAAGTGAGTGAGTCCATATCTCTAGTCCCTGGATGCTAGCAGCTGGCATCTGGTAGGGTTAGGGCTGCAACAACCAAACACTGGGCTGCAGCTCCATCAGGGTATGTGTGCCCGGAAGACATGGAGGCAATCCCAAGGGTGAAAGTGTTCTTTCCCCACCAGCAGTTCCTCAGGGAGCTCTGGGCACCAAGAAGTCGGCCCAGCATTCCTGCCTTGTCTGTGCTCTGTTAATTACGTGAGGGCACATCCTGAGATCAGATTTATTTGCATTAGTAGCAAAGGAATCAATGACATCAAAGCTGATGAGCATGTGAGGAGGGCAAAACCCACCTCAGACTCCAAAGCAGCTCCAAAGCAGCACTGTTACTGGTGGTGATGAGGGCTGGCATGTGGGGGCTAGGACACTCACCTGAAGGACAGGCAGCAGAGTGGGGAGCCAGGAGGCCTGGGTTCAAATCCCTACCCTAACATCTATTAGCTAGGTGTTCTGTGAGTTTGTCACTTACCCTCCCTGAAGGTTTTTTTTTTTTAAGGTTTTATTTATATATTCATGAGAGACACACAGAAAAAGGCAGAAACATAGGCAGAGGGAGAAGCAGGATCCTAGTGGAAGCCCAATGTGGGACTCGATCCCAGGACCCAGGAATGACGACCTGACCCAAAGGCAGACGCTCAACCAGTGAGCCACCCAAGTGCCCTACCCTCCCTGAAGTTTTATAGTCTTCAAAAAGGAACTAAAGGAATAATTGGTGATTTCATTTCAACTTAAGCATTGTTCAAACAGCCAAGTCCAGAAAAGGCATAGTTAGCCATGAAGAATAGGGACCCAAAGGGGCCTTTCTTTTCAACGCATCTTGCCACTTGTTTCTGATGCTTGAAATTCTCTGATGTCTCCTAGCTCCTGAGGCTCTACCCTTGTTAAGTGCGTGGGGGTATTTAGATAGTAAACCCAATTAGTTACTCCTCAGAGACATGGATTTTATGAAGCAGATGGAAGAGGAGATGGGAAGAGAGAAGAACCAGATGTCTGAGGTGACACTTTGAGTCCCCAGGGACACACAGGTACGGAATAAAGGGAGTACCTTCTGGCAACCAAAGTAGGAATAGGGATCCAGAATCTTCCAGAGAAATAGAGAGGCAGGAGAAACTGGGGGCCAGGCCCTGTCCTGCCAAGAGCTGGCGGAGGGGCCGGGGGCAAGGACCTGACGGGGACTTCTCTGTTAAAAACAAAACAAAACAAAACAAAACAAAACAAAACAAAACAAAACAAAACAAAACAATGAACTGATCAGGCCAGGACAACCCCGAAGCTGCCCTTCCACTTGCCAACTCCGACTGTCGGTGGTGACGACAGAGATGACGCCTGTGCAGGAAGGAGTTCTGTGAAGGCGGTAATTAGCAGGAACAAGAGCAACCAGCACAGCACAATGGTGTGACTGTTTCCAAAGACAAGGTAATTTCAACTTGTGAAAATTGTTCATCTTCTAAGTTTTCTTACAAAGAGGAACCTCATGTCTGTGAGGTAAAGGTTTCCCCTGTCACTGGGAGAAGACAGGGGTGCTCATCAGAACTGCAGCTTGTCATTAGCTTTGCACTTTGTGGAGCACCCGGTGACTTTGGGGACGTAAACAAACCTTGGAGAACACGGTGGAGAAGATGATCCCTTGTCTTTCCCTCCTCTCAAGCCCTGAGGAACTTGAATGACCGATATACACTGCCATTGGCCACATGTGACCAGGGAACTGAAGTGAGTGCACTTTTGTCTTTGGTCCTGGGGTAGCAGGCTGAAAATGGCTTTCTTTGGTGATAATTGCTTTGGGCTCTGCTCAGAGAGCAGCACGAAGAAGGCTTCTCTTCTGTAGGATACAAACCCCTGTGCCCCAAAGCTCACCTAAAATAGCTACACCAGGAGATTGATCTGAGATTTGAGGTACCCTCGGTCCTTGCTGCACTCCTCCGTAGCAGATTCTGAAGTCTTTCCCTACTGCATTATCTTTTCAAATATGCCGACAGCTCTTAAATAATCAAGTCAACTAAACAGATCTAAATAGAAAAGAAAAATTCAAGACATTTTTATTTCTGGTATTTCCAGCATTTTGACTTTTTTGGTTCAAATGACATGTTTTTATCCTTCCTTATGGCTTGTCACTAGGAAAGTGATCCCAATAATTTAAAAGGAGAAACAGAAACCTGGCTTTCCAATTTGGTGAAAGATTTGGGGGACATGGTGTCTCAGGGGATGGGGACATGATCTCTCCTCCCTCCTAGGGGCATTCAGCAAAGGGTCACAGTGACACACAGATTCTCAGCATAGCTTCTTAATATCATCAAGGACAAAGAATGATTAATATTTAAGGACAAACATTCACAATTATTTCTCCCATAAGCTTTCTAAAAAGATTTGAATTTTGTGTTTTATTATTTTTGAAAAGTTTAATCTCTACATCCAGTGTGGGCCTCGAACTCACAACCCTGAGATCAAGAGTCACAAGCTCTACCAACTGAGCCAGCCAGGTGTCTCAAAAAGGATTTGAATTTTAAATTAAAGATCTATAGTTTGTTGAAAACTGTTTCCTCCCTAAAAGTAGTGATTTGAAACTTTAAAATTCTTATGTATATGTGCCAGAGTCCCTTGTTCAAACGGATCTTATAGAGAAAACTAGTCTGTCAGCCTTTAGATGCTGGGCTGTGCTGGGAAGCAGAAGAGGGGCCTGGACCCCACCTCTGGCCCAAGGCTGTTCCACCCTCAGCCTGTACATGCATGCTCAATCCTTGGTAACACCAAGGAACCCATTCTAGAAACTTCCATCTATTAATACAGTCCTGCTTCCATAACATAAAGCAAACATCTCTCTCATGAAGGAAGCATTCTTTCTCTCTCTCCTTTTGCAATCTCCACAGCATCTATATGGATTCTGTATTAATCTATCAACAAGCTTTTTCCACGGGAGAGGTTGGGCAACCAAGTGAGGCTTAATGAGACTGGACTAGTAGTCAGGCTGAGAAAGTATGACTTGGTCACAGGCAGGAAATGGCCAGATCCAGATGTCAGGATAGCTGGAGCTCTCTGAGGTCAGAGGAGGAGAAGGCTTCCAGCCTGGAACACCAGGGAAGCTCCCACGGGATGTGGAATCGTTTCCAAGACTGACAGAGCACTGACTGAGCACTTCCTACGCAGCAGGGACTGTGCCAAGAGCTTTCACCTGTTTTAACCTCACCACAGCCCTACGAGGTCAGGACTAGTCCATTTTTCAGATGAGGAAACTGCAGTTTGGAGCAGTTGCACAACTTTCCAGAGCTGGTCAGTGGCAGAGCCAATGTTCAAACTCACCCAGCCTGACTCTGAGCCTCTTAGTCACCATGCTGGTTGGGGGTGGGGGATGGAAGGAGACTGAAGGGCTATTTCCCATCCATGAAGATGGCAGATAGAATTATCGAGGGGTATCAATTCAGAGCCCTGACTGTGTGGCTGACTGACCCTCCGAGTGTGCATGAACCCAGCATGAGCTCACAGAGAGTCTCTTGGAATCCAGCAGTCCATCACTGGGATCTGTGTGGCTTCCACTGATCGAGCTAGCCATTTATTTTGTAAAGGGTAATCTTCCAGGAGACTCAGTGAGCTCTCTTGAATAGCCCACATGCCGGACTGGGCTTGTAGGCTGCTGGCTGAGGCCGAGCCAAGATGAAAAGGACAGAGCTGGGCCACAATGGTACCTGGTCAAGTAGGCATTCTGGGCAGGAGCCCCGGCCCTCTAACCAGGCCTGCCTTTTCTTGAGTATCTAACTGTAAAGAGCCAAACTAAGACCCTGTTGTTCTCAGTCCCAAGGAGTCTGGAAGCTCTATGAGATGCTCGGATTATATCCCACTCAACACAAAAGGAGCAATGGGGCAAATGAGGCACCATTTTGCTTCAAACTCCCCCTGATCCTAACAGCCTCTCTCCTTCTCCCACTGGGCCCAGGTCCCAGGAGCCCAATGCTGCCCAGGGAGCTTGACTTTACTGCTTGTCACATGTATAGACCTTCCTCCCCCTCCACAAAATCTTCTTTGAATACCCTGCCCCAAGAGGTTTATTAGCACAGGTGTGAAAAAGAAGCTATTAATGCATACCAAAGTCACAATGCACAGATGGCTGTCCTAAGAGTGTTCTTTTTCTCTTTTAAATTAGGGGCAATGACTTAACCTAAAGGAATAAGTCCCCAGTGGTGGGACAATGGTATATTGACAGTCGGCCAATTAGGAGGGAGAAATTTGAATAGAGTGAGAATTTCGGATGGTCCTGAGTCACATCAAAATTCCTGGGGCGGGCAGCCTGGGTGACTCAGCAGTTTAGTGCCACCTTCAGCCCAGGGCATGATCCTGGAGTCCCGGGATTGAGTCCCACATGGGGCTCCCTGCGTGAAGCCTGCTTCTCCCTCTGCCTATGTCTCTGCTTCTCTCTCTCTCTCTCTGTCTCATGAATAAATAAATAAATAAAATCTTTAAGGAAAAATTCCTGGGGCCCCAGCACCCTGTTAAAATAATTGGAACCAATAAATATCTGTTGGGATGCTTTGAGATATTCCTCTCTTTGCTTGAATCTCCAAAGGTGGGGTCCTAGGACTACATAAGTTTGTGATGATAGGGACTCAATCTCTTTGGAAATGATTGTCCATTACTCATGAGCAGAATTAGCTAAGGAGTGGGACCAAGAATCTAGACAGAGGGGCACCTGGGTGGCTTAGTGGTTGACCATCTGCCTTTGGCTCAGGTCATAATATCCCAGGGCCCTAGGATCAAGTCTTGCATCAGCTCCCCACAGAGAGTTTGCTTCTCCCTCTGCCTATGTCTTTGCCTCTCTCTCTGTGTATCCCATAAATGAATAAATAAATAAATAAATAAATAAATAAATAAATAAATAAAATCTTTAAAAAAATAATTTAGACAAAAAAAATGTGCATCTGAGAGAGGAAGTGATATACATTGGTAACTGAGCAGAAATGGTGGATGAGGGCCCAGTACCAGGGAAGTGAGAACCAAGAGACTGTCATTGCAGTTTGTTGTCATTGGATAATATGTAGTTATCATGGGAGGGAGAAGTTTTTATGGGAGCAAGAAGTTTTCAGTGTTATATATATAGGCCAACAATAACATAAATATTGGAAATAAGGTTTCTCATGGTTCAACTTAAGCAACCCACTGAGAATTTAAGGAACATAAAAATGTAAGTCCATTTGCATCAAAAAGATACACTCCCACTTCCTCACTATTGTGCCAGGAGCTTGGAAAAGATGCTGCTCTATTTTGCAGTTGAAGAAACTGAGGCATGGAGAAATTAAGTAGGTTTTACCCAGTTTACTGTAAACTATGAACAGGGCTAGAAGTAGAACTCAAGCCCCAGATTTCTCTATGGCTGCCTGTGTGGGGATGTCATTGATGGGGCTAATGGCTTCATTGGCAAGGCATGGCCCACTCCCTGCAGACCATGAACACAGCATGAATCCTGACCTTCCGCTGGAAGCAAGGGACAAGACATCTGATTCATATTCCATCCCTAGCACTGAGGATAATGGCTGGTGCAGAGAGTCCAATGAATGTCTGTTGTGTTCATAAGAAAGTATGGCAGTTTAGAAAAATTTTTACAGTAAAATTATATGCTGCATTTGAATCTTCATTTTTTAAAAGATTTTTTATTTATTTATTTTTGAGAGAGAGAGAGAGAGAGAGAGAAAAAGAGAGATATTGAGATAAGTGCCTGAGTGGAGGGAAAGACAGAGGGAGAAGCAGACTCCCCACTGAGCAGGGATTCCCCAATGTGGGGCGCAATCCCAGGACTCTGAGATCATGACCTGAGCCAAAGGCAGACGCTTGACTGACTGAGCCTCTAGGTGCCCTGAGTCTTCATTTTGTTACATTACCTTTTGAGCTTCATTTTCCACCTCTCTAAAATGAGAATAAAAACTACTTCAGTGGGTTTGTGAGGCTTAAGTGAGATGGCTTAAGTCAGAAGGAGCACTGCGAATAGTAAGCACCCTCCAATCTGTGGTTGGCCACAGGCTAAGGCATTCTTTACTCCACATTCTAGATCAGCTATGGGAATAACTCATTTTAAGGGCATAAAATGAAAAGCCTGTCTTACCTGCTGAGGCCATTTTCAACGTGGTCGAGATCTCTGTCCATGGTCCTTACCACAGGGTGGGAGACTTGGGTGTTAATCTTGGCCATCTTGTTTTGTCAAGTTCAGTCCCAAGGTGGTTGCTGAAACATGAACACAAAGCAGATCACATCAGGACAGGGAAGCAGCTGCAAACCCAGCTCAATTTTGGTCGGTGCTATTTCCCCAGGCAAGCCTTGGCACACACATACCCTCTTCCATTTCTCCCATAGTTCCAGCTACATTGCACTTTAATTGGGTATCTTTGAGGTCTTCTTCCCAGCCTGAAGCACAAACAAGGTCTTTCACTCCTCTGTGTATGCTGTGATACTGAAGAGCTGCTCAAAGCTAAATGCTGATCCAGCCAATGAATGAATGATTGGCCAAGTTGATATTTGATTTAAGAAAGTTAAATCCTCATGATTCTGTGGAATGCTGTGATGTTCCTCTTGTCTTTCATTTTAAGATTTTTAAGATTTTTTTTATTTATTTGAGAGAGAGAGTTAGAGAGAGAGAAAGATCAGAGGGAGGGACAGGGGGAGAAGCAGACTCTCCACTGAGCAGAGCCTGATGTGGGGCTCGATCCCAGGACCCCAGGATCATGACCTGAGATGAAGGCAGATGCTTTACCAACTGAGCCACTCAAGTGCCCTGGTTTTCTCATTTACTTATTTTTATCACTTAGTTTTCATATATTTTAGTAGCTACCCAAATAGCATTTTAAAACAAAGCATAAAAAAAATAAAAAAAATAAAAAAATAAAACAAAGCATAAAATCAAACAATACTTGACATTCATAAAACCTTTACAATGTGATGTTATCCTCAAATATACTTCATCTCATTTAATCTGCATAATAACCTCATCAGATATTTACAATTTTTATCCCCATTTAAAGATGACTAAATTGAGACTCAGAGATATTAAGCATCATGATCAAGCAAAGAAATAGGTAAAACCTGTTGATGGCATGATCCTGGTGCTAGAAATCAGACCATGAATACTCTCCCTTCAGCAGACAATGAAAGGTGCCCCTATTATTGATGAGAAAAGAAAGCTGATGTGAGCACAGGGCTGATGTGATGAACACAAAACTTGGCCAGTTCCCTTATTCTTGATCAAAAGAATCAAAGGATTCTTGTCTCAGTAGAGACAACTCCAGAGAAAGTGATTTCGAGAAATAGTCCAGTGACACACTCCAAGACTAAATTAATTCCATATCCAAAGGAAGGACAATGAAAGGAGCCTAGAATACTGTGCCAAAGCATGGATATAGTCCTGCTCACCACAGTCAACCTACTGTGAGTTTACTCGGAGGGCAATTGTCGGTACAGTGGTCTTGGTTCATCTCTGATGTTTGAGAATTAAGTCTGTGATTTAAATTTTATACTTTTCCCAATAGATCAAAAATTGTTTTGGTTTTTAAAAACTATTCACTTATATAACAGCGAGTTTCTGGTTGATTGCAGGAGATACAAAGAACTATAAGATGAAGACTGTTCTCAAGGGTCTTATAGTCTAGTAGGACAGATGATGTATACCAGAGGGTCCTCCAGGCTGCGTTAAGGAGCTTGAGTTTTACCCTGAGCTCAGCAGGGATGTAGTCAGATATGCAAAGGCCATTCTGGATGCACTGAGGAGGACATATTCAGGGAATATGAGTTGATGGGAGATGAGCAGATACTGCTGCAGTATCTCGAGAGAGAGAGTATAGTTGCCTGAATAGATTTGTGGTAATGAATCAGATAAATTAAAAAACTACCAAATGGATATAATCACTGGGACATGGTAATTAATCAAGTATAAAAGGTGATGAGGAGGGAGGTGCTGAGCATGATGCATGACTGCTGGTCTAGGGCATTGATGGTCTTGTACACTGAGGCATGGATCCAGGGGGAGGAAGCAGGCTTGAGAAAGAGAATGATTCTAGTTTGAGGCGTCTATGGAAACTTTAGAGCTAATATAGGAAATAAATGTCTTCCATTAAAAGCAATAAGCCAAGGGCAGCCCGGATGGCTCAGTGGTTTAGCTCTGCCTTCAGCCCAGGGCATGATCCTGGAGACCCAGGATCAAGTTCCGCCTCGGGCTCCCTGCATGGAGCCTGCTTCTCTCGCTGCCTGTGTCTCTGCGCCTCTCTCTCTCTCTCTCTCTCTCTCTCTCTGTGTATTGTGTACCTCATGAATAAATAAATATTTTTTTAAAAACCTCAGCTGAGGTGAATATTTTTTAAAAAAGCAACAAGCCAATTTGAAATTGTTCATCCAATGCTTTTTTTTTTTTAAGAAAAAGATTTTATTTATTTATTCATGAGAAACACACAGAGAGTGTTTCTCTCTCCTGCGGGGAGCCCGATGTGGGACTTGATCCCAGCACCCTAGGATCACAACCTAAGCTGAAGGTAGACACTTAACCACAGAGCCACCCAGTTGCCCCTTTCCAATGCTTTTTTATTGAGCACTTACTATATGTGAGACACTATGCAAAGAGCTAGGGTTTTACAGAGAAGGATATACATCTCTGACCTCAAGGAGCTTACAATCCAGTGGAATCTAGAGCAAGTCTTAAAAAAGCTTTGGGACTCTGCAGGAAATCTATTAAATTATTCTTTTTGTACATTTCCAGGAAAATTGCATCAGGGAAAGTTCATTGCTCCAGCCTGTGTCCCTTCCCTCAGCCATCCCCAGGTGTACAAACCCTGGCTTCAGATGCTATTGTATGGAGGCAGCACTTCTGGGGTCCTTATTGAGGGCTACTATATGCCAAAAACAGGGTAGGTGCTCATGTAATACTGCTCCTTTAACTCACAAATAGCCTCCCCTTTCCTTCCCTTTTACAAGTGGAGAAGCAGGTACATAATTTCCATAATGTTCCTTATAGCCTGAGCCAGGATTGACAAAGTTCTCTCTGACTCCAGAACCTGATAGTATAAAGTTAATGGGTGACAAAGAACTGGCATTGCCTTTTGGCCTGGGCAAGAGAGGTCTCTGCTTAGGATCCCAGGCTTTAAAGGACTCTACTCTGAGTTTCTTCTAGCCATAAGGCCAAGGGGACTTGTCCATCCACAATCTTGCCCCCTGCTGTAGTCTATGCTCTGGATGCCCAAGACTCCCACATTTTGTGCTCAGGAGACTCTGAGCTGATTCTAGGGCCTTGTGGGCCTCTTATCGCGTCTGTTCGCCTGAGACAGGCATCAGTGTGCACTCCCCTAGAGCTCCAAGTGGCCAAGGAGCAGCTGTTTGGAGGGAAGGGATGTGGACCTCAGAGATGCAGGCAGCATGTCCACAGGCATGTGTGAAAGACCCCTTGTGACATGGGGTGGACTCAGAGCTGGGCAGAGAAGGAGGCAGACCATGGCTGGGAGACCAGAGATCA
Organism: Canis aureus; assembly: GCF_053574225.1. Classification (NCBI taxonomy): domain Eukaryota; kingdom Metazoa; phylum Chordata; class Mammalia; order Carnivora; family Canidae; genus Canis; species Canis aureus. The sequence goes on from NC_135621.1 coordinate 47,086,920, forward strand.
AATCTCCCCCTGCACTATGTTCTGAGGCTGAACTCGAAGGGGCTTGAGAGATCGTTATTTGAATCTGGCCTTCTAGTCATTGTGAAAGTGATTCGTCAAGATAGGAGGATAGGGCATGTTTGAATAGACATTGTACTAGTTTGGTCTCTGTCACAGTCATCTCTGGGTCTCTAACCTCATATCCTTCCTGCCCTTCTATCAGTCCAGCTGTTGCTATGGAAACCAGTTGCAGGTGGGGTGACCCAGCAGAACCTTGCCTCAGCTACACCATGGATTGTTCACCTTTCCTGGGGCTTCCCTGCTTCCCCCAGAGAACATATGCTAGGATGCTTGTGCCATTCTGATACATGTACAAACCTAGAAGTGCTAAAGAGGTAACTCCCCCTTTGGGCAACTTTTGACTACCAGAACTCAGGAACCGGCAGTAAATATTCCCATCTTCTATTACTCAGGAAGAAAATTCAGTGGTACTCTACGTGGCTGTTTGGAGATGCCCTTGAAGGATCAAGCCAGTTGCTCAGAGTGGTTGATCAGTTGATAAAGTACACTTGGGGTGGCTTTCCCTTCTTGTGTTATTGTCTCTTTTAAGACCCTCACTTCTCTTCCTTGGAATCACTCCTCAATCACTCCCTGGCATGTCCTTGTCCAAGGTTCTAGGTTTTTTGTTTGTTTGTTTTGGTGGGAGGTAATTACCTTAGCTAAGAGAATATTTTTTAGATATTTAGACAAATGGTACAATGGTATGTGGGTTATGTGTACTCCTGACTTGGGCCCCTAACAGGTAGGACAAGGCAAAATGTGTGTGATTAAAGAGAAATGTTAAAGATAAGTCATAAGATCTCTTTCCCTCAATTGTTGATAAACCTCATAATCGTTGTCTTTTTTAAAAAAATTACCTTTAAAAATCAGGATCCAAACTAGGTCCACATATTCTGATTGGCTGACTGGCATTTTAAAATCTAAAGTGTTTTTTTTTTTTTTTAGATTGATTTATTTTAGGGAGAGAAAGTGCTTGTGCATGGAGGGGCAGGGGGGAAGGGGCAGAGGGAGAGAATCTTCAAGAGGACCACCCTCCAACTCTGAGCAGGAGCCCAGTGGTGGTGGGGGTGGGGCTTGATCTCACAACCCAAGAGATCATGACCTGAGCCAAAACCAAAACCAAGAGGCAGATGCTTAATCAGCTAAGTGACCCAGGTACCCCTAATCAAAAGTTTTGATGCATTTCTCTTCTTTCTCTTTATAGAAGAAACAATTGTACTCCAGAGTTTCCTATAGTATGGATTTTTGCCAAATTCCAAATTGATGATGTTTTTTGTAAATTGGTAGTTGTACTCAGAGGTTTGGTCAAGCGTGGGTTCAAAAAAAAATTTTTTTTTTTTGCGAGAACATTTCGCAGCCATTGATAATCATTGCCTGGACCTACCATTTCATTACAAGTTGCAAATTGGTGATGTTCTATCATTTCTTCTCTACCACTTAGCTGCTATATTCTTAAAGAAAATTTTATTATTTGGCTCTTCAGTGGTACATTGGCTCTTCAGTTCATACAGGAAAGGTAGGATAAAACATTTTTTTCCTCTTATTTACCAGTTTTTAAGTCCTGACAGCCTCGGTGATTCCCCAACTGCCCTATGAATTTTCACATTTCCTGGCCCAGACAAACTCTGGGAGAACTCACAAATGAGATTGCGAAATTACAGTCAATGATCCTGAGGCGGCTGTTGAAAATGCTGTTGAAAATGAAACTTGCCATCCAGGCAGGCCCCCTGGAGTGTAAGGCACTTGCATATCTATTACTCATTAATCCTCAAGAGCCCCAAGAGGTAATAGTGATGCCGATTTTGCAGGCTTGGGTCTGTCTGACCCTAAAGTCCATGGTTTGTTTTGATTATCACACCCGCTGCAGGAGATTAGAAATGCAGGAGATTAGATTATAATTTTAATTTTCAAGCACAGGAAGAAGATATATCCTGCCAACTACGAGGGTGACCTTGAAGTGGATCCTAGGCGTGAGTCTAAGAGTGGTTTATGAGCATCTTTCAAATGAATGTGAATTTTCTAGAGCTCAACTGGGGAACTAACAGCACATCATTTCAGACAATTCCCATTTTCCTTGCAGTATTACTAAATCCAGCATGCTTTCTCCCCCCTGCCTCCACCCTCAAACACACTTGGCATGGTGCTTGGCCCTGAAAATTACGAAGGTGAGGAAGATAGGTCTCTGTCTTTGAAATCACACAACTGTGTGAGGGAAACAGGAATGGAAATGGGGGTGGGGAGAGTGTGGGGGGTGTAGGGTGCAGAGGTGCTGAAATAGATGTAGGGGTGTGGTGGGGAGCAAAGTGGAAGGGGAAGACACTAATTCTGCCTCAGAGGCCAAGGAGGTCTGAGGAGGCTTCTCAGGTGATCACAATATTTATTTGACATTATTCAACATTTACCATGTGTTAGCCATTGTGCTATGCACCTTAAAGGAGTTCATTGTGATTTTTGTGCTCTAGTGCATATCTTTAACTTTCTCCATTGATCTTGGCTTGGACACCAGTAGGCCAGGAATCTAACACAGCTCACCTGCACTCCAGTTATTCTCATACTTTTCTCATTTCTTTATTAACTCCAAAAGACTTGAAGACAAGAACTATTTCCTTTTACTTAAAAAATATTTTATCCTCTTAAACACCAGTGTATATACACATGGTGGGTAATAAAAAGGGGGTGGCATAAATGGAGGAGGAATAGGTGAGTAATTGCAATGATGATACTAATAACAACAGTATATTTACTCTCTGCCTGGTATTGTTCCAATAACTTTAAATGTGTATTAACTCATTTGATTCTCACAATGCTCCATGAATGAGTCACACTGAACATTTCTATCTTACTTAAACATGGATGGAACTTTATAAGGGAGAGAGCAAGTAAGCAACAAAGGAAGTCAAACATGTAAATCTCTTTCTTCTAAACTAAAATGTGCTTCTGGAAAAAAATCTTCGTCCCTTCTTATGATGACTAGTTCTTCATACTAAAAAAATATTGTTTATGTTCTGTCCTTTTCTCTTCATACTAAAAAAATATTGTCCATGCTCTGTCCTTTTGTCTTTAAGACAAGACTTAAACATGAAAAACCAGTCCTGGCTCGGTTTGTGTCATTTGAAACATTATCATTTTCCAATCCCTAAATGTAGCTGAGACAATAAAGGGGTGCCAAGAGCCCAAAATGCATACTCTTCTGACCCACTGCAGGACTTTCTGATTATCATTGTTTTAGGTTATGACTCCTATATGGCCAGCAGCTAGCTGTCAGGTCCCATTAGTGAGGCACCATCCATTTTCTCTCTGGGTTTCATCCATTTCAGTTCTCTACAACTCAACTTTCTCAGCATCATTCTGGGCAAAAGCACTCAGCAAATTCTCAGTAAATGTGAGGTTGGACAGCCTTGCTTTGTCAAATTAAACTCCAAAGAGAAGTCAATAACTCCCACATGGTCTACATGCCTTGGAACTTTTTTTTAAAGTACATTTCAAATTGTCTTTCCCTTCTTTCCCTATCCAATCTGGAAACTGCAGGATGAAAGGAAACTATCCAATGCTAAGCCACTTACTTAATCACTCTGAGACCTGTGAATCAGCCCACAGAACAAATACAAGGAACAGAACACACATTACTATAGGCAAGGACGAAGCCTGTGTGTTTTCAAGCAGTCCTAGGCTTATGTAGGGGGAAACTCTAGTAAAATATCTTTTGTTTGAGGCAAATGGTATTGGAAAGACAATGTAGGTGGCCAAGGGCATTGTACTGAGTGAAAGGAAAGCTGGATTCTCTTCTTAGCTCAGCCTCCAATTTAGGCAAGTGATCCAGCATTTTGGTTTATTCATCTAATGATGGACACGGACTTACTGCAAGTGAAAACTTCCACAGAAACCCAATGAATAAAACATTTACTTGTATTATTTTATTTAAATGTATTTGAAAACATTTACAAAGACAATTAGTGGGTATTTACCTCTTCCTCAAAGTGGAAATACTAATCCAAAAGGCTATGTGCACCTCTATGTTCATTACAGCATTATTTACAATGGCGAAGATACAAAAGCAACCTAAGTGACAATCAATAGATACTCAGCCATAAAGAAAGACATCTTGCCATTTGTGACAACATGATATAATGCTAACTGAAATAAGACAGAGAGAGACAAATGCCCTATGATTTCACTTATATATGGAATCAAAAACAAACAAATTTAAAAAAGAAAGAAACTCATAAATACAGAGAAGAACTGATGGTTGTTGTACGGAAAAAATAGATAAAGGGGAGTAGGAGACACAGGCTTCCAGTTATGGAATGAATAAGTCATGGAGAGCAAAGGTAAACCATAGGGAATATAGTCAAGGGTGTACTATAATAGTGTAGTATGGTGACAGATGGTATTATACTTGTGGTGAGCATAGCACAGGATATACAGTTGTCAAATTACTATGTTGTACACCTGGCAAATGGTATTACACTTGTGGTAAGCATAGCATAGGATATAAAGTTGTCAAATCACTATGTTCTATACCTGAAACTAACGTAACATTGTGTATCAACTATACTACAATTTAAAAAAAGACAATCAGTGGGACACCAAAATTAATTTTGATCATGGTATCCAGTATACTAAAGTTTGGGAAAATACATTTAAAAATCTTAACACGTGCACAGAACTCCTTAGGGAACTCTGTGGAATAGAGCTGAAAACCAAGCCTTGGTTGATTATTAATGGTCCTTCCATTCCAAAAGTTCCATGATGAAATATAACTGTAGAGCGTAAATATTGTGCCTACAGTCCTCTCCTGGTTTGTGTGTGAATGTGATCCTACTGGAAGAATTAAAGTATTCCAGAGCTTCAAAAACAGAATGGAAAAACTATATAATGTTAAAATTCACTGGACATTGTACAATATAAATAAAAACAACTTGAATCCCAGAACTTACATGAGAGGACACTTTGAAAATTACATTACGATGCATAGAGCCTCAACAAAATACTACAATCAAAATCTACCCATATATAAAAAGGGCTTTACATCATGATCAAATGATATGTATCCTAAGAAGGCAAACTTGATTTAACATCCAAAATCAATCAATGTAATGCACCATATTAATTAAATGGCAAAAGCCATATGATGAATGCAACAGACATGAGAAAATTGTATGACAAAATCCAACATGCTTTCATGATAAAAACAACCAACCAAATAAGAATAGAAGTTCGTTAAACTGATAAAGGGCATCTATGACAGAACCATAGCTAACTTCACACTTAATGGTGAAAGACTGAATGCTTTCCCCTAAGATCAAGAACAAGACAAAGATATTCACTCTTATCACCTCCATGCAACATTATACTGCTAGCCAGGGCAATTAGACAAGAAAAACAAAAAAAGCATCCAGACTGGAAAAGAAAAAATAAACTATATTGCAGATGACATGATATGGGATATAGGAAATCCTAAGGAATTCACTAAAAAAATATTAAAACTAATAAATGAGTTTAATGGTATGCCAGGATACAAGATCAGCATACAGAAATCAATTGTATTTCTATACACTGGCAGTGAATAATTAGAAAATGAAACTAAGAGAACAATCTCATTTTTTAAAAAAGATTTTATTTATTTATTCATGACACACACACACACACACACACACACACACACACACACACACAGAGGCAGAGACACAGGCAGAGGGAGAAGCAGGCTCCATGCAGGGAGCCTGATGTGGGACTCGATCCCAGAACCCTGGGATTATGCCCTGGGACGAAGGAAGGTGCTAAACTGCTGAGCCACCACAATCCCACTTTTAATAGCACTAAACACCTAGGAAATTTAACCAAGGAAACTGAAGATTTGTACACTGAAAACTATAAAACATTGTTGAAAGAAACTGAAGGTATAAATAAATGGAGAGATATTTCCTGTTCACAGATTGGAAGGATTGATATTATTAATATGGCAATACTTCCCCAAATTATCTACAGATTCAACACAACCTTATCAAAATCCCTGCTGGAATTTTTGTAGAAATTGACAAGATGATCCTAAATTTACATAGAATTCAAGGGACCCCAGATAGCCAAAACAATCTTGAAATCTTGAAAAACAAGAACAAAGTTGGAAAGCTCACACATTCTGATTTCAAAATCATATTACAAAGTTACAGTAATCAAGATGGTGTGGTACTGGCATAAGGATAGGTATACAGATTAATGGAATAGAATTCAGAGTCCAGAAATAAACTCCCACTTTTACGATCAATTGATTTTTGACAAGGATAACAAGATAATTTAATGGAAGAAGGAACAGCCTTCTCAACAAATATTACTAGGGAAATTGAATATCCACATGTAAAAGAATATACATCACACACAAACATGAACTCAAAATGGATCATAAGGGCTCAAACTATAGGATTTCTAGAAGAAAACACAGTAATAAATCTTTAAGGCCTTCAGTTAGGCAATGGTTTCTTAGATATGATACCAAAAACATAAATGAAAAGAGAAAAAATAGATTATACTTCATCAAAATGAAAAGCCTCTGCATCAAACAATACCATTAGGAAAGTAAAAAAGGGGCAGCCCTGGTGGCTCAGCGGTTTAGCGCCGCCTTCAGCCCAGAGCCTGATCCTGGAGATCCAGGATCGAGTCCCACGTCAGGCTCCCTGCATGGGGCCTGCTTCCCCTCTGCCTGTGTCTTGGCCTCTCTTTCTGTGTGTGTCTCTCATGAATAAATAAATAAAATATTTAAAAAAAAGGAAAGTAAAAAAGGCAACCCACAGAATAGGAGAAAATATTTCTAAATCATATATTGGTAAGGGTCTTACATCTAGAATATATAAAGAACACTTACAACTCAATAATAAAAAGACAACCCGATTAAATAGTGGGCAGAGGATTTGAGTACACGTGACTCTGAAGAAGATATACAAAGAGCCAACTAACACATGAATATAAACATATTTAGTCATGGGGAAATGCAAATCAAAATCATGGTGAGATTCTACTGCCCACCAATGACAAAGGCTATAAAAAAATGCAGATAATAACAACTGTTGGAAAGGATATGGAGAAAACTGGAAACCTCACACACTACTGGTAGGAATGTAAATGATGCCACCATGTTGGAAAACAGTTGGGAAGTTCCTCAAAATGCTAAACATAGTTGCCATATGATCCGATAATTTTGGTCTTGAGTATATTCCTAAGAGAAATGAAATACACAACAACTTGTACATGAATATTCATATCGGCATTATTTGTAATAGCCAAAAAGTGGAAACAACCTAATTGTCCATCAGCTGATAACTGGATAAACAAAATGTGGTATATCTACATATTGAAATGTTATTTGGCAATGAAAATGAATAAATGAATAAAATAATAAATGAATAAAATGAATAAAAATGAATAAAATATTGGCATACACTACAACATGATGAACCTTGAAAACATGCTAAGTGGATGAAGCAAGACACAAAGAGCCACATGCTGTATGATTCCATTAATACAAAATGTCCGGAATAGGCAAATTCATTGAGAGAGAAAATAGATTAGTGGTTGCTGGGGGAAGGGGTACAGATGGGGGGTGACCAGAAAAAAGAATGACTCCTAATAGCTACAGGATTTCTTTGGGAGTACCGAAAAGTTTTAAAATTATGTTGTGGTGATGATTGCACAACTGTGAATATTACTAAAAGTACTGAAATGTATACTTTAAATGGATGACTTTTATGGCATCTGAATTATATCTACAGAAGTCATATTAAATCTAATATAAAAACTTCTATTAAAATGAAAAACTAACAGTATCTGCTACAAGATACTGGTCCTTGTATATAAGGGTAAAAAGGAGAGAAATGCCAAATATCACATTAGTAATAATGATATTGATCATACTTTTGAGAGCTTACACTATGCCAGCCACTGTTCTTTTTTTTTTATAATAAATTTATTTTTTATTGGTGTTCAATTTACCAACATACAGAATAACACCCAGTGCTCATCCCATCAAGTGCCCCCCTCAATGCCCGTCACCCATTCACCCCCACCCCCCATCCTCCTCCCCTTCCACCACCCCTAGTTCATTTCCCAGAGTTAGGAGTCTTTCATGTTCTGTCTCCCTTTCTGATATTTCCCACACATTTCTTCTCCCTTTCCTTATATTCCCTTTCACTATTATTTATATTCCCCAAATGAATGAGAACATATAATGTTTGTCCTTCTCCAATTGACTTACTTCACTCAGCATAATACCCTCCAGTTCCATCCACGTTGAAGCAAATGGTAGGTATTTGTCATTTCTAATGGCTGAGTAATATTCCATTGTATACATAAACCACATCTTCTTTATCCATTCATCTTTCGATGGACACCGAGGCTCCTTCCACAGTTTGGCTATTGTGGACATGCTGCTAGAAACATCGGGGTGCAGGTGTCCCGGCATTTCATTGCATCTGTATCTTTGGGGTAAATCCCCAACAGTGCAATTGCTGGGTCGTAGGGCGCCAGCCACTGTTCTATAGCTTTGCACAAATCAGAACTCTTTTAACCCTTATAAGAACTCTATGAGGATAACTCTTATTATCTCTATTTTATAGTTGAGCAAACCAAGGCACATGTTTCACACAGGTAGCACTATAGCAGGCAATCTAGTTTAGAGCTTACAAAGTCAATCCTCTGCCTCGCAAGAAACAAGGTCAATTTTGGGGACCAGTAGGTAACAAAGCTGCTTCTATCTGCCCAATAAATGTCCAGAAGAGCAGCTCAGTTCTTAGACCATGAGGTTGTGTCTAGTTGTGGTCAGATTGAGCTTCTAGGTGATGAGGGAAAATGGAAGTCAGAATGTGTGTTCTTCCTTTTCTGTGGAGTGGAGGATAGGCAAACCCAGGAATGTCCCCACACCAAGATAGAAAGGAGTCCAAGTTAGGGTTGTTGTGTCTGGTTTCCCAAGGAACCACCGAATGGCTGTGGGGTAGAGTTCTCTCTCTCTTCTGAACTCTGTGCCTTTTTATAACACAAGCAAAAGGAAGTATGAACACACCAGCTGCAGATTTTCAATTCCTGTCTGAGAAAAAATTAACATTGTTCCCAAGAACAGGAAGAAATTTGAGGTGAAAGAGAATGCATTGAAATTGTAACAAGGTTATCAATTATATTACTCAACCACCAGACAGAGGCATGTCCAATGCCTAGAAAGTGTCTTGGTTTTATGCAGAGATGACTTGGAATTAATGTGACAGTGGTTTCCTCTGCTCTATGTGTGCGCAATTTCTAAGTGACTGCTTTGCAAGAAGATTCAGCTGCTCAGGTTGAGACTCCAAGAGGATGAAATTGCTTTCCAGATGTTGCTAGAGCTGGAGAACCCACATCTCTGTAGCCAGCCCTATAGATACTCTCCTCAGAATTCTATCTCTCCCCCAACACAAACACACACACACACACACACACACACACACACACACACACCCAGGACCAACATGGTCAGGCAAAGAACCTCCCTTTCTTCCCCAAGGACTTGTTTCATTAGCCTAGCTGCAGGTACAAAGATAGAGTGTTCTTTTTTGAAAATTAATTTTGGGGATGTGATTATAAAGTATGGTGTCATTATGAAAAGTAATAAGATGTTCATATCTAACTTTGAGCACTTGGTGTGTCAGGTGCTGTGCTCAGAAATTCACTCCAATTACTTCACTCACTCCTCCCAACAACCCACTGAAGCAGGTATTATAGCTATTACTTCCAATTTACACATGAAGAAACTGAGACTCAGAATGGTTGAATAACTTGTTCAAAGTCACCCAGTGGCAGAACTAGGGAGTAAAAGCCTGTTTGAGTTTAACCCCTACACTGCATTGTTATAATGCAAGAGGTAATGTGTGAAGTCCTGCAAAGGAGGGAAAACAAAGTGCTTTGAGTACTAGATGAAGTCCAGGGTGCAATGTGTGAGATGCAGCATAGGCAGCAAATAGCATCACTAGTACAAAACTATCCAGAATGGCACCACCCCAACTACTCTCAAATATGCTCTTCCTCCCTGGAGCCCTGTCTGGGTTAACACTATGAACACCCAAGCCAACTGATCACCCAGAATAAGCCTCTAGTCCTCCTTCTTCCTCAATTCCCCAGATCCAAAATCCCCAAGTCTTCTCAATTACACTGCCAACTGTCTGTTCCCTCTGTCCTCTTCCATCATTCATTCACTAATTCAGAAATGGAGTGAGAATGGGGGTCCTGGCCTCCCTCCCCAGGATTGTTGAAATAGTTGCCTCACCTCTGTAATAGTTCCAAGGCTTGGCACTTAAGAGGTGCTCAGTGAGTATGGAATGAATGAATGAATGAATCTTCTGCACCAGTAGCAGGGTCTTTCTAAAAGGTGGTTTGAATCATGTCACTCAGAAACTTTCAGAGGTTGCCCATTTTCTCCAGCATGCAGTCTTAGACTGACATTCAAGGCTTTTCATAACCCTGATCATGTCAGACTAAAAGGGAAGCTCCATTCAAACCAAATTACTCATGCTTTCCTTAAGTGTGTTGTGAATTTTCTTGTCCCTCCTATTGACTCACTAAATTTCACCTTGGACTTCTTGTATTTCTCAGTCTCCCTTCCAGGCCAGGTGAGGGCTGAATAACAGGTCCTGGCCAGTAGACTCCTCCCATGATGTAGGGTCCCCCAGTTCCTCCTAACCTCAGATGTTGCATAAACAAAGGATGGGCTAGCCCCTGCGAAGTTCCAAGTCTTTACATTACCACAGTAGGATCTATCCTCTTCTGGCTGCTTCACACATATTTGGTCTCAGTAGTCTCTGTCTAGATGTTTCTCCTCTTTCTCACCAGTTGAAATTCCTATCATCCTTCACATTTTAACTCCATATGACTGCCCTTGGGAGTTAGTCACTCCCACCTTCTCTACCGTCAGGCACTATCATTACCTCTATTTCAGCCCAGAGCAGAGCCCAGTTGACAGGGACTGTAACTGTTGTCTATCACCAACTGTTGTCTATCACTAACTGTTGTCTATCACCAACACCATGAGATCCGGAGAGCATGGCTTGTGTTTGTTTAATTAATTCTATCTCCCACTGGACTTAGCTTTGTGATTTGTACTCAAGAGTAGTTAGTGTGCACCTAATATTAATTAGGTCAGAGGGAAAACCATTTACCCCTTGGCCTCAGTGTACGCAACTGGAGATGGAAAATAAAAGTTTGACGATCTGAATCAGGAGGGCACAGTGGTTGGCAGGGATCAGAAAAGATTTCAGGTGAACTAGCCTCTAGGCAGGGAGTGTGTGTGTGTGTGTGTGTGTGTGTGAGTGCTGTTCACAGAGCCTGGTCATTGCCATCCCTCCCCCATGCCCCCAGAAAACCCGAAGTCCATGCACAATCTGGGGAAGCTAGCAAAGAGCCTCTGCAGCTTCCAAGTGTTTACCTCCTGAGGACCATGGGGATGGGAGATTGGTCGCCATGGCAACCCCATTATTAACCAGACGCAGCAATCCCTGGCAGATAGTGAATGAGGATAGAAAAGGCATAAAAACGGGTACATCAAAGACAAGGGGCACACGCAGTCCTGGACAAAGTCCCAGCTAAAGCGACTGAGATCTTGCTCTGATCAGTCAGTTACCCACAGAGCAGCCATTCACCTGGCCTGGCATCCCGCGCCAGCAAGGACCCCATTTAGGGCTGAACGGAGACTGAAGAGGAAAGGTGCCTGTGCTTGGGCATTCACGTGAAGGAAGGGCAGTTTGTGTCTTCCCCACCCCTATCCCTACCAAAGGAGCTCCCACCAGCTTAGTGAAATCCCAGCTGGGTTCCCTGGGCTGGCAGAATTTTCAAGAATCCAAGACTTTGGCACACAAGACCTGGCACAGAGAGCAACAGCGATTGTAGTCACCTTCCCTCTCATGGCCCAAATTTTCACCGCCCCTTCCAATGATTTCTCACCAAGGGAGTAAGTGACCTCGTGCCCAGACAATGATATTGTTACTGAGTTTTATGAACGAAAGTGTGTGTGTGTGTGTGTGTGTGTGTGTGTGGTGTGCTTGCGACCACGCAGGAGGCAGCTGAGAGGGGGGTGGGGAGAGTGCGGGCAGGGCGGTGCTGGCGCAAGGTCCGTAGAAAAAGTTACAGATCTGGACAGCCTAGTCCGGGAGAGAGCCCGAACCCAGGGGGGAGTACCCCTGCGCAGTGGTTTGGGGTACCAAGGACCATGCTGACCCCAGTTAGCCCTTCTAGAAGATTGGTGAGGAGTGTTCACCGTTGGCCCTGGTTTCCAGGAGAGAGGTTGCAGAGCTCTCACTGGGAGTCCTGAGCAAGCAAATTGCTTGTTGGAGGCACCCGACCCATGGAGAGAGAGGCCCAGGGGCCAGCTTCAGGTCCTTTCTGCTCTTCCCTCCCCTTCATCCTAGGCCACATTTCTCCTCTAGCTGGAGACACCCTCTTTAGAAAGATAAAGTTTAAAATCTTTGAAACAGCATAAAGTAGGGCAGTTGTGAATTGAGGGGTTACAAGGGTAGAAAAATGAAACAACCTCCCATCTCCCCAGTCACCCGGCCCCAGCTCCTGTCCAGGATTGCCAGGACAACCAAAGAGCCTCCTAGGGAATCGGACTGAGGATGGGAGCTGAGCTACGGAGAAAAGCCCTAGGACCAGGACAGAGAGCCCGTATGATTATCCGGTTAGGGGATTGCAAGGGATCAGAGGGCCCGCTGCCCTTCTTCTCAATACCCAAGCACTAAGCCCCAAGGCCCAGCGTGGCCAAGACCGCGGATTATGATTTTTATCAGTAAAAAAGAAGAAAGAAGAGAAACTGTGAATGCCCACTTCTCTAAATAATTTGAACTCTTTACCTTCTCCTCAGCCCAGCTGTCTCTGGATCCCCTGGGCTGAGTAGGGTCTAGCGGAGGCGGTCCCTTGTCCTTGGCCCGCCGATCTCCCTAGCTCCCGCTCCTTCCAAGCCACGGATACAACTTCCCCACGCGCGGCGTGGACTCGGGGAGACTCTGCTAGTCCCCAAACTGAAGCCGCAGAAACGAGGCAGCCAAAGAGCCTCTTCCAGGACGGGCGGCCATGGAGGTATGGGGCCCGGCCTCTGGGTTGCAGGATGTCTTAGGGAGGCGTTCCCGGGAGTGGTGTCAGGCCCAGACCCCCTACCTGTCCCCCGCGAGAGCCAGCCAATTCCTTTAGCCTCCTGCCCCGACGGCTCAGCCCGGCTCGGCTCCGCCCAGCGCGGGTGCCGGACGTGAGTGTAAGGGGTGCGATGAACTTAGGCACAGGGGACGGCATTGTCCTGTGATCCCGGCTGGAGGGGTGTGTGTGCGCGGGGGTGGGAACAGACGCCGGAGCCTGCCCTTGCTTCCGCCCCTTTCTCGCCTAGACGCGGCCCGTGCGGTTTCAGCACCGGGGGCTGCGGACAGCGCCACGCCCGCTCCAGGGAGTGCTTCGCGCCCGCGCGGCCCCGCGCGGGCTTCAGTCCACGTCCCGGCTGGATGGCACCAGCGACCCGGTACCCGTCCCAGCGCCCCAGGCACTCCCAGCCCTAGAGCCCCGCAATCCTTACCCGCCAAAGTTGGAGTTCTCCGCGGCGCGCCTCTATCTGGCAAATCGTCTCCTCGCTTCCTCTGGTTCTGGGCAACAGCTCTGGTCTCACTCCCTCCCCAACGTTCTGGCCCCAGGACACTGCTCTGCGGACAGCGGAAGGAGTCTGTTGCCTCCCTCTCCCTCCCTCCCTCCCTCCCTCCCTCTGTCTCTCTGTCTCTCTCTCTCTCTCTCTGGGAAAGTCAGGTGAGGCTCTGGAGTCTCAAAGGCGGTCCCAGGAGAGGCAGAAGCCGCCCATTCGTATCAGCATCCCTTCCAAGGGGAGCGAGAGAGGAGCAAGAAAACAGGAAAGTCTGCCTAACCGGGAGCCGCCACCCTGGACTCTTAACTGGGATGTTTTTACCAGTAATTCAATCCATACTGGATGAGGACACAACGGAGACCTGGCAGTCTAAAGTTTATTTATTTTTATTTATTTTTTCAGTCTGAAGTTTAAAGGTGGGAATATATATCCCTTTTAACTCGTTTGCAAACTTAGAGAGGGTTTCAGAAACAAATCTCTCCTAAGGATATTGCATAGTCTTGCAGAAATTTGTTTCCTTCTAACACAGCAGACACCACCAGATTCCCTGATCTAATCATTAAACTCACCAATCCAGCCAAAGGAACTTAAACTCTTTGGAGAAATTTACTTAACAAAGCCTCCACATTTCTCCAGACTCACTTTCCTCACCGAAAGCATGTATCTAAGGACACACTTCTCCATCAAGGAAGGAAACCTAAACTCGCCTCCTCCTCACTCTGGTTCTGGATTGCAGGAGCGGCTCCCAGGAGAAATCCAGCCTTCCTGTCTGGAACAAGGTCTGGAAGCCCCTTGGGTTCCAGGTACCCATGGCTGACACCCTTATGGGAAGAAACTACAGGAACAGATGCCGCAGCAGCCTGAAAATGAGAGGACTTGGAGCTCATGGGATTTCTTGAACATACCTATTAAATTGTCTATTCATGGAGCTGATGGTCTTTAGAAGGCTTAAATTCTTGAGTTCATGCAACACTTGGAGGGATCAAGTGTATATTATTTACTGGAGAAATAAAGAATTAGAACACACACACACACACACATACACATACACACACCCCTTAAAGGGAAGCAAAGTAAGCAAAATGCAGAAAAATTTTCCCCAAAGAAAAGTCAGGCTTAATTGTTCAGATTCAAGGGATGTTGATAGTGGGAATTGTTCAGATTTAAGGGATTCTGGCAGTGGGAAAGCAAATAAACAGAAGTGCTGAGTCAACAAAACAAACTGGAGGAGAGGAGAGTTCTTGTTTTATTATTTGGGCTTCTGGAAGAAAACTGAAATGAATTTAACACAAGAGGAAACATAATTCATGAGACTATGCCTCATCAAGGCCTTTAGCATCCTTAATCCAGAGACTCTTCAGTTACCTTGTGCAACTTTTTTGCAGCCCTCGTTGTCAGGAAATACTTTATTTTCTCTAATCCCAGTAATTTACACTACAAGTTAAAGCTGTTTCCTGTAGGAAAGGAAGGGAAGATTGGAAGCAGATGGTTATCATTTGTTGTCCAGAAACATTTCAGAGCTTCAAAAGAATCTTAAATACTGATTTGGAGAAAATAGTAGTTACCATGAGACATTTTTAATGCATAATCTTGAAAGTGAAAAATTCCTTTGGATTTTGTTTTTGAAATGCAGACCATTCTTAAAATCTGAGGCGGGAAACAAGACTTTAAGAAATTAACTTACAAAATGAAGTGGAGAAGTACACTGAATCTGGCAAAATGAGGTAGAGCATCCATTGCAGATCGGGCACATAATTAGCCTTTGGAAATGATGTGTGTGACAATAATTATTACTGAAGAACTTTCATACCTGAAAGGTACAGATAAGCTGAGACTGGAAATGAGCAGAAAGAGCCAGGGCAGGGGGAACATACTAGTGAATTTGCCTGCAAAAGGCACCCAGTAAAATATCAGAAAGGGAGACAGAACGTAAAGACTGCTAACTCTGGGAAACGAACTAGAGGTGGTAGAAGGGGAGGAGGGCGGGGGGTGGAAGTGAATGGGTGACGGGCACTGGGTGTTATTCTGTATGTTAGTAAATTGAACACCAATAAAAAAATAAATTAAAAAAAAAAAAAGGCACCCAGTAGCAAGATTCTGGGCTGTCAGGAAAGAGGGTCCAGAATTGGCCAGACTCACTGAGTAGGGTGGCCTTTGGGGATCTGTCCTATTGTTCACGTTTCATCTGAGGTAAACCAGGTGTGTATGGAACAGCATGGAAGGGACAGCAATCCTTTAAGATATAATCAGCACCAAGCAATCCCAGAGGAGTTAGTGGGGTATCTAAGAGGTCCACAGCACGAGTCAAGAGACCCAGAATTAGATCTTCAAAACCTAAAGCCTTGAGCTAGAATAGGGAGACTTCAGTGAGGAGGGAGCTATGGAGAAGGCACTGCTTCCTACCAACTGGACAGGAGATATCGGAGTAGGGGAGGTTCAGGTGAATCCTGGGTTGCTTCAGCCTCAGTCAGTACTCACTAAGGAAATGAAGAGGGGTCTGTGTGGGAAAGGGGGGCATCCAGGAATCAGGGGCTGAGGAAGAGTGGACTCAGGGAACCTGGTGAGACCAGTTCTACCTACCTATGATTTCATTGCCAGAGAAATGAAAGGATAAATACTAGCTGTGCCCAGAGGGATTGAATTCAAGCATGAACATGAACAAGTGTGGCTTAGGGGACTCCCCAATAAGATGTAGATTTAATATTTTTAAATTTTAGAAAAAGTGTAATTATGGTCTATATAGTCTGGGATTTGCTTCCCCCCCCCCCCAATATTAAGATTCAGTGATGTTGCTTCTAGCTATAATTCGTTCAGTTTTACTGTGTGTAAATATACAATTTGTTAATTATTCTAGGCGTATATTATACATTTTGATTTTAAAAACTGGAGAGAGAAACTAAGTTTTTCCTATTTGCCCAGTCCAACCAAATTTCAGATGTACTAGGGACCTGATATTTACAGATTAAGGTTCAGAGGCACATAAACTGTGGCCATAGGTGAGTAATAAGGCAGTCACTTCTGCTGGGGGCCATCTGGTGTCCAGTGTGTTAAAGAGCACACAATCTGATAAGGAGATAAGCCAGACTAGCAGATGATAAGTAGAAATGCAAACAGATAAGCCCAGTTATCAGTAAGGGGGAGAGTGCAGGCTTGCTCTGGAAGATGGTTTAGATCCTTGGCAAATGATAAGGCAATTTGTAGGAATGGCTTTGGGGAAATTAAATATTTATTCAGAGGCAGGTGAGGCTCACATGAGAAGCGGTGATGCATCAATTTCCCTAGCAGGAATTCTCTCAGTGTAAAGTTATCAGGGGGAAAAGGCCCCGCAAGGTGGGAGAAGCAGTTATTTTCAGTTTTTAAAATGGCTCACTTTGCCTGCTTCTCAGGCAATGAAGATGATAGTATATTTCCCTCACCTTCCTGAAAGTTGGCAAAATAGAAGGAAAATAAAATTGAATTAATGAGATTTGAAGAATTGTAAATTCTATCCAAATATCATTAAGAGGGAAACGTGGGCGGCTCAGTCAGTTAAGTGTCTGCCTTCGGCTCAGGTCATGATCCTGGGGTGCCGGGATCAAGCCCCGGTGAGCAGGGAGCCCATTTCTGCCTCTTCCTCTGTCCCTCCCCCTGCTCATTCTCTCTCTTGCTCTCAAATAAATAAAATCTTAAAAAAAAAAAATCATTAAGAGCCTAAGGAGGAAAAAAAAAAAAGAGCCTAAGGAGGACTGTCGTGGGATCTAACCTAACTTGTCCCCTGAAGATGTCTCTTTGGGTCATCCTTGCAGGCAGTAGAGTCTGTTGCTTCTCTCTGGGAAAGTCAGGTGAGGCTCTGGAGCCTCAAAGGTGGTCCCAGAAGATGCAGAAGCCACTTGTTTTGACCAACTTCATCTTTTTATTTTTAAAGTTTGATCCCTTTTACTTGGTTGTTGCTGCTGTTTTAAGGTAATCTCTCTGGCCAATATGGGGCTGGAACTCACCACCCCAAGATCAAGAGTCTCATACTCCACCCACCAAGCCAGCCAGGTGAAACTATGATCTCCTTTAAAATGCAGCTAACTCCAAGAGCATGCAACTGCGGGATGCATTTGATGACCCTGGAGAACAGTAAGGGTATGATGGCGTGGATGCCACCCCAGGGACAGGTAGAACTGACAGGGGCAAAGGTCCAGGTGACAGACACTGGACACCGAGGGCAAACTTGGTCCCTATCACAACTAAGCTTGGTTCTGGCCCAGGAAAATCGCTTGAGCTTTCCTCTAAGTCTAATGCCCTTATTTCCCACATACTAAAGAAGGACAATCACCTTTTCGAATGGTTAGAGATGGCAAATGTGTACTGGATGCAAGGTTATTTCAGCGAATTAGAACATGAATGTCATCAGAGGTCCTCATTAGTAGAAGGGACATCCCTGGAGTTCAGTACTGCTTAGGTCAACATTTTCATCAAGGCCTTAGGTAAACAGATGGAGTCTTCTGTATATTTGAATATGGATAGGATGTATAGCTAACATGCATTCAGGAAATATGGCAAATGAGGAATGTAAATCAGAATCCAAAAAAAATCTTCAGAGCTATTTAAAAAAATTTTTAAATTTAAATCCAATTAATTAGCATATATTATTGTTATCATAGGTAGAGGTCAGTGACTCATCCGTCTTATATAATACTCAGTGCTCATTATATTACATGCCCTCCTCAATGTCCATCATCCATCCAATGGATGGATGTCCAATGTCCATTACCCCATCACCGCACCCTACCCCTCCCCTCCAGCGACCCTCAGTTTGTTTCCCATGATTAAGAGTCTCTTATAGTTTATCACCTTTTCTGATTTCATCTTGCTTTTTTTTTCTCTTCCCCTATGATCCTGTTTTGTTTCTTAAATTCCACATATGAGTGAGATCGTATAACTGTCTCTCTGATTAATTTGTTTTGCTTAGCATAATACCCTCTAGTTCCATCCACATCATTGCAAGTGGTAAGATTTCATTTTTTTAATGGCTGAGTAGTATTCATACATATATCACATCTTCATATATATATTCATATATATGTATTCATGAAAAAAATATATCTCACCTCTTCTTTATCCATTCACTTGTCAATGGACATCTGGGCTCTTTCCATAGTTTGGCTATTATGGACAATGCAAAAAACATTGGGATGCAGGTGCCCCTTCAGATCACTATATCTGTATCTTTGGGGTAAATACCCAGTAGTGCAATTGCTGGGTCATAGGGTAGCTCTATTTTCAACTTTTTGAGGAACCTCCATACTTTTTTCCAGAGTGGCTGCACCAGCTTGCATTCCCACCAACAGTATATGAGGGTTCCCCTTTCTCTGCATCCTTGCCAACATCTGTCATTTCCTGACTTGTTAATTTTAGCCATTCTGACTGGTGTGAGGTGCTATCTCATTGTGGTTTTGATTTGTACTTCCCTGATGTGGAGTGACATGGAGCATTTTTTTCATGTGTCTGTTGGTCATTTGTATGTCTTCTTTGGAGAAATGTCTGTTCATGTCTCCTGCCCATTTCTTGATTGGATTACTTCTTGGTGTTGAGTTTGATAAGTTCCTTATAGATTTTGGATACTAGCCCTTTATCTAATATGCTATTTGCAAATGTCTCCTCCTATTCTGTCAGCTGTGTTGATTTTCCCTTTGCTGTGCAAAAGCTTTTTATCTTGACAAAATCCCAGTTCATTTTTCCCTTTGTTTCCCTTGCCTTTGGATATGTGTCTGGTAAGAAGTTGCTGCAGCAATCTTCAGAGCTTTTTTTTTTCTTTCTTTTATTTATTTATGATAGTCACACAGAGAGAAAGAGAGAGGCAGAGACACAGGCAGAGGGAGAAGCAGGCTCCATGCACCAGGAGCCCGACATGGGATTCGATCCTGGGTCTTCAGGGCCAAAGGCAGGCACCAAACTGCTGCACCACCCAGGGATCCCCAATCTTCAGAGCTTTTAATGATGAATTTAATATACAGACCAAGAAAAAATGTAACAGGAACAAATGTAAGATTCTGCACCAGGATCCAAAATAATCAGCCACAAGTACAGAGAAGAGGCATTGTTTAATAGACCTCATTCAATATGATGTGAAGTGTCAGGATGGCCTGTCTCCACAAAACCTGGCAAAAAGCTCAAGACAAAAAATGCTGACTTGGTAGAAGTATATCATGTAGAAAAGAGGTGAGACTATTCTCTTTTCAGCGTACCTGGATTATTTTCATTTTGGTTGTCACATTTTAAAGAAGGGTTGCCCAACAAAATTATATTAATAAAAGAACTTTAAAATCAACTCAATAAATTCATTTTACATTTTATGTTATGCTCTAGTTTTTCTTCACATATATGTCATTCTTTTTCACAGTGATACTAACGTGTAAGTACAATTTGGTTATTCTATTTTTAATTAGGTGCCATATCTTGAGAAATAGCTTATCTTGCTGTGTTAGTAGTGAGTTTTGGTCAATGTCCAAGTTATTTGTCACTAGTCATGATCATGGCCAAAGGAATTACATAATTAATAGAATGATATACACTGTTATTGACCTTCTCATGCACATTTAAATTATTTCCCATTTTCCAACCTTTTAACTGACTGCCAGGAAATACCTCTTCCTATTTTTGTAACTATTTTCTTAGTTATATTCCCAGAGTATATTCCAGAGATGTAAGCATCTAAATTCAAGAAAAGTTTTAGCAATTTCTATTACTATCAATCGTTTACCAGTTCTGCTAGTTTTTTCCAGCAACGTTCTATTTTATTTTTAGATTTCATGCATAAATTGTACCCCATTATAGTTTTAATTTGCATCTCAATAAGAGGTAGTAAAGTTGAACATTTTCTTATGTCTGTTTGCTACTGTGTCTCTTCTTTGTGAATCAGCTATTCACGTCCTTGGCCAATTTACATTAAAGTTGATATTTTTCCTTTAAATTTTCATGAGTTTTTTTGTGCAATAATGACAGAGACTTTCCCCTGGCTTATTTGATAAAAATATTGGCTTATTTGATAAAAATATTTCCCCCAGTCTGCTTGCCTTTTTATTTGAGTTATGATAATATTTATTCTAGAGACTTGCATTTTCCATCGAGATTCATTCAATTCATTAAAAGCCTAGAATGCATAATCCCATTATATATATGATGTCTACTCTTTTTTGATAGTTTCATACTTTTTCATTCTTAATATTAACTCTTTAATACCATTGGTCTAGACAATTTTACCTAAAATCTCTAGCTTTGAGCAATTAATTTAATGTAGGACTCAGGTTCCTCATCTGTCACTTTTATTCCAGGAATCTCTAATAGAATATTGGGTGGGTCCAATACTTGACTACCTAGGATACTCCATTCTTCAACAACACTATGTCAGTTATCAATTCATCACTTCTCAGCTGCATATCTACCCTTCAGTACCTATTCCACAGAATTACTTTAAGCATTTCTTTGCAGTGAGCACAATGTTAAAATTTCTCTGTAGAGGATGCTGGAGCAACACTGAAGAAGGAGGGGACTATACTCTCATTTCTGGTGGCTGCACTATTGAGTAAACATGTGAGAATGTCCAGTGACGCTCTGCTTTAACCACATGTCTAGAACACACAGCTCCTTGACAATGTCCCGGCCCCAACCTAACCCTCCTTCAACTGTCTCATTGGACACCCAATGCTGCAGCACCCCTGCCTGCACTGAGTTCCAACTCCTTCTGCTTCCCTAGTCCCATATCCCCCAGGTTTGTCTCGTATGACCCTCTGGTCCCCCAACCCTCCTGATTCATAAGCACCATAGCTCCAGCTCCTACCCACACTGGTGCTCCCACCTTCTCTGCACTCATATGTGGCCAGTCACTGGTTGTGGCTCACCCTGCCTGCATTTTGGGAATTGCTTCTTGTTGGCCCAAGAACTGCAGGTCAGCTCAGGTTTGTGCAGATCAGTGAACTTCCCTGTCATCCATTTTGCTGCTATTATGCCAATTCCAACAGTCTAAGTGCGAGCCTTGCGGAGGCGGCTCTCCTTGCAAAGTTTGTCCGTCCTTGGTTCAGCCCTGTAGTACCATGTAAACCCTCCTCAGATATTAACATCTGATGTAAACATCTGATGTTTAATAATCTTTATATTAATCTCTTGTTTAAATTATAGTATGGCTTCTGTCTCTTGATTACATCCACACTAATATATATATATATATACTATGAACCAGGGTATCTTTTATATTTTTATCTAGAGAAAAGGTCAGAAACTTTTTCTTAAAGGACTCGATAGTAAGTATTTTAGATTTCCAGGACATATGGTTAATGTCACAAAATTCACTCATTCATGTGGGAGGGACAGAGGGAAGGAGAGAATAAGGAAAGAAGGTAGGAAGGCAGCAAGGCAGGGCAGGAAGGTAGGGGAAAGAGAGAAAGAAAGAAAAAGAAAGAGAAAGAGGAAGAGGAAGAAAGAAAAAAGAAAGAAAGAAAGAAAGAAAGAAAGAAAGAAAGAAAGAAAGAAGAAAGAAAGAAGAAAGAAAAAAGGAAAGGAAAGGAAAGGAAAGGAAAGGAAAGGAAAGGAAAGGAAAGGAAAGGAAAGGAAAGGAAAGGAAAGGAGGAAAGGGAAAGAGAAGGAAGGAAGGAAGGGATTCAGTAAATTAGAAATAGAAGGGAACTTCCTCAAGTTGATAAAAGTCATGCTAGAAAAGCTTACAGTTAACAAAATGCTTAATTTGAAATCCGAGATCAGGAACAAGGCACAGATTTTCAGTTTTAGCATTCCTATTCAACATTGTACTGCAGTCCTAGCCAGTACAACACAGGAAAAGAAGAAATGAAACAAATGGCATAAAGATGAGAAAAAGATAATTGTCATTATTCAAAGACAACGTGATGGTGGAAAACCCTATCTAATCTACAAAAAATATTAGAAGAAGTGAATTTAATAAGATTGCAGGATGCAAGATTAAAATGCAAAAACTCAATTGTATTTATATTCTAGCAACAAAAAACAGAAAAAGGAATTTTAAATATACCACTTAAAATAGTATCATAGACAAAATCAAAATCCCAACAGGCTTTATTTTGAAGAAGCTGGAGTCTAAAATTTTGTGGAAATGCAAAGAATGTTAGACATAATAATCTTGAAAAAGAAGAATAAAGTTGGAGGATTTATACTACTTCTCAAGACTTAGGATAAAGCTACAACAATTAAAACAGTGTGGTACTGGCATAAAGAACAGGCTAGTGGGACAAAGTAGAAATTTCAGAAAAAAACTCCCGGATATATACAGTCAATTGATTTTTAATAAAGGTGCCATGGCAATTTGATCAAGAAAAAAATTCATTTTTAGGAAATAGTGGTGAAACAACTGGAGTATGTATGAATATGTATAAATCTGAACTCCTATCTCAGTCCACACAGGAAATTTAATTTGAGATGAACCTCAGACAGACCTCAATACAAAACTACCACCATAATGCATAGGAACAAAAAAGTAGAATATTTTCATGATTTGGGGGTAGGCAAAACTTTCTTAGGACCCAAAGGCTCTAACCATAAAAGAATCCCCAATAAATTATACTCTATCAAAATAAACATTTCTTTTTTTTAAATTTCTCTTCACCAAATGATACCATCAAGAAAATGAAGATACAAAATTTACAAAATAAATGATGTATATTCTTCAAAATTGTCATGGTCATAAAAGACAATACATAAATAAGACAGACAGACAGATAAGC
Source organism: Canis aureus (assembly GCF_053574225.1). NCBI lineage: Eukaryota > Metazoa > Chordata > Mammalia > Carnivora > Canidae > Canis > Canis aureus. Next base: position 47,110,302 of record NC_135621.1, read on the forward strand.
AGACAGAGGGACTGTTCCAAATCAAAGAAGACTAAAGATTAATGACAGTCACCAAATGCAATGTGATCTTGGTTTGGATCCTTGAGTCTAGCAATTCTTTTTCTATAATGGATATCAAGAGAAAAATGATGAGTTTTGAACAAGATTTGTAGATTAGGTAATTGTTGCATGTCTCTGTTAATTTACTGCTTTTGATAATTGTACCGTGGTTAAGAGGGCATCTTTGTATTTAGAAAATCCTCATTGAAATATTAGAGATAAAGGAGCATCATTTCTGTCACTCAGTCTCAAATGGTTCAGAAATAATTAGTGTGTTTGTGTGTGTTAGAGACAGTAAAAATGGTAAATGGTAAAATTGTTAACATTTATGGGTTCTGGATGAAGACTAAATGTAAATGCTTTGTACTATTTTTGTAACTTTTACATAAGTCAAATTATCTCATAAGTATTTAAAAGGAAATGTTCATAGGACATATATCTGACAAATGACTCACTTCTAAAGTATGTAACAATTTATCAAAATCAGTAATAAAAAGATATCCCAATTAACAAATGGGAAAGATTTGAACAGACACTTCACAGAAGAAGCTATATAGATGGCAAATACGCACATGGAAAGTATTGTGTCATTACTAATCAAATTATGAACAAGTTAGAAACGCAAAGTAAAACCAAATGAACTGTTGCTACACACCGACTAGAATGATCAGCATTAGAAATATTGGCAGCATTAAACTTGGGAGGAGGGATCCCTGGGTGGCGCAGTGGTTTAGCGCCTGCCTTTGGCCCGGGGCGCGATCCTGGAGACCCGGGATCAAATCCCACGTCGGGCTCCCGGTGCATGGAGCCTGCTTCTCCCTCTGCCTGTGTCTCTGCCTCTCTCTCTCTCTCTGTGACTATCATAAATAAATAAAAAATAAAAATTAAAAAAAAAAAAACTTGGGAGGATGTGGAACAATGCATACATGGACGGTGAGAATGTAAAATGATACCTCCACTCTGGAAAACTATATGGCACTTTCTTGTGAAGTTCAACATACACTTAGCTCATGCTCTCACATTTCTAGTCTTAAATGTTTTCTCAAGAAAAATTAAAACATAAGTCATCAAAATGGTTTTTACACTAATGTTTATAGCAGCTTTATCTATAATGACCTCAAGCTGTTCTCCTTCAAAATAAATCTAGACTTGATGTTTTCTGATCACCTCCATTGTTACCCTTTTTATCATGTCTGGCCTGGGTTACTGTAATCACCTCCTAACTGATCCTGCTGCTTCCAACATTTCCCCATTACTAGCTTCCTTGTTAATCCTTACACAGCTAGGCACAGGGCCTTTGCACCTGTTCTTCCCTCTGGCAGTCATCCATGTGGTTCCTTCTCTCACTTCCTTCATATCTTGCTCATCTATCACTTTCTCAAGAAGGCATTTCCAGAATATCTTATTTAAAACTTCAGGACCCCTACTTCTTCCCACCCACATTCTCAATCTCAATTTCCTGCTTTATTTTTCTCCATCGCACTTTTCTCCATCTGACATACTACATATATTATTTATTTTCTATCACCCTCATAGTCTATCACTCCCATAAGCACCATGAGGACAGGGATTTTATCTTCCTTATTTTATTTTATTAAAAAGATTTTATTTATTAGAGAGAGAGAGGTAGTGAAAGAAAGCATGAGGGAGGGGTAGGAGAGGGGAGAAGCAGGCTCCCCACCGAGCAGAAACTGATGTGGGCCTTGATCCCAGGACCCCAGGATCATGTGCTGAGCTGAAGGCAGATGTTTAACCAACTGACCCAGGTGCCCCTCCTTTGTTTATTACTATATTTTTCGGTGCATAGAATAAAGTCTGGCACAAGTAACAACTCACTAAATACTTGCTGAATATGTGAACCCTAGCTTTGAGTACCAAACTCCAGGAATGTACTATATCTATATCTATCATATAGATAATGAGGATAATATATGTCAAAATGGCTTGACCTAAATAATGTTCAAATTTTAATGCCATTCTGGAAGAAGGTCATTGTTTCCCCCTACATACTTACTTGTTTCTCATTCTGCAGATATTATCTTACATCTTTTCAATGCTGGACATTAAAATTCCCAGGAGGACAGAGACTAGGTCTAACTTATTTGATATGATGAAGTGGCCCTACGTAGGGGGGGTGTTTGAAAGCTGCTGATGACCGGAACATGGTTTGTTTTGACCTAATTCCTTTGGGAGTAATGAGATAGCACAACAAGAAGTTTCAGGCACTTAGAATTTCAAACCCTTAAGTGGAGACTTAGCTGATGAAGTAAGAGTTTCCAGGGAAAGTGACTCAGACCCTCTGGACTGACTTCACACCAGTTTATTATTCACAGGATCTGGATGACATTTAAATCATGCAAATGTATCCTGCTTATCTGTGAGTGGACACAGACACACATCTGCAGTGACACAGAGCAATGAATAATATATTTTAGAGGAGACAAGGGTATTTTACATTTCCATTTCACTCTTTGTGAAGTGTGGCTTTTGAATTTTTCTTCTCTATTGAATTCTGATTTCTTACAAATGGATATATAGAGGACTTAGCTCTTTTCTTTTGCCTCTCCCTCCCTCTTTCCTTCTTCCTTTTCTCCCTCTCTCAATCTTTATTCTTTCTTCTTTTTCTCTCTCCTTTTCATCTCTCTTCTCTGTTCCACCCACTCCCTACCCTGGCTTCTACCTTCCCTTTGGAGATGAGGGTATTGCCATCATTCTCTCCTGCTCCTTATGAGCTCACAGTCTGTATGTTGCATGGGCCCCAGAGTTACTATTAATGCTGTCTTGGGTTATGGAAGAAGAAGGGGGAGAGGGGTCATAGGAGAGAGACCTGGGAGGTTCTTTAGGGATCATTGGCTGCATTGCCATGAACTCAAGGTTATATGGCAAGTTTATTTTGTTCTTTACCAGTGACCACCTTTGGTGATCAGGTCCTATTTTTCAAATCAGATCTTCTGTCCCATATGTCCCTTGAGTTTCTCCAAGGTTATGATGGGAGACAGTGAGCCAATAGGTTTGTGTTGTGCTTCCAGCCTATTAAAAAGAAAGCACAGAATTTTGCAAAACCATCAAACTGACAGCTTTGCAATTTTGGAGAACTAAGGCTTGGTTTTAGAAGATACTTTATAGCAATCCCACCAGGATGAAACCTGCTTGTTATTTAGAGAGAGATGCTGAGAAAACATGAACTCCAGTTAGTGACGATAGCACGTTCATAGCACTTACTCTGTGCCACACACTGTGCAAAGCACTTGTAAATTAATTCATTGAATTTCCACAATAACAAAGGGGGAAGCTGAAGCAAAGAGCAACACTCACCATTGTAGAGTTAGGCTGCCATCAGAGGTGGATTCTTAACCATGCATTTAAACTGTCTCCCTATGGTCTCTGTCATACCACGAAGCTGAGCCCCTAGGCCTTTTCAGGACTTAGGATCTCCCACCAGGCACCTAGACAGAGGGGTGTGAACTCTCAAGTCACAAAAATGGTTGTTGATATGTGCATGAAGCCCTCACTCTGTCCAAACCCATCTGCAGAATCAGAGGGAAGGTTAGTTAATAGCCTGGGTGAAGTAAGGTATGGTCACTTTGACCTTATCCTGAATAGTCAGCTTTCAGTTGGGCTAACTACTGAGGAATCAACAAATGAGCATCTCCCCAGTATGAATGATACCCTCTCTCATTGGTTGCCCCTAACCAGCAATCCACCATGAGTGGTAGACCTCTTCCTTTTCAGTTTACATAATCACGCCTAATGGTGGGGGCACTGGCAAACATTGTTACCTAGCTAATCCTCCAAGAATGGGATCTCCTATTTTAATCCTGATTGTAGCATCTGTCCCACTCATAACTGTTACATTAGTCAGAGGATATTGGGTATACAATGCAAAATATTATCAAGTAGGGCCCAAAAAGCTGGTGACTACAGGTCCTGTGAAAGAACATGTGTGGCCAGGCCATACTACATGCCTCTTATCCAGAGGCCAAATAGAAAGGACAGAGTAGGGTCTTCCAGAAAGATCTAGGTGATATACTTCCCATATCCCAGAGGGATTGCCTGGAGAGGCATCATCTGGTCCATGCTAGCCCCTGCTGTGGCCTAGATTGAGTTATTTCTCTGAAATACACTTGCCCTTATCAGGGAATTTTGAAGCCCAGGAGCAAGGTTACCTAAACCAAGGTCCAGCCATTCTACATGTATTGAGCACTTACACTATGTACTTGGTTCATCTTAGTACATTGAGAAAGAATTCCTACTCTTTGTGAATGGGTCAGCAGAGTCTCAAGCCAAAGCCATTCTACTTCCTGGAACAAAGGTTGATGAGCTTCTGAAGGACTGCATGAGGAACACCAGGAAGGGCACTAGCCTCCACACAGTCATCACTATCTTTTTTTTTTTTTTCAGTCATCACTATCTTGAGGGGAGAGTTATAGCATTGTGATTCCGAAGGAGGGCTTGGTGAGGGCTTCCATCAGCCCCTTGATGCCTGGGAAGAGAGAGCTAGATCAGAATGAGACTACCATGCATATCTGGAATGACAGAAAGGGGATTTCAGGATTGCAGTGGCATATAGGAAAGAAACAGTCATGGAGAGGGGTGGTGAGATACTAACTTTTCAGTGGAGGGACAATTCACTGCTGGGAGGGGTGGATGGGCTAATCCTACACAGGCTGAGAGCCCTGGGAAAGTCTCCCAATGCCTGGAGGGAGATAGATAAAAGAAATTTGGTTTTGATGCCAAGCTCATGATTATCCCTTGCACCACATGGCTCTGGACTGCTCTGAGTGGTTTCCTCACAAAGCATGAGGGTGGAGGCATTTAGGAGACTCCCTGCCATCTCTCAGTGGGAGCGGGAGTGATGGTAGTAGCAAAGGCAGTGATAATGATTATAGAGGAGCTAACATTTATTGAGTTCTGTGTGCTGGCTCCTGTTCCAAGCCCTCTATCTATTTTATGCCCACAACAGCCCTATAAGGCAGGCATAGTTTTCACTCCAGGTGCCCAGAAGGCCTTCTGTAGGGACCACAAGCCTGATAGTCAAGAGGTAAACTGGCTCTGGGTCTTAGAAGCTCTTGAGCTCTCCTTGGCCCTGATGAGAGGGAGGGTGCTTAGGGCTCAGAACTGGGAGGTGAGGGGGAATCCCTGGGTGGCTTAGCAGTTTAGTGCCTGCCTTTGGCCCAGGGTGCGATCCTGGAGTCCTGGGATCAAATCCTGCGTCGGGCTCCCAGCATGGAGGCTGCTTCTCCCTCCTCCTGTGTCTCTGACTCTCTCTCTCTCTGTCTATCATGAATAAATAAATAAATAAATCTTAAAAAAAAAAAAAAGAACTGGGAGGTGAGAAGCATAGTGAGGAGGAGCATTTCTCTTAGATCACCTACTTAGATGCTGGCTCCCCAGGTATAATTTGCTGAGATCCTGCTCAGGAGCTTATTAAAAATACAGAATGCCAGGCTCCACCTAAGGCCCAGTAAGTCTGAATCTCTGGGAATAGGGCCAGGTCTTGTGCTTTTTCAATAAGGCAATTTATAGGCATATTAAAGTTGTAAGCTTCGACTGGAGGGTGTAACTCCTACCTTGGACCATTTCTACTCTGTTCTATAGGAAAGGATGGAATATTGGGAAGACTCACATATAACGAATAAAATTTTGGGTTCCCGGCAGAAGGCAAATCATTTATATTCAAATTTACTCTGGAAGCAGAGAAACACAAATGAAGGTTTCTGATAATGTAGACAGGATTGCTAGGTTGTACCTCCAAAAACTCCCAGAGAGAGGTTTGAAACCTTACGACACTCTCCAGCAGATAGGTTGTAACTAACTCCAAATGAAGGCAGAGTTACTTAAAAGTGGAAAAGGCCACCTCAAGGAGCATGAGGCATCTCAGCCTTTGCTTTAAGCAAAGCTTTTGCAGTAACACGCTCTTGCAGGGTTCATAGAAGGCCTACTTGATGCAGACTCCTGATTAAAGACCACCACCTTGCCTGGATACCTTAAACTTTGATGGAGAGTGAGCAGAAACCCCAGAGGTCTCTCCACAGACATCTAGAATAACTCAAACTTGAAAACAGATAATTTATAGAGAAAGTAGACTAGATCATTGCCCAGGGAGCAGAGATGCAAGATGTGCTTTGAAAATTGAGCTGTTGGTGGACCTTGATGTTTTCTCCTTGATCTCAATCACAGCAAAACAGCAAATGAGACGTTTCTCTGCTGGGCATGAGGTATAGGTTAAATATATTAACAAAGAGAGGAAATGTGGAAAAGAAATGAGAGGAAGAACATTATTCACTTAACCTCACAGAGCAGTCCTAGAACTAAAAGTCCCTGGACCACTGTCCTCCAAATCCTTGCCCTCAGGAAAGTAAAAGAAGAGCTCTTAGTAAGACACAAGTCCTCCTTTGGAGGCTGGGGGTTGGAAATACAATGGAGCAAGTGTCTGAGGTTGGCCCTCTAGCCCCCAAGTATTTCTGGAACAGTGAATGCCTCTGCACAGCCCATTTTACAGAAGATGGTGAACCTAATGTCCCAGGAAGCCCATGTGAAAGCAGCACGTCCAGAATTTAGCAGAATATGTGGTATTTCTGCTCTAGTTCTTCTTTTTTTCTTATAGATTTTATTTGTTATTCATGAGAGACAGAGAGAGAGAGAGAGGCAGAGACTTAGAGGGAGAAGCAGGCTCCTTGCAGGGAGCCTGCTGTGGCACTTAATCTCTGGATGGGAATGACACCCTGAGCCGAGGGCAGATGCTCAACCCCTGAGCCATCTAGGCGTCCCTCTACCCTAGTTCTTATAGGTCCAAAAATCAAAGTACAACATCTTTCAGATGAGGTCAGCTGTCTCCTCTAGAGTCTCCTGAAGGATTGCCAGACAATATCCTTCCCACTCCTCACCTTCATGCTCTGCAGTCTGGCTAAAACTGCACACCTAGGGCAGGCTGTCAGGAAGAGCAAGCCGGAACTCTTTGGACACTGAACAAAGCTGTTGTCCACAGACAGAATTTCTTCTTCATCAGGAAAGCATCAGTTCTGTCCTTAAGATCCCTCAACTAATTGAATCAGACCCGCCAGGTTATCTATGATAATCCCCCTCATAGTCAACTGGTTATGGATTTTAATCATATCTACAAAATGCCTTCACAGCAACATCTAGACTCATGTTGGATTGAAAATTGGGGATTGTAGCATTACCAAGCTGACATACAAAAAAAAAGCCATCATGACTAATGATACTGAATAGTTTTCGTGTATTCACGGCTAATCACAGGTCTTCTTTTGTGAAATACACAATAAAATTTAATCTGTGAAAGAATATTGGGCTATCTGCCTTTTTATTATTGAGTTGTAAGAGTTACTTTGATATCTTAAATAGTCCTTTATTAGATTTATATGCTTTGCAAAGATTTTCTTCAAGTCTGTGGCTTGGTGTGATGGTTGATGTTCACTTTTTTCCACATGCAGATCCAGTATTTCCAGTATCAGGTTTTGAACATAATTCTCATTGAATTGCTTTGCCACTGTTGTTGAAAATCAATTGACCATATATATATATGTCAATCCATTTCTGGACTCTTTTCCATTCCATTGATCGATGTGGTGATTATCTCATCAATACCACTCTGGTTTATTTTAGCTTTAGAATAAACCACAAAATTAGGTAAATTAAGTCACCCAACTTTGTTTTTCTTTTTCAAGAACATTTTGGAAATTCTAGTTCCTTTACATTTCTACACGTATTTTAGAATCAGATTCATAGTTTTTATCAAAAAATCTGCTGGAATGATGTGTGGAATTACATTGACTTTATAAACAGATGTAAAGAGAACTGATATCTTAATAATTTTGATTTTTCCAATTTATAAACATGATATATCCACTTATTTTGGTCTTCCTTAATTTCTCTAAGGAGTGTTTTGGAATTTACAATGTAGAGGCTGTCATTTCTTTGGTTAAATTTATTACCAAATACTTTGTGGTCTTTGACACTATTTTAAATGTTTAAAACTTTCCATTTTCAATTGTTGCCGGTATACAGAATTATAATTGAGTTTTATAATATTGATCTTGTATTCTGTGACTTTGCTAAACTCACATATAAGTTCTAATGGTAGTGCTGAATATTCTTTGGAATTATCTAGGTAAATAATTGTGACTTAGGCGAACATTTTTAAAAATTTATTTTCTGATCTTGGTGGCTTTTATTTCTTTTTCTTGCTTATTACACTGACTAGGAACTTCAGTACAATGTTTAATAGATGTGGTAGTGGGTATCCTTGCCTTATTCCCAATCATAGGGTAAAGCATTTATGGCAACTGTAGATTTCCTTTTTTTCTGGTAGATGCCTGTAGGGAGTTTGAGGGACTCAGGGACTGATCAAGGAAAAAGATATTATCAGAAGAGGCAGTTATACACAACAAGCTTTATTGGGTGACATTTGAAAAGTGTTGAATGAGAGAGTCCCTCACATGAGACTTCTCAAAGGCTTAGAAAAAGAGGCCACTTCTAGAAGGCAGGCAGGAAACTGCAGGGGGAGAGGAAGATTGGAGAGAGGGCTTACATGTTTAGGTGATGCCATTCAGCAATAAGGCAGGTAGTCAGTCTCTGGATGAGAAACCTCCAAAGGGCAGCAGCTGCTTGGAGTCTAATAGCTACAAGGCCCAATATTATCAGTAGGCACAGCTTTCAGTGAGGTTTCATGAGTTATGCAAAGCAGGCAGTCTAAATAGCTAAAAATACTTGTTTGAACTATTTTAAAACTAATTGGATGTGCAAAAAATTTCAATTTGGCGCCAGCAGGCTGTTGCACAAATGGGTCTCAGTTAGCAGTAAAGAAATAATCCACCAAAGAGCCATCTTTGGCTCATTTACATACAAAGCCCTGTATTAATTTGAGGAAGTTCTCTTTTCTTATGTTCTTGAAAGTCTACATCATGAAGGGACCCTGAATTATGTCAGATCATTTTTTTTTCTGAACCCTAGTGAGATAATCCTTTATGTGGCAATAAATTGAATTACATGAATGGAGTATTATTGATTGTTAAGACAATCTTTCATTTTTGGGATGAATCTGACTTGGTCATGAGGTAGCATCTTTTTATGTATGGTTGGATTTGATTAACTTACATAGTATTTTGCTTTTATTGTTACCCTTGTTTTGATATTAGAGTTTTGCTAGGCTCATAAAAGTTGGGAAGTACTACTTCTTCCTCTATTTTCTGAAAGATTTTGTGTAAGATTGGTATTATTTTTTCTTTCACTCTTTGTGATAGAATTCTCCAGTGAAACCATCTAGGCCTGGAACTTCTTTTGTGGAAAGGGTTTAGATGCCCCATTAAATTTCTTTGATAGATAAGGTGATTCGGATTTTCTGCTTCATTTTATGTCAGTTTTAATTAATTTTCTTTTTCAAGGTCCATATCTTCTTAGTTTTTGAATTTTCAGGATAAAATTTGTTGCTAATATTCTCATAAAATTTGTTGCTAATTTTAATATTAAAATGTCTGTAGGATCTCTAGTGATAACCACTTTCTGTTAATTTATGTTCTCTTTTTTTCTTACTAATTAAAGGTTTATTGATTTTTTCAAAGAACTAACTTTTGGATTTGTCATTTTACCTAGTAATTTATTCTCTGTGCTATGGATTATTCAGGAATGTGTTTAATTTCCAAATATTTTGACATTTTAATAAATATCTATTGCCATTGGTTTCTCACTTAATTTCATTGTACTCCAAGAACATACTCTGTATGATTTCAATTAAATTTAAATTTAATTAAGTTTAAATTTATTGAAACTTGTTTAATGGCCAAGGCATGTGGTATATTAATTAAAGTACCAAGCACACTGGAAAAGAAGTTATCCAGGATTTAAAGTATAAGTCAAGGTTAAAATAATGTATATTTTTACTTTTTTTTCTGACCTACTTAGGTGCTGAAAGAAAGAAGTTAAAATTCACAACTCTTTAAAATCTAGAAACCCTTAAAAAAGAAAAAAAAAAAAGAGAGAAAGAAACTCTTGCAACCATATAGACCCATTTACCACTCCACCAGTTAGTTGCCTTTTATGCCATAGTTGCCACATGTATACATCTATATATATCAAGAGAATTAAGAGGAAAAACAGTTTAAAAAATATTTCATAGATGCTGGTCATCTCATCCTTAAGATCTAATTTTCTATATTGTATATATTCCCTTCAGCCTGAAAATTTTTCTTTAGCATTTCTTGCAGTGCAAGTCTTCTGATAATAATTTTCCTTGGTTTACTTTTTATTTCCCTTGGTTTACTTTTTTATGTCTTTAGTTTGCCTTTATTTTTGAAGAATATTTTCATTTGATATAGAATTCTGGTTTGAGATGTTTTATTTTTCAACATTTTAATGATGTTGTTCCACTGCCTTCTAGATTCTACAGTTTCTGATGAGAAGTCAGTGATTTCTAATTATAGTTCCTTTTTACATGATGTGTCATTTTTTTTCCTGGAAGCTTTCAAGATTTTTTTTTAGTGTTTGGTTTTCAACACTCTAACTATGATTTTATTATTTATTTTGTCTGGAGTTCACTGAACTTGAATCTATAAATTTATGTCTTTCAAGAAATCTGGGATATTTTTTAGCCAATGTTTCTCCATTTTTTTCCATCCTCTCTCCCCTCTCATTTTAAAACTCCAGTTACAAAGTATATTAGATTTCTGGGCATTGCCCCCACCATTTCCTGAAATTCTGTTCATTAAAAAATTATTTTATCCTTTATTAGACTAATTATTTTATTTTATTTTATTTTATTTTATTTTATTTTATTTTATTTTATTTTATTATTTATTCATGAGAGACACAGAGAGAGAGAGAGAGGCAGAGACACAGGCAAAGGGAGAAGCAGGCTCCATGCAGGGAGCCCGATGTGGGACTCGATCCCAGGTCTCCAGGATCAACTGCTGAGCCATCCAGGCATCCCTGTTAGACTAATTTCTATTGATTTATCCCAGATCCATGGACCCTTCCTTCTTTTCACAAGCCTATTTCACGGTGTTTTAAAACTTAAGATATTTTAATTTTTAGTTCTAGAATTTCCTGTTTGTCTGTTTGTTTCCTTGCTGGTATTTTCTGTCTTCATTGTTATAAGCATCTTTTCCTTACTTGAATGGACATTGTTATAATGGCTACTTTAAAGTCCTTGTCTGATAATTCAACATCTGGGTCATATCAGGTTTGTTTATTGCTTTTTCTCTTGAAATTGAATCACATTCTCATGATTAAAAGTTGAATAACTTAAAGTTTTATTCCAGAAGTCGTCCATATTAGGTTGCAGAGATTCTGGATTCTATAACAACACTCACAAGCCTTGGTATTTAAGCAGACATTAATTTTGTTAAACAGAAACCTCTGCCTCTTGGGTGGCAGTTCAAAGTTCTGTGTAATTATTTTAGCCTTTGATGGTGATCTTATAACCTGCCTATGCATGTGTGGTTAGGGAGGCAGTCAGAGATTTGGGCAGAGTTAAATACACAAAATTTGTGGCTCCCTGTTTCTGGCTCTTTCCTTTTTTGGTTCTTTCTGCACTTTCCAGAACTTAGAGTTTCTCCAAATTCTGTTTTCTGTTCTTTGATCAAGAAAGAATACATGTTTTCATTTAGAGAGTAAGTCTCCACATGTGGCACTGACCATATCCTGCCTCAGCCTGCTCTCAAGCTAAAATATGTTAATAATAGGAAATTCACCATATCAGAATCTGCTTGCCTAAATCACTCTCCAGAGTCTCTGGATAGTTATTATTTGTATTCTGTCCAGAATTTATAATTATCTGTCAGAGGGTGGTACTGTGTTAAGAGTTTATTCAAACATACTTAAGTGTATTCGTTTCACCTTTAGTCTGGAAGGTAGATCACCGAATATATAATTGTTACAGGTTTTTTGTTTTTTTCTTTCTTTCTGCACAGTTGCCATTCCTACATCTTCTAGTGTTAGTTGAGAAGTCATTTATGTTGTGAAATTATTTCCCTGAATGCAACACGCTGTTCTTCTCTGGCTGCTTTCAAGATTTTCTTGTTATCATCATCTTTATCAGTTAGACTATGGCATGACTTGATTTTATTTGTATTTATAATGCTTAGGATTACTTAGACTTATCAGATATATTCACATTTTCCACAACATTTTGGAAGTTTTCATTGTCTCCATGTTTGTTTTTTTTAAATTTTCTCTGACTCCTCCTCTTCTAGGATTCCAATTTTATGTATTTTGAAATGCTTGAAATAATCCTACAGGTCTCTGAGGTTTTTGTTTACTTTTTTTCAATCTTTTTTCTTCTTTTCTTTGGATAGTTTTTATTAACCCATATTCAAGTTCAATGATTCTTCTGCTCTTCTCACTCTGCTGTTCACAGTCCATTTAGCATATGTTTTCTTGTACTTTTCAGGTTTTGAGTTTTCCTTTTGCACTTTTAAAACCTTCATTTTTTGGGGATCCCTGGGTGGCGCAGCGGTTTGGCGCCTGCCTTTGGCCCAGGGTGTGATCCTGGAGACCGGGGATCGAATCCCACGTCGGGCTCCCAGAGCATGGAGCCTGCTTCTCCCTCTGCCTGTGTCTCTGCCTCTCTCTCTCTCTCTATCATAAATAAATAAAAATTAAAAAAAATATTTAAAACCTTCATTTTTCTATTGAGATTCCCTATTAATTTCTTCATTAATACTATATTTTCCTTTAATTCTTTATATATACTTATAGTAGTTGCTTTGAAGTCTGCTAAACAGAACATATGGACTCAATCAAAATTTCTAATGATGGGGTCTTTGATCCATCAGAATGGAACACATTTTTCTATTTCTTGGTATGTCTACTAAGTTTTTGTTGTTGTTGTTCAAAACTGGATACTTTAGGGCATATGTTCTAGTGATGCTGGATTCTACTGCATTCTTCAAGTCTTTAAAATTTTTAAAATCTTTTTGGTCTGCTTGATTTTTTTTTTCTATTCTAATAAGTTATCTTGCTTGTACTCAAACTACAAACTTTTATTTCCTGTAATTGGAAGTTCAAAATCTCTATTCTGCTCTATGGCTTCTCACTGCTGCTTTTTTTTTTTTTTTTTTTTTACCTTGCCACCTTCAGTACTTCCTCTATGCCCAATAATTTGGTGGTCAGCCAAAGATTTGGGCAGATTTTGGAGCACACTCTTTCAGCAATTTACTTGCTTAAATTTTCAACTGCTCTGCCAGTCTCTGGCTCTTTCCCCTGACACTTTAATTCCCTAAGAGTAGATTACTGTTGCCCAACCTATGCATGGTTTGGAAATGCATTTCAGTTAAAAAGTAGCAAACACACAGACTTGTTCCATTAGTTTTCTCAAGAGTAGCTTCTTCTCTGCTTTCTCCTTAAGACACACACACGCACACACACACACACACACACAGAGTTTCCTGGGTTCTCCCTTTTACATGCATAATTTAGTGATCAGCCAAGAATTAAAAGAGAGTTTATGCTCAGATTTTATGGCTCTCTCTTACTGTAGTTTCTTGCTGATGGGGTTATCTCCTCAAATTTTCACTTCTTTAGCCTTGAACTCATCTCTGGCACCAAGAGCCAGTCAGGCTGCATTCTTCTATTGTCTTGGTCCTGAAAGTTGGGGAATGTCCTTAGGCTACAGTGTCAGAAACATAATTCTTAACTTTTCCAGTTGTAGTTTTTGAAGAATAAACTCTTTACATTCTGTCTGCTTTTGAGCATTTTATTTTGCCCTTAAATATTTGTTGATTTTTAAAAAATATCTTATCCAGATCTTAAAATTATTTGTGAAATGATTTGCATTACCAGTTCATGTTGCCATATTTCCAGAAGTTCTCTAAATGTAATTTTAATCTGCATTTTTCTTATCATTAGTGAAGTTAAACATCTTTTCATATTTTTAGGTCTATTCTTTTATCTTTGTAAATAGTTCATAACTTTTGCCTAATTTTCTGCCAAGTTTTTGGTCATTTCTTTTACCTGAATTTTTAAAAGTTCTTTATATATTAAGACATTAGCCCTTTGTGTGATGTATCGTGCAAATACCTTCTCCCAATTTATCATTTGTCTTATTTTGTTTATGGTCCTTTTTGGTAATGCATTTTTTAAAATAAGTTTTTATGTAGCAGAGTTGAGCAATCTTTTATTGCATCTGGATTTTGAATCATAGTTAAAAAATCTTTCTCTATACCCATGTTATAGAGGAATTCACTCACATTTTCTTTTACTTATAGGTTTTCATTTTTTTACATTTAGGACTTGGATCCATTTGGAGTTTATTCTTATATGTAGTATGAGACATGATCTATTTTATTGTTTTCCAAGGGCCATTAGGCATCTCAGGTTCAGTTACCAAAAAGTTTCAGTGATTTGAGATGCTATCTTTATAATACACTAAATTTCCATATATATACTTGTCTGTTTTTGGATTTTATTCGATTCCATCAGTCTGTCTTTTCTTGTGCTAGCACCACATAAACATAAAGATGTTATAGTGTTTTATGTATTAGCACAAGCCCCTCTCCTCATGGCTTTTCTTCTTCAGTTTTTTCTAGTTTCTCTCACATGTTTATTTTCCATACAAAGTTTACTATCAACTTTTTAAACTCTATAAATTTTTGCTGTTATTTTTATTGGGATTGTGTTACTTTAATAAGTGAACTCCAGGAGAGTCAACATCTTCATGACTTTAAGCCAACCTATCTAAAACGAAGAGATGTCTACATCTATTTTTGTGTCTTTCAGTAGTGTTTTAAAGTTTTTCTCATGTTGTTTTTCCACATTTCTTGTTAATTTTAGGTATAGTTGATCCTCATTATTTGTGGATTCCATATTTGTGAATTTATATACTCACTAGAATTTATTTGTAATTCCAAAATCAATAGTCAGTACACTTTGTGGATATGCATATGCTCCGAGCTGTGAAAAATGAGTCACTCACCTGCCTCGTTTCAGCTCTCCTGCTCTAAAAAAGTGTCCTTTTAATAGTGTATTTTAATGCCACATTTTCTACATTGTTATGCTTACTGTTGGTGATCTTGCTGTTTAAAATGATTCCCAAGATGAGCACTGGGTGTTATAAGGTTGGCAAATTGAATTAAAAAGAAAAAAAAAAAGGTGGATGGATTTAAAAAATAATAATAAAATGGTCCCCAAGTGTAGTGTTGAAGTACTATCTAGTATTCCAAAGCGCAAGAAAAAAAATGAGTGTTATACAATCTTCTTTAAGGCATGAGTTATAGCACTGTTGGCTGTGAGTTCTATGCTTATAAATATTTATTAAATAAGGTGTCTTTAAACAGTCACACAAAAGAAGGTTATATATTGATCAATTAGTGAAAATGATATGATCAAAGGTTTGCAGGAACTTAATCCCATATTTCACTGGGGGCAATGATTCAGTATTTGCTAAATTCAGTGTTACAGATGACTTTACAATACAGAAGTACCATGAATAATGAGAATCAACTATATCTTGTTTTCTTGTTTGCAATTATAAGTGAGGTTTCCTTTATCAATATATTTTCTAGTTGATCATTATTTGGATATACAAAAGCTACTGATTTCTGTAGTTAAAGTTCTTTTCTGCCACCTAGCTGAGCTCTTACATTGTTTGAATTACTGTTATCACGGATTCTCGCTGGCTTTTCAGGTATGCTCTTTTATCATGTGCAAATATAATTTTACTTTTACTTTTTCAATTCTATTCCCCTAATTAATTTCTCTTGTCTAAATGTTTTGGTTACCACATCTTCCCCACCTTTTAGGGCAGTTATCTATATGGAACTGCTCTGAGTTGGTAACAGACTAGGTCATTGATCCAGAGACTCCTGGAGTTGAAAAGGAACTCAGAGGTAATGTCTGCTATTTGATGGATTTTTTTTTTTTTATATCGCTCAAATGGTCATCCAGTTTCTTGAACATCTGTTCCATTTCTTCTGGTAAGAGTATATATCTCTTTCAGAGAGTTCCCCTGTACCCATTCCACATAGTACTTGTATGGTTGTCAATCGCTCCATCCTGGACCCACTCTTGGCTTATGACCCAGGCCAATTATATGTGGTGGCCAAAAAATCTAGACACATAACTATTATTTTTTGGCAGACTGAACCCCACGTATTACTTCTTCTGGCATACACTAAAAGCGTAGATTTATGCAGTGAAAATCAAGCACACAAATCACCTAAGGTAATGACTACAGATGTGTGTATGGGGATGGAAATGCATTAGTGCACCACTGCCATTACTCTATACAACCAACTATCCTTCAAAAGATATTTAAATAATAAAAAATAAAGTCTTATGTATACCAACATGGTAATTTTTTCTGGTCCTCTTCATAATCTGTGCCATTTCTGAGTTAGTTTCACTTCATTATGGTTCTTATTTCCTTGCTTCTTTGTATGCCTGGTAATTTTTTATTGAATGGCACACATTGTAAATTTTACTTTATTGGGTGTTTTTTTTTTTTTGTTAAATCCCTGTAAATATTCTTGAGCTTTGTTTTGAGACATAGGTTACTTGGAAACAGTTTGATTCCTTTAGGGCTTGCTCTTCAGCCTTATTGTACAGGACCAGAGAAGTGTTTAGCCTAAGGCCAACTTTGTTTCAGGACTGAGGCAAACCTCTTCTGAGTACTCTACTTGATGCCTCCTGATTAAAGATATCTATTATCTATCCTGACTGGAAGAAACAGGAGATATTCCCAGATCTGTGTGATCTATAGGGATTGTTTCCTCTAACTTTTTTTTAAAAGTTCTCCCTCCAGCCTTGAGTAGTTTCCTCACAGGCAGGTACTGACTAGTACAGAGATGAAAACTCAAGGGGGCTTATCGACATATATCCAGAATTGTTCTCTGTGTAGCTTTCTCCTCTCCAGCTCTCTATTCTGTAGACTCCAGTTGCTTTGGTCTTCTCAGAATCCTAGTTTCAGTTCCTCCATTCACAGAAGGTATCAGGCTCTGCCTAGGTTCCTGCTCCCTTTGCTGCAGCCTGGAAACTGACTCTAGGAAGTAAGCTGTGCAATCATGGGGCTTACCTCACTTGTTTCTCAGAGATCATTGTACTTTATTGCCTGTGTCCAATGTTTTGGAAACTGTGGCTACATATATTTTACCTAGTGTTTTAATTGTTTCAAGCAGGGGTTTGGGAATGAAATCAGGTTCCTGTTATTCCACACCAGCTAGAAGTAGAAATACATTGTTCTTATTGCAATTTTCCCCAGCCAGTGAACTGGACAGTATCAATAAAGTACAACACAGTATACATACCTTTAATATCACTGAGAGTATCATGCATTGTGTAATATAGTATCAACAAAATTTTCTTATGTATATTTGTCCTGTAGTTCTTTATTCTCTCTACATGCCTCTAAACCAGAAAACAGTGATTGGTCCAAAAATAAAATGGAGATATAGAGAGGTAGCATAGAGAAGGTAAGTACCTTCCAAATGTCTGATACAGTATTTCTTTGGAGCATGGCATATTGTCAGCACTCAACTGCTTGTTGAATAATTGAATGAATGCAGGCAGGCTTACATGAATGCATGCTTGCATGCATGCATATGACTTGATGAATGGTTTCTTCCCTACCTTACCAGTTCTCCACTGTACAGACCAAAACTAAGTAACTACTTCAGAGCCTTTCTGCCTATGAGAAATCTCTGGGTTCTGGGAGGGTAGCAAACCTCCCCACACACTGTCTCACATCTTATTCTGCTTTATTTCCTCACTCTTAAACTCCTTTCTTGCTACATTACTACCTTTATCCTGATGCTGAGCTGATGTCTCTTTTTCTTTCATATTTTTGGAGGTAGATTTCTCCTTTAATTTCTTTGCCATAATCCTGGTGACACCCAAGTTTTCAGGTATATAAACCCCACTTTTAATTAGGTTGCAAATTTGCTGATACTCTAAAATCTATCTTTTCTATTTGCTAAAAGCATCTAATATTTTTCTTATTAATAATCTGTACCCTATTATTATACAGCCCTGTGGCTATTATTGACTAGAAAAAGAGAATTTGGGAAAGCTATTTCATTTTTGAAATAAAGTGAAAAGAAGTGAACACTTTTATGTCATTGCTAAAATGTGTTCAAAGAAAACAGTAATAAGTAAACAATACAATAGTTTTGAAATGTTTCCAATGTAAGAGTTTTTATTCTGGTTCCACACTCAATTAGAGGTACCTACAACAGACTACAAACAAAAATAATTAGGAAGGACTTAATAAAAATTTCCAGAAATCAATAATTTTGTTTTGCAGATCTCACACAAGTTACTAGGTCTTCATTTCAGTCTTAAAATTAAATTATAAAATTCCCTAATTCAGATGAGATAATCAACTTAAAACAATTCTGCAGCTTCCAGGTTATAGCTGCAGTTTCTGGATAATAATTACATTAGCTTGCCCCCAAAATCTTAAAATCCTATGCAATAATCTGTCAGATTAAACTTTTGGGTATGTAGAGTTTACCAAAAGATTGAGTGTAGTGTTGTGAGGACAGGGAAAATAATAGGATAAAGAATGGTTAGAAAAAAGCCAGAACCTGTAAGTGTAAACAGACAGGAGATCCAGGTGGGGGATAACAGGTAAGTGTGCCTGTTTTACAAATAGGTTAGAAATGGGTAGAATGAAAGGCAGCCTTACCTCAGCAGAGGGGCTAGTTCCACAGTGTTGAGCGGCTGAGGTCTGGGCAGCCCTGGAGGAATGTTGGCTCTTAAACAAAGTTGCCACTAGACTGCTTTAAGGTTTCTCAGAAGTGGTCCTCAGCCCTTTGCTGCTGTGGGTGGCTCTAGGAGGGAAGGGCAGGGCTGCTTGAGGTGGAGGTATGGCAGCGATGGCGTGGCTGGCTGACTCCTAGACCCTGGGCCGAGGACCTTCTCTGGGGAGGTGGATGTCAGTCAGCACTATTTAAGGGTATTAGAGTTTTTGCCATACTGGGAACTAAACTGGCCTGGAAACTGGGGAGTAACCTCATGTATACTATTCTTGAGAGAGGTTTCAGGGTGTTCCAGTGATAGGTGATGTCGTGCCCCTCCCACCTTGGGGTTGGGGTGTTTCTTGGGGTAGGATTCTTGGGACCTGATGCCAGGAGAAGAGTCATCTGAGTCTGAGGACATCGTCTCCTGGAGAGGCAGCCTCTTGGCAGGTTTCTTTTTCTTCTTTCTAACATTCTCCTGTTTTAGCTCTCGTAAATCCCCAGTATCAATTTCTTTGAGTGGCCATATTAAGAAAGTAGAGTTCTTCGTGTTCACATCCTCCCTACAGAGAAAGAGAGAGACAGAACAGTGTAACCCTGGTCTTGTTGGTTGCTGTGTCTACAAAGATGTCCAAGCTAGCCCTGAGGTGTTTCTCAGCTCATTGTCCCTTGGCTTTCTTCCCATGGAATGAAGTCACAGAAGTCCTGTGGCCTCTGACAGTCTGGGCTGAGCTTTATTCCATGCAGGTCATTTCCACCAATCTTTGATATCTGAGCTTCTGTGGCACAGAGAACCTAATGTCATTTGAACTGTGTCCTGACCAAGTCAGTAAGTGAAGCAACAATTCCTGGCCAAGAAGTCCCGTAGCATGCCTCTGCAGAATTGACCTGTATTTACTACCCCTGGATGATAAGCTTGGGTACATCATAGTTCAGTTCATTCCTGACATAGTGACTGGAGCTTGCACAGTAGAGATGCTCTAGCTCTCTTAGTTTTCCCTAATTCCTGTATGGCATACTATCAGAAAAATGTCCCCTAAATTCAAAAGCAGTGTGATTTTTAATTTAATTGACATTTGATAGTACTATGAAGTTACAGAACTAGTCTTATCATTTAGAAAAATGTAGTGTACACGATCAACTAATTTTGACAGGGGAGCTAAGAATTCTCAATAGGGAAAGGACAGTCTTTTCAATAAATTGGGAAAACTAGAAATCCCCATGGTTCCTATCTTACAACACTAACAAAAATAAACGTGAAATGGACATAATCAAACTCCCAGAAGATAACACAGGGGAAAAACTCCTCTATACTGGTTTGGCAATGGTTTTTTAGATACAACACCAAAAGCACAAGCAACAAAAGCAAAAATGAACAAGACTACATCAAACTAAAAAGCTTCTGCACAGCAAAAGAATCAAACAACAAAACAAAGAAGCAACCTAAGGAATGACAGAAAATATTAGCAAACTATATACCAGGTAATGGATTAATGTCCAAAATATATAAGGAACTCATACCACTTAATATCAAGAATAAATAAATTCTGCAGAATAAACTCTTATTTAGTCCTGGAAAAAACTAATAATCCAATTAAGTAATGGGCAGACAGCCTGAACAGACATTTTTTTCTAAAAAAGACATGAAAATATGTTCAATATCACTAATCACAAGGGAAATGCAAATCAAAACCACAAGGAGATATCACCTCACACCTGTTAGGATAGCTATTGTCAAAAAGACAAGAGCTGTTGGTGTGGAAAAAAGTGAGCCCTCCTACTCTGTAAATGGGAGTGTAAACTGGTAGTCACTATGGAAACAGTATGGAAGCTCCTCAAAAAATTAAAAATTAAAAATGGAACGACAATATGATCCATGAATCCCACTTCTGTTATCAAGAAAACAAAACAAAATAAAAAAATAACAGAGGTTGGCAAGGACATAGAGAAACTGGAACCTAGTACACTGTTGGTGGAAATATAAAATGGTAAAGCTCCTGTGTGGCAATTTCTTAAAATATTAAAAATAGAAATACCATATGATCCCTCAACTCCACTTCTGTGAATATATCCACAAGAAGGAAAGTAGGGACGCAAACAGATATGTACATTCACGTTCACTGCAGCATTTCTCACAACAGCCAAAAGGTGGAAGCAACCCAACTGTCCACCAACAGATGAATGGATAAACAAACTGTGATATATACACACAAAAAGATATTATTCAGCCTTAAAAAGGGAGGAAATTCTGACACAGGCTATATAACATGGATGAACCTTGAAGACATTATGCTAAGTAAAATCAGTCAGTCACAAAGGACAGATACTGAGTGATTCCACTTACATAATACACAAAGACTAGTCACAATCAGAGAGACAGAAAGTAAAATGGTGGTTGCCAAGGGTTAGGTGTGGAGAGGGAATGGGGAGGGCTTAGTGTTCAATGGGTACAGAGTTTCAGTTTGGGATGATGATGAAATTTTGGGAGTGGCTGATGTGATGGTTGCAGAACAATGTGAATGTACTTAATGCCACTGAACTGTATGCTTAAAAATGGTTAAAATGATAAATTTTATAATATGTGTATTTTACAACAATAAAAAAAAATAGTCCAAGCAACAGCAGTAACATTGGAGAAAGTGTCCCAGGAGGCCAGAAACAAAATTATCTTGAAATAGGAGGCCAGCACCTATGTGGATGTGTAAGTTCTGTGAGACTATGTTCTCAGAGACTCATCTTGAAATCACAAGACAAGGTTGTAACGCCACCCCTGCTCTGTAACATAAAAAATCTTGTGGCTCAGTTGGTTAAGTGTTCTACTCTTGACTTCGGTTCAGGTGATGATCTCAGGGTCATGAAATCAAGCCTTGAGTTGGGCCCTGCACTCAGTGGGGCGTCTGTTTGAGATTGTCTCTTCCCCCTCTCCTGCTGCCCCTCCCTTTGCTTGTACCCTTTCTCTCTCAAATAAATAAATCTTTAAAAAATAAAATAAAAACCTACCTACCACATTACCATCAACCATCCCTCACATTGTTGTCTCTCTCCTGAGCAGACTAAGTTAATATGTTCTATTTCCTTTTTCAGAGATGTCTTCTATTTCCCATGTATCAGGTCTGGTCATAGTCCAGTCTACCACCTATAACTCTCAGAAAGAAGAGCAACAGGAAGGAGGAATGGGAAGTACAGAGAAAGGCACCCAAAGATTAAGATAGAAGAGAGGCTGACCTGCCTACCTGAAGAATACCAGGAAGATGACTATGGAAAGAACCCAGGAAATCACACACTACCAGGATAATTACAATCTAAGTAGGCAATAATGAAATAAGAAGTGTTGACGTCATGCCAAAATGCAAGTAATATATTATTAAGTGTGGAAAAAAGTCACAAACAATGTATGTTACATTTTCCTGTGGTTATTAAAATTGTGAACACATAAAGATGACTAGAAAGAAATCTTTCCATCAAACTGTTAATAGTTGCCTTAGGGAAAAGAATTCTAGTAGTATTGTCAACTCCACAATTATTTTTTATTTTTAATAATATTTTATTTATTTAAGATTGAGAGAGAGAGAGCGAGACAGCGTGAGAATGCACCTGTGTGTGTGGGGTAGGGGCAGAGGGAGAGGGAGAAGCAGACTTCCTGCTGATCAGGGAGCCCAATGCAGCGGGCTTGACCCCAGGACACTGGGATCATGATCGGAGCTGAAGGTAGATGCTCAACTGACTGAGCCACCCAGATACTCCACTTACTGCACATTAAAAAAAAAAATTTAACTGTTATACATAAGGGGAAAAATTTTGATTTTGAGGAAAAACAACATAGCAGAGAAAATACACTCTAGAAGGACTATGTCAAAATATAAATGGTGATTACTTTTGAAATATGGAACTATAGCTGGTTTTCATATTCTTTTTGCTTTTAATTTCTAAATTATATTAACTATGCATACTTTTGGAATAAGAATAAAAATTGGCAAATTGTCATGATCAGAATAAAAAGCAGACCAGGATTTTAACCAAGAAAAAGCCTTTACATTAAGTAAGCAGATGCTGCTCAGCTACCCCATTTACTCTCCAGAATCTACTGTCGACCAAGTTCAAGATATTCCACAAGGAAATGTCCCCTTGTAGAAGGGGGGGGGCAGGGTAGATGTGAATCTGATGTGAATTCTTATCCACCTGCCCCCCAAAACCATGTACCCTCACACTACTCCATCCAAACTCCTCTGAGGAAAGGGGAAGGTGGCCATGCTCCTGACTCTGGCCAGTGGATATTATCCATCAGCATACTTGGAAAGCATAAATGGCTTTCTTTTGTTTTATGCCAAAACCAAGAAAAATTCAGTGTCCTATTAATTATTTTAGGCTATAGGTTTGTTTAAGTATGATAAACAGGTCAAAATTACATGTGCATTGTGTCAGAGGGTGGGGGTAAGATGAGAGAAGCCAGGCACTGTGTCTTCACTGGTTCTTCAGAAGCAGCTGACCCCACTTTGGGTAAGAAAGCACTGAGCACCTACTCCACACTCTCCTTGGGTCAAAATCCACCTCATTTGCTTGATTAGTGTCAGCTCATCTTGTCCTATTCTCACTGGTTCTCTGAGGCCTCATTTCTTTTCTGCCCTATGTGTTTATCAGAAAGCTGGTCTCCAAAGAGGAGGACCTACAAGGTAGATGCCAAGTAGATGTCTGATAAAGACCACAAGGCCCCTGAATTTTAACAATGGAAGGAGGAGAAAATGGAGAGAATATTATGAAAGTCCAAATTGTTACCACTGGCCCTCAGGGTGAACAAATCTCTATGACTCTCAACATTCTCTTGTTCCCGTATTAGAGCACCACAGCACACTTGCCACAAACAGGCAATGACATTTGTCTCTCCAGATAATATGGCACATTCACAAACAGGGTTTGCTGCTGAACTGCTGATTTTTCAGGGCTTTGTTCCAGCATAGGAAATGGGGCTCCTAATCTGACCAGAAGGAACGAGGGGGCTAATAACATACTGAGGCTTAATGATTTCAGATGCACAGCTCCTTCTAAGGGAAACACAGTCAGCAGTGACAGGGCAAGATTATGGGAAGTGATTCATCTCATGTAATGTCAGAGCCAGCACTGAATCTTGAGGTTTCAATCAACCACTTAATATCACTGCTGTCAGGAAGATGGTGTGACGGTCCCACACTACACAGAGAAAGGGAGGAATGTTAACCAACATGGAATTATAATTTCTTTGGGGACATATTCCTAAATCCAAATGGCTTGATGGAAAATGATTCAAAAGGCTAATATTCAGGAATTGGGAGCTGACCACAGACTCGGATAAAACACCTCTGAACCCTAGGAGAGTGGTCTCCCCTCCCACAGACTCATACACAGCCATGTCCCCAAGGTCACACAATTATAATCACACAGCAAGAAGAGAACATTCCTTGCCTTCAGGATCTCAGTACCCAGCAATTTCTTTCAGATACCCATTGATTTTTTTTTTTTTTTTTTTTGGAGCAGAGAAAATGATTAGTTCTCTCTGGCTTTCCTGATCACATTTAGAATGTTGCTAATTTTTTCAAGAAATCCAACTCCCTCAAAGTGAATCTTTTTAAGGAGGAGACTCAGAAGTTTGCCCCAAGGCTTCCTCTGTCAATAATGTAGGAGGGATCCTAGCTATCGCTGGAAGGGATATCCAGCCAGTTACCTGGCACCAAGTACAGGGATTTAGCTCAGGCCTGCCAGAGGCACCTTGACTGGATGAGCTCATAGTCCCCAGCCTGTCCTCCACCAACCTCTCTGTGAATGGTTGAATAATGCCTGGTAAGGGCACTCCCCTTTACTGGAGAAAACCAGAAGCCAGAGCATCCAACCCACCAGGCATGCTTCCCCAGCAACAGCGCCAGTGGAGGCCACAGCCTTCTGATAGGAATAGGATCCCCGGGGAGGAATCAGGGAACAATTCTGCTGGGAGTTCTTTGTGTGGCAAGAGGGAGGATGCCAAGTGGGGGGAAATTCCTCCTGGTCTGCTTGCATCTTGGAATTAGGAGAAATTATATGTGTATCCTCTAAACAGAAAGTTATAGCTAGGTTAGGGAATGTTTTCACTCAGAACAGACATCTCTATGCCATGAAGTATAGAAAAAAGCTCAGGGACATCACTAAAAGCAGGTAAGGCAAGAAAAATCACATCCCTCTATCAGGCACACTCTCAGAAGGCAGGTACACCTCCCTCAGCTGTGCTGCCAGAAAATGCACTCATCGTGTGGCAGAGGAAAGAGAAGATCAAGCCAGTAATACCCTCAGTTGATTTCACATTGTAAATATGGTGATACTACAATTCTCTTCTTTAAGAACTAGTTATTTGGAATTTAGTATGGGTACCATATTGGATGATGGAGGACAAAAGTCCTCAAGAATCATTTAAGTGTCAAATTTTAAGCTGAAAATAAAAGTAGGCATTGATTTTGACCATATTCACTCAGTTTTGATCTTGTTACCCACCAGATACTTCCCTTCCTGTCCCTCACTGTGTGTGGCCCTCAGTTAGGAACCAAAAAAGGGGCCTGCAGGAAATACTCTGTCACCCACAGCTGAAGGCCTCAAGAAAGAAGAAAAAGCAGGGATGCAGAAGATGGGAGAGCTGAATGTCTGGCATCCTGGTGCATGCCTGGGGCCATGTGCCCCTGTCTGACCAACCCCAAAAGGATGGTTATAGGGGATTCAATATTTTAAAGTTAAATGTGGTCAAAAGCTGTTCTGTTGGAGTTGCAAGCTACTGCACAGTTCTTTTAGCAGCCCCTGAAGAAGGTACCAGTATTTTTTTTTTTTAGTAGTCTCATTTGCTATAATGATATAAAGGCTTACTAAAGAAAAACCAAAGGGGGATGGTACCTTTATAAAGCACATACATAGGAAGGGCTCCTGATGAGAAAGGACCTACCGGAAGGAAATGCCAGTGGAGATACAAAATAAGACCTACATTGTCAGTCTGTGTGCTCACACTTGCCAGCCCTGATTATGGAAACAGAGACAGATTAAACTCTGAATTTAGCAGGTTGGACATGACTTCTACTTAAGAGAATTAAATGCAGTCTCTTGCTAGCACAGAGGCAGCTAGAGCAAAACAACAGTGGAAGTTACCATGGGGAGACTAGAGAGTCAGTCTACTTCCGCTGGGGAAAGCCCTAGAAACTAGGGTAGATAATTAGCATCTAAGAGCTTTAAATAAGGCCTGGGGAAGGCCTAATACAGAAAAACAATTAAAGGCTTTTCAAAGCAGAGAAAGAATTGAATTTTAATTTGAAAATAGGATGGATAATGTTGAATTTAGTGAAAATAGTCAATACCTAGACATATCTATTTATATTCCTTTCAAATGTATTATAATTTGGACATCATTTTGTTTGAGTAGGATTTTGAGATTCACAAAAAACGTGCTATAATTTTAAACAAACATTATACTCATCTAGAAGAGAATGAAGAATTGTGGATTTTCAATAAAAATACTGAAAGATCTTCTATGAAACCATGCACCTCTCAAGGAACAATGCTGGGCATCTACTAGTATTTGTTCACTGGTTCATTCTTCACATAGTCTTTGGGCACATCCTACGAGCTGGACCTTGGCAACTATGATTTAGATGGGGACAGAATCTGGCACCTGCTTTCAAGGACACGTGCCTAACAGGAGTGAGAAACTGAGAAAGTACATGGCCCAACAAAAGGGAAAATTTCTGTAATGAAAACCTCTCTAGGATGCAGTGGGATCACTTTATTGCATAGGATGGCTGAGTCTTGGAACATGACATAGAGATGGTGATGCTTGAGTTCAATGTTAGAGTTCCCTGATGGCCAAGGGCAAAGAATAACATTCCAGGGAGGGAATGCTTAGCTTATACATAGCACAGAGCCCTGAAAAAGCATGGCATGGGGAAAAAGCTACAAGTAGTTTAGTATAGTTATACTCCTAGCCAACAGCCAAGGTTCCTTGGGGAGGGAAGAGAAGGCAAGAGAGGGGAGACATCAGCCTATGAGACTGCCCATACATAGTGTGGCTGTGAAAGGAGGGAGGATGCTAGATCACAGTGCAGAGGGCTTGTAGGAGGTTGCTTAGGGGATGACTAGAGAGAAGTGAGGCTAGGGCGGCAGGCCTGGGTCAGACCCACAAGAGGCTAAGCTAGAACAAGAAAGGGCATGGGAGGGAGACTCTGAAGGATTTTTTCAGTAGAGGTGGAGCAGGAACAGATTTGCATGCGAGGAAGATTCCTCTGTTCAGCCCTTCTGGAAGACGGCTGGGACTGTCCTGTGGCAGGAGGAGGCCAAAGGCAAGGGCCTCAGGAAATGAGAGGCCTGACCCAAGGCAGTACAGGTCCAGCAGAGCTGAGAAATATTTGCAAGTTAGGATCAATATAACTTGGAGACCAGCGAGGTGTGGTCGGTGAAGGGCAAGACGAAGCCAAAAATGACTACCAGATTTCTGCTTGGAAAACTGTGACTGGCAGGTGGAAAAGAGAAATGAGTCAAGGAAGGCAGAGATGGGAGTGGGTCTGTGGGGAGCTATAATTTAAGACTAGATATGTTGAATTTGAGATTCTACACTCAGGTGGACGGCTAGAAATAACAGGATTCCTGCCATAGGCTGAGCTTTACCCCAGGCATGCAATGACCATCTCTAATCCTCAACCCCATCCGAATCTCACTGTGAGCAAACAAGCTCCAAGATGATAAGCAACCCGCCAAGGGCACAAACTAAATGAGGCTGGGGCTGGGATAGGAATTCAGGTCTTAGCTTCTAAGGCCCTTTCCACTGTAGTTAGCAGCCAGGTCTGCACATTACAGCCAGTGGAGAGCTTTTAGAAAAGTTCGTTCCAGGCCTCACTCTCAGAGGCTACGATTCTGATGCCAGAGCACAGGGGTGGTCTGGGGTGGAGAGGGAGATATGAGGTCCTTAGTGTAAATGGAATCATGGGAGCAAGGGATATGGTTGAAATAGAGCAGGGAGGAAATGTAGAGGGGGGAGGAGCCATGACAGGTCTCAAGGGAAGGAAGGGAAGTTGACAGAGTCAAATAGATCATAGACTGAAACAGCATGCATAGTCAATGTGAGCGTGGGAGAGGTTCTGAGTGTTTCCTGTGGACACAGCTTCACGAAGGGATAAAGGAGGAAGCCAACACCCAAGGCTCCTTCCCTTGGGGAGGGAAGAGAAGGCAAAAGAGGGGAGACATCAGCCCATGAGACTGTGCATACATAGCAGCGTAGCTGTGAAGGGAGGGAGGAGCCAGATCACAGTGCAGAACCAAGGGAGTTCTACGGATTTAGGACTGGGGGTTGCGTGCATGCACTTGTGCATGTATGTAAACAGGGGAGGCAGACTCGGGTTTTTGCTGAGGGGAAGGAATCAGGAGAGGAGCTGAGGAGATAGGAAAGAATCCAGGGTAACTGATGGAGCAAGAGCCGGACCATGGGGACAGGCTCTGGAGCCTGGTGGGCAGGTCAGCCTTGGATAAAAGAGGGCACTTTGACATCAGGGGGAAAGGCAGAGGATTCTACAAGCTCAGACGCAGGGGGTTAGGGGGTAGGGAAGAAGTGGAAGAGAGAATGTCTGATGGTTTCTGTTTATGAAGTGCTTGCACTTCAGGCGAATGAAGGTTGGCACCCAAGACAATCCAGAAACTCCAAGTGAAGCTGGAGGGTGTTTCCAGGATCCCTTTCCCTAACCCTTGCCCCAAATCCACCTTCACCTCCAAGTCATGGCTATGACTCCAGCTGTGATGCTGCCCCTCATTGATTGGCCCAATAGACTTGGGTTTTTGCCTGCTTTCTGGACCTCAGCTTCTTTTATTGACTTTGTTTTAATCTAGTTTTTTTTTAAAGATTTTATTTATTTATTCATGAGACACCCAGAGAGAGATTGGCAGAGACACAGGCAGAGGGAGAAGCAGGCTCCATGCAGGGAGCCTGATGTGGGACTTGATCCCAGGTCTCTAGGATCACACCCTGGGCTGGAGGCGGCGCTAAACCACTAAACCCGGGCTGCCCTAATCTACTTTTCCAGCTTTTAGTAATCCTACTTCCTCAGATGAAAATGTATTCACCCCACTGTAGCCCCTGAAAACCGCCACCCACTCATGCTCACCTGGGCACAGGCAAGCCCGGCCAGCATCTCATTCTCACTCCCTGGCAAGAGGAGAAGCAGACAGTTGATTGGTCCCAACTGCAATTTAATCTAACTTTTGCTTTACGGTGAGACTTCATTAGAAGGCCTTGAACCCGGGGCGCACTTGGGTGGCTCAGTGGTTGAACATCTACCTTTGACTCAGGGTGTGATCCTGGGTCCTGGGATCGAGTCCTGCATGGGCTCACCATGGGGAGCTTGGTTCTCCCTCTGTCTATGTTTCTGCCTCTCTGTGTGTCTCGAATGAATGAATGAATGAATGGAATTAAAAAAAAAAAAAAAAGAAAAGAAAAGAAAAGGAGGCCTTCAACCTGGGGACCTGGGTGGCTCAGTCAGTTAAGCATCTGCCTTCGGCCCAGATCCCATTGAGCCCCACGATCGGCTCCCTGCTCAAAAGAGAGCCTGCTTCTCCCTCTTCCTCTGCCTATCACTCCCCCTGCTTGTCCACCCTGTCAAATAAATAAAACCTTAAAAAAAGGCCTTGAATCCTTACAAATAAAAGGGGAGTAATCCCTTTAAATTCATGACAGGATTGAATGCTTTCCGAAGAGTCAGTAAAATAACGTTGCATTTGAGATTAGAACCAGATGGAAAAATAACCAGCAGGTAAGAGGTGTGATGTTGAAAGAATAATAATGATAGTACTACGTTTTAAGGGGCGCCTGGGTACCTCAGTCCTGTATGTCTCTGCCTTCAGCAGCTCAGGATCCCAGGGTCCTGGGATTGAGCCCACATCAGGCTCCCTGCTTAAGAGGGGAGAGCCTGCTTCTCCCTCTCCCTCTGCTGCTCCCCCCTTTGGGCTGTGCATTCTCTCTCTCTCTCTCTGTCAAATAAATAAATAAAACCTTAAAAAAATAGAGAACTACATTTTAAGCAGGAGGTCCTCTACCTCTGCTTTTCTCCCCAAGTATTTAGGGATCATGAATCCCAACTCTGAAACAGATTAAAGGTGCAAAGATATAAATAAAGTTCAGGGTCTACTCACACTTTTGGATCCTCCTGAATCAGGGGTGATTTTATGTGAGAGCAAGAGAGAGCATACTTGTTCTGGCTGATCTTAATAAGTGCACTCCGAGGGCAAAATTCCTGTAATGATACCAAAAGGGTTCACGTGACTTAAATCAGAATGTCCACAAGTTACGTGGAAGTTTAATTTAGCTTGATCTGTTATAATAGCTGCTAGCCATTATCCTATTCAGGGTGACACTTACGAGAGCAGTCAAATGGCAGAGCCTGGTTTGGTAATTACATGCAGAATAAAAGTCATCAGTGACTCCTCCCGGTCATTTCTCCACATCCTGGATCAGGTGCCAAGGCCATTCAGTAAAGTTGCACTCGCTTGCCCAAGCACGTGCACGCACACACCCACACATCCCTCCACAGAAGCACCTTCCTATCTACCTTCAGGTCAGCCTTGCCCACCTCATTCCTAGACTCAGAAACTAGAACCACCACCCCTTGCCGAATGTGCCACTTCAGCCCCATACATCTCTACAGAACTATCTCCAGTGTCTCATCCTTCACCATGACACTGTTGTTCTAGTCTCCAAGGCCTCGCTGCCTTATGGGTAAATTCCAAGGTCCCCCCTGGGCTTTGAGGCTCATTCTCAGGGACCCTAGGACAACTGCTTTATCTCTTCACACCCTGGGGCATGCCGAGGGACATCTCTCTAAATGTCCCTTGATTTGCTTTCTCCTCCCTTGCCTAGGACATATCCCCAGAGTGGTGCCTCATGTCAGAAAAGCTTCTGATTCACTGCCTCTCTCTCTTCCTTGCCTGCTGCTACTCAAGCTTCTAGACTGCTGCCTTCTAGACTGCTTTCTTTACTGTCATTCAGAAAGCTCCAGGAAAGTCTATTTTATCTTTAAAAAAATTGTTTTTCTGGGTTGATGAGAAGGTGTCCCTTTCTCCTTCTTGTTCTGTCAGATTGGAAACTGCTTTTGGGACCACTGGCTGTAATGGTCTTCACTCTTTTTGCCCTTAATTCTAAAATTCATTTACCACGACCTCTCTTCTGATGGATATATTTCATGCTATAGCCAAGAACTCACTGGATATTTTAATTATGTATAGTAGGCAGTTGGGCACAGAGATTCAGAGTACAGGCCATGGAGCCAGACTGCCTGGGTTCATATGTCCATTGTCCTGCTTACCCTATGTGTGACTTAACCTTTGCTTCCATTTCTTTATCTTAAAATGGGAATAAAGTACCTGCTCACAGTGTTTTGAGCATTCAATTGTTCATTACCTATAAAGTACCCGATTGGTACCTGTGGCACATAGTAAGTGCTTAATAAAGTTAGCCACTGGTATTTTGCTTCTTACTTTTGTCCTGCTAGTCTATTTTCCAGACATATCAAATGGTCCACCAAGACTTATTTCTATTAAAAATGTCATTCATTTAAGTAATTTAAAAAGCAATTTTGAGAATCTTCTCTTCATCCGGGGCTGTGCTGTGGCTACAAAGATGAAGAGGTCACAGTCCCTGCCTTTAAGGAACTGGGAGGTTAGCGAGGAAACTGGTGTGGGGAGGGGAAAGCACAGTGTGCAGGGGAACCCCAGGGCCTCAGGAGGAAGTTATAGTTGAGCAGTATCTTTCCAGTGACAGAAGGTTCTGTGGAAAGGAGATGGGAGGGTGGTCCAGGAAGAGGGAAAGACTAGGGCCTTGGAGAAGCCCATTGCATTCAGGAGGCAGTGAGCCTTCCATGGGGCTGGGGCCCTGCTGGGGTCAGGCTGGGCTTTTCCTCAAGCTTGATGAGAAGGATGAGTGTGTGGGGAGTGGTGGGGTACATCAGGCAGACACATGACATCGTCAGTTCTATAAACTGATATGAAGGCTTTCTAAAGCATTTAGGGAAATTCACAAGGAACACAGGGAGGGGAACAGAAGGCCAGAGCGGGTTGAGTAGCAGCAGACAAGGAAGAGAGAGAGAAAGGTACTAGAAGAACCTGGGGAGGACAGTAGAGAACGAGAGTGAGCCTCCCTAGTTGTAGTGTAGCAAGGTATTGCCCAGAAGGAGGGTGGCTAGGAGGGTGGTTAAAGAAGCCACTTTCTGCCTAGTGAGAAAGCCCTTTCCTCCATGAAAGTCTACTTACTCTCCGGTTGTTACACTTCAAAACTGTGTAGAATTTATCTTCAGCCATATCCTGATTTGGAAGTGCTATGACAATGGCAGGGACATAGAAATCAAATCCGTTGGGTATCACAATTTTGGCAAAGACATAATCTCCAACCTGTAGATAAGAACGTATGTCCTAGCAAATATTTTGCTTATAGATCTTATAGGCAATGTTAATATATGCTTGATTTAAAATGCCCCAAGATAATTAGCAAGTACCAATGTTACCATTCAAATATATATTTTATCTCAGCTAAGAAAGAGTCAACCATTTCAAATTTCTCCAGGCTCACCCGGCCACAGCTGGAATTTTGTGAGCACCAGTTTTAGCAGGACTTCTTCACCTGACAAGGATCCCAGAGTGGGGTGGGGACAGCTAGCAAAATGGCAAGGGGTCTGGAAACCATATCCCACAAAGACTGGTTGAAGGAATCTATTTCATATAAAGACCAGGGAGAGATATGAACAGCATCCTCATGTATCTGAAGGGCTGTCACCCAGACAATGGAATGGAGCAGGTTTGCTCCATGTTGTTACAAAGCACACACCTGGAATCCACAGGCAAAAGTTACAAAGAGACAGCCTCTAGCAGAAAGAAAATATTATGAAGGGGCATACAGAGGCTGGTGGACACTTGTGAAATGGATAGGACCAACTGTCAGGGGGCAAGTACACTGATGGATGCTCTGGGTCTGGCCACAGGAAGTGGCAACAGACAACCAATGTGGAATCCTGAGTGCTCATTGGGTACTTTTCCTCCTGGCTCTTGCTGTCAAGAAACAGCAGTGGTGGAGCTCTGGGGGGCCTTCTGTCTCCTCTCTAGCCTGGGTGCTGGGATGAAGATGCAGCGCTGCTTTTATGACTTTATATGCAGATGAGAACACATTAGCCTGGCTCACCTGTGGAAAGCATGTTCAGGTGTAACCATGTTATGGTATCAAGGTATGGCAATGTCTATGATGTCAAGGGAAGCTCTACTTCTGCCCTCATTATTTAAATTGCTTTTAATATATTCTTTTACAGTTAAAGTTTCAAGGGTGCTAGCAGTTACAGCAGCTCTCTTCCCCAATCATCTACTGTCTGTAAAATGACAAGGACCACAGGTCCTAATGCAAGCAAGTCTATGCAGTCATGAGGTTACTTAACAGGGTATTAAGAGATCAAGGTGAAGCAAAATAGTTGCCAGGCAAGGGGCCATAACAGGGGTCACTGCTTTTTCCTGCCCAAACATAAGCTCCCTGAAGGAGCCTAACCAGATGTTCAGCAAAGGCCTGACAGTGGCCTCGCCATTCTGTTATCCATAACTGTGGGGATGGTGGGAAGGGCACCCAGAAAAGATCACTGTAGCAGGTACCTGGAGCAGTGGGCAGGGCATGGCACCCCCCACAGGCGTGATGAACGAGGTCGGCACAACCTTGGTGTCTCCATACCTGAAACCCACCAGTGCATGGGTGGGGCTCACACACTTCTTCACAACCCCTGAAAGGAATCAAATTTAAAATAAAAAATAAAGACAAATAATGCCCATTCCCTTAGGCTTGCACCATCCTGTTGGTTGCCTGTTTAAATCAGTATGCCCCTTTGATCTCTCCATGAGATCTGTACGATGCATACTGGGTTGACCAACTCAGTGGTGAAGTGCACAGCTCTGGTCTGGAGCACCTGCTGAGCTGAGAAGCCTAAAGAAGATGCAGTAGCTTGTTTGTCCAGCATCACCAGCAGCAATCCTAAAAACATCATTCCTAGAAACAAATATCCTCTCCCTGGGTGCTTCTCACCATCTGATTTCCTTATTTACTTATTTTACCCATATTTCCTTCTATACTCCTTACATATAGAAAATAAGTGTTGTTAAAATTGTGAAAGTAAAAGGAAATAGGAACTCCATCATCAACTTTTCATCTAATATTAGATAAATGAAATGCTAAGTAGGCTGAACGCATCCCACGGCTTCCCTAAAAGGCACTATCAAAAAATGAACAATGGAAAAAGACGCAAGAAGTTTCCTTGTCTCTTAGTTGTATTCAAAGGGATGATTAGGAAAAAAAAATACCTCTTTTAAGGTTCACATGTTTTGTCACTTACCCTAGTTGAGATTTATTTTCCTATAATAAAGGGATTATAAATATTAAGGGAAGTTTTGATAGGGATACTTCTCCAAGCAGCAGTAAAGCTGCAGTCAGACTCCTGCTCCAAGAGAGAAATGTGCATGTCTCCACCAGGGCCTGGCAATGCTGCCTCAGCTCGCACGCTTGCCTTGGCAAAGTCCCATGGTCTTTTATGTGGCAAAGAAATGGCTGGTGTTTTTCATCTTGAGTTCATGTCTCTTGTTTTAAATGACCAAAGAAATGACAGCCTTTTACTTTTTTTTTAACATGCACAAATACACACACGTGAAAACCAGTTCCATTGGTGTGTGTTTTCTCATTGGATCAAAATGTTCAATTTGAATTTTGAAATATTCTTTATACATTATTCACATGTTTGATGCCATAAACTGAATTTATCCTTTTAGTTAGAAAAACAAATACTACTTTTTAGAAAGAATTCCTACTAGGAAAGCAATGAAGACCCACTCCTAATTGAGGAGAATGCTCACAAACCTCACCCTGGCAAGCCCCACACCCCCTCCTGGGGTTCACAGCAAAGGGTCTGGGCTGGCACAATGGCCACACTGACCAGTGTGATCTTCCTCAAATTCCTAGCCTTTTAGATTCAGGAGAGTCTAGTCATAAACCTGCTATGTGCGGTTTCAGTTGTTTGCCTAAATGGAGTCGCTGTGATAGAGACTGGAGGCCACAAAGTCTAACCATTTATTATGTGACTTTCACAGAAAAAGTCTGCCAATCCCTGCTCTACCTGATTAGATCTAGACTTTTTGGTATGTTGCAACAACCTTTTTAGCTCCTTCCATTGTTTTCTTCTCTGCAGAAGGGGGACCTTGTTTACCTGCAGAAGTTAGTGCAGTGTCTCCCAACGTAATGTTAGAACCAGCCTCACCGTGTGGACAGCCTGGCTGGCTGTGCTCTGGGAGCTGTAGGACTAAGAGCTGGCCTGTTGAGTTATGGCTCAGCCTCTGCATTTGCTCCTTCTCCAACTAATTAAGGAGTTGCTATCATTTCTAAGTCCTGATTCAATATCGGTATCTAATTTTGTTCGTGTGCTGCAGCTTCTCTTTGTCCTCACCCCAGAGAGGTGAGACCATGTCTCCTCACTCTGAAATGTCTCCGGGAACCATTTCAGGGGTCTGGGGTTCCTCCTAGTGGATGCTTGGTGATTGCAGACACCTTCCTTGGTACAGGTTGGGCTCCCTACCTCGGCCGGAGGGCTCTCCTGTACTCAGGCTGGAGAAGAGGGAATGTGCCCCTGTGGAGACCCTCAGCAAAAATGTGGCCCATTCTCAGTGGTCAGAAGACTGCAGAAATACTCCAAGTCGGTAGGTCAGTTCATTCAGTGAGAGATGTGGGAAGAGTTCTTAATCTTTACTCCAAACAGGAATTTCTCAGGCTGGAGACTGGATCTTTTACTTCTGACTGTAAGAGCTTTCTGATATGCACAGCCCAACTTCAATTCCATCTCCCAAAAAAGGCTTTAGCTTTGCTTCACCAAAAGCAGTATCTCTCTACCTGCCCCATTCCACTGAAAGTCATTCTTGTGCATCTACTACTCATATTTTCTCCTTCCTTCAGCCTCAGAGGTTTCCTTTCTTCCCCTGGGCTAATGTTTGCCTCTTTGAATTGCTGTTAGGGTTTTTAAACTGACAAAGTTTTTTAATTGCAAGCAGCAACTGTGACCCCCAAGAGAGGACAGGAGTTGTTTCTATCTTTTAAGAGAAGTGCTCACATGAGAGAAAAAACTCTTTATGCAATTCACATTTCCAATTTAGAAAATATTGTACATTACCATATTTAATCTACACAACAATCTTATGGAGGTTCTAATTGTTTTAATCTCATTTGGAAAGATAAAGAAACTGAGGCTCAGAGAACTGCAGGGATTCTAGTCACATGGCTAGTAGAGGAAAAAGGCAGACTTCAAATAAATAAAAATTTGGGATTTTCTGACCCTAACACATTACACCCCAGAAGGTATTCAGCGCCGTCTCCCCGCCTCTGCCACCTGCCTTTTTCTTCCATAGTAACTTGTTTCTCTGGCATAGTGCAGAAATTTTGCAACTCAGACTTTTCATCATCTTGAATTTCCTGAGGTAAATGCTTCTTTTCACTGAAGAACAGGAAGGAGGACCTGATTTTTGCAAATGACTTAAAATAAGGTTCTGAAATTTACCTTCCTCCCTGCCTTTCAGCATCCTGATGAGCCAGACTATTGGCTTGTCACTTCCATTCTGAACAATGCTATCATTCCTTAACTAGATAGATATTTCACACAGACCCTGGAAGAGAGTCAGCCATACAGAAATCCCTGCCCTGATTGCCAAGGACGGCAGCAACAACCAGGCTGGCTCTGCTCCAGTGTGGGCGTGGCCTGAAGCAACAGACACTCTGATCCAGTTATTCCAAAGCCAACCTACCACTGAGGTACATTTCAAAGCCAGATATCTTTCATTAGAAATGTTTAGCAGTGTTCGAACAACAGTTATCAGAAAAAGGAGTTATCGATGATTATCATGCTATACTCCACAAATCTCTATTGACCTTTTTTGCAAGGGAGAAAATAATAACACACAGTGATCAGGTGAGCTCAAGGAGTGCCACTAATGAGGCCAATGAACATCATGTGCCTCTGGATGGGATGCCCTGAGAGGGACACAACAACATGCCATCACTTAGGTAGCAAACTGTCCAGGAATGCACACTCTGATTCTAAGGTAAACTGAAGAACATTCTATAGAGTAATTGATCTTATTCTTAAATAACATCAGTATTATGAAAAATGACAGGAAAGTCTAGAGAATGACTCTAGACTAAAGAAGACAAGGGGATATGTTAACTCAATGTTTACATAATTCCAGACTAGGCTTATTCTAGAGACAAAAAATATAAAGCCATTATTGAGACAATTAACAAAATTGAAATATACAGAAAAAAAGTAGCATAATGTTAAATTTCCTGAATCTTATAACTTTACTATGATTATGTTAATAGCCTTGTTTTTTAAAAGACTATAATACTCTTTTAAAAAAGATTTTATTTATTTATTCATGAGAGGCACAGAGAGAAGGGCAGAGGGAGAAGCAAGCTCCCTGCGGGGAGCCTGATGTAGAACTTGATCCCAGGACCTCAGGATCATGAGCTAAGGCAGACGCTCAACCACTGAGCCACCCAGGTGCCCCAATACCCTAGTTCTTGAGAAACATAGACTGACACATTAAGGAGTAAAGAGGCATGATGATGTTACCTGATCTTAAATAGTTCAGAAAAAATAATATGTATGTGTGGAGATGAGTAGAGAGAAAGAGAATAAAATAAAATAATAAATGTGGTAAAATCAATATGACAAAAGTTAAAAATTGGCAAATCTGTATAAAGAGTATATAAAAGCTCTATTATTCTTTTTTTAAAATTTTTATTTATTTATTCATGATAGACACAGAGAGAGTGAGAGAGAGCGAGCGAGAGAGAGAGAGAGAGAGAGAGGCAGAGACACAGGCAGAGGGAGAAGCAGGCTCCATGCAGGGATCCCGACGTGGGACTCAATCCCGGGACTCCAGGATCGTGTCCCGGGCCAAAGGCAGGCGCCAAACTGCTGAGCCACCCAGGGATCCCCAAGTTCTCTATTATTCTTAAAACTTTTATGTAAGTTTGAAATTATTTTTTATAAAAAAATAACTCTATGGGTTGGGTTGAAATTCCCAATGAAAGATTTACTGACTTTAGAGGGGAGAAGGAACAAAAATCAAGCACCATCTAGGAACACAGGCATGATCATTTGATTTGTCTGAGTCAGTATTGACTAACCAGCCCCTAATCCAACTTACTGATTATATGACTAAATTCAAATGTGTATTTCCTCCACACAGACTTATCTGAGCTTAATCACAGCCACAAATTAACAATTCTCGAATAGCCAGATCCCATGCAACTGTTAGGGGTGTGCACTCTGACTCTAATTGCATATTTAGATTATCTTTTTATTCATGAGAGATACACAGAGAGAGGCAGAGACATAGGCAGAGGGAGAAGCAGGTTCCCTGTGGGGAGCCTGATGTGGGACTCAATCCCAGGACCCCTGGGAACACGCCCTGAGCCAAATGCAGACACTCAACCACTGAGCCACCCAGGTGTCCCTCTAATTGCATATTTAAAGAAAAAAAACAGAACAGGGCAATAATCATTGCTGCCGTGATCTCAGGAATTGCACGTGACCATGTGGTGTTACCTGCTTCCTCTACTTCCTCAGACTGTTAGTAGCAGGTCTTTAGCATTTCTTATCACACAAGAATGGTAAGGAGGAAAAGTTTGAGCTGTTCTACTTTTCTCCAGGACCCTGGCCTGCAAACTAATCCCAAACCCTAATGCAGCCATTTGGAAGCCAGTCCTTTCCTGTACTTCTGTTCAATTGCCAAAATAGCTTCCCACCTCTCTCCAGGGTTCAGAAAATCAAGCAGGGGTGGCCCCCCATAATCACCACCCAGCAAATCTGAGTCCTAGAGAAAGGGAAGGTTTGGGGACCCTGCTCTTGCAAAAATGTGTTTTGTGCCTTGGCCTATGAGCTCATCTCAAATGCTCTGATCCGTATTTAATTACTCTCATCCAGCCAGCTCCAATGCATATCTAGTGAATTTCAAAGAAAATGTCCTAGTTGTCAGTTCTCTACATATGCCTGCTGGAAACCAAAACTCCTGCGAAGTATTTTTTCACACTTAAAAAGAAGATTTAATGAAATTTAATCAATAAAGAATGCTTCTTTTAACTGATGATTGACAGTGCCTATGCAAGACCGGCTATGTTTCTGCCTTTTCATTTTTCTGCTCCATGGATCTTCCTCAGGGCTCTCCCTAAGCTCTCTTTTCCCCCACAGACCTGTCCCATGATATCAATGACACTTATGTGCTGATGTCTCAAAAATCTCTATCTCCAGACAGATTTCCTCTTGAGACTCTAGATCGTTAACTTTAACTGCTTTTCTGACAACTTCAGCAATTGGAAGCAATTCAAAAGGAAACCTGTCTGAAGACAGATTTTTGAGATATCAACACATAAGTAGTGCACCTACAATTCATCATGTCACAGACACATCATTATCTTCCTGTGCATACCAACATGTCCTGTTGGTACCACTATCTATCATATGGCCCAAACCAGGGACCGGAGGGACATTCCAACCCACTCCTTATCCACTCTTCCCACAATGAGAGAGAGTTTCTGTGAGCTTCAAGTGTGATGATGTTCTTCCCTGCTTTCCATGTGGCTCCCCAGTGAAGTCCAAACTTCTTAGAACATGAACTTTTATGAATGGCCCCGTACTTCCCTCTCTGAAGACCTTTATTATTTTCTCCCCTTTCTTTGCTTTCTGGGTTCTAGTCGTAATCTGTTTTATTTCTCTAGATATAAAATGTTTTTTTTTCCATCTCTAGCTACATATCACTTTTACTGTCCACAAGGCTCTCACTTGAACTTCACCTGGCTGATTCCTTCAGGATCACATGTCCCAGAAACTCTTGGGAAAAGCTCTCAGGTCTAGCCACACTGGACCTTTCCACCAACATGCCATATGCACCCCAGCCTCAGGACTCTGTCTCTGTACTATTGTTCCCTCTACTTAGGACTCTTCCCCCAGGGGTGTCTGGGTGGCTCAGTAGGTTAAGCATCTGACCCTTGACTTCAGCTCAGGTCATGATCTCAGGGTCCTAGGGTAGAGCCTCACATCCGGAGGATTGTTCAGCATGGAGTCTGTTTGAGGATTCTCTCTCTCCCTCTCCCTGTGCCCCACCCCTGCTCGTGCTCCCTCACTCTCAAATAAATAAATCTTAAAAAAAAAAAAAAGACTCTTTTCCCCCAGATAATCTTATTCACACATTGCCTTCCTTCCCCAGAAGTTCTTCATTGGCCACCATATTTAAAATTGCACCCTTCGGGACGCCTGGGTGGCTCAGGATGTGATCGCAGAGTTCTGGGATCATGTCTTGCATCGGGCGCCCCACAGAGAGCCTGCTTCTCCCTCTGCCTATGTGTCTGCCTCTCTTTCTGTCTCTCCCATGAATAAATAAATAAAATCTTTAAGTAAAAAAAAAATAAATAAATAAAATAAAATTGCAGCCTTTACCTTGACATTCTCAATTCCCTTTGTAGCTTGATTTTTCTTTATAGCATTGTATCTGACACACTATATATTTGTTTGCTTGCTTGTCTGTCTCCCTTACTAGAATATAAGCTCCGTGAAGACAAGAATTTTCATTTGTTTGCTCACTACACCAAACCAGCACTTTAGGCATACTACATACATAGAACTAGATGTATAGTACAATATTTTAATTAAACAAATAAAAGATTAAAATATATACATTTTCTGACTCTTTTTTCCCCCACAAATATAGGTAGAAACCCCATCATCATTTCATTTTAGAAATGGAATATCTTAGTACAGCCCATGAAATGTCAGTGTTCTGGGGAAAACACAGTTTGATAACTTTGGGTCCCTGATAATCATATTATTTAACAAAGAAATATTACAAAAGAAAATATTACCTGGAAAATAAAAGCCATTTTCATCACATCTTGCAATAACTTTCTGACCTTTGAGAGGATCCAATTTTTTTGATTTCGTTTTCTTTGTTGGATTTCCTTGAACTTTTTGTTGCTAAAAAAATATAAAACATTAATTAATAATTGATTTAAAGAGATCAACACAGACCATCACAGATACAAGGTAGCTTGAGATTATCTATTGAGAACTGCACTATCAAAATATACAGAAGTATAACCACTCTGGAATACTTTCTATGTTATTGGGAATAGGCTTTTAAAACATATATATAAAACCTGAGTGGCTCTGTCAATTAAGCATCTGACTTCGGGTCAGGTCATGATCTTAGGGTCCTGAGATTGAGCCCTGTGTTGAGCCTCATGTGGGTCTCCCCATTCAGCAGGGAGTCTGCCTGTCCCTCTGCTCCTACTCCCTGTGCATGCTCTCTATCAAATAAATAAATATTTTTTAAAAACCATGGATTTATGAACTGATATATGGGAACCAATGCCCATAAAAAGTGAGACATATTTGCAATCTAAACTTACTCAAATTTTGGGATCCCTGGGTGGCGCAGCGGTTTAGCGCCTGCCTTTGGCCCAGGGCGCGATCCTGGAGACCCGGGATCGAATCCCATATCGGGCTCCTGGTGCATGGAGCCTGCTTCTCTCTCTGCCTATGTCTCCGCCTCTCTCTCTCTCTCTGACTATCATAAATAAATAAAAATTAAAAAAATAAATAAATAAACTTACTCAAATTTTGTTAAAACACAAAAAAGTGAACCTTTTCCAGAGAATTTAAATAGGATCCAGGGTCTTTATACATAATATTCAATATATCCAGCAAACAATCCAAAATACAACATACTTTTAAAAAGCAAGCAAATATGACCAATTCTAAAGTTAAAAGGTGATTAGTAGGGACATCTGGGTTGCTCAGTGTTTGAGCAAATGCCTTTGGCTCAGGTCATAATCCTGGAGTCCTGGGATCAAGTCCCACATCAGGCTCCCTGTAGGGAGCCTGCTTCTCTCTCCATCTATGTCTCTGCCTCTCTCTCTGTGTCTCTCATGAATAAATAAAATCTTAAAAAAGAAAAAAAGAGTTTGAAAAAAATTTTTAAAAAGGTGATCAGTAGATCATAACACTGAGATCAGATAAAGACTTTAAATCAGCAATTATAACCATGGTCATGTGGTTGAATACTCTTGAGATGAGTGGTAAGGTAGTTGTTTTCAGCAGAGAAATATAAACTATAAAAAAAATGAAAGTCTTAGAAGTAAGAAACGCAATGTCTGGAAGGGCTCAATAGCAGAACTGATATGACAGAAGAAAAAAGCCTGAAAACAAATCAACAGAAATGATCCACTCTGAAAAATACAGAGGAAAAAGATGTTTAAAAATGAGCAAGGTTCTTCCTGTTCAAATAATCTGTCCAAAGCCCAGCTCAGTTATAATCTCTCCAGAAGATTTTACCCACAGGCAATTTCAGTAAAAGCAAATGAAAGGACCACTCTCTAATTTCCAAACAGTACCGTATGAGTCAAGGCTTGAAGTGAATGTCATGCTGTGTTCACTACATGAAGAAATCGGTAGCATTATTTTGATTTGTAGAGTCTAACTCTAAAATCCTATTTTCTTTTTTTTATAATAATAAATTTATTTTTTATTGGTGTTCAATTTGCCAACATACAGAATAACACCCAGTGCTCATCCCATCAAGTGCCCCCCTCAGTGCCCATCACCCATCCACCCCCATCCCCTGCCCTCCTCCCCTTCCATCACCCCCAGCTCGTTTCCCAGAGTCTTTATGTTCTGTCTCCCTTTCTGATATTTCCTACCCATTTCTTCTCCCTTCCCTTCTATTCCTTTTCACTATTATTTATATTCCCCAAATGAATGAGAACATATAATGTTTGTCCTTCTCCGATTGACTCATTTCACTCAGCATAATACCCTCCAGTTCCATCCATGTTGAAGCAAATGGTGGGTATGTATACAATGTAATATTACTCAGCCATTAGAAATGACGAATACCCACTTTTTTTTTTTACTATTTTCTTTTTTAAAATTTTTAAAAAATATTTATTTATTTATTTATTTATTTATTTATTTATTTATTTATTTATTTATGAATGATACATAGAGAGAGAGAGAGAGAGGCAGAGACACAGGAGGAGGGAGAAGCAGGCTCCATGCCGGGAGCCCGACGCAGGACCCCATCCCGGGACTCCAGGACCACGCCTTGGGCCAAAGGCAGGCACTAAACCGCTGAGCCACCCAGAGATCCCCTAAAATCCTATTTTCTATGCTTGTTAAACTCATCATTAATAGAAAGACCCAATTCCTGCCACCCTCCACTCCCCCTAAAACTCCAAAGCCTCCATTACATCATCTAGAACAGTCAATATTTTTAATTCCCAATAAATGTGAGGACCATTGCTGGAGGATTGGAGAGATGCACTCCAGGAAACACAGAGGAGAAGGAAAGGCCAGTTATTATCCCAATACCAAACCAGACAAAGATACAAGAAAAGGAAAGTATAGACCTATATCCCTCATGAATATAGATGCAAAAATCTATTTGCAAGTAACTCCAGCGACATACAAGAAGGATTGTACACAACAACCAAGTATCCCAAGAATGCAAAGCTGATTTAACATCCACAAATCAAAGTGATACACTACATTACTAGAATAAAGGACAAAAGCTGTATTATTTTAATGTATGGAGAAAGAGCATTTGACAAAATCCAACACCTTTTCATGAAAAGACTTTCAATAAGGTGGGAATAGGAGGGAACTTCCTCACCTTGGTGAAAAGCATCTATGAAAAGCCGACAGTAAACATGATCCTTAATGGTGAAAGAATGAATGATTTCCCCTTAAGACCAGAAAGGAGGCAAAGAACTCAGCCACTCCTATACATTGTATTTGAGGTTCCAGCCAGTGCAATCAGGCAAGAAAAAAATAAAGGCATCCAGATTGGAAAGAATAAATAAACTGTCTTTATCTAGGAATGATATGATCTTCTATGTAGAAAACTCTAAGGAATCCACCCAACAACTACTAGAATTAATTAACAAGTTCAGTAGGATGTCATGATATGAGACAAATATGCAAAAAAAAATCAATTGTATTTCTATGTACCAGCTATGAACAATCTGAAAATAAAATAATTCCATTTATAACAGCATCAAAAAGAGTAGAATACTTAGGATTAAATTTAAGTGAAAGACCTATACACTGAAAACTATGAAACATTGCTAAGAGACTGTCTTTTTTTCAGTGGATAGTCTTTCCTGCTTTGTCAAATATTAGTTGACCATAAAGTTGAGGGGTCCACTTCTGGATTCTCTATTCTGTTCCATTGATCTGTGTCTGTTTTTGTGCCAATACCACACTGTCTTGAGAACCACAGCTTTGTAGTACAACCTGAAATCTGGCATCATGATGCCCCCAGCTCTAGTTTTCTTTTTTAATATTCCCCTGGCTATTCAGGGTCTTTTCTGATTCCACACAAATATTAAGATGATTTGTTCCAACTCTCTGAAGAAAGTCCATGGTGTTTTGATAGGGATTGCATTAAATGTGTAAATTGCCCTGGGTAACATTGACATTTTCACAATATTAATTCTTCCAATCCATCCCAGTAATTGCACTGCTGGGGATATACCCCAAAGACACAGATGCAGTGAAATGCCAGAACACCTGCACCCCAATGTTTATAGCAGCAATGTCCACAATAGTCAAACTGCGGAAGGAGCCTTGGTGTCCATCAAAAGATGAATGGATAAAGAATAT
Organism: Canis aureus; assembly: GCF_053574225.1. Lineage (NCBI taxonomy): Eukaryota > Metazoa > Chordata > Mammalia > Carnivora > Canidae > Canis > Canis aureus. The sequence continues at coordinate 47,154,763 of NC_135621.1, forward strand.
TTGGTCTATGTATACAATGGAATATTACTCAGCCATTAGAAATGACAAATAACCCACCATTTGCTTCAATGTGGATGGAACTGGAGGGTATTAGGCTGAGTGAAATAAGTCAATCGGAGAAGGACAAACATTATATGGTCTCATTCATTTGGGGAATATAAAAATTAGTGAAAGGGAATAAAGGGAAAGGAGAGAAAATGAGTAAAAATATCAGTGACGGTGACAAAACATGAGACACACCTAACTCTGGGAAACGAACAAGGGGTGGTAGAAAGGGAGGTGGGCGGGGGGTGGGGGTGACTGGGTGATGGGCACTGATGGGGGCACTTGGCGGGATGCACTCAGTGTTATGCTATATGTTGGCAAATTGAACTGCAATAAAAAAAAAAAACATTGCTAAGAGAAATTAAAGGTCTAATGAGTGACATATCATGTTAATGGATTGGAAGCCTTGATATTGTTAATAGTCGTTTTTCCCAAACAGACCTATAGATCGAATATAATTCATATCAAGATCTCAGTAAGTTTTTTGTAGAAATTGAGATACTAAAATTATAAGTGCCAAAAAGGGGGCACCTGGGTGGCTCTGTTGATTAAGTGTCTGCCTTTGGCCCAGGTCATGATCCCAGGGTCCTGGGATCAAGCCACACATTGGGCTCCTTGCTCAGTGGGGAGCCTGCTTCTCCCTCTCTCTCTGCCTGACTTTCCCTCCACTTATGCATGGTCTCTGTCAAATAAATAAAATCTTTTTAAAAATAAATAAAAGTGCCAAAACAATGTGGAAAAAGAACATATATTTATAGGATTTATATTTCTTGATTTCAAAACTTGTTATCAAGAAAGTGCAGTACTGACATGAGGATAGTCTTATCGTCACTGGAATAGTAGTCAGAGTCCAGAAACAAATGTCTACATTTATGGTCAATTGATTTTCAATACTTCTGGGAAATTTTTTGTAATTTCTTTTAAAATTAAACATGAACTTACTATATGCCCCAGAAATACCATTATTAGATATCTAGTCAAGAAAAATGAAAACTTATACCACACAGAGACTTGTATGTATTCATATCAGTATTATTCACAATAATGAAAAAGTAGAAATAATCCAAATGTCCATTAACTGGGGAAAAAGGATAAACAAAATGTCATATATCCATACAATGAAATATTATTCAACCACTTATATGAAGAATGCACAGAAAAGGCAAATTTATAGAAATAGAAATTAATTGTTATCTGGAATTGGGAGTGCAGAGATGATTGTAAATGGGCAGGAGGGATCTTTCTGGGATGATGGAAATATTCTGAAACTGGATTTGGTGGGTGTTGACAGCTTTGTCAGTTTTACTGAAATTTACCTACGTGAAGTAGGTAAATTTTACAATATGAAACTCAAATTTCCATATATCTGTGTTTTTTTAAAAAGGTAAAAATAGACAATCATTTATTTCTGGTTTGTTTTATGAGCTGTTCAGGGTGTTTTTGCATACAGTGGGCTGAATGAATGAATGAGCACACAACCTTCTGAACTTATTCTTAAAAGATAAACCAAAAAGGTCTATTTTCTTCAGATCACTACATTGTGAAATGGGGGATTTTTCCTTAGATTTGTTTCATTAAAAAGAAATTTCCTGACCATTAACTTACTAATACTTGGTTTTCTCAATGAAATGAGTCCTCCATCCTAATCAGAGTGCCCCCATGACATCATTCTCTAGCTTCTTCTTTTCACAGATCATCAAATGTCCCTCTCCTCCACAATATAAAGTGCTTCTACATGCTTTTTGATGTCACTTTTTTGCAATGGTATAGCTATATTTCAAATAAAGCCTTCAATGCATATTTTATGCATCCATATACTGGTCTTCAGTTAAGGAAGACTCTAATTTATGAAAACAATTGACTATAAACATTTAAATAACTTCAGAAACTCTGAACACAATTTGCTCTTGGGTCACTATTCATGTTCAGTACAATTTGGGCTCTGGAAATAAGTAGGCTCATTTTCCTGGTGCCCTGATGTTACCGGATTTTGTTGCAGGCATCTAACATTTGGATCTGTTTAGAGATGCTTTTTAGGTTCATCAAAAGAAGTGGGAGTATGGTTTATCTGGGCAGATGAAAACATAGAGCCAGGGCCTCAGAAGTAATGAAATAATGAACCAAAGGAGTTAAGGGCTCTTGAAGGAACTGTGGGATATTAACAAGACTTCACACCTGTGCAGGTTGTGGCCTATGCAGCCATGGATACAAATGTAAGCTGAATACCACTCTTCTATTTATGATGCTCCATTTTCACCTGATTTTGCTGGAGTTCCTCCATCCTCATGGAATGTCTATTTTTACCGATGCAGTTATTATGTCAAAGAGAATGCCCCAACATCACTGGGGCATATAGTGAATATTACCTATTTGTTTCTGGGCTTTTACTCAGATGAGAAACCTAAGTAATCCTTCCCACGGGAGCTTCAGAATGACCTACTGCAGTCGGAGATGGCCTTAAAGGGCAGAAGCTGGACCAAGAGACAGGAGAAATAGGACCAACTGCTGGCTAGTTGGCTGTGTGACTTTGCAATCTTTTAACATTTTTGGGGCTTTAATTTCTGCATAAGTAAAGAGATGGTACAAACTAAATGACTTCTAATATCTCCTAATTCATATTTCTGTCCAGAAGAATCTAGGCCTTACTAGACCTTTTTCTGCACTACTGGAGAAACTGTGAGACCATGTATATACAAAGACTAGGACACTAGCATGATATCTTTTTTTGCAGTTTTTTTAACCTAAGGGCAATGCAATAACCAGAACCGTGAACATGAGTAGCACGATATTCCATCATAATACTCCAAAGAGATGCCCATACTAGTTTCCTATAATCATTTCCTCAGTGGAAATCTCCAGGTAAAATATTCTCATTACTGATAGAAGTTAGAATCTTGGGAATCTGAAACATGCCAAGTTAAATCAGCTGTTGTTTAAAAACATCACCTCTACATACAGTTTAACTTATAAACCCACCTTGCTTCATATCACACTGTCCACATCACAGACCAAGCAACCATGGAGGTCACCAGACAGCCTCTCCACCTCCAGATGGATAACATCCTGATTTCCAAAAAGATGTCCACGTTGATCCCAGAAAGGCAACTTCCCCCCTTCAGATTTCATCAACATAAGAGATAAGCCACTTACTAGAATCTATGCCTAGATATATTTAAAAGTTCTAAATGAGTAAAATCACATCATGTAACTAGCCCCCTTTATCTCTAGATTCCAAATATTGATTTTGGAGTATTGATAAAAATGCTTTCTATATTTTCATAGGTACAAACCTGTGAAGTCAATGGCCTGAAATCATCAGAGAGCTTTTTTTTTTCTCTCTATAGTTGTCACTCACTTCCCAATTCAACTAATATAGAATCATCATTTACTCTGTGAAGACCTTCCCTGGATGGGCAACAAAATTAACAGTAGCAACACAGAGTGCTATCATGTTCATTTTTCACACCTTGAAAACTGCCATCTGAGAAAATGCCTGGCTGAAAAATATCAACTACTTCAAATTACTCATATACCTATGGGTTCACCTGAAAGGACCATTATAGAACTAAAGAGCTTTGTACACGCAACACATTTACTCTGCTTTTGAGTCCAACTGTTACTACTATTGGCAATAATTCATTTCTGGTTGTTTCTACAACATGTAGCTTTATGGAAGGAACTATTCACTGTACCCTCAATGATTCATTCATATCCTTACAAAACCAATTCAGCTACACCACAGGTTAAGTAGAATAGCCATGGGAAAGCAAACTTATACGGCCAACTTTAGTACAATGGTTCATTCCATAGAAACATGACACTGGTTTGCCAAGATGGAAAGACAGCAATAAGGGCAGCTAGACACACCATCATCTCTTCAGCCACGATGTTGAAAGCACCTTTCCAGAAAGATGATGTGCCACAATTTTTTAATCTTGCCAAAGATTTTAGAGATACTGTACAGCCGTGTCTTTTCCTGGCATGCTTTATCTATGCACATATAAAATACAACATGTTATTGAGTTTTTTGGGTTTTTATTCCTTTTTTAAAAAATTAGTTCCAGAGACAGAATTTAGTGATTCATCAGTTGCATATAACATCCAGTGCTCATTACATCAAGTGCCCTCTTTAATGCCTAGTTACCTAATTCCCCCTCCCACTTCCCCTCCAGCAACCCTCAGTTTATTTCCTAGACTTCACCATTTCTTATGGTTTGCCTCCCTCTCAATTTTCCTCTTATTTTTCTTTCCCTTCTCCTATGTTCATCTGTTTTGTTTCTTAAATTCCACATATGACTGAAATCACATGATATTTGTCCTTCTTGACTGACTTATTTCACAAAGAAATCTACGGAAGACAAGTCAGAAGGGGGTAGAGAGTGAAAACAAAAATGCTACCAACAAATAAGGCAACATATATCTAGGCTTAGGTGCATGAGAACAGTTGCATGCTAGTCTCAGTGTGGAGGTCAGATGGGCAATGATGCTGGCCACTGGATAACTTGATTTTGCCTTGTTTCCAAAATTTAGAGAATCCAATTCATTTCTTTGTCAGATTCAATTACCAGGCGATGTAGAGCAAGATCAAAAATGGAGCCACCTTCCTTTCATTTATTATTTAATTTCGAGGTCATGCTCTCAGGTTTGCATTAGTGGGACATTGAAGTTACTAAATGTTTGATGCTTTAAAATTTTCCACTTGACAATGTGCTTCCACATTAGGTATAGAGAGCATTTCTACAACTTAACTAGAACTAGTCTTTGGTTCCAAATCTTGTTTTGAAACCACTACTAGATTTTTTTTTGCCCCAAATCAAGGAACTGCTGACACCCAGCAGCTCCAGCATGCTTCTCTCTCCATGTTTTCTCTTTAAGACCAATTAAAGTCTGTGACTGCTGTAATCAAGATAATACTCATAGTATCATCAAAGGTTTTGACCTTTCCTCTCTCTAGGATACCTAAATATAAGACCAGAACATTTGCAAACCGTCTCTGTAAATAATTCAACTCCCTTTAAAATCGTAGTGAAAAGGACAAGGCCAGCCTGGGCATTTGCTGACCTTCACTATCTCTGTTCTCATTCAGATTTAGAGGAGTTTCCTTGACCCTGAGATTATCTAGGATCTGCATCCCTTTTAAAAACAGGTTCTGGAAAGAGAATGAGGAGGCCTTATAGGAAAATGTGTATCACGAGTGGCCAACTCCTGCCCAGCCCCTCTTGGTCATGGAGTGATCACCCAAGTAAATGAGTCTGAGAGCTTCATGTGCTTCCCTTCCCAGGGCATTTGCATTTTAAAAGGAGGCAAACCATCATGCCAAAGGAGTGAAGCTCTGCCTTGGCCCTGCCCTTCTGATAAGGAAGTTAAGTCTTCTTGTAAGACCTCTCAGGAGCACAGCAGGTCAGCACTGGGGCCCACAGGGACACTAAGGATACTGCATATGAATCCACAGCTTAAGGGGAACGCTGTGGCCAGGCAGACATGCAGAGAGGATTATCACCCCCTTGAAGGAGTCTTGGACACCTAGCCTTGCTTTAAAATCCAAACAGGGGTGGTAGAAGGGGAGGAGGGCGGGGGGTGGGAGTGATTGGGTGACGGGCACTGGGGGTTATTCTGTATGTTGGTAAATTGAACACCAATAAAAAATAAATTAAAAAAAAATAAAATCTTTAAAAAAAATAAAAATAAAATTTAATATAAAAAATAAATAAATAAAAAAAATAAAATCCAAACAGGGGGTTGGGGCATGCTTTCCTGGAGTTGTTTTCCTCTGTCTTCCTTGGGGAATAGTATAACTTTGGAAAACACAACACAAGAAACACACATCTCCAGAAATTAGATGCAATTTTCACTTTCCTCTCCTGAGGCCTGCTTCCTGAGCAGATCACAGATTGCCTGGCTTTAGCACTCCCTCTAGTTTGTGGTTCTTTGCTGTGTGTGGCTCCTCAGAAAGCACAGGAAACCAATCACAGGATGGAACTCTGAACCACAAAACCATCCTCTGCTCCCTAATACCACGCAGTGCTGGGCTATGGAGCTAACCACTCTGAAAGTAAAATCTCCAACAAACCTTGATCAATTGCAACTCAAAGGGCTTTTGTGGGGAAAAAAAAAAAAAAAGATTGCTTTTCTTCTTCTTCTACTCCTCCTTCTCCTCCCTCTCCCCCTACTTCTTCTTTCTTTGGTAGTGGCAAGGAACCTAATATATATGCGTTAGACGCTGCATAAAATTATTTCCCTAGTGAAGAGCAAACCTATAACATCATCTCAAGGAATATTTCTTCATTGCTCTTTCTGGGAAAAATCAAAGACAAAAATGTGAAATGTTTTAAATATTTAAATCTGAAAATCACCACAGCCTTGTCATCTGTAATTCGGATGCTACTGATTCAATTATCCATATGTTGCTGCTCCAGAGAGAAACAAAAGCCAGATACTGGAGTTACTTTTGTATCCCTGCCTGAAGTGTGGACCATAACCAGCTATCTACTATATACAAGTATGTATCTCACACAAGGCTATAATATAAAAATAAATGCTGGGCCTTTAAGAAAACTTCTCAAGACATCTTTGTGGCTGGCTGCTCTGGTCCACCCACCTGCTCCTAAATCCATTCTGCCCTGCCCTGCTCCATGCCCCAGGAAGCTGACCTCCATGGATTATCTGATTTATTTCCCTTGCTGGCTGGCTTCTGGACATGGTGAGCCAATGGCAGCAGGTGGTCAGAGGGCAGCAGGAGGAGGAAAGACTGGGGTGTTGGTTTCATGCTTCTTCTCTGACCTTTGTCTCTCTAGAATGACCTCCTACTCCTGCTAGTGAACTTAGCTCTCAGAGGGCTCCAGGAGCACCATTTCCTTCTACCCTTTCAAGTCTAGGGGTGATGACAACTTCCTGCTATTGCTGTGACTGGGGGCCCCAAATCCCATTGGCTGCCTTAAACCTATATCCACCTTTATGAGCAGCCCACTGCATTAATGTTTCTTCACTTGAACTGACTGAAAGGGATTCTGTTTCCTGCCTGGACCCTACTGATAAGCCCTCCACACTCCGTTCTCCTCCAGATGGGGAAGTCAATAACCATCCCTAAACCTTGAGGGTAGAGAAAAAACCTAGTGGCAGGACAATGTTGAGGTCTGCTCAGCTAAAACCTCCAGCAAAGAGGGTTGTCTTTAGCTTTAGAAGAATGAAAAGACAATCTGGCTGTTATTTTTGTCACCTCGGGGATTCCCTAGAGCTGACACCCTTCTTCCCATGCCTGAACATCAGGATCCTAGACATAAAACTTTTGAGATAATATTTAAATTTGGTGTGAGTTTTTTTTCCCCTTCTTTCAATTTCCTCCAGTGATTGGTACTCTAGGGTCTTAACTCCAGCTAACTGGCACAGTCACGAGGCTGGTGGCACTCTCCCTTTAGCACTCTGTCCTGTCCAATCAGTGCCCCTTGTTGTCTCTGAGACTTCAGCTCCACCCGGCTACACCTCCCACCATCACCCCTCAAGAGCCTATTTGAGGTCTCCAGGTGTTAACTCACCTCCAAGGTGCTCGTCTGAATGTGCATGTGTCATTCCTTCTGTGATGGCAACATCACAGATGCACAACCCAGACTTGTTAATTCTCTGCCCTCCCACCAGGAGATCTTATGTGCTGCTAAGAACAATTCACAGTCACCAGAGTCAGCCTTCCTACCAGACTCTGGGATCAGGAGAACAGACTCAAGTTTTCCCAGTAAATGAGGAAGGCTGCCTAGTTGTAAAGGGTAATGGTGGGAGGTCTCCCTTCTCCCTTTAAAGGACAAGGCCAGCCTGGAGCATTTGCTGACCTTAAAGAGGAAATACTAAGAATTGTAAAATGCAAGAATGACAATGGGTCCAACCATTATTTAGGAGCAAAGATAACAGTTCTACTCACTCTGACTCCATTTTATACAACTCAAAATTTAAATCTCTCTCTAAATCTTCCCAACCAACTTTCTCTTATACAAAGTCACTGTTTTCCTGACGATGTTTTCCAGCCCCAAAGGTCTCTCTCCTTCTCTCATTCTTCTAGTCCCACCTCACCTAGCCTCACTTGTATCCTCACCAGCACTCTCCTGGATTAGTTTTTCATGGAGTGGAGCACTCAATGCACCATCCCTAAAGACCATGGATTCCAGACTTCTTGCTGGTCACAACTTGGAGAAATAAACATGTGTGGCCACCTGTGTAGATCCATTCCCAAGAACTCTTTTAGGGTTGTTTACAGATGCTTCACAGGATTTTCTGCCTCCAAATTTTCCAAGGAAGTCAGGGTTATAAGTGTGAAGAGCCTGCTGGGTCTTTCTGGGCCTGAGTTCTATGGGATTTGCTCTGGAGAATAATCCTTATTTAGTAAGGATATGTTGTAGGATAGAATGGCTGGGCTGCCTATACCAGATTCCCGGGAAAAACTATGGAAGGTTAATTATAATTCAGATGACCAGAGGTGATTTCCACCTTAGTACAATTCTGACTGGCAAATGATGGTAAAATTTGTAATCATGACAATAAGAAGGGTGTGAACGGAGGGAGTTTTCAAGGGGAATTTAAAATTTCATACTTCAGAATTTTCCTTTCATTACGTGGTCTGTGAACCAAGCACCTGTCTCTAGGGACACCACGAAACTAGTGGGTTATGGAAATAGGGTAAGCAATTCTTCAGCCATGCACAACTGTGACCATGGTGGGCAGAGCAGGTGGGATGATAGTTCTCCCCTCAGGTTTGATCCTGGGGACAACATAGGACTGTCAGTCAAAGCCTGAGTGGAAAAAGCAAGGTACAGGTGACCCTAACATCATCATATTTTGCCACTTCTCACCACATCTGATCCTCACCAACAGAAAAATCACAAAGCTGTCCCAAACTCAGGAACCAGTGGAATGACTACATATCAGAGAACCAAAGACATCCAGACTGCATGACATGCCCTGGTGTGGATTAAGTAGAGGAAAGTGACCACTGGCCACTTCCTTCTGTGTGTGGGCATTTCCAATTGGATCCCCATTCCTAACAAACTTTGATCACCTTTTGTCACATGTTATCAATAAATTCCAGAGGACCTTAATAAATAACTGACGGTTTCTTGCTCTCCAATTTACAATCATTCATCAGAATCTTTGGCCTTTGCCAAAAGAATTTATAATCAGACTATATTTATATATGAATCAAAAATATAAATATAAAAATGACTTTCATCTGTGATGAATTTTCACCCTAGGTCATATAAGCCCTTGCAATCTTGAGCTTTGGTCCCAACCAATATTTTTTCACAACAGGAGAGCAAGACCTGTTAGTGGGTCATAAAGTCAAGCCAGTGGGGTATGGCAGATATAGAATTAAAATATCTCATAATGATCACACATGGTGAGAAGTATCATTTTAAGAAAGTAATATACAAGATATCTCACTGCTAAGGGCTATGCTAAGAGTGGAAAGGACTCTGAAGATAAGATGCCAAGTGTGAAAGCCATCCCCCCACCTCAATTCATTACCTGTGGATAACTGTGCTGGGCATATGGACGCTTCCCAGAACAGACTTTGGGAGCTTTGCACACCCTGTGTGCTGACAGGGCAGTGAAGGGGAAACTTTAGCCCCTGACCAAGAAGGGGGCAGCAGTGGGACCCATCAATACCATTATACACACTAAATGTCTTGTCTCACTCTGGCTCATCCTCAAGTTCCTCAAGCTCATGTTTCAAGTTCATGCCAATAGTTCCTCATCTATTTCTCCTTCCCTTCTCTCTGAAGATCTTGAAACAAAAGCTTCACTTCTTATACCCGCTTTCTTCAGTTCTACCCACTCCTTCACCCACTGCAAACTAGCTTCTGCTCTCAGAATTCTATGAAATTATTCTAAGATCACTAATGATCTTCTTGCCAAATCAAATGGCTTGGAGACATCCTTCTGTATGACTTTTCAAAACTCCTCCATAAAAACTTGAACAATGGATTTAGCAGTAGTGGGTCATACATGTTGAGTGCATTTACTGTTGAGCTCTTGGGGCTGCATGCTGCTCTAAGCATACTATGTGCATTATCTAGCAACCACCTTAAGGTAGGTGCTTTTTCTATTTTAAAGATGAGGAAACTAGGCTTAGGGGCCTAAATAAGGCCACAGAGCTAGAAACTTGCAGCGCTGAAACTGCACGCAGGCCTGTGACTCCAAATCCAGGGTTTTCTTCGTCTCTGCTTGGGCTCTCACATCATGCACTCTACCCTGAACCCTCTGGCTCCTCTAACTTTCTTGTCTTCATTCTTTCCACTGTCTATTTTTTTCTCACTACCTCAGATGACCTTCAAACTATCTCAACTCAGACTTCTCTTCTAAGCTCCAAACATGTGGCCTTTCTCACCTGGATACCCCAGGGACACCTAAGAATCAAGAGGAAAGTGAATTACCTTTCCCAGAAAATATGTTCTTCCTCTTATTCATTCTTTCATTCAGTCATTTGAATACTTATGAATGTCTACAAGGTACCAAACACTTTCTAGGCACTGGGAATGCCTAGAATAAAATGGACCAAGGCCACCTTCATTCTAGTAGAGAAGATAGATCATAAACAAACAAGTACATAATGTCAAGTGAATTGTGCTGTGAAAAGAACAAAAATGTGGCCAGGGGTTAGAGAATGACAAGGTGATTAGATTGGGCTGCCCAGGGAACATCTGTCTCTGAGGAGCAGAGATGAAGAGTTAACAGTGCTTGTTTCTCCCATGTCCAAGACAGAAAGTTTTTGGGCATCCTCAGCTTTGCTTTGCGGTTCAGCCCGCACATTCACTTTCTACGAGCTCATATCTCTTTTCTCTATTTCTTCCTCACTGTTCTGGCTTGGCTCAAGGACTCAACACTGCTCAACAGAGTTTTGCACCCAGTCTGGGTCTTTCCCTCCTACACTGGGCCTCATCCTGCTGTCAGAATACAAATCTGTTAATGTCTTCCACTTGCTGAAAACTCTTCCCTGGGTTTCCATTTCCTAAGAGAATTCCACATCCCTTGTATTCTGGTGCCATCTTCCCTTTCCTATCTTATGTTCTGCTATATCCCTGATGAACATGCCATGCTCATCCCACCTCCCTGCCTTTGCATAGGCCATTTCTTTCACTCAGAACATTTTGCACACCCAAACCCTTAAATCCTATACATCATTCCAGATCAAATTTAACTATCCCCTTTGTGGAGCCTCCTCCAACTACCCAGTTCACTTTTCCCCACCTTCCAATTGGTCTATGTGTATGCCTCTGTTTTCACATTTATAATCCTCTGCTATAAGGATCTGGGTTCCATTTATTCAATAAATGGTTGTCAAGTGTCCACCATGTGCCATTCTCAGTTGGCTACAAAAAATGTGAAACAAGGGATGCCGGGTGGCTCAGCAGTTGAGTGTCTGCCTTCAGCTCAGGGTGTGATCCTGGAATCCTGGGGTCAAGTCCCACATTGGGCTCCCTGCATGGAGCCTGCTTCTCCCTCTGCCTATGTCTTTGCCTTTCTCTGTGTCTCTCATGAATAAATAAATAAAATCTTAAAAAAAAAAAAAAGGCCAAACAAGGTCTTAGCTCTCATGGATGTTACATTCTGTTCCAATACATCTTCACCAAGCTGGACCCATGTCTTCAATGCAGTTAATAAACCCCATATTGTGTCCATTGTATATTATCACCTTGGGGGGCCCCCAAGTAGAGAGAAAAGATTGAGACAGGCTCTTCACTGCCTGAGGTCACCTGTGCCAAGCATAGAATCTGACCTGTGATAAGAAATGAACAAGTATTTTTGGATAAAGAAATGATATAAAGTATTTTTATTCCCACTTTGTGGTTAAGATAATAAAAAAATAGAACAATTAAATTCATATCTCATGAACAATGAACTTTTGATTCCCAGGATTCCAGACAAATCAAGTAGAACACACTATTGTTATTCTGAATTACAAGAGCTGTTTTTTTTTTTTTTTGCAAAACTTCCCATTTTTAAATTTAATATAAAGTATAGAAAAAAAATAATGCTAGCAAAATCTGCTGTTAGGCACTGTCTCTATAGTTCAGTTTGGGCAAGTCCCTCATTTGGGACTTGTACTGGTCTTTCTTCCTGACTAGAATATAGGTGGGATGTGGTTGTCTGTTTAGGTACTTTTAGTACCTAGAATAGTGCTTGGCACCTTGCAGGAACTCATAAGTATGTCAGTGAAAAAATAAAAGAACAGAGAAGAGGCATGATGAAAAGACGAGCAGATTTTCAGGGACAGGGAGTTAATTCACTTGTCTTCTTGACTTTTGGGTGCCCACAGGGCATCCAGTGAGGGCCAACAGATAGCCAGATATTTGGAGGCATCAGATGGTGCCTCCCAAGGGAATACTAAACAATTCTTTGGGGAAGTTATTTTGTTTGAATAACATTAATAGCCATGAGATATTTTGTGATAAAATATTTGCATTCTGCACAAAAGACATAGTTTTCTACAATGGAGGGGGAAAGTGAGATTTGTTGGAGAAAAAACTAAAGAAAAACAGAGTCAAAACAGAATCAAAGAATCCAGAGCAGCAAATACAGAATTTAAAATCAAGCAAAGCCAGTATCACTTAGCAATGACTGAAACCGAAATGATGAAACTCTAAGGTCAGTTCTTTGGTATATATTTTGGGAATATATAGTGAATATACCAAAATTACACAGAATTCAGTAAGATTTCAAATGATTTATTCCAGGTCTACACACCCCACACACAGTCAGAAAGGGAGTATTATATTGGCAACAAGTATTTAGAGCCCCAAAATATTCATGCCCTTTGAACCAAGGATTCCACTCCTGAGAATTTGTCCTAACAGAATAAACCAAATGCACCACAGAAGTCATTAATACAAGTGAAATAAAACTGAAAATATTCCAAATGTCTAATACTCAGTGAAGAATCAAATAAATCAGGGTAAAATACATGCCATGAAATATTATATAACCACCAAAAAATTAATCTGAATATTCAGAAAAATCTGAGAAAGCATATGAGACAATGCCAAATAAAAAAAGCAGAATATGACATTTTTCTAAAGAAGACATACAGATGGCCAACAGACACATAGAAAGACGCTCAATATCACTAATCATGAGGGAAATGCAAACCAAGACCACGAGGAGATACCATCTCACACCAGTGAGAATAGCTAGTATCAAGAAGAAAAAAAACAAGTGTTGGCAAGGATCTGGAGAAAAAGGATTTCTTATGAACTGCTAGTGGAAATGTAAATTGACGAGGTACTGTGGAAAAACTGCATGGAGATTCCTCAAAAAATTAAAAATAGAATTACCATATGATCCATTAATTTCACTACTGGGGATTTATCCAAAGAAAATTAAAACACTCATTTAAAAAGATACAGACACCCTATTGTTTACTGCAGCATCATTTACAATAGCCAAGATATGGAAGCAACCCAAGTATCCACTGATAGATGAATGGGTAAAGAAGGTGTGTGTGCATGCATGTGTGTGTGTGTGTGTATACATATATATACCCAGTGAAACATCACTAAACCATAAAAAAGAATGAGATCTTGCCATCGGTGACAAAAAGGATGGACCCAGAGAGTACTATGCTAAGTGAAATAAGTCAGACAGAGAAAGAAAAAAACCATATGGTTTTACTTGTATGTGGAATCTAAAAAACAAAACAAATAAAAAGAACCAGAATCAGATCCATAAATACAGAGAACTGATGGTTGCAAGACAGGACGGAGTGGGGGGATGAGCAGAATAGGTGAAGGGAAGTGGGAGCTACAGGCTTCTAGTTATGGAATGAGTGACTCCTGGGGATGAAACATACAGTGCAGGGAATACATGGCACTGTAACACACTGTAATGGCACTATAATAGCATTGTGTGCTGACAGAGGGTAGCTACACTGTGGTGCACGGCAGAACATATTAAATTGTCAAAGCACTATGTTGGTACACTTGAGACTAATTAACATCACGTATCACCTATACTGCAATTAAGGAAAAGAGCCGAATATGAAATGATTATGTAAACCCTGTTTCTATGTGAAAAAACTTAAAAAGGACAAGAAAGCTAAAAGTAAGTGATCCACAGTGGTAATAACAAGGCAGTCAGATATTTTTTCTTTTTGAAAGGTATGTTTTATTAATAATAATTACTAACATTTATGGGGGTGGCTTTCAACATGAAGTATTTTAAAAAGTCATTTTACTCTCATAATAGCCCTATGAGGCAGATACTAGTAATATTATTATTTTACAGATTAAAAAACTTAAAATCTAAACAAAACAAACAAAAAACCTTAATATCTAGAGAGCTGGAGTAACTGGCTAAAATAACATAGGGATTAGGTGCAGATCTGAGGCTGGACCCTGGTCTGGCTCATAGCAAGGTTCAGGCCTTTGGTCTCCATATTATACTTCTGCTTAGTTTTTTTTTTTTTTTTAAAAGATTTTATTTATTTACTCACTAGAGACACAGAGAAAGAGAGAGAGAGAGAGAGAGAGAGAAAGAGAGAGAGAGAGAGGCAGAGACACAGGCAGAGGGAGAGCAGCCTCCACGCAGGGAGCCCGACGTGGGACTCGATCCCGGGACTCCAGGATCACACCCTGGGCTGAAGGCAGGTGCTAAACTGCTGAGCCACCCAGGGATCCCTCTTAGTTTTGTTTTTTAATTAAGAGGACTGTTGTTTAAAAAAGAAGGTCATAGTAAAATCAAATGGCATTTCCTTTCTGTTGAAAAAAAGTCCTCACACACTTTAACTCAGTTGGCTTTAACTCTTATAGAAATCACTGTGGGGGGATCCCTGGGTGGCGCAGCGGTTTAGCGCCTGCCTTTGGCCCAAGGTGCGATCCTGGAGTCCCGGGATCGAGTCCCACGTTGGGCTCCCGGTTCATGGAGCCTGTTTCTCCCTCCTCCTGTGTCTCTGCCTCTTTCTCTCTCTCTCTCTATGTCTATCATAAATAAATAAATAAATCTTTAAAAAAAAAAAAAAGAAATCACTGTGGAGGAAGGTGAGAGGGAGAGGAAGGCCAACACAGGGATGGCAATGATTTGGGACAGGAAGGAGGGAGGACATATAGATGCCTCCAGGGCACCTACCTCTCCTTGTGACTTGTTTGCATGATTCTCCTTCTTGGCAGCCTCCTGGAGTTCCATAGCCTGTTGGATGTACATTTTCCCAGCAAGGATTTCATTTTCCAGCATCGACAGCTCCTTCAATGAAATGGGCCAATTCAACCGTTCTAATGCCCTGTTTAAAGCTGCCTTGTTCTCTAAGTACCGCATGGGCTTATATGCATCTAATCTAAAAATTAAAAAAAAAAGGAGGAAAAAAGACAAAGAAAGTGATAATAGAAAACACATGGAAAGATGATTTTCCAGCAAAACCTCCCCTGAGAACCATCTCTCAGACAGATGTCAGGTTATCAGCTGACAGAACCACAGGCACACTCGACAGTACATCAAGACTGTGGTAGCTTACATGAGTTAAAAATAACCATCTTTGTGAATTATGGTAGGCATTCTTCCCTACTACCTAATCTGATGATCTGATCTTGAAGAAGTTTGATATATATAGCTTTTTTTTTTCTCCAAATTTTTTGGGCATATTGGGAGCCCATTCCTTTCTGCCTAGGCCTACCATTTGGCAGGACCAAAATTGAGCTTTGAAGAGATTTCACACACTGTGCCCAGGAATAACTCTGGGAAACAGAGCAAAGCAAAGGGAAGGGAAGTAAAACAAAAGCCAAATATTTGCCTCAGTGCAGTAATTCTTTTACCAGCTCATTCTAGCTATTTGGATCTCCTCTTCTCCTTTTTATTTTTTTTTTTTTTAAGATTTATTTATTTATTTATTCAGAGAGAGCGAAAGAGAGGCAGAGACACAGGCAGAGAGAGAAGCAGGCTCCATGCAGGGAGCCCGACATGGGACTCAATCCCGGGTCTCCAGGATCACACCCCGGGCTGCAGGCGGCACTAAACCGCTGCACCACTGGGGCTGCCCTCCTCTTCTCCTTTTATAGGCCTACATAGGGCTAACCTTTCTGGCTTCGCTGTTTTGGTATACAAAGAACAGAAGGCAAACTTTCTATGAGCTGATGAACCCAAGTGTGACTCCAGGGGAAGCCAGTGTGGTGTGATGGCCCAGGTCCTGCATACTATTTCCAGTCCAGCTACTGCTACATTTGACACTCCCATGGAGGGAGAGAAAGAAAAGGAAGAAGGAGGAAGCAGGGAGCCAGGAGGAAGAAAGATATAGAGGGAGGGAAGGGGAGGGCATTTCTTAATTATTTTCTTACTGCTTAAAGGGTGACTTTCTTTAGATTTGGGGTGTTGGAAGAGTACATTGCAAACCCAGTAAAACCAAAGGACTCAATCCACAAGCAAACCTGTCAGATAACAGCAAAAATTCTTATTAAAAAAATCTAAATTGGAGTGATGTCAGCAAGACGGTGGACTAAGAAACCCAAGGCCCCCATTCTCCCCTAAGAGATATGGACTCATCAATATATGGACCAAATTCCCTCTATGAGAATTCCAGAAACCAGGTAGGAGGTCACAGCACTCAAGATGAACACAAAGCCAAGAAGAATAGTAGATTAAAGTGGATAGAAAATATTGTTGCATTTTGCCTAGGCTAGTCCCCCTGATTCCCTGGCACAGTGCAGTGTAATTAGGAGAAAACTCATAAATTGTGGCTTCCCCCTTGGAAGGGACAGAAGAGAGGAAACATACATCCAACATTCTGGCTTTCTGGGGGACTTCCCAAGAGACTGGTTTCCATCTCATGTGACTCAGAGCACTCAGTACCCTCTGGATACCATTTTAGGGGTAGCTAATAAAAAGGGGTGTTCCATGGCTTGTTACAGCACCAGACACTGCAATACCAAAAATAGGCACCAGGGGGAGCAAGAGATTATGGGCTCCTGAGAGGAAAGGGGGCAAACCTCTTAAAAAAAAAAAAAGAGTAAACACACAAGCCTGGGTAAGGCACACTTCAGAAAAGGTTTGAAAGATTCCCAGAATCTCTAGCCCAGAGGATTGGTGAAGTCATTCCTTGTAAGAAGCTATTCTGTATAGACTAGACTGGGAGAGGTATCTGGTTTTTTCAAATACTCAAATCTCCACTGAAGATTCTGAGGCATACAAAGAAACAGGGAAAGGTGGCTCAATCAAAGCAACAAAATAAGTCTCCAGAAATCTTTCCTAAAGAAATGGGAGCTCTCTGAACGACCCGACAAAGAACTCAAAATAACTGTCCTAAGGATGTTCAGTGAGCTCAAAGAGAACACAGACAACTACATAAAATCAGGAAAATGATGCATGAACAAAAAGAGAATATCAACAAAAATACAGACAGAAACTATAAAAAAGAACCAAGAAAATTCTGGATCTGAAGAATAACTATGAAATGAAAAATTCCTCAGAGAGTTTTAAAAGTCTTGATCAAGCAGAAGAAAAAAATCAGCAAATTATTGCTACTTTAAGTCATAAACTGTTACAAGAGACAAAGAAGGACATTATATAATGATAAAAGGGTCAGTCCACCAGGAAGATATAATTATAAATATATATGCACCCAATGAACCCAATGAACCCAGAACTCCTAAAAATATGACACATTGACAGAATTGAAGGGAGGAGAAATAATAAAAGTAGGAGATTTCAATCCACATTTTTAACTATTGATGTAACAACCAAACAGATGGTCAATAAGGAAAGAGTACTTGAACAATACCATAAGCTAATTGGACCTAACAGATATATGCAGAACATGCCACCAGCCAACAGCAGGATACATAGTTCTTATATTTAGACATGAAACATTCCCTGGGACAGGCCACATGTTAGGCCACAAAACAAGTGCTAAAAGTTTTCAAAATCACAATCACTTAAAAAAATCTTCTCATCACAATGGGACAAAATTAGAAATAAATAGCCTATGGAAAACTGGAAAATCCAGGAACATGTGGAAATTAAATACCACACTCTTAAATAGCCAGTGGGTCAAAGAAGAAATTACAAGGGAGATTAGAAAATATCTTGGGATACCTAAAAATGAAAACACAAAATAACAAAATGTATGAAATACTGTAAAAGCAGTACTAAGAGAAAAATTTATTGTGCTAAATGCTTACATCAAAAAAGAAGAAAGATCTCAAATAAATAACCTAACTTCATACCTAAAGGAACTGGAAAAAAGAACTAAATCCAAAGTTAGTAAAGGAAGGAAATAATAAAGATTAGAGCAGAAATAAATAAAATGCTGTATAGAAAAACAATAGAAAAAAATCAGTGAAACTAAGAATTGACTTTTGGAAAGAACAACAAAACTGATAAATGCTCAGCTAGATTAACTGAAAAAGAGAAGACTCACACAATCAGAATCAGAAAGGAAAAAAGGGACATTATAACTCATGTTACAGAAGTAAAACGGATTATGAGAGACTACTATGATGAGTTATACATCAACAAATTGGTTAACCTAGAAGGAATGGATACATTTCTAGAAACATACAATCTGCTAAGACGGAATCACAAGGAAATAAAAGAAATTCTGAACAGACCTATAGCTAGAAAGGAGATTGAATAAGTAAGCAAATACAACAAAGATAAGCCCAGCACCAAATGGCTTCAAGGGAGAATTCTACCAAGCATTTAAAGAACCAATCCTCCTCAAATACTTCCAAAATGTGCAGAGGAGGGTACATTTCTAGACTCATTCTATGAAGCCAGCATTTCCCCATACCAAAGCCAGACAAAAATACTACAAGAAAAGAAAACTACAGACCAATATCCTTTATGAACATTGATACAAAAATCCTCAACAACATACTAGCAAACCAAATTCAACAGCACATTAAAAGGATTACACACGATTAAAAGTGAGATTTATTCCTGGAATTCAAGGATGGTTCAACATATAAAAATTGATGAGATACATCACATTAACAGAATGAAGGGATGGGGAAACCCCTCTTGGTTACCTCAAGTGCTGCAGAAAAATCATTTCAAAAAATTCAACACCCTTTCATGAAAAAAAAAAAATATATATATATATATACCCAACAAGCCAGAAAGAGAAGGAAACTACCTCAACATAAGAAAGGCCTCATATGGGACACCTGGGTGGCTCAGTGGTTTAGCACCTGCCTTTGGCCCTGGAGCCCCGGGATCGAGTCCCACATCAGGCTCCCTGCATGGAGCCTGCTTTTCCCTCTGCCTCTTTCTCTGCCTCTCTCTCTCTCTGTCTCTCATGAATAAATAAATAAAATCTTTAAAAACAAAATGAAAGAAAGGACTCATATGAGGAGCCCACAGCTGACATCATCCTCAACAGTGAACAACTGGAAGCTTTTCTTTCCAGGTCAGGAACAAGGCAATGTCCATTCTGACCACTTTTATTCAACAAAGTACTGAAAGTCCTATCCAGAGAGATTGGGCAAGAAAAATAAAATACATCTAAACTGGAAAGAAGTAAAATTACATCTGTTCATAGATGGCATGATTTTATATGTAGAAAATCCTAAGGATTCCATAAAAAATACTGTTAGAACTAATAAATAAATTCAACAAAGTAGCAGGGTAAAATATCAACACAGAAAAATCAGTTGCATTTCTATACACTAATAATGCACAATCCAAAAAGGAAATTAAGACAACAATCCCATGTACAATAGCAACTAAAAGAATAAAGTACTAAGGAATAAAATTAACCAAGGGTGTAAAAGACTTGTATACTGTAAACTATAAAATGTTGCTGAAAATAATTTTAAAAGATGTAAATAAATGGGAAAGACATCCCGTGTTCCTGGATTAGAAGGCTTAATATTGTTAAAATATCCATACTATCCAAAGTAACCTACAGATTCAATTCAACCTGTAAAAATCTCAATGGCATTTTTTTGCAGAAATAGAAAAAAATCATCCTAATTCATGAAACCTCAGGGGATTCCAGATAGCCAAAACAATCTTGATAAAGAACGAAGTTGGAGGCCTCACATTTCCTGATTCCAGAACATCTTACACAAAGCTACAATAATCAAAAGGCTGTGGTATTGGTATAAAGACAAACATGATCAGTGGAACAGAATAAAGAGCCCAGAAATAAATTCTTTTGTATGTATATAGTCAAATGATCTTCATCAAAGGTGGCAAGACCTCGTTCTGGAGGAAAGGACAGTTTCTTCAACAAATGGTTCTGGGAAAACTAGATATCCACAGGCAAAAGAATGAAGTTGAACCTTTAACTAATACTATATATAAAAATTAAGTCAAAACAATGGATTAAAGACATAAACAGAAGACCAAAAACAATAAAACTCCTAAAAGAAACTAGAGGAGGAAAGCTTCATTGGATTTGGCAATGCTTTCTTGGATATGACAGCAGAAGCACAGACACAAATGCAAACAGACAATGGAATTACATCAAACTTAAAAACTATGCAACAAAGGAAACCATCAAGATGGTGTCAAGGCAACCTTCAGAGTTAGAGAAAGTATTTGAAAATCATCTATCTGATAAGCAGTTAAAATCCAAAATACATAAAGAACTCCTCTACCTCAACAACAACAACAACAACAAAACAACAAAATAACTGAGTTAAAAAGTGAGTAAAGAACGTGAATAAACATTTCTCCAAAGAAAATATACTCATGGTCAACAAGCATGGAAAAGGATACTTAACATTATTGATCATTAAGAAAAATGCAAATGAAAACCACAAGGAGATACCATTTCACACCACCAGGCCACCAGGATGGCTTTAGTTATTTAAAAAAAAAAAAAAAGTGAAATAACAAGTGTTGGCAAGGACGTCAAGAAACAAGGACCCTCATATTTTGCTGGTAGGAATGAAAAATGGTACAGTTGCTATGAAAAAGTCTGATGGTTCCTCAAAAAGTTAAACATAGAATTACCCCGTGGTTCAGCAAATCACTCCTAGAAATGTTCTCAAGAGAGATGAAAACATATGTCCACACAGAAACTTTTACATGAATGTATATGGCAGCATTGTTCTGAACAGCCCCAAGATGGAAACAACTCAAATATCCACCAATGAAAGAATGGAGAAACAAACTGGTATATACATACAATGAATCCATACTGAGGCATATAAAGGATACTACATATGCTACAACTTAGAAACATTAAATTTTTACAAAAGTAAGGAAAAGAAGACAGACACAAAAATGTCACATATTGTAGGATTCCTTTCCTAGGATAGATCCAGAAGAGGCAAATAGACAGAAATTAGAAAACAGACTAGTGGTTACCAGACAGGGAGAGAGGTATGGAGGATTACTTAACCGGTACATGGTGTTTCTTCTGAGGTAGACAAAGTTTTGAAACTCGAGGGAGGTAGTGGTTTACACGACATTTTGAATAAATACCATAGAACTGTAAGCTTTAAAACAGTTAATTGGAGGTTATGTGAATTTCACCAAAATAAAAAAGAAAGTGGAGAGATGCTGGCTTACTTTTCTTTTTCTTCTTGAGATAATGCTCTCCAAACAATTTTATTCAAACGTCTGTTTAAAAAGAAAAAACAATAATTATTTGGTAGTAGTACTTCATTTCATGGCAAAAGGCTGATCCCAGGCTCTGAAGGACACTGCAGGCAGAGCCCAAGCCAAGGGACACATGCACTGGACCATGTCACTGCTGTGTGCTTACAGATATTGAATATGAGTATCTATCTGCCTCCCTTGGCATCACCGCAGAAACCTCCTAGCTTTGTGGCAATCGTGTTCAATATTAAAGGAGGGCATGGCTCTCAGCTCAGTCAGGTAAAACCCGAGTAAAGAAATGGCAGTAAGCAAAATTGTTGTCATTTTCTCTGCATGAAGTCGCTAAACACCCCGTTTTTCTTCCTATGGAAAAGTACAACTGTGCCCTTAGTTTACCTTCTATAGACATTCTTCTACCTGGAATTCAGAGCAAAAGCGGTTGGGGGGGTCATAAATAATAGGATCGGGACACATTTTAGAGATCAATCAGGCTGACCTTCTTGTTGTCTAAGCAAGGTCATTGAGAGGGGCAAGCACATGAAGTGCCCTGCTCTTTCGTCACTGCTTGTTGCTAGTGGCAGTGCTGAGACGTTCTGAAGCTTATCACTGAACATGTTTGTGGAGTGAGGAGAGGAGGAGGCTGGAGCCAGTGGTTTCTATGGGGCAAACACAGCTCCTTTCCTTGTTACAAATCAGTGATGCTTCTTTCAGGGGTGCCAGCCCCAGTCTGTTCCCCCTTCCTGTACCACTACATCACTATCCAAAGCAGGTTTCTTAGAGTACAGAGCACAGAACACTGGCCCCGGGGGGGGGGGGGGGGGGGGCTGTGAGCTGGTGTTCCATAAAAACAAAACAAAAACCACCAAGCTTCCATAAAATTTGGTAGGAGAATACTGTCTGTCTCCAGGAGGCAGACCTGGACCCAGGTCTCTAACCCCTGGACCCAGCAGCAGCAGCAGCACAGGATGCTGAGAACACTTCGAGTGGTACTACCCTGCCTGACCTCCCTTCGTGAGACCACGGGAAGTGGGTCTGGCATGTGGTGAAGAGCACAGGCTCTGGAGCCAGACGGCCTGGGTCCAAGCTCAGCTGGCTTCTCCTCTTATGAGCTGTGAGACTTTAGGCCAGCAGCCAGCTCTGTAGAATGTGGATAATAATGGCATCTCCCTCCTAGAGTTGCCATGAGGGCTCAGTGAGCCAGTGTGGGCACAGCACACAGAACCTGTCTGACACGAGTAAATGCTCTGTGATATCAGCTGTCAGGAAGCAGGAAAGAAGCCATCTCAGTGCTTCTGTCTTACCTGGATGTTTTGGGTTCCTTGGGGCCTATTTGGAAATTGGGTTTTTTAAATTATGAGTTCATGTATCAATAAGCAGGGCTTCTAAGACTTGTTTAAATGATTCGTCGGATGCATTTTTGGCTTGTGTGTGTATGCTTCTCTGAAAACAAAATGAAAAATACAACTTCATTTAAAAATCCCCTAAAATCTAAACCTTGAAAGTAGATGCAGTATAGTAGGGAGGCTGGGAGTGAGGACACAGGATTTGGAGCTACATGGCTCTGGGTTCAAATCCCAGTGCTTCTACATTGCTGTTGTATGATCCTGTGTTACATAACTTTTTGAAACTCGGTTTTCTTATCTGAAACAAGGATAACACCACCTACCTTGGTGCTGGGAGGATTGAGATGTACATACAAAGTGACCAGGAATAACTCAGTGTTTATTCCCTCCAGGTTCTGAGGATGGGCGAGGCTTGGAAACTGAGAAGCCCTGAGTGAATGTGGGTCCAATTAGCTAGCACATACCACTAATTTTAATTCAATCCTTTAGAAAATACTCTTCTAAAAGCACACTTACATAACCTTGTAATCCCCCTATTTTCCATCTATACTGAAATACTTCAGAGCACAAAGAGCAGAAAAAGTGGGTGCATGTGAAGTGAGGGCAGCTGAGAGCGTTGATCCTGGCTCCCAATTGGCCATGTGATGGTGGGAAAGCCACAAGAGGTGTGGGATGAGGCCATCCCTGCGGGATGCTGAGAGGGCACGGGACATGAGGGCTTCTCTGAGGCTGGTCCATCCCTTGATTCACGGATTTTACTAACCACAGTTTTCCTCTTTTTTTTTTTTTGTTTTAGGAAAGTGAAATTTGGTTGGGGGGTTGCATTCACTAGCTCTCTATATCTCTAACTGACAAATCTACTTGTGCCAAGAATTGCCAGACTTTGCAAAGCAACTTGTAACTAATGACGTTTCAGAAATCTAACCAGCAGGCAGAGCATATAGGAGGTCATAGGCAGAGGTTACTAGGCATGGCCCCACAGCCAGATTAGATCTGATGCTTCTCCTGTGGAACTGAGGGCTGCAGCCTTGACCTTACACTTAAAATCGAAATATACTGCTGAAAAATGACCCCAGAAGCCAGCCAGGTCTGGCAATCCTCACTCAAAGTTTATACCCAGACACACAAAGCCAAAATTGCTATCTCAATTCTTAAAATATTGAAATAAAAGAACTCCCAACACACAGCCACTAAGTTGACTAACATAGCTAGTTACGTCACTATTTTGGCTAAAGGGCTGTGAGCTTCCCAATTGTGTGGTCATCGCTTACCATACAAATTCAGAGTTGTATCTGGCTTGTGACGGGAAACTCCTTAGAAATGCCATATTGCAGACAGAGTGGGAGTAAACCAAGTTTCATTAATTACTTTTCATGGTATGTGTAATCTTTAGAAAGCTAGAGAGCAAGATGGGAAAGGGAAGTGACACGCCAACAAAATTCTTAAGTACTACTGAATGCAAAAGATCAGGAAGTTTTGTTCTGTATAATATTAATGTTAATATTATTAAATAATATTAAATAACTCATTTAATATAAACATCACATTACCACATATTAATTCAATGATATTGAATTTTAAATAATATTAATATTAAAATTAATGTTACTATTAATAACAATTTAGCATAACATTTCTCTAAGAATCCTAAAAGGCTTTTCCAGATTCACTCACTGGAAGTAGGAAGTGGGACAACTCACTATGTCTGTATTTCGGTTTTGCTATTTGGGAAGGAAGAATCCTTGTCTTTCAGAGAAAGAACACAGGGGGAAGAGCTGCATGACAACTATATTCAATGTATTTATGGTTATTTTAGGATCAGCAGATTCAAGGAATGAAAGGGGAAAGTAATTAACATTAACTAGATCAAATTAAATTCCAGTAGTCACATACATACGTAGCAACACCTGTGAGGGAGAGGCAATAAGGGGGAAAGCAAGGATGCCGAGCACTGGCCCTTGGAAGTTGATCTCCTTGCAGGGGAGGGAGGAGCCTATGCAGAAGCTGTGAGCCCTCTGAGGGCCACAAGCAGGGTGGGTGGTGGGTCACTAGGGATGGGCCTCTCTGAGGAAGCCCACTGGAGCTGAGGCAAGGTGGGAGTGAAAACAGACCAACTGCAGGACAGGAAGAGGGTTGTCATTGCTGGGAGGCCAGAGGAGGCCTGCCTGGTGCAGGAGAGGCAAAGCAGAGGGGCAGCCCCTGTGTGCCGGGGATGCAGGAGAAACCAACAGAGCAGAAGGTCGGGCCCATGGAGAAGAGTAAGCCTTGGCATAGTTCATTGTGTCTGCAAGAGACATGAAGGGCAGACAAAGACTCAGAGGAGTCCTAAGGAGCCTGGAGGCAGCTGAAGGAGCTCATGTAAGACAGTCTCCATTCTTCTGTGAGGGCAGGAGAAGGCTCCCGTGAAAGGAGACTTGCAGAAGCCTGTGATGGGCCTGGTGGGGAAAGGCCAGTGTCTGGACCAGATTGTGCACCTCATGTGGCAGGAGGGGAACACACATGACACACATTGCAAAATGACAACAGAATAGCATATGCTGGCTAGGATATGTCATTAACTTTTGTGTACTTTCATTTCTCCCCCCTACGTGGTGGGAGGTGAAAATCCAGTTGCACAGCTTCCAGAACCAAGGAAAGGCCTGCTTGGAGACAGAGGGCATGCTCAAAGTTTAGGTGCTGGGCACAAGGGATTAATAAAGTGCCAGGAGTGGGATGGGGCAGTGACCACAGAGCTAGGCCAAGTGTGAGACTGGGCATCTCCCTTGTGAGAAGAGACCGCTTCTCAGCATTAACATGGGGACTAAGACTATAACTTTCACTGTAGTCAACTTGTCTTCCTGATCTTGGGAAAAAAATGGTTTACGTAGTAGGAGACATTCACATTATCTCCATTATCTCCTTATTGTGGAGTTTCATTAATCACTTTATAACATCTGAGGTGCTGAAATGATCAAATTCACACTGCTAATAGGAAAACTTTAAGGATCTCAGGGAAAACATGAAATTTCTATAGATTTTGGAGAGGGAAGGTGGTTCCTTTAAAACTCTGTTGGACTTTTTCAGGTCATATACTTCATGTAGTACCTGGCACAGAGGAAGCACCTCTGTTTGTGGCTGCAACTGCTAATATGCCTTCTGGGAAACCACTAAATAGCTGCTCCAGGTAAAGGAGTAAAATCTAAGCTAAAACAAAAGAAAACAAGCCCAAACAAATAAATTCCACAGCCATTACAGAGTTGCCAGGAATAATACTCACCTTTCATAGCTCTTAATTGCCTGTTCCACTTTTTGCTTGTAGATATTGAGCTTGACTCCTTGGGGGTTAATTAATGTCATCTTATTGGTGTCGTTGGACACATGTGCCAGAGGGAACACCTACACATTGATACCAAAGGAAGGTGTCATTTGATAGGTTAACATGTGCCTTCAAAAATAGATATACATGGCCATACAGCATGTTTTTCTAACTACAAAATCAATATAATTACAGAAAAATTAGAGAATACAGAATATCACAAAGAAAAAAAGTAAGAATCCGAGGTATCTTCACTAACCCTTTTCTTCCAGTTTTAAAACTATATATTTTTAAAATCACCACCACCACCACACACACAAAACAATAGTTTCAGGAAACTCATCTGACTCAAATATCATCTTCATAAGCCCTTGTCAAATTGATGAGAGTGAGCAATTTCTAAGAAAAGGGATTGCCTACCTTATAAATTGCTTCTTGGGTTAAACATCTTTTTCATATATTTATTTTACATTTTGTTTTCTCTTGAAAATATCCGATTATATTTGACATCTTTAGACTATCTTCTTGTCAATTTATAAGAGATTCTTATAAATGACATATAGAGAAGCCTTAATGATCACATTTTATAAGCACAGCAGAGGAGCCAGAGAAAGCTCCTTTTTTATTCTTTCTGTCTGCATTTGGTGCCTACTTTCAGGTTTGGGGATGCCTAGGATTCCAAGCCATCTTAATAATACCTATAATGTTATTTATTTACCTCTTTGTCTATTACTTCTCTCTCCCTAGTAGAATGTAAGCTCCATCAGAGCAGAAACTTCATTTTACTTACTACTGTATTCCCATTACCTAGAACATTGACTGGCACATAGCGTGCCCTCAACAAATATTTGTTGGTAAATGAATAAATACATATTCATAAAGGCATATTCCATATCTTAATATTTAAACAAAAAAGAAAAGTCTAACAGAATACCAAGCTAAAATATTGTTTCAAAATTAAATATGATTCCAACTGTAAGCAGCATGTAGGCATTTTGAAAATATGTAGAATAGCTGTTGAGAAGTCAATTTTTACTTTCAATCAAGATGATACGGTTCATGCTTTTATGTCCCCTCTTACATTAAAAATTATACAAAAATTATATTGTTATTGCTTAAGAAAAAATGCAAGAGAATGGAAAGGAGAAAGGAAAGAAAAAAAATGTCAGATGCATGGTTGCTAAATTTCTAGATACAAAGCTGAATGGAACTGTGAACAAGTGAGCAGGGCTAAAACTGCGGACATTCTGGCTCTGTGTCTAAAGAGAGCAGGGGAGTGAGAGCACAACCCCTGGAGAGCAAGTAGGACTGTGAGTGTTTTGTAAGAGAGGGCCCAAGTCAGGCTCAGGGCCTGAAGCCCATGTGGTATGAGGATCTCTCATTCCTTGAAGAAAACTCTGCCAAGTGAGAGAGGACACTGATGTAGCCTCACCACCAAGAACAGCCCTCTATATCTATCACATTCTAATACCACCGTGGAACAAGAGCTCTAAACGCCAGTGAGGGGGGTTTAGGGGGATGGATTTAGACAACTGCAAAACAGAAGGAGAAAGAAAAATACATTTAAAAAATCTTGTTAAAATGATCCACTATCCTAAAATTCCAAAATATATGATGAAAAAGTGCAAAAATAATGGCTGAGAAAATCAACAATGAGAATGTCACTTCACTTGAGAAGAAATTAATCTTATGAGCCATCTAACAACGACTTTCCGGTAGTTATAATTAAAATTAATTATGATTAGGTTGTTCAAAGAAGTAACAGTTATGTAAAAGTACAAAAACATACAGAAGTGCCATAAGAAATAGGCAGGAAAAAGAGTATTTTAAGTAATAAAATAAAACCTATCTTGGAATAAAAGGACATTGAAGTAGAAGACTACATTATTAATTTTGTAATTTAAACATCAAGACCAAAACAAGAAAATAGGCAAAGATTCAGAAAACTTCAGTGAAAGAAATGAGGAGGCTGTGAAATCGAACCTCACTACTTGTCAAATACAGAAATTCAGCATGTGGCTTCTAGAACAACTTTTGTCAAAAGGAAGAGGCCAGAACAGTAGGTTAAAAGGTGAGTCGACTGGGCTTTGAACACTGATTGAAGCTTGCAGTAATGGAAAAAAAAAATCCACAACTCTCAAAATAGAGTTACATATCACAAAAACTTTCAGAGGAAAAAGAAATCAATCTTCACAAAACGAAAGACCTTTACAGTTTTATCACCCCTGGAAAAACTACCCCCTTAGAAGTCTATATATAGCTCTCCAGGTTTGCCAGCATATGGCCCAGATGGAAGTCAACACCATAACATTTAAATTAATGTTCTACTTCCCTCTTTTGTGGTTTTGGATTTCATGCCTTGCATGGCCATCATGTACTTCAGTGTGGTAGTAGTTCAAATTTGGTTTTGTGCATCCACTCTCATTCCTTTCTGCATGCAGATTTAGGGAAAGACAAAGTCATACTCCACACCTTCAGTCTGCGGTCTTAGTTTTTACAACATGGTGGTCATATGGAGGTCCCATGGGATATTCTCTTTATGATGTCAGATGCAGTGTGACTATGAGGTCATAAGGGGCATTCTCATAGGACTTGAGAGGTCAGAAGCAGGTCTGCCCAGCTTTTGTAAGGAAGCACTAGGGGAGGAGAGTGCAGTTATGAAGAAGCTGACAGCTCTGTTTGGAAGGAAATAAAACCTGATCACCTCTCCTCTGAAAATGCTTAACCATTTGGTAAGGCCTCTTTTAAGTTAATCTCAAGAGAATTAAAGTAGGTAATATCTTGAGGCTCTCTTTTGTTGCCAAATATTGTCCAAGAGGTCTCTTGATTTTCATTATAAGAGGTAATAAGTTAATAGCTAATTTGGGTTGATTCTGTTAGAATTTTTCCTAATGTTAGGCCCATAAGCAACCACTATATTTAAGAATAGTTTTGGCGGTGTCAGAATGGCCAAGTGGTCTAAGCAGCCAGACTCAAGAAGAATAGTTTTGTCAATAATGGTAACAGTGTTTTTCCTTTACTCTCTGCCAATCACTAAGCACACTCTACATATTTTCTCATTCGGTCCCTATATAGATATATACACTGAACTGCAGATTTTGTTATATGGCTTTTTACTCTATTAAACTCTGCTGTTCTTTATTCCTTTTTAAAAAAACTACTAGTTTTCTAGCCTAATACAGGTACAAAGTAAACATTTATTGAATACTTGAAAGACTAAAACTATATGTAAATTAATGTTCAAGGCTCAAAATAATGTTTATCTTTTTTTTTAAGATTTTATTTATTTATTCATGAGAGACACGGAGAGAGAGAGAGGCAGAGACACAGGCAAAGGGAGAAGCAGGCTCCTTGCAGGGAGCCTGATGTTGGACTCCATCCCGTGACTCCAGGATCATGCCCTGGGCCAAAGGCAGGCGCCAAACTGCCAAGCCACCCGGGATCCCTGTTTATCTATATTGTAAAACATAATGAAGTCTGGATTCCATCAAATTTGAATTCTTGGTCATTAAAGCATGGGATGAATATAACTTTGCTATTTTTAAAGAGGTATTTGCTAGAAATATGGATAAAGTGATAAGGTTTTCAGAGATTTAGCTTATGTAAGTAAAACTATACTGAAATAATGAAAGAATAGAAAATTAAAATGAAGTACACTTTAACATAGCAATTGGCAAAGTATTTTTAATGTACTGCTCTTAAGTGATAACAAAGATTGACATTGTTAAAATTCCAAGTAAATTGTACAATAATGGGGGAATAATTAAATAAGTCGCAGTAATTCATATTATTATTAGTGCAAAATTAAAAATCCATCCAAATATGGTCATTACAAGGGACTATGTTCATAATGTATGCGAAATGAAGGAAGCAGAATAGAGAACTGTATGCGCAGGTATTAGTAGTTAAGGTCACACTACATATAGAGTTCCTCCTGTGTTTATCAGCAACCCCAGATTTTGAAAATGAGAAAGCAGTATGAAACTGGTGTTTATCTATTTATTGTTCACCAGCTTCACTTTTTTAAACTAAATAAGCTCTTCCAACAAATATCCCAGAGCTTGTTGCCAGATTGGCCAAGGATAAGTCTGATGGGATATGTGTAAAAAAAAAATACAAAAGCTGAGCAAATCCTGCATGGATAATTCTGAACACAGATGCGTGGCTTTATAGACAGTGCAGTTGCACAGGCTTCAGAGTGCGGAAGCTTAAATATCTGCTTTCAAACTGGAACATCTCCAGTCTCCAAAGAACAAATGAAAGAAGGACCAGGACCACAGAATTACCTGGTGAAGGAGGAGTGTGTTGACAAGATCATTCATAAACCCTTGAAAATATGTTACTTACTACAGGGTAGATTATGTCCCACATTTTTCATACAAGCTTTTAGAAAATAAAAGGTTGTTCTTTTCAACTTAGTGAGCATTTTAATTGGCATAGTAGATAAGCTTATGTGTTGACCTGGAACAGTGTCCACTGTAGACTGCTTAGTAAAAATGAAGGCACAAAACTATATATTCAGTTTTACTTCAGTTTTGGTAAAACAAAAACAAAGAATAAAGGATACATTTAAAGCAAAAAAGGTCTGGTCAGACAACCACCAAATGATTCATCAGTGGTGGAATTATGACTTACTCTTTTTCACTTACCTGTATTTTCTCATCTTTATACCTAGTGAACATATATAGCTTTTGTAATAATTGTCTTTTTAAATTTTTAATTAAGATGTCTATCAATACATAATTTTGTTATGTTCAATGCTACTATATATGACAGCAACAAAATGTCCTTGACAGCATCCCTAACCTTTTCGTACCTAACTTCTTTATCAGCTAAATGATGAGATGAATAGCAACTTACCTAAGTTGCTCTAACTTTCAGATACAATACTTTGATGATATCAGATGGTTTGCTCTGAACCTAATATGAGGGCTCATCATGTACTATATTAATGGGATTGTGCCATGGCCTCTCAGGAGAAAATGACAGAGCTAGAGTGCAGGCCCAGAGTATCTGACCACAGTTCTATCCTAATGAACTCTGATTATGGCAAAGCGGGAGGCCTTGAAGGGATACTGTTAAAGAACATCATGATGTTGATGATGATGTAAACTTTCCAATGATACAGATTAAAATTCCCAAATTATTTCATCTTTTTGAAGCAATTGGCAATAAAGAGCTCTGAATTCCAGATTCATCAAATAACTAAAACAATTTTATTCTGTATATGACTTGGTGATGAATTAATCTTTTTGAATAAGCTAAGGTAAAATTATCTGGTCCACTGGAAACCAAAAGTGCCAGTTAGCATCTTGTAATGAAGAGTTGCTAGGGCAACCTCTCTGCTCAATATTTCATTTCCAAGGTGACAGATTTGATGCTGGTCTGGGAAACATTGAAAAACCAAAACATCACTGTGTTCCAGAAGAAGAAAGAACCCATACATAAGTCATGAATGAAACAAAGACCCGGGGACAAAGCCAAACACTGCTTTATAATTTGGCCCCCACAGATGTGGCTGTGCACAGAACACAGGAGTTAGAGTCAATTAAAATTCTCAGTGAAGTGGGTTAAGATTCAGTTTTCCTTTTCAGCTCCATTCTACTTTTCTGTCTACTTTTTTCATAAAACATTAGGTCCAAATCTCAAAAAGCTATACATCTCACTAAGGAGTATATATTTTTAGGTTATTGTCTTCCTAGTCTTTCTATTTCCAAGTGAAGGTTTCTTCCAGTCAGAGGAAATGTTAAGGAATAAAAGATGTTAAGTGTGCTTTGAGAGTGAAATTGGTATTTACTGCAGTATATTTCTATCACCATCATGATTGTTGTTCTTACTCTCAATAACAGAGGAAGGTAAGCAAGCTGGATGGTGTGCTACCATCCAAGGTCTGTGATGAGAATTTACATTGCCACAAAAGGTACCAAGTACAATGCCAATGGTGAAATGCAATTGAAAAATGTTGATCCTCATCCCTTGGCTAAGACAAGAATGTTCTAAAGAACAGGACCCTCACCACTCTTCCAGTTTTTCCTTCTTGGGAATCACTCCATATTTTTCTCTCTCTCACCCCCACATGTTTTAGTCCTATCTAAAGTTCTATTTTAGCCTTGGGTTCCACCCGTACTGTTACCACCTGGGCCACAGTCACCCAGGCCTCGCCTCTGATTGACCCTCACCTTCCTAGCCTCAAACTTTTCCAACTATTCTTGTACCTTGTAGCTGAAGCCCAAACTTGATCTTCTTCTAAAAACCCTTTGATTGTCCTCAGGATAACACTGAATTTTTTTAAGTAATCAAGGCCCTTTCTTTACTAGTGCTAACACCTTCCTCCAGTCACACCAAACTTTCTTTGATCCTTAGACTAGCTCCCCCACTGCTTAGGACGTCCTTCCCCACCTCCTCACCTCATAACTCCTTTTCTGCCCCCTGAGTTTGAACTCTCACAACCAAGTGTGAAGCCTTCTTTGATAACTGAAACTGGGTTAGGGGCCTCTCCAGCATCTTCACTCCACACCTCCCATTTGTTACATTTAACTAGGACTTATTTTACTTGCTATTTCCTCCATGAGATGGCAAACTGTGTTTGGGTAGGAACAAACACTGGCTGTTTTGTTTGGCAGTACCCTAGAGACCAGCTCAGGGCCTGCATACAGTAGGCATGTAATATTTGTTGAATATTTTTATAATAAAAGCCAAAATTTATTGAGTGCCTGCTGAGTACAGTCTGTTATATGCATTACTTCTTTTAATCCCATAACAATCTGAGTAGGTATATTATTTTTACATGAATTACTATGTTTACTTCTTCAGAATATGAACCAGTGAAGAGAGGACAGGTTGAATAAGATTTTATGTCTGCATACTATTTTCAGGGTTTCCAAAGCATTTCTATACTCATAAGAACAAACGTTTATCTATAAATATTATATAGAGTTCCTCTTAGGAAATAGGCTGTCTGTGGGACTATCACTAGTAGAAATGTAAAATTTATTTGAAAGTTGATTTTATTTCCTCTGTCAAAATTTTAAATGTATACATCCTTTGGATCTAGCAATACCACTTTGCAGAATCTATCCCCAAAACGGACTTGTACACGTGCCCCAAAATTTGTGTGCAAGGAAATCTGTTACAGAATTATTTGTGATATGGAAAATAAGGACACAATGTAAATGTACTGGGAAAGAAATGTACTGGGGATGAAAGGTACAGCACAGGAAATATAGTGAACAGCACTATTAAAGCATTTGATGGTGACAGAGGGTATTACACTTGCGGTGAGCACAGCATAACTTATAGAGTTATTGAATCACTGTGTTGTACACATGAAGCTAATGTAACATTCTGTATCAACTATACTTCAATTAGATAAAATAATGAGGAAGAACCTTGAAACTTATAAGATTAAGTCACATATTTACACATATGTAAAGGTTTCTAACACCTTAATTTTTGTTTTAAGTAGGCTCCTTGCCCGGCATGGAGAGCCCAATGTGGGGCCTGGACTCATGACTCCAAGATTGAGACCTGAGCTGAGATCAAAAGTCAGATCTGAGCCAACATAACCAACTGAGCCACCCAGGGGCCCCTAAGACCTTAATTTTTAAGATAATTTTTATAAAATAAAAAATAATTTATAAAAGATAAAATAGCAAATCCATATTGCCTTATTTATGTTTATTAAAATCATTATGCATATGTGTATGAATACATGTTATGTGTATATGTGTGTGTGTGTGTATATATATATATAAGAGTGTGTGTGTATAGAAAAACAACTAGAAAGATAGTCACCAAACTACTCAGTTTCCTTTGTAGATGAGAGTGGCTGAGAGAGAAGCTTCCATGTTTTCCTTTAAAGACTTCTAAATGGTCATTCCATACTGAGAGTATATTCATACATTACTTAGCAAATAAAAATAAACCAATAAATTAATTAAAAATTAAGGTCCCTTTATATTTCACAGTTTATCATTTGTTATAGGTCTGTTTTACTCAACACTTATAATGTATATAAAAGTTGTGTATAATATATATTTAGAGCTAAAAGTACTACAACGAAAACTAGCAAGTACATAGATAAAACCCCAAAATCTCCAATAATCTCCTGACTCTGATAAACACTATTAATATTTTGGTAAAAGAGAAAAGGAGGGAGAGAGAGTGCTATGTCTACATCATACATACATGTAACCAAATTTATGTACTATATGTGGAGCTTTGTACCTGATTTTTTTCATTTAGCATTAATTTTTTTTTTTTAAAGATTTTACTTATTTATCCATGAGAGACACAGAGAGAGAGGCAGAGTCATAGGCCTAGGGAGAAGCAGGCTCCCTCCGGGGAGCCTGACAGGACTCAATTCCAGGACCCTGGGATCACGACCTGAGCTGAAGGCAGACGCTCAGCCAGTGAGCCACCAGGTGCCCCTATTTAGCATTAATTATATTGAGAACTTTTCCCTATGTCATTCATTATCCTTCAGAAATATGACATTTAACAGAAATATGACATTCCATGATATGGATATACCCACTAGACATTTCATTTCAATGTTGTTTTCAGCATTTTCATTGTTAGATATAAGGCAGTACTAACTATTCTTTGAATTTATGTATCAATATTTCTTTTTTTTTAAGATTTAATTTATTTATTCATAGAGACACACACAGAGAGAGAGAGAGAGAGAGGCAGAGACACAGGCAGAGGGAGAAGCAGGCTCCATGCAGGGAGCCCGACATGGGACTTGATCCTGGGTCTCCAAGATCAGGCCCTGGGCTGAAGGCGGCACTAAGCCGCTGAGCCACCCAGGCTGCCCTGTATCAGTATTTCTGATTATAAAATATTTACATATGGATTCACTGGAGGAAAGGCTGTATGCTCTTAACAGCTCTGAGTGTACTGCCAAGGCTGTACCAATTTATACTCCCACCAGCAGGATATGACCTATCTTTGCCATCAGTGTTCATTAGTATTTTTGTTTATTTTATTTTATTTGTTTATTAGTATTTTTTAACTTTACAAATTTAATGGTTGGGGGGAGTTATCTAATTGATTTTTCAATATGAATTTTTTATAAATGCACATATTTGGTTACCAGGTAAGACATATTTTTGTATAGGGTTTTGATTTCTTTTTCATTTTTTCCCCTAGATTTTCCACTGAAGTATTCACCATCTTTAAAATTCTTTTATGGTATGGATATGTGTGTGTGTGTATGTGTAAACAGAACAACAGAACACTGATTTATACACACATACTCACATAGACTTATACAGATGCACACACAAAAACATATTTAAGACACTGCTCCTGTAATTCTTTGTTGTATATATTACAAATATTTTTCTGAGCTTTGCCTTCATTTGTTTTTACACAATTTAACATTTTTCTGTATTCAATCTATAAATTTTTCTTCCTTTGATTTTTATGTTTGTACATCCCTACCCTATCATATTTATTTTATGAGAAATTTACTTTTCCACATTTTAGGTTATTGGAATGCTTAGAAGGAGACATGATAAGCACAAGAAAATTCTACTTCTCAGTAGAATTCAGTAAATATATCTTATTCTGAATAAAACTGAGGAATACTAATAAAATAAATGTAAAGAATAGAAGTTGCCACCAAACATCCAGGAAGAAATCAATCAGTGTTCAGCTTCTCTCTGGTCCTTCTGGAAGAAGTCAAGTTCAAATGATACACTGCCACCCAATTAATCAGGCTAGAGTTCATTGGAGATACAAATAGAACTTGCCACTCCCAAGATCTCCGTTAGAGACAGAACCACTCATCATGAGGCACAGTCATCAGGAATATAGCATCAATCACGCAACCTCCAGAGCAAAAATCACTGGTTATGCCAAACCAGGATGCATGTTGAACTCCATTCATGTAATGTCTTCAATGTGACTAATAGAAAAAATTCACCAATTCCTTTGCTTCTTCC
The DNA here is from genome assembly GCF_053574225.1 of Canis aureus. Lineage (NCBI taxonomy): Eukaryota > Metazoa > Chordata > Mammalia > Carnivora > Canidae > Canis > Canis aureus. Next base: position 47,190,909 of record NC_135621.1, read on the forward strand.
AAATACATCAAGGCCAGTTAGATAAAGCCTTTAAAAAAAAAAAAAGATTTCTTGCCTTTGATTTTTTCAATTTTTTATTATGGAAAATGGAAACTATGGGGAGAGGCAGACAGAATAGTAGAATGAGCTTCCTCTGACTCAATATTCTTATTATGTAAATTTAACAGTTATCAACTCATGGCTAATCTTGTTTTATCTATTCCTCTCCGCCCCCAACAACTCCCATTACCCCAATGATTTGGAAGCAAGTCCCAAACACCCTACATTTCTCCTGTAACTATTTCATTATGAGATAAGTGCTTTTAAGGATACTATTTCCATTTAGTACCTATAAAGTCTGATATGTTTCTATTTAAATCACTAGCTGCCACCATATTTGTCCAGAAGCACTGGGGGTTTGATCCTCAGATCCTTGTTTTTTGTGTGTTCCTCATCCTTGAACAGTCTGGCTGCTCCACTGAATCTATTCTTTTTTATTTTTTTTTATTTTTTTTATTTATTTTTTTATTGGTGTTCAATTTACTAACATACAGAATAACCCCCAGTGCCGTCACCCATTCACTCCCACCCCCCGCCCTCCTCCCCTTCTACCACCCCTAGTTCGTTTCCCAGAGTTAGCAGTCTTGACGTTCTGTCTCCCTTTCTGATATTTCCCACACATTTCTTCCCCCTTCCCTTATATTCCCTTTCACTATTATTTATATTCCCCAAATGAATGAGAACATATAATGTTTGTCGAATAGACCTGCCCTACGACCCAGCAATTGCACTGTTGGGGATTTACCCAAAAGATACAAATGCAATGAAACGCCAGGACACCTCCACCCCGATGTTTATAGCAGCAATGGCCACGATAGCCAAACTGTGGAAGGAGCCTCGGTGTCCACTGAATCTATTCTTGCTAAGGGTAAGGACCTTCTAGTCGCCTAGTTCAAGAGAAACTCTTTAGTATTTATTTGGCTTTCCTCCACATTTAACCCTACCATACCCTCCCACTGCTTTTTCCCCTTCCAGGACATGACTGTCACTCTCTTCTTTTTTTTTTTTTTTTATGATAGTCACACACAGAGAGAGAGAGAGGCAGAGACACAGGCAGAGGGAGAAGCAGGCTCCATGCACCGGGAGCCTGACGTGGGATTCGATCCCGGGTCTCCAGGATCGCGCCCTGGGCCAAAGGCAGGCGCCAAACCGCTGCGCCACCCAGGGATCCCTGACTGTCACTCTCTTATGGTTCTTTTGCTCTGGTTCATTCTCAGTCTCTCTCTCTCTCTCTCTCTTATTCTCTCTCTCTCCGCCTCTCTTTCCCTCCCTCTCTCTTTCTCTTTCTGACTTTTTCCTTTAGAGACTTTTATGATGGAAAAGATGTCACTGGAGGCGACTAGGTGGCTCAGTTGGTTAAGGAGCCAACTCTTGATTTCATCTCAGGTCCTAATCTCATGGGTTCTGAAATGGAGCCCTGTTTTGGGCTCCATGCTCAGCAGGGAGTCTGCTTAAGATTCTCTCCCTCTGCCTCTCTCCCTAGTTGTGTAGGAGTGCACATTCTCTCTCTTTCAATAAAGAAATCTTTAAAAAAAAAAAAAAGAAAATGCCACTATATTTAAGAAGAGAAGGTAAGCAAAGGAAGGACATAATCTCTTACAAGTTCTCCCCTGGTCCTTTGATACTGGATGATATTTACTCATGACTATGAGAGGCTTTTCAAACATTTTTGCAGCTCCACGCTACCATCCGCCAGCAACCAGCCATGAACTGCCAATCCAAAAAAGGCCAATTTCTTCTCAGTTTAAAAACAAAACTGACTAAGAGCTTTCCTCTCTCATTTTTAAATATCTTTACAAATAATTTTCTTTTCAATGGCTGAAATATATTTCTGTTACAACTGTACAAGACCAAAGTGGAATACATTTTTTTGAACCAGAAATGAAAAATACATCAAGCAGGATATATAGAATATCAGTCTTACCTCATCAAAAACCTTGGAAACAACAAGCTTGTCCAGAATGGGAACATAGGTGGGGATGTGAGGGACTGCTGTCACTGATAAGGCATCCATGATGGTGAGTTTCTTGGCAACCAAGCCATGGGTCTTGAGCCAGTTTTCTGAAGACATACTTGAAGAAATAAGAACACAAACTGTGATGCTTTAAAACTTGTAATAAACAAAAACATAACTAAACCGCCCTGGTAAAATGAAAGTACTCACTCTTGGTTGTGAAGTTGACTTCTTTCTTGACTCAATGTTTCTAATGATTTGCCATCTAGATACTCATTTGTCAGTAGGATGCTTATTTCTGTGGAAGGAGAAATGACAGTTGTATAATTTCCTAATATATGGGTTTTTTAAATCAAAATGCAAAAGGGTCATACTTCTCTCTCAGTTCGGTCATGGCTGAGGGCTAACAAATGGATCACATTTCAGAGAATACTGATTTGTCCTGGTGGGTTCTCAGGCCAAGATTCATTTGCAATTACACTAAAAACCAATACATAGGTAAATATGACCCTATCATTGTTTTGCTTATTGACTTCATCCTATATCCATTTGAGATCTCTCTCCATAGAAGAATGAAACACTCATTCTCTCATTCCTCAGAAAACACATTTTTTAAATGTTAAATGAGAATGTCATTAACCAATGATTGTTCAATATTGCTCTCATTAGACTTCCTCCAAAGTATACAAAAGAATCTTGATCAATATTTTAGTTTCTGATAGTTTGATTTGTGGTTCCTCCATTCTGTATGGAAAACCAAAATCCCTATTAAATCCTGTTTAGTTGTAGATACACATTTTCAAATTAATATTTGGGGTTTTTAATATAATCCTTACATAAACTTGGACTTCTAAATAAAAAGAAATATTAGTTGAATTGGCGGCATCTAGAAGGAAGGGTGTTTGGGAATGAGCTAATTAAATGTCTAAGAAATCATACTCTCTTTATCATATAAGCCCTTTAAGAATCATGCATGTAGCAGACCTAGGGACTATGACAGGTTAATTGAAACAGAGGAAAAGACATCACAATGATCAGCAATAGAGAACACAAGGTTAGATTCAGCTATGATGGAGTATATACTTGTCACTCAGTTACTTCCTCCTACCTCGAGGATAGATTGTATGTATCTGTGTGGTTAGCTGGGATTTATTATTTATCAACTATTTGAAATATAGCAAAAAGTACTACAGGACTTAAACTCTTAGAAATTCACTACTTTAAGAATAAGGATTTTATCAATAGTAATAAAATCTGAGTGGAAAAGTCTTATTTTCCTCACATTTAGCCCGGCAAATGCTGACTATATGGACCAGAGAGGGGCTCTTCAGATGTGCCACCTGGGAATGAAGGGAAGAAAATAAACCAGCTGCGAAATATTCGATTTTCAAGTTCAAACCCTGGAGTGGCAGCAAGCACTATACTAGCACTAGAGTTATGTGAACCACTTGTATATTAAACATCTAGGCACAGTAATTGCAAATTTCAGTCTAAGAAAATACAGTTCACTATAGTAAGCAGACCTGATTTACAAGGAGTTCCTGAACAGAAAGCAATCCCAACCCATTTAAAAATGATTTGTTTCCAAAAAAAAAAAAAAAAAAAAGATTTGTCTCCCCAAGTGTTTCTACACCCAGTTCTTTTAGGAGCAGACACACTGGGCAAAGGGAGGCCATCCTGGGCTTCCTGACATAGAGACCCTCTCTGGCTTGCCTCTGTCACTTGAAGTGTTCCAGTTGTTGGAAGCAGAAAGGCCATCTGTCCTCTCACTGCAAGTTGAGCTCTTGAGGGTGGACATCTGGCTTCTGAGCAGGCTAGTTTTGGTGGATTCTGTTGGTATAAAAAGGAAAGGGGTTAAAGGAATTTGGGACAAAGGAGAGACTTTATTAGATGTATCTATTTCCTTGGATCCTTAAAAAAAAGAGTATAGTTTCCAAACCTCAGAGGACAGTTCTGCTACCAACCAAACACTGCAGTAAAGGCTTGTTCCACTTATCTGAGCTCAAGCTCTGCCCCTCTTTGGGACAGATACACTTCCTAGCTCATTCAAGTCGTTGGCAGAACTTTTTTCCTTGCAGTTGTGAGACTGCTGTGAGTCCTTGCTGGCTGCTGGGGTGGGGGGTGGGGGGGCTCTCAGCTCCCTAAGCACCTATGTTACTGCTCAGGTAGCCCCTTCATCTTCAAGCCAGCAGTGGCACACTGGATTCCCCTCATGCTTCAAGTTTCTTTGACTTTCTTTTCTGTCATGGGCTGGAAAAAGCCCCTCCTTTTAAGAGCTCATGTAAGTATACTGGGCTCTCCTAGATATGTGTGGTTTAAGGGCAACATAACATAACCCTAGGAGTGATTTCTCACCATGTTCATAGACTGCAGGCCTTTAACTAGCAAATAGATACTCATCAAATACTAACATTTAATCTGAGTGTTATAGAGGTAATGAGCTTGTACCAAGACATCTTGATTATTTTTCATATGTGATTACAGAAGCCACATTAATTGTATGTTCTGTATTTCACAATTTGGAGGCACAAGTACCAAGGGTTTATGTAGTACTCATCAATGGAATGTGTCCTTGTTTTCAACAAAAGGCACTTAACCTCTCCTATAAGAAACTAGATAATTAGGTGGAAGATGAGCTAGTAATCTATAAATTGTCTCCCTTTTGCACAGAAAGTTAACATCAGTGGTCTCTGTACATAGAGATAGGACTGTGCTATTTATTATTCATTATTTTTCTAGGCAACAACAGGGTGAAGCCTGTCTTGGTTGCCTCTGTAACCAGGAATTAAGATGGGTAAATTTCATTGGGAGCTATGTCTGTGAATAAAAGGCATAAATTTTATGATCCACATAGGAAGCTGAACTCTGGCAAGGCCACGTTGACCAAAATTGTTAGGCAAAATAATAGGTATGACAAAATGAAAACAAATTTAGCTCCCAAAGTCTCCAAACATAAAAAATAAACAAACAACTGTACTATTCCCAAACCCTAAAAAAAACAAATAAAAAAATATTTATCTGGCAGTGGATTCAAGCACTTAACTACTCCCCAAGCTCTGCAGTCAGTCACTATATTTCATTACTCTTCTATGTTAAGAATTGAAACAGAACAAAAATTCAGGACAGGGACATCTATCAATAGCAACAATCCCAAATCTAAGTGAAATGGTGGAAGTGACAAAGGCCATTAAAATGTTTAGGACAGAGGAGGGGCAAGATGGCGGAAGAGGAGGGTCCCCAAGTCACCTGTCCCCGCCAAATTACCTAGATAACTTTCAAATTATCCTGAAAATCTACAAATTCGGCCTGAGATTTAAAGAGAGACCAGCTGGAAGGCTACAGTGAGAAGAGTTCGCGCTTCTATCAGGTAGGAAGACGGGGAAAAAGAAATAAAGAAACAAAAGGCCTCCAAGGGGGAGGAGCCCCGCGAGGAGCCGGGCTGAGGCCGGGGCGAGTGTCCCCAGGACAGGAGAGCCCCGTCCCGGAGGAGCAGGAGCTGCACCGACCTTCCCGGGCAGAAAGGGGCTCGCGGGGAGTTAGAGCAGGACCCCAGGAGGGCGGGGATGCCCTCGGGCTCCCGGGGACACTAACAGACACCTGCGCCCCGGGAGAGTGCGCCGAGCTCCCTAAGGGCTGCAGCGCGCACGGTGGACCACGAGCAGCTCGGAGGGGCTCGGGGGCGGCTCCGCGGAGGGGGCTGCGGGGCGGGAGCAGCTCGGAGGGGCTCGGGCGGGCTCGGACAGAGGAAGAGGCTCCTTGCGGAGGGGGCTGGGCGGCCGGGAGAGCGAATCCAACAGCACAGGCTGGGGAGCACTGGGCGCCCGGACGTAGCTCAGCATCCGGCCTCCCTCCGGGACAGGCAGAGGCCGGGAGGGCCCAGGACAGCAAGGACGCTCCTGCCCCGAGCTGAGCAGATCAGCGGCCCCGCCCCGGAGCCTCCAGGCCCTGCAGACTGCGGGAGCTGAAGCCAGGGCTCCAGAGCTGGCCTCAGGGTTGTTCCTCCAGGGGCCTCACGGGGTAAACAACCCCCACTGAGCCCTGCACCAGGCAGGGGCACAGCAGCTCCCCCAAGTGCTAACACCTGAAAATCAGCACAACAGGCCCCTCCCCCAGAAGACCAGCTAGACGGACAAGTTCCAGAGGAAGTCAAGGGACTTAAAGTATACAGTATCAGAAGATACTCCCCCGTGTTTTTTGTTTTTGTTTTTTTGTTTTTGTTTTTTTTTGCTTTTTGATTTGTTTGCTTCCCCCACCCCCTTTTTTTTCTTTTTTCTTTTTCTCTTTTCTTTCCTTTTTTTCTCTCTTTTTCTCCTTTTCCCAATACAACTTGTTTTTGGCCACTCTGCACTGAGCAAAATGACTAGAAGGAAAACCTCACCTCAAAAGAAAGAATCAGAAACAGTCTTCTCTCCCACAGAGTTACAAAATCTGGATTACAATTCAATGTCAGAAAGCCAATTCAGAAGCACTATTATACAGCTACTGGTGGCTCTAGAAAAAAAGCATAAAGGACTCAAGAGACTTCATGACTGCAGAATTTAGATCCAATCAGGCAAAAATTAAAAATCAATTGAATGAGATGCAATCCAAACTAGAAGTCCTAACGACGAGGGTTAACGAGGTGGAAGAACGAGTGAGTGACATAGAAGACAAGTTGATGGCAAAGAGGGAAACTGAGGAAAAAAGAGACAAACAATTAAAAGACCATGAAGATAGATTAAAGGAAATAAACGACAGCCTGAGGAAGAAAAACCTACGTTTAATTGGTGTTCCCGAGGGCGCCGAAAGGGCCAGAGGGCCAGAATATGTATTTGAACAAATCATAGCTGAAAACTTTCCTAATCTGGGAAGGGAAACAGGCATTCAGATCCAGGAAATAGAGAGATTCTCCCCCCCCTAAAATCAATAAAAACCATTCAACACCTCGACATTTAATAGTTAAGCTTGCAAATTCCAAAGATAAAGAGAAGATCCTTAAAGCAGCAAAAGACAAGAAATCCCTGACTTTTATGGGGAAGAGTATTAGGGTAACAGCAGACCTCTCCACAGAGACCTGGCAGGCCAGAAAGGGCTGGCAGGATATATTCAGGGTCCTAAATGAGAAGAAGATGCAACCAAGAATACTTTATCCAGCAAGGCTCTCATTCAAAATGGAAGGAGAGATAAAGAGCTTCTAAGACAGGCAGGAACTGAAAGAATATGTGACCTCCAAACCAGCTCTGCAAGAAATTTTAAGGGGGACTCTTAAAATTCCCCTTTAAGAAGAAGTTCAGTGGAACAATCCACAAAAACAAGGACTGAATAGACACTAAACACCATAGACACTATGGTGACACTAAACTCATATCTCTCAAAAGTAACTCTGAACGTGAACGGGCTTAATGACCCCATCAAAAGGCGCAGGGTTTCAGACTGGATAAAAAAGCAGGACCCATCTATTTGCTGTCTACAAAAGACTCATTTTAGACAGAAGGACACCTACAGCCTGAAAATAAAAGGTTGGAGAACCATTTACCATTCAAATGGTCCTCAAAAGAAAGCAGGGGTAGCCATCCTTATATCAGATAAACTAAAATTTACCCCGAAGACTGTAGTAAGAGATGAAGAGGGACTTAAAGGATCATACTTAAGGATATGATACTTAAAGGATCTATCCAACAAGAAGACTTAACAATCATACTTAAAGGATCTATCCAACAAGAGGACTTAACAATCCTCAATATATATGCCCCGAATGTGGGAGCTGCCAAATATATAAATCAATTATTAACCAAAGTGAAGAAATACTTACATAATAATACGCTTATACTTGGTGACTTCAATCTAGTTCTTTCTATACTCGATAGGTCTTCTAAGCACAACATCTCTAAAGAAACGAGAGCTAAATGATACACTGGACCAGATGGATTTCACAGATATCTACAGAACTTTACATCCAAACTCAACTGAATACACATTCTTCTCAAGTGCACATGGAACTTTCTCCAGAATAGACCACATACTGGGTCACAAATCGGGTCTGAACCGATACCAAAAGATTGGGATCATCCCCTGCATATTCTCAGACCGTAATGCCTTGAAATTAGAACTAAATCACAACAAGAAGTTTGGAAGGACTTCAAACATGTGGAGATTAAGGACCATCCTGCTAAAAGATGAAAGGGTCAACCAGGAAATTAAGGAAGAATTAAAAAGATTCATGGAAACTAGTGAGAATGAATATACAACTGTTCAAAATCTTTGGAATGCAGCAAAAGCAGTCCTAAGGGGGAAATACATCGCAATACAAGCATCCATTCAAAAACTGGAAAGAACTCAAATACAAAAGCTAACCTTACACATAAAGGAGCTAGAGAAAAAACAGCAAATAGATCCTACACCCTGCAGAAGAAGAGAGTTAATAAAGATTCAAGCAGAACTCAACGAAATCGAGACCAGAAGAACTGTGGAACAGATCAACAGAACCAGGAGTTGGTTCTTTGAAAGAATTAATAAGATAGATAAACCATTAGCCAGCCTTATTAAAAAGAAGAGAGAGAAGACTCAAATTAATAAAATCATGAATGAGAAAGGAGAGATCACTATCAACACCAAGGAAATACAAACGATTTTAAAAACATATTATGAACAGCTATACGCCAATAAATTAGGCAATCTGGAAGAAATGGACGCATTCCTGGAAAGCCACAAACAACCAAAACTGGAACAGGAAGAAATAGAAAACCTTAACAGGCCAATAATCAGGGAGGAAATTGAAGCAGTCGTCAAAAACCTCCCAAGACACAAGAGTCCAGGGCCAGATGGCTTCCCAGGGGAATTCTATCAAATGTTTAAAGAAGAAACCATACCTATTCTCCTAAAGCTGTTTGGAAAGATAGAAAGAGATGGAGTACTTCCAAATTTGTTCTATGAGGCCAGCATCACCTTAATTCCAAAACCAGACAAAGACCCCACCAAAAAGGAGAATTACAGACCAATATCCCTGATGAACATGGATGCAAAAATTCTCAACAAGATACTAGCCAATAGGATCCAACAGTATATTAAGAAAATTATTCACCATGACCAAGTAGGATTTATCCCCGGGACACAGGGCTGGTTCAACACTTGTAAAACAATCAATGTGATTCATCATATCAGCAAGAGAAAAACCAAGAACCATATGATCCTCTCATTAGATGCAGAGAAAGTATTTGACAAAATACAGCATCCATTCCTGATCAAAACTCTTCAGAGTGTAGGGATAGAGAGAACATTCCTCAACATCTTAAAAGCCATCTATGAAAAGCCCACAGCAAATATCATTCTCAATGGGGAAGCACTGGGAGCCTTTCCCCTAAGATCAGGAACAAGACAGGGATGTCCACTCTCCCCACTGCTGTTCAACATAGTACTGGAAGTCCTAGCCTCAGCAATTAGACAACAAAAAGACATTAAAGGCATTCAAATTGGCAAAGAAAAAGTCAAACTCTCCCTCTTCGCCGATGACATGATACTCTACGTAGAAAACCCAAAAGCCTCCACCCCAAGATTGCTAGAACTCATACAGCAATTTGGTAGCATGGCAGAATACAAAATCAATGCCCAGAAATCAGTGGCATTTCTATACACTAACAATGAGACTGAAGAAAGAGAAACCAAGGAGTCAATCCCATTTACAATTGCACCCAAAAGCATAAGATACCTAGGAATAAACCTAACCAAAGAGGTAAAGGATCTATACCCTAAAAACCATAGAACACTTCTGAAAGAAATTGAGGAAGACACAAAAGATGGAAAAATATTCTATGCTCATGGATTGGCATAATGAATATTGTGAAAATGTCAATGTTACCCAGGGCAATTTACACGTTTAATGCAATCCCTATCAAAATACCATGGACTAAAAACAAACAAACAAACAAACAAAAAAACCAAAACAAAATACCATGGACTTTCTTCAGAGAGTTAGAACAAATTATTTTAAGATTTGTGTGGAATCAGAAAAGACCCCGAATAGCCAGGGGAATTTTAAAAAAGAAAACCATAGCTGGGGGCATCACAATGCCAGATTTCAGGTTGTACTACAAAGCTGTGGTCATCAAGACAGTGTGGTACTGGCACAAAAACAGACACATAGATCAATGGAACAGAATAGAGAACCCAGAAGTGGACCCTGAACTTTATGGTCAACTAATATTCGATAAAGGAGGAAAGACTATCCATTGGAAGAAAGACAGTCTCTTCAATAAATGGTGCCAGGAAATTTGGACATCCACATGCAGAAGAATGAAACTAGACCACTCTCTTGCACCATACACAAAGATAAACTCAAAATGGATGAAAGATCTAAATGTGAGACAAGATTCCATCAAAATCCTAGAGAAGAACACAGGCAACACCCTTTTTGAACTCGGCCACAGTAACTTCTTGCAAGATACATCCACGAAGGCAAAAGAAACAAAAGCAAAAATGAACTATTGGGACTTCATCAAGATAAGAAGCTTCTGCACAGCAAAGGATACAGTCAACAAAACTCAAAGACAACCTACAGAATGGGAGAAGATATTTGCAAATGACCTATCAGATAAAGGGCTAGTTTCCAAGATCTATAAAGAACTTCTTAAACTCAACACCAAAGAAACAAACAATCCAATCATCAAATGGGCAAAAGACATGAACAGAAATCTCACAGAGGAAGACACAGACATGGCCAACACGCACATGAGAAAATGCTCTGCATCACTTGCCATCAGGGAAATACAAATCAAAACCACAATGAGATACCACCTCACCCCAGTGAGAATGGGGAAAATTAACAAGGCAGGAAACCACAAATGTTGGAGAGGATGTGGAGAAAAGGGAACCCTCTTACACTGTTGGTGGGAATGTGAACTGGTGCAGCCACTCTGGAAAACTGTGTGGAGGTTCCTCAAAGAGTTAAAAATAGACCTGCCCTACGACCCAGCAATTGCACTGTTGGGGATTTACCCCAATGATTCAGATGCAATGAAACGCCGGGACACCTGCACCCCGATGTTTATAGCAGCAATGTCCACGACAGCCAAACTGTGGAAGGAGCCTTGGTGTCCATCGAAAGATGAATGGATAAAGAAGATGTGGTTTATGTATACAATGGAATATTACTCAGCCATTAGAAACGACAAATACCCACCAATTGCTTCAACGTGGATGGAACTGGAGGGTATGATGCTGAGTGAAGTAAGTCAATCGGAGAAGGACAAACAGTGTATGTTCTCATTCATTTGGGGAATATAAATAATAGTGAAAGGGAATATAAGGGAAGGGAGAAGAAATGTGTGGAAATATCAGAAAGGGAGACAGAACATAAAGACTCCTAACTCTGGGAAACGAACTAGGGGTGGTGGAAGGGGAGGAGGGTGGTGGAAGGGGAGGAGGGGGGTGGGGGTGAGTGGGTGACGGGCACTGAGGGGGACACTTGACAGGATGAGCACTGGGTGTTATTCTGTATGTTGGTAAATTGAACACCAATAAAAATTATTTTATTAAAAAAAAAAAAACTCCTAACTCTGGGAAACAAACTAGGGGTGGTGGAAGGGGAGGAGGATGAGGGGTGGGGGTGAATGGGTGACGGGCACTGAGGGGGGCACTTGACGGGATGAGCACTGGGTGTTATTCTGTATGTTGGTAAATTGAACACCAATAAAAAATAAATTTATTTAAAAAAATGTTTAGGACAAGTAGCAAGTAGCATTTCTAGCAAAACTCAGGTTTACTGGAATGGGCAGATAGGCTACACAAGCGGCCTGATATAGGAAGCCTTTATGTTCACATGAGCCTAAGATATTCCTCCCTTGTACAGAGATACCACAACAAGTGGATAGATCATGTAAGACTGATCCATCTATGGCAAGTGGCCCATACCAGGAAGTCCCTTGGCCTCTATATGTTCAAGGCTTTCCTTTCCTGCCCAGAGACAAGAATGCACTCAAAAGATAGTCATGGGGGGCAGCCCCGATGGCCCAGTGGTTTGGCGCTGCCTTCAGCCTGGCGTACGGTCCTGGAGACCCAGGATCGAGTCCCATGTCGGGCTCCCTGCATGGAGCCTACTTCTCCCTCTGCCTGTGTCTCTGACTCTCTTTCTCTCTCTGTCTGTCATGAATAAATACATAAAATCTTAAAAAAAGAAAAAAGATAGTTGTGGGGAAGCTACTACAGTTTTTCCCCACTGAGAGACATCAAGCCTCCTGCCCTGAAGAAACTCCTGATGCTCCCTTCGGTAGTACCAGCAGGGACCAGCAGTAGCTTGGGAGTAGCAAACAAAGCACCAAAATAATACCACAGAGGCTGTGAAAATTAAATTACTTTTGGAACTACAGATCACAGAAGGAGGCTAAGGTCTATGTGCTAACTTTAAATAGGGAAACTACTTCCTAAAATAAAAGATTTAAATAGGATCCAGAGTCCCTTACATAATAGACAAAATGTTCAGGACAATATAAAAATTACCCATCATAGCAAGAACCATGAAAATCATACCTTAAATGAGAAAGATAATCAAGTGATGCCAGCAGAATGAATGATGAATCAGAAGTTGGAATTATCTGATAAGGATTTCAATGAAACGGTCATAAAAATGTTTCAACAATTAATTATAAATTCTCTTGAAACAAATGAACAAATAGAAAATCTCAACTAAGAAAGAGAAGTTATAAAAATTTCCAAGTGGAAATTAAAGAACTGAAAAATAAAATAAATAAAAAAAGTTGTTGGATGGGCTTAGTAGTGGAGCAGAGATGACAGAGGATAGTATCAGAGAACTTGCAGACAGAACAATAGAATTCAGTCAATTTAAACAACAAGAAAAAAAACACTGACAAAAGATAAGCAGAGACTCAGACACCTGTAGGATAATAACAAAATATCCAACATTTATATCATCAGAGTCTCAAAAGGACAGGGAGACAGAAAGTAGAACAGGGAGACTTTTTAAAGAAATAGTAGATGAAAACTGTCCAAATTTTGTGAAAGACACAATGTACAGATTCAATAAGCTGAACAAACACCAAGCAGAATAAACCCAAAGAAATCCATGCCATGATGCATTACAGTTAAACATCTGAATATTAGAGACAAAGAAAAAAATCTTGAAAGTAGCCAGAGAGAAAGGACACATTACCTAAGGGAACACCAGTTTGAATGACTGAAAATTTCACATTTAAAATGTAGGGGGTCCCAGAGGAAGACTCACGATTTTTCAACTACAAAAAGGAAAAAACAAACAACTGCAAATTCTAAATGTGGTAAAATTGTCCAGTTGTCCTTCAGGAACTAAGAGAAGATAAAACCATTCCTACGAAGTTGAAAGATAAAAGTAAAAAACACTGTAGCTAGCAGACCAACCCTTAAATGACTGAAATAGAAATTATAACACTACCTGATACTTAAGACAATGCTATTTAAACATGGGAAATATAAAGAAATTCGAAATTTCCTAAATTGAAGTAAGATTTCCACACTTACACAAAGTGGCTAAATGTTGACACTACTTGACTTTTATAAGCCCTTATGTATGTGTCATACTCAAAGAAACAATTACAAAAATCATACAAAGAGGTAATTTTTTAAAAACCCCAAGTAAACGAACACATAATTTAAAAAATGTTCAAGTAACCTGAAGGAAGGCAAGAAAAAATAAACAGAGGAACAAGACCAATGAAAATAAGTAAAAAATAATAAAATAACAGAAGTACTAACATATCAACTATTACTTTAAACAGAAATAATCTAACACTATTAATCGAAAAGTATATAATGGCAGAGTAGATAAGAGAACACTATTAAACTATATGCTACTTACAAGAAATTTACTTTTTTTAAAAAAAAGATTTATTTTATTTATTTTTAAGCTTTTTATTTATTTATTAATGAGAGACACACACAGAGAAAGAGAGAGAGAGAAGCAGAGAGACAGGCAGAGGGAGAAGCAGGCTCCACGCAGGGAGCCCAACATGGGACTGGATCCTGGGTCCCCAGGATCATGCCCCAGACCGAAGGTGGTGCTAAACCGCTGAGCCACCCTGGCTGCCCAGATTTTTTTTTTTCAGATTTATTTATTTTAGAGGCAGACTGTGTATGTGTATGCACAAGCATAGGAGGCGGGGCAGAGAAAGAGGGAGAGAAAGTCTTAAGCAGACTCCACATTGAGCACAAAGCCTAACAGGGCTCGATTGCATGACCCTGAGATCACAACCTGAACCAAAACGAAGAGCTGGAGGCTCTATTGACTGTGCCACCCAAGTGGCTTACCTACAACACTGGTAGATTGAAAGTAAAACGATGGAATAAGACATACCATGAAAATATTAATAAAAACCTGGAGGGACTAATATTAATATCTGCTAAAATAGAATTTACAGCAAAGAAAATTTACATAATAAAAGGATCAATCCACCAGGAAAACATATAGATCCTAAATGGGTACATGTAAACCAAACAGTCTTAAAATATATGAAGCTAAATAAAGTTGATAGAGTTCAAAAGAAAAAATAGACAAAGCAAAAAATATAGTTAAAAACTTAATAACTTCCCCTCAGAAACTTAAAGAACTACTAGTCACAAAATCAGCAGGGACAGAGAACACAATAAACCAATAGGGTCTGACATAGAACACTCCACCCAGTAACAGCAGAATACATGTGTTTTTCTAGTGCCCACAAAACATTTACCAAGATAGACTATTAGTCACTAAAACAGATCCCAACTAATTTAAAAGAATTTAAATCATACAGAGTGTGTTATCTGACCATAGAGAAATCAAACTAGAAAGTGATTACAGAAAGTCAACAGGAAAAACTCTAAACATGTGGAATTAAACAACACATTTATAAATAATCCATGGATTAAAGAGAAAGCCTTAAGCAACATAGAGAATATGTAACATATGTAACAACTTTGTATAGTGAGATAGTAGCTAGATTTATTATGGTCACTTCGTGATGGTGATTATATGATTTCTATAAATGTTAAACCAGTATGGTATAAACCTAAGGCTAATATGGTATTATAAATCAACTGCACATCAATTAAAAAATGTGAAAAAAACAGAAGATAAAAGAAAAACTATAGGCCAATATCCTTCATATACTTAGATATAAAAATTCACAATAGAGTATTAGCAAACCAAATCCAGCAAGGTCCTTAAAGAATTATATGCTGAGAAAACAGAAGTGGAAAATATTCAGATATACAAGGTTGCTTAACATTTGAAAATCAATCAGTAATCCACACACCAATAGAGTAAAGAAGTCTATTGATGCAACAGACTATTGATGCAACAGTCTATCTATCAATTGATGCAGCAAAAGCACTTGACAAAATTTGGCACCCACTTGTGATAAAAACTCTCAGAAAATTAAAATGAGGGGAACCATCCTTAAATTGATAAAGAATATATACAGGAAGTCTACAGTTAGTATCATTCACAATGGTGAAAGACTGAATATCTTTTCCCTTAAGACTGGGAAAAAGG
The DNA here is from genome assembly GCF_053574225.1 of Canis aureus. Classification (NCBI taxonomy): domain Eukaryota; kingdom Metazoa; phylum Chordata; class Mammalia; order Carnivora; family Canidae; genus Canis; species Canis aureus. The sequence continues at coordinate 47,206,394 of NC_135621.1, forward strand.
CCAGAATGAACACTCTTATCACTCTTATTCAACATAGTCCTGAAAGTTCTAACTTCTGCAACAAGGCAAGAAAAAGAAATAAAGCCAGAGAGACCGGAAAGGAAGATAAAACTGTCCCTATTTGTAGATGACATATTGTCTATACGAAAAATGGCAAGAAATCCACAAGCATATATATACACACACACAAAAAAAAAAAATCCTAGAACTACTGAGTTCAGTAAAGTTGCCAGTTACAAGATCAATACACAAAATGAATTGCATTTTGATAGACAATGAACATAATTAACTAAAAACATATGGAAACCTGGGATCCCTGGGTGGCGCAGCGGTTTAGCGCCTGCCTTTGGCCCAGGGCGCGATCCTGGAGACCCGGGATCGAATCCCACGTCGGGCTCCCGGTGCATGGAGCCTGCTTCTCCCTCTGCCTATGTCTCTGCCTCTCTCTCTCTCTCTCTCTCTCTCTGTGTGTGTGACTATCATAAAAAAAAAAAAACATATGGAAACCTATATTCAAAAACAAATACCATTTACAATCACTCTAAATACAATGAAATAATTAGGTATATACTTAATACAACATGTATAAGATCTCTAAGCTGAAAATTACAGAATGCTACTGTAAGACATTAAAGAAGATCTAAATATATGGTCATATTCATGAGTCGTGTTCACAGATTGGATGAATCAACATTATAAAGATGTGTTGTAATGTAATTCAATGTAATTCCTATCAAAATCCCAAAAAGGTTTTCTTTAAATAATCATACTCTAAAATTGAAACAAACTTTTAGTCCCCTCTGAATAACTAAAATAACAAGAGAAAGATAAAGTTGGAGGAATCATGGCACCTGATAGTAAGGCATCTAGCAACATTAATCAAGACATGTGGGACACCTGGGTGGCTCAGTGATTGAGTGTCTGCCTTTGGGTCAGGTCATGATCCCAGGGTCCTGCATCAGGCTCTCAGCAGGAAACCTGCCTTTCCCTCTGCCTCTGTCTCTGCCTCTGTGTGTCTCTCATGAATAAATAGATAAAATCTTAAAAAAAAAAAAGACATTGTGGTATTGGTGGAGAGAGATACAAAGAACAGTGGAACAGAAGTATAAAACCTAGATTTAACCTACACAGATAGAGCCAGCTGATTTTTGGCAAAGATACAAAATTAATTCATTGGAGTAAGTATAAGTGTAGCCTTTTCAACAAATGGTGCTGAAGCAACATCTATAGGAAAAAATGTAAAGTTCATACTTTATACAAAAACAAAAAACAAAAAAACCAACCTAACTGTATGACTAAAGGAGCTAGAAAGAGGAGAACAAAGTCCAAAGCCAGTAGAAGGAAATAATAAAAATTAGAGCAAAATAAATGATACAGACCAAAAATAGAACAGATCAATGAAACCAGGAGCTGGCTATTTGAAAAGATCAACAAAATTGATAAACCTTTAGCTAAACCCACAAAAAAGGGAAGAGAACTCAATTAAATAAAAGCAGAAATTGAAGGAGGAGAAATAATAACCAACGCCAAAAAAACACAAAGGTTTATAATATTATGAAAAAGTACATGTCAACTAATTGGACAACCTAGAAGAAATGGATACCTTCCTAGAAACATATAACCTTCCAAAACTGAATCAGGAAGAAATAGGATTTGAACAGATCAATTACTAGCAACCATATTGAATCAGTAACCAAAAACTCCCAACAAACAAAAGTTCAGGACCGGATGGCTTATAAGTGAATTCTACCAAACATTTAAAGAGAAGTTATACCTATTCTTTTTAAGCCATTCCAAAACATAGAAGAGGAAGGAAAGCTTCCAAATTCACTCTATAAGGCCAGCATTATACTCATACCAAAACCAGATAAAGACACACACGAAAAAAAGAAAGAAAGAAAGAAAGAAGGAAGGAAGGAAGGAAGGAAGGAAGGAAGGAAGGAAGGAAGGAAGGAAGGAAGAAAGAAAGAAAGAAAGAAAGAAAGAAAGAAAGAAAGAAAGAAAGAAAGAAAGAAAGAAGAAAGAAAGAAAGAAAGAAAGAAAGAAAGAAAGAAAGAAAGAAAGAAAGAAAGAAAACTACAGGTCAATATCTCTGATGAACATAGATGCAAAAGTCTTCAACAAAATATTAGCAAAGATAATCCAACAATACATTTAAAAAATCATTCACCACAATCAAGGGATTTATTCCAAGGATGCAAGGGTGGTTCAATATTCACAAATCAATGTAATATAACAAAAGAAAGGATCAAAACCATATGGATCATCTCAATAGATGCAGAAAAAGCATCTGACAAAGTGCAAATGATAAAAACTCCACTCATGATCAAAACTCTCAACAAAATAGGGATAGAGGGAACTCTCAACATAATAAAGGCCATAATATGAAAAGCCCACAGCTAATATCATACTCAATGGTGAAAAATTGAGAACTTTTCCTTTAACATCAGGAACAAAACAAAGGTGTCCACTCTCACCACTTTTATTCAACAGAGTGGTAGAAGTTCTAGATACAGCAATCAGACAAGAAAAAGAAATAAAAGGCATCCAAATTGGTAAGACATGAAACTTTCAGTATTTGCAGATGACATGATACTATACATAGAAAACGCAAAAGACTCCACCAAAAAACTACTAAAACTGATCAATGAATTCAGTAAAGTTATAGGATTCAAAATTAATATACGGAAATCTATTGCATTTCTCTACACTAATAATGAAGTAGCTAAAAGAGAAATTAAGAAAACAATCCCATTTACAACTACACCAAAAAGAATGAAATCCCTAGGAAGAATCTTATCACAAAGGAGGTGAAAGACCTGTACTCTGAAAACTATAAAACAATGATGAAAGCAACTGAAGATGACACAAATAAGAAAATATTCCTTTCTCCTGGAAGAACAAACATTGTTAAAATGTCCATACTACCCAAAGCAATTTACAGATTTAATGTAATCCCTATTAAAAATACCAACAACATTTTTTCTCAGAATTAGGACAAAGAATATTGATGTTTGTATGTAACCACAAAAGGCACTGAATAACCAAAGCAATCTTGAAAAAGAACAAAGCTGGAGGTATCACAATCCCAGATTTCTAGACATACTACAAATCTATACAGATCCCAAAAAAGTAAGCTACTGGCACAAAAACAGACACAAATCAATGGAACAGAATAGAGCATCTAGAAAAAACCCTGCACTTTCATGGTCAATTAATCCATGACACAGGAGGCAAGAATATACAGTGGGGAAAGTCTCTTTGACAAATGGTGCTGGGAAAACTGGATAGCTAGCTACATGCAAGAGAATGAAACTGGTCAACTTTCTTACATTATACACTGAAATAAATTCAAAATGGTTTACAGACCTAAATGTGAGACCTGAAACCATAAAATTCCTGGAAGAAAACATAAGCAGTAATTTTTTGACATTGGCCACAGAGATATTTTCTAAGGTATATTTCCTCTGGCAAGGGAAACAAAAGCAAAATTAAACTATTGGAACTGCATCAAAATAAAAAGCTTCTGTACAATGAAGGAAACCACGAACAAATGAAAAGGCAATCTGAATGGGAGAAGATATTTGCAAATGATATGTCCAATAGGGGTTAATAACAAAAAATATTAAGAATTTTTATAACATAACACCAGAAAACCTAAATAATTCAATTAATAAATGGGCAAAGAACCTGAATAAAGTTTTTGCCAAAGAAGACATACAGATCTCCAACAGATACATGAAAAGATGCTCAACATCCCTAATGATCAGGGAAATGCAAATCAAAATCAGAAGCAGACATCACCTCACACCTGTTATAATTGCTAAAATCAAAAGGACAATGAGTATTGGTGAGGATGTGGAGAAAGGGAACCCTTGTGCACTGTTGGTAGGAATGAATGCAAATTGATGCAGCCACGATAGAAAACAGTATAGAGGTTCCTCAAAAAATTGGAACTACAATATGATTCAGCAATTCCACATCTGGGTCTGGGTATTCAGGAAAAGAAAAGAAAAAAACACCAATCAAAAAGATATATGCACCTCCATGTTCATTGCAGCATTATTTATAATAGTGAAGATATGGAAGCAACCTCTTTTCATTGATGGATGAATGGATAAATAAGAGGTAATATATAAACACTATATACACATGCGCACACACATGATTATGATTCAGCCATAAAAAGAAATCTTGTCATTTGTCACATCATTTATAGATAAACCTTGAGGGCATTATGCTAAGTGAAGTGAATCAGACAGAAAAAGACAAATATTATATGATTTCATTTATACATGGAATCTAAAAACAAAACCAAACACAAAAACAAAATCTAAGAGCATAGATCTTAAAAGTCCTCAACAACAACAACAAAAAAAAAGGTTTTTGTAACTATGTGTGGTGATGGATGGTAACTAGATTTACTGTGGTGATCATCTTTCAATATATACAAATATCAAGTCATTATGTCGTACTCCTAAAACCAATATAATATTATTTTTTGTATATTTTTATCGGAGTTTGATTTGCCAACATAACGCCCAGTGCTCATTCCATCAAGTGCCCTCCTCAGTGCCCGTCACCCACTCACCCCATCCCCCCACTCACCTCCCCTTCCACTACCCCTTGTTTGTTTCCCAGAATCAGAAGTCTCTCATGTTCTATGTCAATTATATGTCAATAAAGCAAAAACAAAACCACAATACCCCACAGGGTTAGGCTTCTTATAAAATATTATGTGGGGGCAGTTGGGTGGCTCAGTCGGTTAAGCATCTGACTCTGAATTTTGGCTCAGATAGTGATTACAGGGTGGTGAGATGGAGCACCAGATCGGCTCTACCAGGACGGTCCCTCTGCCACCCCCCCCCCCCGTGCACATGCACATACTTGAACATGTGTGAGCTCTCTCTCAAATAAATAAATAAAATCTTTAAAAAAATAAATGGATTTTTGTTTTATTCTACCTTCTTGCATTGAGGAAAAACCAGTAATAAGAATCAAACCATTTTGTTCACTGGTACCTGCATGGAGGACTTTCTTTTTCTGAATCTTTTGATTTGAAAGATTCTCTGGTACTTGGAACAGATTTAGGGATGATATTTGTGTTGACTCGATGTCAGAGTGAGGTTTTGCACACTTTTCTGGGGTTGAAACCATAGAAGAGATTTCTTTTTGATGCCTGTATTGATTTAGATGAAAAACAAAGAAAGAAAGAAGAAAAAGAGGAGGGGGAAGACACAAGATTTCCAACAATAAGGCAGAGTTAGATCAATACGATCATATTACAAAGAAGTGAGTCTCCTCTTGTTTGGAACAAAACAGGTTAATTTAAGGACAATCCTTATGCCCACCCACCCAAAACAGAAGAGTGGACAGGGGCCCAGATGTGGTGTCATTATATATGGCTCATATCACAGCTTTGTTCCTTCCTGGCTGTGTGACTCTGTGAAGTCCCTCAATCTTCCCTGAACATCATCATTTTCCTCCTCTATAAACTACAGGAAATTCAGGTGTGCGCTGACTCTATGGGACTGATGTGAGAATTAACATGAGGGAGAGCCAGCTGTAAACCAGAAAGCCTAACAGAAAACCATTTCTCCAACCAAAGAGTTAAACACCTAGCCCTTAAAAAAGCCAGAGAAGGGAAATCCTTGCCTTAGACCCCTGTGCAAGTACCAGACGATAGCAAATCATGCTAGTGAAGATCTGGGGCCAGGAGGGACCCGAGAAATACCTGAGAATATTCCAGATGCATCTTTTCTGAAGTTCTTAACATAGTAGCCACAGAAAGAAAAGTTTCCAGAACAATCTCTAGTTCCAATACTGTAAAGCACGGCCTCTCCCTTTTATCCCCCACCTGAATGCCTGCTTCATAGACGACCCCCACAGCGTTTCACAATCTTGTGTGTGTTTGTATCCCCTACTACACCGTGCATCTTGTGATGGAAGGGACTGGGTTTATATTCATCTGTGCATCCCAGATTACCTGGCACATGGTGTGTACTCCACAAATATTTGAAAAAAAAGGAAGGTGAGAGGAGATTTGGGGGCCGAAACATTTTTTCACCTGGTAGAAAACTAGAAAAGGCAATTTGGTTTTGACTATAGCCAGGTCAGTGAGTTAACTTTTCCTAATGTGCTGTTATACGGTAGAATAGAAGCATGCTACCTGAGGAATGAGGCACTGAGTTTTAGTCTTTCCCTTATATTAATTTAGAGCTCTTATTACATGACAGGCATATCCTCATTTAATCTCCCAACAACCCTATAACTACCATTATTCCCATGTTGTAGATAAGGAAACTGAGGCTTGGCAAGGTTAAGTAACTTGCCCAAATTTACCCAACAAGTAATGGTGGGAAGCCTGGATTAAAACACATTTCTGCATGACTCCAGAACCTGCCCTATCCAGCCTCTAAAAAAGAAATATAAAAAACAAGAGTGTATCCACTACTCAAGCAATAGCAGATATAAAAAGTGACTAAGCCAACTTCCAAGTAATTGCTGGTGATTTTGTCCTGAGATTTTTAGTTTGATTAAAAAAGGGAAAGAAGACAGTTAAGGTATAGAGAGTAATTTACACTGAGGTGCTGTCCATTTATTTGACTCTTAAGTATTTTGTTCAAATTCTCTGAATTTAGAAGATGTATCTAAGCTTTTCCAAGTAAATACTCCAAAAATAATGTAAAATTTCATTATAAGATGGCCCAGTATTCATTTATCTCTTTTTACTGATCCCATACTCATGCCCTGTCTCCTACCCATATTAATGCTTAATTTGCTAACAGGAAGACAGTGAATTTTGATGAAGATGGAATCCTGATTGACAAATTTCTTTTCAACTTCTTTCTACTTGCTATCACTTTTTTAAAATAAAAAGACATCCTCCTAAATGAGTATGTATATGAAGCTGGTATATTTGAAAATCTGTGCAGTGTTAAATTGTTTTCATAAGATTTGACACCTTCCCTGAGTGTTGGGGTAGTTTTGATTTTTGTTTACATATTACTAATTAGAGACATATTAGAATATAGGGTAGAAAAAGACCCGAAGCATTATCTACCCCAAATCCTACCACCACAGCCACCGTTTTAATGAGGAAACCAAGACTCAAACAGCAATGGACAGGTCTGGAAAGAAGTCAGGGATTCTCTAAGATCAACACAGAGTGGAGTCCAGACCCTTGGGCCTCCTGATCCCTGAGTCAAATCTCCTGCACTACACAGCACTCCTGCTGTGCTCTGTCACTGCTGGATTTGGGGGACCAACCCACGCTGGATAGAGATGAACCCTTAACACTGCTCTTAGGTGCCACTAAACGATTCCAGAACTTACACATAAAGGTCAAATAGTGGCCTCCTTAAGCCATATATTGGATTGTTAAATTATTAGATTATGAATTCTTTTTCCTTAAAAAAAATTCTAACATAATCAAGCTATGTGATTCTTTTCACTAAGAGAAATCCCAAAAGTACTGTAGAAAGAATAAATGTCAAGGAGAATGAACAGAGTATCTGAGAGGACTCCAGTGATGGGGAAAACATCGACTTTGGCATGCTCACTTATTGTTCCCTTCCTTTTCTCCATTGTACCACCAATCCATGATCAAGGACTCCGAATAAAGGTCTTTCACCTTCTCCAGGTCACTTTGTCCCTGCTCCATTTCCTTAATTAAAAGAGTCAGATCTTCATTCTGCCAGAATGAGAAGTAAATATATTGTGATATTGTATAAAAGAGTTCAAATTTCAAACATTTCTAACAGAAAACCAACTGTATCAGGAAAAGAAGAATCTGAAGAATTTCATGTATTTCTCATACTATTGCATTTTAATAAACAGCTTTATTGAAGTATAACTCATATAAAATAAACTGAATGCATTTAAAGCGTACCATTTGAATAGTTTTGACATTCATACCTGTAAAATCTTCATTGCAATCAAGATAACCCCAAAAGTTTCCTCAGACCCCCTTGTAAATTTGCTATCTTCCATACCCCCAAACCCCTCTCCCATTCCTAAGCAACTCTCATCTTCCTTCTGTCATTATATATTAGTTTCAACTTTCTAGAATTTTATATAAATGGAATAATCCAGTATATATTCTTTGTCCAGCTTCCTTCACTCATATAATTGTTTTGAGATTGACCCATGTTCCAGCATGAATCAAGAGTTCATTCATCCTTATTGCTAATTAGTATTAGATTGTATAGTGAATACCAAAATTCAGTCACCTGTTGAGGTACATACTTGGGCTGCTTATGAACAAAGCTATAAACATTTGTGTATAGGTCTTTGTATGGACATTTGCTTTCATTTCTATTGAAAAAATATTTATTTTAGTGTGATTCACATTGTCCATTTTATCTTGGTTGATTTCTGGTAGTTTTTGTTTTGTGTGGAAGTGGCCCATTTTTTCCCAAGTTGTCAGATTTATGAATGCAAAGTTGTTTGTTATATTCCTTTTATAATTATTTCGATGGCTATAAGATCTAGTATGATATCCCCTATTTCTAATATTAGTTCTTTGTGTCTGCTCTTTTTGTCTTTGTCAGCCTTCCAAGATGTGTTATCAGTTGAGGTTTTTTTTCAAAGAAACAGCTTTTCATCTCATTGATTTTCTCTATTTTCCGATTTTCAATTTTATTGATTCGTACTGCAATCTGTATTGTTTCCTTCCTTCTTGCTTTGGGTTTATTTTGCCTCTCTTGTTCTAGTTTCTCGAGTTAATAACTCAGATTGTTGATTCAATAACTTTCCTTGTTCCCAACAAACATTTGCTATAAATTTCACCCCCAACACTGTGTTAGCTGTATTCCACATAGTTTGATACACGGTGTTTTTGTCTTCATTTGGTTCTAAGTATTTTTAATTTCCTTTGAGACTTTCTCTTTGACCTATAGATTGTTTAGGACTGTGTTGTTTAAATTCCATGTGTTTAGACATTTTCATACTGTCCTTCTATTATTAATTTCTCATTTGATTCGACTATGGTCAGAAAACTGACTCCATGATTTAAATGCTTTTATTTTATTTTTCTCTGTAAGATTTTATTTTTTTCTTTTTGTTAACTAGGAAAACTTTTTTAAAAATAATAAATTTATTTTTTATTGGTGTTCAATTTGCCAACATACAGAATAACACCCAGTGCTCATCCCGTCAAGTGCCTCCCTCAGTGCCCGCCACCCAGTCACCCTCACCCCCCCGCCCTCCTCCCCTTCCACCACTCCTAGTTCATTTCCCAGAGTTAGGAGTCTTCCATGTTCTGTCTTTTAAGTTTTTATTTAAATTCCAGTTAGTTAACATACAGTGCCATGTTAGCTTCAGGTGTACAATATAGTGAATTCAATACTTCCATACATCACCTGGTGCTCATCACAATATGTGCATTCCTTAATCCCCATCTCCTATTTCACCACCACCACCCACCCCTGCCTTGGGTCACTATTGGTTTGTTCTCTATAGTTAAGAGTCTGTTTCTTGGTTTGCCTCCCTCTCTTTTATCCTCCTTTGTTCATTTGTTTTGTTTCTTAAATTCTACATATGAGTGAAATCTTATTTTTCTCTGACTTATTTCACTTAGCATAACAACACTCTCTAGCTCCATCCATGTCATTTCAAATGGAAAGATTTCATTCTTTTCAATGGCTGAGTAATATTTGTGTTTACATATCACATCTTCCTTATCCATTCATCAGTTGATGGACACTTGAGTTGTTTCCATAATTCAGCTATTGTAGTCAGTGCTTTTAAATTAGCTGTGGTCTGTTTTGTAGCCCATTGTACAGCCCATCTTAATATACTCTGAGAACTAGAAAAAAATTTATATTAAGCTGTTGTGGTGGGGAGTGTTCTACCTGTGACAATTAGATCTTGTTGGTTGACTACAGTGTTTAGATCTTCTCTGTCCTTCTTGATTTTGAATCTAGTAGTTTCTATCAGTTGCTGGGAGGAAAGTGCTGAGGTCGTCTCTAACTATAATTTTGTATTTGTCTATTTCTCCTTTCAGCTCTATTAATTTTTGCTTCAAATATTTTAAAACTGTATTGGTTTATACATACACATTTAGGACTCTTATATATTCCTGGTGGATTGATTCTCTTATTAATATGTAAATTTTATTTGCTGTGAAATTTACTTCATTAGTTATTAATATAGCCAATCCAGATTTTTATTAATATTTATATGGTGTGTCTTTTTCTTTTAAACTTACCTATGTCACTGTACTTGATATGAGTTCTTGTATTTAGCATATAACTCAGTCATGTTTTTTTTCAGTCATGTTCTTTTATCCACTCTGCCAATATCTATCTTTTGACTGATGTAATTAGACCATTTACATCTAAAGTAATATTTGGTATGTTAACACTACTGTTACTTTGTTTTCTACTTGTTTAAATGGTTTTGTTCCTCTGTTTGTCTTCCTTCAGGTTACTTGAATTTTTAAAAAATAATTCTATCTTGGTTTATTTGTACTGTTTTTGAGGATATCTCTTTTTATTGTTTTCATAATGGCTTCTCTGGGTATGCACAGCATATGTATGTGTCTTATAATAGTCTACTGGCATTAACACTTTACTACTTCAAGAGAAATATGGAAACCTCACTTTCACTTAGGTTGCTTTACCTTCCTTACTTTTAAATATCACTGTCTTGAGTATAGATAGTGGTATAGTTTTTATTTTAATAATTGAATATGATTTTTAAGTCTCACAAGGAAAAGGATGCTCTATTACATCTACTTATATTTTCACTCTTTCTCCCTTCCTTCATAATGCTCCAAGATTTCTTATTTTATCATTTCCTTTTGCCTGAAGGACTTCCTATAGCCAATATAAGAGTAGGGCTTCTAGCAACAAATTCTTTTAATTTTTATTTGTCTGAGGATATTTTTATTTCCTCTTTATTTCTGAAGGATAGTTTTGTCCAATATAAAATTTGTGGTCGATGATTCTTTTTCTTCCCACACTTGAAAAATATTGTGCCACTTCTTTCCTGGCCTCCTCAGTCAAATCCATTATCAGTTTGGTGTCATTTCTTACAGTCTGTTAAGACTTTTGTTTTTCTCTTTGATTTTCAAATGTTTAACATGGTGTGTCTTGGCATGGATTTCTTTGGGTTTATTTTCTTTGGAGTTTACTCAGCTTCTTCAATTTGTATGTTTGTATCTTTCACCAAATTTGAGGACTTTTCAGTTATTATTTTTCCATGTAGTCTTTCAGCTCCCGTCTCTTTCTTCCCTCTTTGGGGAACTCCAATGATACTGATATTGGATCTTTCATTATTGTCCTATAGGTTCCCATGGTTCTACCTTTTTTTTTAAAATCAATTTTTCTCTCTGTTGTTCAGTTTTGTTGAATTCTATCATCTGGCCTCAAGTTCAATGATAAAATCCAGTCATCTCCACTATCACTACTGAGCCCACCCACTGAGTTTACTTGCTATTATAGCTCTGAGTTCTATAATATCTACTTGGAAATTTTTATGACTCTACATCTTTGCTGAGATTTTCGATTTGCTCCTTTATCTCCAGGTAACTTATAAATGATTGCTGAAGCATTTTTATTATAGGTTAAAATCTTTGTGAGGTAATTCCAGCATCTGATTCATCTACCTCAGTATTAGAGTCATGTGATGGTCTTTTCTTATTCAAGTTGTGATTTTCTTGGTTCTTGAGTAATTTTTCACTGTATACTGAATATTCTGGCTATATTGTGTTTTAAGACTTGGGTCCTATTTTAAAACTTTTTTTTTAGCTTGCAGTAACCCTGTTTAAATTTAGCATGTGGGACTTCGTCCTACTTTTGTGGGCTGTTACTCCAATAGGCAGTTTAATTTTCAGAGCCCTCTTGATATTATTTTGGTCTTCTTTATTAATCTGGTGTTACTGGAGCTCCCATTGGCCCCTGCTGGTGTTGTCTGAGCAGGCAGAAGGAGTTTCCCTAGTCAGACTGCCAGATGTTTCTTGGTGCCTCTACTGCTGTCTTCTGGGTGTCCTATGTCACTGGGTGATGTAGGATGATCTCTGTCTTACATTGGAATAGAGTTTTCCTGGAATGGACCATTAGCTTTGACTGGGTCCCTCTTGCCTGTTCTTTGGTGTCTCTGTGCAGAGAAGAGTCTCAGGTCTGTGGGGGGAAAAGAGGCTTCCCAGGCTGGGCCACTTGTGGCTGTGTCTCTTTGGCTTGTCCTACCCACCTACCCCAGTGAACCTATTTTTCTAGTATACTTTTTATATGTTTGGAGACTCTCATAGTTAAATTTCACTTTCAGTTGGGCACAACTGTGTGTGCAGTGCTTTTTTTCCAGTTATTTTCATCAAGGCAAGCTGCTACAGTGTCAAGAGTTCAAGAATTAGGAGTTCAGCTCTCTTTTTGTGGGACAGTAATCTCTACTTTGTTCACAGAGGGAGTTCTTAAGGGTAGGGAGTAAGAGTACTGAGTAGCCCCAGAAAGCACTGCCCCTTTGGTCTTATTGATGCTGGACAGGGGTGGAAGATTAGCTCTCCACTCAGAGAGGACTACAGTGGGGGTTACTTCCCTTTCACACTTCAATTATTTTTATTATATGGGGTGTTAATGGAGGCTCAGCTCCCCATCAACCCTCACTGCCATCAGGGATGGGGGTACTGTGGAGTGTTGCCTATCTGCAGCTCACACTTCCTTTATCATTTTCACTGATGCTGAGTGTTTGTAGAAGTTCATCTCCTCGCTGAATCCTGTTGAAATAAGGGATGTCGTGAAGCACAGCACTGTCTAGACTGTCTTCATATTGCCTTGCTAAGTCTTAGAGCTTTCTGGTGGGATAAAGGCCCAGTGTGCCACTGGACTCCATGGTGGGAAAATCAGAGCACTTCTACCATCTACTGGAGAGGGAATGGACAATAAACTTCCCTCTCATTCTCTGATACTATCCTAGCACAGAATTTAGAGTACCATCTACTCTGTCTAGTGGGATTTGGAGGATCAGCTTTCCATCCATCCCTCCTCACACTACTCCAGCAGTGAGGGATGGAAGATTAGTTGTCTGGTCAGCCCTACTGATACCACCTTGCAGAGGGATGAGAGCACCATTGCTTGCTTCCATGGAAGTGTGGAAGACCAGCTCTTTGTTCAGCTCCACTCAAATTGCAGGGTAAGGAGGGCAGTTTTTCCATTATTGTATGGCTGAATTATGCAAGTACTGCAAAAAAAGTTTCTGTTGTTAGGGCACCTTCTTCTCAGTCCTTTGGAGAATAAGATTTTCTTGGGTCATTTTTTTTTTGGGGGGGGGGGGCAGGGGGTGTGGGTGGTCTTTGTCTGTTAGAGATTTCAAGTTGCAGAGTTCAGCAGTGCCCTATCTGGAATATGTGGAAGGCATTAACAAATCCCACAAGACTTATTGCCATAGATCTCCTTAAGTTTGGAGGTCCCTAGGAATTCTACCTTCTTTTCACCTTTCAGAGCATTCCTATGCTTATTTGTTGTGTTAAATCCAGGATTTTTTTAGATTAAGATATAGAACCTAGGAGAAATGAGACTACACCAGTATTGCAGGAACTGGAAGTCCCTCCAGTAATTTATCTTATAATTAGATTTAAAAAGTAATTTATCTTATAATTAGATTTAAATAGGGGGGAAAAGCCTTACATATCTACCCATGCAGTTACCATGCAGCTATCCATGTGCAGCTATCCATGTGCCGTTATTCTTTGCTTTTCATTCCTTAGTGTAGATATGTATTTCCATCTGGTATGATTTTTTTTCTGCCTAATGTACTTCCTTCAACATTTCTTGTACAGCAGATTTATTGGTGATGAATTCTTTTAGTTTTTGTATATCTTTGAAGTCTTCATTCCACTTCCCTTTTTGAAAGATATTTTCAGTGTATAGATTCTACACTGAGCTTTTTTTTCCCTTTTAGTACTTTAAAAATATCATTCTACTGTTTCTTCACATGCCTTGTTTCTGATGAGAAATATGCTGTCATCCTTATCTGCATTCCATACATAATTTGTCTTTTTTCACCCTATTCTTTAAAGATTTTCTCTTTGTCAATACTTCGGAGAAGTTTAATTCTGATATGACTTGGTATGATTTTCTTCATGTTTCTTGTGGTTGGTGCTCATTGTGTTTGGATCTGTGGGTTTATAGTTTTCAACCAATTCGGAGAATTTATGACATTATTGTTTCAATTTCACATTTATTAGGCTACCTGAATTTGTCCACAGCTCACTTATGCCTTATTTTCTGGGGGCTTGTTTATTGTTTTAATTCTCTTTCTTCTCTGTGCTACATTTTGGATAGTTTCTATTGCTGCTTTACAGTTTACTAGTCTTTTGTTCTGGAGTGTTTTCCTGCTGTTGTTCCTATTCCATGTATTTTTCATCTCATGCATTGTAGTTTTCATCTCTAAAAATTTTGTGTCTTACTTGAATCTTGCATGTCTCTCCCTTTTTGAACATATCAAACACAGCTACAATAACTATTTTAATGCTTTAATATTGAGTCAGCTATGCATATGTTTTAATTTTTCTGTTCACTTTTTCTCGTTATGGACCTGTATTTTCCTGCTTCTTTATGTACCTGGTCCTATTTGATTGGATGTAGAAATTGTCAATTTTATTTTTTTAGGTGATGGATATTTTTGCTTTTTTATAATTATTCTTGGGGTTTGTTCAGGGATGTAGTTAAGTTCCTTAGAAAAGATTTATCCTTTTGGGTCTTGAATTTAAGATTTTCAAGGCAGAACTGGAGCAGCATTTGGTTGCTCATACACCTGAGGCAAGATCCTTCTTTATACTCTACCCAATACCCACAGTATTATGATGTTTTCCAGTCTAGCTGAGGGGGGTAGTCACTATTCCCTGTCCTGTGTAAGCTCAGAAAGGTCATTGTTCCCTCCAATCCTTTCAGATGATTAATCCCCCAGACTCTGGTAGTTTCTTCAAATGTACACACTGATTGGTATTCTGGCTTGTCCTGGATTTAAAGTGACTCCAGAGGACAGAGATTAAGACAAAAAATATTCTCTAGAAAGACATTCTTAAAATGCATATCTTCAGGCCAACACTAGAGGATTGGAGAATAGAATTTTATTTACTTTCTCCTATCAAGTCATTAGAATGAATTCTTTATCAGATGGTCCCATGGATATATAGTCTGAGAAGTAAGGAGACAATTACCTAGGATCTGAATTTTTCTTAAGTTTCCCACAAATGTCTGCAAATAGTGGTTAACAAACTTCAGGTAGGGACCCTCTGGGATGCTTGCTAAAAATACAGATTCCTAAAGTTTGGCAAAATTTGATAATTATTGAATCTGACTGATGGGTATGAGGGGCAAGGGTCCATATATTCTACTTTTGTGTATTTGAAACTCTCTATAATAAAAAGCCTAGAAGAAAAACAAAGTATATTAAGATTCCTGGGCTTCTATGCCTAGAGCCTAATTTAGCAGCTCAGAAGTGTGACCCAGGAATCTGCATTTTCACAAATCCTTTACTTCAGATGGTCCTTGGATCATATTTTGCAGTACATGGTGAAGTGATTTCATTTGGTCAACTTAATTGTCTTTATGGTTACAATTTTCTCAAATAAGGCTTCCAATAGCCTCCAGTCTATAATGCTCAAATAAATGAACACTCTCTTCTCAATTCATTAAGCTCTTACCTGAACAGCCTCTGGAGGACACAGATCCTTGCAGCCAAAATTATAAAAGTGGAACTCTCCCCCAGTCAAAGAAGCAAGCTCTTTCAAAAAGCCATTTGCAATCTCATCATTGTAATTGAAGGAGATGGTGTAAATAGGAATTTTCTGAAAAACTTTGACTTGCTCTATGACCATTTCAGGTGGCTGAAATGATACATTTTGAGGGGGGAAAAGGCAGATGGAAAGAGAGAGAGGAAGAGAAAGAAAAATAAGATGTGAAAATCCTTAGTATTTGCTAGAAATAGATTCTCAACTAGTAATTCCTTATACATTGATGAGTGGCTTCGTGGAAAGGTGTCAATTCAATTCAATAAACAAAGCAAACACTGCCAGATGGTGAGAGTATGATAAAGACCAATGACTCAGCCCTTGCCTCTGAGGGCTCACAATTTGATGTAGAAAAGAATCTGAAAGAGAGATATGACTAACCAAATCATTCAATTTTAGGTGCACCCAAACCTAGAGTTCATGTTTTTAAAGTGCTGGGATATACTTTAGAGCACTGGAAGTATCAGGGTAGAACATCCTGGCTATTGGAATTCTACAGGGTAGGGCTACTGGATCTCAATGTGGCTTCCAAAGCATCTACTTGAAAAGAAGATTTTCCAGCTTCATACAGGCCACGGTCAATGTGTCTCCCACAGAGTGAAAGAAGAGATAGTTATGAGGGCTCCATGTGCTAGGCGCTCTGTTGGGAGTTTAACATGGCAGTTAATCCTCACAACCACCCTGTGAGGTAGTGTTAGAAAGACAGGTAATTGCCTACTAATATAAATTCCTTTCATCCTTTTTTACTGGCAGCAACCTGGTTTTCTTTTCATGACAGCAATGTGCCCAGTTTAAAACAAACAAACAAACATACACATAAAAACTCATCTTCTGACACTCTCTTGCAGCTAGAGTTAGCCATGTGACCCAGTTCTGTCTGTTGAGATACAGGCAGAAGTCTCAGGTCAGATATTCCTTTTCTCTACTAAAAAGACAAATATTTAACAACAACAACAAAACCTAATGTTCTTCCCCTTTCCATTCCCGCTCACCCTTGGAAAATGGACACTGCCTAGATGTGGAACAGCCACCTTGCAGCCAGGAGGGCAGAAATTATAAACACAGATGGTGGAGAATGAACACACACACAAAAAGCTGTTTTTTGGAGACATCCTTGAATAGCTGTAGAAGCTAGACTACCTACTGCTGGGATTCTTATCCATAGAAATATAAATCTTTCCATGTTTCAGCCATCATTTGCTCTTCTGCTTTTCTTCCCAGTAATATGCAAATCTAACGTGGCCCCACAGACAGAAGGAGAAATTGAGATTCAGAAGAATTCAGTGTCCTAGGACCATCAAGCTCTTAAGTGGTAACACTGGAATTCAAAGCCAACTTTTAGTATTAGAAGCAATGCCAGACTGTTCATTCCTCTCATTTGGTCTCTTGGTAAGGACTGACTCTCAGGTTATGTTCTATTATCAGACCCTCAGGAAAGATGAACTGATGAGTTCTCCTGCCATCTCTCCACCACACTACCACAGTCCTGCTGAGAACCTTCAGAAACGGCCTCCGATGGTCCTGCCCCCACTTCCTCTGCATTTCTCAGTGCCAGGAGTCCCTCTTTGATTGACCCAACTTGCTGGCTCCTTCAGCCAATTTGCATTCTCCACTTCCAGTTTCTACATTTGGCCTTTAACCCTTCCCTGTATTTGTCTTATGCGCTCTGGGAAGGCAGAGTGAAAAGGGAGAGAGGACTCGACACACCACTGGCTGGCCTTGGGCAGCTAATACATTGCCCAGTAAGGTGGCTGGTTAAGTGGTCTGATCTCATTCTAGCCACGGCTTACATACAGCCTCAGTCTCTGTGTCTGGCTCCAGCACTGAGCCTGCCCCTTGCCCATTAAGTCCACCTCCACCTCTCATTTTTTTTCTCTCCTCTCCCCTCTGGCCATCAGCTGGTTTCTAATCAAACAGTAACCTAACCAAGCTGACCACATCCCTGTTGACAAAAGCAAACACAGAGCAAAGCCCTCTCTGCTGCCTCCCCTTCCTTCAGCCTGGCTTCCATTTCTGAGTACCTATTATGTATCAAGCACTAAGAGCTCTGCCTCTGCTCTCTGCCTGCACCCTCCCTATGACCCTCTGTGGTGGGTACTGTTGTTGTCCTCATTTCTTACCAGGGAATCGTGGCCATTGCCCCTGATACCAGACTGGAGATGCTAGCTCTAAATTCTGTTAATTTTATAGTGTTTTAGCTAAGAACTATTCCTATACTGACTTACAGCTAAGATATTTGGGAAGGGAAAGAAATTAACACTGATTTAGTAATGACTGTGGGTGCCAGGTACTGTGGGCAGCATTTTCATCTTTTAAAATGCTACCTGACATTATTTCATTTATTTATTTGAACATGCCTATCTCCCTATAAAACACAGGCTTTGCTAAAGACAGGTACTTTGTTCATCTTGCTTACCACTGTATTCCAGACTGATAGTGCCTGGCCTATAAAAGATGCTCAGTAACTGTAGAATGCATTCATGGGAGCATCATCTCATTTACTCAAAGCAACCCTGTGAGTAGGGAGTATTAGCTTTAAGCCACAGATGAGGAAATTCACAGTAGAGGACTTGCCCAAGGTCATTCTGATGGGCAGTGCTGGGGGTGAGCTTCCAACCCAGGTCTCTGGCTCCAAAGCCATTTCCATCATTGCATAAAGCTAAAGAGGGTACAGGCAGGAGAAAGTCTGTTAGTATAATGTGGTGAGCTCCCCACCTGCACTCAGCCTCAGGTAATATTTGCTAACCTGGTATGATGTTCTAGTACCAGGTATGGTGTTAGAGAGCTAGGCAGAGGGTTGGGGTGCACCTTGACTCCAGAAAGAGCTCTATCCCTGCAGTGGAAAATAGCCATTGACCTCCTGCCTGGACCCCACCCAAGGATTCCTCTCCCTGGTTTATCCCCTCACAGCTTTAAGATGAGACTCAGAATATGGAAGCAAACCTTTTACCACAGCAGCCCCTTGGACCCTGACTCCTCCCAGCCACTTACTCTATTAGCTCTGCTATAGAGTGTAGTGGGCCTCCTCCTTGTGTGAGTCCTGTATCACATAGGGGAAACATTTCTCAGCTCTGGACTCCTCCGTATGTTCCCCCATAGAAGTCCCTTCAATACCGAAATGAGGCCAAGCAGCATACCTGAGAGACTCTTGTCAGTACTCTTGTCGGAATCTAAACAGATGTGCAGCCAGAGGACCCTTTCACCAATAATGTCAACTTGGGGTGGCAAGAAAGGCAAGGATGGTCCTCCTAACTGCCTGATGAAGGCCTGTTTCTGCAGGTGGCTCACACTGTACCCACCCCTTGCACACCTCATTATCAGGTTTTACCCATTCATTTTTGTTTAGAATGGTGCAAGAAACTTTTCTCACTCCCATGTTCTTGATATCTGCCAGGGTAAGTTCCTAACTTCAAAGAAGCCTCAAAATGACTGCAGCCAAAGACTGCACTGGGCTTTGTCCATTCACACCTGGAGATGCCCACAAGGACACATAGCAATTCTACTTTAATAAAGAATTATTATTCTTTATTAGAATTCTTTTAACTTGATTAATTTAAGACTTGTCTTGCTATATTATTCTTCCCTGGACATTTAATAAACAAGCAGTAAGCTGCTATCTATGGAATTAAATCCGGAACAATCATCTCTGTGTGTCCTATCAAGCAGAAAATTCTGCTGAGTATTGGGAACAATAGCACTGGCCTTAACATATTCAGGTCCTACAAAGTCAGTAAAAATTCAAAAAGAAATGTAGATCTAGTGATACATCTTAATGTCCTCCACACAGAACATGAATATCAAATATTCTTTTGCTTTTTGGAGAATCTGAGAGACAATGCAGAAGCAATGGACTGCATGTGAGAAAAGGCAGCTATGAACACAAAATGCCTACGTAGGATTTAGAAATTACTGTTCAGGTGGCCTGCATTGTTCCGATTCCAATTATCATCTGTATCCATAGTTCTTGATCTTTAAGTGGACAGGCCTTCCAGTGAAAGCTAGGGAGGGCTCTTCTCCCCCAGAGAAATGTACAAGTACATTTTGTACACACTCTGGGGAGATTCTAGACCCTTAGAAGTACATGGTGGAAGTGGATTAAGAATCCTTCCCAATACACCCCTAACAGGAGTGTTACTTGGTCCATCCCTTCTGGGGACTATTTGGCAGTATCTATCAAAATGTATACCTTTGGACTATCTACTTCTCAGAATTTATACTACAGATATACATATGCAAAACATGTGTGCACAGTTACTTTTGCAACACAGTGTAAAACAGAAAGACTGAAAACAACCTCAACATCCATCTCCAGGAATACTAGACAGCTGTAAAAAAAAAATGAGGAAGCTCTTTATATATTAAGCAATTTCCAAGGCATGTTGTTTTATTAATAAAGGTGCAGAATCATGTGTATAATACACTACCATTGATATATTTATAAAAGGGAGTATATGTAAATACATTTCTGCTTGCATAACAATCTCTGAAAGAAGATACAAGAAACTGGTAGCATACATTGCCTCTTAGCTAGTGAACAGGAGGTTGGAGGGAGAATTTTCTCTGCATACCCTTTTGTACTTCCCTAATTTAAATCATGTGAATATATTACTCTTCAAAAATAAAATAAACAAAATTAATTTCTAAGACATTATATTAGACATTATATTAAATCTATGTAATGGAATATGATGCAGTCATTGAGAATGATGTTTTGGAAGAATTTCTCATGACTTGCAAAAATATATATATATTAGATGAAACAAGGCATAACACAAAATTGAATTATGACTAAGTTAAACTTTCTTCTTTTTTTATGCTTATATGCTTATCTATATTTTCTAAATTGCCTATAGTGCAAACAGTAAAATCTGTAAGTTTATTAAAAAGGAAAAGACTGCTTGTCCAGATGGCTTTCAGATTGGAATCTCTAGCTCCCATCTTCCCCAAACACTGGCCCCACATTTCTAGGGCCTTCCGGTCATTCCTAGACCACAGGTGCTCAAACTGGACTTCCTCCACCAGCAATTCCCAAGCTTGTTCCTTCTTTAAATTTAAATTTAAGTCAGTTACTAACATAATTATTATAAACCAGAAAATGAGTCACCATGATTCCTTTCTCTCTTGCTCCCATCTTTTCCTCATTCTGTCCTCCTCTGCTCTCAAACTGGTCACCAAGTCCTTTGATGCTACTCTATTATCTCATCTCTGAGGAGAATCCTCTCCTACATTTCTGTTTCCTACCTGAGGCAGGCCCTCACCGGCTCCCATCAAGATTTAGTCTTTCCCTTGCACTGCTGAGGCACATTCCTAAAATACAAGTGAATGGGACCACCTGACCTGCTGAGCCCCCACCCACCCTCTGTGGTAAAGCCCACCTACTTTTTCCAGGTGGCCGTCAAGGACAATCTCCCCCAACCAAACTTTCCAGCCTCAGCCCTGACACTCTTCCAACACTGCCCTTGCTCTCAGATTGTTTCTCTGCGCAATCCACAGAGTTCCACACCTCTGTTCCTTCTGCCCAGAATATCAGTAATCTCTGTCTAGAAAATTCCTTCTCCTCTTTCCAGCTCAAATTTCTCCTCCTCAGTGGAACCTTCCCCAGCCTTCTCTCCATCTTGTACAGCAGAATTCATCTTTCTGCTCCCAGACATCTCACAGCATAACAACCCCGCACCCTGTGTCAGATCAGAATTAACCACATATGTCTAAGCATATCTTCCAAAGTGTAAGTGTCCCCAAGGCAGGGGTAAAATACTATTCACGTTTGTAGCCTCAAACCTTGGCACCACACATGGAACATAAGCAAGACACAATAAACTGTTTTTGAATAGAAAGCCCAGTGAAGTTGATAAAAAAAATCTTTCCAAATAAAATTTCACTTTACATATAACTTCTTTGTCATAGATATAATGCCATAATAAAATCTAGTTGCTTTACTATTTAAGCCCTGGCCCATTTGACGCAGGATATTTTACAATATTTGCCTAGCACTCTTCACGTGCAAACACTTCACAATGAAGGATGCAAGTTGATACTAATTCACTTTAGCGGTTAATTTACATTGTACTGGCCTGCAAATCCGTATGTTTATTTAATGCCCAGAGCATTAGTCTTTCATTCACAAAGCTCAAAAGAAGATGAACAGACTCCGCTAAAACTTTTCAAATATTTTCCAGTCAGGCTAAGCAAAACAAAGAACATTTCACTAGAAAGGCATGCTTTTGTTTAAATGATTACTAAGTTAAAATTAGGGGTAAAACCAAGGACATTGTGCAGTGACATGTTTAGATTTGGAGTCCCCAAAGGAAAAAAATCAAAAAGAATCTCCTCACTCTTAGTTTGTAATAAAATATAAACCAGACCTCAATGGAAAGTGGATATCTCCTTTCATGGGGTTGGTCTCCAGGCCTGTGGGTGTGTGGCGTATGAACCAGACAACACTTGGCTGTCACATAAATTTTCCTCTGCATTTCGGCAGACAAAGGAATTCCTCGTTGTATTTTGTCACCTTAGTTCTGGGTCCCTAAGCCAAGGAAACATCCCTCAAAAGCTTTTCAAGCTGTTTCAAGCAGCTGAAAAAGGTCTCTCAAACCCATTCTCGGCATTTACTTTCAGGATATTGGTGAATCCCTCTTTCTTCCCAACTTTGGTAAGTACCTGATCAGGTCTCCCATCTGTCAAAAGGTAGATTACTTGTGTTTCTTTATCAGCAAAAGCAATTTGCAAGGCATGCAGGGTGTTTGTGGAACTTCCGATCTACAAAGGAGAGAGAGAGAGAGAGAGAGACTAAGCACATCCTGAATCTCAAAAAAGATCTCACAAATAAGTGCTATTTATTTTCTGCTTCCAATGAAAGAAAGAAAAATACCTGTGAAATAAAAGATAAAATAATATTGGGCTAATAATCTAAACTCAGTAATTCCCAGGAGCCAAATCCCTGGGTGTGCCATAAAAACCTCTATCCAGACAATTCCAGGATTGCTAGAAGCCAGGACTATGGATTTCCTGTCATGACGACACAGCTCTTAATGCAACTTTATCTTTGTGTGTTTATGTGTGAGGCACTAACTCAGTTACTGTTCATTCGGCTGTCAACACGGCTTAAACATAGAGTCTGATTACAAGC
Source organism: Canis aureus (assembly GCF_053574225.1). Lineage (NCBI taxonomy): Eukaryota > Metazoa > Chordata > Mammalia > Carnivora > Canidae > Canis > Canis aureus. Next base: position 47,229,253 of record NC_135621.1, read on the forward strand.
CTGGCAGGGCACACCAGGATTTATTCAAACATAAGCATGGTAACATCAGCAATCTGGAGTAGAGCAAAGAAACTCTAAGTTTTTCAAACTCCTGCAGTTTCTGCCCAAGGATACGGAGCACTGTCAAGAGTGTTACTGCCAAACTTGTAACAAGAAGAAGCCAGACGATCAACAAGTAAATGCCTTTTGTTTTGCTCATCAGAGTGCTCAGATAACAGGGCAATTCACCTACCCCAAATTGTGAGAACAGACAGACACCTGCAAAGACCAGTGAGATGCAAGCCCTGGCTTCTGGGATGATATGCAGCAGATAGATACTAGTAAGAAGAGTTGGGCTGGGGTGGTTGAGGAAGTGGTAGAGGCTAGCCAGGTATATACTGGTGAGAAGGTAAAGGTCCATGGGCCACAGATCTAAGGAAATCTGCACCCTCTTGAAGGCTTATTGCCACAAAGGCCACAGGGTGCTCACAGAAAAGACTGGCCCAAAAAAGTCTTCATGGTGCAGAACTGGGGGAGAGGAACAAGGACACAAGGGACCCTCATCCTCTATCTCACCCTCAGAACAAAAGCCCTTATGTGTGAATGTGTGTAGTGGGGGGGAGAGGAGGGTAACACAGTCACCCTTAGGGCACTGGTGAAAATCCAGGACAGCAGAGGGAAGGGAAGGGGAAAAAACTAAGCCATCCACTCCTGGAGAAGAAGCCGGCCTAGGTGTCAGGCTCCAAACTCCTGGGAGGGACACACCCTGAAGCCTCCAGGAGACCAGGCCATCTAAGATGAAGGCTCATTCAGAGAACACCCACTCCTGCACTCCCCTATGAACACTGAGTGGCAGGAAACTTATAAGAGACAGACTCTCCTGGCAGCCCAATGTGAGTTGAAAATGACAATCTGAGGGTGGAGCAGACACTGAAGAACGGGTCTTTAGCACATCATCTCCCACCGTAACCCCAAGTACCACCACAGGAATATGATGGGCACAGTGTGCAAAAGGTAATGGTAATAGACCAACCTCAAACCTAGCCCGACTCTGGATTAGATTAACTATACCCCTCTACCCTCCAAAAGAAAGTTATGCTCATTTCCAGACATAAATAATATTTACCTCAGTCTCTATATACTATACATGATGTCCAACTTCTAACAACAACAACAACAAAGCATACTAAAAAGACAAAAACCCAACATATTGCTATGATACAAAAGCACTCATCAGAAACAAATTCAGATAGGAAACAGAGGCTGAAAATGTTTGAAAGAAGATTTTTTATTTATTTTATTATTTTTATTTTTATTTATTTTTTTTATTGGACTTCAATTTGCCAACATACAGCGTAACACCCAGTGCTCATCCCATCAAGTGCCCCCCTCAGTGCCCATCACCCAGTCACCTCCACCCCCCGCCCACCTCCCTTTCCACCACCCCTTGTTCGTTTCCCAGAGTTAGGAGTCTCTCATGTTCTGTCTCCTTTTCTGATATTTCCCACTCATTTCTTCTCCTTTCCCCTTTATTCCCTTTCACTATTTTTTATATTCCCCAAATGAATGAGACCATATAATGTTAGTCCTTCTCCAACTGACTTATTTCACTCAGCCTAATACCCTCCAGTTCCGTCCATGTCAAAGCAAATGGTGGGTATTTGTCGTTTCTAATGGCTTTTTAAAAAACTGTGATTAATACACGAAAAATTCTAATGGCAAAGTTGAACAACACTGAAGGCCAGATGGGAAATTTCAGAGGGATGGAAACCTTAAGAAATAATTGAATGGAAACAGTAAAAATAAAAAACACAGTAATGCAGATGAATACAAAGAGTAAATCAAAATAGAAACAAGCATCAAAGGGCTGTGGGATGATATCAGATGGTCTGACATGTGCATAATTGGGAACACAACAAAGAAAACAGGATAGGAGAAATAACTAAAAAAAAGGAATGGCTGAGAATTTTCCAAAAACAATAACAGATATAAACCCATGGACCCAAGAAGGTCAAGTAGGATCAATAAAATAAAATGCCCTGATACTCCTACCAGGGTGGTGGCAGAGAAGGTGAAGTAGTGAGCCAAGACTCTCATCTTCACCAGAAGTAACAAGTCCCCCCTGCCCAACAGTATCCACTCCTACCCAGCAGTAATGAGGTACTCTACCCCTCAGAATCCAAGTAAGGAAACTGGACTTAACCTCTACGTCTTCCTCACAGTATGCAGCCTTTTGGGTCAAGCCTCTTTCAAATGCATTTAAGGTTTACCTAAGTTATTTCATGAATTGAAAGTTTGTTCCTTTTTATTGATGAGTAGCACCCATCATTGTATAGATGTAAAATTGTTTATCCATTCCCTACTGAAGGATATCTGTCATTTCCCATTTTGAGCATTTATAAATAAAGCTGTTACAAACATTTGGTTACAAGTTTTTGCATGAATATACATAAAAAGCTGTGAAGGGCCTGAGATTTTACCTTACTTGCAAATTAACGTGGGTGCTGGGAGATGATCCAAGCCTCCTGGGGCACTGACAAAGGACTTTACCACTCACAGCAATAGCAGTGGCCAGAACGTCAGGGTTTTGTTGTTTTTGTTTTTTGGGTTTTTTTTTTGTTTTTTTTTTTTTTTGCACCAGTTTCCTGAGCCTCGATTCCCAAAGGGTAATGGGAAGAGGGTTAAGTGACACTTGTACACACAGTAGGTTATGTTAAAGTGGAGGGACCTTGAATATTCTATAATGGACTGTAAGCATGCTTGTTCTTTGCTCTGGAATAAGATATTATCTTTATACTGGATATTAAGCATGCCACCTTTTGCTACTTTCCAAGGCTGTTTGCTATATAGACATCCATGAAAAGAGAGACCAGAAATTCTTGACATAAGGACACAGATTATTGATTTGAAATCATTTCCTCTTTCTTAATGTAGGCTTTTGGTGCATTAAATTCCTTCTCAGTACAGTATTATCTGCATTCCACAAATTTTCATGTTTTGCTTAATTTTCATTAAATTCTATGAAATTTTAAACTTGGTGATTTCCTTTCTGATCAGTGAACTATTCAAAGCCTGTTCTTTAATTTCCAAGTGTTCTGAGATTTTCGTGGTATCTGTTATTGATTTCTAGTTTGATTCCACTACGGTCAGAAAACATCTGTGTGACTCAATATTGTATGATTTCAATTTTTAAAATTTTGTTAAGGGTTGTTTTATGACTCAAGATATGGTCTATTTACGAGACTGTTCAATGTTTGTTAGAAAGGAATATGTATACTATTGGTGGATGGAGCATTCCACAAATGTTAATTAGATACAGTTAGTTGATGGTGGTGTTCAGTTCTTCCAAATCCTTCCTGACTCTTTAGTAGGACTATCAACTGCTAAGAGTAGGGTACTAAAGGCCCCAACTAGAATTGCTATATTTATCATTTCTTTTGACTCCATCAGGTTTTGTCCCATGTATTTTGAAGCTTTCGTATTTGGTGCATACATCTTTAGGATTATTGTCTTCTTTTTTCTAAATTAAAGTATAGCTGACACATAATGGTACATTAGTTTTAGATGTACAACACCATGATTGTACAGGTTTATATGTTATGCTGTGTTCACCAAGAGTGTAGCTAGGATTGTTATCCTCTTGTTGGACTGATCTTTTTATTATTGTTATGTCTCTTGGTAGTTCTCTTTGCTTTAACCTCTACTTTATGTGATATTAACATGGTTACTCCAGATTTTTAAAAGTTAGTGTTTATATATCTTTGCCATCCTTTTACTTTCAACCTGTATTATTTTTGAAGGGAGTTTCTTACCACATACAGTTGGGTCATGTTTTTGTCTACTCTCCAACCTCTGTCGTGTAATTGGCATATTTTAGACCATTTGCATATAATTATAGACATTTAATTAAGTTTCCCATTTTTGTTTTTTGTGTATCTCCTCTGTTTCTCCTATATCTTATTTTTCCTTGCCTTCATAAGGATTATTTGAACATTTTTTAGTGTTCTATCCTGATTTATTTGTAATGTTTTTGAGTGTGTTGCCTTATGTAGTGCTCTTCATGGTTGCTCTAGGTATTTTCTTATGCATATGTGTAACTTATCAGAGCATACTGATACTGATGGTTTAACATTTCGAGTTAAGTGTAAAAACTATCCTTTCCATTTAGTTCCTTGTCGGAAATACTTCCTCTATATTTATTATACACTGTATTAGATGGTGTTAAACTTTTGCTTGAACCATAAAACATGAATAAAGCAACTCATGAGGACGGATTCTCTACCATGTTTACTTCTATATCTACCTGTTCCACCTGCTCTTCTTTTATTTCTGAAGGTTCAAGTTTTCTTCCTATTTGGAGAGCTTCCATTAACTATTCTCTAAGGATATATCTCCCAGCATCAAGTTTTCTTCATTTTCCTTTTCCTTCAACCCTGAGGATATTTTCACCAGAAAGACGATTCATGGCTTACAGTTCTTTTCTTTGAGCACTTGAAAAATATTGTATACTTTCTTCTGTTCTCATGGTTTCAGATGAGAAACTGTTGACATTTGAATTGGTGTTCCTTTATAGTTTATGTGTTATTTCTCTTTGGCTATTTTTAGGATTTTTCTTTGTCTTTAGTTTTCAGAAGATTAAATATAATGTGTCATGGTATGGATTTCTTTGATTTTACCTTGTTTGGAGTTTCCTTAGGTTCTTGAATTATAGTTTTTGCCTTTTCACCAAATCTGGGGAGCATTAGCCATTAGTTCTTTCAATATTTTTTCAGCCCCACACTCTTTTCTAGAATTCTGATGCTATGAATATTACATCTTTTTTACTGTCCCATAGACCTCTAAGGCTCTGTTGGTATTGGTATCAACTGATTGTTCTTCTCATTCAAACATAGATTTCTTGGATCTTGGTATGCTGAGTGATGTTTTTATGTCCTAGACAATTTGGTTACTATGTTAGGAGACTATTTCCATTTAAATGTCATTTAGCGGGCACTCACCCTGTTCAGGTTTAGCATGTTTATTTTAGCCTATGTTTGTGGGCTTTAGTTCCAATGACGATTAAATTTTCCACCCCATGCAATCCTATTCTGGTCTGCTTTGTTCTTCTTGTGCTGCTGGGGCTCCTACTCAGTTCCTATTTGGTGCTGTCTGTAGGAAGCCCAGGAAAGGCACATCTCTAGGCTGTCTAATGGTGCTAGGTGACCTTCTGGGGTATACGAGCAGAAGCTGCTGAGCCTGACTCTATTTATACCACGGAGTTGAGAGCAAGAAGACACAAAGCCTTGCCTTTGTTGTTGTTGCAGTACTGGACTTCCCATTGGTGCCCCAGTTGTGAAGCTGGGACAGTCAGGGACTTTGCTGTTGCTGGCAGGTCACTTTATCTACAGGTGACCTGGTTTTAGAAGTGCCGTGGGCTCTGCTGCTGCCACTGCTATAGTTGTATGGGACCACCTGCCCATACCCCAGGCATGGAGTGCAGTCTGAGACAGCCTGGGATGTTGCTACTGTTGCTGCTGCCAACACATCAGATCACTCATACAGTGCTGTGGCATGGGGGCATGGTTGGCCAAGGACCTTACTGGTGCCATTGTTTCTAGTGGATCAGACTGCCCACAAGACTTGGGTTGTGAAATGGCAACTGGGCAGCTGGAATTTTGTAGCTACCAGCAGACAGACCACTTTATTGGATCTGAGGTGAAGAGCAGGGACTAGGATAGCCATGACTTTCCTACTGTCACTGCTTCCAATGAACTGGACTATGTGCCAGGGCCTGCAGTGTGGAATGGAGTTTGAGGATTCTCACTAGATTACTAGATTTCTGTGGGGTCTACCTTTTCCCAGGATCTTTGGTCAGAGAGGTGTATATATATGACTCTATTCATTTGTTAAAAATCCACAGGTCTGTACACAAAAAAGTGCCGTGTACAAATTAAAATACAATTCAGCTAGGATATGGGGGTGGGGGAAACCAACATACTAATTAGTGACATAACCACACTGAAGTAGTTGGGTAAAAGAGTATCTGACTTACTATCTTTAGAAAATAATTTTTTGGCTAGATACTGTAAGGCTAAATAGAGAAGGAACTATGTGTAAACAGTGCACTCCAGCTCATAAATTTGTTTCTCAGAGTATGGGTTAGAAATTCTGAAACTACTTTATATGTATACTAGCGTTTAAAAAATGAATAAATACATGTAATGAGAATCAGGTTTTTCGCGGGCAAAGAAGTTACAAATAAGCAAATACATCCATTACAAATAAATCCTGTGACTTGAACTGGTACAGCCACTCTGGAAAACTGTGTGGAGGTTCCTCAAAGAGTTAAAAATAGAACTATCCTATGACCCAGCAATTGCCTGCTGGGATTTACCCCAAACATACAGATGCAGTGAAATGGCAGGACACCTGCACCCCAATGTTTCTAGCAGCAATGTCCACAATAGCCACACTGTGGAAGGAGCCTCAGTGTCCATCGAAAGATGAATGGATAAAGAAGATGTGGTCTATGTATACAATGGAATATTACTCAGCCATTAGAAATGACAAATACCCACCATTTGCTTCAACGTGGATAGAACTGGAGGGTATTATGCTGAGTGAAGTAAGTCAATCAGAGGACAAACATTATATGGTCTCATTCATTCAGGGAATACAAAAAATAGTGAAAGGGAATAAAGGAGAAAGGAGAGAAAATAAGTGGGAAATATTAATGAGGGTGACAGAACATGAGAGACTCTTAACTCTGGGAAACGAACAAGAAGTAGTGGAAGGGGAGGTGGGCGGGGGGATGGGGTGACTGGGTGATGGGCACTGAGGGGGGCACTTGACAGGATGAGCACTGGGTGTAATGCTATATGTTGGCAAATCAAAGTCCAATAAAATATATATACATATATATAAAGATTAGAGTTGAAAAAATAAAAGGACTCTCTAGTTGAAAAAAAAAAAAAAAACAAATAAACCCTGTGGCTCTGGATTGGTGTAAGAGGTATTAGTAGGAACTCATGGTTTTATTTTTCTCTTTTAATGAAAATATCAATAAATAGTTATAGGAATATAGATGGGCTATTATACATATATTTCCCATCTCTGTCCACTGACAGGACCTAGAACCAATGAGTCTAGTAGCAGCAATAAGCATATCCAAGTGCCCAGATTTTGGCTTATAAACACCATTCTCTAATAAAAGAAATAAAGGTTCCTTGGAAAAGTGGTAAACTCGAGGGTTGAGGCTGGGAAAATAGAAGATGATCATGAAACATCTCACAGTGCCAGAAAATAAGGAAATATTCAAGGAAAAAAAATAAAGATATATGCAAATGTGAAGGACACACAGGGCAACCTGAAAGAGTTCTCAAAGGCCAAAGTGGGAACAAGTTAGTAACAAAGTAAATAACAATAGTATTGAATTATTATTGAAAGAGTAAATCAATATTCATGAATCCATAATGAAATAAATATATGATTGATGAATAAAAAAAAGAGGGGGAAAGGGAAAACTCTTAGTTACAGAAGAATTCTAACACATAAATATAAAAGGAATAGAGGAACTAGAAAGTCACCATTAGAATAGCACAGTAGCTGTAGAGAAGATCTACCACTGAATGTTAAAATTGGTGGGTAAATGTTTAAGAAACAAAGGATATGGAGCACGTGGGTGACTCAGCAATTGAGCATCTGCCTTTGGCTCAGATCATGATCCTGAGGTCCTGGGATCAAGTTCTGCATCAGGGTCCCCACAGGGAGCCTGCTTCTCCCTCTGCCTATGTCTCTGCCTCTCTCTGTGTCTCTCATGAATAATAAATAAAATCTTTAAAAACAAAACAAAAGCAAAGGATATGTGCATAGCCTCAAAGAATCTCATCCAAAACATATATTATCTATAAGAAGATAAAATAGTAACTTTACAGGGGAGTAACCAGGCAGATGCCACCTTACCCAAGAGATCAAAGTTAATATCACCAGTATTAAGGCATATCAACATCATGTACTATTTGGCATGATGCACTGAGAAGGGCGCATCACTTCTGTGGTAACCCCAAACTAGCCATGGGAAAACATCAGAAAAAAATCAAATTGAAGGACATTTTACAAAACACCCGATCAATACTCTTCAAAAGAGTGTCAAGGTCATGAAAGACGAGGAATCACTTGAGGACATGTTACAGACTGGAAGAGACTGAGGAGACTCTGCCACTAAATGTAATGTGGGGGGATGATGAAAAGAGGTGAAGGGGATTAAGAGGTAGAAACTTACAGTTACCAAATAAATAAGTCATGGGGATGAAAAGTACAGCAGATGGAATACAGTCAATAACACTGTAATGTCATCATATGGTGACAGACAGTGACTGAACTTACTGTGGGGAGCACTGAGTAATGTATAGTATTGTCAAACACTATGTTGTATACCTGAAACTAATATGAAATATTTTAACTATAAATAAATAAAATTAAAAAAAATAAATGCAGTGTGGGACCCTGGATTTAATCTTGGAACAGAACAGTAACATTAGTAGAAAAACTAATGAACTCTAAAGTCTGTGAATGAAGCAATGTGATTTTCTTAGTTTGTTTTTGTTTTGTTTTAAACAGACTTTATTTAAAAAAAAATTTTTTTTTAAGTAGGCTCTAAGCCTAACATGGGGCTCGAATTCAGGATCCCACGATCAAGAATCACGTGCTCTATCAACTGAGCCAGCAAGGTGCCCCCTGTGATTTTCTTAGCTTTGACAAATGAATTATGGTTATGTCAAATGTTAACTTTAGGGAAGCTGGCTGAAGCGCAATACAGGCACCCTCTGTGTTATCTCTGCAACTCTTTTGTAAGATTAAAATGATTTCAAATTAAAAAGTTAAAAAAAAGGGGCAGCCCAGATGGCTCAGTGGTTTAGCGCCGCCTTCAGCCCAGGGCGTGATCCTGGAGACCCAGGATCTAGTCCCATGTTGGGCACCCTGCGTGGAGCCTGCTTCTCCCTCTGCCTGTGTCTCTGCCTCTCTCTCTCTCTTTCTGTGTCTCTCATGAATAAATAAATAAAATCTTAAAAAAAAAAAGTTAAAAAACACACACACAGATAAACTCCTTCAGCATTTGGGCACCAGAAATGTAGCTCAGATGGTAAATAGCATAACTCTCCTCTCTGAGCCCCATCTCAATAGTCTTGTTAATAAGCTCACTGTTCAGGGAATGCTGAAAAGCTAGGAGAAAGCCAAACTGAGAGAATCACAGGAAAGATGGTCAGGAGTTGGTGCCTCTTTTGCACCTGCTCCCTCCTTGCTCCCCAAAAGCCTTGGGCCAGACCCTACCCTCAACCAGTGGGGAGACTCTGCCTCATCTTGTGCTCCTCTGACCTCAGGACTGGCTATGCCTCCTTGGGGAACTACTGCTCCAACACCAGCACATGGCAGTTTCAGAACGCCTGAGTGGTAGTCCTGAATTCACTGTATTGATTCCTGAGCCAAACTAGTCAGAAGAATATGGAGAAATCTGGTCATCTTGAAAATACATTTTGCACATTCAAGCAAGCAAGAGCTTCAATGAAGATTTTTGAAGAGAACAGAATCATACTTTACAAAGAATGATTTGAGTTATATTTTTAGCCATTTAAATGGCTAGTTCTATTCCATTAGTGATTTTTTGTATAAAGCAGTATCCATTAATGTTTTTATCTAATGATATTACATTTATAATATCTTGTCATGACAAACTCTAAATTAGTGGGTTCTGAATGAACAATTACCTATGGTCTATATAAAGAAGGAGCACATATCTCAAGTAATTTCACTGGTTAATCCTAGAAATTTATCAAGTTGGGTATGAATTGAATATTCTTTCCCAGGATAAGGTGGCCAGTTAGATCAAGATTACTTAGAGGCATCATTATTTCCTATAAAACATATTTCTTCCTTTCCCCATTAAAAAAAAAAAAATTCAATCCCAAGGGTAACTCTGGTATATCCTAATGATAGCACAAGAAATATTCAAGGAGCTTCTCTAGCATCCATTTGTGGCTTTTTGGCAAATCTGGGACTCAAAACCCAGGCACCAAACTATTTTGAAGATGTTTGTGATCTGTATCTGACTTATTAAGAAGAGCCCTTAATTTGAATTTGAGCATTTCTCAAATATCTGGAATGCTATGTGGCTCTGGACTCTTTAAAAAATTAAGATAAGGGCAGCCCAGGTGGCTCAGCGGTTTAGCACCACCTTCAGCCCAGGGCACGATCCTGGAGACCCAGTCCCACATCGGGCTCCCTGCATGGAGCCTGCTTCTCCCTCTGCCTGTGTCTCTGCCTCTCTCTCTCTGTGTCTCTCATGAATAAATAAATAAAATCTTTAAAAAAAAATTAAGATAAGTTCAAGACAAGAGAAAATTTAAGGAAAGGAAATTCCTTCCTAGTAGTCTGTGTAAATGCCAAAAGGGGCAGCCTTAAATTTCTCCAAGTACAAGGCAGGCCTGAAGAAATCATTTCACTTTCTCACTGCATCCTGCCGCTGCCCTCTCTCCTTGCTTTTGGTCTCTGCCATTCACACTGTACTGTGTGTTTCCACCAGTGTACTACTTTACAAATAGCAGCAATATATTATTTGAAAAAATGAGGTTTCCAAAAAATCAAATATGAAGGTTTGAATACAAAAAATCAAATTTTGAAATTTATCTTCATAGAGGGGCTGAGATCTGAGCCAAGAGCAGATCTGGAAATGGTGTGTGTGAACAAAGGCTCAACTAAATGTTAAGATAGTGACTAAACTGCTTAGATTAATGTGACCATTGTAAACAAAATAAGTGTGTGAAACCCCTGCCATCTTGGGGCTCAGAATCCTTTCTCAAGACTTTCCATGGCATGAATTAACTCAGCACATGATCAAGTCAGGCTTCTTCCCCCAGATCCAGCCTCCATCTTTCTTACCTGAATGTCTCTAATCCAGGACTGAGCGCCTCTCAAATTATCTTCATTGATTTCAACAAGTTTTTCCTGCCAAGCAACTGCTTGAGCGTCAAACTGCACAAAATTGAATTTCCTTTTATATTTCAGCTGTTCCTGTAAGAGAATTATTATCTAACCATAACACCACTCAGATGGAAGAAAATGTAAAGGTCATAGTTTGATAAATTTTAATCACTATTTAATCACTAATATCTATTTTCAGTGTTGGAAGCTAAAAATTACCTTCAAAAGAGAAAATCTTTTCTAGTACAAAAAATATTTAAATAAAATTTACAGTTTGGAGATCATACTTTTATAAATATATTTATGTGTGAATATATTATATATCACATGTTTGCATAAATTTTTATTTATAATATGATATTAAATGTCTTTAATACTAGCATTGATGGTATACTACATATGCACAGTAAATGCAATCTGCTTAAGGAAGAGAAATCCAAAATGGCATCATCATTTCAGTAATCATGTTTTTGTGAAGGCTATTATTTGGTTACACATCTATTCACTTGCCTTCTACCAGCCTATATTTCTCCAACAGAGGTTTATAAAATTAAAACCTGTATTTTGTATTTGCGAACACTCCCTACCACTATCTTCTGTGGTAACACACACATCAATACACTAATTAGTGACAGTACCAGGACACTCATCTGTAGGTGTGGGGACTAGGAATTAGGAAGCAGTCTGCTTCAGGTCACACAACTCAGAGGCAGCACAGGTGGAGTAGGAACTGGAAGCTTCTAACCATCAGCCTACACCCCTCCCACACATCAGTTCTGTTGCCAGTGCATGCAACACTGTTAATAAATACTGGAAATTAAAATGCTGATCTGAAAAGCATCTGGAAAACAATGGAGATGTGTGCACACCACAGATTTCAGGACAGAGAAAACCTGAAGCAGTGGACACTGAAACTCCCTTAGCAATCCAAGTGTTACAGAAAGGAAGGGTCTGCTTGCAAAGGAGAACTGATGATTCTTCTAACTGGCAAAAGGGAGCTTTTACCTGAGTGCAAACCCTGCCTGTGCACCTCTCATAACCAGTGCAGGTGAAGGCTGCCACAGATGCATTCATGATACAAAGGCCCCTAAATCCATGCATCTGACAGTTCCATCTAACCTGTATAAACTGGATGATCTTATCCTTCACCAAGTCCAGTTTGCTCTTCATTGAGTGAGATGTATCAATGAGGATGTAGATGCAATCATCATGTACTTTTCCAAAGAGGATTTGACTTCTATCCTGTAGCCACTTAATCCTAGGCAGGAAATAGGTTGAAAGTGAATTTTTAGAGCCTGTGGGCAACGTCAGCATCTTCCTAAGCACTTAATAATACATTTACAGAGGCCAAGCTGTGCTGTATTGGTTATGTACAATCTTCTGTGAGTGGATTACTCACTTGGTGGGTTTTCTGTGGAAAATCCTACATTGAGGCTGACTCCCTTGTCACTACCCCCTCCACTTCTCCATCATCAGTCCAAGTACAACAGAACTAGGAAAATCAATAGGACAGAAAAATAAATCCAATATTGGGTTCCAACGCCAAAAAGTAAATTACTTCCTGTTATCTGATAGTCTGAATCCCTCAGCTATGACTTCAGACCATTTGTTCTTTTAACTCTGCTGACTACAGTCAAGTTAGTAATGCCAGCACATTCCTGAAGCATCAGTGAAGCTTATGGACAGTATCAAGCAACCCCAGATCCCTATAATAACTACGCATCAGACAGTTGTATGAGCAGCACTGCTTCTGTGATTGGGACTCAGGCTCCCATAACAGGATATAAATTAAGTTCATAGCCACAGCTGAGACCTGGAGAGGGGCTGGGCAAATGGAAAAAAATACTTGAAACTGAGTTGAGAGTTCACCAAGGCTAGACAACTAGAATTTGTAGGGCAAAATACTAAAGAAGACGTTGCTGCACAGAAGCAGAAAGGGTAGGGAGGGATGGAGTGGGGAGAGAAGGAGAGAGAATGTGCTTTGGCCATCTGCAGAGAATATCCTAAAGATTTTAGCTAAGTAATGGGCTGGGCATGCATGTAAAGAAACTATTAAAGCTAAGGAATGAATTACCATTAAGGAGTAAATAGATCAACATCTGAGCTTACCCAGGCTACTTCATCTTCCAAACAATCAAAATGGGAAAGCCTCCTTAATACATGGGACATCAAGGAGAATCCTCATAAGGGTATTGCCTTATCAGTAGGACCCAATTAGCTCTGGACTAAAGGCTGCCTTAGACCTATGTTAACATAACCTAAAAGCAAGCCATAGATGATCAAAGTGATTACAAGGAACATAACTGCATCACAGAACATGTATCTTAAAAATACAGTAAAATCCAGTACCCAAGAATGTAAAATTTAAATGTCTACATTCCAGTAAAAAAAATTACTAGCCATGCAAAGAAGCAGGAGAATATGACCCAAAACCAGAAGAAAAACAGATCAACAGAAACAGACCCTAAAAAAACACAAATGGTGGAATTAGTAGAAAAGGATGTTACATAACTATTATAAACATAATCCATATGTCCAACAAGGTAAAGTATAAGCAGAACAAGGACAGAAATGGAAAATATAAGAAGAAACTTACAGAGATGTATGATAACCAAAATGAAAAATATACTACATGATATTAACAGACATTAGACACTAGCAGAAGAAAAGATCAGGGAACCTCAAGAAAGACACTGCAATAGAAAGCAATTTAAAATGAAACCAGGGATGCCTGGGTGGCTCAGCGATTGAGCGTCTGCATTTGGCTCAGGGTGTGATCCTGGAGTCCCAAGATTGAGTTCCATGTTGGGCTTCCTGCACGGAGCCTGCTTCTCCCTCTGCATCCTCTCATGAATAAATAAATAAAATCCTTTTTAAAAATGAAACACAGAGGGAAAAAAATGAAACACAGAGAGAAAAAAAAACTAAAAAAATAGAGAATAAACAACCCCTGGAGTAATATCAAGGAGTCTAACACTTGTGTAGAGACTAAGAAAAAGATATTTGGAGATATCTGGAAATATATTTGGAAACAGAAAAAAATATTTGGAGAAGGATGGCCAAATGATTCCAATTTTGATAAAACAATATATCCATATATACAGGCAGCTCAAAGAACCTAAACAGAAGAAAAGTGTGAAAAAAAAACCCCACCAACACACATCATAATATAATTTGAAATCCAATGACAAAGAGAATAAAGCACCCAGAGACAACATAAAAATAATAGAAGACTTTTCATCATAAATCAAGCAAGCCGAAGTACAATGGAGAAATATTTTTAAAGTGCTGAAATATAAAGCTGTAAGCCTACAATTCATTATAAAGCAAAACAAAAAAATCTTCCAAACTAAAAGGAAATTAGTCTTTCAGACTAAAATAGCTGAGGTAATTCATACCAACAGACCTGCATTAGGATCTATACAAAAGAATAAAGAGCCACAGAAATATCAAATATGTGGATAAATGCAAAATACATCAATTCTCATTTTAATACTATTTATATGACAATTGATTATTTATCATGTATTGTGGGCTTGTAGCATATGGAAATAAAGTGTAGTACAACAAAAGAAAAGACAGGAGGAGGAATGAAAGCTGTAAGGTTTTTATGATATAAATGCAGTGAAATATTATTTGAAGGTAGACTGTGGTAAAGATATAAACTATAAATGCTAAAACTGTCATACATACAACAAAACAAAATAAAGAGAGAAAGTTTATAAGCCAATAGTAGAGATAAAATGGAATAAAAAATACTCCAAAAAAAGAAGGTAGAAGAGTAAAAAGGGAACAAAGAACAGGTGAGACAAGAAAACAAAAACAAGATCTTAGATTTAAATCCAAATAATCACATTAAATGGAAATGATCTTAATACTCCAATTAAAAGACAGAGATTAGAAATGGCTATTATCAAATGACAAGAGATAACGAGTGTGGGCCAGGATGTGGAGAAAAGGGAGCCCTCATGCACTATTGGTGGGAATGTAAATTGGTGCAGCCACTGTGGAAAACAGTATATGGAGGTTCCTCAAAAATAAAAAATAGGGGCACCTGGGTGGCTCATTTGGTTAAGTATCTACCTTTGTCTTAGATCATTATCCCAGGGTCCTGGGATCAGGCCCCCACATCAGGCTTCCTGCTCAGCAGAGAGCCTACTTCACCCTCTCCCTCTGTCTCTCACCCCCTTTGTGCTCACTTGCCCTGTCAAATAAATAAATAGAATCTTAAAATAAAAATAGCAGGGGTGATTGGGTGGCACAGTTGGTTAAGCATTCAACACTTGATTTTGGCTCAGGTTCTGATCTCAGGATCATGAGATCAAGCCCTATGTCAGGCTCCATGCTCAGCATGGAGTCTGCTTTAGATTCTCTCTCCTTCTCCCTCTGTCCCTTATGCTTTTGCACACAAACTCTCTCTAAAACAAATACATAAATAACTCTTTAAAAAATTGAAATACCCCACAATTCAACAATTCTGCTTCTGGGTATTTATCCAAAAAAGAAAACACTAATGTGAAAAGATATAGTCACTCCTATGTTCATTGCAGCATTATTTACAATAGCCAAGATACGGAAACAATCTAAGTGTCCATTGACAGATGAATGGATAAAGAAGATGTGGTATACATGTATATGTGCGTGTGTGTGTGTGTGTGTGTGTATATACACACACACACACACACGCACATATACATGTATATATATATGCAGGGGAATATCATTCAGCTATAAAAAAGAGTGAAATCTTGCTATCTTCAACAACATGGATGGATCTTGAAGGCAATATACTAAAGGAGGTAAGTCAGACAGAGGAAGAGAAATATGACTGTCACTTCTCTTATATGTGGAATCTAAAACAAATAAAAATAAAAATAAATTCACAGATACAAAGAACAAACAGATGGGTGGTTGCAAGAGGCAAGGTGGGAAAAATGTGTGAAGGGGACCAAAAGATAAGAAGAAACAAACCAAAAAAAAAAAAAAAAAAAAAAAAACCAACCAGGCGTTGGGAAGGGGATAAATGGTAGCTTTTAGGATCTTCTATCTCTCAACAATTTATAGAACAATGCAACAAAATCAGTAATAATATAGAAGACCAAAACAATACTATCAGACCAACCTGAATTGAGATATTTATAATACACTCTACCCAACAAAAGCAAAATGTGTAGCTTTTCTTCATATTCTGGGCCACAAAACATGTCTCTATAAGAACTGAAATCATATAGTATCTCTCTGTCCATAGTGAAATTAAAAGCTACCAGGAAAATCCACAAATATTTGAGAAATAAACAACATATTTCCAAATAACCTTTGCTCAAAGAAGAAATTATAAGGGAAATTCAAAAATATTTTTAAATTTTTTTTATTGGAATTCAATTTGCCAACATATAGCATATCACCCAGTGCTCATCCTGTCAAATGCCCCTCTCCGTGTCCATTCCTGATCGAAACTCTTCAGAGTGTAGGGATAGAGGGGGCATTCCTCAGCATCTTAAAAGCCATCTATGAAAAGCCCATAGTAAATATCATTCTCAATGGGGAAACACTGGGAGCCTTTCCCCAAACATCAGGAACATGAGAGGGATGTCCACTCTCACCACTGCTATTCAACATAGTACTAGAAGTCCTAGCCTCAGCAATCAGGCAACAAAAAGAAATAAAAGGCATTCAAATTGGCAAAGAAGAAGTCAAACTCTCCCTCTTAGCAGATGACATGATACTGTACATAGAAAACCCAAGACTCCACCCCAAGATTGCTAGAACTCATACAGCAATTTGGCAGTGTGACAGGATACACAATCAATGCCCAGAAATCAGTGGCATTTCTATATTTTTAAGTGAATGGGATGAAATACAACATAATTTGAGAGAAGCAACTAAAGCAATATCAGAAGAAAATAATAAATACTTATATTTAAATAAATAAAAATACTTATATTAGAAAAAATAAATACTTATATTAGAAAGAAATAAATGTCTCATATCAGTGATCTAAGTATCCATCTTAAGAAACTTAAACCCAAAGTAATGAGAAAGAAGGAAATAATAAAGAGTAGAAATCAATGGCACACAAAGGAGAAAACCATGCAGAAAAAAACCCACTGAAACCAAAAGCTAGTTCTTTGAAAAGATCAATAAAATGGATAACCTCCAGCACACTGAAAATAAAGATGACATCAGTTACTAACATCAGTTCTACGTACATGTGAAGAAATTGAATTCATAGTTAAAAACCTTGTGCAGCCTGGGTGGCTCAGCGGTTTAGCGCCTGCCTTCAGCCCAGGGCATGATCCTAGAGTCCCAGGATTGAGTCCCATGTCGGGCTCCCTGCATGGAGCCTGCTTCTCACTCTGCCTGTGTCTCTGTCTCTCTATCTCAGTCTGTGTCTCTCATGAATAAATAAATAAAATCTTTTAAATAAAAAAAAAAAAACCTCCCCACAAAAAAAAATCCAGACCTAGATAGCTTCAGTGATGAATTCTACAAACATTTAATAAAGAGATGGTAAAACTCTCCATAAAGACTTCTGGAAAACAGAAGAAGGGAGAGAATTCCCAACAACTCCTATCACTTGGGGTAGGGGTGGAGAGGGACAAATAGACCTGGCAGGTACCAAGTGCAATGTCTTTTAAACAGTATCCTTTTTCCCACACTGGAAATACAAACTACTCTCCCCAAAAGTCAGCCCCAAAACCATTAGCAGAGAAAACTCCAGACACAAGGATTACTTGTTCTGAGTTACCCATCACCACTAGGGTTTTGAGAAACTGGGGCTCTGAAGAGTTAATATAAGGGCAGACAGGGATCTGTGGTTTGTGATTTTATATCAGAAAACATGGAAAGATGGAAGGAACTCTCATTTTCAAGTGGCTATCGCATGTTGGGTACTAGCCTATACTTATTAGATTTAGTATCTAATCAATCCATACACATTTATAAATGGCATTATTATTCTCATTCTATAAAGGAAAAACTGATGCACAAAGACATTAACTAACTTGTCCAGGGTCACACGGCAAGTGGCAGAGCTGGTACTCTATCTGACCTCAGAGACCATGCACCTAAATGGATTTGGTCTTTGTGGTCTAAAGCTGTCCCCTGGCATCAGGGAAGTGAAAAGCATTAAGGTAGATCATCCTCATGGGGCTGATGCTGAGGTCACAGCATTAGCACACCAAATGCATTAGCATTGGAAGATTTTAAGAACCAGCAAGGTTGAGAGGGATCCTGTGAAGTTATTTTTAGCTACATATATATTATTGCATTGTATTCAAATACTTCACAACATTGTTAACAGTTGCGTTGAAATGTAATATCCAAGAGTACAGAGGACAGGTGTAATACAATCTGCAGTATACTTGTGGCCCACAAAAAATGCAAGACATGAGCAAAAGCATTCCTTAGCCTTTGATACTAATGTGCAAACAACATAACTACACTTTTGTTTGCTGTTTTTAAGAGTCTGCACTGGCATCAAGGCAGCTTGGAATCAGATCCAAAAACTTCCCTTTATGATTAACAAGGCCACCAGCAAGCCATCAGATGGCAACCCTCATTTAACAATGTTAATTGGCTATTTCTCGTGGTGAAGCTTTTATGAGGAGGTCAAGCAGATTTGAATTCCAAGAGATACTAAACAACTTGTACTGTCCTGCAAATATACCAACCTCTTCTGAATCTGGGCAAGGACTGTGTGGATTCTCTCACTGTACCAGGTACATTTCTCCTTGGTAATGCAGACATGGACCAAGCTCCCATCCTTCCAGGGAGCATGGACAAATCTACTGCAGTATTTTGCATGGATTGTCTTCTTGTTGGTCTCCTAAGGAAAAGACAAAGGACAGAAGCCACTCAGACCATTCAAAGAAGTCTCTGGATGGTACCCCATCTCTGCCTTATTATACAGCTCTTGGCACTCACTCCCATGGTAAAATCATTCAACTCTTGTTTCAACAAAACATGTACTGGGCCTGCTCTATATGGAGCCCTGTGTCAGATGTCATGAATGATGGTCAGAAAGACATGTGCAATCCCATCTGTGCTCCAGAGAAGATAATGTTTCCCAAAGGGAGACACTGCATGTGTGTGTGTGTGCATGCGCACACACGCACACACACAGAAAGTTAGCAAGGCAGAGTACTAGATACCCAGCATGCAGTGCTGGTTTGAGACAATAATAACTGGGCAATCTGGCAAAGAAGAAAGAGCCCTCATGGACTAGAGATTCAGGAGGACTATATAGAGGAAGTGGGCCTTGCAAGTCACAAAGAACATCTTTCCATTGTTACTCCCAGCCTCAAATGAAGAAAAGTAGCCAAGAACACCCATTCCACACCTAGAACCCCATACTGGTGCCTCCAAAACTCATCTGAGGACACTGGCTTCCCACATGGAGAGCTCACCCAGCGATTTATGATTTTATCAAGCACAACTCCATGACATCAGCAATACAATCTTCTAGGTACCAGCAATATAATCCATAAACAAAGACCAAAATTCCTGCCTTTCTGGAGCTGATATTACAGAGGAAGAGTCAGATAATAAACACACAACAGGTCAGATGATGACAAGAGCTATGGAAGAGAACAGAGAACAGGAGATGGGAGGATGAAGTTAAAACCTGAAAAAAGCCTTAAAGAGAACGTGAAATATGAGCAGAAATCAGCAGGAACAAATAGTGTGGCTATATAGAGGTCTGGTGAGGGGTCTAAGGGCACAGTAAGTATAGAAGCCCTGAGGTAAGAGTAAGAGTCTGCCTAGCATGTCTGTAGAATTTTAGGAAGGCTGACGTAGTCAAAACAGAGTATGCAAGGGGAAGGAATAAGATGAAGCCAGGGCAGTATAAGGAGGGGAGTCAGAAGCAGACTCCATAGTCTGCTAGCCAATGGAAGTGACTCTGGCTTTTCCTCCAAGTGAAAAAGGAACTACGTAAGGGCTTTACCATGAGAAGTGACACATTAAAAAAAAAAAAAAAAGATATAACTGACAAATAAAATTGCATTACACATACAATATGATTTGATATATAGGCAGCCCAGGTGGCTCGGTGGTTTAGCACCACCTTCAGCCCAGGGCCTGATCCTGGAGACCTGGGATCGAGTTCCACATCAGGCTCCCTGCATGGAGCCTGCTTCTCCCTCTGCCTGTCTCTGCCTCTCTCTGTGTGTGTCTCTCATGAACAAATAAGTAAATAAAATCTTTAAAAACAAAACAATACGATTTGATATATGCACATAGTACAAAGTGATTACCACAATAAATTTAGGTAATGCTTATTACCACACAGTTACAAATTATTTTCTTGTGATGATCTAAGATCTACCCTCTTAGAGAAGTGACACAATTTATAGTTTTAAGTTTTATTTAAAATTTTAAAATTTATAAAAATGTCACTTTAAGGGATACTGTGGTAGGGCGCTTAGGTGGCTCAGCTGACTAAGTGTCCAACTCTCAATTTTAGTCAGGTCTTGATCTCAGGGTTGTGAGTTCAAGCCCCGCATGTTAGGTATGGGGCTGACTTTTAAAAAACAAACAAACAAAGAATACTGTGGTTAATCTGTTGAGAATAGTCTGTAGAGAGTCAATGGCAGAAGCAGGGAGTCAGGAGATCAGTTAGGTGGCATGGACCAGGGATAGTATTGACAATAGTGAGAAGTGGCTGGATTCTAGACATGTTATTTCGAATTAAGGTCATGTTATGAAGACAGGACTGACAGCCTTTACTCAAAGGTCAGCTGTAGGTATGAGAGAAAAGAGAGGACTTAAGAATGACTACAGTTTTCAGCCCAGAGAGCTATAAAAATGGAGTTGCAATGAATTGACAGGAATAAGATTATGGAAGAGCAGCCCAGAAGGGGAAGATCTGATCTGTGTCTGATGTGCTAGGTTCAAGATACCTATCAGACATCCCAGTGACATGGAGTAGTCAGGTGGAAATGAGGGAAGGACTCAGGGCTAGAGATTCAAATGTCAAAGTCATCAGCATGTACACAGTAGTAAAAGCCACAGGACTGAATGAGATCACGTAGAGAATGGGTACAGAGGAGCATTTAGAGACCAGGGATGTGGGAAAGAAGAAACAAAGAACACTGACAAAGAAGAGCTAGTGGGAGAAAAACAGGACAGTGTGTTCTCTGTAAGCAAAAGAAGTTCAAGGAAGTAACCAACTGTTGACAGTAGGTCAAGTAAGAGCAAGACTGAGAACTGACCCCCAGAATTAGCAATTCAGGTATCCCTGGAAAGAGTAGGCGTTGGTGGAGAGGGGGCCTTGCACTCCTAATTGGAGTGCACTCATGATGGCATGGGTGAACTGCAAGACTGGAGAAAGGGAATATATAAAACTATTGAGAAGCTGAATTCTAAAAAGGAGCAGAGGAATGAGGCAAATGAAGCAGAAGCAGAGGTAAATATAGGGGTCAAAAAACTTTTTTGGGGGGGTGTTTTTTGGGAGAGAGAGAGAGAGAGCAAGCAGGAAGTGGGTAGGGGCAGAGGGAGAAAGAATCTCTAGTTCTGAGTGTGGAGCCTAATGCAGGGCTCCATCTCATGACCCTGAGGTCATGATTTCAGCTAAAAACAAGACTTGGACATTTAACCAACTGAGCCACCCAGGTGTCCGCAAAAACTGTACTTTCAAGATGTGAGGAAGAATGCCATGTTTGGTGTTGATGGGAAAGAACCAGAAATGGGGGACAATATTGATGATACAGAATAGAAAGGGGGAGAATGAGTAAATGGGGAACAGGAATCAGTGCACATATTGAGGGATTGGCCTTAGGCAGAAGTGGGGACAATTCAGTCATTCTAGAACAAATGAGGGTAGAACATATAGGCACAAATGCTAGGGAATTTGTAGATATGAAGTGGATATTCATAGCTGTTCACTCCAATGTTCAATGAAATAGGAACAAGGGTCACTTGCTGAGAGTGAGCAAAGAGGAGAAGATATTTGAAGTTTGAAGAGAAAAGAGTAGGTATCTTGGAGAATGAGCATCTGAGTGGATTGGAAAAGCACAGGAGGACCAGTGGGCAGCACAAGAGATCCATGTGAAGTCAGAGGTCAGGAATTTAAAGGGAAGCCAGGCACTGTGGCTGTGTGCTTTCCTCCAGTTTCTTCTGATGCAGTCATCTGCATGGCTAGAAGGTAGAAAAGGCTGAGAGTTGAATTTAACTAGGATTGGGGTTTTACCAGATGAGCACGATAATGTAAGAAAGGAAAAGTAGTTGAGCATGTATGAGAGGAACAAAAGGATATAGAGAGCAGAGTACAAGGAGTAGAAAGAACAAAATGTTTAATTCCAGTGGGGCTGAAAGACTGGCATTAGGGTAGTAAAGGAAATGACCTTAAAACAAGTTGAAAAGTGGGACCTTTGGAATTGATTATGTGGATTATAATGGCAGTGTTATTTGTAATGACAAGGTCAAGGGAATGCCCATGGCAGGAGTGTTAGAGATGAAGTGTAGGAGGAAGTCACTGGAGAAGAAGAGGTTAGAAAAATGAAAGGTCAGGGTGTGGGAAGGGCCATTTTCATGAGATTGACATTAAAAATGGCTGCCAGCCAGAAGCTATAATCTTCAACCTGGGGCTCAAAAGACATCAGTCACAGGAGGTGTTGTGGGTGGTACATCCTGATGACATGGGAAGAGGGAGGGAGAATGATCAAGAAACAGCAATGAGGAATAAGGAGGCTGCCATCTTGCCTTTCCCACCCACAGGTCTAAACGAATGGGAGAGAAACCAGGTCCTCAAGAGAAAACCCAGACAAGCAGGCAAAGGGAACTCTGCTGGCAAGCGATGCTATAATGAGTGTAGTGACAACTTCTAATGCCAGAGGGCACAATGAAGGGAATTTAGGAAGCAAGGAAGAATAGAAAAGGCTCAGAGAAGGGATGTCAGAGCCACACAGAGATAAGAATTGAGAAGTCTGGTGGTGACTGATGTGAACAGGGTTGAAGGGCATGATGAGATCAGTCCTGATGTTCCCAAGACAGGCTCCAGGAGAACCACATTTCAGGCATAACACAAGGATGGAAGGAGGAAGATGTCCTCTCTTTTGTTCACACCATGTTCTTGTCACATGAGAGTTTTCCCTATTCTCAATCCTGTCACATGGCCTTTGTCAACTGTGCTTTATACACTCTCAAATGGAAACACACCAGACCACATGTTACGTGAATACAGGTGTCAGAATGGGAAAAGCACAGCATGAGGGCCCAGCAGATAGGAGTTCAAACGCTTCAATCTCATAGCCTAACTTCTCGGAGGCCCGGCGACTTTGTCTTCTTGTGCGTGCTAGGAAAACACATATATTCACCTTATGTATAAAGCACAAAGGCATTCCATGAATGCTCATTTCGGATTCACAATGTCTGCAATTAAAAAAAGAAGGAAGATAACATCTACTGGGTATCTCCCAAGTGCCAGACACTGTGCTCAGACATGCATTTTTAAATTTGGATGTTATACCACTCATTTTACAGATGTAGAAAGAAAGACTCAAACAGTTAAATTATTTGCTCAACATCTCATAATTAGTAACTGGAGAAGTAGCATTTATAGCCAGGTCTTCTTACTCCAAATCCAGACCACATGGCCTGGCACCTAAGCTCAATAAGTATTGGTTAGGGGGATAAATGGTGAGACTAGAGTGGGTTTGTAAACATCAAGGCTAGCTTTGTGCACAAGCAGCATAAGCACTTATGAATGCAATGTGATTTAATGGATGCCCCCAAATATCAAGTTACTAGACTTTGCCTGAAATACATTTTTGTGTCCTCCTCATACCTGCTTATCTATCTTAGAAGTACCACACAGGAAAGCCTTTTTAGTTACTTATTTCTCAGTGTAAACAAGTTTGCTGGATCCATCCCTACAAATCAGTTTTTATAGGTAAACATTTAGGGGGTCCTGCCCAGTGGGAGTCTGAGGGGAGCCCTAAATAATCAACTTATATCACAGCTTCAGTTACTCTCTCACACACACACACATCACAATTTTAGGTGTAAATCCAACTTCAGCTATGTAGTCCCAAATGCTGAAAATAAAATTGTCCCTTTTTCATCAATATTTGTGAACGAAGACAGTTGTACACTTTTCAACTTCTACTATGCTATTTTTTAGCAACAGAAATTTGAGGTAAAATTCCCCATGTATGACCCAGACTCTTCAAACTGTCCCTGTAAGATTTCACTCAAAATTGTCAAGAAAGAGTAAGGAGAAATCAGTTTTAGAGATGGACTTGAATCTACCACATTGTCACCAGCTCACAGTAAGCTATGTTTAAATTGACAGGGATTGATGTTTTTAAATATTCAGGGCCTGATGTATTTTAAAAATGAAAATCTATTTACCTGTGATTTCCTGAACTAATAACATTACTGAATAATGACTACAAAATCAGAGAACTGTGCTGGGGGAGGAAACCCACAAATGAGATTTCCCTGCAACGTAGCAATTACTCTGTATCCTAGTACATAAGCTAGGAAACAAGTCTTTGTTAATTCTGCACTTTTCTTCTTCTTCTTCTTTTTTATTATTATTTTTTTGAGAGAGAAAGAATATGAGTGGAGAGGGAGAGAAAGAATTTCAAGCAGGCTCCATACTCGGCACGGAGCCCAATGCAGGGCTCGATCTCACAACCCAGAGATCATGACCCCTGAGCTGAAATCGAGTCAGATATTTAACCAACTGAGCCACCCAGGTGCCTCAATTCTGCATTTTTTTCCATCCAATTTTTAAGTCTTCCTCCTTGTAGTTCATTGCAAACACATGGCAATAAGAGGGCTAAAACACCACATCGTGTGGCTAACATAGCCCCCAAGGAAGGAGCCCTTTCTCAGGAGGACCTGCTGAGTCCAGTGGCCAGCCAGCCTAAGGAATGGCAAAGAGACTGGAGTTTCACCTCTGCAGGATGGACTGAAATCTCAGTGGTGATCGAGACATTGAATTGGAGACTTAGAGAACACAGACAGTGACAGTATATCGGAGAATCCTGATTGCCTCTCCAGTAGTCTCTGCTGGGCTGCCCTGACTGGCACATGTACTATGCTGATCACATTTTGGTTTTCACTTCACAGTATATACCTGGGCCTTTAGTACTTCTAAAAGAGCTTTCCTTTGGTTTTATAAATTTAGAACATTCATTTTATCCTGGTTTTGTTTCATATTGTGATACTTTTTAGTCTTTCCATAATTCTAAACTCTTGATAACCTTTGGAGTACCATATACACATCAGTGTTTCTTAGAGTATGGCCTCTGGGCCAGCAGCTTCAGCATCACCTGGGCTCACCACAAAACCACTGCCTCACAGATGCTAAAGTTTAGGAGCCACTCATTCATTATCCTTCAGTCATGACCCAGAGTCAGGCACTTTGGCAAGCTGTATTCCTTCCAGACCCCACTGACACAATGAAACTCAACCTTTGGAAAGTTTTCAATATACACCTTTCCAGTGCTATAATCCTTTAGAGAATTTGATTTCATATTTATTGGGGATCCACTAGATGCTAGCTGGTAGTCGCTAGATTAACGCATCTTTAAGAGAGTGACAATACAAGAGGACTATAGAAATGTCTGCTTGGGGCATCTTCACCAGCAGTTTCTCTCTTCCATTCAATATTGGGAAACAAAGAGCTTCTCTTTTGACAAGACTGAGTAATTCTGAGACTCATAATGCCTGCATTTCTACAAACTCAGCTCCTGGCTTAATAATCATATGATTATTGTATAATCCACTTATATTCAGAATCTACTCCCACAAGTACCATTCAGAGAAGTGCAGGATGGGAAACACAAGGGTATCTTCCTTCAGGGAAACCCAAGCTGGTTTTCCTCCCCACTGCCTTTCAACCTTAGTCCTGATCTGGGTTCTGATCTGAGGGAGGCCTTACCTACCCATGGCATCAAGGGAAGCCACTGCCCTACCCAGGTGTTAACTTCACTTACCGCACTGGTCTGAACGGATTCATTCTCTGGTTTGGCTCTTACATCAATGACCCCATCAGCATGGCGAAAGGAGCAGTCAGCAAGGATGTCAAAAAAAGATAGCTTCTGGGCCTTCAAGCCATATTTCTGAAGCCACTTCTTGGAGTCCCAGGCATCCTCTGGGTTTGACTTATTCTTGACAGAGGTTGCTCCTGATTCTATTTTTGGAATTACAGTTCATCAGTACCATTCATATTCTATAAGCCATTTGTACTGCATCCTCAATATTTACTGAGCTGGAACATGTTCTTTGCCAGATCACATTCATTTCAGGAAGCATGCTTTCCAAACCAGGACTGGCAAAGACTTAGTTCACAGGGACTGGAAGGTAGGAATCTACTGCTTTTCATCTCACTTCCTCTTCTATCTAAGTTGCCTACCCCATGTGTCTATGGAGATGGCTGACAGACCAAGGCCATGTGCCAGGAGAGCATTAAATTTATGGTCAGGAGCTTTGGGTTCAAGTCATGGCTTTACCACTTATGGCTTGGCTAAGTTGCTCAAACTTGGGTGAGTCACAGCACTTAGCCTCTGAGCTTCAGCAGAACTCTTTACCTGCAGATCGAAGATAGCATCTGCTTGGCCTTCCTAAGTGTGTTGAAGTGATTCAACGAGAGAAGTCACGTGAAAGTGCTTTGTGGGGAGTGGGGACGAGAATTACAGGCATGGAATCTGTGTTGAGGTAGAAGTCAGTGAACCAGAGAAGGCTGGCAGGCTGCCTCCCCAGAACTCTGCTGTTAGCTTTGGTGAATTTATTCTGATTCAGAGCCTGACCCTCAACTCAGCAGGCTCAGAAACCTCCTATAGTCAGCTTAAGAACCTAGAGCTGCATCTATAACTTACCTTAGTCTGGCTCGCAGGTTAAAGTACAACCCAGAAACCTAATTGCCCAAATCTTCCCAGCCCTCAGCACATTCCCTTGGCATGTTCCAAAGGTAATCTATACTCTCTTTAAGTGGGAGGAGGTGCTATGTTAGCTGAGCAGATCACCATACAACAGAAAAGTATTCCCCTAGGTGCTCAAACCACTAGTGCCACCTAGAGAAGACAGAAGTATCAGGGGCGGGCGGGGGAGCATAGACAACTGGGGTGAGCAAATCTGAAGCTGAGAAGGAGGCACTGGTATCTGAAGTGGGCTAGCACTGGCCCATGGGAGCTAACAGTATAACTTTCCTCCCAACTCCATGCTCCTTGGTGGCACAGTGTGCGGTAGCACACTGGTAGGGTAAAATTGACCATGCTGGGAGTATTTACAGAATCTGGAAATCAGAGCTTTTTTATTCCAGTGAGTGGACTGGCAAACATTTATCTCAATCCACTGGAAGGAAGGCAGAAAGGACTCTGAGCTTTTTTGCCCCACTGAGACCAGCAGAGCTCTAGGAGGACCAGCAGGGTAGGCTGGAAAAGAGGTGTTGTTTTTTTTGTTTTTTTTTTAATAACATGTACTACTGCAAATTAGGTCTACCAGCCCTATAAAGTTTATTTCCACTTAGATAAGCAGTTCTCCGCCCTGCATATTGGAAATTCTCTGAGTTTTTAAAAATACTGATGCATAGGCCCTATCCATTAGATTCTGCTTTAATTGGTCTAGATATTGAGATTTTTCAAAGCTCCCTGGGTGATTATACTGTGCAACTAAGCTTTGCAACTAAGGTCATATGGAAAGTGACTTCTATGTTATGGTTTAGTGATCCCATCAGTTATGCTTCTACCACAGACAGATTCAAGTTCAATTATACTTTTAATGAAAAAGAAGTACTCAATATTAGTGAAACAAAAACATCATCTATACTTGCCCATTATTATACTTAAAGGGATATAAAATCAGAATAGGATTTGAAGAAATAAAACGCTTCAGAGTTAATAGTATGTAAAGGATCTGCCAAGTAATGCTACATGTGAGCTATGTCCTCAGATTTTAATAGAACACCTTTCAAATAATGCACTCACACCTACTAGAGCTAGGACTTCTCAAAGAAGCCTGGTTTTGGCTTTTGAACTTTAAACCAGTCTGGCATCAAAAGCCCCTTTGCACACGGTCCTCAGTTACCAGCGGTTGGTTTCTATATGATTCACAAAGCATCTTCTTACCCTGTACAGGTAGCTCAAATCAGAGGCTCCCCCAAAGCTTCTGATCCCTGAGATTCTCCTGCATGTTCTCCTGCATCACAGGGAAACAGCAAAGAGAACAGAGCCATTTTTGTCAGTGGGACCAGCCTCCTTGGAGAAACCCTTTGAGTGACTATTTTTCCTCCATTATTGTTAATTACATTCTGAGGCTTTGTCTCCGCTTCCTTCCTACTTTATTCTCCTCCCTTCTTTCTGATTAACAGGTATAGTGGGAAATAAAATTTTCACTCACTTATGTCCATAGCAACACACAAATTAGGATGTTTCTACTCTGTCTGGGGGTTGCCTTCTTTTAAAAAGAGTCTTTTTTCAATGATAAATTCAAGCTTACCACAAAAGGACTTCCTAAAAACACATCAAACCAATTCTAACAAGGGATTTTGAAAAACCAGAGACTAACTTTTGACTCCTGGCTTCACCCTGGACCAGGCAGTACAGTCATCCTGAGGGCATGATTGAGGCTCCCAATTACTCTCTGAAAAGGAGACTCAAGGATAACCTCAAAGCAACTTGAACTTCATAAAGGAAAGAAGGGGCAGCCAAGCATGTAAAAACAAAGAGCCTAGGTGCTCAAAGCTGAAGGAAAGAGAGGAAGGGGGGAAGTCTCCCCACTTTCAGTGCTAATTACACCAATTAGCGGCTGAGCCTCATCTTTCCCAGGTTGGGAGGGGAAGGGAGTGCTCCACTCATTAGACTTCCTTACGAAGGAGTTCTTTCCAATCCCCTACAGTTATCTTAATTAAAAGTGATACATAAATCTTCACCCACAGAGCCTTGCGTTAATACTTTCATTTAAGACAGAGGTGAGAGCTCACAGTGCATCCTATACCATGCGTGAGATTATTAAGGAGTTACTGCAGGAGAAGCACATAGCAGATCACATTGATGCCACAGAATTAATGTGCCTGGTTGTCTCTATCCTACTTGTCGATCTCAAAACATGTTTTAATGAGCAACATCTACTGGCCAAAGCTTTTTAAATATCACTGCTACAGCCAGGGCCACAGCAAAAAGGTAATTTGGGCACTGTTTATCTGTGCCCACTCCTCCCCTCAAGGTACAGTTCCCTAGTGGCTCATGGCCACCAAGGATTTATCACCATAACTGCCCTCGCTGTGGCAATAGTTAATCTGTGAGACTGGCTGGGCTGCAGCACCCAAATATTTGGTCAAAGATTATTCTAGATATTTCTGTGAAGGTATTTTTAGATGAGATTAAGACTTAAATGGGCAGACTTTGGGTAAAACAGATTACCCTCCATATCATGAGAGGGCATCCTCCATTCAGCTGAAGACCTTTAATAGGGAAAAAACCTGAAGTCCTCTGAAGAATAGGGAATTCTGACAGCAGACTGCCTTGGGACCTGAAATGCAACACCAGCTCATGAAGGTTGAGTTGGGATTTGGTAGCTTCCACACTCATGTGAGCCAAGTCCTAAAATATCTCAATCTCTGTCTCAACCTCTTTGTATACCCGTGTGCATGTGTGCTCACACATATGCACACACCCATCTTCTTGGCTCTGTTTCTCTGAAGAACTTTGATTCATATGCTCATCCTCTTCCACTAAAGATTCCTTGTCCAGCACCGTATTCCTGCCATGTTAGAGTCACATGCCTTTCAAGGGAACCATCAGCTAATGAATAAACTAGAACACAGTTTGGTACACACTTTCCAACATCTCTGTTCTCATGAGTAGCATGAGACACTAAGCCAACACTTGGTGGGAAGTGGCATGTCATAGGATGCTGTGAATTAGTTGAAAAGGAAAGGTTCAGAAGAAGCTGAAAGTGACGTCCAATGGAAAGAAGGAAAAGGTGGGGGACAGGGAAGAAAGAAAGGATTGGGGAGAGGGAGGGAAGGAAGGAATGAATTAAGGACAGCTGAGAGGGAGAGAGAAAGGTGGCAACTGTTAGGACAAGAAATCCAGCCGCTTGCCTGTCAGACATGTGAGTAAGCCCAGCAGACACCAGCTGTGGGGCCAAGGGTTGTCTGCAGGTAAAACAATGAATACTGCCGGGGTGGGGACCCAGGAAACGTGTTGACAGCATGGCTCAAGAGAGCAGCCTGTCTCTGGGTAGTCATACACTTTGTTCACCGTACTTGCTGACTGATATTTTCTCTTTATCTACAGTTGTGAAAGTACCATGTGTTGAGCATATTTGCCTGGCACTGCACAGGAGCCAAGAAAGGGGAGGAGGGGAGGCAGGGGAAGAGAATGGTAACCTGCCAATATTCTGCAGAACTGACTTGCTAGGCAGATTTGGGTAACTGTTCTCTGGAATGCCCCAGGGTTATATACACAAGGGCTGAGGAATAAGGAGATGCAGGGATGTGCCTGAAGTCTCAGCTCTAATATGGCACTGAGTCAAATGGGCAGTTGTAGAGATAGTCCTGCGTGGACTAGTGTACAATGGGAAAAAATTCAGATGAATTCTAGGCCCTTTCTCCCCTGGATTACCATGAAATGATCTTTACTTCTTCCTTTAATGCTTGTAAAAGTCAAAGCAAAACCTCTGTGGAAAAGGGTTCCATGGCTTAGTCAACTTGTTTGTAAACCAGTGGAAAACTGCAGCCCCAAGTGCCTCTAATTCCTATCCTCCTCAGCAGGGGAAAGTCGGAGGGAAAGGCAACTGAACAAAGAGGCAAGAAAGAAGCAGACATAAAGATAAAGACCAAAAAGTACTAACAGTGGACAGGAGGTGGGAGAGGAGCTAATGTCACTTCCTTTCTCTTCTGCCCAATTCTGAAAGAAGGAAACTGAAAAAAAAAATTTGCTTTCCAAGTGGGCTATGAATGAGGCAGCTGCAGGACAAAAGTTTAATTAAACTCAAGGCCTACAACTGGCTATTGAGAAATAAGGAGCAGCAGTCAGTGACAGACCTGCATGGAGGCTGAGAAGAAACCTCTTGCAGAGCATACACTCCAAGGGAAGAACTGCAAAAGCCACATTTGAATGTCTCTGTGTCTGCAATAGCATTTAAAATACACTCAAAATAGTTGAGGATCAGTGGCATAGGCAACAAATTATACCTCTGGCAATGATCTTTGAAAATAGAGTGATGTGGCAAGACAAACCAATTCAAGATGCTTGCTATAAAGTGGAAATAATCAAGATTAAGAAATGAGAAGAGGATTGATGGAGTTTGGGAACTTTAGATTGAGAACATGAGGGTCATGTGGTAGTGAGAATGGAAACCATAAAGCAGAGTGGGGATACTGGGATGAAACCAACAGGGAAATTCGAATCTGCTTCCCTTGGGAAATTAAAATAGTGCCACTTTTTTGATCCTGCATTAGCACTGCCAGGGTTTGGTTTTGGTTTTGTTTTTTATTGTTAGCCAGCCTATTTATTTCATGAATTCTCTCAAAACTTGTTTGTTGAGATATAATTCATATACTATGAAACTAACCTTTTTAAAGTATACAGTTCATTGGGTTCTAGTTTATTTACATGGTTGTGCAACCATCATCACTACTTAATTCAAGCACATCTTCGTCACCCCACAAAAAAACCCTATACTCATTACAAATCACGTCTCATTTCCCTTCTCCTCTACCTCTTTGGATTTGTCTATTCTGGACACTTCGTGTAAATGGCATCATACAAACTGTGGCCTTTTATAAAGTCTGGCTCGTTTCAATGAACATAATGCTTTCAAAGTTAATCTGTGTTGCAGCATGTATCAGTACCACATAACTTATTATGGCTGCATAATATTCCAGTGTAGGGATATGCCACATTTGCTTTTCTATTAATCAGTTACTAGACATATAAGTTGTTTTCACTTTTTGGGTTTTTGGCTATTATGATGCTAGGAACATTCATGTACAAGTTTTTTTGTGAACATATGTCTTTTTAAGGACTTTTAAAAACTGAAGCGTATATAACATATATGGTATTATATGAGTTTCAGGTGTACAATAGGATTCAACAGCTTTATATATTTCTCAGTGCTCCATCAAGATAACTGTACTCTCAGTCCCCCTTAATCTGTTTCACCCCTCCCAACTCCCACCCCTGACCTCCTTTCTGGCAATTACCAGTTTGCTTCCTGTATACAAGAGTCAGCTTTCCATTTGTCTCTTTTTCTCTTTGTTTTATTTAAGTTTCACATATAAGTAAAATCATATGATATTTGTCTTTCTCTGACTGACATTTCACTCAGCATTAAACTCTCTAGGTTGACTCATGTTGTTACAAATAGCAATATTTCACTATTTTTTATGGCCGAGTAATATTCCATTGTGTATATATACCACATCTTCTTTATCCTTTCATCTACTGATGGACATTTGGGTCACTTCCATATCCTGACTATTAAAAATACATAAACATAGGGGTGCATATATCTTTTTGAATTAGTATTTTCACTTTCTTGGGTAAATGCACAGTAGTGTAATTACTGGGTTATTTGGTAATTCTATTTTTAATTTTTTGAGGAAATTCCATACTGTTTCCACAGTGGCTGCACCAATCTGCATTCCCACCAACAGTGCACAAACGTTCATTTTTCTCCACATCCTCACCAATACTTATTATTTCTTGTCTTTTTTATTCTGGCCATTCTGACAAGTGCAAAGTAATATTTCACTGTGGTTTTATTCTACATTTCCCTGATAATTAGTAGTGTTGAGCATCTTTTCACATGTCTGTGGGCCCTTTGTACATCTTCTTTAGAAAAATATTCAGGTCCTCTGCCTATTTTAAAATTGGATTATTTGCTTTTTTGTGTGTTGAGTTCTATAAGTTCTTTATATATTTTTGACATTAGCTCCTTATCAGAGATATCATTTGAAATCACTCAGTAGGTTACCTTGTTGTTTTGTTGATGGATTCCTTCACTATGCAAAAACTTTTTATTTTAGTACAGTTCAATAGTTTAATTCTGCTTTTGCTTCCCTTCCCTTGCCAGAAAAAGACATATCTAGAAAAATGTTTCTATAGTTGAAGTCAAAAAATTACTGCCTATGTTTCCATCCAGGAGTTTTACGGAGTAAGGGCTCATATTTGGTTCTTTTTCTATATATATTTTTTTTCTTTTTTTATATATAATTTTTATTGAGTTCTATATACCAACATATAGCATAACACCCAGTGCTCATCCCATCAAGTGCCCTCCTCAGTGCCCATCACCCAGTCACCCCATCCCCCCACCCACCTCCCTTTCCACCACCCCTTGTTCGTTTCTGAGAGTTAGGTGTCTCTCATGTTTCGTCATCCTCTCTGATATTTCCCACTCATTTTCTCTCTCCTTTCTCCTTTATTCCCTTTCACTAATTTTTATATTCCCCAAATGAATGAGACCATATAATGTTTGTCCTTCTCTGATTGACTTGTTTCACTCAGCATAATACCCTCCAGTTCCATCCACATTGAAGCAAATGGTGGGCATTTGTAGTTTCTAATGGCTGAGTAATATTCCATTGTATATATAGATCACATCTTCTTTATCCATTCATCTTTCGATGGACACTGAGGCTCCTTCCACAGTTTGGCTATTGTGGACATTGCTGCTATAAACATCGGGGTGCAGGTGTCCTGCCATTTCACTGCATCTGTATGTTTGGGATAAATCCCCATCAGTGCAATTGCTGGGTCGTAGGGCAGATCTATTTTTAACTCTTTGAGGAACCTCCACACAATTTTCCAGAGTGGCTGCACCAGTTCACATTCCCACCACCAGTGCAGGAGGGTTCCCCTTTCTCCACATCCTCTCCAAATTTTGTTTCCTGTTTGTTAATTTTCCCCATTCTCACTGGTGTGAGGTGGTATCTCATTGTGGTTTTGATTTGTATTTCCCTGATGGCAAGTGATGTGGAGCATTTTCTCATGTGCTTTTTGGCCATGTCTATGTCTTCCTCTGTGGGATTTCTGTTCATGTCTTTTGCCCATTTCATGATTGGATTGTTTGTTTCTTTGCTGTTGAGTTTAATAAGTTCTTTATAGATCTTGGATACTAGCCCTTTATCTGATATGTCATTTGCAAATACCTTCTCCCATTCTGTAGGTTGTCTTTTAGTTTTGTTGACTGTTTCTTTTGCTGTGCAGAAGCTTTTTATCTTGATGAAGTCCCAATAATTCATTTTTGCTTTTGTTTCCCTTGCCTTCATAGATGTATCTTGCAAGAAGTTGCTGTGGCTAAGTTCAAAAAGGGTGTTGCCTGTGTTCTCCTCTAGGATTTTGATGGAATCTTCTCTTACATTTAGATCTTTCATCCATTTTGAGTTTATCTTTGTGTATGGTGTAAGAGAATGGTCTAGTTTCATTCTTCTGCATGTGGCTGTCCAATTTTCCCAGCATCATTTATTGAATAGACTATCCTTTTTCCACTGGATAGCCTTTCCATCTTTGTCAATTATTAGTTGACCATAGAGTTGAGGGCCCATTTCTGGGCTCTCTATTCTGTTCCATTGATCTATGTGTATGTCTTGGTGCCAGTACCACACTGTCTTAATGATCACAGCTTTGTAGTACAACCTGAAATCCGGCATTGTGATACCCCCAGCTCTGGTTTTCTTTCTCAATATTCCCCAGCTCTGGTTTTCTTTACCCTGGCTATTTGGGGTCTTTTCTGATTCCACACAAATCTTAAGATGATTTGTTCCAACTCTCTGAAGAAAGTCCATGGTATTTTGATAGAGATTGCATTAAATATATACATTGCCCTGGGTAGCATTGACATTTTCACAATATTAATTCTTCCAATCCATGAGCATGAAATATTTTTCCATCTCTTTGTGTCTTCCTAGATTTCTTTCAGAAGTGTTCTGTAGTTTTTAGGGTATAGATCCTTTACTTCTTTGGTTAGGTTTATTCCTAGGTATCTTATGCTTTGGGGTGCAATTGTAAATGGGATTGACTCCTCAATTTCTCTTTCCTCAGTTTCATGATTAATGTATAGAAATGCCACTGATTTCTGGGCATTGATTTTGTATCCTGTCACACTGCCAAATTGCTGTATGAGTTCTAGCAATCTTGGGGTATAGTCTTTTGGGTTTTCTATATACAGTATCAGCGAAGAGGGAGAGTTTGAATTCTTCTTTGCCAATTTAAATGCCTTTTATTTCTTTTTGTTGCCTGATTGCTGAGGCTAGGACTTCTAGTACTATGTTGAATAGCAGTGGTGAGAGTGGACATCCCTGTTGTGTTCCTGATGTTAGGGGAAAGGCTCCCAGTGTTTCCCCATTGAGAATGATATTTGCTGTGGGCTTTTCATAGATGGCTTTTAATATGCTGAGGAATGGGGATCCCTGGGTGGCGCAGCGGTTTGGTGCCTACCTTTGGCCTAGGGCGCAATCCTGGAGACCGGGGATCGAATCCCACGT
Organism: Canis aureus; assembly: GCF_053574225.1. Lineage (NCBI taxonomy): Eukaryota > Metazoa > Chordata > Mammalia > Carnivora > Canidae > Canis > Canis aureus. The sequence continues at coordinate 47,264,633 of NC_135621.1, forward strand.
CGGGCTCCCGGTGCATGGAGCCTGCTTCTCCCTCTGCCTGTGTCTCTGCTTCTCCCTCTCTCTCTGTGACTATCATAAAAAAAAAAGATGCTGAGGAATGTTCCCTCTATCCCTACACTGTGAAGAGTTTTGATCAGGAATGGATGCTGTATTTTGTCAAATGCTTTCTCTGCATCTATTGAGAGGATCATATGGTTCTTTGCTTTTTCTCTTGTTGATATGATCTATCATGTTGATTGCTTTATGAGTGTTGAACCAGCCTTGCATCCCAGGGATAAATCCTACTTGGTCATGGTGAAGAATCTTAATGTAGTGTTGGATCCTATTGGCTAGTATCTTGTTGAGAATTTTTGCCATCTATGTTCATCAGGGATATTGGTCTATAATTCTCCTTTTCGGTGGGGTCTTTGTCTGGTTTTGGAATTAAGGTGATGCTGGCCTCATAGAACAAGTTTGGAAGTACTCCATCCCTTTCTATCTTTTGGAACAGCTTTCATAGAATAGGTATTGTTTCTTCTTTAAACATTTGATAGAATTCCCCTCGGAAGCCATCTGGCCCTGGACTTCTGTGTCTTGGGAGGTTTTTGATGACTGCTTCAATTTCTTCCCTGGTTATTGGCCTGTTTGGGTTTTCTATTTCTTCCTGTTCCAGTTTTGGTAGTTTGTGGTTTTCCAGAAATGCATCCATTTCTTCTAGATTGCCTAATTTATTGGCATATAGCTGCTCATAATATGTTTTTAAAATTGTATTTCCTTGGTATTGGTGGTGATCTCTCCTTTTTCATTCATGATTTTATTAATTTGAGTCTTTTCTCTTTTGTTTTTAATAAGTCTGGCTAATGGTTTACCTATCTTATTAATTCTTTCAAAGAACCAACTCTTGGTTTTGTTGATCTGTTCCACAGTTCTTCTGGTCTCTATTTAGTTGAGTTCTGCTCAAATCTTTATTAACTCTCTTCTTCTGCTGGGTGTAGGCTTTATTTGCTGTTCTTTCTCCAGTTCCTTTAGGTGCAAGGTTAGCTTTTGTATTTGAGTTTTTTCCAGTTTTTTGAAGGATGCTTGAATTGTGATATATTTCCCTCTTAGGACTGCTTTTGTTGTATCCCAAAGATTTTGAGTGGTTGTATCTTCATTCTCACTAGTTTCCATGAATCTTTTTAATTCTTCTCTAATTTCCTGGTTGATCCTTTCAACTTTTAGCAGGATGGTCTTTAACCTCCACATTGTTTGAATTTCTTCCAAATTTATTCTTGTGAGTTAGTTGTAGTTTCAAAGCATTATGGTCTGAAAATATGCAGGGGACAATCCCAATCTTTTGGTATCGGTTAAGACCTGATTTGTGACCCAGTATGTGGTCTATTCTGGAGAAAGTTCCATGTGCACTTGAGAAGAATGTGTATTCAGTTGCATTTGGATGTAAGGTTCTATAATATCTGTGAAATCCATCTGGTCCAGTGTATCATTTAAAGATCTTGTTTCTTTGGAGATGTTGTGCTTAGAAGATCTGTCATTTGTAGAAAGCAACATTTTGTAGAAAGTGTTGAAGTCTCCCAGTATTAGTGTATTATTATCTAAGTATATCTTTACTTTGGTTATTAATTGATTGATATACTTGTCAGCTCCCACATTAGGGGCATAAATATTCATGATTGTTAGGTCCTCTTGTTGGATATAGTGTCCCTCTTCATCTCTTACTACAGTCTTTTGGATAAACTTTAATTTATCTGATGTGAGGATTGTTACCCCTGCTTTCTTTGGGGGACCATTTGAATGATAAATGGTTCTCCAACTTTTCGTTTTCAGGCTGTAGGTGTCCTTAGGTCTAAAATGAGTCTCTTGTAGACAGCAAATAGATGGGTCTTGCTTTTTTATCCAGTCTGAAACCCTGTGTCTTTTGATGGGATCATTAAGCCCATTTATGTTCAGGGTTACTATTGAAAGATACGAATTTAGTGTCATCATAATACCTATTCAGTCCCTGTTTTTGTAGATTATTTCTTTGGGCATCCTCTTTCTTTTACAGAGTCCCCCTTAATATTTCTTGCAGAGCTGGTTTGGTGATCACATATTCTTTCAGTTTCTGCCTATCTTGGAAGCTCTTTATCTCTCCTTCCATTTGGAATGAGAGCCTTGCTGGATAAATTATTCTTGGCTGCATGTTCTTCTCATTTAGGACCCTGAATATATCCTACCAGCCCTTTCTGGCCTGCCAGGTCTCTGTGGAGAGTTCTGCTGTTAATCTAATATTTCTTCCCATATAAGTTAGGGATCTCTTGTCTCTTGCTGCTTTAAGGATTTTCTCTTTATCTTTGGAATTTGCAAGTTTTACTATTAAATGTTGAGGTGTTGAATGGTTTTTATTGATTTTGGGGCGGGGGGACCTCTCTATCTCTTGGATCTGAATGCCTGTTTCCCTCCCAAATTAGGGAAGTTCTCAGCTATGATTTGTTCAAATATGCTTTCTGGTCCTCTGTCCCTTTCAGCACTCTCTGGAACCCCAATTAAACAAAGACTTTTCCTTCTGAGGTATTTCCCTTAACTTTTCCTCATAGTCTTTTAATTGTTTTTCTCTTTTTTTCCTCAGCTTCCTTCCTTACCATCAATTTATCTTCTCTGTCTCACTCTTTCTTCTACCTCATTAACCCTCATCGTTAGGACCTCCAGTTTGGATTGCATCTCATTTAATTGATTTTTAATTTCAACCTGATTAGATCTAAATTATGCAGTCATGAAGTCTCTTGAATCCTTCATGCTTTTTTCCAGAGCCACCAGGAGCTTTATAATTGTGCTTCTGAATTGGCTTTCTGACATCAAATTATAATCCAAATTCTGTAACTCTGTGGCAGAGAGTACTGTTTCTGATTCTTTCTTTTGTGGTGAGTTCTTTCTAGTCATTTTGCTCAGTGCAGAGTGGCTAATCATATTTGGTTCTTAATCTATTTTATTTGTGTATGTAGTGTAAGACACTGATGCATTTTCATTCTTTTGCACGTAGCTGTCCAGCTTTCCCAACACCATTTGTTGAAGAGGTTGTCTTTTTCTCACTGTATATTCTTGCTTCCTTTGTTATAAATTAACTGACCATAAAAGCTTGGGTTTATTTTTAGACTTTCTATTCTGTTCCATTGATCATTATGTCTGTTTTTGGACCAGTACCATATTGTTTTGATCAGAATAGCTTTGTAGTATGTCTTGAAATCTGGGATTGTGGTACCTCTAGGTTTATTCTTTTTCAAGACCGCTTTGGCTATTTGAGGTCTTTGTGATTCCACACAAATTTTAGGATTATTTGTTCTGTGAAACATGTATTTTCATAGGGATTGAATTAAATCTCTAGATTGCTTTTAGGATGGACATTTTAACAATATTGGTTTTTCTAATCCATGAGCACACTATCATTCTGTGTTGTCTTCAATTTCTTTTATCAATTTCTCTTCTGCTACTTCATTATTAGTGTATATAAATGCAACAGATTTCTGTATGTTAATTTTGCATCCTGCAACTTCACTAAATTCATTTATCAGTTGAGGCAGTCTTTTGATGGAGTCTTTAGGATTTTCTTTATATAGTGTCATGTCATTTGCAAACAGTGAAAGTTTTACTTCTTCTTCACCAATTTGGATACTTTTTTTTCCTTGTCTGACTGCTATGGCTGGGACTTCCAGTACTATGTTGAATAAAAGTGGTGAGAGTGGACATCTTTGTCTTGTTCCTGATCTTAGAGGAAAAGCTCTCAATTTTTCACCATTGACAACATTATCTATGGATTTTTCATATATAGCCTTTATTATGTTGAGGTACGATCCTCTGTTGAGAGTTTTTATTATAAATGGATGTTGTACTATGCCAAATGTTTTTCCTTCATCTATGGAGATAATTGTATGGTGTTTATCCTTTCTCTTGTCAATGTGATGTATTACATTGATCAATTTGTGAATATTGAACCACTGTTGCATCCCTGGAATGAATCCCACTTGAACATGGTGAATGATTTTTTTAATGGATTGCTGGATCTAGTTTATTAATATCTGGCTGAGGATTTCTGAATCTATGTTCATCAGAAATATTGGCCTGTGGTTTTCTTTTCTTGTGGTGTCTTTATCTGGTTTTGGTATCAGAGTAATACTGGCCTTGGATAATCAATTTGGAAACTTGCCTTCCTCTCTTATTTTTTAGATAGCTTGAGAAGAAAAGATATTAACTTTTCTTTAAATGTTTGGTAGTATTCACCTGTGAAGCCACCTGGTCCCAGGTTTTCATTTGTTGGGAGTTTTTTGATTACTGATTCAATTTTGCTGCTGGTAATTGATCTGTTCAAATCATCTATTTTTCCTGGTTCAGTTCTGGGAAGATACATGTTCCTAGGAATTTATTCATTTCTTCTATGTTGCCCAATTTGTAGGCATATGATTTTTTCATAATATTCTATGATAAACCTTTGTATTTTTGTGGTGTTGGTTATCATCTCTCCCCTTTCATTCCTGATTTTATTTGAATTATCTCTTTTTGATGAGTTTAGCTAAAGGTTAATCAATTTGTTGATCTTTTCAAAGAACCAGTTGGTTTCTCTGTTTTATTGTTTTTTAAGACTCTATTTCATTTATTTCTGCTCTAATCTTATCATGTCCTTATTTCTCTTGGCATTGGGCTTTGTTCTTCTTTTCCCAATCCCTTTAGGTGTCAGGTTAGCTTGTTTGAGATGTTTCCTCTTCTTGAGGTAGGCCTGTATTGCTAAAATCTTCCCTCTTAGAATAGCTTTTGCTGTATCCCAACGATTTTGAACCATTGTGTTTTCATATGTCTCCATGTATCTTCTTTCCCCTTTGATTTCTTGGTTGCCCCATTTATTGTTTAGTAGCATGTTATTTAGCCTACATGTATTTGTGTTCTTTGCAGCTTTTATTTTTCTGAGATTCATTTCTATTTTCAAACCACTGTGGTTGGAAAATATGCATGATATTATTTCAGTCTTCTTGAATTTATCAATTATTTTGTGGCCTAACATGTGATCTATTCTGGAAAATGCTATGAACATATGTTCTCAATTCCCTCGAGTATTTACCTAGGAGTGGAATTGCTGGGACATAAGCTAACTCTATCTTAACATTTGAAGACTTGCCAGACTTTTCAAAGTGGGTGCACCATTTTACATTCCCACCAGCAACGTATAAGGTTCCATTTTCTCTGTATCTTGCCAACACTTGCTATTGTCTATCTCTTTTATTATAGCCATCCTTGTGGGTGTTAAGTGTTATCTCACTGTGGTTTTCACTTATATATCTCTCACAACATCTTTTCATGTGCTTCTTGGCCATTTATCTATCTTTTTTGGGGAAATGTCTGTTCAAATTCTTTGTCTATTTTTCAATTGGGCTGTTGGTCTTTTTTCTGTTGAATTGTAAAAGTTCTTTATATCTTCTGGACACTAGATCCTTATCAAACGTGATCTGCAAATATTTCCTCCTATACTATGGGTTGTCTTTTCATATTTTCCAGTTTTATTGAGAATTAACATACATCACTAAGTTTAAGGCATACAGCATGATGGTTTGATTTTTATATATTGTGAAGTGATAATTATAATAGTTTCAACTAATACAATTAATAGATTCTTGTACAAACACAACAAAAAGAAAGAAAAAAAAGGAAAAATTTTTCTTCTTGTGAGGAGAACTCTCAGGATTTACTGTCTTAACAGCTTTTCTATATATCATATAGCAGCATTAGCTATCATCATGATGTTGTACACTACATCCCTAGTACAGGCATACCCTGTTTTATCATACTTCTCAAATACTGTGTTGCTTTACAAATTGAAGGTATGTGGCTACTTCACATTGAGCAAGTTTATCAGAACCACTCCTTTAACAGCATTTGCTCACATCATGTCTCTGTGTCACATTTTGGAATTCTCATAATATTTAATTTTTTTCATTATTATTACATTTGTTATGATGATCTGTGATCAGTATGACTTGCCAAAAGCTCTGGTGATGGTTAGCATTTTTTAGCAATAAAATAATTTTTGAATAAGGTATGTACTTTGTGTTTTTTTAGACAATGTTATTACATACTTAATAGACTACAGTATAGTGTAAATATAACTTTTTATGTACTGGGAAACCAAACAATTAGCTTGAATTGATTTACTGTTATATTTACTTTATTGCAGGGATCTGGAACCAAACCCACAATATCTCCAAGGTGTTCCTGTATTGATATATGCAGTTGTCTTTTAAATCACATAAGAGAAAAAAAAAAGTTATAGTAAACAAAAACTACATTTATGCTGTTTTTTTATAATTTACCTATGTAGTTATTGGTGCCCTCTACTCATGTGGATTCAAGTTACTCTCTAATATCCTTTCATTTCATCCTGAAGGACTTCCTTTAATATTTTTCTGGTAGGGTAGGTTTGCTAACAATGACATCTGTTTTTGTTAATCTTGAATGTATTAATTTCTCCTTCTTTTTGGTGGGCAGTTTTGCCAGATATACCATTCTTGGTTGACAGTCTCTTTTACCAATTTGTATATTTCATCCCATTGCTTCTGACCTGCATGGTGTTTAATTAGAAATCAGCTATTCATTTTACTGAAGATTTCTTGCATATGGCGAGTCACTTCTGTCTTAGCTTCTTTCACAATTCCTTTTTTGAGTCACGTACTTTCTGTTATGAAAGGTTATTAATTATTGATTCAATTTCTTTAGTAGGTTTAGGCCTATTCAGATAGTCTGTTTCTTCTTGTGGAAGTTTTGACAAATTGTGTCTTTCACAGAATTGATCCATTTTATCCATTGACCCATTCAAATTCGTGGGCATAGAATTCGTGGGCATAGAATTTTCATAATATTCCTTTATTATTCTTTTAATACCCATGGGATCTCTAGTGATGTGTCTCCTCTTTAATTTTTGGTATTTGTAATTTGTCTTTTTTTTTTTTTTTTTTTTTTTTTAGCCTGGCTAGAGGCATATTGATTTTATTATCCTTTCAAAGAACCAGCTTTTGATTTTGCTGGATTTTTTTCTAATTTCTTGTTTCCAACTTCATTGATTTCTGCTTTAATTTTTATTGTTTTTTTTTTCTTCTGGGTACAGTAGGTTTAATTTTTTCTTCTTTTGCTAGTTTCCTAAGGTAGAAGCTTTCTGATTTTAGAGCTATCTTCTTTTCTAATTTATGCATTCAATGTTATAAATTTCCCTCTAAGCACTGCTTTCACTGCATCCTAAAAATCTTGATAAGTTGAACTTTCATTTTTATTTACCACAGTCACTTTGTAATAAAATGATTCTAGCTCTGACATTTCATCATAGTTTGTGTTACATTCCAATATTCTTCCTAAATTTAATGCATCACATCTACAGGATTCTTTTTTTTTTAATTTTTATTTATTTATGATAGTCACACACAGAGAGAGAGAGAGGCAGAGACACAGGCAGAGGGAGAAGCAGGCTCCATGCACCGAGAGCCCGACGTGGGATTCGATCCTGGGTCTCCAGGATCGCGCCCTGGGCCAAGGGTAGGCGCTAAACCACTGCGCCACCCAGGGATCCCACATCTACAGGATTCTAATGAACTAATTATTCTCCCACATTTTGGAGGAATGACAATGACAGCTTAAACTCTGACTTGCAGAATCATTATATGATATTCTTACACAGATGTTTTTCTGTTTCTTTTTTTAATCTAGAAAATACAAGTTTACTGTATGAAAATGCATTTGAGTTCAACAAAATCCTGGCCCTTTTAGCAGTATCCTTGCTGCTTATTAATCAGCCCTGTCAACATTCATTTAACTATAAAGAGTTTTAAAGGTGTAAAAGAATGTTGGAAAAAATTCAGTTCTGGGAAGAAATATTATTTTCTCTTTTGCCTTGCCGGAAGTGTGAGCACTTTGCCAAGTGTTAGATTTGCTTTTGGTTACATAAGAAACCAGCTGTGCCCTGCCCTAGATCTCATCCTGCAAGTCCTACTTGAACAAAAGGGAAATATATTCTTGAGAAAATAAATATGTACAAGGGCTCTGTAAATCAGTCTGTTTTGCTTTCAGATCTTAAGTCATCATGTTGGTAAAATAGTCTTTATCTATTACATTAATTGGGCATCACTGGTACAGAATAGAGAACTTACATATGTTCTTCTACGTATGTATCAGAAGCCAAAGATCTTGGAGTAAAAGATTCAGAAACATGACATTCCCACTTGATGGGGCCATGTCTTTACATCAAGAATGCTCAATTCATCCAACAGTGTATCACTCACAGCTATGTGAACTCCAGACTTGTAGAGTCAATTGCCTCTCCTGTTTCTCTGTTTGGTCTCTCTAGAGTGCTTCAGTCTTAATAAATCCAAACTAGCCTCATCACGTTATGCAAACCTGGTTATCCTCTAGTATGGTATCCATCTAGGAACTTGGCTTTGACACCTATAACTTCCTCACCCCCAAGTCCTGCCAGCCAAGTTCAATATCTGAATATTCCCTCAGATCTGCCTACTTATCACCTCTCACTTATACACCTTAACTCTCTTCCTCATCCTCACTTGGCCTCCCTCTTCTAATCTTTTTCTCACCTAGTAGCCAAAGTGATTTTTTTTTCTAAATGCAAATCTGATTTCATCATTCCCTTGCTTAAAATCTTCGAGTGGTTTCCCACTGGTCTTAAATTAAGGACTGACATCTCATATGATGGTCTATAGACCCACCATGATCTGGTCCTTGCCCACAGTTCTGGACTCATCAAGGGCCAACTGCTAACTTGATCTCTGAGATCTACCCACAATCATCTTGCCCAAATTCTTCTAAAGTGCCATACTTCTTCCTGACTCAGGACCTTTGCATGAGTCATTCTGTTGCCTAGCATATACTCTTCCCTAACTCCCACCTCTTTAGCTTATTATCTTGACTCCTCAATCTCCAGATATCCATTCCAATAATATTTCCTCAGTAAAGCTTTCCTTGACCCCAGAAAATCAATAGCTCAAGAACTCACACTTTTCCTTAGTCACACTATTCTAGCTGGTAATTATATTTGCATGTGCATCTGATTTTTTGCTCTCACCAAGCAAGAAATGGTACAAGGTGCTGCTTTATTAGCACCTATCCCATGTCCGTTTTACTTATCATGATACTCATCATTTAGCACAGAACTACGTATAGTAAGCACTCAATAAATGAAAGAAAAAATGCATTAACCTTTTCTTAGACTTCATTACATTTTAATTATGTGATAAGATAGTTATAAATCTTTTACATGTATTTTTTCATTTAATCCTCACAATAGCCCTGTATAGTAGGTATTATCATTATCATGCCAAGTTTGCAAATAAGGAAACTGAAGCACAGATACTAAATGTCTTGCCAAGTGTCACACAGGAGTGGGCAGAGCCATGATTAGAAATATCTTTCCAATTCCAAATCTGTGTACTTTATCACAACTTATAACAACAGAGACATCTAACTGGTGGTTTAATACAGTGATAATAAAAACAAACATTGCCCCCACCCATCCGTGTGTTTAAAAAAAAAAAGTGCTCAAAACTCCTATAGAGCTTTTGGTTGGAACTGACTGTAGGGCTTCAGTGTGCCTCTAGCCTCTTTCTTGTCATTTGACATTAAGTTTGATATTTTGAACCAATCAAGTATTGGGAGTCCAATCTTGGCATAACTATACAACATGATTAGACTTATCTCCAGTGAGTAATAAAATGGTTGTGAAGGTTACTACAAATGAAGAGCTCCTGAAATGTTTTAAGCTGTAGAATCATTCAAAGAAGAGTCAAGTCTCCCTAACTTGGACAATTTCTTGAGCGTTTTGTGAGAAAAGCCATCTTCTCATTTGAGAGTCATACCTGGCACACTCAAACACACACACACACACACACACAGAATGCTCAGATGCATTAGCACCAATATCTCTGAACAGCTCAGCATCTCAAGAGTGATCCACATCCTCCTCTTTTACTTTATTAACATCTGTATTAAGGTATAACTGACATACAATAAACCACATTTAAATGTACAAACTGATACATTTTGATGTATGGTTAAGTTTATGTCTATCATCTTGCCATTTGTCTTCTATCGGCCCTATCTGTCCTTGGCTCTCTTTTTTTTCTCCTGACAGATCTTGGATCAAGTATTTTTAATTCCATTTTATCTCCTTTGTTGGCTTGTTATTTAGTAGTTATTTTAGATATAGCAAACACCTCAATATATCATGCCCTAATTTCAATTGATATTATATGACTTCATGTACACTATAAGAACCTTATAATAGCATACTTCCATTTCTCCTTTCCTGAGTTTGTTTTGTTTTTGTAATGCACTGGTTTGTTGTTGTTGTTATTGTTTTAATTGTAGTAAAATATATATAACATAGAATTTATCAAAAAAAAAAGAATTTATCACTTCAGCCATCTTCAGGATTGCAATTAAGTGGCATTAAGAATTCATATTGTTGTGCAACCATGACCACCATCCATCTCCACAACTTTTTCAGTATCACAAACAGAAACTGTTCACCCATTAAATAATAACTCTCCATTCTCCATTCCCTCCAACCCTTGGGAACCACTATTCTACTTTCTGTCTTTATAAATTTGACTATTGCAGGTATCTCATATAGGTGGGCTCATATAATACTTGTTATTTTCTGTCTTATTTCACTTAGTGTAACACCTTCAAGACTTATCCATGTTGTAGCCTGTGTCAGAATTTCTTTCCTTTTAAAGGCTGAATAATGTTCTATTGTATGCACACACCATTATTTATCCAGTCATCTATCAGTAGACATTTGGACATCTTTGGAACTTATGCATACCATAGAAAAATATGGTATCTTTGTCCATGTAGTTAGTTTCTGTGTTCTCTGTTTTTTGTAGCTCCATGATTTCCATTCATTTTTCCATTTAAAAGTATCATTGTCCTCCTGTTGGAAGCCCTTTAACATTTCCTGAAGGGCAGATGTGCTGATAATACTCTCTTTCAGCTTTTATATGTCTGAGAAGATCTGTATTTTGCCTTTTTTTAAAAGATATTTTCATGGACTATATAATTTTAGGCTGAAATTTTAAAGTACTAAAATGAAAAAAAAGATGTTGCTTCTCTATCTTTTTACTTGCAACAAGAATTCTGCTGTCATGGTTATTTTTGTTCCTTTGTATACAACATTTCTTCTTTTTCCTCTAGTTGCTTTTAAGATTTCCTCTGTATTACCAGTTTTGAGCAAACTGATTATGATGTCCATTGGTAGACTTTCCCTCATTTTCTTGTACTTGACATCCATTGAACTTAGATCTCTGAGGTATAGTTTTCATCAAACTTGGACATTTTTCAATCTTTATTTCTTCCAATATTTTTCAGTTCCCCCTTCTCTCCTCTCTTTGGAAATTCCATCTATATGTATATTTTGGCCAACTGAAGCTCAATGATGCTCTTTTGTTTGTTATTTGTTTGGTTTTTTTTTTTAATTTATTTTTTATTGGTATTCAATTTACTAACATACAGAATAACCCCCAGTACCCATCACCCATTCACTCCCACCCCCCGCCCTCCTCCCCTTCTACCACCCCTAGTTCGTTTCCCAGAGTTAGCAGTCTTTACGTTCTGTCTCCCTTTCTGATATTTCCCACACATTTCTTCTCCCTTCCCTTATATTCCCTTTCACTATTATTTATATTCCCCAAATGAATGAGAACATATAATGTTTGTCCTTCTCTGACTGACTTACTTCACTCAGCATAATACCCTCCAGTTCCATCCACGTTGAAGCAAATGGTGGGTATTTGTCATTTCTAATGGCTGAGTAATATTCCATTGTATACATAAACCACATCTTCTTTATCCATTCATCTTTCGTTGGACACCGAGGCTCCTTCCACAGTTTGGCTATCGTGGCCATTGCTGCTATAAACATCGGGGTGCAGGTGTCCCGGCGTTTCATTGCATTTGTATCTTTGGGGTAAATCCCCAACAGTGCAATTGCTGGGTCTATTTGTTTGGTTTTTACTTATTATTATTCTTTTTCTCTGATTGTCTCATTTTGTATAGTTTCTATTGCTATGTCTTCAAGTTCACTAATCTTTTTTTCCTGCAATGTCTAATAATCTGCCATTGATCTCATTCAGCATGTTTTCATCAAAGATATTTTCTTCCTTAAAAGTTTTTCATCTCTAAAAGTTCAATATATGCCTTTTTAAAAAAATATCCATCCGTATTCCTACTTAAATTTTTAAACACATAGAATACAGTTATAATAACTGAATTTCTTTTTCTGACAATTCTAATGTGTCAGTTCCCAGTGAATTTGGATTGATAGATTATTAAGAGAAACATTTCCTGCTTCTTTCCACTCCTAGTAATCTCTGATTGGAAGCCAATTGTGAATTTTACCTTGTTGGCTACTGCTTGTTTTTGTGTTCTTTTAAATCTTCCAGAACCTTGTTCTGAGATGAAGTTTCATTACCTATAAAGAGTTTTTTCCTTCCATATCTTGCTTTGATGATTTCCTAGGAGGGCCCAGAGCTCTACTGAATGCTACTCATTCCCTATTACTGAGGCTAGACTTTCCCAAGTAGTCCACCTGGTGCCCCATGAGTTATGAATTATTCCACTTCGGGCTGTTAAGAACAGGTACTGTTTCTGGCTGTGTGTGAGCTCTAAGCCTTTTCTTTCTAATTCTTCCCAATGGATCTTTCCCAGCCTCAGGTAATCTCCCCAGATGAAAGAGTTCATCCATACTGAACTGAAATTCTCAAGGGGGGCTCTGAAGATTTCCTGAATTCTCTCTCTGTGTGCCTCTCTCCTTTCTGGTAATTCATCCTAAGAAATCTAGATTTCTTGGTCTCCCTGGACTCTTATCTCTGTCTCCCAAAATCATAAGTTTATTGTGCTACACCTGGGATCCTTCTCCCTACATCATGGCCTGGAAACTCTCTTAAAGCATTAAGTTGAGATAATCACAGAGCTCAATCTGGATATTTGGTATATCAGGGATCACTGGTCTTTATTGCTTAGGGTCCAGTGTCTTTAAAATCATTATTTTAGGGGCACCTGGGTGGCTCAGTTTGTTAAAAAAAAATATTTCTTATATTTTTGTCAGTTTTTTCCTCCAGAAGTTCTCATGTCCTACTCTTGACAATTTAAAGAGGTCAAAATTACTAGTAACAAGTATCTAGTCTCACCATCTTCTTATCCTAGGCATCAAGCTGATGAGTCATCCCTACCATATATCACCCTCCTGGCCTTTGGTATAACAATACACCAGCTGATCCCTGAACCAGTAAACCTGGCCGAAGGGGTGTTACACCCAGGAAGGTAGACTTTGTCTAATTCACATGAAGGTTTCACATGAATGGAAGCCCATATAACTGCCCTCCATCCTAACTCCTAACTCATCCCCTTCAGATGGCTATGCTATCTGCTTTGGCCTTGCAGGCCTTGGGCAGCCAAACATAGGGAATGGCTATGCTTTCACATTAAGCAGACCCTCCTGTGCCTCAAAACCACTGCTGTGGTGGCAAAAGGAACAGGTCAGATACCCCAAATGTGGCCTCTGGGGCCAAAGCAAGGTTATAAAAGTTTCAATGAGTACCCAACAGTGGAAAGGTCCTGAACAACTTTTGCTTTTTAAATAGAAATGATATACTTGTAGCATTTTTTTTGAAAATGTTTAGTGTTTAGCTATGTGTCTGTGTTAGACTGAAATAAAGGGACAATGATCTATCCTTCTATAAGTTACTGAGGCCAAAAGTTTTTCTTTTCTGTTTCCTTTAGGAATAGTATCTAAAAATCTTCTGTTAATCCTCAAACCTAACTACCCCAAGTTTAAATACTCCTATTTTATCCCACCTGTGCTACCACAACAAAATACCATAGACTTGGGGGCTTAAGCAACATAAATTCATTTTCTCACAGTTCCGGAGACTGCAAGTCCAAGATCAAAGTGCCCTCAGGCTTGGTTTCTGGTGAAGCATCTCTTTCTGGCTTGTAGACGGTCATCCTCACATAGCTTTTCCTCTGTGCACGTGTGGAAAGAGAGAAGTCTCTGGCATCTCTTCCTCTTCTTATATAAGGACACCAGTCATACTGGATTAGGGTCCCAGCCTTATGATCGCATTTAACCTTAATTACCTCTCTTAAAGGCCCTATCTCTTCATACAATCACATTGGCGGTTAAAGTTTTCATACGAACTTTGTGGGAACAATTCAGTCCACTGTACTCTACCAAACACCTGAGCAGCAGGATCATTCTCCTTGTATAGCATGGATGCTGACTTTAGCCCATTTTCATTCTTTCAGGGATGACAGAGGACTTTTTGGGTTCATCCTGTATATGATGTCACTACAAATGAGCAGCCCCTCTGGATAAGCCTGATTAGGCCCCTCCTTGGGGACTCCAGAGAGCTGGCACTGGCAAAGAAACTGCAGCTGGGCTGCCCCGGACCCATAACTGGACACCTAGCCACACTAAAAACTCACTGTCCCCAGAAATTTCTCAGGTTGCACAGGGCAAGTCTGCCCATGCTTTTAACCTCTTCCTCTACACATGTCCCTTCCCCACTTCTCTTCAACTGCATCTCTGCCCCAGCTGATCTGGCTCCTTGCTCTCCTTTCACATTAACACCTCTGTAATATAGGCAGGGTACTAAAAGGCAATATAGACTGGCAAAGGTTCCCAAACTTTGCTGAATATTAAAATCACCTGGGAGCTTTCAAAACCCTCAATGTCCAGATCACATACTCTATGGATTCAACTGGAATGTCTCGGGGGAAAGCCAGACTTTGGTACTTTTACTAATAAAAGTAAAAGTAGTAACTAGGTTTGAGTCCTGGTTTCATCACTTCTAGTTCTGTGGCCTTGGGTACGTTACTCAACCTAAATAGAGCTAATGGTAACACCTATCTTATAAGATTATAGGAAGAGTTAAATGAGTTAATACTGTGAAGAGCCTAGCACAGGGCTTGCCATGTAAGGGATGTGCTTTAAGTGTTAACTACCATTATTACCAGAGGTGCTGTAATGGAAATCAGTGCCCTACAGAGGAAATCCTTTACTAACTCAAGAATTCAGAAAGGAGAATCAATATATTAACTCTCTAACTGTGAAAGGGAAAAAAGTAAGCTAATGTTTATCAAATACCTGCTTGGTGCAAAGGATACATCATTTTACTTAATCTTTCAAATAATCCCTCAAGGCAGATATAATTATTTAACAGAAAAATAAAGTAAAACTTAAAGAGATTAATTCAGGTTATTGCTTAATGATAAAGTTGGGATTTGTAACCAGGACTTTCTCACTCAAAACTCAGGTTCCTCTGAATTCTCTTCTCAACTAGGTCTCTACCTTTGGACTTCCACGTCTATCTTTTCATCAGCCAATTTTAGCAAAACCCTAAGTCAGTTTAGCCAGAATCCCCCACCCTCTGTATCTGATAAAATTCCTCATAGCCTACCACCCCCAGGTGATGTCTGGACACCAACCTGCCTTCAGCAAGAATCCTGTCAAGTGAGTTTAGCAGAATCCCCCTTTACTCCTGATGTTTCCTCTTAGGAATTTCCTATCCACCAACCCCACCCTGCTCCTTGGCTACAAATCCCCACTTATCCATGCTGCAGTCATCACTGAGCCCAGCTCGACACTGAGGCCTCTTTCCCCTAGCAAGAGTCACCACTTTCCAGTCCAACTGGGGTTTTTTTTTTGGACAATCACACACACACATACACTCTCACTCACATACACACACGCACACAAACCACAGCACAACTCTGAAAGAACTCTCATGAAACAGCCCTTCATCCCCAACTAGTAACAATTAGGCCTCTTACACTACAAACATGAA
This sequence comes from Canis aureus, assembly GCF_053574225.1. NCBI lineage: Eukaryota > Metazoa > Chordata > Mammalia > Carnivora > Canidae > Canis > Canis aureus. The sequence continues at coordinate 47,280,475 of NC_135621.1, forward strand.
TAGCACCCACCGCGGTCTATTGTGGCCACGTTAGACTTGGGTAGTTCAGTGATCAGCCTCTGGATCTGGGTCAGAGTGTTGCAGGCTTCCTCCATCTCCTTCCAAATGAGAAACACGTCCTCTCTGACTCCAGCTCCTGAGAAGAGAAACACAACGTGAGTGGGCGGCTCTGGCAGGCCCAAGAACTCTCTAGCAGTCCCAGAAGCTTGCCCACCCCAGCCAAGTTTCTAGAACATTTCTGAACATCAAATTCCACTTTCCCCACTAATCTGAGAATCATAACTAAAATCCCTAAGGAAGTACTGTCATCTCAAGAAATCATAAATGCCGACTTTAGGATCCAATAAAGCTTTGTAAATATGTGTACCAGCCATATTTTAAGATGAATTCTTGAGAATACCCAAGTAAGGTAAAGAATAAAATTATTCAAAAGCACCTAATAAAAGCCAGGGTGAGGAAGGTAAATTCAATGGCATGTGAAAGTAATAATTCCTAACCTTTCTTAAGCTAAGATTTTCCACTTCTCTGAAAACCACCTCACAGTCTTTATTTTCCCCTAATGTAAGAAATGATTCTTTGGCCTCCTTTTCTGGATCTCTACTGTCTCAATTAAGGATTAGGCTTGACTGTGTGACATTTTTTTCAAAATTATATGGCTTCTTAATATAGATATTAATCTCATTCTCACAATCAATAACATTTTATTCCATGAGTAAGAAGTCCAGGCCATAACAGATGAGTTAGTTTCCAGAGATTCCGGAGGGTGTAGGAGCAAGAGGGAAAGGGATACGACCATAGAAGTGCAACATGAGGGATCCTGTGGTGGTATCTTGACAACATCAATATCAATGTGCTGACTATGGTAATGTTCTATAGTTTTGCAAGATGTTATGACAGGGGAAACTGGGTAAAGAGCACCTAAGTATCTCTATTAGTTCTTAAAACTCTGTGTGAACCTACCATCATCTCCACATACCTCTTGACTAGAGCCTGTTGTGCACATGAGGCCAGTGGTGACTCCAAGAGGCCACAAGAGAATCATCTATTCAGTGGCATCCCTGGGCCCAGCTACTGGCCTGGTACTACTCAAGGCAGCTCAGGGGCTACCAGGGAGTTCTAATATGGTTGCAGAGACAAGAATCTAGCAGATGTATTCTCTAGTTTTAAAAACTTCATTCCAGTTAAAAAACAGCTTAAAAAACCAACTAACTCAATTCACTGACTCTATACAGTCAGTTGAGAGAACTCTGACGATGTTATTAAAGTAAGCTAGTCCAAACCCTTTAATGATAAATACCTTTGAGGGTACCTGCTTTGTGCTTGGGCCTTTCTAAACATTGTCTCTGTCTCTACCACAGCTCTGCAGGCCAATTCTAATCTTGTCCTCATTCTACAGCTGCATATAAACTGAGGCAATATGCATTGTTCAAGGTCACACTGTCAATGAATGTCAGAGTAGGGAGTCAAAGCCAAGTTGGCATGACTATACCAACTCTGCCACCCTGAATAGTTGCCCTAGAAAAGGAATGGATAGTTATAGAAGGTCCCTGCAGCCCCCTCCTCCCAGCTGCTAATAAGATCCCACCTACCAAGCCTGTCTACATAACAGTCCACAGATGTCTGACATCCTATACCCACAGAGAATGAGAGACTACCACCCCCAGACCTCTAGGGGCTGCCCCCAGGAAACTCACCTACCCAGGGTGAAAGGACTAACTTTAAATAACCAGGACAGACCAGAGCAGAACAGGATCGATGTTTCTAACTTTCAAAAGTAATCAAGAAGGGCAGGGCAGAAGTAAAGGGATACCAGGGATTTGGCTCTCCCAAAGTTGGCCAGATCGAGTGAGAGGATTAAAGCTATATTCATAAAGAAGCAAGTGACAAGCCCTGACAGAGATGGAGGGTCACTGTGGCTCTATGGCCATTGACAGCCCAAGGGGTGAAACGTGATATGTACCCAGTTCCATGCTGGAACTCCAAAAATATCACAAACTGCTGCCAAATGCAAATCATAAGCCCACAGGACTTTCTGACTGCTGTAAAAGCAAAACTGACTTCCAGCTACTTATTGTAGCACAGAGGTGTTATGTAGCAGAATCCTTTCTTTAAAAGTTTCGAATGAGTCAAGGCTTTCCATTTTCCCCAGACTTGCTAATAATGTCTTAAGAGGTTAGCAACAAAGGGAAAATTCAAAGAACAGAACTGGTCTTGATGATACAGGACAGTGTATTTAAGGGTCAGCAATGGACAGCATGTTCCCTGTGCAGGTGGTAGTAATCAAATTATTGATACACTGGTTTAGTCATTATAATCATGCACCTACAAATTCCCACACTAGTGATCAGAAAACAAAGCAACTCAAAACTGTCCATTTAACTGGGCTTGCTTTAACAATAAAACAAGTGAAATAAGTCAATCGGAGGACAAACATTATATGGTCTCATTCATTTGGGGAATATAGATAATAGTGAAAGGGAATAGAAGGGAAGGGAGAAGAAATGGGTAGGAAATATCAGAAAGGGACACAGAACATGGAAGACTCCTAACTCTGGGAAATGAACTAGGGGTGGTGGAAGGGGGGAGGGCGGGGGGTGGGGGTGACTGGGTGGTGAGCACTGAGGGGGGCACTTGACAGGATGAGCAGTGGGTGTTATTCTGTATGTTGGCAAATTGAACACCAATAAAAAATAAATTTATTATTTAAAAAAATAAATAAATAAAACAAGAAAAACAGCAGAGCAATAAGAAGCAAATCTTAGGACATAGAAGTTCTATTTCATTATTCCACAGGCAGTGAGCAAGGGCTGCCATTTTTATCAGGGTCACTTCTAAGGGACTTAGCTGGGATGACAGACAGTTGCAGCCCAGGGAGATAGCCCTACTGAAGACCAAGAGGATGGAGGACAAGGCACAGGAAATCCCAGTATTCAGAGAGCTTTATAAATTTGAGATGCCACAGGCTAAACCAGAGAGGAGACAAAACCACAATAAAGCCATACGGATTTTGATCATCAAGATACAAGCCAGTCAAGATCTGCTGTGCACAGAAGAAGGATATGGTTCCTCAAAGAGACATCCAGACAAACTACAAAATCTTCCAACCCAAACATCCCCCTCCCACCCCAAGCCCTGATATCTCCCATGTGCCATGAGGTAGCAATTTGAAGGCTGACAGCATTCTGACACTAGCTGGGAGAGAGAGGTCGCATTAAGCTGCTGTTTTTCATTAGCACCTGGTATTGATTTCTCAGACTGGCTGGTTTAACAAATGAAATGAGCCCCAGGTCAAATATATTTTGATATGTCAGGGGAACACCACCTCCTTGTCAAATCTTCCATGTCTCACCTACAGGATAAAGTCCAGTTGTCAGAGTCCAATTCATTAATTATTCATTTGGCAAATATTTGTCGAGCACTTACTATGTGGTGGATGGGCACTGCCAGTGCTGAGGGCCCTGTTTGCAATCGAGTCCAGGGTTCAAGGCCCTACAACATTCCCTCTAACGCTCTGCCACATGGCGCTGTCCTCCCAGCCCTCTAGGATTCCTGTATGCCACTATCTTCACCACCAGGAACCTCAGAGCCCTCCCCTGCACTCACCCTACCCTTCATTCAGGCACTGTTCAGTCTCCACCATCAAGCTTGGCCCAGCCATCCCAGACTGTGATCTGCCTCCAGCTCCTTCTCAGTCCCGTGGAAGGAATTAGTCAGGACCACTGTTCTCAGTCATTTTTGCTGCCAGGACACACTCTTAGGTCCGCCCCCCACCCCATCATTAAATAGGCTCATAGTATATGTAATTCCTGGCTGCCTGTCACCCCCACCTTCAATTCCAAGGAAGACAAAGAAGTATCAGCCAGTGATGGTGAAAGAGTATTTACATGACCTTGAATCCAGTCTAATTTAAGTCAATCCTTCATAAACATGACACTTTATTTTTAGTATGCAGCTGCTTACAACATAGCTCACCACTCAGCAGTATGTCCCCAGTCATCCTGCTGTCAAGAGCTATGGTCTAAAGCTTTCCTATGGTGTGAGCACATTGGCTTGGATTACTGCCTGTGTTCACATGGGCTGACTTCACTCACTGGATGGTAAACGTCTTAAATTTAGGGACAGTGTCTTTCTTTCTTTGTATCTTCCACAGCACTTAGCACAGGATCCAGGATTCAGCAAGAATTCTTATCCTTCCTTGTTTTTATTGTCCTTATTACAAAGAAACAATGACTGAGCACCTAATACATTCTTTCCTCAGAGAATTGCCCTGCCTCAGGATTGACCTGCCTTAGGTCCCAATATTGCAAGAAATTCTTCTGAGTAGCATGTAACAGACTCACATCATTTAAGCATGACTGTGCCCTAGGTATTCCAGATAATAACATGTCGTGTCCTCAAACAGTACGTCCCTTCCTTTTTAGATCTTCCCTGCCACAGCTACACAAGGCTCCTCCCCACATATCTGAAACACTAGCACTCCAAGGGCAGGAGAGGAAAGGCAATTCAAAAAGCAGCTAGATGTGACACTGCTCCCAGGACAATTTAATGTACCACAGGGAGAGGGCAATCCAGAAACTAAAAGCCCCATCAGCAACCTTGAATCCCAGACCACTCCCTAGTCCCAGTGCAGCTCATCTGTCTGTGATCCCTCCCCACTGCCCAGGACTCCTCGGTGAAGATCTGACCTACGTGGGTAGAGACCGCTGTCTGCTGCAGCTCTAACCTCCTTATTCAGCTGTGAGACTCTAAAAGAACTGAACTATCAAAAGGCAGTACTTTCAGGGAGAGGCAGCACGTGCTTCTATTTACAGAAAGCAATGCAATGTCTTTTTCTAACCATAATAAACTAGGAGGTGAATAAAATCCCCAGAGATCTAAAATTATAATAAGGGCCCAGTGAAAGGGGAAAGTGACATCTATGAAGGTAATGCAAGTGGTGAAATCAGTAGTTTTTGTTGCAATGGAAAATCCCCAGTTACTTGAGTTAAATTCCAGATTAAGATGTTTTGGTGTTGAGAGGTCACAGAACAGTTTCTGGCTTGATCTGGCCCCACCGCCCAACCACTGAGATGTGTGGGCAGCTGCACTCAGTCACTCTATGGAAATTAACCACTAATTTATTTAAAGAAAATAGAGTCATTTCACCAAATGGATAAACATCTAGCATTTCCCTGGAGCAATGAATATATATGTCTCACAAGGGCCACGATGTCTTAAAAGTAATTTCAAATACCAAGTATGGGCAACTCTTAATAAGTGGGTGTGATACTATCTCCTGAGGCCTCTCTCTTCTAAGTGGAACATTGTAAAGTACAAATGTAATGCAGTCTCACATCCAATATTCACCTAGAAAACGTGAATATAAGCCATCATTATTCTCCACCAAACTCAAGAGGAAGGTTGGCCCCAGGCTCTGGGTGCTACTGGGCAAGCAGGGATAAAGACATGGGCACAGGGAAAGAGAAGCAATATCTAAAGAAACAATGCCCAAATGCCCATGGATAATGTTTAGCTGAATAAATCTATTCAATTTAGAATAGGCAATACCCTTTAAAAGGCACCAAATCAAGAGGTGTTTTAATGAAACAGTAAAATTCAGGAGAACTTTATGAGTTTCCTTTAAAGAAAATTTGTTAAAACTCTTGTTCTTCATCTTTTCCATCAAAGAAAGGCCTGAACCTCTCTTGGTCCTAAGGGACCTACAGTACACAAAAGGAATGCATTACGGTCACAGAGCTGCTCCCTCGTCTCTAACCCTCAATTCTAACCCTGAATCAACAGAGAAATAGTAAGGTGAGAGCTACTGTTTGAGGGAGCAACCCCAGGCTTGCATCTGCTCAGCCACCTGTCCTCAACAAAAGCCCATTTTTGTGAAATAGGTCATGTGGGCTACCAGGGACTGGGTCTTACTCACAAGTTTTAGCAGACTAATTATTTTCTTCAAACTCACAAGACACTGACCTAGGACCCAAGGAGCCAATTATTGTAAAAGATCCTCTTCTCAATAGGACATCTTCTCAGAGAATCATTATTCACTCAGTTATTCAACCAAACTCAATCAATATCTATTATATCTGGGCACTGGAAATACAGAATGAATAGGAAACAGTCCAAGCTTTTGAGGTGCTCTTACTCCAGTGTAGTCTTCCCAAAGTGTGATCCTCAGTACCTGTGTCAGAACCCCCAATGTGCTTATCAAAGTGTAAACTCCTAGGCCATACCCAAGATACATTCTAGGTTGGAGGGGGGGATCTCCAGGAAATTGTACTCTTAAAAGCATTCCAGTGATTCTTTTGCAATGAAATTTGCAAAGTCTTAGTCTAAAAGGCAAGATAGGCATGCAAACAAATTATTTCTATACAAAATAGGCTTGGGGAAAAAAAGTTAAGTGATTTCTGGGAACAAGATTCTAATACCCTGATGTCCCTATTCCTTCCCTAAAGAAGTGTTCTCCAAAGAAGTTAGAGCTCTTTTTCCCTTTAGAGTGCTGGAGAATCTCTGACATACTGTCTTCTAGATACCCACTCCAAGCCATTCTCACGATATGGTTCATTACATGCCACAATTTCTAATAGTGCTGTTAATTTTAGATTAAATGTCTTTTATATTGCCTCCTTTATAATGCATAAAGGAGGAGAAAAGGGGGAAAACTAAAATTTACTTTGTGCCTACTATGTCCCAACCACTGTGCTGGACACTGAAACATACTGCCTCATTTATTCTCACAATGATCACATAAGTAAGAATCATCACCCCCATTTCACAGATGAGCAAAGTGTGGTTCAGAGAAATTAAGAAACTTAACCAAGGCCACACAGCTAATAAGTAGCGCAGTCAGGATTCAACTCAGGTCTGTCTGTCTCCAAAGTTCCCCATTCTCTTTCCAACTGAACACTGTCCTTGTGTATCCTCATAAATGATCACAATACAAGATCTATGTAAGCAAATCTCATTTGTTATGTGCTGGTTGTTCTTAGTTTCCTTCAAGGGGCTTATAGACTCATCTCTTTCTGGGATGAAAAGCACCTGGTCTATAATTCAGATATGTAGGTGATGATGGTTGGTGAGCTGTGTCTCTGAGGCCAGGGCCTAATGTGAGATTCTGACAAGTAGCAACACACACCTGCTGGTTTAGCTGGTATCTGCCTGCACTGGGATTAGCAGTCACCCACAAGACAGCCTCATGGGTTATTAACTCTGAGAGCTCTCAAGTGTTGGATTTCTGCTATCTGCATGTTTGTCTCCTTTATCCAACTGTGATTTCCTTGAAGACAGAACTATGTTTATCTGTTTCTATAACCACTCTCCCTGATACATCCCTGACAGCTGGTAGACACTTCCAAATAGGCTGTTCCAGAGCATAAACTTCCTAAGGAGAGGGACTTCCTTTTTCAACATGTATCCCCAGAGCTCAGCCTGGTATTTGACTTTCAAAAGCAAATGTCCCCTCAAATCCAGGGCAAGTTTATTCAAAGGTAATCAGAAATTGACACTAGTTCTTTTACCTAGTAATTCATTTTAATTTTTAAGAGATTCTTGAGGGATTACTCTATGCCATATATTTTGTTAGGTGATGCAAGATGTCTGGATCCACTCAATTATTTCAGTGGGATTCTAAAAGATTGATTGTGTTGGTGACCAGAAAACTGGGCTGTGCCCACCACTGCCTGGTGCCAAGAAAGGACTACAGTGAACAGTGGAGGCATCCTGCTGACAGGCTATACTGCAGCCAGGAGCTGAGAATAACAAAGGAACCTGGAATACAAACCCACTATAGGGGAAGGGATACAGGGGTTCCCTGCCCTGAAAGTGTCTTACTCTCTGGTTAGGAAAACTAGGCCTTAACACCTACCAGAGGTAGGGAAAAAGAAGGTAGAGGTGGAGGTGGGAAATTCTTAAATCCTAAACTGGGCTCCTGGAGTTATGGTGGGAAAGGACAAGTTTTAAATCAACAAGCAGAAGTATAATTAATATTCTACAAGTTTGGGGTTTCCTGAATAGGAACTTTGTCTTTTATTCCTTCAGAATCTCCTCCTCAGCCTTTGTGAGCTTCTAAAGACACAGAAGATGTTGAACAAATGCTTGTTAACTAACCAGAGCACCATCTCACAGAAATTCAAGGCTAACCGTTATTGGAAGGAGCAGGACTCCAGAGATAATTAAAGTCTCTCAGCCTTGAAAACTGTAATGTGACAACAATTTTGGAAGTGCAGATGCTCCAGCATCATCCATTGAATTAAACTGAGTTCTAGGGAGAAAGAAGACCTCTGAGAGAGCCTCCTGCTGTCAGTAAGTTACAATCAGTGCTTCTAAATTAAATCAGAGATTAGAAACAAAGAGGCAATGCCAAGCCTGAGTGATGGGCCAGTAAACTTTAAATATCTAATTAAAGATCGGAAGTGCCTTCCAAGAACACAACTTGGTTATTTTTTCTCTCCAAGCCTAACAGCCTGAACATATCTTAAAGTAAATAAAGTTTGGTTTCATAATATTTAGTTTTAGTTCATGCATTTATCTCCACCAACACACACAGAAAAGTACAGTTTCCAAAGGTAGAATCAGCCAAATTTTTACAGCTATACCATTTTTTGACTTCAGAATAAAACTAGCTGATCTGAGCAGGTTTTTTGACTCCATTTTGCCAAGAATACCAGACACAAACAAAAACATTCTCAGAAAAAACAGTGCCTTTTCCTATTACCTGATACTCCTTTTTATTTATTCATTGAAAAGTGTTTTCTTGGAGTCAAGAGCCAATATGGTGGTGAGTACAGTGAACTGTTTGTAGTTCCACTCACTTAGAGGCTGGCCAGCGAGCGATACAGAGGCCTAGGGCAGTGCTGCTCAGTGGCAAGGACGATGAGGAATTCATTACCAATGCTTGACATGGGTACAGATATAAGTGAAAGGTGCTGTGCTGCCCATCTCTGACCTCCTGGAACCATGAGAGGGTCCTGAGCTGATAGCTCTTTTGGTTGTATATATGAAACCATGTTGAAGTTACAACTTTGCCCCAATTGTCTAGTTTGCCTCCTCCTCTTCCTCTTCATTTTTCTCCTCCTTCTCCTCCTCCTCCCTCCCCCCACCCCACTCCTCCTCCATCTGCTCCTCAGGTATAAAGTGTGATGCTCTGGGTTGAAGTGGGAGCTCTGAGCTCTGACCCTGGCTGTCAGCCTGGATGCTCATTCTACCATAGGAGTGTCTTGAATTTCCAATTCTGAAGAGCCTGACATCATAGACCATCTAAATTAAGTCCACTTTCAGTGTCATCAATCAGTCTAGATCCCAGGAGAGCTACATCAATGCCAGAATTCTTTCCTTTTTTTAGCCTGATGCCCTTAAGTGGACATTTTTACTCTAACATGATTTTCTTTTTTTTTTTTTAAGATTTATTTATTTATTCATGAGAGACACAGACAGAAAGGGAGAGGCAGAGACATAAAAAGAGGGAGAAGCAGGCTCTTCACAGGAACCCGATGAGGGACTGGATCCCAGATCTTGGGATCATGACCTGAGGCTAAGGCAGATGCCCAACCACTGAGCCACCCAGGCAGCCCTAACATGATTTTCTTATTGCATATTTACCATTTTAGTTTAATTAAATTTTTCAAGGATAAAACCAGAAAAGAGAACCAATATAAAATATAAGGCCTGCTCCAAACCCAAGTGAACAGAAGTCTTTTTCCTTCCTAAAAGGGAGATCCCAAACCACCAAATAGACCCCTCACTTGAGGCTCATAGGGCTTTCACAACCTAAGGAGTGGCCAGCTCCCCATAGGATTAGGACCATATCCCTTAAAAATTAAGATATAGTCACTGGGGGATCCCTGGGTGGCTCAGCGGTTTAGTGCCTGCCTTTGGGCCCATGGCACGATCCTGGAGTCCCAGGATCGAGTCCCGCGTCGGGCTCCCTGCAGGGAGCCTGCTTCTCCCTCTGCCTGGGTCTCTGCCTCTCTCTCTCTCTCTCTCTCTCTCTCTATGTCTATCATAAATAAATAAATCTTTAAAAAAAAAAAAAAGATATAGTCACTGGAAAGTACCAGCTACTTCCCCAAAGAGCAATAACCCAGACCCCATCCAGAACAATCTACACAAAAGCTTCTGAGAATTGAAAACTACCACATCCAATTTACAACTATTCTTGCACCATTCGAGCTTCTCCCTAAGTCCAGTCTGACAACAGGAAAGTAGGACAAAGGCATGGAGAAAAGGCCCCATAGTACAGTCCTACTTACTACTTCTACCAGAAGAATGGGTACTCCCTTAAAAATGGACTTTCATCCTATCAGGACATAGTTGAACAGTACTGTATTACTTCCTGGATCCAAATGCCAATTCTCATCCATCATTGTGAATGAAAATAAAATGGTTAATATCATGACTATTCTAAAAATATTCTTTATGACAGAGGCTTTTGTATCATGTCAAATTGTTTTACTTTCTAGAACCAGTATCTGCAATAAAAGCCCACTTGGAATCCCAAAAGGAAACTAACATTAACTGAATGCCAACTTTGCACTAGACAGTTCCATGTGTGTTACATGTTTTAATTTTCCCAAAAACCGTATGAGGTAAATGCTGTTATTACCATTTTTACAACTGAGGGAACATAGTTTAGAAATGTTAGGTAACTTGCTAAGGTCACACAAATAGTTAGTGGCAAAACTAGGGTTTGAATCTAGGTCTAATTCCAAAGTTGATTCACTTTCCAGCAGCAGTGTTTTCCAGAACCAAAAAAAGAACCACACAAGAAGAAAAGATTGTGAAAGCTTCCATTGCTGTTAGCAAAAATTTACTTCCCTCCCCATCCCACTGATGTTGGACTTAGTTATGTAATTGGCTTTGGCCAATGGAATGTTAGTGGACATGACATGAGCAGGGGCCTTACGTATGGCTGCATGGTTTGGCCTGGCTCTTGTGCTCATGCTATTCATGACAATAAGAATATATCCTGGATAGCACCAGTTAAGAAAGGATAAGTCCATCCTAGATTCACCAAACTACAGTTGACCTATAGACCTGTGATTAAGAAATAATGGCTGAATCTTTCTAAATTTGATGGAAACTATAAACCAGCAGGTCCAAGAAGATCAAAAACCCCAACTACAAGATACACATCATTAGGATTAAAAAGGAATGGTGAGAGGCTTCAGAAACCCAAAAGGAGAAAATAGAAGGGAAGAGCCAAGGAGGATGTATGTCAGTTTTTTCTCAACTTCCAGAGGGTCAGTAGCATTTAAAGTCACTCCTAATGAAAAGTGTGAGAGAAGGGCAGTAGAAGGAAATAACAGAAGAGCTGAATTTTCATCCAGGCTGATTGGGGAAAACCAAACACAGGGCTGGCAGTCAGAGGATCCCAGAGGGCAAGGGGAACAAAAGGCTATGCCTCGTCCCATAAAAGTTCTCCCATAAAAGAAGTCCAGGAGGAAGGTCTTTAGACAGCTCCTGGCCACAGAATCAGGGTTAGAGGCAATCTCCTCTTGATCCCTGAGGTGGGTAGCCACCACCATCTGCACAACTGCTCAAGAGGGCTAACGCAGGACGTGCCACAAACCCTAGTCCCCTTCCTATCCTCTCTCTAAACATTCTTGACAGTCAAAGAAGATTGACCTTAAACACTTGGGAGGTAATGTAAGAACAACTTAAAATGTCATGTGCTATTTAATGTACCATCCTAAGCAGTCTCTGTCAAAACAATGGAAAAGCTTTCCATCACCTGAAAAGAACATCCTAGAAAAATAAACAGGAAAAACTTCAATGTGGAGGGAAATTCTTCCAGGGAATTAATACACATACAAGAACCCAAAGCAAGAGCGGAATAAAGGACTATACATGATATATCAATTGTTGTCTTTGCAACGAAATAAGAAACAAGACAAAATTGCTCTCAGCCTACAACTAGTTTTTACTTTCTTAGAGGAAGAGGCTGATGTAAGGAATTACCCCAAAATACAAAGCCTAAAAGTTGGTAATAATTCATGCATAATTAATTTATTTGCAGATACTACTATAATTTCTTTATTAAACCCATTGTGAGAAAGGCAGACTCCTATAAATATCTACTTGCCAATAAGTATCAAATGTCAAAATAAAATGAAATCAGAATTTGTAGCAATGCATCTAGTTTACCCAGTCTCTGTTAGTTTATGGTGGAGCATTCTAAATGACTTTGGAAACTTTAGAGAATAATTACAGCCATCTCTACTTGATGATAAGTAAAAATGCCAACGTTATTCTCCCAAATTTTCTTTAAGGATGTAATACACTGACAAGCTGTAGTAAGCAAACCACTGATACAGCTCAATCTTTTGTTTTGCTTTCAAGTTGTACCACTGGACCTCCCCAAAACTATATTAATAAATAGTGTGCGAAGAGGACTGGAGAAAAGAAAAAAAGAGAAAGGAGGGAAAGAAAAAGGTATCATGTACAAAAAATAAAAACCTTAAAATGTCCATGGATATTGTGAGAAAACAAGTAAGTATTTACTGAAGCACAGAAACCAAGCACACGTGCTCTCCCCTCAGAAGATTCAGTCCGGTAACACCCAAAATGAAGATTTGGATAACAGCAGATTTGTTTTTCACATCTACAATAAATATCCAGGGCAGGATGAAAGACCAATTAATGTCAAAAGGTCACCACCAGAAAGGAAAGCCAAGAACAGGAAAGGGCAATGGAGCAGGGCAGATGGCCCAGGAGCAAGCCTACACCCAGGGATGCAATATATTACAAAGGAAGCCACAGACATCAGTGAAGAAAGATAAAGGTTCATGAGTATGAATGATGTGAATTCAACTGTTAGCTATTTAAGGAAAAATCTGTTTACAATCCTTACATTACACCACACCTCAAAAACAAATCTAGAGGGACCAAAAAGATCTTTGTTTTCACTTTCAATTCAGGCCATAAAGACCAAAAGGAAAAGATACGGAATCACAAAGAAGTTACAGAATTGACAGACTGAACTTGCCATGCAAATTTTAAGGGTGCATATAAATGATGGCCAAAATGAAAAGGAAAACAATAACTAGGATAAACTATCAATAAGTAATAATACTGGTGAGTTAATGTCATTAATATACAAAGAGTTCACGTGATATGATAAGAAATACAAGACTTAAATGGGCAAAAGACAAGCAGGTACTTCATAAAGGAAGTTAAATACAAAAATGTCCAATTCCACTAGTATTTACTACTAATGACATTAGTTTCTTCATGGAAGAAATTCAGATATAAATGAGATAACAATTTTTATGCAAATTAAGTTTCCATGAAATGGAGATTCCCCATACACTGTTGACTTGAGTTATACCAACTTAAAACAGTTTTTGGAAAGCAAGTCCATGTAAGAGACTAATCAAAATGTTCAAACATGTTGATCCAGTATCTTCACTACTAGGAAATCTATTCCCCCAAAAGTCTAAAATACAGGAGGAAATACACCACAGAAAAAGATAAGTGCTTTACTATCTCTAATAGCAAAAAAAATTCAAACTTACCCAAATGTCCAACAACAAGTGATTTATAAAATCATAGTATACCACTTTAATGAAGTACAAATGACCCTTAAACAACATGGGTTTGAATTATGTGGGACCACTTATACACAGATTTTTTTTCAATACAGCACAGTACTATAAACATTTTCTCTTATGATTTTCTTAAAACATTTCTTTATTCTAGCTTACTTTATTATAAGAACACAATATTTAACACATATAACATAAAAATAAATATGTGAATCAACTGTTTTTGTTATCATAAGGCTTCTGGTCAACAATAGGCTATTAGTAGTTAAGTTTTCAGGGAGTCAGAAGTTAATGTGGATTTTTTACTGCTTAGGGTTTGATGCTCTTAACCCTTGTGTTGGTCAAAAGTCAAATTGTGTATCTTTTAATATCACTTACAGAAGTTTTATAAGAACATGGAAAAATACTTGCTATGATATTAAGGAAAATGCAATATTCAAAGTGGCACATAATATGATGCTGATGCTTTAATTTTCTTTTAAAAAGTATACAATAAAGAACACTGGAAGGAAATACACCAGTCTGTTCAATAGTAAAAATCTCTGGGTGGCAACAATATTTATCTTCCTTTTTCTCTGTATTTTCTAAATTGTCTACACTATGCACAGTGCAAGAAAGCATAATGTTTATGACAGCCTAGGCTCAGACCTTCTGCTCTGTCTCTTTACCAGTCATGTAACTTTAAAAAAGAATTCAAAGGCTGTTTTTCTTTTGAAAAATTGGAATAATACCACCACTCACTTCACATACTTGTTTTGAGGATTAAATGAGGTAATGTATATAATGCACCTAACAACACATACACACACACACACACACACACACACACACACACACCAGTTTTAATCATTTTGGGAAAAAACCCTTTAAAGTAACAAGAGTTAAACACTGAGCAGGTCAGTACACTTTATCACTCTCACCCAATAATTAGAAGTGATATATCATGGTTTCTAAGAAATAGTGGGAAGGGAAAAAAATGACCTAAAATGTTACTTTTTTAAAATTTACAAATTGTACTCTTTAAAACACCAGAATTTTATGCCAACCTATTGGAAAATATTTTGGAATTTGAGAAGTTGATAAAAGATGTGCTAAGTGTTCAAATGATACTTTATTAATTTTATATAAATAAAGTGACTGGTAACATAATACATGACACATAAATGGGTGACAAGAAAAAGTGAAAGATACTGTCCACCCCATACAAAAGATGAAGACATCAGGTTTCACGTTGGTTTTAGAGCTCACTTTAATACATCTCTGAACATTCCAGACTTAGTCTTTACTTCCAGGATAAACACAACTATATAACTCAGTATCTTTTCTTTTTCCTAAAGATTATGGGGGGTGAGTATGAGAATTAAAAAAGAAAACACATTTGCCTTCTTCCACCAAACATCCAGCTAAGGGTTGTCAAGAGCAGCTGAAATAGGCAGAAGCTGTGAAGTAAGCACAGAGAAAGTGCACCTGGAATGGTCCAGACAGCTAGGGCAGGTATTAGAAAGTGGAGGACCCACCCAAAGTCAAGGGTGTGCCTGGTTGGCAACACTGGATACTTGAACCTCAATGACAAGGGCTATAGCAAAAGTCTATTTGTTAGAGAAAAGCAGAAGAGGTAAGGCTTCACAAAGTGTCACCCAGCACAGACTTATTTGTAGGAACCTCTCTCTCTGAGCAGCAGAGAAGCAAGCCTTTGAGCAGTGAAGCACAGACCCCTGCCTCACTATCTCCCATACAACCTCCATACAGATATCTATCTTATCTCTCTTTAGTTATGAATAATAAAAAGGATGCACACAGCATCCAAACAAGGCTACTATAATGAAAAAAAAGAACAGCAAAACTATCAAGAGATGAGTAATATTCACTAAAAATGTTATCAAGAAACACATGAAAAATTATGATCAATATTTCACCATAAGTTAAAAAATATATATGAAGCCATCATCTCAAAGAAGGAAGAAAATGAAGCAAAAATACAAGAACTCAAGAGTAAGATGGCAATAAACAGGAAGAGATGAAATATTCAGGAAAGAAGAAACCAAATCACAGATGAAATTGGTAGAAATTCAATGAAGAAAATATACTATGGAACTCACTGTAAGAAACCAGAGAAGGTGAACATGAACATAAGTATTTTTAAAATATTAGATATTAAATACATAAAATTCAAAAATAAAATAAAATATTAGAGGGAAAATGATAGATATGATAGTCCATGGAAATCTATCATACCTTACACAAAAAATGAGTCCCTGAAGAAGAAAACCAGCATGATGCAAAGGTTAAGAGAATAAACTGAGTCTGAATCTTAGCCCTTTCTGCTATATGAATTTGCAGAAGCTTCATAACCTCTTTGTCTTAGTTTCTCCATCACTAAAATGAAGATAATAATAGTATCTACTCCACAGGGTCATTATAAAGATTAAATGACTTAAAATTTGGGTTATTTATTTATTTATTTATTTATTCATGAGAGACACAGAGAGAGAGAGAGAGGCAGAGACAAAGGCAGAGGGAGAAGCAGGCTCCATGCAGGGAGCCTGATGTGAGACTCGATCCTGGGACTCCAGGACCACGCCCTGGGCCAAAGGCAGGCGCCAAACCACTGAGCCACCCAGGGAACCCAATGACTTAAAATTTGATAAGAGACTGGAATAGTACTTGGCACATACCAAGCAATGTCTAAGTTTTTCTTAAATTTGAAAATAATAACAAATAATTTATACTTTAAAATAATAAAAACCAATGAAACAGAACAAATATTTAAAGATATAATTTGGGGTACCTGAGTGGATCAGTGGTTGACCATCTGCCTTTGGCTCAGGTCATGATATTGGGGTCATGGGATCAAGTCCCGCATCAGGCTCCCTGCTCAGTGGGGATTCTGTGATTCTGTGATTATAGACTGGTTTCCACAGGTACACACCTCTGTCTATTCCCTTGACTGATGGGATTACCTCCAGAATCACAGAATCATAGAATCTGTGTAGAGGATTAGGAAGCTAAAGTCCACAGATTCTTCAGGAGCCAGCCACCAACACAAGGAGACCCTGCTACCTGCCCATCTGACTCACATCTTAACCTGCCATCAAAGAGGTGGCCTGGGACACATGCCTGGGACTACGGGGGAGGGGGAAGCCTGGCCCAGGCAAGAACAGTGAAAGTACTACCCAGTCCTGGAGAGGAATCTTTTCTTTAAAAAAAAAAAAAAAAAAAAAAAAAAAGTGCTTAGAATTCAGGGAAGCTCAAATGGCTCTGTTTTATTTTGCTTATGGATGAGATGAATATTTCATGATATATAAAGACCATGAAGAGAACCCATCCTCATTAACTAGAAGGGAAGTCCTGCCGCAGGGGGGCCGGATGGCTCAGAAGAGCTCCCGGAGGCAGCACCACACTGGTCCCACAGTAATTAGGCTCTGTTGGTACCCCTCCTCCTCTCCAACAGATAGTCAAGCCCAGAAAAAAAAGAAAAAGAGGCAGGACACCTACATGGAGAGAAGCACGGGAGGAGAGTGCTGTTGCTCACTGCCCCGTGAGTGTGAACGCAGGCAGGGACCCAGTCAGCTCCAGGCAGAAAGCTGAGGGGAAGGATGGCTGTGAGGATGGAAAGCACAGAATCACAGCTTCAAGTAGGCGTCATCTGCCAGAATTAATCTCCCACAATTCCTATATCTAAACCAAAAATCCTGTTCTCCACAGTGAGGAGGGCCCATCTGGGGGTGATGGAGCCTGCGCTGGGAGAAGGCAGACTCTCTAAGGCAGGAAGTCATCCCCAGAAGTGAAAGGTAAGGAGCCCACCCAGCGCCCAGGTTCCCACATCCAACTCCTGAGAGCCCGGCATATTATGACCTGGCCATCCCAGCGCTGCCGATGGCGGAGAGCCCAGGGCCATTCAGTGACCTAGCCCTATCTTCTTGCAGGTGGCAAACCATTCCTTTCTTGAAAGGTGGAGATTTGCTTCAGAAATGTAGATGGCTGAGACCATGCCATGACCTCTCCAATATCACTACTGCACCCTACACACACACACACACACACACACACACACACACACCCCTTTCCCTTTGTCATTACTGTCATTACATTACTCTGTGATTGCAGGATTCAGGGGATGTCCACAGCAGGGGAAAAACAGTCTGCACAACTCTCCCTAATGTGTGAGAAAATGGGAATGAGGTAGTGACAAAAATAAGACTATGAAATTTTTAACAGCTCTATCTTGCATACCAGAGTTTATAAAGAGATTCTTGGCTGCCCTGGTTTCTGGACCCTTCCCAAACCATCACTAAGAGATGCTGTCCTGTTGGTGGTGACTCATTAGCCACAAGCAGATGCCTCACAAGCAGCCTGAGAGGGGAAGAGCAGCAGAGGAGGGTCAGGAAAGAGTCCTCGGAAAGGTAATACATGTGCAGAGGGGATGGAAAAACCCAAGTAAAGGCAGTGGGAGAGGCATCTTTGAGGGCTCAATTTAGAGTGAATATGTGTTGCTCTACAGAGGCAGCAAACATCAAGACAGAGCTAGAAAGTAGGGGCCCTATGCAAAAGTGAGGTTACATGGTGGGACAGGATTGAGCAAGCAGTAACCATGCTTGATTGATAAAAAAAAACTTCAGCAAGAGCTATAAATGTACTCCCAAAGTATTTAAATTTAAAATACCATCATTTCAATACACCTGTATCTTAATTCTTCAATACTTTTCAACTATTTTAATAACCCAGACACAATCATTAAAAATAATAAATTAGGGCAGCCCGGGTGGCACAGCGGTTTAGCGCTGGTTTCAGCCCAGGGCATGATCCTGGAGACCCGGGATCGAGTCCCATGTCAGGCTCTCTGCATGGAGCCTGCTTCTCCCTCTGCGTGTGTGTGTGTGTGTGTGTGTGTGTGTGTGTGTCTCAAATAAATACAAAATACTTTAAAAAATAATAATAAATTAAAACATGTATACAGAGGCATACATTTTTCCCTTTACCCCAGGCTCCATTATGACTTAACACATCAATGCCGGAGCCTGTCTTTATTTAAAATTGTGACATTCTGATCACCATGGCTTTTTTAGCATCAATTTTGAACTTTTAAAACACTGCACTGTAATATTATCTAAACAAGCACATGAAAAGACGCCCAGAATCACTAATCATTAGGAAAATGCAAATCAAAACCACAATGAGATACCACCTTCCACCCAGGAGGATGGCTACTGACCAAAACCAAAAAGAAAACAAACCAAAAACCAAAAAAATAATAATAATAATAATAATGCTGGAGAAGATGTGGAGTACCCACTGTCCATGGGAATGAAAAACAGAGCAGCCGCTATGGAAAACGATGCAGACGTTCCTCAAAAGTTAAAAACAGAATGAACATACGTGATCCAGATATTCCCTTTAGGGTATATATGCCAAGAACTCAAAGCAGTCTCCAGGAGATATTCGTATATGCGTGTTTACGGCGGCATTCCGCACAGTAGCCAAAAGGTGGAAGCAACTCAAGCGTCCACTGATGGATAAACGGACAAAGAAATATGGTCTATACATAGACAAGATGATTCTGACACCTGTTACAATATGGATGAACTTGGAGGACACAAGCTGAGTAAAAGGAGCCAGACACAAAATGACCAATACCAGACCTGGGTACCTAAGTAGTCAAATTCAGAGACAGAAAGTAGAATGGTAAATGCCAGAGCTGGGGGAGGGGAGAATGGGGATTTGTCATTTTAACCCGCACAGAGTTTCAGGTTTGTAGACGAGAAGAATTCTGGAGATGGGGTGCACAGCAATGCGAACATTCTTAGCACTACTGCACTGTGCACTGAAACAGTTAAGATGGTAAACTTTACGTTACATTATTTCACTACAGTTTTTTAAATGTTTATTTATCTTGACTACAGCTTTTCTGCACAGGGGTAGTGCATGGGGTAATGGGAAATTGTACCCTGAAAGACAATTATCTGGAGTCCAGAAAGTCAGTAATAGCAGGGAATTTCTTCCTGTTGCCAGGTCAGCTGTCTGAGCAGTGTTCCTCCAACCCCTCACTTGACAGTCTCTTTCCATGCAACAGGAGCCACAAAAAACCCCTGAGCAGGATTTCCTGAGGGGGCGTCTTCCCTCCCCAGGCCGGAGAGGGGCCCAAGTGAACTCACACTGGCAAATGCTTGCTTTCCAAGGGTGAGAAATAGGGAAAGGGCACTGAGCAAGAGGGATTGATCGTCTACCTCTGAGGCTGTGGATCAGGTTGGAAACCACACATTTTCCAGAAGAGCCTGTCAGGGATTTCTGGGCAGTTTCTGAGTGAGAGAAATGCAATGTTGGCATTTCTGGGACACTGTGATGGATAGAGGAGACAAGATTGTATGTTTAGGATTTGGGATCTCTCCTCAAATTCAGAACGTGGGTTCACTGAAATGGCACTAGAACGGCAGGCCACACTCTGAGCACTTCAGCCTCAGAAAATGTTTTAATCTATAATTTAATTTGTATGAGTCACAGGGTTGGGGAGATGGTAGATGCTGAAAATGTAAAGCTACATGGCCAGATAGGTTTCCCTTTATAACTAAGTTGCCAAGGAACACATAACCCAGAACTGAACCCCTTTACAAAAACTGGCATGTCTTGGGGAACGGGTCCCACCTCACACTATTTACCCTGATTGAAACATTGCCCATGAGGTTTAATCTGGCAAATTACTTTCCCTAGGCATGGTATATATCCTGAATTAATTTTTTTCTGTTTGATTTAGCAGTAACCTTGCTTAACAATTGACATTTTTTTCAAATTCTCTGGAGATAGCCACTTCACCATCACAATAAAGGCATAAGGTACCTGAAACAGTACCACCCATAAGCACCACTGAGCTCTAGAGGAGGCTCTCCCCTACTTACTTGGAGGCACAAAGTGTGTGTAGGGGACAGGCTTTGTGACTCAACCCCCGGCCTTGGCCTCCACCTGACCACTTCACCCCTTAATGCAACTGTGTCCTCCTCAGGCCCAGTGCCCTTCTCTGGGGAGCCTCTCCCTACCATCCTGTAAACAGAGGACCGTGTCAAGCAGATGACAGGGTCAAGCAGATCCTGTAGCTTCTTCGCTCCTCCCAAGAGTAGTTCTTGCCTTATATTGAAGCTAGAGATTTCTGTCAATGACTTAAAATGAGTAGGAAGGTGGAGGTGGGGATGGGTCCTCTCAGACCACTACTTGCCATCACACCACAGCATCTCACACTCAAACACAAGCTTCCTTCTCTGCTTTTCTTGGTGGAGTTCACTTGGTGTCTTTGTCACTTTGCAATTTCATCAGCCCCAAAGAAACTCTCACCACTTGGTTTTCTGAGTAACCTTCTGGCACTAGGTTTTTTCTGAACCTAGTTCTGATTTTGTGACCTCACTCTCTATGCTTGTTAAACTCTCTGATCATCCTCTCTGAATGAAAGGGGGAGGTTCACTCTGCCTCCACAGGTTTCTGTGGGGCCCTGGCCTTTGCAAGAGGCAGGTCAATCCCACACATGAATCTACAAGCACTACTGTCACTGGGCGGAGCTACAGAGAACCCACAAGAACTGTGGGTGTCCTCACTACAGCAGCCAGCTCACCTGGACAGCAGAGCAGCCCTGCCTTCCCAGGCACTAAGTCCAGTACTGACACATCAGGACCACATCTCCAGAAGGTTCTCCAGTAGCTCAACACCTATTACTTAGGCCACTTCCCTTGGTGGTAATCAACTTATACCTGGTTGTTAGGTTGACAAACTCAGCATTAATATCATGAACTGCCCTGGACCATATAAATAATAAAAAAAAGATACCGTGAGTCCCTACCTAGTGCTTTATTTCCCAAAGATGCAGAAAATCTGAAGTTACTAAGATACAAACCACACTGTGTTGTTGCGTGGGGGGTTTTTGATCCCAGATACCTGGAGGGGGTTTTCCCTTTAGTTTCCTTAAATTCCAAGGAATTACACTGTCACCATCCTTTATGGCAAATGCGGGAAACTCCACACACTCTGTTCTCTCTGCAAATGCGTGGAATCTGAAACATGAAGAGATTTGCAACATTAGGCTACTAGTGCACACATCTATTCATTCTCCCAGGACCGTGAACTTGCTGTGGTGCCAAGCATCTTAGATGTTTCACGGCTTTTCTCTGTACCTGGTCAATTCCCCCAAACAAAAGACAGGCAGGCAAGAGAAGAGAGAACTGTAAATGTGTTAGGATTTTAACGGATGACTCTTCTCTTCATTAGAGGGTAATTAGCCCAAGCAAATGGTATTTATTGACCCAGGAAAAATGATATCCTCTGCTTTATATTTATCCTTCTGTTCCCAGGCTTCAATCATGTCAATACCATGTTGACAAGCCAACAGTCTAATGAGGCCCCAACAGTGCCCATGGCCCTGTGGGTTCAGTGTTGAAAGCTGGCGACAACAGGCACCATTAGCTCATCTGCCAATTGCTGATAGGCTTCAGTCAACTTTAACTCGGCAAACACGCACCTCCCCAAAACCTAAGTAGAAGCACTAATGAAAAGAATTCTTGTGTGGACAAGCTTTTAGGGCCTGATTCCTCAAAATGTGGTCCCATGAGCAGCAGCAGCATCTGGGAGCTGGTCAGGGATGCACATTCCTGGGCCCTACCTGGATCTGCTGAGGCTGAATAAGCACTTTAACGAGATCCCTGGGGAGTTCATGGGCACCTTAAAGCTCAAAAAGCCCTAGAGTAGTCTACAAAATGATGGGCTAAGTACACCCTTGACACCAATTATCTGGAATCCAAAAAGATGGTGATGGCAGGAAATTTCTTTCAGATTAATAGGAGATCTCTGGATAATGCTCCTCCAGCCCCTTAAGAGTTCTGCCTCTGCCTGTTCCTCAGCATGAAGAAAATCCTCAAGCAGGGGCTGGGATGGAGAGATGGATGCACAAATGGTAGGAGAGATGTGGGGGCTTCACCTGGGCCATGGAAAGACTCAGGCCTATTTCTAAAGGGTTTCAGGTGGGACTAGAATGAGGACTTGAAGGAAATCAATAAGCCAGCCTTGTTCCAAAAGCCCCTCATGCAGACAATGGACCCTTAATCTGGCCGTGCCTGCCTCCCACAGGTCCTTCCACCAGAGCAGAAATGGCCAGTTTACTTTGTCCTGTGACCCTCTTACAAGGCAGAGGGGGGATGGCTGAGGTTTGTCCCGCCAGGTCCCACACCCTGAGAGCCAAGGCCTTTGGTGCCCAGGACTTCCTACTCTCTGATCCATTCTCTGGATTAGAAAAGAAAACAGGGGCAGGCATTTCCTCTGGCTAATACACCCTCATCTGTGCAGAAAGCAAAACCTGCTTTGTAGGCTGGTGGCTCTGTTCAGACACGGACCCAGGCGTTGGGGAAGCAAGAGTCCAGCCTCCCTGCAAGCTGAGCAGCTCAGGGCACACCCTTTATAGTTCCATAGTAACTGCACTTCAACAGCCAAAGGTGTGCGGATGCCGACCAAGAGACATGGGGTCTGTCAGGGGGTGCGGCAGGCCAGAGCACCACCGGTTGTGAGCTGGACGCACTTGCAAGGGCCAGAGCAGGGACAGGAAAGCACATAGTATACATGTCATCATTTCTGCAAAACTCACACTCAACTGTACACAGCCTAGAAGTCAGGAGCTGAATGGCAGCTTCTCCCATGTTAAATTATCCCCCAACCTCTCCCCAGCCCAGAGAAAGTGCCCCATGTGAATTAAGCAGGGGACCGGCAAGACAGGTGGTCCTGCCAGTTGCCTTTTACTCTCTCCACTAGCAAAAGTAGGACAGGGAGACCCCTTGTATTTGGGATTTGGGAACCCAGAATTAAAGCCAAACATCTAATGTTAAAAAATTTTCAAAATATTTCATGGGAGCCAGAGCAGTGGTCTTCAGAATCACCAGGAGTCCTGTTAAGAATGAATATTCTTGGCCCTCCCCTAGAGCCCAAAAATCAGAATCTCTGGGGCTGTGGGCAACATGTCTGCATTTTAAACAAACTCTCTAGGCAGCTCTTATGCAAAATGAATGATTATATGCATATTCCCAGGATCCCCTCTATTATGTAGAATCAGCCTGTAAGGTGAAGCCCTGGACCTCTGAATTATTAACAAGCTCCCCAGGCAAACATGATGAGCAATTAAATTTGGGAACAAATGCTCAATGGCAGAAATTGTACCCACTTCAGATAGGATAACTGAGGCAAGTTGTAAGGATTCTCCTTACAACTACTTAAGTAGCTGATCTCTTTCCACAAGAGACCTAAACCTATACACACAGACGAGGGTGGGAACGTTTTAAAAATGTAGATTCAGTTATTACTCAGCTATGATGAGGCCACTGAATCAGTTTAACTGCCACTGAAAATACAGTTTGCTACTCACAGCTGCTGCTGTAGACCATAGTGTATCTCCCACCCCCCAAATTCATATGTTGAAGACTTAAGCCCCAATGCAACTATATTTGACCATATTTGGAGATACAGCCTTTAGGAGGTAATTAATGTTAAATGAGGTCATAAAGGTAGGGCCCTGATTCAATGCAATTAGTATCCTTTGGGTTTTTTTTTTTAAGATTTATTTATTAATTTATTTGAAAGACAGAGTGTGTAAGAGAGTGAGCAGGAATGGGGTTGGCACAGGAGAGGGATAGAATCTCAAACAGACTCCCTATTGAGCATAGAGCCCCATGGGACTCAATCTCAGGACCCTGAGATCATGACCTGAGCTGAAATCAAGAGTCAGATGCTCAACTGACTGAGCCACCCAGGTGCCCCAAGATTAGTATCTTTTTAAGAAGATACACCTGAGAGCTTACAGGCATGCTTGTGCACTCGCTCGCTCTCTCTCCTTTCCCCCTTCATCCATCCTTCCCTCCCTCCCATGAGAGGTTAGAGTTAGGAAGGCAGCTGTCTACAAGCCAGGAAGGGAGCTCTCACCAGAAACTGAATCAGCCAGTACTCTGATCTTGGACTTTACAACCTCCAGAAGTGTGAGAAATAAATTTCTCTTGTTTAAGCCATCCAGTCTGTGGTATTTATTATGGTGACCCAAAATGACTACTAATATAGTTCCCAAGATAAGGGGGCACACCACACCACACAGGGAAGCACAGGGCCAGTCAGCAGGCATGAGGGAACACGGCAAAAACAGGAGAAAGAGCCTTTATTGTGGATTCTGCAGGATAAAATGGGTG
Organism: Canis aureus; assembly: GCF_053574225.1. Taxonomy (NCBI): domain Eukaryota; kingdom Metazoa; phylum Chordata; class Mammalia; order Carnivora; family Canidae; genus Canis; species Canis aureus. The sequence continues at coordinate 47,305,196 of NC_135621.1, forward strand.
AGGCAGAGCAGGCAGGTTCAGAATTGGCTAACTGAAGAATTTCAGTGGGTTCTGGGGTGTAGGAGCTGCGCCAAGTTGTCTGGTACCTGGCCCTGGCATGATTAGTGCAGGGGAATAGCAGTTCTGAGTGTGAATGCCTGCAGGCACCAGAGCAGGCTCTGGATCAGTTAGCTCACATATGACAGGTGCACTCCTGGGTGAGTCATCTAAGCTCTCTGGGAAGTAGCTAGCTTAGGAGGGAGCAGTCTCCTCCAGGTCAGCAAGGACCCCTAAAGTCAAAGCATCAGACTTACAGAAAAGAATAAGGCAAGATTAATACAAGGAAGAGAAGAAAAAGCCATGGAGATGAAAGGCAACAGGAAAGAAGATAACACAGGAACAAATTGGTTAGGAAAACTACTGCTGATTTGCAGAAGCAGGCAGCTCACTCACTGCCACTCAAGAACACATTTTCTGCCTACCTGCTGTGGGTCTTGGCACTCAGATCCTTCAAGAAAGCTATAGTGCCTTCTCCTCTGGCATTGAAGGACACCGTGCAGACAGGGCATGGAATCTCCAAAGCCCTCTGAAGCAGAAGCCCCTTGGTTTGCTCAGGAACATCTCCCACCACAAAGTAGTAAATGGATTCAATCTGTAAGAGAGTAATACTGACAGTTTATCTGCCTGACGTGCCCTAGCCTTGTACTGGATTCACTGGCAATATAATTTCTACAAAATGGCCTTTGGGTGTAGAGGACAGCAAGAATAGCAGCACTGCTCCAAGTTTTGTGAGGACATTAGGGGGCCAAAGTCAGGATATGAGATATTCAAGGCCTGGTGTCAAGATGGTCTATTGCCAATGGTCACAGTCTCAGGTATTATATGAAAAGGATATGATTGGCCAACATGGAAAACATCTTCCACCAAGTCCATTGATACATAAGACAGGAGTGGCACAGCCACTGTGAGCAGGAAGCTTATTAACCATTTCCCATGGTGATGCCAGAATTCTATAATACAAACTCATCTATCCTCAGCCTGAGGCAGAGTAAGGGGTTAGGAGGTCATATTCCCACTTGGTTCATGCTCTGCTCTCCTGTCACAGGGAAACACATGCCTGGGAAGATGAGGCTGTCCTGACTTCATGGAGCATGTCAGGAGCCAAGTCTATACACACTGGGCCTTGACTCTTGCCACCATGCCAGGCCACGAGGAGAACAGAAGAATGAACAAATCCATGTCAGGAGCCCCACCATACACACACCCCAACCTTCCACCAGGGACCTGGGAGATGCACACCTCACCCAGGCAGGAGAAAATCCCAAAGTGCTCTCTGCTTAACTTAGAGACACAAAATCCACCCAAGGGGGGCCCCGTGACCAGGGTCCCACCCCAGCCTCAACCCACTGTTCTTGCTCTTCCCAAGGATTCTTCCTTCTATGGTGTTTCATATCCCTACCACCAACGAGTTTTGTGAACTTGGGCAAGTGATATAGCTTCAGTTTTTCACTTATAAAAAGGAAGGTAATGCAGTGTACCTCGTGACTGAGTTTAAACAAGAAGACCTCCACATATGTATGCATATATCTCAGAAAGTTAAAACCCAGAGAGATCTAAGAGTACATATCATCTACATCTGTCCCTTAAAACATCCCAATTGATTGTTTCCACAGATACCTGGGGGAGAAACTCCAGAAAATGCACTGGTTTTGAAGGAATAAATAGATGTCACCACTCTCTTGGGACTCATGAGCCTTTCTCTGTTCTAATCACAAACCCCTGTTAGCTGATGGTACACAGTCAGGTACCTTAATTTGACTTCAAACCTGGGGCTGAAACACACATGGCCCAGAGATAAGAGGACTCATGGTCAGCCTCCCAGCTGGCTGGGCCACCCTGGCTGCAGCAGCTGGGGCCGACTGTGCCCAAGAGGCAGTGGGAGGAGGGTGGCCGGGGGCTCTGCTTGGGAGTGAGGCCACGGCCAGGGGTGGAGCTGGGAGCAGCCTACTCCAGCGACAACCAGAAAAGCCCACCCCACCCCATGACTCTCTCTAGGGCCTTTCAAACCCACTCCCTGATTTCAAAAAAGGACCTAATGGGAAGTAAAGACTGAGCTACGATGTTTCTCTCTTTCAGCCATTTACCGAGAGGCAGAAAAAACACTGAAAGAAGGAAGAAATGGAGTTCTCCACATTCCATGTGAGGCAACTAATATTCTTCTCCCAACAAATGCATTTTCTTTCCCTTCTCCCCCTGTGTCACTCGTTATCTCGCTGAGATATGTTAAACAGGCTCCCCTTCGCCACACTGTTATTAGTGCTCTGGCTGAGTCCAGGCCCAACCTTACCCTGGCAACAGGTTCCACCTCACAGAAGGATCTACAGTCACATGTGGCCCAAGGGAGGAGAACAGACACAGGGAGTATTTTCTAAGATTTGTTAGTTCAACAAGGGAATGAGTGAGGACAAACATCTCTAGGTGGTCCGTCAAAGGCTTCTGACATGCTACATCTCTGTTGCACATCATGCCAACTCAGCTGCTCTGCTCTGGCGATGACCTAAAAGTCTGAAATCCTTGTGCAGAAATGTTTTTCCCTTGAGATTTCATCAAGCTAAAAGTTGCAGTAGCCAGCAGTGAGTCAGGAGTGAGTCTTTACTCAGTCTATGGGATTATTCACTATTAAGTTCACGTCTCAGCTTCTTAATTGCCTATGTTTTCAGTTATCCATGCTATGGATTTCCTGGGACATGCTCTCTAATGAGACCACCTATCCCACCCCCAATCCACTCCTGTACACTGCCTTCCTGCCTCTCGTTTCCACTCACATAATGACACTGAGAAAAAAAGAAGAGGAAGGCAAATATGCTTACCTAGTCCCATCCCCCACAAACTGGCAAAATGCCTTTTAAAGTGACCTGGCTTTGGGGTCATCTGCTCTTTGGGATAAGCCAACATGAATTATTTTATTCAAGGCTCACAACAGTCCCATGGAAAAATGAATTCTTATTACCACACTCAGTTTACAGATGAAGAAACTGAGGTCTGGGCAGGTTAATTGACCTGGTCTTTCAGCTGCCTAACCCCACGAGCTTCTGCCTTTGCAGTTGATTCTGTTGGCTCATCATGGCAAGGCTAGTCACCTCTTAGAGACGGATGTGAATCCCAGAACTGTGCGAGCAAGATTATGAGAGAGGAAGGTGGCCAGAGACAGGCACTGTTTTCACTTCCTTGGCTCCCACACCATCCAAGGCTCCCACCCCTGATATCAACATCACTGACCAAAAACTGGGTGAGGTTATATGGTTCAAGGGAAGTGTCCTCAGTGGAATCCTCTCCCCTGACCCAGTACTTCTGAGCATCTCAGGGCAAGGGCCGGTCTTGAGGATTAGCAGCAGCAGCCAGGACCGGGAGCAACTTTCTCACTGACCAGCATTTCCCTAAATGCTAATTTGTACTGAATTGGATAGCACAAGATATAGGAAGTATTTTGGGTTCCATTCAGTTATTTTACTGTGAGTCAAAAACTCTTGTCATTCTACACAACATAAAATAGGGTAGAGCATTTCTGTTTCCACTTGAAATGTCTTATTCTGCCTCAGTCATTTGCTTTGCAGCTGTCCACAGCAACCTGCATTTAGCCCAGCTAAAGAGGCCTTGACATCTTCTCAGACATAGGTTTGCAGGAAAAGAGAACCAGACTGGCAGCAGCTGCTTCTACCTGACTGTCCTCTGCTATAGCCTGTCAGAAGCCTCTGGCTGTAAAAAACTCCACTCTCCAAGAATGAAAGTCAACCAGAACAGCAATGAAAAGCCTAGCAAAATTCTGTCTTGTTCTTCATCAAACTTTGGCTGTTTCAACAGTTTTGACCAACTCCAGACCTTGGATCTGACTTTCAGATTTTCCCTATACCTGGGGTAGCCCTTTCCTTATTCAGCCCATTTTGATTTTCTGATACCCTCATAGTGGTTATTGTCCTCTTGATGTCAATCTGGCTCAGTTCTCTAATCCTTCGTAACACCCCTGACTACCACAAACTTTCTGGCCTGCCAGGCTTCAGGGTCCCTGTCTCCACCCAAAGCTCAGCAAATTCATCTGCTGGTCCCACATGCAGACTCTCACCCTTCAATTCCAAAAACCCAAATCTGTATTATTTGGGGAATGGGAATTTCTTGGACTCACATCTAGACCCAACCTCAAGAATCTCAACAATGTTTATTTTCCATTCCTTCAATGTCCAACAAACATTTATCAAGCCCTTGCCAGGCACTGTCATTTTTAGGGACAAGGTGAAAAGATCTGATGCCTGGCTGGCTGACTGCCAAGCTTGTGATTGGTATGGCCAGCCCTTTAGTTTACTATCTAGTGGTGAAGGTTCCTTATGGAAACATACGGGTCTGTCTCTAATTCACCCATTTACTCTACCAGTGAAAAGGATTTTTGTTTTAAATAAACAAATGTGTGCCTATCAGCTGGATGGAAAAGAGGCTGAGACAACACACAAGAAACACAGGGACCCTTTGGGCAGGTAGCCTTCTGCTGAAAGTAGGAGCAAAGCCCCCTCAGTTAGCCTTCTTAGGTAGTTGGGAATCAGGGCTTTGGATAGCCAGCCCTTTCTTTCCCAAAAATTCCTCATAACCTGAATTAGCAGGCCTTCCAGGGCCTCCCAGAACAATATCCCTCCCTCCTCATTAATGCCAAGAAAGCTACCAACCTCTCAAAGATGCATCCTGGGACCACGAGACACTGCAGAGCAGACACCCTGCACTGGACAGCATACCTGGGCTCTGAGGACAATGCAGCCCCTCTAAACTGCCAGATGTTGCCTCGGTACCCCACAGGCTGCCTTCCCCATAAGCCAGGCCCTTTGGCACAGGACACAACAGGATACTTCGTCCATCAGTAGTGCTTTCTACATGCTGCCATCAGAGCTGGGATTCAAGCAGACCCCACACTGCCTGGTGCCTCTGGATTCGAAGGCTCACCCTCAGTCATTCCTGCCTCATCAGTCTTCTTACCCAACTAGGGGTACAAAGCCCACTTCTGGAGGAGGCCAACAGCCTCTGAGCATCCTCCTTCACCCTTACCCAGTGCATCAGTAGGCCCTTCCTCCTCATGTGGATCAGGTACAAAAACCCAACTTCCATGTTAACCTAATCAAGATTATACTCACTCTCCGGATTCTTCTCAGGACTCACTCATGGGAGATGCTAACCCAAGCAGATTATCCTTGTTAGCAAAAGTCTGGGTACTGAGATTTGCTATTCAAAAGTTTCTTAAACCTTATATCTTTTCTATTTATAGAAAACTCCAGCTATGTGGATCAATTTGAAACTCAGTGGGGTGGGCATGAGGGCATAGGGCAGAGGAGCAGCCCCTCAGGGGAACCAGTTCTTCTTCCCACTCTACACACCTCACCAATATAGGGCATGGCATTTTTATATAGGAAGCAGTTGCAGTTACTAGAATTTTCCTAGGGAACCACATCAGATATAAGCTCTAGGAAGAAGGATACAGTGGTCTGAACATGTTGTATATTTGCCATACTCCACAGTCTCTTCTCAAGAGTTTTTAAGTGACATTTGATAATCAGTGCCTGTTAACCTCTCTCTGGGTTCTTCCTCTTCTATAAAACTTCCTTGGAACTCACTAATTGTTCCATATTTCCTGGGCTGGAGATGAACCCAAAAAAGGAGAAGCACAAACCAGAGAGAAGTAAAATAGAAAATCAAAGGTTACCAGGAAATCTTCAAGTCATGGCATGTCACCAGAGTCAGCTATGACGGAGGTTGCCAGGTGAACAAAGAAACAGAACACCCGTGTGTGCATGTGTGTACATACAGGCATGCTCACACGGACACACACACATGCACGCACACGGATCTAAGAGCCTGTATAATGTTCCATTTGTGAATGCTTATTATAGTGTCCAGACAATTGAAATTTTACAGATGTTAAAACAAACTTGAAAGGCCAAAGAACAAAGTAGCTTCTATTTTGTTCTTTAATGGGAACCATTTGTTCCTCTGGCTTCGAAAGGATAAACAATGCATTTCCAATTTTAAACTATCATCCTCAGTATCAATAAACAGTCTGGTGACCACTGGGGGCTATCCTTTCAAGGTGCTAGCACATGGCCTCCTTGCCCAAGAAAGGACTTCTTAATGTAGCAAAGTAAAGCACGAAATCCACAGAATCACCAAGAGTCCAGAGCAGAGGAAGCAATTAAGTATTAATTAATATCAATCAATAAGCACTAATTAAGTATTTATATCCAAAAGGAAAGCAGATCTGTTCCCCAGGGAAGCTGAGGCTGCCAAAGGACCCCACCTGCCCAGAGTCCTTCCCCACTAGCTTGCCACTCCTTTCAAGTCCCATCCTTAGAATCACTCACAAAAACAAACACCCTTATGGCTAAAAGAACATAAACCATTGTCATTTCAACACTTCTTCCAAGTAAAGCTTCATATTCAAAAGGTCCTATCAAAAAAGCACATGTGAATGCAGTAATATTAAAAAATGGATGATTCATCTGCATAAATATACTTTACCTTGAAAAGCACATGACAGACCCATTTGTGAAGAAGAGGAACTGGGAGAGATGCAGAACATAGATGTGGGGAACCCCTATATCCTTAAACTCAGGGTTCTATGAAGAGTCTTCCCAACCTCTCTCCCCCATAAGAGACAGACTGATTTATCTAATTGTCAGGATAAAAAGAGCAGAATTAAAATATGAGATATGAACAACTATGCCTAATTTCCTGTCCTTTCTCAATGCTCAGTGGCTGTGAGCAGCATGTGGCTCTGCTGGCACTGGCTAAATGAGGGTCTACCCTATGCCCTAACCACCCAGAGGGAGCCCTGCCAGGCTCAGAAGGCAGGGTTAGAGATTCTTATTTTGGTTGGTCTGGCTCTGCCATCACCAAAGCTGCTATTTTGATTCCCACTTGGGGCCCATCACCTATTTCTCAATTGGTTCAAAATTCAGAGGTGAACAGGATTAAGACTTATAGGGCTCCTCAATGCCAGAGATAGGATCTCTGTGGGATGCTGCTGGGAGGACCCAGGTCAGCTGAAAGACAGTATGAGGATACTGGGTGTGAAGAGACAAACTTGATGCCACCTATGTGACCTGGGGCTCACCATGGATGCACACTTACCGTTTTGTCTTTCCCAGCTTCCAACAGAACATCCAGGCGGCTAGCCTGGCTCACAGCCAGCTCAAAAGGCAGTTTCTCAACCCAACTGATGGCAGCAGCTATGGACTGTTCTGTCACAGGAGCAGCATTTTCCTGCCATTTCACAGGCTCCTGAGAAATCCTGAAAGCAATCACATAGCCCTGTCATGGGACAGTGGGCAACACAGCTCTCAGCCCTCAGTCTCAGAGCTGAGAACAACAAGCCACTTAACATCACCAGAGCTGAAGGAAAGAAAATACAGCTCTTGGCCCTCTAAATGCAGCTCTTGGCCCCACATATCAGGTGAGCTGTTTAAGATTGCTTTCCAAAGCACCATTATCTTCCATAAGCTGTACTGACTAGGAAAGACAATGCATATAGGAGAATTTAAAAATCTCGAAAATGTAGATATTAACAGCTGCATTAAAATTATTGAGGGAGTTATTTTCATAAACAACCAGTTTATATACAACTATCTTCCATTAATAGTAAATGTATAAAGATTCACAGCATTAAGATTTATAAATCAGCAGCAATTTTATTTCTCTAAAATTTCATTTCTAATTCTTTTAAAACGCTGTTTTCATTGTTCTGAATTCCAATCAGTTACCCCTCTGGATCAAAAATAGTATTGAGTTCAGCAAAGCACTAGTTTTTAAATCCTGGGACTATATGTTGAAATCATGTAGTTTGGACATAGAAAGGAATAATGGAATTCCCCTCAAGAAAGAAAAGCCATGGGCAGCTCAGGTGGCTCAGGGGTTTAGCACCGCCTTCAGTCCAGGGTGTAATCCTGGATACCCAGGATGGAGTCCCACGTCGGGCTCCCTGCATGAAGCCTACTTCTCCCTCGGCCTATGTCTCTGCCTCTCTCTCTCTGTGTCTCTCATGAATAAATAAAATCTTTTAAAAAAAAAAAGAAAAGAAAGAAAAGCCATTTGAATTTATTTATCTCTGTGTTTATAATCAAACAAATTATATGAATCATTTATATATTCATAATTATAAGAACTACATGAATCATGGACTAATGAGCCAGCCTTGGCTGTTCATCATAACCCACCCTGAGACAGAGGCTGCCTCACACATAGAGGGGTCACCTCTATGTGGCCCCTCTGGGTAGAAATCAGGCTGAGTGGCCTAAATACAATAGCATAGGTTCCCAAAAAGCTAAGGCATTGCAGACTTAAGACGTTATTCCTTCAGTAATATATCTGTGACAGAAATAGGAATCTGTGATAGAACACAATTAGGTGTCATCCCCAAAGACATCATTTGTTTAGCTGAAAATATTTTCTTCAAAAGAAAAACTCAGAGAGATGCCCGCTTCATCCAGATTTTTCCTATCAGGGAGGTAAAACCACTGTTCCACATGAAAAGTTGGCCTTCCAGCCCAAATTCTCTTGAATTCAAGAATCCATAAATAATTGTGAAAACTCTGAAATATGGGAAATTCTATAAAACCGGCCACCTGCTGTTGTATTAAGGGGATCAACTTACAAGGGAAGTCACGAGCTCAGTCTGAAAACAGTGATATCTGTGACAAGGCTGAGTTCATTATTCAGGCTAAAATCTAAAATGACAGGATTTTTATGGCCTTAAATATATATTCAATGTAATTCTTATTCTCATATTTTGACCTTACCATGCATTGAAGAAAAGTAGGTTTGTAAATCTCTAATTTAAAAACGAAGATGCTACACGCAAAGCAGATAAAAAGTTTTTACTGTAGGTCTTATCCTGGAATCACATATTCTAGGAAATGACAAGGTGATACCTCCTCCCTCCCCAAAGAACTATGTTAATTATGTTACCTAACTCCAAATAAAAGAAAACTACTTATGAAGTTTTACTGAAATATCCCCTTCCAATGGGAACTCACCATATGATATTAAACTTGGCTATGTGAGCTACCTGCTCCCGGAGGACCATTATTAGAGCATCTTGACACAGATTAAGCTCCTCCTCCAGCATGCCACCAAAATCCAGCACTATGGTGATGCACTGTTCCAAGATGACACCAAAAATTTGCCGGCTTCTGCTGGTGAGCCAGTCCATCCGCTGCTTGTAACTCTCCACAGCTCGTGTTAGATGTTCCACAAACTGATAGATCAGTTCTGATTTAGCTGTCAACTTAAAGAAAATCAAAACAGATTAAAAAAAGAAGAAACAGAGAAAAAAAAAAAAAAAACACCAGCATATGTCATCTGAACTATCATGCAACCAAAACAACAGGACCCACTGAGTCATGGCCTCTGCCAGCAAGAACAGGACATTAATAACAATTTTGTAGATGATCCTCCAAACCCCATATAATCCAGGAGGAAGTATTCCAATCTTTTAACTAGAAAAAAACCTTTGGATGATTCCTCACAGAAGAAATGATGATGATGTGATCTATTCAAAGCAAAGCACTTAAAAGGAAAAAAACCTGTTTCTAAATTACATTTTATCTTTATAATTATAGAATTATCTTTACCAGAAGATGTCCAGGGGACACTTTCAGGAATTAGGTAGAAGAAAAGAACTTTCAAGGAATCAGAGATCAAGAAAAGAGAAATCAGCAAAAGCAGATGGAAAAATAAGTCTCACCAAAAAGTTTTCCTAAGGACAACATGCCAAAAATATTTCTGAAAATGCTTCTAGACGTGCCAGCACATCTGCCTGGCTTCCTCTAGGGATGCCACCCAGTGACTCATCCTCCTGCTCACAACCTGTGCCCTGTATCCTCTGTCTCTGAGGCCAAGCTTCCCAGTACCTGGATCACTTGATGACTTAGAGATCCCTGAAAGGAGACAGAGGCTTGCAGGCAATTTCTTGTATACACAAACCATCAGTCCACACAGATCAGTCACAACTGCACAAGGCCTCTTAAGGAGTAAGGAGGCAGAAGAACACAAAAAAGGAATAAGAAAAAAATGTGCCCTATTCTGTGAAGAATCAAATTTTGAAGGACCTGGCACTTATTTTTACCTTTAACAACACTCAGAGCACCCCTGTATAAATAACCTAAATTGTTAAGCAAAATGTGTTTTCTGAACACACCACATAATTCCACATTCTCATGCCTTGGCTCATGTCGTTCCCTCTGCCTTAAACTGCTTTTCTTCTCTATTTCCTACGTCTCTCCAGCTTATCCCTCAAGCTCCAGCACCACTTCCTGTTGCTCTCCATGGCTGCTTATGGCAAAATTCCTAAATCTCTCATCAATATTCACAGCACTTTTTAAACTTCCTACCACAGTACAGAAACAAGGATAAGACCATGTCACAGTGGCTGTGAAGGTGATGAGATGACAAAGATGGATGTTACAATAGTCCTACTGATTTCCATGTAGTTCAGATAAAAAAATATACTTAGCACACCGAACTCAGGATTCTTTGGATATTATTGCTTACGACCAGGCTAAGTTCAAAATGTAATTTAAACTTTTTTTTAAAGATTTTTATTTTTAAGTAATCTCTACATCCAATGTGGGGCTGAAACTGACAACCCTGAGATCAAGAGTCGCATGCTCCACCAACTGAGCCAACCAGGCACCCCTAAATTTTTTAAATATTAAGAAATTACCAGGTGGTACACAGATATACAGTGACATGAACAAATATCCATAAAGTGATGTGATAGGAATGTGTCTTTCTGAACTTCCTGTGGTGGGCCAGGGTGTGCATAGGGACAGACACTTACGGGTATACACAAGTCATGTGTTGAACTGCCAGAATTAAGGACCTCGGTAAGAGGTGCTGCTTGCTCTGTCCACTACTACCTGTAAAAGTGGCCCTCTATCTCCATGGCATTTGTCAGGTCAGTAGCTGCTCTTGCCTATCAGCTAACTTTGGTCATACTATTCTTTTGCCTTTATTTTCAAGGGAAAACAAAGTATTGATATGCATGCAAACATTTTCACTTTCTGGTCAACAGCTTTATGCATTCATCTCTAAGAGGTCAAGTGTTTCCCTTCCCAGGTCCTAACTAAGCCATAACTTTCAGCACGCTCCACGCTGCCACAAGAAAGCCTCCAGCCCTGATAAGGCCTTGGCTCCACTGCATCCATAGGAAGCAGTGTAAGCCTCTTCACATAGGCCACTCCCAGACCTCAGAAGCAGGACATAGAGCCTGTCCATCAAGGGAATGCTGACTTACATTGTATACTCTGCCGTCTTCAGGTCTGCAGAACTGTGGGAACAGGCCATCAGCATACCGGGATGCCACAAGTCTCCCCAGAGAAGTCACATAATCTGCATTTTTATAACGAAAAGCAGTCAAAATGGTGCATTACCAACGTTTCTTATTTTTATTTCAAAAATTTTTCCCTGACACCATTCAAATTATATCTCTAGTGACACCAAAAATTTGTGATGCTTGGTATTCTGTCATAAATAATGAAGTGTTTCTAGGTGCTATGATATATGTTAACTATTTATGACATGCATAATCCTTTAATACGAATGAATGGAGAAGAAAACCAAAGTTTATTTCTTGGTTTCCCGGTTCTTTTGTCCAGAACGATTAGGACAGAGGTCAAAAAGGCAATACACAGTCTAAGCTCTAACAAATTAATAATCATATTAGGTGTAAATGGCCTGAGTAGAACAATTAAAAGTTAGTGATTGGCTTTTTCTGACTTATTTCACTTAGCATTATATTTTCTAGCTCCATCCATGTCATTGCAAATGGCAAGATTTCATTTTTGTTTTTTACAGCTGAATGTCATATGATTTCACTCACGTGGAATTTAAGAAACAAATGAGCAAAGAAAAAAAAAGCAGAGAGAGAGACAAACCAAGAAACAGACTCTTAACCACAGAGAACAAACTGGTGATTATCAGAGAGTAGATGGGTGGAGGAATGGGTGAAATAGGTGATTGATGGGGATTAAGGAATGTACTTGTCAAAATGAATACCAGGTGATGGATAGAATTGTCAAATTGCTATATTGTACACCTGAAACTAATATAATATTGTATATTAACTATACTGGAATTAAAATCAAAATGTAATAAGTAAATTTAAAAAGAGAAAATAAGCTAGTGATTGGCAAAGAGGATTTTTTAAAATGACCCAATCATAGGGTATCTACAAGAAACTTACCTCAAACATAAAGACATATATAAGTTAAAAGTATAAAAAGAAAAGAGGCATCATTTAAATATTAATAAAAAGAAAGCAAACCGACTTTATTAATATAAGAAAAGTAAACTAAAGCAAAGAATATTGCTAGGGATAGAGCAGAACATTATATAAATTTAAGTGTCAACCCACCAGGAAGCATAGCAATCCTAAATGTGTATGCACCAAACAAAAGACTGCAAATATCTTAAGCAAAAACTGATGGAACTGAAAGGCAAAAAAGACAAATGCAGAATTATAATTGAAAATTTCAATATTGCTCCTTTCAATAGTTGATAGAATAGCAAGACAGAAAACCATCAAGGATACTCAACAATACCATCAACAAACAGGATCTAATCGGCATTTATAGAAAAATCCAGGGGTGCTTGGGTAGCTCAGTCTGTTAAGCATCTGCCTTCAAATCAGGTCATTATCCCAGGGTCCTGGGATCGAACCCCACATCAGGCTCCCTGCTCCTTGGGGGACCTGCTTCTCCCTCTGCCTGCCAGTGACTCCCTCTGCTTGTGCTCTCACTCCCTCTGTCAAATTAATAAACAAAATGTTTTTAAAAGAAAGAAAAGAAAAACCTACACAACAACAAAAGAATACACATTATTTTTCAAGTGCAGAATATATATACCAAGACAAATCATATCCATGGCTATAAAAAAAAAAAAAAACCCTTTAAAAGAACTAAAAACAACAGAGCATGTTCTCTGTCCACAATGGAAACAAACTAGAAATCAGTAACAAAAAGATAACAAGAAAATGTCCAAACTCTTGGAAACTAAATAACATGCTTCTAAAAATTCCATGCGTCAAAGAGGAAATATAACAGAAAATTTTAAAAATACTTTAAACTGAATGAAAATGATAATACAACATATAAAAATGTGAGGAACACAGCTTAAGAACTGCCAGGAGGGAAATTTATAGCACTAAATGCTTATATAAGAAGAGATGAAAAGCCTCAAATCAATACTCTAAGTTCTCATCTTAAGAAACTAAAAAAGAATAGCAAAACAAATCTAAAGTAAACAGAAGGAAATATAAAATAAAGACCAAAGCAGAAATCAAGAAAATTGAACACAGGAAAGCAATAGAGAAAATAAATTAAATAAAAAGCTGAATTTTAATAAGGTTAATAAAGCTGACAAAAGTAAAAGGAAAAAAGACATGAATTACTGATACCAGGAATGGCACAGAAAAAAAAGACCCTTCAGAAATCAAAAGAATAATGGAATACTGTAACCAACTCCACACAAACACATATCAGATGAAATGAATGAATTCCACAAAAACCACAAACTGCCACAACTTTCTTAATATGAAATAGATCCTACTTAATAAGGAAATGAATTTATAATTAAAAACTTTTCAAAAGAAATCCCCAGGCCTGGATAGGTTCTCTGGAGAACTCTACTAAACATGTAAGAAATAATTAAAATTCTACATAATATTTTCCAGAAAATAGAATACAAGGGAACATTTCCCTACTCATTCTATGAGGCCAATATTACCTTCATACCAAAACCAGACAAAGGAAGCATAAAAAAAAAACTACAAACTAATATCCTTCATGATTACATATCAAAAATGCATTAGCTATATTGGCTCAATATTCAAAAACCAATCAATATAATCAACCAAATTAATAGGCTAGGGAAGAAAGAAAAATCACATGATCCTTTCAACTGACATAGAGAAATCATTTGACAAAATTCAATACCCATTCATAATAAAAATTTTCAGCACATTAGGAAAATAAGAGACCTTCCTCAACCTGATTTTTTTAATTCTACAAAAACTTACAGCTAACATTATACTTAGTGGTAAAAGATTGAAAGCTTTCCCCAAAGATCTAATATGAGGTAAGAATGTCTACTCTCACTGCTGCAGCACAGTACTGAAAGCTCTAGCCAGCACATTGTAAGACAAGGAAATACAAGGTATATAGATCACAAAGGAAGAGTGAAAACTTTATCTGGAGAGGACATGATGGTCTACCTAGAAATCTCAAGGAATCAAGAGTAACAAAAAAATTCTTAGAACCAGTACATGAGGTCACAGGATAGAAGGTCAACCTTAAAAAATTAGTCATATTTCTATATATTAGCAATGAACATGTGGAAACCAAAATTAAAAACACAAGAGCATTTACAATTGATTAGAAAAACAAAATACAAAACATGTCCAAGACTTGTATACTGAAAATTACAACTGATGAAATGAATCAAAAACATAAATAGATAGAAAAAATATTCCATATTCATGGACTGGAAAACTCAACATAGTAAAGATGTCAATTCTTAAATTGGCACTCAGGTTTAATGCAATTTCTATCAAAATGCCAGCAATATTTTTGTAAACACATAGTTATTCTAAAATGTGAAAAGGCAAAGAAACTAGAGTAGCTAAAACAATTTTGAAAAAGATTAAAGTGGAGGAAGAAATATTAAAAAAAAAAGATTAAAGTGGAGGAATCCGTATGCCCATTTCAAGACATTACACAATTATATTAATATAGATCTATTAGTAGAGACACAGACACATGGACAAATAAAACAGAGAACCCAAAAATAATCCTATACAAGTACAACTACCTAATTTTTAACAAAGATGCAAAAGTAAAACAAAAGAGAAAGGACAGTCTTTTGTCATTTCATTTTTTATTTTCCTATATTGATATACAATGTTACATTGGTTTCAGGTGCACTACACAGTGATTCAACTTCTCCAAATACTATGTTATACGCCCACTATAAGTGTAGCTACAATATGTCACTATTACAATATTACTGGCTATATTCCCTTTGCTGTGCCTTTTATTCTTGTGACTTACTCATTCCATACCTGAAATCCTGTGTCCTCCATGCCACCAACTCAGACAACCCAATCAAAGGTCCCCTGCATAGGTCGGACTCTGCTTTTCATTTGTTTACTCATTTTGTTTTTTAGATTCCACATGAATAAAATCATGTAATATTTATCCCCCTCAGTCTGACTTATTTTACTTATCACAATACCCTCTAGGTCTATCCTTATTGTTGTAAATGGTAAGATCTCATCCCTTTTTATGGATTCATAATGGTCCATTGTAGGTATATACCACATCTTCCTTATCCATTAGTCTATCAGTGGACACTTAGGTTGCTTCCACATCTTGGCTATTGTAAATAATGCTTCAATAAACATAGGGGTGCAAATCTTTTAAATGAGTGTTTTCCTTTTCTTTGAGTAAATACACAGTAGTGGAATTACTAGATCATATGGTGTTTCTATTTTTAATTTTTTGAGGAATGTCCACAGTGTTTTCCACAGTGGCTGCACCAGTTTACATTCCCACCACCAGTGTATACGGGTTCCTTTTTCTCCACACCCTCATCAACACTTGCTATTTCTGGTATTTTTTATTTTAGCCATCCTGACAGGTGTGAGATAATATCTCATTTGGTTTTGATTTGCATTTCCCTGATGATGAGTGATGTTGAGCAACTTTTCATGTCTGTTGGCCATCTGGATATCTTCTTTGGAAAAAACGTCTATTCAGCTCTTCGGCCCATTTTTAAATCAGGTTGTTTTTTTAGTTGAGTTGTATAAGTTCTTTATATAATTTGGATATTAACCCCTTATTGGATATATTACTTGCAAATGTCTTCTCCCATTCAGTAGGTTGTCTTTTTGTTGATGGCTTTCTTCAGTGTGCAAAAGCTTTTAAAATATTTTCATTTTAAATAAAGGGGCTGGAGTAACTGGATATCCATAGTCCAAAAATGAAATTTATACCGGGAGTAACTCAAATTGATCATGAGCTAAATACAAGATGTAAAACTATAAAATTTTGGTAAAAAAATAGGAGAAAGTCTTTAAGAATTAGCAAGATCATATAAGCAAAAAAATCAATAAATCAATAAAATCACCAAAATTTAAAACTTTTGCTCTGAGAAACTCTCTTAAGAGGATGAAAACATAAACTACAGACTAGGAAAATATATCTGCAAGCCATGTTCATATCTAGGATATATAATGAGCTCTCAAAACTAAACATTAAAAAATTTAATTAGAAAATGATCAGAAGGCATGAAGAAACATTCATTTTGCCAAAGACAATAGCACATGAAAATATGTTCAACAAAACTAGACATTAGGGAAATACAGGCTTAATACCACAATGAAATATCACTACACAACTATTAAAATAGCTAAAACTTTTAAATGGTGACAAAACCAAATGCTGGTTATGATGCAGAGAAACTGTTTCTCTCATATATTACTGAAGTGAATGGTATAACCACCTTGGAAAAGTGTGGCAGTATCTTAACAAAATAAAATAAAACTAAACAAAAATAAATAAATAAACACACACTTAACATACTACATAGCAATTCCATTCCTAGGCATTTACCCTAGAGAAATGAAAACTTATGGTTACACAAAAACCTATAAACAACTGCTCATAATACACTTATTTGTAATGGGCCCAAACTGGAAAGTACCCAGATGGGGATCCCTGGGTGGCTCAGTGGTTTAGTGCCTGCCTTCAGCCCAGGACATGATCCTGGAGTCCCGGGATCAAGTCCCACATCAGGCTCCCTGCATGGAGTCTGCTTCTCCCTCTGTCTGTGTCTCTGCCCACCCCCCACCCCCGTGTGTCTCTCATGATTAAATAAATAAAATCTTAAAAAAAAAAGAAAGTATCCAGATGTCTTTAAAGATGACTGGCTAAACAAACAGTGGTACATCCATATTCTGGAAAACTACTGCAATAAAAAGAAACAAACCATTGCTACATGCAACAACTTGGATGAACCTCAAAGAAATAATACCAAATGAAAAAAATGCCAATCTCAAAAGGTCACATACTACAAGATTCCATTTATATAAACATTCTCTACATGAGAAAATTAGGAATAGAAAACAGACTGATGGTTGCCAGAAGCTAAGGATATTGGAGGTAGGGGGTCTGTACGACCATAATGATATAACACAAGGGAGACTGTAACACATGGGAGATTTTTGTGGTGATAAACATTCTGAATCTTGATTGTGGTGGTGACTACACGAATCTACACAAGTGCTAAAATTACACAGAATTATTCACATACACTGCATCAATATCAAATCCGGGAATTTGATATTATACTATAACTTTATAAGATGTAACCATTAGGAGAAACATAGTGAAGGGTATTTGGGATCTTTCTATATTATCTTTGCAACTTCCTGTAAAGCTATCACTTCAGGATAAAAAGTATCAACCAATGAGGCATCTGGGTGGCTCAGTAGGTTAGGTGTTCAACTCTTGATTTTGGTTAAGGTCATGATCTCAGGGTTGTGGGATCAAGCCCCACCTTGTGCTCTGTGCTGGGTGTACAGCCTGCTTAGGATTCTCTATTTCCCTCTTCCTTTGCCCCTCTCCCCCTCTTGTAGCACACATAAGTGTGAGTGCACGTGTTCTCTTTCTCTCAAAAAAAAAAAAAAAAAGTATCAACCAACCAATCAATCATCCAAAAAAAAGAGAGAGAGGTGAAATAAAAACAATATTAGATAAACAAAAACTAAGAAAATCTGTCAGTAGCAGGACCTGCACTATAAGCAATGCTTAAAAGAAATTCTTCAGGAACAAATACCAGATGGAACTGCAAGTCTTACAGGAAGGAAGAATATTATAAATAATAAACATATAGATTGTAAAATGTTATTTTTTCCCTCTCAGTTTCTTTAAAAGACAAATGACTTTTTAAAGCAGTAATTATAACATTGGCTTATGAGATTTTTGATGTATATAAAAATAAAATATATTAAAACAATAATACTAAGGACCAGAGTGAGGCTAAGTGGAGTTACACTGTTGCAAGATTCTTACATCTTACATGATATAGTACAAAGTTAACTTTTAGCAGACTGTGACAAGGATATAATCACTAGAACAACCACTGAAAATATAATGTAAAAAGGCATATGTAAAAAGCCCATTGAAATTTAAATGGAAAAATTTAAATGAAATGAAATATTAAAAAATATTCAATTTACCTAAAAGAAGGCAGGAAATGGGAAACAGAGGAAAGAAAAAGATAAGACAAATAGAAAACAAATAGAATGGCATACCTAAATCTAATTGCATCAATTATTAAATGTACAGAATCAAACACTACAATTAAAAGAGACTATGAGAATGGATTAAAGAGGCACTCCTTAAGTAGACAGACTACAGATAGTTTAAAAGGAAAAAAACTGTAAACATATATGCCACATGCAAATGAAGCATATGAAAGCTACAGTGGTATCAATATCTGACAAAGTAAACATCAAAATGAGGCCTACCAACTGAGATAAAGACAGACATTTGAAAATTTGTCAATTCATCAAAAAGATATGACAACCCTAAATGTATATATATTTAGAGCTTCAAACTACATGAATAAAACTGAGAGAAAAAAAACTGAGAGTACTAAAGGGAGAAATGGACAAAACCACAAGGCAAAAAAATCTCTGAAGACATTGCACATCTCTAGAATAGAATAAAACCAACCATCTTGAACTAATGAACATTTACAAATACCACCTAACAACTGCAGAATACACATTCTTTTCAAGTGTGCATGAAATGTGCACCAAGATACATGCTGGGCCATAAAACAAATCTCAGTACATTTCAAAAGATGAAACTGTTACAGGCTATGTTTTCTGACATAAATTGTAGTAAATTAGATAACAAGGTATCTTTTAAAATCCTGAAATATTTACAAATTAAACATTTCTTTTAAAAATGAATCAAAGAAAAAAGCTACCAGAGAAAAAAAATATTCTGAACTCAGTAACAATGAAGATATTACCTATCAAGATTTGGATTCAGTTAAAGGAATGCTTAGAGAAATTTTAAATGACTATAAGAGAAGAAAGGCTTAAGAGCAATTATCTAAGTTTCCACCTTAAGCTAGAAAAAGAAATGAAAATTAAACTCAAAGTAAGTCAAAGAAAATAAATAATAAAGTTCAAAGCAGATGTCAATGAAAGAGAAAACAAAGAATAGGGAAAACAACAACAATAACAAACCCCAAATCTGGTTTTTTGAAAACAGTTATGATATACCCTGAACAAGACTTATCAAGAAAGAAGTGAGAAAAAAACCCCACAGATTATATCTGAAAGAAGGAACATCACTATAGATTCTGCAGGCACTAAAAAATAATAAGGGAATATTATGAAATATGTTTTGTTAATATATTAAAAAACATTGATGAAAAGGACAAATACCTTGAAAAACACAACTTTCCAACTTTCATCATTGGCATGATGAAACAGAAAATCTCTATGCCTGTTACAGAACAGAATTTCATCTTCTTTTTTTTTTTTAAGATTTTATTTATTTATTTATTTCAGAGAGAGAGGGAGAGCAAGCACCTGCAGGGGGAGAAGCGGAGGAGGAGGGAAAAGCAGACTCCCCATTGAGCAGGGAGACTGACAGGGGGCTTGATCCCAAGACCCTGAGCTCATGACCTCAGCCAAAGGCAGATGTTTAACTGACTGAGACACCCAGGCACCCATACAGAACAGAATTTCTCATCAAACTTTTCCTGCTTTGTTTCCTTATATAGAAGGGGAAAAAATCCCATAGACCCCAACTCTGGCAGAACCCCATTCCAAAGGTATTTCAAAGATGCAGGGCTGTACCACCCCTTGTGAAAGGATAAATGGGAACACACAGCCTGAGCTCTGAAAAGCAAGGCCTTGCCATTAGAATGGACCTCCAGATCAGTCCAAAGCCGCATCCCCTAGACCTTCCTTATGACCAATATGGAACAACACTGCCAAGGGAACAAGTGAAAAAATCTCAAAAACATAGTTATTATTGGCCACTCAATAAATATGTGTTTAATTTATTAATTGGCTAATCCAGAATTACTGAGTAAAATCCAAGTACTGGAAATTGCCTGACTGGAGGAGTGCTCCTCAACTGGGGTGTTACTGACATGTTGGACAGGATACACCTACTGGGTGGGCTATCTCACACTCTGTAAGACATTCCGTATTCCGGGTCCTCAGGCCCTATATTTCAGTAGCAACCCAAATCAGTATGTCATCAGAAAATAAATAAAAACAAAAATAAAACACATCCTCATCCATTTCATACTACCTGTTGGAGGGCAGTACTACTGAAAATTCAGAACCAAATTTCTAAACGTGTTTAGAAAAGCTAGCCTGTCACATAAGAGAGGCCACAACAGGAAAACAGCACATTCTCCCCCAAAACCACACACAGCCATTGTCTTAATCAACAGCTTCCTAAAGGGGTTTATACATTCCAAGGGATGAAGAAGACATCCGCTAGAGTATGTACAACTTCTATTTATTTTTTATTTCATCTTGAAAAGGACTAAGAATGAAATTAAGCATCACTAATATTTAATGAGTGGACTGACAATCATACTTCTATGTAACACACATGCATTGGGGGTCCATGCACGTTTTTTGCCAAGAAGGATGTGAGATCAAAAAAGCTCAGAGGTCTGTGGTTTGAGGAGGTTTGGAGTTGATGCAGCCACCTCAAAGGCTAAAGGACGGCATTCTGGTTGTGTTTTCCAATCAGTGTTGCTTTCTGAGTACTCTACCTTCACAGTGTGGGAATCCAATCTGTGACAGAATTTGTTTCAAGGTCAATTTGTTGTTCTTAAGCCCATGCAGTTGAAGCCATTCCTCCGATGAGATGAGACTCTGCCCAGCCAAGTCTGTTTTGGTGTTGCTTTGTCCCTCCTGCCCCGGCAGCGGCTGCTCAGAGATGGTGGAAGATAAGACTGATAGTGCCATCTCTGAATTGGGATCTAAGTAAGTCACAGAGACCTCCTATAAGGGCAATTGTCAAAAATCAGTATTCCTGAAGACTTAGAAACAATCTAACATCAACAGAGGATTGGTTTCATATTAATTACAGTACAACCATTAAGTGGATTTCCATCTACCATGTTAAAAATGTTAACATAGATGCATATTTGCTGACAACATATCCACATACATTGCTAAAATGTATCCACAAAATTCAATATCTATCCATATATCCCTATATACAAGGAGAAAAACATCGAGAAAGGTAACTGTTAACAGTTTATAGTAGTTTTTATCTGTGTGGTGGACATAAGTGTAGTTTTTGCCTTTCTTATGTTGTTTAAATTTTTACATTATTAAAACATTTCTGAAAAAGGATTTACTTTTATAACCAGAAAAATGCAAAGCTCTTCCATTTTGGAAAATAAACATTTGCTCCTGAACCTTCATTACACATCAATATTCCAATTATAATTACACCTAACCTTTTACTTCCAAAAAGGATACACAGGGTAAAACTCCGAGAGAAAACACACCTGTTCTACAGGTGGAATGTGTAACAGGGAACTAATGACAGAGTGGGAACAAGATCACGGCTCAGAATAGAATACATGGATTCACTTTCCAAATGTCTTTTTTTTTTTTAAGATTTTATTTATTTATTCATGAGAGACACAGAGAGAGAGAGAGGCAGAGACACAGGCATAGGGAGAAGCAGGCTCCATGCAGGGAGCCCGACGCAGGACTTGATCTCAGGACTCCAGGATCACACCCTGGGCAAAAGGCAGACACTCAACCGCTGAGCCACCCAGGCGTCCCTCCAAATGTCTTATTTTAAAGTTGGACTTAAAAAAAATAAAAAAATAAAGTTGGACTTAAACATCCTGAATCATGTGGCCAGCTGTTCTGGGACCAACTAGACTCAAGGCAATATGCTACATATTAAACTTATCTAGACCTGCCTAAATATAGCTAGTGTACACAAGAGGAAAGGAGTGGCCCAGACTGTCATGCAATCTTAACCCACTCACCACAACTTCAGGCAGGGCGTGATTAACTTGGAAGAAAAAGAAAGGTCTGTTTAACCTCTGTACCCAGAGCATGAAACACATTTAAGTTTGTTCCCTGGACTGTCAAACTTTGCAACAACAGAAATGCTCTTTTTTCCCATTTCTAAAACTCCAACCACATTCCCTGAAGGTCTCTGTTATGATATGAAAATCAGTCAAGGGACGCTTGGGTGGCTCACGGGTTGAGCGTCTGCCTTCCACTCAGGGCATGATCCCAGGCTCTGGGATCAAGTCCCACATCGGGCTCCTGCAGGGAGCCTACTTCTCCCTCTGCCTATGTCTCTGCCTCTCTCTCTCTCTCAGTGTCTCTCATGAATGAATAAATAAAATCTTTAAAAAAGAAAATCAGTCAAATAAAGAAGCCAACTGGACAGAAGCTAGGGAGGTTTCATGAAAAGATATTAGGAATATTATTATTAGCAATGAATGAGTAATGCATGGAAAAGCACTTGATGGACTGGAAAGAGCTATGTCCAAATAAATTATTTAAAAGTCATTATCCTTTAGTAATTGTACCTTGTTTTTATACCCACTTTTACTCCAAGTACCTTTTTACACCCAAGTTCCCAGTCATATGGGCTATTAAGTTTGGGCTTCTCCTCCTCCTTTAGATTCACAGAATATGAAAATAAGAACAGACTTCAACTTTCTATTTGAGATCTGTCCAAAAAGACTGCCAGCGGAAGGACTTTTAAATTTGGCTAGCGGTTTCCATGGAAACAAGAAAAGGAAGCTCAGAATAAAGATTTTTTATTATTTCATCATGTCCAATTAATCTTTCTTCTCCCTGACACACATTCACCCACCGCCTATGTTCTTCATACTAGAGGGAACTACATGTCATAGGTTCAAAAGGTAGCACAGCTATGTAAATTATCCTTAAAAGACTCCTAAACTGGATTTTGGAAACTTAAAGGTTTCAGAAAAGTCATATGTGTTAAGGCCAAATGGAGCCGTTTTGATTTTAAGCAAAAGGCAACTGAACCCTCCAGCTAAGGTGCATGCCCCAGTGCCTCCTGCACTCACATGGCTTTAAAAAAGACTTAAGTAAATATTTTTTAAAGGTCTGGTTGGCTCTACTGAATTTGAGAACCTGTATGAGTCACTCTTATTCAGATCTCGATTCTTAGGGATTTTTAGCCTGAGAATACCCATATTGTCGGAAATGAAAGCAACCGGAAAATGTAAATATTCCAAGAAAACAGGAAAGAAAGGGCATCTCCCAAAAGAAAGGATCACTCGCTCAGACTAGGTAAGAGATATTCTGGCAGAGCAAGGAAGCCTACCAGAGCAATGATGCCAAATGACCTGACAAAGCAACCCCTCCACACATCACCCACCTGCTTTCTCACCTCCAAGCTGGTCTCAGGTGGTTCTCCTATGTGAAATCTTAACCTTCAAGGCCCATTTCAGACTCTATTTCCTCCATTAAGCCTCTCCAGACCCCTCACCAACCTTCTGTAGCATCTCTCCAGCAAAGTTCCAACGTTCACATTGACACTTCCCCAGTATGACTTTGGGCACTTCAGATATGTGTTCTCTAGACTAAAAGAAGGTTCAATGACTACAGGGACAAACTATATGAATGTCCTCAGCACCGTGCCTTAGATACAGCTGGCACTTTGTAATGGTGTTGAGTTGAATTAAATTGATCACTCAGAATTACTGAGAATACTGATTTTCAAACAAGGCAGTGATTTTTTTTAGGTCGAACAAGGCCAGTATCAGGAAATAGCTGTCTCTTTAACGGAGACATATTGTTTTCCAGATATTGCTATGTTCTTTTATTATTAGTGTGATTTTCCAAGATTTCTTTACCCGAGGTTATTGCAAATCGAGGAACAGAGGAATCCAGAAGTAAGAAACAACAAATACCGTTGAACACTGCCCTAAGTTTTAAAATCTATCCCAAGAGCTAATGCTTGGGGAAAATAGGAAGGGATTTCCAAATAGAATGAAGAAGTATAAACAGAAAAAAAATAAAAGACTAAGAAGGACTGAAAGTCTGAGCTGAAGGCAGGAGCAGACTGGCAGAGCCTGGGGGGAAAAAATAGAAAGGTTAAGTGGGCACAAGCCAAAGGCCCCAATCAAAGGAACCAGGGGCTCCAAGTGCAGCCAGCCTGTGCTGCTGAAGTCTGCCCATAGGGGGCAGCCAAGAGATGCCCCAAGGTTGTCCTGAGGTGAGCACCTTGAAGTTGTCATGGCTTAAGAGAGTAGGTCCTATAAGGTCAGAGATGGAGGCACAGTACACAAATTCAAGTCCATTATTCAGCTCAAACATCTGGTATAGTTCTGTTTTATTATCAACACCCAAAATGTCCTATATCCTTGTTAGTCCTTGCTGAAAATGAAGTCTAGATTATGTTGATCTATCTTGTGATTTATGTGGATGTTGAATTACAATTGTTCCAGGGGGAAAGGAAGCTGGAATAAAGCCCCAGTGGGTATCCTGCTGCAACTCTTCCCCAGAAACCCTTAATCTACTCCTCCCTCTATTCTCCGGCCTTGAGGAGCAAGGCTAGCCATGCCTTCTTGATCATCTGCTCCAATCATGTGGGTAGAGGCAAGGAGACTGAAATGGGTTGGCCCACAGTTGAGAAAACGGGGGCCAAGAAAAGAAAATCTAGGAATAATTGGGCTGCTCTAGGAAGGTCACTTCTGAGAAGAAAGAAACCAAGAGCTCCCAAAAAGACCAAAGGAAAACTCTTCCAAGTGGAAACTAAACCTAAGGAAGGTTTATGCCCACATAAAAAGAGGAAAAGAAAATGGGGCTCGTTCTAGTGACGTGAGTGTGAAAACCACGTTAAGCGTGGAAGAATGGAAGAGCACCAGAGGATAATCCAGACCCGGAAAGTTGCAGAAAGCTGGACTCCAAGCAGATCCCTTTGTTTTAGACTATTCATGTTATCACTACTTCTTAAAAATAAATTTGTCTTGGTTCTTGTGTTAACTCCAAAGCCCACGTGCACTTCACTTCTTATTACTGTCGGCCCATGGTGAGACGGAAACCAGGAGAGCTGGTCCTCCAGCAGCGCGACTGAGCTCCGCGGGGAGCGGGGTGGGGTGGGCCACCTGTGCCTCAGCCGGCCCTACTGCCAAAGGGTAGCTCGGGGAACCTCTCGTGGAGGGCGGTCGGACACTGCCGAATTCCAAGCTTTCCCTCCACAGCCTGCGGAACACCTCGGCACCTCGAAGGTTCTGGCATGGAAGGGATGGCATCCCACTTACTAGGCAATCTGTCGGAGGAGAGCCAAGAAGGTTCCTGTTCAGCAGCCGCCCTCCCCTCTCCTGAGGGCCACGTGACCCCAGAGGGCGGGTGAGGTGCGCATCCCGCTGGTTGATAAAGCGGCGACTCCCGCGGGCGAAGGGTCGCCGCTTGGCGCGAAGGATTCCAGACGTTCGATCTCTCTGTGACCCCAGCGCAAAGCGCGCGGCGTGTTGTCCACGGCGTCGCCGCGGTTGCTTGGACACGGCCAATCACGGAGCGGCTCCCTGAGCCGGCCCCGCCCACAGAGCGCGCGCCCGGCGGGGGCGGGGCCAGCGGCCCGAAGGGGCGGGGCTTCGAAGCGAGTTTGAGGGCGAGGTTGGGAAAGCTGTCCGGGTCCCCAAGGCTCCTTTTTTTTTTTTTTTTTTTTTTAAGATTTTATTTATTCTTTTCATGAGAGACACAGAGAGAGAGAGAGATGCAGAGACACAGGCAGAGGGAGAAGCAGGCTCCGTGCAGGGAGCCGGACGCGGGACTCGATCCCAGGTCTCTAGGATCACACCTGGGCTGAAGGCGGCGCTAAACCGCTGAGCCACCTGGGCTGCCCCCCGCCCCCGAAGCCTCCTTTGGGACGCAAAGCAAGAGCCCCACGCCAGGGAACAGGACGGACCGACCCCTGCACCCACTGTTACTAGGAAAATTAACAACGGTGGTGAATATTTATTAATTAAGTTAACAAGCAGATAACACACCGCAGAGCCCGGGTAAGGGGCGAAGGCGCCCAAGACGGGAGGGCAAGACGGGAGGGAGGCCAGTGCACCGCAGGAAACGTTAGTTAACTTTTGTGCCTACTTTTCAGCCTGCAGAGCACTTACCCCTGCGTCATTTTGTTTAATTTTCACCAGAACGCTGTGAAGAGCTATTGTTTTTCATTTTACAATTGAGGGAAAGAAGCTTAAAGAGGTAGGGCGGCTGTGAGTGAAGGTAAGACAGGTGAGATGGAGCTGCAATTTTGGAGGAGCGGCTGCAGTTACCAAAAATACCCTTATCTATCAGATATGAGTATTCCTAAGGCATTATTTTCTCCATTCAGCTTTATTTTTAACACTTGTTTTGACCATATCAGGCAAAGAGCTCAAAATATAAGCCTTTGATTTTTCAGGCCCTTGGAGATAAATTTGTGCTTAATGAAAAGCGTCTTTAAAGCCTTAATTTAAGATCCCACAGGCAAGTACTGTTTTACAATGTTGGGATATTAAACTATGTTTTAGATTTTAAAACTCAAAAAGTAACCAGGTCATTTGTAGGTTTTTGAATCAAAGATCTAATAAAACATGGTTAATAGTAGAACTGAACAATTCTGTCCGCCACCCCCCCCCCCAAAAAAAAAGTCTACTTTATCCACAGGGGGGTTATTTTTCCTACATTCTTTTAATGCCTTTATAACTTTAAAGGTACTAACAGGTTTGATCTCAGGTCACAAATCATTCCATAAAATTGTTAGATTGTATACCATTAGCCTTACAAATGACACCTGCAATCACACCACCAGAGAACAAAAACTCAACAATACTAAATGATTGTGCTCAGAAGGGAAGTAGTAGCAGCCACGCCCACGTTTGCCAATGCCACAGTAATCCCTGGCGTCCACACCCTGCCAGCCTAATATTATTGGGTCTCATGAGTTAGATAGAGCGCCTAGCATTCACACAGCCAAACCCATTGCCTTACAAGGTCACACCAGGCACTCCTGTCCCCACCTTCACCCCTTGCATTTTCCCTTCCCTGGGACACTTGCCACTTATACGCAAGTTATTGTAAATGATTCTATGCTTTTGTTAATTATGCGTATATGCCTTCATGCATTAGCTCATATGAAAGTGTTAAACATTAATTACTTAAATTGTAGATAGATAAGTAAGCGGAAGCTTAGGTCCTTTTGAAGTATTGTATAATTGTTCCTGACTTCAGATCAGCTAGCCACAGGTTGGCTCATTTCATTTTTGCGTGTTGAGTGGTCTAGAGTAAGAATACTTTTAGCACAGTTGTGATATACCATTGTTCTGAACTTTAACAAATTTGTTTTGAATTTGCATTTCACAGATCATTTGTATCCTACTCTCAACCTTAATAAGTGGTATTTATCGTGTCACTCCCATCCTTACCTCAGACTCTTTGCCACTGCCCACAACATAAATGCTCCAGCAGAGGTACTAGTCTGGTGCCTGCCTCTGACCACAGATATCTTTACTCAAACCACCCCCCTTCACCTGGATTGCACCAGCTTGGGAGGCCCAGAGCCCCAGGTCTATTCAGGGTCAGTTCAAGCTCTTCTCTCTTCACAAAGCCTTCCATGGAACTCCAGCCCCAATCATTTTTCCCCACCTATCCAGACACCGAGCATCAGTTGGCAGTCAGCCCTCTTGGCAGTGGTGTACTGCTTGTGACAGCCCTTCGATTGTTATTTGACCTTTGTGCTGTTTTTTTCAGGTTGAATGGTTTTTCTTTTCCTTTAAACAAGTCTATTACTGGCACTATATATGCTTACGATCATAATTAGAATCTTTGGAGGAGGACAGAGTCCCATGAAACTAAGGGAGAAGAAACAGTTTTTCTTTTTTTTTTTTTAAGACTATTTATTTATTCATTAGAGACACAGAGAAAGAGACAGAGAGAGAGGCAGAGACACAGAGGGAGAAGCAGGTTCCATGCAGGGAGCCTGATGCAGGACTCGATCCTGGGACTCCACTTTTTCTAACCCACTGCAAGAACTGGAACCAGAAAGAACAGTAGAATATTGATTAAAGAGAATCATAGATATGTGTGAGATAAACTTAGCACAAAAGCACTCCCTTGGAAGAGGAAGGCCGGGGAGATGGGATTGGGAGTAGAGCAACGAAGTCAGATTTCAGTCACCACTGCCTTGGTGGGCAGTTGGTTTAAGGTGTTTGGGCTGTCAGGGGCTGCCTTGAGGGAGATCAGTGTGTGGGAGCAGGGGAAGGTTCAGCAGTTCATGGTTCACTACTGGGGGAGTGATTGCAGACCTGTGGCTCTCCATCTAACATCTTTTGTAAGGAATAGAGCTGTTGTGCATAACTGTTCTACTCTTGATAATTACTATCTTCAGGGTTAGCCAACTTTTAAAACAATAGCTAGTATTTATTGAATGCCAGACAGTGTTCCAAGCAATTTAAATATACTGCATCTTTCAATCCTTACAAAAGTTCCAGGAGGAAAAAAATACCATAACTATCCCCATTTTACAGACAAGTAAACTAAGACATAAGATTGAGCAACTCCTCCAAGGCCCTCAACTAGCGAATTGAGCACCCAGAATTTGAACCCAAGCAACCTGTCTCAGTACGCTGCCCTCATTATATGCTGTGTTGATCAATTATTGGCCCTCATTTCCTCCAAAAAAAATTTTCCATCATCCCAGTTATACAGTATTCATTTAGAACTGGATATTAATGCCACAATGGAAACCTCACTGGATTTGAGTGGGTTTTTAACAGCACACATCTCAACATTGAATGGCATAAAGCAAGTCTGTTTTCTAATTACCCCTCCCTCCCACACTTCCTGTTTACTTTGCAACGTGCCATTGTTTTTAAATAAACTGGATGCTTGTTAGTCTATTACTCCATCCTGATTAGTAAATTAAGAGTTGAGCAATATCTTATCTAAACAAAAAATTTCCAAACACTTGGAAATTTAAAATCACTCTTCAAAATAGATACTTATCCTAAAACCTGGTGAAGACAATACTGCTGGATAAGATTTTGATCATATGGAAATGTTACTCAGGGATGGGCCTGAATCTTGCCTTAGGCTGGGTCATCCTCTTCTTATGGTTCCTGAGGAGAAAAGTGCACACATAGGCCAGTGGCAATGGGCAATAGGTGTTTCCTGTTTTCAATCCCTCTAACCCAAGGACAAATTGACCGGGCAGCCCTGAGGGAGTTCAGGACTTGGACTCAGAGCTAAGGCCTTTCCCCTTCTTTTTTTTTAAAAAAAATAAAAACAAAAACAAAAAACTATTTTTAAATTGTATTTAATTATTCATGACAGAGAGAGAAAGAGAGAAGCAGAGGGAGAAGCAGGCTCCATTCAGGGAGCCCAACGTGGGACTCAATCCCGGGTCTCCAGGATCATACCCCAGGCTAAAGGCGGCGCCAAACCGCTGAACCACCGGGGCTGCCCAGCCTTTCCCCTTCTAAGCTCAGGTCTTTCTACCAGCTCCTTACCATGCCTGGCAGGCAAATATGTGGCACTGCTTATGTGGGAGGAAGAAAGAAAAGAGGACCTGCCCACAGGAAGATATAGCTGGTATAGCTTCCCTTTCTTCCCCTGGGGGAAAGAGCAAAGTGCCAGAGAGAGAAACACACCCGGTGGATAACTTCACACTCGTAAACTTGGCACCATCAACATCTTGGAATCTGATCCAATTAGATCAATACTCCTGTTTCTTAAGGAGTGAAGGTAGAGAGGAAAGAGAGGAGACAGATGAAATTAGAAGAGTTAGAGCATTCTCACTGATGAATTTAATTGTAAAAATCCTAGGTAAAATAGTAGTAAATTGAATGTTAATAGACTTTTTTTAATCATTGGTTTAAAAGTGTGAAAGTACATACCTTTCTGCCAAGCAATTCCCCTGGTAGGTTTCCTTGAGAACATACAGAAGTATTTTTATAACGCAAAATAGCAAAATAATGGAAATCATCTCCATGTCCATCAATAAGGGAGTAGTTGAAATTATGGTATATTCTCATTGTGATATGATGGCAGTTAAAAATAAGTTCTTTTCTGTGACAATATAGAAAAGTTCCAAGGTATACTGTTGAGATTTTTTTTTAATCAAATTGCAAAACAAATACATGAGGTATAGGGCATTTTGTGTTAAAAACATACACATACACACACACAATTGTATTGATGCATTCATGTTTGCTTCCACTCATAACCCATTGGCCAGAGCAAGTCACATGACCCATCTAATTGCTAGAAGATGGAAAATATGGGGAGGACAGCATAATCCCTGGGCACTGGGAATTTCTCTTTGCCATATCAGCCAAGGTTTAACCTTTGGCAAACAACTGCCAGAAAGAGTTGCAGGCACTCTGCTTTCCACTGTGCTATATACATCACCTGAGGAAATGAAGTAGAAAACAAGCTGCCTGGAGGAATGTGGTAGCAAGGGCATGCAGAATATATAGAGAGCTGGAGAAAAATACATACAGGCACATTAGTCTAGCTTCATCTAAAACTATATATATTTGATGCTTGACAACACGGGTTTGCGCTGTGCAGGCTCACTTTTACATGAATTTTTTTTCAATAAACATAGTACAGTAGCATATATGTATTTTCCTTATGATTTTCTTAATAACTTAATTTTTCTAATTTATTTCATTGAAAGTATATAGTATTAAAAAAGAACATAGTATATAATATATATAGCATACAAAATATGTGTTAATCGACTGTTCATGTCAGCATCCCTGACCCTACTTTCAAGGACCAACTATGCTGACATTTTCTTGCTCAGATAGAAATGTTGTTACAGAGTTAGGAGTCTCTCGTGTTTTGTCACCCTCTCTGATTTTTCCCACTCATTTACTCTCCTTTCCCCTATAATCCCTTTCACTATTTTTTATATTCCCCGTATGAGTGAAACCACATAATGTTTATCCTTCTCCAATTGACTTACTTCACTCAGCATAATACCTTCCAGTTCCATCCACGTTGAAGCAAATGGTGGTTATTGGAAGGGGAGCTGGGCAGGGGGATGGGGTGACTGGGTGACGGGCACTGAGGAGGGCACTTGACGGGATGAGCACTGGGTGTTATACTATATGTTGGCAAATCAAACTCCAATAAAAAATATACAAAAAAAAAAGAAATGTTGTTACAAAGATTGGGTTTATAATATATGCCAAGGGCTTTTGTAAAATATTAAGAAATGATCATGTGAAGATTATCTCTACATATTCCTCAAGTACCTATTGAAGATGCCATTATATTATTATAAGTCAGCTTTCAAATGCCCTATGTTTCTCTGGGAGTTAAGGGCTATGGAAATGTTACCTTTGTTGAGTGGGTGCTTTTTTGTTTTTGGTTTTGGTTTTTATTATGCTTTGAACTCACCCAGAGTATCTCTCTGAAACCCTTGGCCTCCCCCAACTCTTTCAGCTCTCAATCAGAATTATTCTACTCTGGTCTTAAGTTTTTTGTGGGTGCATAAGGGACGGGCTATTAAGTGTAGCTCTGTGCCTTTCAAGAAAAGAATAGGGCATAAATAAAGCCTCAAACAGAAATGGAGTTGTCTTTGTGTCCTCCAAAGATGGTGTGGTTTTGAGGAGTTGCTGGAAAAGGTGGGGACACAGAGACCACTCCACCTCTGGGAATGGGCCAATGGTCTCACATATTTCAGGGCTCAGAAACTTGGGGTGAAAGGGGCTCTGCCCTCTTATTTACTTAAGGCTTCCTTTCCCAGCTCTCCACCTTCTGGAAGGTGAAGGATCAAGGATCATTCCATGGCTAAAGCTTCCAAAGGGCAAGCAAAGCCCCCAAGGCCTCACTCACCTGGAGCCGCCAATGCCACCTCCTCTCTCAAGGTGGCAGGAATTTGTCTCCACCCTCCAAACCCCAAAACCCAGCCTTTTAGCTCAGCTTCACATGTGTCCTTCCTCCTAACCAAGGAATTAGTCCTGTTCTGGAATCATTAACAGATAATGGAGAGATTGTTGATTTTTAGCTACAGTACAAGCTGAAGCAAAATTCCCAGAAAGTCATTATATATATGCCCCCTTTTGTCTTTTGAAGTCCTCTTTAACTTAAAGGATGATTTTTTTATAAATGTATTTTCTATTGGTGTTCAATTTGCCAACATATAGCATAACACCCAGTGCTCATCCCATCAAGTGCCCCTCTCAGTGCCTGTCACCCAGTCACCCCCACCCCTGCCCACCTCCCCTTCCACTACCCCTAGTTCGTTTCCCAGAGTTAGGAGTCTCTCATGTTCTGTCTCCCTCCCTGATATTTCCCACTCATTTTTTCTCCTTTCCCCTTTATTCCTTAAAGGATGATTTTAAGAGAATACATAATTAGTAGGCTTCTTCCCTTGGTGGAGAACTTTTCTAACATCATGGTGAATGCCAAGCTCAAATCCCTTGCAAAGCTGCAAGCCTCAGTCTTTAAGATCCAAACTGCATTTCCTGAAAGAACAGGACAAGGAGTAGATTATGACTAATGTGAAATAGAAATCCCATAGAGCCATTCTGTAAAAGAATAAATTCATCTAAATAAGAGAAGCA
Organism: Canis aureus; assembly: GCF_053574225.1. Taxonomy (NCBI): domain Eukaryota; kingdom Metazoa; phylum Chordata; class Mammalia; order Carnivora; family Canidae; genus Canis; species Canis aureus. The sequence continues at coordinate 47,337,881 of NC_135621.1, forward strand.
AAAAGTAACCCCTTTCCAATGAGATGTATCCATTAATTGGCTGTATAAAATTAAGTGTCAGGTACATAGGTCATATCCATCTTTATTCCCTTATCTGTTTTGGTATACATGGGTGTCTCAGTGACTGCACACTTGATTATTGTAATAAGGTGGCCCTTTGTTTTAAATAGAATTTGGGGGCCTATATGCCAAACCTCATGAAACCAACAGGCAATAATTCTGTTCCTGGGCCATACCTATTCTATCCAAAGTGTAGAAAGAGGGGATATAAAGGGCGTAGGAATCAGAGACAAGGGGCCAATGGGCCTATGCACTGAATAAAGACTCTTACAAACTCTGCAATCTTAGTCAAGTTATTTACACTCTCTGATCAAGCTGCCAGGACAGACATGGAACAGAGAAGGAAGGAGCCTGGCTTTGGACCAGAAGGGTAGAATGCAAACACACTAAAGGGTCGATGGCCACAGGAAGCCCACGCCATGAAAAGAGGGGTGAATACAGCCACATTGATGGGTGCCAGCAGTGAGGGCTGAACAAGACACCTGTGCACGGCTGCCCTGGGTTGCACACTCCCAGCAGCTCAGAATCCCCTTGTGCAGGGGCCAGGTCTTTTGCGCCCTTGGACCTACCCAAGATGCTGGTCCAAAGAGCAAGAGAAGAAGCAAGCATCACAGGCAGGCATACTGAGGGGATCCTCCCCCATCCCAACATAGACTTGACTTTTGAAACTGGGTAGTGGAAGTAGAACTTTAATCTGTATTCTTCCTCCAGATACCATGTGATTTACTCTCACTACCCTCAAGTCTTTGCTCAAATGTCACCTTCTCACCAAGGTCTTCCTTGACTGGGGCGCTGAAAACCACAGGCAACACTCTCTTTTTCCCATACTCTCTGCCTTCCTTGACTTTCCATCATAGCATAGGTCACTGTCCAACCTCTCTGACATTAATTTTGCATGTATGTCTCTCCCCTGAGCTCTTAGAAAACAGAGATTTTTGTCTGTTTAGTTTTCTGCATATTTGTAGAGACCAGAGTGGTGCCTGACAAGCAATAAGTCCTCCATGCAACTTTGTGGAATGAATAAAGATACGAGGAACTTAAGTCCTGCTACTTTTTTTTTAAGGGTATTTCTGTAGGGTAACGACTTCATCAGAATAATGAAGCTAATTGATTACCTTAACTAGGTAATCCACACTGAAAGACTTAATATTCCTCTGTGGCCATCAGGTAGAAACTCTAGATCAGTTACAATGATGCTAAGCTGCTGTAACAAGCAAAGCCAAAAATACACACTGGCTCAAACCCTACAGAAGTCGAGATCTTTCTCACTTAAAGACCAAATGTGATGTTCCTGATCAGCAGGTCCTCCAAGCAGTGATCCAAGGACCCAGTTTCCTGATGTCTTCTGACTCCACTGTCTTTATCACTGACCTACAAGGTGTGGTCTATCGCAAACCAGCAGAAGGGGAAAGAGAACTAGGGAGTGGCGGTGGGGAGGTTTCTGTGGGCCAGACCTAGAAGAGGCTTTCCTCCCTTTCACTTCAATTCCATTGGCTAAAATGAGAGAGGAAAACATGAGAGACTTCTAACTCTGGGAAACAAACAAAGGGTTGCAGAAGGAGAGGTGGGTGGGGAAATAGGGTAACTGGGTGATGGATATTAAGGAGGGCACACGAGATGAGCACTGGGTATTATAATATTGTTGGCAAATTGAATTTAAATTTTTAAAAAAGAATGCTGATGTTTCAGAAAAAGATAAAATCATGACTCTTGTTCAGATATAACAATGAACATGTGTTAAAATTCTATTAAACTCATCAAATGAAGAAACCAGGAAGATACTGTAACCAATTCAAAGGCAAAGTTTTTTTTTTAATTTTATATGAATAAAATAATGTTGAATTAAATGTGCAAAAGGACACAGACTGGCTTTTCCACAGTGGGGAGGGAAGTCCACTTCTACCAGACAGGACATAATTTGCATGTGTATCAGTTACCCATATTGCAGATTTACAAAATAGCTTCCATAAAATTGATCTGATAAGGCAGAAGGGTAAACTACAGATGATGCATTGTTTTCCACTGAAGCACAGATTTTTTTTTCTACAACCCTATGTCAAAAGATTGGAGAACGAACACCTTTACATGAGCTGAATTAAAGTAAGGTATGTAGAATCTGTCATTTTTTTAAATCATTCTTACATTTTCAATTAACTGGTTAGCAATTAGTCCCAATCTCTTGAATAAGACAGTTTCAGGTATAATAGATTTTCTTTCAATGGACAAAAAGAGTAAAAAAAAATTTTTTTGGTGTTTCCAACTTTAACAAAAAGACAAAACAAAACAGCAGAACTTCATTATCTTTTCCAAATGTAGTAAACTGAGCCTTAAGTAACCACTGGAGAAACTGGGTGAAGGGTATACAAGACTTCTCTGTACTATTTTTGCAGCTTCCTGTGAATATATAGTTATTTTGAAATAAAAAGTTAAAAAAAAAAAACATTTAAGAACACCAGGAGAGACCCCCAGAGATCCCACCTTCCCCTTCTGGTAGAAGGGAGGTTGTCTGTTAGGCACAGGGAGGGGGGATAAGGAGGCCTGATCTGTGTATTCCAGGGGGGTTAGCAAGTCTTACAGGAAACAGCATTTCCTCGCTCAAAGAAGACATGGATGTTGCAAAACCAAAAAAGCTTGAGCGGGCTGGAGTGTGGAGAACTTGAACCAGGCAGCAGTAGATCTTAGCAGAAGACAGAATTCATTCTTTTTCTTAGGTTTTAGGACTTTAGGTTTTTATTTTTAGACTGTCAAATGTCAAAATGAATAATGGCAATAACACCAATGTCAGTGTCAATTGCCTGGTTTTGATAATGTGCTGCAGTTATGCAACATGTTACCATTGGAAGCTCAGGAAGAGAATAGGGAACTCTCTGTACTATTTTTACAAATACCTCTAAGTCTCTAATTAGTTTAAAATAAAAGTTTTTTTCCTAAAGGGGGCATATGTTTCAGTTTATATAGTTGACTTTATGAACTTTTGTTGATTATATCTTGTTCTTGACAGAGACAGAGCTAAAATTTCTTTGAGGTGTTGGGTCCATTGCAAAGTCCAATGCATTGGAGATAAATGTGGACCAAGTTAATGTTAAAAGTACCATTCTGAAGGCGTTGGAACTTTTGCCATCAGCATCTTAAGGATCATTGTAAAAAAATCAGCAAGAAGTAGAAGTGCTTTTTATACCATTGGAAAAGAGCAGACCCAAGAAAGAGCTTCCTTCGGCACATAATAGTCAACAGTCTAGTTTCCTGTGAAGAAAAAGCCTTGATTGTTTCTCTTCTCTCTGCAAATGTTTTCGAAGTCAAACCTTTGCAGATTTCTTTTCACCTACACACACCTAAACTCAAACATGGGCCTGCTATGCAAGTTTCTTTTGACAGAAACAATGCCATGGGGTGCCCAAATGCACAATCGCCCCATTCATCTTGCTCCACCAGGGCACTCAGTGTTTCTGATCTCCTTGGACACCTTTATGCCAGGCATCAGGACTCTGTCAATGCAGGGCCATCTATAGACATTCTTTGTGACTTGAAATGTTAACCTTCAGCTGTGTTATGAGTGGAACTCTAAAAAGCCCGGCCCTATCTGCCCTCTTTCTTTGCTAGTCTGTCCTTTGCCCTGGAAGCATCTTTGTTTCCACTGTGAAGATTCAAGTTAGGGATAGGGAAAGATTTCTTTGCAGACTGAATAAGCTGAAGGGATTCTGTTGCCTCGTTTAGAAGAATAATAAGACTACAATTGTCTAGTGACCATCATCTTTTAAAATAGACCTTCCCTAAGGAACAAGGGATTGTTTTGAGGAAGTAGCTTTTTGTAGTGTCAAGTGGCATTCTCTGACCGTCATTTGTGAAGGGAAAGTTTTATCTGCTTTGTTTCAGCTGGGAAGGGTGCCCTAAACTTGTTAATTCCATACTCTTTTGTCCTACTATACTAGGAACTGTAGAGGTGCTGCTTACTAGAAATGAAGGCCCGTTTGTGACCTCATTCTTGTATTTAAGGCCCCTTCTCACAGATCTTCTTTTTATGACAGAATATAAACAAACCCTTTGTGTGTCCTCCATGGGATTTGCAACTATAGGTGAAAGAATCCTGTCCTATCTTCCAAACCAAAAAGCAACTTATATGAGAAATCAGAAACACAACCCGTTGTCAGATTTAATTTCATTGAAGTAAATTGTTGAGGTTGAAATCCACTTAAAATTTGCCTTTTTTTTTTTTTTTTTTTTTTTGCACATATGGTCTTCTAATAGTTAAACCTTATAGCCAGGCATGGTGCTATAGGGCTACAAGTAATCAAGACAAGCACAATCTTTTCCCTTAGGAAATTTGCACCTAAATTACAAAGTCATCAATAAATAAAGACTAAATATATATCAAGTAAAGGTCTATAATGGTACAAAATTGTAATCCACTTGAGTTTCAAAGAAGAGGCCTTGGTTAAATAAATTATGATATATATAAACAAGCCATTAAAAACGATGTATAGCAGACCTTGGAAAGGTTGAAACACTATAGTAAGTAAAAACAAAAAGACTCCAGTGTAATATTCTGTGTGTAGTGTACTTGTACTAAAAGGGAATATAAATAATTGTACGTCCCCAGAGGTTACCTCCAAATGGTATGATAACATGCAGTTTTCTTCCTTTTCCTTTTTGTAGTTTAGGTTTTTTATAATAAATGTGCATTATTTTGTAATTGGAGAAACTAATAACCATTGCCCCTTAAGTGAAGGAAAATACATCCTTAATGTTATTTACGATATGAAAACCTAACACTAATCAATTCTTTAAGAATGTATATATATATGATTGCTTGTCTGTGCCCTACCTCTGGAAGGAGACTCAAAATTGTAATATTGGTTGCCCCTCAGGGGGGGAAATGAGTGGTTTGGAACACAGGCAGAAGGATTTTTTCACTAAACATTGTTTTCTGTCTTTTGATTTATATACCAAGAAAATGTGTAGCCTATTCAAAAAATTAAATTAAATTAAAAAATAATTTGAATTAAATTAAATTAAAATTAAAAAGTCAATCAGGATCAACTGAAAGTCATCTTTAGCAGGCATTCACCAAGTCCTCGCCTTAACGTCATTGGCAAGCCTTTGGTACCTAAGACCTCAACCAGCATATCCAGTCAAAGCTTTTCCTAGCTAACTCACTACATGGAATCCCTAAGGAAACTGCACATTCCTAAAGTACAGTCATGGTTACTCTTTCCAGGAACCTGATAACGGTAGGTGGAATATTAATCGAATGTGGTCTGTGGGCTCCAGTTGACCAAACAACCTGTAGTGAATTCTGCTTGCTATACAGTTGGTGATTCACTGGTGGTAAAGAGAAGAAGGGGGGATCCCTCGGTGGCGCAGTGGTTTGGCGCCTGCCTTTGGCCCAGGGCTCGATCCTGGAGACCCGGAATCGAATCCCACATCAGGCTCCCGGTGCATGGAGCCTGCTTCTCCCTCTGCCTGTGTCTCTGCCTCTCTCTCTCTCTCTCTCTGTGACTATCATAAATAAATAAAAATTAAAAAAAAAAGAGAAGAAGGGATGAAGGAAAGTCATTGATTTAATTGGGTAAAGCATGTTGAGGGCAGCCCGGTGGCTCAGCGGTTTAGCGCCGCCTTCAGCCCAGGGCCTGATCCTGGAGACCCAGGATCAAGTTCCATGTCAGGCTCCCTGCAGGGAGCCTGTTTCTCCCTCTGCCTGTGTCTCTGCGTCTCTCTCTCTCTCTCTTTCTCTGTATCTTTCATGAATAAATAAATAAAATCTTAAAAAAAAAAAAAAAAGCATGTTGACCTCCATGATCAAAATTGAACAGAGGCTTGGCACCATTACTCTACTGGCCATACCAGCTCTTCTCATGTGTGAGGTTTCCCTTTCAGTTTGGGGATGTCCTCAGCTCCCTGCATACTTCATTGACTGCCCTTTGGGAGGCATGTCACTGCAGGGTTTGCTGTTCTCTTCCTTCCTCCTAGGTCTTGTTCAGCTGTCCCTCCCATGGAATTGGCTCTCACCACCACACTCCTGGGCCACTCAGGCTGCTTGGCACTCCTATTGCATCTAGACTCTGAATCACATCCTTAGCAATCCTATATTGCCTTCTAAGTTCACTGTGTAGTTAGAATCTCCAATTAGATTCTCAGCTTCCCAAAGTAAGGACATGAACTTTATTGTGTTCCCTCTGAAATAAACACAAAGTAGGTACTCACTATTGCTTACTGGACTTACTATAATAACATAGAATTGCAAACACATGCAAACGCTCATTCCAGGGATATTGATCCCTCTACTCTGCATTTTCCTCTCTCATTCTCCACCTAGAGAATTCTTTCTCATTCATTAAGGCTCAGCACTGATGTCATCTACTGGGTAAACCCTCCCTCTAGTCTCCAGAGCACCATGCCTCTAGTGCTGCATGCACACATTGAACTGGCTGGTGTGGTGCTGCCCCCCCAGCCCAGTATATCTTCCCCTTTGAATGTCCAACCCTTAGTGTCTAAACATAAAAGAGACCAGTACATTTTTTCTAATGCATCAAAAAATAACCAATGTTTCTTACACTAGACTCCCAGCCTTATATTCCTTAAATTTATATTTGGATGTCCATGAATGCTCTGTGAAAATGTGTTAATTTTATGCTTTCATTTCCATTATTAATCTTCTTTAAAAACATATAGCTATATTCTTGACTAATTCATGATTATTTGAATGATGTCCTATTAACCAATGGGATTTGAGTGACTGTGTCTACTTGTGTTTATGGATGTGTTGGTGCCAGAAATTAAATGTCTCCAATAATTAGACAAGAACTGGGAGATTACCACGAATATGAAATGATGCCTTCTTCCACATCAAGACAAAATGACTGTCAAAGCGACCTCTATAAGAGGAGGTTTCACAGTAGTTTGATAAAGACCAGTGGTGGGAAAATGGAGTCATCATGTCACATACAGTAACAGAGCCTGCAGTAGAGACAGTCAGAGCGTATCCTCACTGCAAGTCGAAGTGTGGGCTCAGCAGAACAGCAGCATATCCAAAATGCCAACTTGAATTTTATTAGGTTTCTTGGCCTTTCTGTGTTTATTTTATAAATCTCCTCTGGCTTTAAATTTTTATAAGTGCTAAAAACATGAGGACTTTATTACTAGCTTTATGTTGGTGAATTTAAGAAATATTATAATAGGGGCAGCTGGGTGTTTCGGTCAGTTGAGCATCAGACTTGTGACTTAGGCTCAGCTCACGAACTCAGTGTAATGGGATTGAGCCCTGTATTGTATTCCATGCTCAGCAGGGAGACTGCTAAAGATTCTCTCTCTCCCTCTCCTTTGCCCCTCCCTCACTCTCTCTCAAATAAATAAATAAATCTTTAAAAAAAAGAGAAATATTGTAATAAAAATAATGTAAGACAAAAGTGACTGTCTTCTTTTCCTTCCAATGACTCCACATGTTCCTCAAGATTAGGAAACCCTGGCTTTAAAAGTTTGTCTTTTTATTTATCTACCACATGTATTAAGGCTCTAAAAGTCCATGCCTCTATCTAATTTGCTTGCAACCTATACTACCTACTATAGACCTTACCAAATGTCTAGGGGTCTGGGTTACAGTCAGTTAAGTGACTGACTCTTGGTTTCAGCTTGGGTGGTCATCTTAGGGTTGTGAGATAGAGACTTGCAGACTCAGCAAGAGTATACTTAAATTTTTTCCTCTCCCTCTCCCTCTCCCTCTCCCTCTCCCCCACCCCCCCGTCTCTCTCTTTCTCTTTCAAATAAATTTTTTTTTTTTTTTTTTTTTTTTTAAGAAAGAACGTACCAGGGATGCCTGGGTGGCTCAGCGATTGAGTTTCTGCCTTTAGCTCAGGGCATGATCCTGGGGTCCTTGGATCAAGTCCCACATCAGGCTCCCCATGGGAAGCCTGCTTCTCCCTCTGCCTATGTCTTGGGCTCTCTCTCTGTATCTCTCATGAATAAATAAATAAAATATTTTTTTAAAAAAGAACTTACCAAATGTCTATAATAATTACTACTATAATATGGTATCAGATAAATACCATGTTAATATTGCCCTTTTGCAACATTTTGGACACAACTGTGAGTTTAATATTGATGTTTTTCAATGAACATACTTTTAAATCCCACCTCCTCAAAACTATACCAAAGCCACATTATTCTTTGTAAAGTTTATTGTATTGGTTTTAAAAACCTTAACTGGTGTATTGGCCCTTAGTGATAATTACTACTGAGAAAAAATGTTGTGGCATATGGCCCACTGACAGGTATATGATAGGCAGATGGGGCTTCTCATCCCCTGCTCTTAGCACATATATGATTTCAGTAAGGGCATCAAGTCATCCATTGCCTGGTGCCAGCCAGCACATGGTTCTGAGACTAGTGGACTCAACAGACAAAAACAAAGAAAAACCAAATAATGGGCTAAGAAAAGAGGAAGAATAACCTAGGAAACTCCCCAAACAGATGTGTTAACTGATTTTTTTTTAATAGGTAATTATATTCCTCACCTCAGCAGCTAAAGAATGTTCTTGATTTTGATATGAATTTGATTATATGTGATAGTTCAGAATATATCCTCTTAGATGTCCTACTGCTCAAAGAGGTGTGATCAAGGTAGCATTCTTTTGCATGTAGCAATTGGCAGCTCCTTCTTAGACTTGTCATTATTGTTCTTGATGATATTATCATTGCCATTACATGTGTATGGACTACATGCTCAGATGTTCTAAGCTCTAGCCAGAACAGGAAGAACATAGCTTTTTACACTTTTCCTTAAGACTAGAAGGAGCCTGCAGTTTAAATCTCTTGAATCTTAGATCCAGTACCACTTAGGATGAACCCAAGGAAGGGGGTTACAATGAACACTACTCATGTCCAAAAGAACTTACGTATGTTTGCTCTTATCACTAAAGACTTAGAAAAGATAAGGGAGCTCCTAAATTTCCCCATTTGGGCAATCTGGCCAACTTCTCTGTGTTTGTGTCTCTCCATTCCAAAAGCTGTTATAGTCAGGAAAGCTACAACTTAAGTAAAGCACTGAATTTAAGTAAAGCACTGGTAATTAAAACCAGCATGAAGTCATGTATGGTCAGCAGAATTGTGTGAAAACATGCTAAGATTAGATTCACAGGACCAGGATAAAACTTTAGAAATTATTCATTCTCCCAATCAAACTTGTACTTCAGAATGGTATGGATGATTAAGGTAGGGCAGTGCCAGCTGAACAATTTTAGAAGGAAACTATTGGTACTATAGAGGTCATATACATTTACTTAACAACTTTCCTAGAGAGGCCCTTCTAGGGAGTCTACAAGTTCAAAATTATGTTTATAATAATATTGAGATACTCTTCGTCTTTTTCACTGTGTTGACATTCGTATTGATATCACAAAGCAATGGTGGGTAAAATTGCTAGAACGTTAGCATGGAGCCTTGTGGTGGCATCATACTGTACTGGTAGTCATTGCATTCTTCTCTACATACTAAAGGAAAAAGAAAATTTCACTTAAGAATATCCTTGATGAATCCTCAGATGTATTAATTGTGTCAAATATCAACTCTTAAATTGTTTTAAAATTCAAATTACTAATTTATTAAATCTCAACCCTCTTTAAACATTTGCTGCGACTTTTTTCATATAGTATCATTTTTTAAAGATTCATTATTTGACAGAGAGATGGGAGTGCAAAGGAGAGGGAAAGAAAATCTTAAGCAGATTCTACACTGAGTGAGAAGCCCAACTCAGGGCTTAATCACACCACCCTGAGATCATGACCTGAGCTAAAACCAAGAGTTGGATGCTTAAACAACTATACCACCCATATAATATCATTTTTACTTGAAAGAATGATAGATTATGATTGTTCAGAAAAAAACTCAAGGATATAATGGCTGAAAATGTCCAAAATTTGATTTTAAAAACACATTGATCAGCATATTCAGGAAGCTTGATGAACTCCAAATTGAATCATATACACACAAAACCCACACCCAGACACATCATAGTAAAAATGCTAACAGCCAAATGAAAAAGAAAACCTTGACAGCAGCAAGAGAAAAATGAGTCATCATATACATACAAAAGACCTCCAATAAGATTAATAGCTGACTTTTGGGGGGATCCCTGGGTGGCTCAGCGGTTTGGCACCTGCCTTTGACCCAGGGCGCGATCCTAGGGTCCCGGATCGAGTCCCGCGTCGGGCTCCCAGCATGGAGTCTGCTTCTTCCTCCGACTGTGTCTCTACCTCTCTCTATGTCTATTGTAAATAAATAAATAAATAAATCTTTTTTTTTTAAAGATTTAAAGATGGAAATTCAAACACACAAATACACGCCCCCCCCCCCCCACACACACACACACAGCTCCAATAGATGTGACAGGTATTTTTAAAAGACAGTACAAATGTTGAAAGTGCAGTGTAAATTAATAACAAAAAAATTTATGAAATTCGCAAATACGTGGAATGTTAACAATGCACTTTTAAAAAATGAATGAGGGGGGATCCCTGGGTGGTGCAGCGGTTTAGCGCCTGCCTTTGGCCCAGGGCGCGATCCTGGAGACCCCGGATCGAGTCCCACGTCGGGCTCCCGGTGCATGGAGCCTGCTTCTCCCTCTGCCTATGTTTCTGCCTCTCTCTCTCTCTCTCTGTATGACTATCATAAATGAATAAAAGTTAAAAAAATAAAAATAAAAAAATAAAAAAAATAAAATAAAAAACGAATGAGGGCAGCCCCGGTGGCACAGTGGTTTAGCGCCGCCGTGGATCGAGTCCCATGTCGGGCTCCCTGCATGGAGCCTGCTTCTCCCGCTGCCTGTGCCTCTGCCCCCCTCTCTCTCTCTGTCTCTATGAATAAATAAATAAAATCTTTTAAAAAAATAAATAACTAATGAGTCAAAGAAGACATTACAAGGGAAACTGGAAAATACCTTGAGATGAATAAAAATGAAAACACCACATAACAATACTTCTGGGATTCAGTGAAAGCATTGCTTAGAGGAAAATTTATAGCTCTAAATACCATATCCAAAAAAGAAGAAGAAGAAGAAGAAGAAGAAGAAGAAGAAGAAGAAGAAGAAGAAGAAGAAGAAGAAGAAAGAAGAAGAAGAAAGAAGAAGAAGAAGAAGAAGAAGAAGAAGAAGAAGAAGAAGAAGAAGAAGAAAGAAGAAAGAAGAAGAAGAAAGAAGAAGGAGGAGGAGGAGGAGGAGGAGGAGGAGGAGAAGGAGAAGGAGAAGGAGAAGGAGAAGAAGAAGAAGAAGAAGAAGAAGAAGAAGAAGAAGAAAAGAAGAAAAGAAGAAGAAGAAGAAGAAGAAGAAAGAAGAAAAGAAGAAGAAGAAGAAGAAGAAGAAGAAGAAGAAGAAGAAGAAGAAGAAGAAGAAGAAGAAGAAGAAGAAGAAGAAGAAGAAACCTCTCAAATCAATAACCTAACTTTCCATCTTACTACATTGGAGGACAAAAAGAACAAACTAATCCCTGAAGCAAGTAGAAGAAAGAAAATTATAGAGAGCAGGGTAGAAATTAATGACATAAACAATATAACAATAAAGATAATCAAAGAAACATACTTTGGTTCTTTGAAAAAGTCAACAAAATTGACAAACCTTTAGGTAGATTAAACAAAGAAAAAGAGAAGACAAAAATGAAGAATGAAAGAATGGGACATTACTACAAAGCTTAAAGAAATAAGAAGGATTATAAGTGCATTGTAAATTCTGAAAGTTGTTTTTTTTGTTTTGTTTTGTTTTGTTTTGTTTTGTTTGTAATGTGAGTGCCTGATTTAAGCTTTGATTGCAAAGGCATACATTTCAGCGATGGCTGTCTTGAATAAACACATGGCTGGCCACACAAAGAGATTAAGAGGGGGACACCTCCCCCCACTGAGGCGCCTTTGTTTTAGAAATCCTGATTGATTGCAATAACTGACCATTTGGGCCTCTTGCTTTTATTCATGCCACACCTTAAATTCCCACTCTTATGTTTTAAATTCCCCTAGCCCCCCACCCCACCCAAAGAAGAGCAGAACCCCAGACCCATGTGCTCACTCTCTCTGTCTCCCTACTCCCTTCTTTGCTATGTGTCCCCTTCCCCCATGTGCTGTGTAATTTCTAGGTCTTATAAGGAATTAACATTTATTTTCCTTAAGTTTTCTTTTTTTTTTTTAATTTTTATTTATTTATGATAGTCACAGAGAGAGAGAGAGAGGCAGAGACATAGGCAGAGGGAGAAGCAGGCTCCATGCACCAGGAGCCCGAAGTGGGATTTGATCCCAGTTCTCCAGGATCGCGCCCTGGGCCAAAGGCAGGCGCTAAACCGCTGCACCACAGGGATCCCTTCCTTAAGTTTTCTGATGGTTATTACTGAAGGGCTTTTTGCAATCATAAGAATCACAAGGGCTGGTCCAACCACAATACTGATGATCAGTAGGCTGAGACCAGCACACAAGTATAAACAGCAAGTAGGCCAACAAACTAGATAACTGATGAAAAGAAAAATTCTAAGACATACACAATCTATTGAAACTGACTTGTGAAGAACTAGAAGATCTGAATAGACCTATAACAATTTGAAATATTAAATTAAAAATGAAAAACTGACAAAAGTCCAGACCCAGACTGCTTCACTGGTAAAATCTAAAAAACACTTATAGAAGAAGTAATACCAATTCTTTAAAAATTCTTCCAAAAATTTAATGAGGAGGAACTACTTCACAACTTATTATGAGGTCACTATCACCCTGATATCTAAACTAAAAAAAGACATCTCAAGGAAAACTATAAGCCAATATTGTTATGAATACAGATATAAAAATCTTCAATAAAATATTAGTAACTTGAATCTGGCAATGTATAAAAAGTATCATACACCATAATCAGGTGGGATTTATCCCAGGAATGCAATATTCCTGTGTATTCCTGTATAAGTTCAGTGTAACTTATTAATAGAATAAAAGACGGTACCCACATGAATATTTCAATATGCAGAAAGCATTTTACAAAATCCAACACTCTTTCTGATGAAAACAGAACAAACCAGGAATAGAATGGAATTTTCTCAACCTGATAAATGATATCTGTTTTTTTTTTTTTTTTTTTTTTTTTTTAATTTTTATTTGTTTATGATAGTCACACAGAGAGAGAGAGGCAGAGACTTAGGCAGAGAGAGAAGCAGGCTCCATGCACCGGGAGCCCGACGTGGGATTCGATCCCGGGTCTCCAGGATCATGCCCTGGGCCAAAGGCAGGTGCCAAACCGCTGAGCCACCCAGGGATCCCGATAAATGATATCTGTTAAAGCTAACATCAAACTTAATAGTAAAAGACTGGCTGCTTTCCCCCCAACCTCAGGAACAAAACAAAAATATCTACTTTGGTACTTTTATTCAACATTGTACTGGTAGTTCTAACCAGGTCAATTTGACAAGAAAGTAAAATAGAAAGCACTTAGGATGGCAAGGAAGAAGTAAAACTCCATATTCAGATGACCTGATCTTGTATATAGAAAATCCTTTTATTTTTATTTATTTTTTTAAAAGAGTTTATTTTTTTATTCATGAGAGAGAGAGAGGCACAGGCACAGGCAAGAGGGAGAAGCAGGTTCCATTGCAGGGAGCTCAACACAGGACCCGATCCTGGATCTCCAGGATCACACCCTGGGCTGAAAACATGCGCTACACCACTGAGCCACCCGGGCTGCCCTAGAATCTTTTTAAAACGACAATTAGAACTAAAAAAACAAGTACAGCTATAGTGTAGGGTACAAGATCAGTACACAAAAATCAATTGCGTTTTTGTATTTAGGAATAAAATTAAGAAAAGAAATGCAAAACTTATAATCTGAAAATTAAATATTGTTGAAAGAAATTGAAGAGACCTAGTTAAGTGCAAAATATCCTCTAGTCAAGGATTGGGAGACTTAAAATTAATTTGGTAATAGTTTCCAGATTGAGTTATTGATTCAATGCAATCTCTATCAAAATTCTAGCTGGTTTTTGCAGATATTAACAAGATGATCCTAAAATTCCTATGGAAATGCAAGGGACTAGGAATAACCAAACAATGTCAAAAAAAAAAAAAAAAAAACAACCCAAAGTTGAAGGAATCACATGTTCTGATTTTAAAAGTTGATACAAAACTATAATGATCAACATAGTATGATACTGGCATAAGGATAGACATACAGAGAAATAAAATAGAATTGAGAGCACAGAAATAAGTCCTCACATTCATTGTCAATTGATTCTCAAAAAGGATGCCAAGACCACCCAACGGGGAAAGAATATTATTTCCAACAGATGGTGTTGGGACAACTGAATATCATCATGCAAAAGTATGCAGTTGGATTCCTTCCACACGCTATACATAAAAATTAATTCAAAGTGGATCAAAGACCTAAATGCAAGTGCTATGAGTATAAAAAAATCTCAGAAGAAAATATAAGCTTAAATGTCATGACCCTGGATTAAACAATGGCTTCTTAGATTTGATGCCAAATATATAAGCAAAAAAACCCAAACAAAACAGAAATAGGTCATGACCAAAATTAAAAACTTTTGTGCTGAAAAGGATACAATCAAAAAGAGTAAAATGACAATTCATTCAATGAGAGAACATATTTGCAGATCATATATCTGAGAAAGGACTTGTATCTAAAAGATAAAGACAAAAAGATAAAGACACCTACAATAAAAAAACAAGCCGATTAAAAATTGGACAAAGGATCTGAGTAGATATTCTTCCAAAGAAGATATAGAAGCACAGGAAAAGATGTTTAATATTATTAATCATTAGGGAAATACAAATCAAAACCATAATGAAGTAGTCCTTCACACTCCCTAGTATAGCAAAAAATTTAAAAGATAATTATAAGTGCTGGAGAGGATGTGGAGAAATTGGAACTCCCTATGTTGGTGGTGATATATAAAATAGACTGTGGGAAACAATCTGGCAGTTCCTCAAAATGCTAAACACAGTTATCATATGATCTAGCAATTTCATTCCTAAGCATACACTCAAGAGGAAAAAAGATATATGTCCATACAGAAACTTGTACACACTTCTAAATAAACTTCTAACCTGATAAAAACCTTAAAGCAACATTATTCATAATAGTAAAAAAATGGGAATATGGCCAAATATTTTTCAACTGATAAATGGATAAACAAAATGTGGTATGTACATACAATGGAATATGATTTAGCAGTAAAAATAAATGAATTATGAACATGCTACAATGTAGATGAACCTTGAAAACCCTATGCTAAGTGAAAGAAACCAGTCATGAAGGGCCACATATTGTTTAATTCCATTTATGTGAAATGTCCAGAATAAGCAAATCCATACAAGCAGAAAGCAGATCGGTGGTTGCCTAGAACAAGACCAGGATGGTAGGGTGGGGCGGATATACATAAAGGGAAATAAGCAGTGACAGATAGTGGATACAAGGTTTCTTTGGGGAGTAATAAAAATGTTCTAAAATTAATTGTGGTGATGGTTGCACAACTCTGTGAATATATTAAAAACCATTGAATTGTACACTTTAAACGGATGAATGGTACGGTATGTAAATTATATCTAAATAAAACTGTTATTTTTTAAAGAAGAGAATCCAGCTGTTTCCTATTGAGACAGTCATGAAAGAGATTTTCAAAAATATAAAAAAATGCCATTCCTTCCCACTACATTTTTTAGAAAATATACTTATTTTTCTTTAAAATACGTTGTTCATGTTAACACAATGGGTTTTGTTTTTTTTTTAATGAACTAAAGAGCTTTTGAAGTTTATAGTTTTAACTTCTAATATGGTAAATATTGATAAATATAAATGCATAAATTGTTATGAGATTATAAATGAGGGCGCAATATGAAAATATATAAATGAAATGGGATGAACTGAATTAAAAAAATACCAAGGTAAAAACATTTATCATTTGCATAGTAGTAAGTACTATCAAAAGAAAAAAGCACTGCTGAAAATGGTTTGGAATCTAATTTATAAACAACAAACAAATGTCCTTTTACATTATTATTTGAAAATGTGTGATACTATACTTCCAAAATTACAAGTATACTTAGAATTACTATAGATTCATTAAAAACATCCTAGCAAAATGGATATGCCTATTTATGTATTTTAAGGCTAAGTTGTATTTTCCAAAGGTATCTTTAAAATTATTCTCATCATGTAGAACTTTAGTTAGCTGGTGATGTAATAATGGCCTTGCCATGGAAAAGGGCACAGATGATGTCAATTGGGCAATGCCAGATCCGACAAATGGTTGCTGTGAGGACAAATGGGGCCCAAGTGGACTGTGTCCAAGAGAATCAAGTTTCCAGTCATTCAATGGACATTTCAGTTTGTTTCTGTTTGCACTGAAAGCTAGCAACCACCTACAGCAACACTCCAGGAATCAGAAACAAAGATTCCTGAGCTTGTCGAACATTCTCCATGGTTATCGAAGCCTTATTGCTAATGAAGCATGCGTGGCTGAAGTTTACAAAGTCAGAGCCCTGGGTGTTCTTCACACTTGCTGCTGCCACACCTACTTAACCCCTGACTCCCAGTATCTCCTGGGGATCTATATGGCCACCTGCCCCTTTTTCTTTGTGTTATGCATAAAGAGAATGTAATAGAGTTGGCTTTTTCAAAGTCAAATAGCAGTCTCCTGCACGGTAGGAGAGAAGATAATGAGAAGTGACTGCTAACGGGCACAAGGTTTCCTTTCAGCATGGTGAAAATATTCTGGAATTAGACAGTGGTGATGGTTGTATAATTCTGTGACTATGATAAAAACCACTTGATTGTACACTTTAAATGAATGGATTTTATGGTATGTAAATTATATCTCCAATAAATGGGAGTTAGTTCAGTGGCTAAAATTAGCAGATGAAGCTGGGTAGTTTAGTAACATGAAGGACTCATTCACAGACATTTTGAGCTTGCTTTTTCTTTAACTTATAACTTAATTGGAGGCTCAGGACTTGACATTTTGAAGGTGTTGTGTGAGAGCAAAAGAGCTGCATAGTTCCCCTCTCTGGAATGGAGGAGAATGTTGAAGACCATTTTTCTGACATTTGAAGATTAGTGTACACGAATGTAAATTAATGCAGGTCAATATTTGACTTTGCATTGTGGTCTGGGAGAAATATTGAAAGATTGGGTGGCTCTTATGAATTCTCTGGTATATTTAAGTAAAAAAAAATATATATATATACACACATATACATATTCATCTATTGAGAGCATGAGTGTATTTTAAAGGAGTGTGTGTGTGTGTGTGTGTGTATACACATATGTACATACTGGGAGTAGGAGTCCATTTTAAGATACATTTCCAGGCAAGAGGAGAAGGCAGAGGTCTCGATGGAAAAACAATCTTGGATGAAGGAAGATTTGGAGCCAAACATGAAGGAAATGGGGACTTAAAATGGAAGGAGTGGTAGCTACAAGCAATGAGATGTCCCTCATCTTTAACTTGAGTGTTCTAGGTTCGGAACACTCCTGCTTGAGAGCTCAAAGGGTCTTCTAAAATGGTTGTCTGAGTTGGTACCCTAGTAGAGTTTGATTTCTTGGGCAAACAAGACTATTGTGTGGATAGAGAGGAGGGTCCCAATGGAGGTAAAACCCCACCCACTCCTGGGAAGTAGACAGGGTAAATCTCTAGCAAACCCACCAGACAGACTTGCATTATGTCTGGGTGTAAAGGACTGAACTCTCCTTGGGAAGGAACTCCTCCGAAGGAAGAGGGCGACAGAATTATGTGGAACCAGCATAGACTTTGCCAGTGAAAAGGCTTTCCACCCAGGCTTCCCTGGACTTGTGTTTGAATCCCAGAGAGAGAAGGGGCAATGTATAAAAATGTAAGGAGACGATTTCACTAGAAGCATTTGTGGGATGGGGGCAGCTTTAGATGAATTTAACCCAGAAAGGGAGAGAGGCATTCTGTTTTCAACTAAGCAACGCTAATCCCTAGGCCCAACAATTGTGCTACTATTTTGGGTATCTCTAGGCTCTGCCAGTTGGAAGTGGGTGGCTGCTATGTATTTCCCTCCCCACAACCTAACAACCAGATGGCCCATAATAATCAGTGTTCGGCTCAGACCAGATTCTGCCACATGGACAAGCCTCATTATCAACAAGGCCCGGAAAGTCACACAACCAGTTTTGTGACCTCAGTGAGATTCCCACTGTTCCTTTATTAGGCACTCTGAGACATAGTGGACCCATTTCTTAGGGCTGCACTAACAAAGCACTACAATCTTGGTCATTTATTTTTTTTTTAAAGATTTTATGTATTCATGAGAGAGAGAGAGAGAGAGAGAGAGAGAGAGAGGCAGAGACACAGGCAGAGGGAGAGAAGCAGGCTCCATGCAGGGAGCCTGACGGGGGACTCGATCCCAGGTCTCCAGTATCAGGCCCTGGGCTGAAGGCGGCACTAAACCACTAAGCCACCCGGGCTACCCAATCTTGGTCATTTAAAACAACAGAAATCTATTCTCTCATAGTTCTGGAAGGCTAGAAGTCTAAAAGCAGGGTGTCAGCAGGGCCATGCTCCCTCTGAGACACTGAATATTATCATTCCTTCCCTCTCCCTCAGTACTGGCGATGGCCGGCAATCCTTGGTGTTCCTTGGCTTGCAGCTGCCTCATTCAAATTTCCATCTCTGTTGTCATGTGGCATTCTCCTTGTGTGTCTTCCTGTGTCTCATTCTCCCTGTGTGTCTCTTCTCTTCTTATATGGACATCAGTCAAACTGGATTGGGTCCCAGATACTGTTAAAAACAAGATAATAGGCCCAAAATGTAGTCACTTACTCTAAGTCCCACTTCACTAAACTGAATCTTCATACTTAATTACAATTTCAGACTTTCCCAGGAATAAAATGTCAAACAGATCAAGCTGAAGTTGTTTAGTCAATACTAGTCAAGTAATCTGCCTGCTAGACTCTTGCTGTCCCCTAAACGTAGGTTATCTTGCCACAGTCAATCCACTTTTTGCTAGTATAACTTATTTATCCTGCTCCCTTCTGTGTATCAAAGTCTTTCATTTTGTACGACTCCTTAGAGCTCCTCTATATCTGTTAGGTGGGATATTGCCTGATTCCTGAATCACTGAATAAAGCAAGGAGATCTTCGAAATTTACTCAGTTGAATTTTGTTTTTTATTGGACCTCATCTTAACTTGATTATATATGCAAAGACCCTATTTCCAGAAAGGTCACATTCACAGGTACCAGGGGTTAGGACCTCAACATATCATTTTGGAGGACACAGTTCAACTCATGGCACACACCTCACCAGAAAACGTTACTCTAAAGTCAACACAGCAATGTCCTGACCATAGGACCAGCCAACCTTCCAGGTGATAAGGTCCTTTGCAAAGTGAAGACAAAGTCGGGTCCAAGGTCTTGGTCCAAAAGGCAGATGGTAAGCTGCCAGGTCTTATTCTTGTGCCCCAGCTGTGTAAGAGCCAGGCTCATAACTTGAACAGTTCTAATGACATGGGAGAAAAATAATTTCTAACATCCCTTATGTTAATTAATCCTCTAGAGCAGGGTCTCATGAGCATTTTGTGCCATAGACAACTTTAGCAGTCTAGGAAGCCCATGGACCCCTTCTCAGGGTGATAGGAAGCAGGGGGCTTTTAAATAAATAAAACAAAATACATAGGATTATAAAGGAAACCAGTTATATTGAAATATAGTTCTCAAAATATTTTTTTAAATTTGTGCTATCATAATATGTGTGTTTTTTATTAAAACTTTAAATAATAAGATCTAGTGGCAAACCTAATAATTATTATGATTTTAAAGTAATAATGATTATAAACAACATTTGGAGATGTCTGCAGCAACTGTAACATCCATGAAAATACCTGAGATTTCTTCTGTGGCAGAATTGTTGGTACTCATCTTCTACCATGGTTTGCTGCCTACTTTCATAATGGAGGGAAATGCAATTTTTCAGTTCATAAGATAGTGAAAGCAGAGATGTAATTTTTCCCTGATCAAAATGGGCAGAATTCATCTCTCTTTCTCACAAATAAATAAACTATTTTTTAAAACACAGTTAGGAAGTGGAGATGATAGAACTGTCCAATAAACAGGGCAAGCACAGGGGAAATTAAACCGTAGAAATGGCCAACACCATTTGGTAATTGACTAGATGTGTTAGTAAGCAACTGGAAGGTACCCCTGGGCACTCCTAAGAATTACCTAAGGACATTCCTATATCATTTGCTAGGTTGCTAGAGCCAATGAAGCATACGTTATGTTATAGTATCTCAGATGATTGTCATCCACAAATAGCACAAGTTCAAAGCTTGAGAATCATTTCACTATCTACTCAAGGTTAAAAAACATCAACTTAAAGTTCAAAATTTGTCAGCCTGCATTAGTGATGATGCCCTCAAAGAATTGAGTCTTTTTTTTTTTTTTTTTTTTTTTTAGAAGAGAACTTTCCATAAGAGAACCACTAGGTAGCCCATTTTCTAATGCATACTGTCTGAGAAATTTAGAAATGTTAAAAATGGCACTTCAGCACATCATGTGTCATCTTCTGATTCAAATGTGATTAAGGTGTAGTAGATGGTAACACAGCCTTGCTGGGTTTGCTGGAGGCGGGTGGGGAAAGATGCTCAATCTTGTCTCCAAACTTCTTTTTTTTTTCAAATGTGTCTGGCCCACAGTTCATATACCCCTGTGAGTCAGCAGACTGAAAAAGAAAAAGTAAAGCTCCCAACCTCTATTTTAGAGAGGACATCTCCATCCAATCCTTTGGGGCTAAATAATCCACCTTCCTGCATCACTCTCTTGAACAGCCGTGACTTGGAAGGGGGCCTGGGCTGGAGACCAGGACCTGGTACTGTCACAACCCTGCTGAGGATTAGTTGTCTGACCTTGCAAAGTCCTTTAATCTCTCGAGGCTTCAGTTTCTCCTCTACTAAATCTCTGAGGAAATTTCCAGTTCAAAAATTATTCTATGACAGGATAATGCTTAAAGGAAAAGCATTCTTGTGGACTTCCAGAACTGTGCTTGATTACTATAATCCTAAAATATTATTTAAACACATAAACTTGGAATGAGATATAAACTTTTTATGTAAATAATTTTAGAGATTTGAAACAAGCAAAACAACAAATCCAATAAAAATTATAATCTATATATTATTAAATTTCAGTTACTTTTTTTCATTAATAGTTGACATTATTAATTCACTAATATGAATAATACTGGTTAGCAAAACCTAAATTACTGCTCACAACTGGAATATGATTTTCCAGAGCTTTGCCTCTAACACTGTGTTCTTATTTGACGACAGTTCTCCCATCTTCCTCTCCCTTTGAACTCTTGTGAAATTTTAGTCAAGCCATGGCATCATTCGGCCTTTATTTTGGAAGAATACCCTGTTTACATACTATGTCCTCCTTTGCTTTTTTCTCCCAAGCCTGTAATTCTTAAAGTGAAATTACATGGCACCAAATGATACTGTAATCAATGGCCATATCTTCATAAGGGTCATCCAGATGACCCCCAAAGTTTACATTAATATTTCTGTTAGGTTACCATTGTGTTAAAAACACAAGAAATTTAATTTTCTCATAAATTCACAATTCCCTGGGATCTCAGTTCGGGAAAGGCTGTTTTATGACCTCACAGTGCCCATGGGAGAAACTTCCTCTAGTACCTGCATATAACACATACATTAGGCCCTCACTTCTAGTGTTTTTGCTGATCACTATGTAGAACACAAGATCCACTATGTTTCCAAATGTCATAAAACAAAAGTGATGCCCAGAAAAGAAAAATCATACTCTATGTTACAGAAATCCAATTCCCATTTCCTGCTTTCCAAGAGTTATTTAAATAAGGAAATAGGTCTATAAGGTCCAAAGGCCAAAGGAATATTACTACCGTGAAAAAAAACACACCTGAGACTTATGTCCTCCTTCAGATATGTGATCTATTTGATTTTATGTAGGCTACTGACATAGAAAAAGCTCATGAGATTCAAAGGCACAAAGAGAAGCTCAGGATGGCTATTTTGAAGTTTGCTCCTAGGAGAGTGGGAAGCCATCATAACAGAGTTCAAGTTCTGTAATCTCTAGTAACATAAATGAGAAGCCTACCATACAGAAGAAGAAAGCCATTGGTACACATGAGATAAAACTGATCTTCCAACTGCAGCCCAAACCCTGACACCTCATGTCAGAATAATGCAAAGGGAATGCTGTCGTGATGAGGCACAGCAAGCTGAACTTGGCAAAGAAATTGGTCATGACACAATAGCTAACCACTGCACAGGAAGCCCAGAGACCACCGGTGGCTCAGCATGGTATAATGGACCCAGAAGGAAATCATCAGATTCTGTGGGAGTTTGGCCAAGGTCACAGAGAACAGATAATGTTTTTTCACCCTGAACTAGTAGAGGACAACTGAGGGCCAACCCATTCAGTGGCGAAGCAGCCGCCAGCATCAGGGATAACACAGACCCTGACAAGGTCTTGCAAACCCTCAAATTTATCAGAGAGTTGAATATCGGAGAAGCATGCATTTTTACAAATATAAGGAGCTTTTTTTTTTCTTTTTAAGGTCTACTTCTTACCTCTTCCTTATCAAAACCCTTGCCCAGAAAGACACAAATCAATTATAGTAATTGCTGCAAAGGTGAAAGAAAGGAAAAAAATCAAGGATAGTTAAAATAAAACAAAGGAGGATTATTAGAAAGCCTTTGGGGCATCTTTTCGGTTTTAAATTAAACTTTTTTTGGAGACAATTGTAGATTCACATGCAGTTGTAAAAAATAAAATAGAAGATCCCATGTACCCATTACCCACTTTCTCCTCAAAGATATCTTGTAAACCTATAGTACAATATAAAAACTAAGATATTGGCATGGATACAGTCAAGGTGCAGAACGTGTCTGTCACCTCAAGGATCCTTCCTGCTGTGCTTTTCTAGCCATGTGTACTTCCCTCCCCACATCCACTCACTCTTTAAACCCTGATCAACCACTATTTTGTCCTCCATTTCTAAATTTTGTCGTTCTGAGAATATGATATAAATGGAATCATGCCTTTCGTAACCTTTTAGAATTGGCTTTTATCACACAGCCTAACACCCTAGAGATTTATCCAAGTTATTGAATGTATCCATAGTTTTCTTCCTTTTCATTGTGGAATATAATTCCATAATATGGGTGTACCACAGTTTCCTTATTCTTTCCTCTGTTGGAGGACATCTGGGTTGTTTTCAGTTTGGGGCTACTATGAATAAAGTTGCTATAAATATTCCTGTATATATTTTTTATTTGAATGTAAGTTTTCATTCTCCTAGGATAAAAAAAAATAACCTATGATACAATTACTAGGCTGCATGGTGGTTACATGTTTCATCTTTTAAGAAATTGCCACTGTCTTTCTGCTGTACTATTGTACACCCCCACCAGCAATGTGTGAGTGTTTACTCTAAAATGTATATGAAAGGAAAGGGACTGAGTACCTAAGACAATTTGAAAAGAGAATAAACTAGGAACATCTTGTAGTTTCAGCATATAAGTCCTGAACATGTCATGTTGGATTTACACCTAAGTATTTCCTTTTTAAAATGATTTTTTATTTCTATTTTAATTTCATTGATTTCTGCTCTGATCTTTACTATATCCTTCCTTTTACTTGCAGGTTTATTTTTCTCTTCTTTTTCTAGGTTCTTGAGGTAGGAGCTTGAATTATTTTGTCTTTTCGATGTTTGCATTTAGCACTATCAATTGCCCTCTCAGTATGGCTTTAGTTGTGTCCACAAATTTTGAGTTGTGTTTTCATTCAATCCAATGTACTTTGAAATCAATCTTGAGAATTTCCTTTTAACCTATGGATTACTCAGAAGCATGTTGTTAGGTTTCTAAGTGTTTGGAAATTCTCCTATCATATACTATTAATTTCCAGTTTGATTCTACTGTGTGTTGAAGAACACACTCTCTATTGTTAGAATTCCCTTACATTTGTGAAGATTTGTTTCAAAGCCAAGAATATGGTCTATCTTGGTATATGTAGTGTGGGCACTTGAAAAGAATGTGTATTCTGCTATTGTTCTATGGAGTTTTCTATGAAAGTCAATTAGATTTTCTTAGTTGATGGTGTTGAGTACTTCTAAATTTTTGCTGATTTTCTGTCTAGTAGCTCTATAAATGTTGATGAAAAATTATTAAAGTTCCCATCTACAATTAAGGACCTGGTTTTTTCTCCTTTCATTTATATCAGTTTTCCTTCACATATTTTGCAGCTTATTATTTGGTACAAACACACTTAAGATTATTATGTTTTCTTGGTGGATGGACCCTTTATGATACGCTGATACTCTCTGTTGCTAGTAATTTTCTTTGCTCTCAAATCCCTTGGATTATAAATTCTAGATCTTCCTTCTCTTTTAATATATGCACTCAGTGCTATAAATTTCCTTCTCAACATTGCTTTTGCTACATCCCACAAATTTTGATGAATTTTATTTCATTTTTATTCAGTTCAAGATATTTTATAATTTCTCTTGAGACTTCTCTAACCCATGTGTTATTTAGAAGCATATTGTTCATCTTCAAATATTTGGGGATTTTTTTAGTCATCTTTCTGTTGTTGATTTGTAACCTATTTCCATGGTGATCTAAGACCATACTTTGTATGATTTTTATTCTTTTATATTTGTTAAAGTGTGTTTTATAGCCTAGAATATGGTCTATTTTAGTGAATGCTCTGTTGTCTGTTGTCTGTGTTGTTAGGTAGGTGCATACCCATTAAGGATTGTTATGTCTTCTTGAAGAATGGACTCTTTTATCATTATGTAATGTTCTTTACATTACAGAAAGAACACACAGAGAGAACTCTCGCTCTGTGGTCTGCTTTATCTGAAATTAATACAGCTGCTCCAACGATATGAGCTGAATTGTGAAATTGTATCTCCCCCAAGTTGTGTCCTTCCCCCCACCCAGTACCTCACAATGTGACCTTATTTGGAAATAGGGCTGTTGCAGATGTAAATAGGTAAGATGAAGTTGTTCTGGAGTAAGAACTCTAACCCAATATAGACTGTTGTCCATATAGAAAGGAGAAATTTAGAGACAGATACGTACACAGGAAAAACACCAAGAGAAGATTGGGTTATGCTGCCACGAGCCACGAACCTATCAGAAGCTAGGAGAATGTCCTAGAACAGATCCTTCCCTTCACCTTCAGAGAGGGTGTGGCCTTGCAGACACCTTACTCTTGGACCTCTGGCCTCCAGAACTATAAGACAATAAACTCCTGTTGTTTAAGCCACCTACCTTATGGCATTTTATTATAGCAGCCCTAGTTAAAATTGATCCAGGTTTCTTTTGATTAGTGTTAGCATGGTATATCTTAGGGCTTAAGTCTGCCATTTATTTTTTTCTCTGTGTTTTTCTTTTCTGTGTTTTCTTTTTTCCTGACTTATTTTGGGTTATTTATACATTTTGTTAGAATTCTGTTTTATCTGTGGTGTTTTTGAGTGTATCTCTCTGTGTAGTTTTTTTTTTTTTTTAAGATTTTTATCCATTTATTTGAGAGAGAACTAGAGACAGCATGAGAAAGCATGAGTAGGGAGGAAAGAGAGAAGCAAACTCTCTGCTGAGCAGGAAGCCTGACAAGGGACTCAATCCCAAGACTCTGAGATCATGACCTAGGCCAAAGGCAGAGGCTTAACCAACTGAGCCACCCAGGCACCTCTTTGTGTAGCTTTTCTAGTAGTTTCTATAGGTATTGCATTATATATATAAAAATTATTACAGTGTTCTATCCTCATTTTACCCGTTGAATGAAGTACAGAAAAATTTATTTTCCTTGATGGCCCTTTACTGTCTCTCACTAACACTGTAATTTTCTTAAATATTTCCTCTACATACATTTAGAACAATATCAGATAGTGTTATAATTTTTGTTTCCATCATCAAACACAGTTCAGGAAAATCAAGAGGAGAAGGAGAATATACTGTATTTTTGCTGTTTTTCTTTCTCCTTTTCTAAGGTTCCTTTTTTTTTTTAACATTTCTATTCTGTTTAGAGAACTTCTTTTAGTCATTTTTTAAGGTTAGGTCTGCTGGCAATAGTTTATTTTTCCTTCGATTGAAAACGTCTTAATTTCTTTTTTTAAAAAAGACTTTATTTGTTTGAGAGAGAGAGAACATTAGCAGGAGAGGGAGAAGGGCAAAGGGAGAGGGAGAAGCAGACTCCACTGAGCAGGGCGCCTGGCATGGGACTCGATCCCGGGATCATGACCTAAGCCTATGGCAGATGCTTAACTGACTGAGCCATGCAGGCACCCCTAAAATGTCTTGATTTCATCTTAATTTCTTAAGAATATTTATCGAAGAAGAAGAAGAAGAAGAAGAAGAAGAAGAAGAAGAAGAAGAAGAAGAAGAAGGAGAAGAAGAGGGAGAAGGAGAAGGAGAGGGAGAAGAAGAAGAAGAAGAAGAAGATTTTCCTAGATATAAGATTCTGGGTTATCAGAATTTCAGTATTTCAAAAATATTGTGTACTTCTAGTCTCCATGGTTTCTGATGAGAAATCTTTGTCATTTGGACTGTTTATTCCTCATAGATAAGATATTGTTTCTCTGGCTGCTTTGAAGTTTTTTTTTTTTTTTAATATTTCTCTTTAGTTTTCACACTTTGACTATAATGTGTCTGGGTGCAAATTTCTTTGTGTTAATTCTGTTTGGTGTTTTCTAAACTTCTTCAATCTGTAGTTTTATATCTCTTGCCAAGTTTGGGGAGTTTTTTAGCCATGAAAAAAAAGTTTTTTCCAGGACTTTTTTAGCCCTGTTCCCTTTCTCTTCTTTCTCCTCATTCTGGACATACAATAGATAAGTATTAAATATTTTGTTATAGTCAATTTCCAGAGTTTCTGCTGACTTTTTCAGTGCATTTTCTCTCTGATGTCTAAATAGAGTAATTTATAATATTCTATCTTCAAGTTCACATATTCTTTTCTCCATATCACCCAATTTGCTGTCGAGCCTATTACATTTTTGGTTATTGTAATTTTCAATCATAAAATTTCCATTGGTTCTTCCTTATGTCTTGTTTATTTGTGGAAATTATTTGTTTGCTGAGAATTTCTAGTTTTCTGTTTGTTTTGAGCATATTCATAATTGCTCGACATTGAAGCATTTTTACTATGGCTGCTTTAAAATGCTCATAGGAAAAAAAATAAAATAAAATGCTCATAGGATAACTAATGTCTCTGTCATCTTGGTGTTGGCATATATTGTCTTTTTTTCATTCATTTGAGGTCTTTCTGGTCTTGATATGATGAGTGATTTTTTAATTAAATCCTGGGCAATTGGGGACTATATTATGAGATTCTGGATTTTATTTAAAACTTCTGTTTTAGTTGGCTTCTTTTGACACCACTTCAACAGAAATGAGGTTGCCTCCTTCTTACTGCCAGATGAGGGTGGAGTCCAGGTTTCCCACTTGGCCACCTTTAAACACTCAAGGGTGATGGTCCTCCTGATTACTATCAGGTAGAGGTGGAAATTCTGGCTCTTCACTAGCCTGTACCTGCCTTGGTGGAAGGAGTAGGAGTTTGTCATTTACTTATCTCCACATGGCCTCCACTGATACCATCTGGGGATAGCCTTGTTATTGCTGGGCAATAATAAACCCCCTGACTCTCCATTATACTTATTTAACATTGGCTAGAAAAAGGGGTTAGAGTGTATCTTTGCAACTGATGAGGGTGAAAGTGTAGGCTTCCCACTCAGCCTTTGCTGGAATAGGTGGGATTTTTGTTTGTAGTATTTAGCTGGAGTATATCAGTTATTATCTTCAAGTTTCCTGTCATAGGCTGTCTCTTTTCTGGCCCTTTGGCTAAAAATAATAGGCTTTAACAAGGCTTTCTTTCTTTCTTTCTTTTTCTGTCTGTACCATTGACATTTCCACATTTTCAGCTTCTTCTGCTCTAAGTCTGAAATATATGAGGAAGGAAGGAAGGAAGGAAGGAAGGAAGGAAGGAAGGAAGGAAGGAAGGAAGGAAAGAAGGAAGGAAGGAAAGAAAGAAAGAAAGAAAGAAAGAAAGAAAGAAAGAAAGAAAGAAAGAAAGAAAAGAAAAGAAAGAATCCAAAGAACTCACCACCATGTCATTCTTCAAATCCTAAATCCCAAGCTAGTCTACCCTCTCCTCTCCATCTCTCAGTCTTCTTATATTTATTTTTTACATAATGTCAATGGCTTTTGGCTTTACTTAATGAGAAGAATAAGTAAATTGCATATACTCTATTTTCCCAGAAGTTCCCTTGTGTATATTGAAGATTTACTTTGGAAATTTATCTTTAGATAGAGAAAAGAAATGGAGATCTAGCCTTTCCCATGCGATGCTGCCTCAGCAATGATCTTTTCTTTTCTTTTAAATATTTTATTTATGTGTAAGGTTAGCTTTTGTATTTGAGTTCTTTCCAGTTTTTGAATGGATGCTTGTATTGCGATGTATTTCCCCCTTAGGACTGCTTTTGCTGCATCCCAAAGATTTTGAACGGTTGTATCTTCATTCTCATTAGTTTCCATGAATCTTTTTAATTCTTCCTTAATTTCCTGGTTGACCCTTTTATCTTTTAGCAGGATGGTCCTTAACCTCCATGTGTTTGAGGTCCTTCCAAACTTCTTGTTGTGATTTAGTTCTAATTTCAAGGCATTATGGTCCGAGAATATGCAGGGGACAATCCCAATCTTTTGGTATCGGTTCAGACCCGATTTGTGACCCAATATGTGGTCTATTCTGGAGAAAGTTCCATGTGCGCTTGAGAAGAATGTGTATTCAGTTGAGTTTGGATGTAAAGTTCTGTAGATATCTGTGAAATCCATCTGGTCCAGTGTATCATTTAAAGCTCTCGTTTCTTTGGAGATGTTTTGCTTAGAAGACCTATAGAGTATAGAAAGAGCTAGATTGAAGTCACCAAGTATAAGTGTATTATTATCTAAGTATTTCTTCACTTTGGTTAATAATTGATTTATATATTTGGCAGCTCCCACATTTGGAGCATATATATTGAGGATTGTTAAGTCCTCTTGTTGAATAGATCCTTTAAGTATGATATAGTGTCCCTCTTCATCTCTCACTACAGTCTTTGGGGTAAATTTTAGTTTATCTGATATAAGGATGGCTACCCCTGCTTTCTTTTGAGGACCATTCGAATGGTAAATGGTTCTCCAACCTTTTATTTTCAGGCTGTAGGTGTCCTTCTGTCTAAAATGAGTCTCTTGTAGACAGCAAATAGATGGGTCCTGCTTTTTTATCCAGTCTGAAACCCTGCGCCTTTTGATGGGGTCATTAAGCCCGTTCACATTCAGAGTTACTATTGAGAGATATGAGTTTAGTGTCATCATGATATCTATTCAGTCTTTGTTTTTGTGGACTGTTCCACTGAACTTCTTCTTAAAGGGGAATTTTAAGAGGCCCCCTTAAAATTTCTTGCAGAGCTGGTTTGGAGGTCACATATTCTTTTAGTTGCTGCCTGTCTTGGAAGCTCTTTATCTCTCCTTCCATTTTGAATGAGAGCCTTGCTGGATAAAGTATTCTTGGTTGCATGTTCTTTTCATTTAGGACCCTGAATATATCCTGCCAGCCCTTTCTGGCCTGCCAGGTCTCTGTGGAGAGGTCTGCTGTTACCCTAATACTCCTCCCCATAAAAGTCAGGGATTTCTTGTCTCTTGCTGCTTTAAGGATCTTCTCCTTATCTTTGGAATTTGCAAGCTTCACAATTAAATGTGAGACAAGATTCCATCAAAATCCTAGAGAAGAACACAGGCAACACCCTTTTTGAACTCGGCCATAGTAACTTCTTGCAAGATACATCCACGAAGGCAAAAGAAACAAAAGCAAAAATGAACTATTGGGACTTCATCAAGATAAGAAGCTTTTGCACAGCAAAGGATACAGTCAACAAAACTAAAAGACAACCTACAGAATGGGAGAAGGTATTTGCAAATGATGTATCAGATAAAGGGCTAGTTTCCAAGATCTATAAAGAACTTATTAAACTCAACACCAAAGAAACAAACAATCCAATCATGAAATGGGCAAAAGACATGAACAGAAATCTCACAGAAGAAGACATAGACATGGCCAACATGCACATGAGAAAATGCTCTGCATCACTTGCCATCAGGGAAATACAAATCAAAACCACAATGAGATACCACCTCACACCAGTGAGAATGGGAAAAATTAACAAGGCAGGAAACCACAAATGTTGGAGAGGATGTGGAGAAAAGGGAACCCTCTTACACTGTTGGTGGGAATGTGAACTGGTGCAGCCACTGTGGAAAACTGTGTGGAGGTTCCTCAAACAGTTAAAAATATACCTGCCCTACGACCCAGCAATTGCACTGTTGGGGATTTACCCCAAAGATACAAATGCAATGAAACGCTGGGACACCTGCACCCCGATGTTTCTAGCAGCAATGGCCACGATAGCCAAACTGTGGAAGGAGCCTCGGTGTCCAACGAAAGATGAATGGATAAAGAAGATGTGGTTTATGTATACAATGGAATATTACTCAGCTATTAGAAATGACAAATACCCACCATTTGCTTCAACGTGGATGGAACTGGAGGGTATTATGCTGAGTGAAGTAAGTCAGTCGGAGAAGGACAAACATTATATGTTCTCATTCATTTGGGGAATATAAATAATAGTGAAAGGGAAAATAAGGGAAGGGAGAAGAAATGTGTGGGAAATATCAGAAAGGGAGACAGAACATAAAGACTGCTAACTCTGGGAAACGAACTAGGGGTGGTAGAAGGGGAGGAGGGCGGGGGGTGGGAGTGAATGGGTGACGGGCACTGGGTGTTATTCTGTATGTTAGTAAATTGAACACCAATAAAAAAAAAAATAAAAAATAAATAAAAATAAATAAATAAATAAATAAAAATTAAAAAAATAAATAAATAAATAAATATTTTATTTATTCATTCATGAGAGACATGGGTGGGGGGCAGGAAGAAGCTCCCTGCAGGGAGCTTGACTTCCGGGACTCCAGGATCACACCCCAGGATCACACCCCAGGGCAAAGGCAGGTGCTAAACCACTGAGCCACCCAGGGATCTCCCAGCAATAGTCTTTTCAAAAGTCATCCAATTAGAGTAGAGCAATCTCTGTCAGTCTGGGGTGTAGCCCAGAAGTAGATCTGAGATGGAGATTTGGGTGAAAGGGATTTATTAGAAAATGAATAACCAGTAGCCAAGTGAGGTAAGACTGGGAAGTGAGAGAAGGCAAACAAAGATACATTATCAAAGAAAGTAACTTTGGCTTGAGCCCCCAGGGGACAATGGGGACAGTGTAAGTGTTCTCTGTGAGCTGTCCTGATCAGAATCAAGGGCAGGGCTAGCTTCATGGGATTCTGCAGTCATATAGAACCTCTCACTCAAAAGGGCCTGAGATTGGTTTAATGCTCTACTCTCACCATCTTGAAATTCTTTAAAAAAAATTTTAACAAGGACCCTACATTGTCATTTTCCACTGGGCCTTACAAATTGTGTAGCTAGGGGGTACTTCGTCCCTGAAAAGGAGTTGGAGGGATGTAAATTCCTAAGCATCCTGGGTTCTTCTTTACCTGAGGAGTACTGGGTTGCACAGTATCCCCCCAAAGTTCATATCCACTAGAACTTCAGAATGTAGTCTTCTTTTGAAATAGAGTCATTGCAGACAGATATAATCAGTTAAGATGAGGGTACTGGATAATGGTGAGCCCTAATCCAATGATGAGTATTTTTATAAGAAGAGAAAACACATGTGCGTACACACACACACACACACACACACGCACACACAGAGGGGAGTATGCCATGTGAAGAGGCAGAAGTTGGAGTGAAGCATTTATAAGCCAAGAAACACCAAGAATTGCCAGCTGGCCACCAAAAGCTAGAAGAGGAATGGAACAGCTTCTCCCTCATAGCCTCCTCAAGGAACCAGCCATGCCAACACTTTGATTTTGGACTTCCAGCCTCTTTAACCATAACAGAATAAATTTCTGTTGTTTTAAGCCTCCCAGTTTATAACAGCCCTTAGAAAACTAATGCAGTAGACCAGATAGACTCCAGGTACTGGCTGTTGGGAATGATGGCACACCCTGGTCAGCATGTGAAAGGTTGACAAAGGATCTCAAGCAAAAGGCAGAGCCCTCTGGTCTTGCTTGGCCTGTCTTAACCAAACCAACTTCTCATCCTTAAGGTGAGGATGTGGGCTAATGACCCAGCCAAGAGGGAAGTGTTCAGACAATAAGGAAGGTGGGGCCTCCAGTGAACCTGAGAGGCTGACCTCAGTTAATTACATTTGCATTCAAGTAAGAAGAAAAAGAAAAAACAAACAATGCCAACCAAACAAGTCCTTTGTCAGAGGGCCAAATTCAGCTTCTGAGCCTGAAAATTATACTTCTGGCTGGGAAGCTTTCCAGGTAATCAGCCAACTCCTGCTGATCCTCATGTTACAGCTGTTCTCTGAGAGAGCTCTTCTACCCTAAAGTCAGGCTGGCTTTATTCACAGTTCTGCTCTGCAGTAGCCTCAGCTATTCATAAATCTCCACCACTGACCCTAAGAGTTCTGAAATTCCTAGCTGACCTGCTTCTTGAATTAAGACATTAAAGTTATTTGCTTAAATGCAAATACCATCTACAGTCTGCTAGAGTGGCGGAAATTTACCTTAAATTATATCATCACATTATCTCTCTGAAGAATTTGCAGAGCCTTAAGCAGATGGGAAACAAAGCAGGTACATTTTGGTGAGAATCAGGAGAATGTGAACCAGAAGTCACCACCAGGGGAGTGATGTCCAGGTAAAACAATGTTGAATGAGCTAGCAGGCAGCAGGGGAAAAGAATGTGAAATGAGTTGGAAGAAAGGTTATATAGAAAAGGAGTCCTGAAAGATAAAACATCACTGAGTCAAAATATTGCAC
Organism: Canis aureus; assembly: GCF_053574225.1. Taxonomy (NCBI): domain Eukaryota; kingdom Metazoa; phylum Chordata; class Mammalia; order Carnivora; family Canidae; genus Canis; species Canis aureus. Next base: position 47,370,893 of record NC_135621.1, read on the forward strand.
ATAGCTGGCACTGTGCACAAAAAAGGCTTAGGGAATGTGGGCACAATGAATTTTTCTCCTGATTTTAGGCATCTTGCTTAATACCAGAGACTCAAAAATTTAAAAACCATAAATTTAAACAAATATGTTTACCTATTTTATTGGCCCTCACATCTTTGAAAAGAAGCTATTTAAATGTCCATCAGATAGATAAGGATAACGAGATTCATAAAGGCTAAGTGAGTTTTCCAAGGAGCAAGCAGAAAATTCATTATCATTACCAGCTCTTTTCTAGAACATTATGCTTGCTATTCATGACAGGGTACCTGGCACATTTGGGTGCAAATTCTGTCAGTGAGAGGTTGCACAGAGTGATAAAGGATGAATAGCAATCAAGATTATCTCCATAGATTCACAACCAGTATGTGACCAGACAGGGCTATGAGCTCAGAAGGGAATTGCTTGGAGTTTAGTGCTCTTTGGTTGCCATCTTGAAATCTTTAATAATTTTATTTCAGGGACTGCCTGGATGGTTCATTCAGTTAAGTGGACTCTTGATTTTGGATCAGGTCATGATCCCAGGGTAATGAGATGAAACTATGTCAGGCTCTGGGCTTGACATAGAGCCTGCTTGAGATTTTTCTCCCATTCCCTATGCCCCTCCCCTCCTCCTGTTTTCTCTCTCTCTCTCTCAAATAAACAAATGAAATCTTAAAAAAAAAATTTTTGATCTTTAAATTTGTGTTTTGTATGTGAACTCTAATGGCAAAATGGAACATGCATCAGGGGCTTGGAGCTTCAGCTCAAGTGCAGTTCCACCTCTTGCTGTGTCTCATAAACCCCAGATCTGTTGTCAATTCCTCCACCCCTACCCAGTAGCCATTGTTTCTCTCCACTCCTGAGGGCTGAGCATTGTTTCAGGGAAGATCAAGATCAAGCCTACTTGCCTTATGCACCTAATTATGGGTTGGGGTCCTGGATATCTGTGAGGGTTCACACTTGCTCTATGAGAATCACTATGGTCAAAGGAGGACCCACATTAAATAGAAAATTAAGAAACACCTCATCAGATCAAAAGAGATAAAGACTAAAACACACAAACAAAACAAAAAACCCATTTTCCTCCTTTGTAAACAAAGGGACTCATATTTTCATCTTGCACTGGGCCCTGTCAATGGTGTAGCCAGCCATTAGAACAGTGACTCAACATATAGTGTATATATCAATAATTTGTTAAGCCAAGGCACCCCTGTGCAACTTGTTGGCATACTCAATACAGCCCCAACACAGGGGTTGTATCTGTAATACAGCAGTAGTCCAGGGATGACCAGGCTATCCCATTGTTCTCAAACACACTCCACTCCTATGGCCTGATGTGCGTTCAGAACAATGCAAACCAGCTACAGACACCCTCAGCTCACCCCTAACTCTGAAGAAGTTGTAACACATAGCCTTAGATTTGTGATAGTCTGTGTATGAATGAATTATGTTTATTTTGTTCATTGCTAACTTCCATCAGGCACATAAAAAGTAAATCCTGAGCTCTTAATTATTCCTTAACTTTGGCCTTCTATGGAAGCATGGAGGAGAGGCTCAGGTTGCTTTCCAACTTCTTCTTTTTTACTTTTTATCCTTGATTTCTGCAGATTATGGTTACAGTGTTACCACATATTTCTGAATGTGTATCATCATTTTCAGATAAAACACAATCATTGTTCAAAGTGAGGTTAATTTTTATTCCAAGTCTATCATGATCATTCCTGTGACCTCTCCACTTACTTGTGTTGCTCTTAGGATATTCAGTCCTGCTCTTGTCACTGCTTCCAGCAATAGATGACCAGCAGGATAGGCTCTTCCTGGTCCTGCTCTTGGACAACTGGTAGAAGCAGAGGCTATGCACTTGAGCCCTAACAGCAGCCTAGGCACATAAGGGAAGCAGATTGACCAGGCAGGGGCATCTGGGGTAAGGGGCAGAGCTCAGGGCTCAGAGGGCAGCAGGATGAACCTGAAAACAACCATAGGCTTCCTTATGCCCATCCATTTGAGGTTCATGGAGGAACATAGAGAATATGAGCCTGGGATTACTCATCCCTCAAATACAAGTAAATAATTATGAAATCATCCTAATAATCCTTTGAGAAATTGACTCAAAGACTAGCAGAGCAAATTCCAGAACTGAAGGGAGAGAAGAGGCCACATTGAAGAAGGCAGGAAGTGTGGGGACATGGCTTGAGAGAGAGGGAGCTGCAACTATGGAGAAGGGTGAGAGACAGACTACCACATAGAGGAGCCCACTCAGGGAAAATGAGTCCCCAGAGCAATTGGCTTGGAAAGCAGGAGGGGCTATACTTCATGAGTTATTGCAACCAGTGGGGCTTAAAGCTTGGAGTTTTAAAGGTCATTGTGCTTGGCTCTAAAAGAGCTTGGAGGACACTGGGCTGCTCTTGGACAGAATGGAGACAAACAGCCAAAGACTATACAGTGTAGAAACAGCAATCTAAAGACTGCCTGGGGCACACAGTGGGGTGGTTAGTTGCTCATCTTGGAGTGTGTCCCAGAGAAGCATTGTCCATAGAGAGACCCTTCAAGAATCAAAAGAACTAGCCAGCACCATTTCTTTCCCTTGCCCCTCAGCATAAGCACAGAGCCACCTCTGGGCACCAGCACAGCACTGACACTCACTACCTAACTTGCTTACACCAAGCCCATGCTCCAGTGGAACCATCCCTACCAGTCATGCTTGTCTAAGTCCTTGTGCTGCAGGCCCCCTCCCCCCAGAAGACTAGTCCAAATCCTTGCCAATACTTCATCTCCTAACCTGAGAGTTTTGTGAAGCCTTAGTACCAGCAGTGGTGGCAATAGGTCTCATTTCACAAGCAGACTAGAACGCACCTAGTTAAAATGTGCCATATTCAACTTAGGGACCAAACATCGCCCACAACAGAGAAAGAGCTTCTGAAGACAATTGGCCTGAAGCATACAGGACAAAAATAGCAGGGCACATGTAACACACATTGGAGACACTCCCAGAAGCACAAGGCTCCAGGGACAGGGAACACCACTTTAGGATCTCTTCTTCATAAGGCCATTACCCTCAAGAACAGGAGACATAGTTGACTTTCATAAACAGAGAGAAACAGGCACAGAGCCATAGACAAAAAGAGAAGACAGAGAAATTCATCCAAAATGAAAGAACAGGACAAGGCCACTGCCAGAGACCTAAGCAAAACAGATATAACTGACATACCTGATAGAAAATTTAAAGTAATGATCATAAAAAGAGTAGAAAACATGACTGAGATCCTTAACACAGAGATAATGAATAACATAGCAGAGATAAAGGGCTCAATAAATAAAATGAGAAACACATTTGATGGAATGAACAACAGGACGGAAAAGCAAAATAACAAACTAGTGACCTAGAAGACAGAGTAATGGAAATTAATCAAGGTAAACAAAAGAGAGAAAAAAGCATTATGCAAACAAGAGTAGATTTAGGGAACTCGATGATTCCATCAAATGTCATATTATAGGAGTCCCAGAAGAAAAAAGAAAAAAGGGTAAAGAAAATTTATTTGAAGCAACACTGAGAATTTCCCTAATGTGAGAAAAGAAACAAATACCAGATCCAGTAGGCATAGAGAATGCCCCTTAAATCAACAAAAGCAAATCCACATGAACATATTGTAATTAAAGTGCAAAAATATAGTTATAAAGAAAAAAATTTTTTAAGCAGCAAGAGAAAAGAAGGCAGTAACTTACAAGGGAAAACCCATAAGACTAGCAGGGAATTTTTCAGCAGAAACTTTCCAAGCCAGAAGAGAATGGCATGATGTATTCAAAGTGCTGAATAGGAAAAAATCCACAGCCAAGAATACTCTATCCAGCAAGGCTACCATTCAGAGGAGAAGGAATAATAAAGACTTTCCCTGACAAACAAAAACTAAATGAGTTCGTGACCACTAAGCCAGCCCTGCAAGAAATATTAAAGGGGATTCTGAGTGGAAAGGAGAAACCAAAACTAGTAGTATAAAGGTAGGAAACAGAAAAGCAAGCAGTAAAAATAATGTTTCTGTAAAAAACTAAAAAATCAGTCAAGAAACTCAGAAAATAAAATGATGTAAAATATAAAAACATATATCAAAGATATGAGGAGGAGAGGAGTAAAGAATGGTTCAAACCTAAATGACCACTAACTTAATATAGACTGATACATCCACAAGAGGTTATATACAAACCTAATGGATACCATATATTTAAAAACTAATAAATGTGCAAAGAATAAAAAGAAATGTAAATATATCACTAAAGAAAATCAGCAAACCATGAAAGGAGAAAGACAAGAAAGGATCAAAGAAAATCTTCAGAAAAAAAAAAAAACACAAAACAAATAATAAAGTGACAATAAATACATACCTATCAATGATTACTTTAAATATAAACAAACTAAATGCTCCAATCAAAAGACATAAGGTGACATAATAGATAAAAAAAAAAAAAGACCTAACTATACACTACAAGAGACTCATTTTAGACCTAAAGACACCTGCAGTGTGAAAGTGAGGGAATGGAGAAACATTTATCATGCAAATGGATGTCAAAAGAAAGCTAGAGTCTCAATATTTATATCAAAGAAAATAGACTTAAAAAATGACTTTAACAAGAGATAAAGAAGGACAATATATAATAATAAAGGGGACAGTCCAACAAGAAGATAGAACACTTTTAAATATTTATGCACCCAATATGGGAGCACCCAAATACATAAAAGAATTAATAACAAACACAAAGGAACTACTCGATAATAATGCAATAATAGTAGGGGACTTTAACACCTCACATGCATCAATGGACAAATAATCTAAACAGAAAATCAACAAGGAAACAGTGGTTTTGAATGACACACTGGAACATCTCATGTTAAAACAACAGAATACATATTCTTTTCAAGTATACATGGAAAATTCTCCAGAATAGATCACATATTAGTCTACAAAACAAGCTGCAACAAGTCCAAGAAGACTGAAGTAATACCATGAATCTTTTCTGACCACAACACTATGAAACTAGAAGTCAACCACAAGAAAAACTCTGAAAAGATCACATATACATGGAATTTAAATAACGTGCTTCTAAACAATGAATGAGTCAGGAAATAAAAGAAAAAATGAAAAAGTGCAAGGAAATAGATGAAAAAGAAAACACAATGGTCCAAAACCAGCAAAACTGATTCTAAGAGGAAGTTTCATAGCAAGAAATGTCTATCACAAGAAGCAAGAAAAATTTCAAGTAAACTAACCTTACACCCAGAGGAGCTAAGAAAAGAACAACAAAGAAAACCTAAAACCCACAGAAGGAAGGAAATAATAAAGACTAGAGCAGAAATAAATGACATAGAAACTATATAAACAGTAGTACAGATCAATGAAACCAGGAGCTGCTTCTTTGAAAAAAAAAAAAAAAAAGTCAATAAAATTGAAAAACCTCTAGCCAGACTTGTCAAGAAAAAAGGAGAAAGGACTCAAATAAAATCACAAATAAGAGAGGAGAAAAAAACAACCAATACCATAGAAACATAGCAATTATAAGAGAATATTATGACAAACTATATGCCAATGAATTGGAAAATCTAGAAGAAAAGGATAAATTCCTAGAAACACATAACCTATCAAAACTGAAACATAAAGAAATAGAAAATTTAAACACACAATCACCAGCAAAAAAATTGAAACAGTAGCCAAAGACTCCCAACAAACAAGAGTCCAGGACCAGATGGCTTCACAAGCAAATTCTACTAAACATTTAAAAAAGAATTAACAGCTATTCTTCTCAAATTTTTCCAAAAAAAATGGAAAAGGAAGGAAAATTTCCAAATTCTTCTATGAGGTCAGCATGACCCTGATACCAAAACCAGATAAAGATACCACAAAAAAGGAGATTGGTATCTCTGATGAACATAGAAGCAAAAGTCCTTGACATATACTAGCAAACCAAATCCAACAATATGTAAAAAAAATTATTCATCATAATCAAGTGAGATTTATTCTTGGGATTTATTCTAGTATTTGCAAATCAATCAATGTAATACATCACATCAATAAAAGAAAGGGTAGGAACCAGATGATCATTTCAACAGACACATTTTGACAAAGTATAACATCCATGCATGATAAAAAAAAAGTCAACAAAATAAGTTTAGAGGGAACATACCTCAACATTTGTTGTGATGAGCATTGGATTTTGTATGGAAGTGTTAAATCACTATATTGTACACCTGAGACTAATATAGCAGTATATGTTAACTAACTGGAACTAAAATCTTAAAAAAAAAAAAAAAAAGCCTTCCTCCAGGGGGCCCCTGAGACACCATGAGTGAGGCCACTCCCAAAGCCAAGTTCACTAAGGATAAAGTTTTTTTTATGGGGTCTCTAACAAATGTTCTCAGACAACTTAAGGTACTTCCTTAGCCCATTTTCCCCAAAATCACAATAAAATATATGCTCCAAGGCAGACTGACAGCACATGGGTATAAAGGCTTTTACTGGGGTTCCAGAAATGTTCTAAAATTGGATTTTGGTGGTGATTGTACAACTCTGTATGCTTACTAAACGTTATTGAATTACACTATTCCCTTGAGAATTCCTGTATATTCAGATCCTGGCTCCATTTTGTATTTATGTTCTTGCTTTTAAATCAATTTTACTGAGGTATAATTTACATAAAAACAAATGTAAATTCATAGCTTGATGAGTTTTGACAAATGTATATATCTGTTTAAGCACTGCCAGTTGTGATACAGAACATTTCTATTCTCACAAAAAGTCCCCCCCTAGCCACTCTGTACTTATTTCTTTCCCAAATCCTGCCCTAGGCTACCACCACTCTGCCTTTTTATTACTATAGATTAGTTTTGAGTCTTCTACAATTTCATATAAATGTATTGTTTTCTATCTGGCTTCTTTTGCTCAACATAGTATTTTTGAGAATCATCTTAAACCCCTCTTTAAAAATAAAACAAGGCAAACTTGTGTTGGTGGTTTCTCCAAAGTGAGAAAGCCAACTTTATGACAAGAACAAGTTCTTTAAACCAGAAAACAGCTTTTTTTCATTAGTCTAAGGCCCTTGCCTGATAATATTTTTCTCAGCAATGAGTTTAGAAGAGGAAATTCCATCTCTAATAGAGAATGAATCTTTATATTATCTCTGTTGAATTCTTTAAAAAGAGAATAAAAGGGGATCCCTGGGTGGTGCAGCGGTTTGGCGCCTGCCTTTGGCCCAGGGCGCGATCCTCCAGACCCGGGATCAAATCCCACATCGGGCTCCTGGTGCATGGAGCCTGCTTCTCCCTCTGCCTATGTCTCTGCCTCTCTCTATATATATAACTATCATAAATAAATACAATTAAAAAAAAAGAAAATTAAAAAAAAAGAGAATAAAAGGGTGAGATTAGAGTTAAAGAAACACCAAGACAAATATATTTTAAATGAAAACACTCAAAAATGCCACATATTTAAATTTTCTAAGCCAGATGACTAATTTCTTAGGAAAGTCAGAATATTTAATCTTATGACATGTAGTAGACACTCAAGTAACTATTGAAAGATGGAATAAATTTGAAAGTACTTATAACACTCGCAGAACAGACAGTATCTCTCCAACCGTGCCTAAATTGCTCTATGAAGCAGTCAGTGTGAAATCTGCCTTTAGTCATGGGCAAGTTTTGCTCACAAGATAGCAAGCAGTCACTTGGAAAGTGTGGAATGACTTTTTAAAACAGCTAAACCAAATGGAACAAAATGTGGGTGTTGGCTAACATAGAAGTATGCTAAGTCAAAAGTAAGGCCTGGGAGCCCTTACTGGAGCCAAGCAATAGACCTCAAATGGTTTAAGCCCCTTGCACGAGGAGATAAGACCACAAGAATTAGCAGAGGAAGATTTCATGCAGAGCACCAATCTTTGTCTTCCACCACAGGAAAAAAAAAAAAAAAACTGTTCCATTAATTCTTATTGAGGTTAGATGTTTCTCTGCACCATTCCTTGATGACATACCTCATCTCCAGAAGTTCCCAAGAGCACGATCCAGGAAATCTGTTTCCATAAGTAGCATACGCATGAACAACACAAAGCATCTGCTTGGGCTTTCCTTTTCCTGCCATTCTAACTAATTATATCACTTTTCAAGTATTTCAGTTTAGAAGCTTACCCAGGAATCGAAAAATGCTTCTTTGCTTCTTTGTTCCCTGCTTGTCCCAGCTTCCATTAGGGATCATGTTTCTTTTCACAGTCTAACCATTGTCTTTGATTCACTCTGTACCACCCACATCCCACAGCCTCCTATCCCTTTTCCCATGACACCTTGGGGCTACCCACCCCACTGTTTCATCCCATGCCATCCCTAAGCAATCCCTGTTGGCAGCCTCAGGAGAAATGTTTTATAACTATATGAGTTTATATATGTGCATTCTACCCATGGAGCCCTTACCCCATTCAGGTCCTGCCCCAATCCTTCCCTGGGTATTATGGATTGAATTGTGTCCTCCCAAAAAAGATTTACTGAAGTCTTAAGTCCCACACTCCAGAATGTACTTTATATGGAAATGGTGTAATTGCAGATGTAATTAATTAAGATGAGGTCACAAAAAAAAAATGAGGTCACGCTGGGGTAGCACGGACTCCTAATCCAATATGACTGATATATAAAAAACATAAATCATAAAACAAAAATAATAAAAAAACAGTTTTTTTAATATGTGTGTTTAAGACACACATAGGCAGAATGCCATGTTATGATGAAGGCACAGATCAGAGCTATGCAGCTATAAGCCAAGGAACACCAAAAGCTTCCAGCAAACTACCAGAAGCTAGGAAGATATAAGGACTGATTTCTCTACAGGTTTCAGACAGAGTATGGTCCTGCTGACACTTTCATTTTGGACATCTAGCCTCTAGAACAGTGAGACAGTAAATTTATGTTCTTGTAAGCTATCTAGTCTGTGGTACTTTGATAGGGCAGCCTTAGGAAACTAACACAATGGACAGCCCTCCTTTGCATTTGGCTGTCATCTGCTCCAGGAAGCTGGTCAAGGTTAGGAGCCGCTCCTCCAAAACCCTATTTTATCCTATTGTATCCTCTGTTTAAATATATATATGATCAGGGATATGATAGGGTAGGGAAAAAAAAATACCAGAAACACTCCTCCTGTTTTTTGGATTTCAAAGCTTGGGTTCCTAGAGGTATGTGGAGGACTGAAGCACAAATATTATGTTTAGGAGAATCAAGGTTTGAAGAATGAGGCTCACTCCCATCCCTTCCAGTTTAGAAAATTCACATCTCCACCCCTTGGTGTGGAGGAAGGAGGATGAAAAGGAGAGGAGGTGAGAGCAGAGGATTGGTGGGTTTCAGGCAAGGGGTTACAACTGGCTTACCTAGAAGAGTCCTAAATAATAGTGGGGGCGAGGGGAAGAGGTAGATCCTGGAACAGTTTGAGTTAATTTATAGCATTTAATCCTTACAAATCCCCATGAGGTAAGTATTATTATTTCTGTGTGAGGGAACAGAGGCTTAGAGAGATGAGGTAACTTGCACAAAGAAATACCCTAGGTATGTAGGTTGTGTTAGGCCAGTCTCCAAGATGGCCTCCAGTAGCCTGCTTCCTTCTATAGTCCCAACCTCCCACATTGAATCAGAATCAGTAGGACCAAGAGAATATGACAGAAATGCTGGCATATCATTTCTAAGAAAAAGATAAAAGATGTGTGGCTTCTGACTTTTCTTTCTTGGACTGCCTTGCTCTTGGAGAAGTTAGCTGTCATGTCATGAGAATGTCCAAGGTGAAGAATCTCACATGGCAAGGAATTCCTGCCAATAGCCATGTGGATGTAGTATCTTAGAAGTGAACCCTTCGACCCCAGTCAAGCCTTCAGATGACTGCAGCTCTAGCTGACATGCTAACTGCAAATATGTGCAAGAATCTGTGCTTGGAACCATCCATCTAAGTCGATCTCAAATTTCTGCTTCACTGAAAGTGTGGAATAAGAAATAGTTGTTGCTTTTAGTCACTTTGGGATTATTGGTTATGTAATAATAGATAACTAATATAGCAGAGTTCAAACAGAAAATTGTCTGGCCCTGAGCCATGCTGTCAATCCCTTCACAGGTCCTTCTGTCTTCTATCCTTTCTCTAATCAACAATAAAAGGAGTATACATTAACAATTAATATTAAAAATGCAAATGTCATTAAATGCTCTGGCAGAAGTTTAAAGAAGAGAAAGGAAAGATTCTGACAGCCACAGAAGGCAAGCATGGCAGGAATGAAAGGCACAGTTAGAGCACAAAAGCATTCAACCCACAAATATAATGAATGCAAACACTGAGTCAGGTATGAGCTTGACCTTGATGAAATACAGAGTACAAAAAGGCCCAGTGCCTGGCAGTGAACCTACAGACTAGCTTGAAGAGTCTGATATGACTAATGGTTAAGCATAAGTTGGGAGAGGCAGGAGAGGAGACTGGGGGGGCAGAGGGGGGGGTCCTAGAGGCACAGCTGAGAGGTACATTCAGAAAATGTACATTCACAATTCCAATGGGATAATTTTGGTCCTTTTCATACTGAAAGTGTCAAGCTGTCAACCTTTTCAAGCAATCAGGACTTGAACCTGGACCACACCCCAAGATGTGTCTAGTGCTGGGGCACAACAGTACCCAAATTATCTTAAAGTGCCCATATTTAAACAGCACTGAGTAAATATCCTCTGAGCTCCTCTGCATGCAAGGCACTGTGCTTACCATTGCAAGATCCACTCAAGGAGTCAAGAGTGTGAAAGAAGCATATAGAGAGTTAAAATCCAAGAAAAATATTCAGTGTCCATGAAGTAGATGACATAATCCAAAGACTAAATCCTAGCCAGTAATGTTCAATGGGCAGCTGGGGGATTATGACCTGGGCAAGAGTGGTGCCCACGAGAATGAAAGACTCTGGAAATTGGGAGTTTATCGACAGGTTTGTCAATAATATAGGAATTTTATATATATTTTCAGCCAGGAGCTAGAAAAACCAAGACAGTAGGTGGGGGACAGGATCTGAAAGTTCCAGCAAGAAAACAAGAAATATATAAGAACAAAGTTGAGAATCCCATTGAGAAAAATTTTGATTAGATAGAGGGAACCAGGAGAGCAAAAGTTTGAAGGCTGGTTTTACAGACAATTTTCCTAGGGCAGAGGGATGAATGAAAGCATCAAAGTAATAACCCTTGCTTCCCTGGGGAGTAGTACCTGCTCTGAAAAAATTGTGAAATATGCAGTCCAAGAGGTGAAAAGCAAATCCATATCTCTGGTTGGAGAATCAGGAAAGGCCTGTGGAGTTTTGAAGGATAAGCAGGATTTTTATCAGCAGAGTTGATTATCTAGGAAAAGAAGAATTACAAATGGAGTAATGGCACAGATATGGGCAAGTACAAGGCACGCCTGACACACCAGTCATACTCAATAGGGGAGGAGGAGAGAGAATACTATGAAATAATAGAATTAAAGAGAACTATTTTCCTTCACAATTGGACTATTTGCACTTTGAAATATAAATCCATCCTAACATTTCGATCTTTTCAAAAGTTGATGCTGCTCCATGAAAAGAGCTCACCTTCTTCATCAGCCTGTTGGAATCTAACCATTATTCAGGCCCAGGTGAAATGACATAAACTGTTTTTCCATATTTTTACATTTTTACCAGCTGTCACCATTATGATGGGGTTGTCATTGCCTGCACATATGCATATTTAGCCATGTGCAACAATTTCTGACAATTTGATTGAGTTATTTTCATTGGTAGCACCAGATAAGATTGAATTTAAACTTAAATTCAGTTCTCTAATCACCACTTAATATGATTCTTGAAAGATTATATGTGGTGCAGAACTGAAACTAAAAATAATGTATGCAAAACACTCCTTCAGGGTGAATCTTCTGGTTTTAAAATGCAATGTAAAGAGGGTAATTTCCCTCTTCTTTGAAAAATCACCAAAAAGTAAGAAGGAGAATAAGAAACAGGAACAAAACTGTATCTTAAAAGAAATTAAGTGACACCTATTACCCTGAATCGAAATAGATGAGGAAGGGCTTACAAATGCAGTCAAGGTCAAGTAGTCACATGAGAAGATAATAAGAGGATATCCACAGTTGGAGACATCAATCAAATGCAGGAAAGCCTAGTTCCTCAAAGTAAATGACACACCCTAAGGAACAAAACCAACAATATCTTTTTGGAACAATAGGAACTGTGTAAAGGTTTGTAGCTGGAGATTCTGTACAATGGTTAAATCCAAAGTCTTGACAAATAAGAAAGATGAAACTGAATGAGGAAGGACACAGACAGGCCACATTTGCATTCTGAAATGTGAAGGTGAGGTAAGGTAATGTAAGCATTCCTGCCATGCTTATCTCTTCTGACTAGAGAGAAATAAAGTGTAAAAGAACTCACACACACAACCATCTTTAGCTTGGGAAATGACACCAGTCCCTCTTCACTTTAAACCTCTAGGAAGAATTCATCTATTTATAAAAGATTATTAATTTTTTAAAGTCACAGAAACTAAATAAAAAGCACAAAAAAGAAAATTATAAAAGTAACAATGAGAAAGTGGAAGATGAACACTTACCAAAAGAACAAACAAAAAGTTGATTAAACATAGTTTCAGAAATTCGGAAAGAAATGAAATATTTGCTTATGAAAAAAAAGAGCACAAATCACAGATTTAAGAGCCCAGGAATGTTAAGATTAGGAACATAGAATATGAATTGGTAGAGCATGGGAAAGCAGTGTGGGGTGAGAGAGCAAAACATTTACAGAAACAAAGATTAAATAAAATAGATGAAGCACACAAGAGACTTAGTTAAAATCACAGTAAGATAAAAGGAAGAATTGAGAAAAGGAAGCAAATGAAATTAAAGTAGCAAAAGATTGTAAACGCTTTAGAGATCTCTCCAGTTATCCACTCCTTTGTATCACATCAACGTTCCCAATGAGAACAGTAGATTAGACTCAGAAGAGGGAATTAAGAAATTGGAAAATAGGTCAGTTGGAAATATCCAAATTGTAATCCTGAAACAAAAAACAACAAAGGATAGCAAATACAGAAAAGAGCATAAGAGACATTTGGGACATGGTGAAAAAGTCTGATGTACCTAGAATTCAAGTCCCAGAAACAGAGTTGAGAGAGAATGTGACAGCAGAGAATCTGGCTTATAATTTTCTAAACATGATGGTAAACAAGTCACAGATTGAATAATTTTAGCAGGATAAATACAAAGTAAACCACACCCAGACACAGCATCAAAGGCTAAAGACCAAAGATAAAGGGATAAAAGGATAAAGATAAAAGCATTTCTTAGTTAGAAAAAGAGAATAAAACACATTACATTCAAAGATACACATCTAGATGACTTTCAACAGAAATTAGGAAAACCCAAAGAAATGCATTGTCATCTTTCAAGTACTGAAAGCATACAACTGCCAAACTAGCATTCCCTCTCTGGAGTAAATAGCATTCAAAAATGGAGATGAAATAAAGTCATTTTCAAACAAAGAATAAAAAAACAAAAATTTCCAAAAAACTTAGAGTCTGCATTTACCAGGAGACTACCTAATTGAGCACAAAGAGTTCTTCCATCTACTTTTTAAAGGCCAGATGGAAACTTACTTCAACTGGAGGTGCAGGAAGGAAGGAAGAAAACCAGAAAAGTAAAAATGAGGATAAATCTAAATTAATTGAGCTTAAAATAGTTTTTTTTTCTTGAGGAGTTTAAAATATATATTTAACTAAAATACATGAGAAGAATAGCACAAAAGTTAAGTAGAAGGCAAGAGAATGGAAGTGTCCTAAGGTCCTTGCACTGTCTGAAAAATGGTTAAAATATTAATTTAAAGGAGACTAAAAAAAATCAAAGAAGTACGTTGCAATCTCTAAGGTAAGCAAACAATAAAAGATGGTATATCTTACTATAAAAGGAAGAGCATGGACTGATATAACAAAAACACAACCAAAAAAAAAAAAGTTGTTAATGTTGGGAAACCACGAAAGGAGAGAAATATAAACAAAGAAAATATAGAAAAATAGAAAAAATAGTAATTTAATTGATTTAAACTCAAGTACGTCAATAATTACATTCAATGTAAAGGGACTAAATAAAAGAAAGACTGTCAGATTTGATTAAAATGAATCAAATTCTATACTGCTTAACAGAAACATTTTATTTTTTTAAGATTTATTTATTTATTTATTTATTTATTTATTTATTTATTTATTTATTTATTTATTTATTTATTTATGATAGACATAGAGAGAGAGAGAGAGGCAGAGACACAGGAGGAGGGAGAAGCAGGCTCCATGCCGGGAGCCTGATGCGGGACCCGATCCCGGGACTCCAGGATCGCGCCCCAGGCCAAAGGCAGGTGGTAAACCGCCGAGCCACCCAGGGATACCCCAGAAACATTTTAAATATAGGGATCCAGAAAGATTAAATTAAAAGGATAGAAAAAATATATGATACAAACAACCAAAAACAAGCTGTGATAGCTATAGTAATATCAGAAAAGTAGAGTTTAAGACAAGAACTATTATTACAGTTAAAGAAGAACATTTCATAATAGTAAAATAATCAGTTTAATGGGAAAATGTGATTATGCACTAAATAATCTAGACATCAAAGTAGTAATCATAATGGAAATATGAAATACTTAAAATTAAATGACATTGAAAATAAACAATGTGATATTCAGCTAAAACCAGGCTTAGAGGGATATTTATAGCTTTTTAAAAAATTTTTATTTATTTATTCATGAGAGACACAGAGAGGCAGAGACATAGGCAGAGGGAGAATCAGGCTCCTCTCCATCCCTGAATGGGAGTCATGCCCTGAGCCGAAGACAGATGCTCAACAGCTGAGCTACCCAGGTGTCCTTATAGCTTTAAATCTAAATATTATGAGAGGAAAAAAAAGGCTAAGAGTCAATTACGTAAGCATCATTTTGTTAAATTAAATAAACAGTAGGCCTTTAGACCAACATACCTCAATCCTTTGCAGCCTACTAAAGCAAACCCAAACCTTAAGCCTTGAAATGCTTCAAGGTCAAGAAATCAAAGCCTACAAACAACAAATCACAAACAGCCATTAGGCTTTTCCAAACAAGGCAAATGCTTAAGCCAAAACCAATCAAATAATTTCTTTGCTTGGCTTCTGATTCTGCTCTATGAAAGTTTCCCCTAGCTCCTGTCAGTGGAGCACTCCTAACCACTTTTGGCTTAGCACCTGGCCTTACCCCAATCAATTTTTACTCAAACTCTTTTAAGATTTTCATATGCCCCAGTTTATCTTTTAAAATTTTCAAAAAAATCTAGGAAAAGATAATCAAAATAAAAGGGACAGAAACAAGAAGCTAATCAATGTACTAAGAATAATATATAGTATAGGAAAAAAATTAAAAGCCTAAAATTTAGACTAATAAAATTAGTAATCTCCTATAAAGACCAATGAGAACAAAATAGAGAAAGAGCATAAAAACACCAATATAAAGATTTTGTAGATGTTAAAGAGATAATGAAAATATATTTTTTTAAATAATGGACTATATTAAAAATTACAATAAACTTAAGCATGTAGATGAAATGGAAAAATTCCTTGAAAAACACAATTTTCCAAAACAAGTGTTTCAAGAAAGAATAGATAGTATAAATACTTTTTATTAAATATATTTATTGTACAGACTACATTTATACATTAAATTATATTAAATAAGTCATAGTATTAATATATATATTACTTAATTAATAGTAATCACTAATTTATTAAATAAACTTGGATATATAATTAAAACTCTTTTCACAAAGAAAATTCTAAGTTCCAATGGCTTCAGTGGGGGATTTCTCCAAACATCAATACACAAACTTTTCCAGTGAATGACAAAAAGTTGAGGCCAGCATAAACCAGATCACAACATGACACTTCGATTAAAAATTTCTTTAAAAAGAATCCACCAGGACGAAATATATATCTTCTAATTATTTGAAACATACACACACACAGAAACACACATAAAAAGTCAGACAATGTAGTGAAAGATTTTTATAAAGCAATCAAAACAAGAAGCAGAGCATAAAATGACAGAATTGCAATTGAAGATATTAAATTTAAAATATAGCATCTGAGTGGCTTAGTCAGTTAAGTATCTGACCCTTGATTTCGGCTCAGGTAATGATCTCAGCATTGTGAGGGGCCCCTCACAAGCCCCTCAGCATTGTG
The DNA here is from genome assembly GCF_053574225.1 of Canis aureus. Classification (NCBI taxonomy): domain Eukaryota; kingdom Metazoa; phylum Chordata; class Mammalia; order Carnivora; family Canidae; genus Canis; species Canis aureus. The sequence continues at coordinate 47,387,164 of NC_135621.1, forward strand.
AGGTCAACACCCAGTGCAGAGCCCCTTTCCCCTCCCCATGCCCCCACTCAGGCTTGCTCTCTCTCTAAATAAATATATATATAATATAGAAATAGGCTCTTCTATTAACAGGAAAACAATACCGGATTACAAAAAACCCATAGTTCCAACATACAGAAACATACCCACATATAAGAAATAAACTTAGAACAAAATGCTCAGGAAGATTAAAAATTGGGGAAACAAATATGCAAGGGCGACCCAGGCAAAGGTAAACAAACAAAAAGCAAAAAGTAACAAAGGGATAACAATCTCTATAGGAGACAAGTTGAAAATTCAAGACAAAAAGCATTTACAAGGTAGAGAAATGTACTTCACGAGAGCAAAATTGTGCAGTTTCACAAACTATTGTGAATATCTGTGCCACAAATAATGTAATATAGTCAACATTTCAAATTGACTCACTCAGCACTGTCTCAAATTCCAGCATAAAAAGCTAGAAAGCATGTGACAAGTTTTTTTTTTTTTTTTTTTTTTTTTAATTAGACTCATCAATAGAAAACTAGAACACAAAGGTGAGCAACATGAGGTGATCAAGCATGGACAAGGATTAGAATAAACAGGGAAGCAGTAGTAGAGGCCTTTGGTTCTTCTGGAACAGTATGGTGGAGGTGCTACTGTGTGGTCCCGGGCATCTCACACACTGAGTGTCAAGGGGCAGTGGCTATGGAGGTTAGGGCAGTGGCATAATTGGGCATGCTCCTCTCTGTCCTTTGCCTGTCCCATCACTATATTTTAGAAGCAGCCAACTTATTTTCTAGGTTTCACAGATCCACAGAGTGGATTTTGACCCAGGATGGACCATACCCTGTCTCATTTATACGTGTTGAGAACTGTTAGATTTCACGAGAATTGGGGTGTAAAGTTAATACCAGAATGGGGTAAGAGTTTGGGAGTCTTAGGATGGGGTGAATGCATTTTGCATTCAAATTTTTAGGTGCCAGAGGGCAGACTATACTAGGTTGAATAGTGTCTCTCAAAATTAACGTTCATCTGGAACCTCAGAATGTGACCTTCTTTGGAAATATAGCGTGTGCAGATGTACTCAGTTAACTTAAGATGAAATCATACCGGATGGGCCCTAATCCAATGACTGGTGTCCTTATAAGAAGAGAAAACCGAGATATAGAAACAGACACACAAGGACAGGGGAGAAGAGCACATGGAGGTGGAGGCAGAGACTGAGGTGACGCATCTACAAGCCAAGAGCACCTAGAACTGCTGACGACCACCAGAAGCTGGAAGAGACAAGGAAATTTCCTCGCTAGAGCCTTCAGAGAGAGTATGTCTCTGCCAACACCTTCTGGCCTCCAGAAAACTGTGAGAGAGTAAGTCTCCATTGTTATAAGCATTGTTATAAGCCACTGAATTTGTGGTCATTTGTTATAAAACTCTAGTAAATGATTCTAGTGACCCTCTAATCTTTTTTTGATACACACATTATCCTTCCATAATGTGTGTGTGTGGAGGTAAAATAAGGATGTATACACACTGTCTTTAGATCCAAAGCATCTTCCTATGTGACAAAGTAAATCCTATGGCAGCATACTTAACAGCCATATAGTATGCCATTTTATGAATCCCGCAGAATTTATTTAATCCTTTCCTCATGGCTGGACATTAGTATGCTCCTTATTTTCCCCATTGGACATCCTTTTTAAAGTTCACTTGGCTCTGTATGAGAGGTAGCAGATGATAGTGTTTAGATCTCAGAAACTCGAGCCAGAGTGGGTTCAAATCTCAACTCTACCTCATACTAACCAGCTGTGAGTGAGTTACGTAACCCCTCTCCACTTGCATTTTGCCTGTGTGAGATGGGAATGATGTCTGTGCTCTCCTCCTAGCGTTGTTGTGAGGATTGCTTGGTTACATGGAAAACCCTCAGAACAAACAGTGCTGGCAACATAGCACATACTCCACCAGTGCTCCTGCCCCTCCTCTGCCACCGTAATGACCTCACCTGCCTCCATGCAGAGCTTTTGATTGTGAGGATGAGTGAGTAAGCGCCTGGGGGCAGAGAATGTGCTGTGTATCTCCAATGCCCTTTAAGTTCTCAGGAAACTTTAAAACCTAACCTCCTACTTCCTGTGAAGTGAGACACTAGTATCCAAAGGAGTGGGAATGACACTGTTCATCATCTGGGAAGAGCAGCAGGCAGGTAGGCAACATCTTCTCCAGCTCCTCAAAGAGTTGCATTCAAAGAATACACCATTCGATTGTGCAGATTACAATTCAGCAAACATATATGGAGGGCCCACTACACGCTAGGCCCGGAGCTGGGTGCTTTCAAAGTTCAGGGCCTGGAATGTTTCATCCTCACTGTAGCATCATCTTCACATAGCAAACAAATCCACCAACCTATACTAGCTACAGAGGCTGAATGTTAGAGCCAGAGGGAGTGAACTAGTGGTTCTCAAATTTAACTCGCAGCAGAATCACCTGGAGAGTTCATTAGTCAGAGTTTCTGATCAAGTATATCTGGGATGGGCCCCAAAATTTGCATTTCTAACAAGTTCCCAGGTGACGCTGAAGCTGCTGGCCTGCAGAGCATACTTTGAGTACCACTGGAGGGAATGATTCTCCATCAGGGGGAATCTTGGCTGTCTTAAAGGGAAGGTGGTTTGTGTGCCTGAATATCTGTTTATGGATCTCCTTTCTGCTTCTTCCTCCTTAGTCTTCTCAGTCATATCTACAATTCAATGTCCCTAAGAATTGCTTTACAGGGTTGTATAAATGAAACCAAGAATGCATGTTCTATGGCAGATTTAAGAGAATTTCAAGGGCAATTTTGGTTTTACTTGATGTTTATTCTTTGTGCTAATTATGGAACATAATCTGCTCATAGGTTCTGATACCACTACCTAATAATATATAGGATGTACTGTGCGAAGGAAAATTTCACACACACACACACTACTGAGGGGAGAACAAGTCAAGAAAGGATTTATGCAGGTAAAGGCATATATACTTACAGCTGAAGAATGAGTAAGACACTAGGAGTTCTTAGGGTGGACATTCTAGGCAGAGGAATAGCATGTGCAAAAACATGGAGGCAGAAAGATCCAAGCTTGTTTAGGGAGTGGTGGGCAAATGTGTCCTGCCACTCATGTTGATCTCTTTGGTGAGGGGATATTAGCTCATGATCCTAAAAAAGGGATATACTGCTTACATTTTCTTTTCTGTTTCCAAGGCTAAACCTAGTTGGCATAGCTCTGATGGGCTAGGAGTGCAATGGGCAAACACTAAGAGTATCCCCAGGAGGCACTGGTTATGGGCTCCTTTAGACCAACACTGTCTGGTAGAACTTTGTGATGATGGAAATGCTCTATAGCTGTGTTGTCCCATGTGGTAGTTGCTAGCCATATGTAGCTGCTTAAGCACTTGAAATGAGGCTAGTGGGACTGAGTTTTCCTTTTAATTGATTTAATTTGAGTTAATTTAAATTCAATTTTAATTCCAAATTTAATAGCCACATCTGGCAACATGTGATGGCAGCTCCAGAGGTAGGCCTACAGGAGACATAAATGCTGGTGTTCCATCTACTGCTATGGCGAGTCCCTGAAGGCAAAGTTCTGAATTAGGTGTTTGGAGAAATAACTGATGAAGTGATCTGTCCTTGAGAAGCCTATTGTCCAGAGAGAGAGAGAGAGAGAGACAGAATTAAACAAGCAACCGAAATCCCACAAGGTGAGTATAGCAACAGAGGGAGACCAGGATTCGGAGGGGGCAAATGGAGAACCCTGTAGTTCTGTCTGTTGCTCAGAGATAGTTTCTCAGAAGGGTCGAGGCTGGGCTGAGGCGTAAGGATGAGCTGGACTTAGTAATGGAGGTTGGGGAAGGGCCAAGTGGAGGAGGCAGCGCCCTGTGATTGTCATGGCAACACTGAGTCCTTAGAAATCACAGCCTGCCCTTGTGCTGCTATTTAGTTAAGCCACCAAACTGTGGCAGGGAATTGCCATTCATTTAATTTATTTTTATACTTTATTTCATTCCAAAAAAAATTAAGGAAGGTTGTAAGAACAAGTATACAACACAATAGGATAAAAATAGAAAGCCCTCAGGCTGAAGGGTAAATAAGGACAACTAGGAAGATGAGCCCAGAGGTCTGCTGGGCTGTCTCCACCCATGGTGAGCCATCAGATGCATTAGTTACACGGAGGAGCCCCTGCCTGCTGTGACATCTGGGATCCAAGGTGCTTAATATTCATAGCAGCAGAGTACTGGGCAGGCTTTCCCCAGGCAGCACCCAACCAACCAAATGCCCAAAGATGGAGGTGATTTTGAGGAAGGCAGTACCATGGAGCCCTCCCAGCTCCATAAGTTCAGGAAACCGTGGACCTATGACCCAGTTATGCGTTGAATTATTTCCCCCAGAAAAAAAGCTATGTTGAAGTCCTAACCCCCAGTACCTCAGACTGTGACCTTATTTGGAAATAGGGTCTCTGCAGATGTAATCAAGTTGAAATGTGGTCACTAAGGTGTTCCTAATCCAATATGATTGGTGTCTTTATAAAGAGAAGAAATTTGGACCCAGAGACAAACACAGAGGAAAGGGGATCATCTGAAGACAGAAGATTGAAGTAAGGCACCTATAAGTCAAAGAACTAGAATGCCAGAAAACCACCAGAAGCTAGCAAGAGACAAGGAAGGATCCATCTCCTACAAGCTCCAGAGGGAGCATGGCTCTGCCAACACCTTGATTTTGGACTTCCAGCCTTAAGAACTGTGAGACCATACATTTCTGTTGTTCTAAGCCTCCCAGTTTGTGGTGCTTTGTTGTGGCAGCCCTAGGATATGAATACACACCCTAACTCAAAACACACTGCCTGAAAGGCTGTTGGAGTCAGAGCTAGCTTGGAGATGTGTGAAACAAGCAGCCTGTGTGGCTGGTGGTTAGAGTTCTCAGGGAACCTGTGGATTAAGAGTGCCTGGGTAGGAGATTGAGTGCTCTGATGACAATGGTTGTCTGCAACTCTAGAAACCTGTACCATTAATTCCATTGTTACTGTACACAGGAATGGGAGCAGACCACACACACATACACACACACACGCAATTCATATGCAATCTTAGACTTCCCACTCCCACTCCTGATCAATGCATTATTGTTCCTGTTTTTAGTCTTTTTTTTTTTAGTTCCTAATGTCTTTGATTAACCATTTTTTCTACAGTCTATACCATTTTAACATACGAATAACCGATTGTAGCTAATGTGAAACTTTTATCCTCTGTCACACAACTTTTATCCAATGTCTAAAGAATTTAGACATGCCCCCTAAGTCACTAAAGTCACTGAAAATGAAAAATGATACAAAGGAGTAATAATTGTTTAAAGTGGGGATAAAGCCAAATAGTTGATTTGCCTTAGTGTATAACAAAACTTCAACAGTCACTATGAATTTTTCATTACAAAAATTTGATTTGATAACAGCATCCCAGTGTAAGTTGGTCTTTGATTTCTTGAGTGCTTTCTGTTTCAATATCCTTATCTGTGGTGGTACAATATCAGTGATGACAATGATACTACTTCCTGGGTTGTTGAAGGCTTCACAGTAAACTTGGATCCATGCCAGGCACACGGTTAGTGTTTCAGGCTGTCAGATTTAAAGGTCTTCCAGGCCCAGATCCTGCCCTCAAGGAGCTTATAGTCAACCTTTGGGTTATCAGTATGTGAAGAAATACTGAGTTTTCCTCTCCTCTCCAGCACCTCTCCCTAACCCCTTCCTTGACTTGGGAGAAAGTTTTTCTAGAATGTCAAAAAGACAAGCTGTGATAGCAAATAAGTATTTAAAAAAGGGTTAGCATCTTTCATGCTTCTCCCTAGCTTATTCTGACTATAGTGTGAAGGGTGTATTAGTGGAGATCTATAGAGCAGTAGGGGGAAGGCAGAGACCCATAGGCTAAAGGATAGGCCAGATGTAGCTTGGCAGCCAGGAAGGAAAGAAGCAGCAGAGGTGAGAAATATTTTGGAACTAAATATTTAGCTACAGTTCCAAGTACCTGGTGACTACTAAGGGCAGTTACAAGGTAAATGGATGGGAGATGTCTAGGGTGAGTCCCTATGAGCAGTCCAATTGTAATGTCATCTGCTAAGGCAGAGAATCTAGGAGGAGGAGTAGGTTTGAAGAGAAGGATAATGAATTCAGTTTTATCATCCTTGCATAGGGTGGCCTGTGATATGGTTCACACTGGATGCTGAGTTATACATGGACCTCAGAAGTTACCTGATCCAACCAACATAGGCATCTCCTCTACAGCATTCCTAACAGGTGACCACACTGCCAGTACTTGACCTTCACCAATGACAATGCTCCAACTAGGTCCCTGGATAGCTCATCCCAGTTTGAACAGCTCAAATGTTAAAATGTTCTTCCTTACTCTAAAACTATGAAATTCAATTAACTAGCAGTTCCAAATTAAGAAACAGGGCAAAACATGGGCAAGATTTGTACACAAAGATGTATAGTTGCAAATGTTTTTACTAGTGATGACTGAAACAGCTCACATGACCCAAATTTGGAGTTTGTGGAATATACCTGTTGAAAATTTTTAATCTATTTTTTAACCTCACACAGTAGAGCTGCACACACATATACACGCGTGCGCGCGCGCGCACACACACACACACACACACAGAATGTTGAACTGGTGAAATCCAAATAAGCTCTGCAGATTTTACCAATGTCAATTTCCTGGGTTCTGGCTTCAATAATACTAGTTACACAAGAGGTTACCCCTGGGGGAGACATGTAGGTTAATGTAACTCTACCACAATCAAGATACAGAATTACTCCACCACAAAGATCTCCCTCATGCTAGGACAACAAGCGCCCTCATCTCTTTATCTCTTCCTTAACCCCTGGCAACCACTCATCTGTTCTCTATCACTATTATTTTGTCACTTCAAGAATAATTGTATGAATGGAATCATAGAACATGTAACCTTTGGAGGCTGGCTTTTTGCACTCAACATATTGCCCTTGAGAACAATTCGGGTTGTTACATGTATCAATAATGCATTCCTTCTAAGAGCTGAGTAGTAGTATTCTGTGGTATGGATGTACCACAGTTTGTTTAGCCAGTTGAAAGACATCTAGGTTGATTCTAGTTTAAAGTTATGACAAATAAAGCTGCTATGCACAGGTTTTTGTGTAAATATAAGTTTTATTTCACTAGAACACATGTTCAGAAGTGTAAGTGCTGGGTAAATAGTAGTTGTGTGTTTAGTTTTATTAAAAAATCGCAAAGCTGCTTTCCAGAATCATTGTACCATTTTAGATTCCTACCAGCAATGTATGAGTTCCAGTTTCAGTGAATCCTTACCAGTGTTTGATGCTGTCACTATTTTTCATCTTAGCTACTCCAGATAGGTAGGTAGGGTTTTTATTGTGGTTTTAATTTGCATTTCCATAGTGGCTAATGATATTAAACACCTTTTCACATGGTTAGTTACTACTTGCATGTCCTTTTTGGTGAAAGGTCTCATCATTCTTTTGTACATATTCTAATTGGGTTTTTGTTTACTGTTTGCTTTGGTTGATTTTATTTTGTTTTTCCTGGGGAGTCTTGAGAGGTTTTTAAAAATATAATCTAGATGCAAGGCCTTTGTTAGATATATGGTTTGCAAATATTTCTACCAGGTTTTAATACTCTTCATATACTTTTTTATCCTGTTAAAGAGCAAACTGTTTAATTTTTATGAGGCCTAATGTACCCATTTTTCCTTTTATGGATCTCATTTTTGGTGCTAAGCCTAAAAACTCTTCACCAGGATTAAGGGCCTAAAGATTTTCTTTTGTGTTTTATTCTATAAATTTTGTACCTTTAAGTCTATGGTTCATTCGGAGTTAATTTTTGCATAAGGTACAAGTTTTAAGTCAAGATTTATTTTTTGGCCCATGGATGTCCAAATGCTCTAATACCATTTGTAGAAAGGATACTGAATTTTCCCACTAAATATCTTTTGCAATGTTGTCAAAAAATCGTTTGGGCATCTTTTTGTAGATCTCCTTTGATATTATCTATTTTATTCCATTAATCTATGTATCTCTCCATTGATAACACCTTGCCTTGATTAATATAGCTTTGTAATATGTTTAACTGGAATTTAAATTAAAACTTGAAGGGAAAAATATAGGTATATAGAAAGTGCTAATATCAGTAGAGTGATTTCTTCTACTTTATTCCTCTTTTTAAAAATTGATTTATCTATTCTAATTCCTTTATCTTTTTACATGAATTCAATCAGTTTGTCTATGCTGTGATTTTGATGGGAATTATGTTAAGCCTAAATCATTTGGGGAGAATTGGCATCTTTACAATGATGAGGATGACAATCCATGAATAATCTGTATCTCTCCATTCATTTGTTTTGTTTTATTGACCAGTATTTGCAATTTTTAGGATGCAGATCCTGTATATGCCTATTAGATTTATACCTAATTACTTAATTTTCTTTGGAATGATTATAAATGGCAATTTAAAAAAAAATTGGATTCCAACTGTTTTTGTTAGTCTTCAGAACTGTGACTGAATTTTGTATGTGTTGATGTTGCATCCTATGAACTTGCTAAAATCACTTATTAGTTCCAGAAATTATTTTATGGATCCCTTTGGACTTTCTAAGTAGATAATCATGTCACCTGTAAACAAGGGTAATTTTATTTCTTTTACAATCTGTGCATATTTTAATTCTTTTTCTTTACTTATTGTACTGTTTAAAACCTTCAGTGTTCTGTTGACTAAAAGTGGTAAGAGTAGACATCTTTGCCTTTTTCCCAGTTAGAGAGAAAGCATCCAGGCTTTCATCATTAAGTATGATGTTAGCTGTAGATTTCTTGTAGATGCTCCATATTAAATTTAGGAATTACGTGTCTCTTCCTAGTCTGCTAAGAATTTTTTTTTTTTTTTTTAGCAAGAATGACTTTTGGAATATCCAGTGGAAAAAAGACCGTCTCTTCAACAAATAGTATTGGAAAAATTGGATAGCTACATGCAGAAGAATGAAACTAGACTATCTCCTTATACCATACACAAAAATAAACTCCAAATGGATGAAAGACTAAATATGAGACAGGAATCCATCACAGTCCTAGAGGAGAACACAGGCAGCAAACTCTTTGACTTCAGCTGCAGCAACTTCTTCCTAGACACGTCTCCAAAGGCAAAGGAAACAAAAACAAAAGCAAAAATGAACTATTGGAACTTCATCAGGATATAAAGCTTTTGCACAGCAAAGGAAACAATCAACAGAACTAAAGGCAACCTACAGAATGGGAGAAGATATTCACAAATACATCAGATAAAGAGCTAGTATCCAAAATCTATGAAAAACTTAATCAAACTCAATACCTCAAAAGAAAAACAAAAACAAAAAACAGTCAAGAAATAGGCAGAAGACATGAACAGATATTTCTCCAAAGAAGCCATACAAATGGCTAACAGACACATGAAAAAATGTTCAATATCACTTGGCATCAGGGAAATACAAATCAAAACCACAATGAGATACCACCTCACGCTGGTCAGAATGGCTAAAATAAATCAGGAAACAGCAGGTGTTTGCAAGGATGCAGAGAAAGGGGAACCCTCTTACACTGTTGGTGGGAATGCAAACTGGTGCAGCCACTCGGAAAACCGTATAGAGGGTGCTCAAAAAGTTAAAAAATAGAAACTACCCTACAAGCCAGCAATTGCACTGATGGGTATTTATCCAAAGGATACAAATATAGTGATTCAAAGGAGTACATGCACCCCACTGTTTATAGCAGCAATGTCCACAATAGCCAAAATACGGAAAGAGCCCAGATGTTCTGGCACCAATTATTGAAAAGATTCTTCATTCTACCTTTGAATTGTCTTGGCACTTTTGTCAAAAATCAATTGACCATAGACATATGGTTTTATTTCTGAACACTCAGTGTTATTTCATTGATCTACATGTTTATCCTTATGCCAATTCTACACTATCTTGATTATTGTAGCTTTGTATAAATTTTGAGAAAGGGAAGTGTGAGTCCTCCAACTTTGTCCTTCTTTTTCAAGATTTCATGGGAATTATATATTTATATATTGTATGCCTCTCAACAAAGGTTTGCTATTATTGCTTTATGCAATTATCTTTTAATTCAAATAGGAGCAAAAGTGTTAAGAACAAAAGGTATGCTTATTTTTTCCTTTACAGTTATCTGTGTAGTAACCTCTACATATGTGTTCTTCATATCTTTAAATAGATCAAAGGACTGTCTAGTGTCCTCTCATTTCTGTGTGGACTTATTTTAGTATTTCTTATAGGACAGGTTTGCAAGTGATGAATTTGATCAGTTTTTGTTTATGAGGGAGTATCTTAGTTTCTCCCCCCCTTTTTTTTTGAAAGATTTCACTGGATATAGGATTCCTGGTCAACAGTCTTTTCTTTTGGGACTTTGAATGGTTCATCCTATTGCCTTCTGGCTCTATGGTTTCTGATAAGAAATCATCAGTTAATCTTATTGAAGATCTCATATGTACAATGAGTTGCTTCTTTCTTGCTGCTTTCAAGTTTCATTTTTTGCCTTCAGCTATCAACAGGTTGCTTGTGATGTTTCTAGGTGGGGATCTTTTGGAATTTGTCCTACTTGAAATATATTGGGTTTCTTGGATGTATAGATGAATGTTTTTTATGATATTTGGGAAGTGATGAGCCATGATTTCTTATATTATTTCTGTGCCTTTCTCTCTCTCTCCTCTTTTGGGATGCCAAAAAAATCTAGGAGTCTGTTCATTTTCCTTCATTCCTTTTTCTTTCTATACTTTAAGCTAAAGAATTACATTTGGCCTGTATTTAAATTCACTGATTCTTTCTTCTGCTTGCTCAAATTTGTTGAACTCTGCTCATGAATTTTCATTTTAGTGCCAGAAAAGAAAACTGTAGACCAATATCTCTCATGAACTTAGTCATAAAAATTATTCATAAAATATTAACCAAATCAAATCCAGTAACATATTAAAAATATACAATAAAACAGGATTTATTCCATTTGCTATGCAAGTCTTATTTAGACTTCAAAAGTCAACAAATGAAATACACTAACAGGCTCAGACAGAAAAATCATATGATCACATCAATTGATGGAAAAAAAGCATTTTAAAAAACCCCAAAGCAAAACAAACAAAAAACCCCCAAAGCATTCTTTCTTTTAATAAATGTTTTATTTAAATTTAACTTAATTAGCGTATAGTGTATTATTAGTTTCAGAGGCAGAATTTAGTGATTCATCAGTTACATATAACACCCAGTGATCATTACATCAAGTGTCCTCCTTAATGCCCATCACCCAATTACCCCACCCTGATTTCAATTATTTTGGATAAATATCCAAAAGTGGAATTGTTGGATCAGATGGTAGTTCTAATTTTTATTTTTTGAGGAACTTTAATATTGTTTTCTATAGCAACTGCACTATTTTGTATTCCCACCAACAGTGTACCAGGGTTCCAATTTGTCCACATCCTTGCCAACACCTATAACCATCCTAACAGATGTGAAGTAACAGGTCATTATTTGATTTCTATTTCCCTAATGATTAGTAATGTTGAGCATCTTTTTATATACTTGTTGATCACGTATATGTCGTCTTTGTTTTACCACTTTTAGTGAAGGGCAGAAATCTTTCTTCTATTTATGCACTTTAAAATATAATTCTTTGATATTTCCCTTACATAAATGGATTATATCAGATATTATGGTTTTTGCTTCAATTGTTAAATATTATTTAAGAAATATGTGAGAAATGAGATAGTCTATTATATTTACCTGCACACACCTCTCCTTTTTTTTTTTAAAACCCTTTTTATAATTCTTTCCCTTCTATAGTTCCAAGCTTTCTTCTGTGATTTTTTTCCTTAGAAAATTTCCTTTGGCCTTTCTTTAAGGCTAGGTCTGCCAGCAGAAAGTTCTCTTAGTTTCCCTGTGTTTGAAAATGTCTTTATTTCCCTTTCAATCTTGAAGAATGGTTTTTCTTTTTCTTTTTTTTTTTTAAGATTTTATTTATTTATTCATGATAGTCACAGAGAGAGAGAGAGAGAGAGAGAGAGGCAGAGGGAGAAGCAGGCTCCATGCAGGGAGCCCAACATGGGATTCTATCCCGGGTCTCCAGGATCGCGCCCTGGGCCAAAGGCAGGCGCCAAACTGCTGCGCCACCCAGGGATCCCAGGATAGTTTTTCTAGATATAGAATCCATGGTTGACAATTCTTATTCTCAGCATTTAAAAAAATATTGTGCCACTTCCTTTTTACCTCTTTGGTTGTTCAGATTGTTTCTTCCATATAGGTAAAATGTCATTTCTGGTTGCTTCAAGATTTTTTTTTTAACCTGTCCTTAGGTTTAACTATGATGTGTCTTGGTGTGAATTTCTTTGGCTTTATACTATTTGAGATTCACTCAGATTCTTGCATGTGTTGTTTTATATTTTTTGCCAAAATTGAGAAATTGTCAGTCATTATTGTTTCAAATATTTTCTTTATAAAAAAAAATGTTTTATTTATTTATTCATGAGAGACACAGAGTCAGAGACATAGGCAGAGGGAGAAGCAGGCTCCCTGTGGGGATTCTGATGTGGGACTCAATCTCAGGACCCCAGGATCAAGATCTGAGCTGAAGGCAGCTGCTCAACCATTGAGCCACCCAGGCATCCCGTTTCAAATGTTTTCAACTCCACTTTCTTTCACCTTTCTTTCTAGGACTCTAGTAATATAAATGTTCAACATGTTTCATCATAGTTCCATAGGTCCCTGCAGTTCTGTCCTTTTTTTTTTTCCATGTATTTTATTTCACTGTTCAAATTGTGGATTCTATTGTTTTATTCTCAATATTATTGATTCATTCCTCTATAACATTTTTTTTTTCTGGCATTGAGTCCACTCGAGGTTTTTTTTTTTTTAATTGGGTTATTATATTTTTAGTTTTTATAATTTAATTCTCTTCATTCTTTAAAAAATATTTTTTACTTGTTTTCTAAAACTTCCTATTTTTTAATGTGTTTTGAACATGTTTGTAATTTCTTGTTGAATTGTTTGTATTGCTTGCTGAATGGCTGTGTTAAATTCCTCATCAGATAATTCCAACATCTGAGTCATCTCAGTGTTGGCATCTGTTGATTGTCTCTCTCACTCAAATTGTGATTTTCTTGTTTGTTCATATTATGGTTTTTAGTTGTATTCTGAACATTTTGATTATTACACCATGAGACTGAATTCTACTTAATATTTTTTTAGCAGACAGTCACCTATTTTGACATACAGATGTTGTATATAGGTCAAGGAGTTGGTAGGCATTCCGTTCCCTTCTGGACACCCACTGATACCATCCTAACAAAAGTTGAGCAGTGATTCATACAGCCTGTGACTGCAAATGAGTGGGGTGGAAGCTCAGCAGCCTTGTTAGCACTGACTCCTACTGTCTTAGTGTCTCCATGTCAAGTGTAAACTCATCTCTCTGCTAGGCTTAGACGACACATCCATCCCTAGGTGGAGATGTGAAGGGCTGACTAGCCTCACCACAAACTGCCTCCTTCAGTTTCATTGCTGTCAGGTGGGGATAGATGCTCTGCTACCCACTGGACCTTACACAGTAACAAAGCAGGAAACTCAGAGCACTGATTGGTTCTGTTGGGTGGCAGGTAGAAGATTAGCTACCTGTTTGACCCTGCCAATACCACTGGGTGGTTAAATCAGAACTCCATTCCTGCTTCCTTGGCGCTGTCAGGGAAAATGGAAGAGTAGGTCTATATTGGCATAACAGAAACCTTGGGTGGGGATATTTGTCCATTGATGTTGGCTGGAGTAGGGCAGAAGTTATCAAAAAGGTTTTCAGTTCTTTTCTGTGTCTCTCTCTCTTTTTTTTTTTTTTTTTTTTGTCCTTTGTTCAGGGAGAATAAGATTTTCTTGGACCTTTTTACCTCTTTGCTGTGCTTATTGGTAGTTCCAGACTGCATGCTTCTCCAACAGTCCATTGAGAGGCAGAAAGGAAACCCAGGAAAGTCACCACCATGTTGTTCCCCAGGCCCTTATGTTCTTAAACAGTCTGCCTTCTTTCCACTTTTCAGAATCTTCCTATGCTTGTTTGTTGTGTTATATCCAGAGTTTTTTTTATTTGTTAAGAGGGAAATCCTGGGAAGAATACAGTTATTCCATTTTGGTTGGAACCAGAATTCTGAAATTACTTTTTGTGAAGATCTATAATGATGTGGGAAATGCTTAAATGTTAAGTTTAAAAAGATAGATAGAATTTGCATATATTACATAATCATAACCATGTAATGCTTCTCAAAATTGGATGGAAATATACCACATAGTCAACAATGATTATGACTAAGTTGTGAGATTAAGTATAATTTTAATGATCTTCAGGTTAATACTTTACTTTTGTATTCTAATTCTTCTACAGGGTATATACACAACTTTACAATTCAAAGACATGTTTACTTAAAGGCCTTTTATATACTGAGCTATAACTCCTTTCCTCTTTCTTTTTCTCTATTTATCCTAGTTTTGCCCCCTGAAAATACACAGAATAAATAGAACCTCTTTCCCTTGGAGACTCTGTAAAATATTAAAAGAAATCCAAATTCATTTAGAGTATGTAAATATGAGCCTCTCCTTCATTTTTGTCTCAAATCTTGGTCTTCAGTTTCTTCTTACCAATATTCTATTATTTATAGCTCCAAGAGCATTCTTATTGAAAGACAAAATGGAAATAAATTAGGAATTGGGTCATAGCATTTGTTCATCTTCCTAGGTTAAGGTAGCTGTCTGTCCTCTCTGCACAAGAGCAGTCTGCTTACATCTATGAGGGCACTCATAATCTGGGTTGTCATTGTAGGCTGTTTCCACCCCAAACCAGAATGAGTTCTTTTTATTTTATTTTATTTTATTTTATTTTATTTTATTTTATTTTATTTTATTTTATTTTATTTTATTTTAAGTAGACTCCATGGCCAATGTGGGGCTTGAACTTGTGACCTGGAGATCAAGAGTCACATGCTCTACCAATTGAGCCATCCAGGCACCCCAGAATGGGTTCTTTGAACTACTATCCTATTCTCTGTACTGGCAATACTTATCATAGTCCCTGACATATAGTAGGCACTCTGTAAATATTGAATTGGATTGATGAGTGGATGAATAAATGGACATAAGGAGTAAAACATTTGTTGGATAGATGGATGAATTAATTAACATCCTTAGTCAATGCATACCCTGATTCCTCCCAGTTTGATCACTTTCATGCTCCACACTTCCACATTTTTCACAAGCCTCTGCGTGTACACAAGTATGGTCTCACTGAGGTTTACCTTGCAAATCCAGAACACCCTTTGAAATTCATTTTTATAAGTCCTACTTTTAACATTTTGTCTACTATTAAAATAAACAGTAGGTACTGAGATTTTAGGAATAGGCTTTTTAATAAATTACTTGGAATATTTCAGCTAATTTGGTCAAATGATTAATTTTTTTTTTTTACCACCAAGACCAGCCTCAGCACATCAAGGCATCTATTTATCCATCAAATTGCAATGAAGTAAGTGAGAATTAAAGAGATTTAGCTTGTAACACTCAGAACCATTGGCTGAGCAATGAAAGATCTTAGCAACATTCAGGGGGTATTCAGGAGGCCAGGTTTAGACCTTTGATATTATTTCCAAATAAGGTCTCTATACAGTCACAGAGCTATTCCAAATGACATAATGACAGCATATTGTATGTTCTTGTTTTAAAAACATTTATTTGTTCAAGGGAAGTATATAAAATATACTACAATTTTTGGTGGCCCTGTTGTGGAATTTCATCCTTTCTTAACATACCAGGAATTTGAAAAAATGGAAGTACCTAAGGACCTTTCTTGATCTTTAAGAAGGTGTGGAGATTGGAACCAATATTCCTTGATTTGCTGATCCTAATGGCTTGGAATAATGTGCTCAGATTATCATGGTTTGTTCTTCTGGAATAGTGAGCAAACGGAACAATCTCAGATGAGAATTCATTCCAAAGAAGGTGTAATTAAATTGCATTTGCTTCTTTGGCCCTACTTCTGTTCAGGAAGTGTTCTTTGGCCTTATAAGAGCTCCAGTATGTAGGAGGATCAACATATCTTCGCAGAATTTTTATCAGGTAATCTCTTCCTGTAAGAATCTATAGTTATTTGCTCATTTTATATGAATGCAAACACAAGAGTCTTTTTTACTCTACAGACACATTTTCTCATACTCCAGAGCAAACCTATGCATAACAGGGCAGCCCGGGTAGCTCAGCGGTTAGCGCCGCCTTAAGCCCAGGGTGTGATTCTGGAGATCCAGGATCGAGTCCCACGTCGTGCTCCCTGTATGGAGCCTGCTTCTCCCTCTCCCTGTGTCTCTGCCTCTCTTTCTCTCTATGTCTCTCATGAATGAATAAATAAATAAAATCTTTAAAAAAAACAAAACAAAAAAAAACAAAAAACCTATGCATAACAAACCTTCCATGTAATGGAGGCTATTTGTGGCTTTGAATGTCATTGTTTCTGTTGAAGAAGGGGGGCAGGAAATAGTTTCTTCTGAAAGATACAGATGGCATAATAGCATTGTCCCAGGGTGCTGCATTTTTTTTTCTTATTTTTATATGTTCTTCTCCTCAGATTTTATTAAAATGAACCGGTTAGGAAATGATCAAACCCAGGAAACTTCACTTAGATTACCTTCCCAGGTAATTTCCCCACTATGAGACATAGCAACTAACAAGTACATTTGCATTGATGGCCTTTGTTTATGAGTCAATAAAATATTCAGATTTTTCCAATGTATTTGAAGTTTAGGGTGCCTTTTAAAATCTTTCCTTGGGATCCCTGGGTGGCGCAGCGGTTTGGCGCCTGCCTTTGGCCCAGGGCGCGATCCTGGAGACCCGGGATCGAATCCCACATCAGGCTCCCGGTGCATGGAGCTTGCTTCTCCCTCTGCCTGTGTCTCTGCCTCTCTCTCTCTCATAAATAAATAAAAAAAAATTTTTAAAAATTTAAAATTAAAATCTTTCCTTATCACTGTGAACTGCCTCACAAAAATTACATTTAAATACATTTATTATAATTTATATAATTTGTTCAACTTCATTTAATGAGAGTTTACTAAGTGCCACCCACTGTTCTAGGGGCCTGGGGTATAGCAATGAACAAAGAAGACAAAGGTCTTTGTTCTTGTGGAGCTTACTTTAAATGGGAAAAGAAAAGTAAATGAAGAGATATAACATATATCAGGCAATGAAAAATGCTATGAAAAAAATGAAACCGCATAAGGCACTAGAGAGTAGAATCTTACATAGGGCAGTCAAGGAAGCCTTCTCTTCATATATAACATATATATGTGAGGGACGGAGCCCTGTGGATATTAGGAGGAAGAGCATTCTAGGAAGAGAGTCAGCAGATTCAAAGGCTCTTTGATAGGAGCATGCCTGGCATATTCAAGAGATATCACCAAGAAGGTTAGTATAGCTGAAGAGCCATGATAGAGAGGAAGAGAGAAGGAGGAGGGGAAGAGATATTCAGAGCTCAAAACAATGCAGGTTTTCTAGGCCACAGGAAGGACTTTGAATTTCATTCTAAGTGTGTTGAGAAGCCAGTGGAAGGGTTTGTATAGAGGATAACATGAGCTGACTTACATTTTAAGAGGTACACTTTGGTTGCCAAATAAAAAATAGACTGAAAGTGCCAAGAAAAAGGCAGAGAGACCAGTTTTTAAGCTATTGCAATAGTGCAAGTTAAGGATGATGGTCATTTAACATAAGATAGTATGTAGAAGTGAAAAGTGATCAGATTCTGCATGTATTTTGAATATAGAGAGACAGGATCTACTAATGTAGTGAATGTAGAGTATGAGAGAAAGAACATAGTCTAGGATAATACCAGCACTAAGGATTTTGGCCTGAGAAACTAAATGTATGAAGTTACCATTTACCTAAGTGGGGAATACGGCGGAAAGAGCAGGTATGGAAGAAAGTCTTTGGAAATTAAGACTTGCTTTAGAAATATTAAGTTTAAGAGGCCTATTAAGACATCCAAAATGGAGTTGTAAAGCAAGCTGCTAGAATATATGAGTCCTTATTACTAAAAATGGGGCTAACAATAGGAATAAATTTATCTTGGTATTTCTCAAAGTAAATTTTGCAGGTTGCCAGTTTTATGTGCTGTTTAATAATATTGGACTTCCATTTCTGACCATGGTAAGGTAAATGGCACCAGGTAACCTCTAACTGCTCATTCCCTAACCTACCTTGCACTCCCATACCCCATACCCTTGAATACTACTTCTTTTGCTTTAAAAGTATTCACATACCCACATCCATATGATTAAATATTCATCCTTTAAAAATTGAATATTCTCTTCTTTCTTCAGCCTTCCCAAACTCCCTTTCATAGAATTAGCCACTCCACCTTCTGAGATTCCCATAAACTATGAAAAGGCAATTTACATAGGTAATTGTTTTAGGCAATGGACAACAAGCAGCACAGGACTGTAATTCCTGAAAGAAAAGAAACTTATAAAAGTGAATGTCTTCATTGCCCAAATTTCTGCTTGGGGAAAGTTTGGGGGTTCTTTTTTTTTTTTTTTTTTGGGTTCTTTGTTTTTGTTTATTTGTGTGTTTGTTTTTGCAGGGTAGAGGGTAGGTTTTAACTGACTACAGCAGAGAGTTGGAGTCTAAGCAGAACGCTGGTCTATCTGAACTGAGGAGGTAGAAATAATAGTTTGGGTCAGCTGAAATAGCTGGAATCTGTTGGGGGGGGGGATATAGCAGAGGGTGGAACTATAAAGAAAAGGGACCTCCGAAGTCCATATGGGGAATGCCCATGAATCTGATGATGAGGGATGAGCTGTTAATGTGCAAAGAAAGACCTCTTGAGTTTAGAAGACAGCAAATGCTATGATGTTGAGAATGGTATAGTAGAAGCATCTACTCCAAACTCACCCTAATAAAGTTTAAAACTAAGTCCCAAAAAGGTTCACATGGGATGAGATGAGATTGAGGCTGACTTCTACCATGTTAGAATGGCTTGGGAAACATCTTGAACTTTCCACATACTGACACTAATCAAGTATAAACCTAAGACTTTCTAAGTTCCTAGCAATAACCCATTAACTAATCAACCTGCTAAAACAAGAATCAGAACCCTTCAGAGAGAACAGAAACCAGAGTTTCTAAAATGTATTCTCACAATATCTAGTAAATAATAATAAATTGCTAGACATACAAAGAAATAGGATAATGTGATCCACAGTAATTTTTTTAAGGCAGTGAAGCCAAATCTAAGATGGACCAGGTTTTAGAACTAGCAAAAAAGACTTTAAACAAAATGTAAAATTTCTGTTCTAAGAATTAGAGGAAAATATGATCTTAGTGAGTGAACACCTAACGAATCTCAACAGAAAAATAAAAACTATATAAAATCAAAATTCTTGAAGAGAAAAGTAAAAATGCTATCATGGGGCAAAAAAAAAAAAAGGACTCAGTGGACAATTAAAATGGGAGATTTTTATAAAAGAGTTGACAGGTTGGTTTATTGCAGTACTTCATAAAGCCTTTAATATGCTTGTATGCATTATGAATATCCAAAAGAAATTATAAGACACGATATTTTCCACATATATTTGACTAGTAAACTCATGTCACCCAGGAATATGGTCTGAAGAACATATTTGAAGATTACCTTTGAATTTTGTACTTCTATCTCCTCTAACTCCTCATTCCCTAACCTACCATGCACTCCCACACCCCATACCCTTGAATACTACTTCCTCTGCTTTAAAAGTATTCACATTCCCTAGCACCTAGAAATGTCCACTGAATTATCATTTGCCATACTGCATTATAATTATGTGCTTGCATGACTCTCCTTCTTGTGACCTCCTTATGGGGCTTGTCACTTCCTTGAGGGCAGTGATCAACCTGACTCATCTTGATTTCCTCAGCGTACAATATAACTAGGGATTGGCAGCATCATAAGTATTTGTTGAGTGAGCAGTGTCTTACTTCAAATAACAATCGACGGAAAACAATGATCAAGATGATACATGCTTCAATTTTTTGTAGCATTAAGGCAAGTCACTGTAATTCTCAGAGGTATAGTATTTCCTGGTTGTTAGGAACATACACTCAGGAGGCAGGGTTCAAATCTATACTTCACCACTTGCTACCTGTATAACCTAGGGCAACTTAATAAACTTCCTTTAGCCTCAGGATCTTCATCTGGAAACTGGGGATACTAAGCACCCTCTAATTCATAGGATATGTGAGGATTAAATGAGAAACTTAATGTAACATAGTTATCACAAAGCCCTACATATAAGGAGCACATAGTGAGCAGTGGCTACTTACATTACTATAATTTTCTGCTTGTCATCTGCTTGCCAACACCTCCCCTCCTAAGCATCAGTCAGTTATCAGTATTTTCCTTTCCAGCTTCCTTACCCACTCAACTCCCTGCCTTTTACTACTGCCCCTTTCCTTTTTTTTTTTTTTTTTAAGATCTTATTTATTTTTTCGTGAGAGACACACACAGAGAGGCAGACAAAAGCAGAGGGAGAAGTAGGCTTCCTGTGGGGAGCCTGATGTGGAACTTAATCCAGGGACCCCAGGATCACACCCTGAGCCAAAGGCAGACGCTCAACCACTGAGCCATCCAGGTGCCCCTCCCCCTTCCAATACCTACCTATCCACTTATACCAAAAGGGCAGCTTGTGCAGTCAGCACATTCTAACATGTATTTATCCTCACATACACCTGGAGTGTTTTATGCACAGGCCCAACTCAACCCTCAAGCCTAGAGTAGATCAGAGTCTGCACAAGAAGCTTTACCAACTCATTCTTTCCTTTCCCTTCCCTTAGTCTGGTCCACATGATTTGGCATTTGGCTGCGTACTCTCATTGTTTCATATATGCAAGTACTCTTTCCTCAGAAACACTGTGACCCTTCTGGGAAGGGACCTAAGCTCATATTATTTCTCTCTGTGGTGGCCTCCTCGACTCTAGACCAGGAAACGGCTATTATAGGATACTTGGAGGGCAGTAGAGCATGAAACCATCTCTATGAATGTCCTTTGGTATTGCAATGATCATACAACAGAAGTCACATACTCAAGCTGCCCTCCGGGTAGCAGGTTTGTATATGAGACACTTAAAGTTTTAAGTAACAGATCATTACAACTCATTGATATAATGTGTGTACCTAAAAAGTTTTGATGGCCTTGAGCTGCACTTGGGCAAGGTTTAGGACAAAGTCAAGAGTTCCATGTTCTCTCAGCTTGTGACACATGTCATGTTCCATACCTGCATGCTGATGGATGGTAGAGGCATTCCCAAGCGCATATGGAGGAGGGAAGCAAGGATGTTTAGTAGCCTAGACATGGCAGCAGATGGTGAAGAAATGGAAGACTTGAAGATGTTTGAGAAAATGTATGCCTTAGTATGAGGTCCTTTGACAAAAACCGTTAGAATTTTTTCAAATCCTTGAAATCTAGCCTTGATAGTGACATAGCTATAACAACTTAGGAAGAGGCTTTTTATCATCTTACCTTCTATTAAACCTATAGACCAAGTGATTTGGAAAGATACTTTCTCCTTCATTTTCACCATCCCAGTCTTAGAAAAACCAACCATTCTCCTCAGAATAGGGCTTTAAAGTGATATGAATTATTTCATACAAAATGTGAAGTCTGAACATCAGTGAGAACAATACTCTCTAAACTGACCACTCATTGTAGGAAGACAGTGAATATTACCTGGCAATATTTGGGTTATGTTACCACAGAAGTATTAGGTTAGTACAAGTGGTCATAGGAAATCATAAGGAAGAGACTGAGTAGACACAACCAATGATGGAATTTACACTGCAAGAATTAATGATAATAAAAAAATCTGAGAAGTTTAAAATGTCCAAAAATATAAAAGAATGAATAAAATCCATAGGGCAGGAAGAAAACATTGGGGGAGAATAAGGAAACAAAAAAAAAATTGGAAATGGAATATATAGTCATTAAAACTTTAGAAACTCAATAGACAAGTCAAACAGACTAGATGAGTAGAGAGAGAACTATTGGTTTGAAAGATGAGTCTGAGGAAATCACACCAAAGCACAGAGAGGAAAGAGTAGAAATTATGGAAGTAAATTCAGTATAATGTGAAATAGAGAATGAGAGAACCCCATAGAAAACTAAGAGGAGTTCCAAAGGAAGAGAGAATTAGGAAGATGCAATATGTTTCAGAGATAATGGCAGAGAATTTACCAGAATTGAAGGAGGATGAGTGCTCAAATGGAGAAAGTACAGTGGATTATGAGCAGGATAGAAATAAATCCACCTACAGTCACATCATAGTGAAACTGAGGGGATCAAGCACAAAGGCAAAATATTAAGATTCTCTTCAGAAAAGAAACTAAAGTAAGTTACTGAGAAGCCACATCCTGTCTTGCCTGGTGGTCTAGTGGTCTTCTTCAGCTTCCAGCCAGAAAAAGGAGCAAGAACTGAGAAACAGCCAGTTATTCCCCAAATAGAAGGTAGGAGATTTGAGACACTAGGCCCAAAAGAAGGTGAGGGTTTGATCAAAACCACTTTACAGGGCCTTATTGTTAATATTTATTGATGATAAGGGCTTGGGCTTTCATCCATTAATTGTGTTTTGGGAAGTAGTGGTGTCATGAGTCTTAAGTTATTATGAGATAGGAACTATGTCTTTTATGCTCACCCTGAGCCTAAGCCAGTGGCTGACACAAATTCCGTACTTTATAAATATTAATTAGATGAAAGAAGAAACAGTATTATTTCACAGAAACAGTGGGATGTGGACCAACTAGACTCATAGGTATTGAGGAGGTTAAGATGGCAGATTTGCACTGTTCTTTTGAGAAAATTGATGGTAAAAGAGTATAATAAGGTAAGTTCTTGGAAAGAGTCAAAGTAAGTTTTTGTTTTACACTCTCTGGAGAGTGACATCCATGACAAGGATGAGTCCTAGGTCCTCAGGCCTTTTCTATTCATGTCCTGAAGGAGCAAAGCCAGTGTACTATGAAGATATGTCAAGGGCCATCTGAGCATCAGGTCATGTTAGGATGGACCATCTATGACAGAGTCACTAGGTCTCTCAACCCACTTCTAACCAAGGTGTGTCCACTGTCCATCACCCACCCTTGCTATGAACTCAACTATGCCTCGGGCCAGACTGTAAGATGTTTTCTTTTGAGGCACCAGACTCTGGCAAAATGTAAATATGACCTTTGAGAACTGCTAACCTAATACTTGAGGGTTGGTTCCAGTAGGAACTAAGAATTTCTTCATCATTTTCACTTACAGAATTTTAAGGTCATGACGAAAGTTGAGTTTTGTAATGAGTTTTAAATATCGCCACCCAGAAAAGCTTGGAGTCTCTGCCTATTGGAATATACTCAAGGAAACCACTTCTTTCACATGTGTGAGGTTGGACAAACCATTTTTCCGAGCTTCAATTTCTTTATTAGTAAAATAAATAAAGGAGTTGGATTATACTTGGGACTTGCGATCAAGGACACACATATGTTCAGACCTCACCTTGAGCCTCCAAATCAGGGGGTTCAATGGTGGGTTCACCCAGGCCTCCATGGTGGGTCTGCCACACTCTGCTGGTTACTGGCTTAGATTCTTTGAATTCCTAACATTTGATATGAATACCCCCAGTTTTTTAAAAGTAAAACCTATCTAATAAGAGTGGTAAAATTTCCCTCATGAAATGTTGGTATTATGATTATATTTAAATTTTTTTTAAAGACACTTTATTCAGATGAATAATTCATTTATAATAAAAGAAACCCAGGTACTAATGCCTTATTAATCTATATAGCTGTAATATAATACCCATCATTTAAATGAAACTGAGTACTTGATTTAAGAAGAATGCCTACTGAAATAAATGAGATGTTTTAATTAGGAAATGTTCTCTAACATTCATGATGAGAAAGGGCACTGTAGGAGTCTCCAGGCAAAATTACCTCATTTTATTACCAAACCTTTAGACCTGAGAATAGGAGGAAAAGTCTTATGCAGGGATGAGAATGAAGAACTAAAACTTACCGCGGAATTGAGAACAGAAATTACGGGCATTGCTAAAAAAGAGAACATAGCTGTAGAGAAATGACCTCCTTGTAACAGAACCCAGTGGGTGAGTCAGAAATAGCTGATGAAGGAGAAACCCTGGTGAGATAGGCTCAGAACATGGATGGGTCTCAGTGTCTCCAGTCTAGACAGTCAGGCAGTAGCATTTCTCACCCCTCTGCGGATGACGTCAACACGCCGCCCAATCCCAGGGCAGAAGTTGGACAGGACAGTGACTCTACTGCTACTAAGTGCCTCCATAATGTCAACATCAAGACTCAAAATAGGAATTGGGTTAAGTTTTAGAAAAATAAAGTTGCTTTTCTTGTGTGCCCCAGTTTGTGGACGGGGATCTGCTGCAGAGTTGTTCTTCTCCTTACCTTTGTTATGGCTGTCCCTGCCTTCATTCTGTGAACCCTTTCACCTCTGCCCTGTGACTCCAGTGGAGGTCACTGACATACCCTGACTCCTTCATGCTCAAGTTAACATCTGTCCTCCCATTTCTCCAGGGATAAACTGTCCCCTTCCTCCCTCTACTACCCATGGGAGAACTCACTCATTCCTTCCTGCCTTTCATTAGTTCATTCCAAAAATGTCATAGTGTCAGAGACCACATTAGGCAACAAAAATAGAGCAGGGAGCATATGAGTTCCTTCTTTCCTGAAGATTGCATTCTGAAGGTGAGAGACAGACAGTAAACAAATAAATTTATAATGTGTCAAGTGGTGGCAAGAGCTCTGAAGATAAATATAGTAGGGTAAAGGAATGAAGAAAGACAGGAGGCAGATGCTATTTTAGAGGTGGTCAGGGAGGCCTCTCTGTAGAGCTGACATTTGAGCCGAGAGCTCTGTGAACTTATAAAAATGCTTTATACACATATAACCACAGATAATCAGCCAACTGGCACAGTAGGGGGACTGTTCCCTTGGCAGTATACCCAGAGCTGTGTCGTAATCTAAGGCTACATCAAGTGACTTTTAAAAAACAGGTAAATGCTACCTGTATGCACAAAGTCTTCACTGATAAAGGAGAAAACGACCAAAGACAAAAACTAGCAGCAGAAGAAACGGGCTTCCATTCAAAACAATGTACCTTTGAACATACATACAATCACTTAGTGAAACAGTAAGACTATTTTTAAAAAATGTAAATACCTACAATATCCAGTTGGTGTTTCCCAATAGCATTTTTCCTTACCCTATATTGGTTTGGAAATGTTGAGAGGTTTAAAATCCATGGTCCCAGTCACGTTCCAAGGTTCCATAGGGAAACTTGTGATACAGCCAAAAAAGCCTCCTGTCAACTGCATGTAAGAGGCAGATGGTGTAGCTGGAGACCGTGAGGGTTTGGAATCAGGTGGACCTTAGTTTGAATGGAAATTGGGACAGAGAAGTTAAATAACTTGCCCAAGATCACACAGCCAGTAAGACATGAAGCCAGGATTAAAACTTGGGAAGATCTCAAGGGAATTCTGCTGAGGAGGAAAAAGTCAATGCCAAAAATGATTCCACTAGCATAACATTCTTGAAATAACAAAGTTATAGAGATAGAGAGCAGATTAATGGCCACCAAAGGTTAGGGAGAGAGGTGACTGTAGTGATAAAAAGAGCAATATGAGAGATCCTTGTGGTAGTGGAGCAGAATCTTGATTGGGAGGGTAGTTACACAATTATTCAGGTGATAAAATTGGATGGAATTAAACACACACACAAACACACACAAATGCATTAAAATGGGTGAAATCTGAAAAAACTCTGGATTGTTCCAATAGCAATTTCCAAATTTTGACGGTATACTATACTTCTGCAAGATGTTACTACTGGGGGAAACCAAGTTAAGTGTACACAGGATTTCTCCTGTTTTTATTTCTTACACCTATATGTGAATACAATAATTTCAAAGTTAAAGTTAAAAAGTAAGCAAGCAAAAAATGCAGGCAATCTGAGCTCCAATCCTAAGCCTTAACCATGATGTAGGACCAGTGGTTACAATTTTATGTGTCAAGGTATTCACTAATTAAACAATATATTTTACAATATCTATTATTCTAAGATAAGCTTTGTTTACCTCCTTAGTAGGCAATAAGAATAAATCTAATTTAAAATAATTTTAGAATATGTTTATTAAGTATTTTAATTAAATCCTTACTTTCTCATGACAATGATCCACATAAAACATTCTAATTCAGTGTAAGGGGAAAACAGATGCTAAAATATTTGCAATCCTTCCACAAGTTCCCACTAAAATAAAATTTTCTATAGGTAGAAAAGTAATCAAGAGGCAAAAAAGCTTTGAAATGATTCTCAATGTCTAGCAACACAGAGTAAACTCCCTGTATTTGCTCCTATTCTGTATTCCTGGAAGGTTGTAGGAAGACAGGAACACCTTTGCTCTGTATTCTGAGAGCTTCACCCCAAATCCATAGGAAATATAACTTTCCTTTTGTTCACCTTTCACTGTTGGATATACCTGAAATTTACTTTATAGGCACTGGAGGGTACTATATCACATTTTTTGTTTTCATATTTATTTGTTTTTAACAGTCTATCTAAACAGTTATACTTAATTGTGGGGAAATGGATTTTTGAAAACTAGCATTTAAAAAACAGATTTAGGGATAGCCCAAGACGAGGCTCTGCAGGGACCACGAACATGGGGGCAGGGCAGGTCTACTAGACTGTTTCTGGAAACTGCAAACCTGGGTCTGAGAAGCAGGAGATGAAACTCCTAGGGAAGCATTACAGCCCAAAAGAACCCGAGGGCAGGAAAAGGGTGAGCCTGACTTCAGAAATCAGAGGAAGAGGTGAACCCACGTGAGGATCCTCTCTCTGCCGCTGAGCATGGCCAGCCTAGGGACATCACACCTGCAAGGACACCTACCACTGTGCAGCCCTGTATGCTACACCTGCTTCCCTTGAAGCCTTGCTTTTCCTTCACCTCCTCTGCCCGACTCTTCCCTCTTTCTTTTTTTTTTTTCTCTTCCCTCTTTCTATGGTAGAAATGGTTTGAGGGGCGCCTGGGTGCCTCAGTTCATTAAGTGTCTCCTGCTGCTAGAGTCATGATCCCAAGGTCCTGGGATTGAGCTGTCACATGGCAGTCCCCGCTCAGTGAGGAGCATGCTTCTCCCTCTCCTCCCCACTCCTGCTCTCTGTCGCTATCTCTGATCTCTCTCTCTCTCTCAAATAAATAAATAAAATCTT
Organism: Canis aureus; assembly: GCF_053574225.1. Classification (NCBI taxonomy): domain Eukaryota; kingdom Metazoa; phylum Chordata; class Mammalia; order Carnivora; family Canidae; genus Canis; species Canis aureus. The sequence continues at coordinate 47,414,523 of NC_135621.1, forward strand.
TTTTAAAAAGAGAAATGATCTGTTTGAGAACAAATATAAAGAATATTTTAATGGTAACTTTAAAAAATTATGGATTTCCAAGACTAAGATTTTGTTATTTTTAATCAATGAAAAACATTTTACATGGGCATTCTTATGTGCCTTTGAACACTGGTGGCTATAGGGTGTCGGTGCCAGAAATTGGGTGCCAAGTGACAATGACAATCACTTTGATGGTAGTGGTATATCAGATCATAGGACAACTAGAGCAAAGATTTGAGTCAAAGATTTGAGTCAAAGTTAAATTACCTTTGCTGCTTTTAGTGCTTGTCTTTGACTCCAGATTTTTCTATGAAGTCATGATGAGCCCAAGTCAGGGTGAATGTCTGCTACTTCATAGCCTTTATCAATAAGTGCAAGCACTATCACATTCCTACTTGTGCAACTTGGGCAAAGTGGTATAATATTTGAGAGTATCAGCCCAGCTCACTGTGACCTTTGCTGCCCTTCTTACCAGGAGTGGAAGAGCCCCCCCAATGGCCTTAAATATCCTGAAATGCTACACCTGCCCCCCACACCAACCCCCCAAACGCATCTACTTCTCCTTCCCGCGAATTGGCAACTAATCTGAAATTCTGGTTCTGTCTGTTCTGTGTTTTGAGCAGACACTGCAGCCCACATGTTTCATGTCATAGGAATGGAATGATAGAGAACACACATCTTCAGCAATAGGAATGAAACAGATGAGATGTACATAGAGGCAAGTGTTCTCAGAGTTGTTCTTTCCAAAATACTTTCTGAAACCCACCCATAGCCCCGTCCTTGGGGGCCTGTGAGACTCTTTTAATTTTTTTAATTATAACATCTACCTTTCTGGCTAATCTGGCTTGTGTCAGTTTATCTCACCTTCCATAGGAGTGTCCTAACGAATACTGTGAGAATCTACAAGGTCATAAACTGAGCTGATTGCTCAGCACTGTGTCTTCAGTGCCTACCACAATGTGTGGCATGTAGTAGGGGCTCAATTGATAGACATTCAATTAATGCATGAACAGAACCCTAGGAAAGTATACCACATATAGAAGGAAATAGCAGGAAAGAAGTGTTCCAAAAGAGAGTTCCCTGGTCAGCAGTAATGATGGAGGAATGGTGGAGGTAGACAACAGAATGTCTTAGCTGAGAAGCCTAATGTGTTGAGAACTAATCGGAAGTTAAGATATTCATCAGTTTTTAGTGCCTATATAAAATCTTTTATTTATTTTTTTAAAAAGATTTTATTTTATTTATTCATGAGAGGCACACACACAGAGAGAAGAGAGAGGCAGAGACACAGGTAGAGGGAGAAGCAGACTCCATGCAGGAGCCTGACGTGGGACTCGATCCCGGGTCTCCAGGATCACGCCCCAGGCTGAAGGCAGCCGCTGGGCCATCGGGGCTGCCCTCTAAAATCTTTTAAATGCCTTCTCTATATTTTAATGATTTCCTAGATTGTGAAGTTACCTTTAATTATAGAAGTCAGATCCTATCTTTCCTAGCCTCCCTTTCCACTTGGGTACCGATATTTGACTGGATTCCATCAATCAAATGAAATCAGTATGAGAAACCATTTGGAAGCCAACTGCAAGAGGAAACAGGTCCCAAGGCACCATGTTGCTGGTGCGGTGGAGACAGAGGCAGGGTGGTTCTGGGGTCAGATTTTCCTGAGCATGCTGGTTGTGTGAGGAGGTTTTGGACAATGTCCCTAAGATCTCAGCCCTTCTAAGGACATAATGATTTTTCTAATGCCTCTTAATAAGTTCCTTCCAGTTTAAACTAATTAGAGTGGATACAGGATATAGGAGCTGAAGTCTTAGTCATGAGGACAGAGCTGAGCATCATGTCTAATAGTCAAAACAAGCTCCAAAATGAAAGAAAGAGTTAGTGAAGCAGGAGGCCAGAAGAATGATCCTTCAACCACCAATTTTTTTGGACTATTTGCTTTTCTCTATTTTTTGCCTATTTTCTATTTCATTAATTTTCACTCCTATTTTTATTGTTTCTTTCTATTTATCTGAGCATAATTTTTTGGTTTTATAAGCAGAAACTTACATTATTTATTTTAAATGTTCCTTCTTTTCTAGTGTAGGTATTACAGTTATCCTTTTCCCCCATAAGCGATGCTTATGCTTCATCCCACACATTTTATTATGTCAGATCTTCATTATCCCTGAGTCAAAAACACGTTCTTATTTCTCCTGTGATTTTATTCTTTGACAAGTGCATTATTTAAAGTGTTTAATTTCCAAATATGTGAGGATTTTCACTTTCTTGATGTCTTTCTAATATTTATTTCTATTTTAATTCCATTGTGGTTAAAGAACATATGCAATGATTTGAGTCCTGATAAACTTATCAAGGACTGTTTCACAGCCTAGCAGATGGTGTATCTTAATGAACTCATCTACACTTGAAAAGATGGTGTGTTCTGCTCACAGGTAAAGTGTTCCATAAACATCAGGTCAAATTGCTGGAAAGTGTTACAGAAATCCTCTTTGTTTTTATGATTTTTGTATACCTTTTTTATTAAATACTGAAAAAGGAGTATTAAAACCAGTACCATAATTTTGGATTAGGCTAATTTTCCTTTCATTTTTATCAGTTTTTAAGATTTTCTTTTCATTTTGATTATTCATAACCCCTTGGGTTAGCTACCTGTTGCTGTGTAACAAATCACCTCAAACTAAGAAGTTTAAAACAATGAACACTTATTATCAATGATCTGGGGATAGCTTACTTAGGTTATTCTGGCTTGGTTTCTCACAAGTCTATAAATGAAGTGTCAGTCTGGCCTGTAGTCCTAGTCATCACAAGGCTCCCAGTTACTCTCCAAATGTACTCATGGAGCTTTGACCAGCCTCAGGTCCCTGCTGGTTGTGGGCTATGGCTTTGCCTAGTGGGCTCTTCCATACAGATATTAACAGCAGCACTGCTTTCTTCCCCCAGAGGGGACAGAGAGATTTTTGTAACCTAATCTTAAAGTATAATCACATCACTCTTGCCATATTCTCTTCATTAGAAGTGTTACTGGATTCGGCCCACACTCCAGGTGGGGGCGGGGGTGTGGTTTACAGAAAACTGTGATTAACAGAACATGGAGATAATTGGAGACCATCTTAGAGCCTTCCCACCACACCCTCAAGGCACTCAACAAAGAAAGGGAACTTAGTCCTACATACAGACATATGTAGTCATACTGGATTATTTCATGGCATCTGTGCAAATGTTAAATGGCCAGTCCTCTGGACTGTAGGACTCAAGACAGTTCTAAGGATCCTGCAGCAAAAGTTTAGAGATGGTCATATGTAAGCTCTGCTATTTTCATAACTCAGAATTCACCCTCAATGTCCAGATCTCTTAGTGAAATTTTCAAGAGTATCAGATTGGACCAGGCTGGATAGGAGTCCATTGCCAATCACCTATGGCAGGGAAAGCAAGATCATGAAAAATAAATTCATGTGACAGAGATCCATAACTGTGGGCAAGGCAAGGGAGCCATGCTGAGAGAGGGAGGATGTACTATGTACCAGGTGTCAGCCTGATGATGCTTACAACCAGCTCCTCCATTAAGAACAAGGAGGCAGTGACTAGAGCTGACTGACAGTGGACTGGCTCAGGGGAGAAGAACTTTGATGAAGTCCAGGGGCCTTGGGAAACAGGGTGGAGCATTTGAAGTAGCCCTTGTGTCATGTCTCAGGTCTGTTTGTGGCCCAAGCTCATGTCCCACACGTTTCTACATACCTCAGAGATGTCAATGGTCTATGTGCATTGCATTAATGATCAAAGCAACTTTAGAGTCCTGTCTTTACTTAAAGAGTAATCTGAGAAGAGGAGTTTAGCTCAGAGTTGGACTTGAGTCTTACATGTTGAACTAGACAAGCAATCATGGCTTTAGGCCTGAGCACTCAGCCTCTTTAGTAGGCAACAGTAGGTGGTTCTGAGGTCCTGCCAGATACTACAAGGTGTGGGCATTATCTGCTGCCACCTTGGGCCAACTTTGGTTGTTTCAAATGTTTGGCAAGTGCACAAATACTTTGGATGAGGCTTAATGATTTGATTTTCTAGGCCAGGCCCCACCAGCACCTGTGATGGCCTGGGATCTCTTGTTAGCTAAACTAGAAAAGCTAGATCTCGGGCTGAAGTAGCTGACGGTGTATTGCTGCTTTTTAAAAACTTTTTATTATGGAAAATTCCAAGCATACCTAAAAGTGGAGAGACTGGGATAATGAACCTCCATGTGCTGGTTGCCTGGCTTCAATAATAATCAACTCATGACTAATCTTCTTTCATTTGTAACCCTACCCTATGCCCCCCTTTTCCTTGTAGATTATTTTGAAGCAAATCCCATCATATCATTTCATTCATAAATATTTCAGTATATATTTCTAAAAGATAAAGTCTTTTTAAAAAAAATCCATAATAACCATGATCACACCAATTAACAATGCTTCATCAAAAATTCAGCCAGCATTCAAGTATTGCCTTACAGCTTTTTTTAATGTACAAACTCTAAAAATTAAAATTTAAATTCTCTCCAACTTCTTTTGGAGTTCATCAGTGACTACATTCAAATATATCAAAACAGATTTCAAACTGTATTACAAAGCTGTAGAGATTGAGACAGTGTGGTTCTGGCATAAAAATAGACACATAGATCAATAGAACAAAATAGAAAACCCAGAAATGAACCCACAACTATATGATCAATTAATTTTTGACAAACCAGTAAAGAATATCTAATGGAAAAGACAGTTTCTTCAACAAATGGTTTTGGGAAAACTGGATAGCAACATGCAAAAGAATGAAACTGGACCACTCTCTTATACCATACACAAAAAATAAATTCAAAATGGATAAAAGACCTAAATGGAGACAGAAAACCATAAAAATTGTAAAGGAAAACATAGACCAATAACCTCTTTGATATCAGCTGTGGCGTATTTTTTCTAGAATTGTCTCCTGAGGCAGGAGAAACAGAAGCAAAAATGACCTATTGGGACTTCATCAAAATAAAAAGCTTCTGTACAGTGAAGGAAATAATCAACAAAACTAAAGGGCAACCTATGGGATGGGAGAAGATATTTGCAAATGACATATCTGAAAAAAGGGTTAGTATCCAAAATCTAAAAGGAGCTTATAAACTCAGCACCCCAAAAAACAAATAATCCAATTTAAAAATGGGCAGAAGACATGAATAGACTTTTTCTCAAAGAAGACATAGACATGTATAACCACATGAAAAGATAGTCAATATCATTCATCATCAGGGAAATACAAATCAAAACTACCATGAGATAACACCTCACACCTGTCAGAATGGCTAAAATCAGCAACATAAGAAAAAACAGATGTTGGAGATGATGCGAAGAAAGGGGAACCCTCTTACACTGTTGGTGGGAATGTAAACTGGTGCAGCCATCCTAGAAAGCAGTATGGAGGCTCCCCAAAAAGTTAAAAATTGAACTACATTTTGATTCAGCAATTGCACTACTAGGTATTTATCCAAAGAATACAAAAATACTAATTTGAAGGAATACATGTACCCAGCGTTCATAGCAGCATTATCTACAATACCCAAATTATGGAAAGAGCCCAAATGTCCATCAACTGATGAAGGAGGAAAGAAGATATAATATATACATAATATGGAATATTACTCAGCCATAAAAAGAATGAAATCTTGCCATTTTCAATGACATAGATGGAGTAGAAAATATAATGCTAAGCAAAATGTCAGAGAAAAACAAATACCATATGACTTCACACATGTGAAATTTAAGAAACAAAACCAACAATCATAGGGAAAAAAAGAGAGAGCCAAACCAAGAAATAGACTCCTGACTAGAGAGAACAAACTGATGGTTACCAGAGGGGAGGTGGGTGGGAGGATGGGGGAGAAGGGAAGGGGAATAAGGAGGGCACTTGTCGTGATGAACACCAGGTGATGTATGGAAGTGTTAAATCACTATGTTGTACACCTGAAACTAATATTACACTGTATATTAACTGGAATTTAAATAAAAAATTTAAAACAAACAAAAATATATTAAACCAACAGTATAAATTATAAAAAGTTAAGGCTAATCTGTATAACTTTATAAATCATGAGAAACTGAAACCAGTTTCCACCATCTTTTCTCAGGCTGCTGTTTCTTATCTTCCAAGGGGAAGAGAAAATAATTTAAAGCCTGTGGTAGTCATTAGGGCTATTAAATTGTCCTGCCTTCTCTCCCTCCAGCCAGAGGCAGGATTACACTTCCCTGTCCTTTGAAGTGAGGTGCAGCCATATGACTTGATGTGACCAATGTGTTGTGAGTAGATGGAAGAAAATCAATTCCATCGAATGCTTTAATTACCATTATAAGACTCTTAAAAGCACTCTTTTTACTATGCTACAATGACCCAGCTTACTCCATCAGCTTCAACATGTAGTGGAAGAGAGATATAAGTCTGTTGTTTTAAGTCATTGAAATTTGGAGTTGTTATCACAGCATAACTTGGCCTACCTTGGCTGCACAAAGAGTTTAGGTTTGAGTTGTACTTTCAGGGAAGTTCAAACTTCGGCTAATAATCTTTTATGGAGAGTCCTCTTGAGGAATCATTTGATTCACCTCTTTTTTTTTTTTTAAAGATTTTATTTATTAATGAGAGAGAGAGAGAGAAGCAGGCTCCAGGCGGGGAGCCTGATGTGGGACTCGATCCTGAGTCTCCAGGATCAGGCCCTGGGCTAAAGGCAGTGCTAAACCACTGAGCCACCCGGGCTGCCCTGATTCACCTCATGATATTATTGGATTGATCTGTGCTATCACTTAGGAAGAGCAATAGAATTTTAATTCCTCAGCCTTTAGCATTATCATAAGATTAATACAAAAATTATAAGAACACTGCCAAATTAAATACTGTAGACATATAAAATATTAAATAAAATGGACAGAGTGAAATTCTGCGCTGCCTTTATCTTGGACAAGTCTTTTCATTTCTGAGCCTCAGTTTCCTTTTCTAGAATGATGATCATTATTACAACAGGAACATTAATGAGCACTTGCCAGGTGACTTGCCAGGTGCAAGACAGTTACACAGAAGTTATTAAATCCTTACAACTAGCCATCAGTAGTTATCTTTTGCCATTTTTTAAAACGTGAAACTGTGAAAACAGATTTAGAAAGGCTGAGTAATTTGCCAAACAATAGCTGGATGTGGAGGAGATACTTCCAAAGCCTTAACTAAATATTTACAGTCATTTCTTGTTCTAAAATCCTATAGATTTTTGGTGTGAGGCTATTTACAAGTGAAACTGTATTGCCAAAAAGAAAACAATATTTTCTACAAGAACAACAAAAGTTCTCTTATTCGCAATTGTATTTTCCATTGTTTGACAAAACACATATTTTATGAAGATCAAGGAGTCTGCTATTAATATTCCCTGGCCTGTGTACTATCAAAGGGATTAAAAGCATCAAACCTTAATGACAAAATACAGATGTCAACCATAATGTAGACTAACTCCGAAACACAAATATTACTCTTGAGCACTTGCAGTTTCTTTGATGACACTTTTCTTTAAGAATAATTCAAAGACTTGTTAATTTGTGGTCATAAAAACATTTTACCAGCCATGTCACATGGTTTGAAAATGCCAGACTTAAAATACAAAATTTGGGGGCACCTTGGTGTTCAGTCGGTTAAGCATCCAACTCTTGATTTCAGCTCAGGTCATGATCCAGGGTCATGGGATCCAGCCCCAAGTCAGCTCTGCACAAGGTGTAGAGCCTACTTAAGATTCTCTTTCTCTGTCTCCATCTGCTTCTCCCTGCATTCCATCTACCTTGCGTGTGTGCATGCATGCACTTTCTTTCACTCTCTCTCAAAAAAAAAAAAAAAATGAACTTGTGGTTAAAATACCAGAAATTAATGCCATAATGTTTAGAGAATGTAGAATTCACTTTACAGAAAATACTACACAAGTATGTGTGTGTATTAGCTATGATAACTGCTCTCAGACTGCCATTATAGGCTCCACACATAGTGGCCAATTCTTAATTCCTCATTTGCAGAACTCACACTAGACTTGGCAGAGAAAATTGTGTCTCTCCTATAGCACATCTCAGCAGATGTCATTATTTTACTCTGGTACAGTATTGCTTCAGTTCTGTTTTTCATCATTTCTGATCTCCACCTGAGCTCTTGAACATGTTGGTCCTTGTCTTTACTGAATATTCCCAGAATTTTTACAGTTACAGTTAAATAATAGGGAGAGGTAGGAACACAAAAATCCCTCAACACATTGTTCAATGTCTCCCCCCCCCCCCCAATGGCTTTTCTAGGCTGCTAATTACCACCAAATGGTGACATTTTTAAGCACAACTGAATGATAGTTGAAGTAGGTCTTTCTAATAATGGTGTTTAGGACAGTTTGGGAACTCAGGACAGCCAAAAATGCTATTTCAATGTACTTATTGAGTATGAGAGAAAACAACAGTAGGGGAGGTGGGAGGAAGAAGAATAATACTGAGGTATCCTCTGTCCTCAAGAATATTATCTCTTTCCTTTTACTGGAAAGACCACATGAAATAGTTCAAAAAGTCATAAGATTAATAAGTCTTCTAGGAGAGAAAAGTTTGAACAGATATTGGAATATGTTGTGGAGAATTTGAATGGCAGACTGAAATTTTTCATTTATTTAAAATTAGGATGTTTACCATGAAAAATAGTTCTTACAAATGCTAGAAAGATAATATAGGCTTAGAAAATGTGTCAGTTTGGAAGGAACATATTAAACAAAACTATAGTAAATTCTAGCATTGAAATCAAGATGTGATAAGTAGAGGTGTATATGTGATAGTGGTTATTGTCTTCCTTAGTTCATGTGAATTTGGAAACTGCAAAGGAATCTGGTCTTGAGGAATATATGGGTAAAGAGCTTCGTATACAATGGGGTCCACAGAGATAGTGAATCAGCTCACCACCTCATAAATCACTATCCTCAACCTATAGCATTAAGCTCTTTGTTTACTTCCCCTACCCTAGGTTGCAACGACTTATCTAGTAAGTCGAGCAGACTTAAACCTGGGGCTTTGTGAGTTGATTCTTTATTAAAAGAACACCACCAAGAGAAACCTCACAAGGAATAAGGTACACAGCAGACAAAATGAAGAGATCAGATGCCTGGGTGGCTCAGGGGTTTGGCGCCGCCTTTGGCCCAGGGCATGATCCTGGAGTCCTGGATCCAGTCTCATGTTGGGCTCCCTGCAGGGAGCCTGCTTCTCTATCTCTGCCTCTTTCAGTATCTCTCATGGATAAATAAATAAAGTCTTTAAAAAAAATGAAGAGATCACTCTGTATATTGTAGAAGACTGTCAACATGCTACCTTTCTTCTTATTTACCTGATTGCTCTGGCTTTATTCATACTCTGAATTAGATGAAAGAAACATAGAACTAAAAACAAACAAAAATCAGTTGAAGATGTTGAAAAGGTTGGAAACATAAAGGAATTGGTAGAACCCCTTGATGCCTGAACTCTCTCTTCTCTCCTTTGGTTCACTCCCTCCTATTATATTGTGTACTTGTCTATCTTATCTGCTGGATTCTAAGTTCCATGGAGTGGAAGAACTATGTCTTACTGTTCTTTATCTATTGGCTCTATTTATTAATTTATCCTTCCATCCACCCATCCATCCATTCACTCTTTAAGTGTAAGTGCTTAATACATTCTAGAAGCGTGGGATACACTAGTGAACAAAACACATGGGGGTGAAAGACAGATAATGGCAATACATAATGAGTAAATAAATTATATAGGATTAAAGTGATAACTTTTATGGGAAAAAGAGAAAATAAGCACAGAGTAAGGAGGATTAGGACTTGGGGGTAGGCATGTTGAACTGCACTATTAACAATGGTAATCAGAGTATGCTTCGTGGAGAAGGTGGTCACGGACTCAAGCCTGAAGGGAGGTGAGAGAGTTGAGTCAAGTAGAGAACTGGAGAAGAAAGCACTTCAGACAGATGGAAGAGCTAGGGCATAGACCCTGGAGCAGAAGCATCTGTGATAGGTTTGAGGAACAAAACAGTGGTGATTCAGCTGAAACAGATTGACCCTGGAAGTCAAGGATCACAGGGAGCCAGATCATGTACAGCCATGTGGGTCATCATAAGAGACTTGGTTTTACCCTAAGATGAGAGCCACTGTAGGAGGGATGAGATATCTTATGTTTTAAATGGGTCATTCTGGCTACTGTGTTGACAATAAGGGTGCAAGTTTATATCAAAATATAAAGCAAAGAGCACCAGAATGAAAAGAAAGAAAAATCAAACCTGAATCTATATGCTTGTCAGGCAAGGAAATACACCAGTGAAAAAATTCACTGAGTAAATAATTCATGAAGTAGGAAAAGTCAGAGTTTTTTAAGTGCTAGAGAGAGGGAAGGAGGTTCAAGGTGGTTATGCTAGTCAAGGACAGAAAACAAGGACTCTGGGTAGGAAAGAACAGTGTTAGATAAAACAAGGCCCTTTGTTCATTAGAAAGGAACAAGTTTTCAGTCAGGTCTAATAAGGGTCTGGCCTAGGGGTCACTCAAAGTTCATAGTCCTTTATCAGCTTCCATTGACTTGAACCCGTTGAAGTATAACACAGCATTCCATTAGGCAGGTGCTGTGAGTGAATGCCTTTTACCGTAAAAGTAGTTGGAAATGGGAAACTGTTACTAAGTCCTTGCAGAATTTCTGGCAGAAGACGGTGCGGTTCATGCCAGAGTGTGACATGAAGGTGATGAGAAGTGGCTAGATTCTGGATGTACACAGCGATGACTAAAGAATAACTCTTAGGTTTATGGCCTATGCAACTAGATAGTTGCAGTTGCCCTGGAGATAGGAAAAGCTGTGAATAAAGGGCACTGGTGGAGATTAGGAGTTCATGTGAGTTTAAGAGGTCTATGAGACGCCAGGGTGGGACCAGCAATAGACACAGTGAGGTCTGGTGGTTGGGACTTGAAAGAGCATAGGTAGTGTCCAATACCAGTAGACCACATGCAGAAAACTAGGGAGCCAGTGAGGTTGAGCTGTGGGGACTTCCAACAGTGTTTTCTCCTTTTGATTTCAAATTTTAATTCAAACATATTTGTATTAAATGAAAGTATTCTTGTAAGCCTCCTTAAATATTTTGTGAATGCAGTGGGAGTATAAATCAATGATCTTTGAACTGTCACCGTGCCTAATATGGTGTTTTGAAAACATAAGTACTCAGTGGCTACGTTTGACAATCTACTATGTTCCAGACATAGTCTATATGTTGCTTAATCTCCCCAAATTTATTAGGTATCATTTTACACAAGAGAAAAGTGAGGCTAGAAAAGTCGAGTAATTTGCCTATCATCATATAGCTAATAAAGGCAGAACTGGGATTGAAGCCCCAATTCATCTGAGTCCCTTTTAACTCTGCTTCCAATAGTAGTTAACTAATCTAGCTAGAGAGCAAAGCAAGTAAAAGATGAGGAGTCCCAACAACCTATAGTTCCTGGCTTATATCAAGTTTTCAAACTCGAGCATATACTAAAATCAGTCAGGTGGCTTGCTAAAACAGATTGGTGGCCCTCAAGTTCTCAGGTGATGCAGATGCTGCTGGTCTGGGGATGGCACATTGAGAACCGCTGGTTTAGTAGATTTTCCTTAATTTTGCCAGATGAATAGCCTGCCTCCATCTGCCAAATGCTCAGGTCTAATTCCTCAAAGGGAAGAAGGGAGGTCTGGAGCTAATCAAGAACTTCAGAAGGGTCCTTGGTGATAGTTCTGTTTTAACTCATAGTTTCTCCTTCCCAAGGCACATGAGTGTTGGGAGAGAGGGGATAATGGGTTGATGGTGGCTCAACTTCAGGTGTCCAACAGTTTACCAAGCTGTCTGGTTAAGTCCTCCTTCTATTATTATTATCCCAGCAGTCTTCTTGTCCTTTCTGGGAAACAAATTTCCATTATCACCTTAACCGTTAAGAACAAGACTAAAGCTTATAAATACAGTTAGGTGGAAGGCTTTGGAAGGAACCTATGTAAGAGAGAAGCCCTAAAACTTAAGCTTCATTAGCTTCATGGGAAATTGGCCTCTGATCAAACATGTCTGTATTATGTCTAAGCTCCAATTATAGACATATGCAAGTTATTTCCCATGTGGCTCTTGAGCCTCAGGCTAATCAGAGGATGTGGTTGATTCCTGTGTGAGAGAACCTGAGCGTTTCATAGATGGAGAGGCTTGTCTGCCCTGAACCCGGTAATGGGGGCGGGGTTGGCCAACTCTGTGCGGCACGTTGGAAGGTAAACTTAGACACAGCTAAGGCACTCAGTTACTTTTCCTTGAGCTTGATTTCTTTAGTGAGTTAAAAAGCCTTCTTTCCTTACATACACAAGTACAGGAGATCCAAGTTAGAGATAATTATTCCGACTTCATTACATCAAGGACAGGATTTGATTACTCAATTTTAACACTAATACTCAGGAAGAGAAATCTGCTTTTCAAAATCACTGGAGTAAGGCTATTAAAAATATATTTACAAATCAAAAGTTTAAGCGTTTGCTTGACAAAGACGACTACTGCATAGGGTAGCACTTTGAGCTCCTTTTGTAAGTCTTTGTGAAATCTTATTTTCCTTTATAGTTCTCAGACATATTGGGGTGAACGTAGCCTTAAAGACATATGGACTCACTCAACCAATACCGCTAAGCATAAGCAAATGGCTCTGGAATTAGGGGAAGTCACTAAGATTGTTACCAAGTTAGGAGTTACGGAAAGTTACGAAAGACAAGTAATGAGAGACTCTCAAGGAACTTAAATTGTGTAGGGAATAGCCACGCCCACCAAGAACTTCGGCCTCAGGTGGAAAAAGGCTTGAGAAGGCTTCCTGAAGGAGACCAAAGAAGGCGTTAGATTTGGGCCTCGCAGGAACTAGCTGTACACAGCGTCTCAAGAATTATTTCAAGACGTAGAAAGGCAGCCTAGCCACTGGGCACTTTCCTAAAGAACCATCTGCCCTCTCCGTCCAGGGTCACTGCTGCTTTAGATACACACAGCAAAGGGTTTTCCTGCAGCAAAGCAGGCACAATTCCAAGAGCGAGACGATCCCATTCAGCGCTTCTGGGTACTGTGTCTTGAGGATATTACGATGAATGGAGCAGGTCCCAGGGCTCAAGCAGCGCCACCAGGAACTGAGTCAGGCCAGGCGTGTCCTCAGACGGCCGAAAGGCGGAGGTGAGGCCAAGAGGAGTCACTGGAGTGGATTTTCCGCGCGGGGCCTCGAGGTCCGGAGGCGTCCTCAGCGCTCTGGAAGGCTCTCGCACTGCAGTACCGGAGATGCAAGCGCAAGGGCCCAGTTCCCGCGTTAGAGCAGCGGACCCGCCTCCCCCGGCGCCCCGCAGCTCCTCCGGCCCCGCCCACGCCCCAAGGCGGCTGCGCGGCACGGCCTCCCTGTCTCCACGTGATTGCCGTCACCGCCTCTGCGAAGCGTGAGCCGCCATCATAAGTCCTGGCGGCTGGGCCCGGGCCTGGCTCCCTCCTCCTCCAACGCGGGGCAGCGGTGACAGGCTGGGGTTGTCCTGCCCGCGTCCTGTCCGGCCGGTGACGCCGTGGGCCTCCGAGAGCGGGACAAGAAGTTCGAACCCACGGACTCCGGGTCAGACAGACCGGCCGGCTGGCCCCCTAGGTGGCGGCACGGCGGGGGCGGTGCCCAGGGCCGCGCCCCGCCCCTTGCAGGCCAGCGCCCGGAGCCCGCGGCCCGTGCCCGTTTCCAGTATGGCCGCCCGCCGTGCTTGACCCGTGGCCTCTCCGCTTCGACTCTTCGTAGGCGATGCCGAGGCCGAGGCCGTGACTGACACTCTCGCTCACACGCACGCACGGACCCAGACCCACGCCCGGAGCCCGAGCCCTGGGCCCGGAACCACTCTCGCCCCCGGCGCCGCGGCCAGAGCCCGGACCACGGCTCCCGCGCCGCCGCTGCCGCCGCCTCGCCGAGAAGGGCCGCGCCGGACGTCGAGCGCGGCGGGCCCCGGCCGGCAGGGATGGGGAAGCGGGCTGGAGGAGGAGCAGCAGGAGCCGCCGCCGCCGCCGCCGCCTCCACGTCCGCAGGGGCCGGTGTGGAGCCCGCGGCCCGCCGCGGCGGGGGCCCCCGGAGCGCGGCCGCCGGCCTACTGGGAGCGCTGCACCTGGTGCTGAGCCTCGTAGTGGCCGCGGCGCGGGCCGAGAAGGAAGGTGGGTGTCAGCCAGCCGGCATCTCCCGGGCCCGGCCCCGCGGCTGTCAGCGCCCTCGCGGAGGCGGCCGCCGGGCTGCGAGCGGGGAGGAGGGGCTCGGCGCGGGGCTCGGCGCGGGGCGCGGGGCGCGGGGCGCGGGGGGCGGCGGAGCGCGCAGCTGCGGGCGGCGCGAAGTTGCTGGGTCGAGCCCCGTCCCGAGCCGGGAACTTGCAGCTCCGATGCCAACTCGCGGCGTTGGCCGCACGGAGTTGCTCTTGTCCTCCGTGATTCCTTCCCCTTGCCTCGCCCCTGCTCCCCCTTGACTCCTGTCACTGCCATTTCAAAACTTCCTGAATTCTCGTAATTTCTTGCCACTTGGCCCACTGGGTCGGAGGGCCGTCTGTTTAGATCTGATCGCCGCTAATAGTCACATTTTAGGACACTCCCCCCCCCCCCCCTTTAGTTGTGGTTTTAATAACGGCGTGCACACCGAAAAATGTAATAAAAAACATCGCAAGACTGGGGGAAAGGGATCAAAACAGCTCACAAGATTTTACTTTGAATTCGTTCAAACGTTTCTGGGAGAGGACTCTTGTTTCTTCAGCTTCCCTCTCCTTGACCGCTTTGCAGTATTGATTGTTTTCAGCGAGCAGTTCTGTTTATATAATACAGTTCTGTGTAGTTCTTTAGTAAGTTTAGGTTGTTAAGATGGGCTGTCATCTTTAATATGGAAGAGTTTAAAAACAAATATCATTTCTAGTGTACAGACCTTTATCTATAATTTAGTTAAGGTCTGAACCCCAGTTTTTTTCTTTTCCTTTTTTTTTTAAAAAGCGCATTAGTATCGAATGACTGTAAAACTGGTACTTCTACAGGGTTAAAAATTATTTTGTAATCTAGAGGACCAACATCTAGCTGTGTTGGCACTACCTGTTTTTTTTTTTTTTTTTTTTTGAGCTTAGGGAAATGAGTGGTCACTGAGCTTTCACAAAGAAATAACTAAAAGTGAGTGGTTTTTAAAAAGCTAAGCAAAACTTGTTTAGCTTCCACTTCACACTGAACTGCTACTACAAGAAAATAATGTCTTGCCACAGTAACTTTCGGGTTGGTGTTCTGCTTTATGACTTAAGTCGCTTCTTATCGTTATTGAAGGCAATCGTTACTGAGGTTAATGTTAAAGTACAAATGTGCCTCTCTTTACGGTTTCTTTATTTTTGTTCCACACATTACATTCTCTCATTTAACTGTAAGCAGGCTTAGTCTGGGTGAACATCGATGGAAATAATTCAGAGAATTGGCTATCTATAGAAAGAATTAATTGACAGAGGCAAGAGTATTTCCGGAATAAAATATTGCTGCTTTAGGACTAGTCAAGCCTTTTCATTGATTGGTTACAGATCTGCACTTAGATGATTGTTACTATTGTGTGTCCAGCACGGTCTGGCATGCAGTTGGTGTCCTATAAGCGCTAAAAGAGTGCAATAATTTAATGGCATGTCTCCTTTTGTTTCAGGTTAGTCCTTGGAAGGTATTGTGTCCTTGCCTTTCTGTTCTTTTGCTTACCTTGTAGAGTGCCAGGCACATAGTAGGGATTTAACATTTGTTTGAGTGAATGACTATCTTCATGGGCCATTAGCACAGGGAAATAAAATAATGATTGAGTCTCATAAAACATTAAGGTTATATTACCCTTCTGCTGCTTTTTCCCCCACAGCCATACATATGCTGTGTATAGTTAACAAATCCCTTGTTTGAGAAATGTCAGTCTAAATGATACTCGTTAATTTCCTATTTGTTTAGTTTATAAGGTTTAGTGAACGCCTCTAATACTCACCAATGTAAGGCTCAGATGAGGAGAATGACTTGCCAGGGTGTAAAGTATGAAAAAATGTATTTGAATCCATCAGTGGTCCTTGCAGAATCAAACAGCTTTTGTGACTCATGTTGTGTCTGTATGAACAGTTTGAATGTACAAACCAGCAAGTCAAGATATTGATGGTAATTATACTAATACAGAACATAAGCCTCTGCCCATCATAGATGAGATCTGGTTCTAATCAAATATTCCGTGAAGGTTGCTCCAAAAATGGCCTGTGCTTTCAGCCTTCTTGCTGATCAAACTACAATATTGTTTTTGTTTGAGTAAGTAGAAGAAATGAGATTGATTTTTACATGATTGTGATACCATGAGTTTGGCGTCTGATGGGTCACAAATACAGCATTTGCCCCCAAAATGTGCTGTTGAGGTTTTTTTTTTTTTTCATTTTCCCAGGAAGCCTGGGCAGATTTCTGAAGGTAGCGGAGTTCAGTTTGTCAGTTTAAACCCTGAGGATTCTTTGTATTTATTTTAGTAGTATAAACTAGTAATTTTTCAAGGTTAAGATTTCCTTGCTATATTAATGATGGTTCTCTGGGTGTTTTGTATATTTTTCCTCCGTTGCAGCAGAATTTCACTAGAAAATCTTCAAAACAAAATAAAACTATCTCTGAAGAAAAACAGCAGAAATAGCTAAGCACATTACTGAATGCAGTTTTTTATGTTTGGACTAGATGTTTATTTCCTTAAGTCAGAAGCAGGAGCCATTCCTTGTCTTAACATCCTAGATGTCTTAACATTCCTATATCTTAACATCCACTTTTACTGTTCAATGGGGATGTATAATTATTTCAGAGAAAAAGGACCTTTGAGAATGTTTTGGCTGTGTTCTGCAGTTTGAAAGGAGTTTGAAAGAGTTGGGAGAGGTAGAAGTTTCTATAATTACTACAAATAACTTACTCTGGGTTGGTGTCAAAATTTTTCTTGAAGTTAAGATCTAGATATTGAGAATAGTGAAAACATGTTTGTAGTGAAAATATGATAAAAAATATATTGTGAAGATATGTGTATGTTAAACATAAAATTTTTAGTTGTATTTTGTTGGTTTTTAAGATTTTTATTTGAGAAAGAGAGTGAGTGTGTGAGGGAGGAGCAGAGGGAGAGGGACAAGCAGACTCTGCACTGAGCACGGAGCCCAGGGTCTCAATTCCGTGACCCTAAGATCAAGATCTGAGCTGAAACCATGAGTTGGATGCCTGACTAAGCTACCCAGGTGCCCCAGTAGTGCTTTGATTTATTAATCTGCCTGTTGTGACCAGCAAATAAAAACTTTTTAAAAAGCATCATATATCAGGTAATAAAATTTCACTGTGAAATGGGTATTTGGAAGGCACGGTTGTCTTTTAATTTATTATAAATAAAAAGCTACATTTTATGTATCTAGTAGATATAAAACTTGGATAGATTTTCAGGAATATGATTGTTTTAGTTTGTGACACATTTCAGTGTCACATGTATTAACTAGCTATTAATGGCAAGGCAAAGTTTGATAATCTGTATTAGGACTTTTATATTTGTTTGCTGGATACATTAGTTTTGTGTGGAAAGTTGTGTTTTAAGTTGTATTTGTGACGGATGCAGGAGGAGGAGCATACAAAGTGTTTTATCTACAAAGCATATGAACAAAATACTTAGTGATAAAGGCCAGAAGAAAAGAGATTAAAATGTAATTAGAGTTATTTTAGGATGGTAGAATTATTTTTTTTTATTTATTTTTTTAATTTATTTATGATAGTCACGGGGGGGGGGGGGGTGCCAGAGACCTAGGCAGAGGGAGAAGCAGGCTCCATGCACCGGGAGCCCGACATGGGACTTGATCCTCGGTCTCCAGGATCGCACCCTGGGCCAAAGGCAGGCGCCAAACCGCTGCGCCACCCAGGGATCCCGAGGATGGTGGAATTAATTAGGAGTGGTAATCATTTTTTTCTAATCAAATGATTATAATGTAAAAATATTTTTAAAAGTGATTTTCTCAAGAGTGAAGTGTTTTAATCCTTTGAATGGTGGTAGAATGGCTACTCTTTAATTTAGAGCCTAGGAAGTAGAATATTAACTTTGTTAACACTGCTTCACTAATGAATTTTTGTTGGCTTATTTTTACGAAAAGCTGTTTGCCTCCGCCAGAAGCTTTGGAATCCCGTAGTTGGAGAAAGTGTGTCCTCTTTCTCTTGTTAATGACTATTTTCCTTCTCTTTATAATCCTTTCAGTGGGTCCTCATAGACACTTGCCAAAAAGATCAGCTTTGAGAATAGATGTAAAATCATCTAATTTGTTATCATCCGGAGTAGTAATAAGCCAAACTACTCTTAGGGAAAAATTAAATCATTGCTGAATGCTTGATATTTTAGAAATTCTTTTTCATCTGCATATGGCTCAAGCTTCCTGACTGGCCTTGGCAGATGGAGAGGCCTCTTTTCTATGGCTGAATTTTCTCCTATCTGTTTTCAGCAGCATCAGACACTGTTGATAGCTGCTTCTCAGAACCTTTCTCCCTTCATTTCCATGACTTTGTACTTCTTGGTTATCATCCTGCCTTAGCCGTTAGCCTCCCACTGGATGGATGCCTTCTTTCACGTGTGTGTCCAGCCACCAGCGTGCACTGTACCCATCCTGGGCAGCATTCTCTCACACCACCTCCGGTTCCCTGGCTTTTATTAATACTAGGATTATTCTCTCTGCCACATTGGTCTTATTTTTGACCCCTTAGCAAGTGGTGTCAACGTCTGTTCACCTTCTTGGTCCGCTCTCCCACACCCTCCAGCCCAGCAGCCTTGGGGTAGGTTCTCACCTGTGGACTTTCTCCATTTCTGTTTGCTTTGTCTTTATTACTCATCTGTCATTCATTCTGACAAATTTAGCTACTTAAATGATCGAATGGGTGACCTTCTCACGCAGACTGGAATTTTTGAACCTCTGTCAACAGCTGTGTATGTATATAGCAGGCATTCAGTTTTAAATGAAGGTTTACCTCAAATGACCTTATCTTCCCTCTTATACCTGAGACTGGGTGGAGAGTTAAGAATACAAGTGAAACCTTGACCATGATTGCTGGTGTCATTAAGAATTCTACTGTAATAAGACAGGGGGACACCACTTTTTTCTTCTCTGCCTGTTGATTTTTCTTGTAACTGAGTGATATACACTTATGTAAACCACACTTAGAACTTTCGGAATTTAAGGTTTCAGATTCTCATGTACCCCAGTTGATAGATCATGAAACAGGCACAGAGAAATTAAGTAGTATTCTGAAGGTAACAGAGTTGGTAGGTAGTTGAGCCAAGATTTCATCCCAAGCTGTCTGTTCCTAGAACCAACTGTATAGGGGATCCCTGGGTGGCGCAGCGGTTTAGCGCCTGCCTTTGGCCCAGGGCGCGATCCTGGAGACCCGGGATCAAATCCCACGTCAGGCTCC
Organism: Canis aureus; assembly: GCF_053574225.1. Lineage (NCBI taxonomy): Eukaryota > Metazoa > Chordata > Mammalia > Carnivora > Canidae > Canis > Canis aureus. The sequence continues at coordinate 47,434,032 of NC_135621.1, forward strand.
CGGTGCATGGAGCCTGCTTCTCCCTCTGCCTGTGTCTCTGCCTCTCTCTCTCTCTGTGTGACTATCATAAATAAATGAAGAAAAAAAAAAAAAGAACCAACTGTATAATCTTGGATGAGTACTTAAGGTAGTAGTACTTAAGGTAGTAGATTTTGATGTATACCAGTTGGGGAAAGAGCAGAACTGCCAGTTCTTAAAAAGGCAGTGTATTAAGTATTCTAGAGAAGTGGACCTTTTTTTTTTATTTTTTTATTTTTTTTAAACAACTGTAAACATCCATATCTCTTACTATTTACTTGTTAACCATTGAAATGATCACAGGCCATTTTGGATCATGTACATTCTTAAAAAAGAAACCCAAGGAAACCCATGAATGGATAATCTAGGGAACAGATATTTGGTAATGAAAGCTATTAAAAAAAAAAAAAAAGAAAGCTATTGATTCTGTTCTCAATGATTGAAGTACCTAATATATTCTTGGGTCAAGATTAAGGCTAAATTCTGTGACCATTGCTTAGTTCTAGATTAGTATGGCAAGTTAGTCTGGATATGTGAACTATTCTCAGAAACTGGCCCTGATTATAAGGAACTGGAAATAATCCAAAGGCTGGTAGTGGTGTCAGCTTTTGACAGTGGGGAAATCTCTTTGAGACTTTCATTAGAGCTCCAGGAGTTCCCAGAGAAGTTCATTTCTATGCTTTGTTCATTCTTCTGAAGGCATTTTTGGGTTAGGTAGTCATTAGTTTCGTTTGTAGTATTAGATCAGTTTTTCTTTCATTCTTGTGTGATTGCCTTAGAAAGATTTTTAAAAAGCCATAACTCTGTGTGATTCATTTGGTTGCATATAGCACTTAATGGCAAAGTATGAAAAATGCCTAAGGTCTAAGAGGATCTTCAAGTCTGTCTGATCAAGTGTCAAACCTGTTTTGTTTGTTTCTATATAATTGTTAAAAATCATAAAATTAACCATCTAACCATTTTAAGAGTGCAGTTCAGTAGTATTAAGTATATTCACATTGTTATGGAACAGATCTCCAGAACTTTTTCATATTGCATAACTGAAACTCTGTCCATTGAACAGCAGCTCCCCATTTCTCTCTCCCCTGCTCCAGTCCCATCATTCTACTTTCCATTTTTATGACTTTGACTACTTTAGATATCTCATATAAATGGAATCAAGCAGATTTGTCTTTTTGTGGCTGGCTTATTTCACTTAGCATAATATCCTGAAGGTTCATCATATTGTAGCATATGACAATATTTCTTTCCTTTCTAAGGCTCAGTAATATTCTGTTGTAGTTGTATAGCATTTTTTCGCTTTCATTTATCCATTTATTTAACAATCAGTGGATATTTGGATTGCTTTTATTTTTTGGCTTTTGGCTGTTGTAAATAATTCCGTTTGGACAGGGGAGTGAAAATGTCTCTTTGAAATCCTGCTTTTTATTCTTTTGGGACATATACCCACAAATGGGATTACTGGATCATATGGTAGTTCTATTTTTGATTTTTAAAGCAACTGCCATACCATTTTCCATATAACTGCACCATTTTACAATTCTATCAACAGTTCACAAAAGTTCAGTTCCTCTACATCCTCATCACTAGTTGTTATCTTCTATTTTTCTTGTCTGTTTATAGTGGCCATCCTAATGAAAGTAAGGTTATACCTTATTGTGGTTTTCATTTTCATTTTTGTAAGTGATATTGAGAATCTTTTCATATGCCTGTTGGCCATTTACATTTTTTTTTGGGGGGGGGGAGGAAGTATCCAAGTCCTTAGACCACTATTAAATTGGGTTATATTTGTTTTTAGTTGGAGGGGTTCTTTATATATACTGACTATGAACCCCTCATCAGGTAGATGATTTGCAGATACTTTTTCCCCATTCTGTAGGTAACTTTTTTACTCTTTTGATTATAATCTTTTATACACAGAAGTTTTCAGGTCTGATGTAGTCCCATTTGTCTATTTTTTGCTTTTGTTGCTTGTGCTTTTAATGTCATACCTGAGAAAACATTGTCAAATCTGATGTCATGAAGCTTTTTCCCTGTTTTCTCTAGGAATTTTACTTTTAGGTTTTTCCATTTTATTCCTTAATCTGTTTACAGTTAATTTTTGTATAAGATGTAAGATGAGTGTCCACATTCATTCTTTTGCTTGTGAATACCCTATTTTCCCAGCACCATTTGTTGAAGAGATGTCCTTTCCCCATCGAGTGGTCTTAGAACCCTTCTCTCGGGCAGCGCTGGTGGCTCAGCGGTTTAGCGCCGCCTTCAGTCCAGGACATGATCCTGGAGCCTGCTTCTCCCTCTGCCTGTGTCTCTGCCTCTCTCTCTCTGTGTCTCATGAATAAATAAATAAAATCTTAAAAAAAAAAAAAAAAAGAACCCTTCTCTTATATGAAGATCATGTGATCATATATGAGAATTTATTTCTGGGCTCTCTATTCTATAGGTCTGTCTCTTCATGCAAATACCACACTTTCTATTACTGTAGTTTTGTGACATGTTTTGAAATTAGGAAGTGTAAGTCCTCAGAGTTTGGTTTGGCTGTTTGGCATCCCTTTAAATCTCATATTTTAGGATTTTTTTTCTGTTTATGCAAAAAGTACTCTCATGGTTTTGATAAGAATTGCATTGACCTGTAAATTGCTTTTAGTAGTTTGGACATCTAAACAGTATTAAGTCTTCTAGTCTGTGAATGCAGTCCTTTCTTGGTAGAAGAGGCAGTGAACCAGAACCAATTAACAATGAACCAGAATGAATAAAGATATTTCTGAAAAGCTAGTATTTATACAATTTTGATTTTCACCATTTGGGAATATATTTTGTTTGCGGTTATTGCCTCTGGTAATGCCTATAATTACTTAATGATGATGGCTAGTGTTTATCAGGTACTTTCTTTGTATCAAGTTCTGTGTTAATTGCTTTGCACGCCTTATCATTTAATCATATCATTAACCCTATGTTGGGTGTCAGTTCTTCCTTAACTCTTCAAATATGTTTGTTCTCGGTTACAATTCCTCTGTGGCTGTCAGTACTCCCGGGAAGTCCTTGCTTGTGATAGTATAATACATGGTTTTAATCTCCAGTAAAATAAGACAATATATAGTAAGTCTTTCTATACATACAGTCTGGAGGTCAGTTTGGAAAAACTTTTTTCACTTTCACAAAAAATTCATGTTGATAGTAAAAACGAAACTAGTTATAAAATATAGATAAGTAAATGGAGAGCAGTTCCTATAATCTATCAAGTATAAAGAACTGGGCGCCTGAGTGGCTCAGTTGGTTAAGTGTCCAATTCTTGGTTTTGGCTCAGGTCCTGATCTTGTCATGGTGGTATCGAGCCCCATTTTGGGCCCTGTGCTCAGTGTGGAATCTGCTTCAAATTCTCTCTCTCCCTTTCACTCACACCCTCTTTTTCTTCCAAAGAAATAAAATCTTTTAAAAAATAACATCAGTCATCAATTTTCTAGTCTCTGTTCCTTCTGTCTCTTTTTCTCTACTTCCCATTTAAAAAAATAGATATTGACACATTGGCTTTGAAGAAAACCGTCAGTTCATATTTCAGTTCAGTATTTTGTGAGGGTACCAGCTTTCCCTCATTGGCTGTTACTCTTAAGTCCTCACCATTCTGGCAAGAAAAGTTGTCACATTGTTTTAACTGACTTTTAGAAAATTGCCACTGTTTCTTAACGATGGTTTCATACTACTGAGTGATACAGTTAAGTGTAAGTAGTATCTCAGGTTCAGAGAGGGAGGAGTCAAGAGCTCTACCTAGTATGCTGAGATTCACATAGCTTTGGGAAATTCTGAGTGATCCTAGGCAGTATTCTGCATTTGGACCCAAGTCAAAATGTGTGTCAGTAAGGAAAGAATTCTGGGACCTACCATTCTGCTATGTATGGCCAGGAGTTGGAGGAGGAAGGAACATAACAGAAGTGCTTTGTGAATTACCTAAATCAGTGAGAAAGAATTCATGACCTTACCTGGGACTCTAAGAGGTAATAGTTGGGAAGTGGAAACAGTGATTCAGAGAGTGGCTTTGGGCTCTGGTCATCTTCTGCTTTCTGGCTGTGTGATGTTTGTAAGTATGATTGACCACTTTGTATCTAAGTTTCATTATCCATAGAGTAGGGATAATAACAGCATCGTTCTTATTGAGTTGTTGCAAAGATTTACTGAGGTAGTTGGTGAAAAGCTCTTAGCACGGTGACTGACATTAAAAAAATTACTAGGAAGACTGAAAACCTATACATTTGCTAACCGTATTTCTTTGTATTGTTTGATCTTATGTCAATTTTTTCATTGGGGTTTGGATTTTTCATTTTTGACTTAAATGAGCACTTAATTAAGGATTTTGTTTCTCCAAATTTCCATTTCCATTTGAATTTTCTATTTATTATCATTATTTTAAAATTTATTGGCCAAATCTGCCACTCTTTTCCTTTATGGTTACTGCCTTTGTTATTATGTATAAAAAGCTCTATGCATAAAGTATATTCACTAATTTTTTTCTCTACGATTCTATTTTTAAATGAAAATCTCTAATTCATCAGTCTTTTGGTATCAGGTAGGGAATCTATTTGTCTCAAATGGTTAGTTGCCTTAACACCACTTAGTGAGTTATACACAGTGTTTCCTTTTCATGCAAATTCTGTTATACAGTTGGATGAGTTACTTGATTTTCTGGTTTTGTCCTAACTGACAAATATTTTTGTTTTAAATTTAAATATTCCATCTTTGTCTATTTTATTCTATTCAGTTGTCCGTTTTATTAGCTGGCTTGACAGGTCATTCCCTCCCCCTAAATTACTGTTTTTCCGAAAGCATTTTCTTGTCTACTTTGTTTTTATTCTCTGTAAACCTTAAAATCATTTTGAAGAAAATAAAATTCTATTTGCTTTTTGATTACGGTTGTGTTAAAATGTTAGACAAATTTGGAACCTTTTGATATCTTATTTAATATTCCTCTTTATTTTCCTTACATAAAATATGAAAGCCATTTTTGAGCTGTATGAAATTGCCATTTTTGTAGGCCCCAAATGATTGAATAATAGCTTATTCAATAATATTAACATGTATGCTGTAGTACTGTATTGGCTAGAGTGTTAAAGTACTGTTAAATAAGAGTAGTGAAAAAGCAGGCCTTATCTTTTTTTATCTTTTAGGGAAGTACCTTCAGTGTCTCATTATGTGAAGTATGATTGTGGCAATTGGTTGGAATTAGATGTTTTTGATAATAAATATGATCAAAATGTTATGTTAATGTTTTATCAGATGAACTTTTCTTATAGGTTTTTACTCTTAAGTTAATGATTTTGGCTGTTTGCATTACAGCAGCAATTATCTTAACTCCTTCCACTGACCTGTCTTGGTGAATTAACCTACATCTGTGTTCCCTCTAGAAAACCTGTCCATGATACCCATTAAACTTGAATTGCTAACAGGTCCCTCTCACATTCACACATTTGCTCCCTCTAATGTGTGCATTTTTATTGTTTTCTTTTTTCTTTGTTTCTTTTTACCAAACTCTTTTTCAAAGCTTTTGAAATATGTCAGATGTTGCCAAAAAGCTGTCAATAGTAATAGCAACAACAAAAAGTAGTTTTAAGAATAAGAAGAAAGAAGAATAAGAAATGTGCAGAATTTGAGGAAAACTAAAACATTCTTGTAGCTAGAGAAGGAGATTTCAATAGAGGAAAGACGTTCCTCTATTGCACTTGGGTGGGAGAACTCAGTATCATAAAGATGTCAGTTCTGAGTTAACAATTAGTAACAGTTGGCAATTAAAAAATACCAACACAATTTTTTATAGTCAAGAAAAATTGATGTTAAAGTTCAAATGGAAAAATAAACATGTAGGAATGCTGGGAAAATGCTGAAAAAGAAAAGTTATGAGGTGTGACTGGCACAAGCAGTTATTAAAATATATACTGTAAAGCCTTTATATACTTGGAAAATGTAAGATATTGGTGTGTGTGTGTAGAGAGAGAGAGAGAGAGATAAGTGGAATAGAAAAGAAATTCCCTAAGTAGATCTTAAGTCCATGTAATGTATGCTGCATACCTACTTTCCTTTAGGGAGTCTGGAATGTGCAAGGCAGAGAGTGCCTATACGGCCAGACCCCCAGTTAAAACCTTGCACCCTATATTAATTTCCTATTACTGCTGTAGCAAATTACCACAACTTTAGTGTTCTAAAACAATGCAGATTTATTCTCTTATAGTTCCGAAGGGCAGAATTCTAAAATCAAGATGTTGGCATGTCTGTGTTCCTTCTAGATGCTTTAGTGGAGAATCTTTTTCCTCTCCTTTGTGGGCTTCTAGATGCTGCCTGCATTTGTTGGCTCATAGCCCCTTCCTCATATCATTCCACCTTCTTTCTTTTCTTTTCTTTTATAAAGATTTCATTTATTATTTATTTATTTATTTATTTATTTGTTTGTTTATTTATTTATTTATTCATTCGAGAGAGAGAGAGAGAGAGAGAGAGAGAGAGAGAGAGGGAGGGACATAGGCAGAGGGAGAAGCAGGCTCCATGCAGGGAGCCTGATGCAGCACTTGATCCCGGGACTCCAGGATCACTCCCTGAGCCAGTGGCAGGCGCTAAACCTCTGAGCCACCCAGGGATTCCCCCCCCCCCCCACCTTCTTTCATTGTGACCTTGCCTTCTGATCCTCTGATTTGCCTACCTCTTGTAAAGACCAATGTGATTATATTGGACTCCTGTAGATAATCTAGGGTGATCCTCCTGTCTCAAATCCTTAACTTAATCACTTCCACAAAATGCCTTTTGCCATATAAAGTTAACTTTCACAGATTCTGGGGATTGGGACGTGGATATCTTAAGAAGCCATTATTTAGCTTGTCACAAACATCGAGTCTGTGTTTGTTTAAGTTTCTCTGATAGATAAGACACCAAGAGCACAAACAGTGAAAGAAAAAATAGATAAATTGGTCATCAAAATGAAAAAGTTTTGTGTTTCAAAGGTCAATGTCAAAAAAGTGAAGACAGCCCATAGAATGGGCAAAATTTTTTGTAAATCACACACCTGATATGCAGCATGTATCTAGAGCATATAAAGAACTCTTATAGCTCAATAGAAAAAAGACAACCCAATTAATAAATGGACAAAGGATCTGAATAGGCATTTCTCCAAACAATAAGCACATGAAAAGATGCTCAGTGTCATTGGCTATCAGAGAAATACAAATCAAAACTAAAATGAGATACCACTTTACACCCACTGATACACTTGTAATATAAATGACAGGTAATAACAAGTGTTGGTGAAGATGTGGAGAAATTAAAATGTCATACATTGCTATTGAGAATATAAAATGGTGCAGTTACTTTGGAAAACAGACTGGCAGCTCCTCAAAATGCTAAGTATAGAGTTACTGTATGTTACAGCAGTTCTCTTGGGTATATTCCCAAAAGAAATGAAAACATGTGCACACACAAACTCATTCAGGAATGTTCATAGAAGTATTTTTCATAATAACCAAAAAGTGGAAATAACTCAAATGTCCCATCAACTCATGAATGGATAATAAAACGGAATATTATTCAGCCATTAAAGAGAATAAATAAAGCATGGATGCAAGCTATAAATACAAATGAACCTTGAAAACATGCTAAGTGAACGAAGCCAGGCACAAAAGACCATGTGTGACCAGGAAAAAATGTCCCCAATAGGCAAATTGTTAGAGACAAAAAGTAGGACAGTAGAGACAGCTTAGGGCTGGGGGAGGAAAGAATTGGGAGTGACTGCTGAAAGGTGTGGGGTTTCTTTTTTGGGATGATGAAAATGATCTGGAATTAGTGGTGATGATTGAACAACTCTGTGAATATACTAAAAACTATACGCTGTATTTTAAATGAGAAATTCCATACTATGTGAACTATATCTCAATAAAGCTGTTATTTAAGAAGTTTATTTAAAAATTGACAAATGTCCTTTTTGTCTAAGAAAAAAGAAACGAAATAAGCTATTGCTTCTCACTTATCTGACTGGCAGAAGTTTAAAAGCTCGATAACCTCTGGTGAACTTGTGGGAAAGCACAACCATGCTGGTGGGAATGCAAAAAAGGTACAACCTTAATGGAGTGAAATTAAGCACATTATCTGACACAACTACATAGATGTTTAGGGTTTAAACCCAGCAGTCCCTTGGGATCCCTGGGTGGTGCAGTGGTTTAGCGCCTGTCTTTGGCCCAGGGTGTGATCCTGGAGACCCGGGATCGAATCCCACATCGGGCTCCCGGTGCATGGAGCCTGCTCCTCCCTCTGCCTGTGTCTCTGCCTCTCTCTCTCTCTCTCTGTGTGACTATCATAAATAAATAAAAATTAAAAAAAAAAAACAAAACCAGCAGTCCCAATCCTAGGAACTGACCCTGGAGGTACACTTCTGACATAAAAAAATACATATGCACAAGGTATTCATAACATTATTTGTAATTGAAGAATACTGGAACCTGCCTAAATGTCCATATGTGTAGTTGAATATATTACATCCATACAGATTATTATTATATACTTAGCAAACCGAATGAAGATCTCTAGAGTCTGATATTCAGTGATTACCTGATATACTGCAAAATGAAAGCAGAAGAGAACCAAAGATAAAGGAGGAAGAGAAGGAGGTAAGGGTGAAGGGAATATGTGTTGTCTGTTAGAGTATGCTACTTTAACAAATTATTTTATGTTTTGTGTTTGTGTGTATGTGTGGTGTGTAGTTCTATAAATACATGAGTAAGTTTGCATAATTGCCACCACAATCAGGATACAGAACAGTGCATTACCCCCCAAAACTCTCTCGGGCTTTGCCATTATCGTCACACCCTGTGTCCACACTTCTAAACCCTGGCAAATGACATGTTCTCCATCACTATAGTTTTCTCTTTTTGAGAATGTCACGTAAATGAAATCATATGATATGTATGGTTTTGAGACTATCATGTTGAGATTGGTTTCTTTTATTTCCACAGTGCCTTTGAAATTCATGCAATTTCTTGCACGTGTCAGTTTATTCCTTTTAATTGCTGAATAGTATTCCAGTGTGTGAATATACCATGATTTGTTTATCCATCATATTTTAATGAAAATATTTGCTGTTTCCAGTTTTTGTCTATTACAAATAAAGCTTCTGTGAACATTGACGTACACGTCTTTGCATGCACATGTTTCTTTTTCTCTTGGGTAAGTACCTATGAGTGGAAAATCTGAATCATGTGGTGGCTGTATGTTTAACTTAATAAACTGCTAATTTGTTTTCCAAAGTAGTTATTCCTCAATAAAAAATGATAGCATCTTTCCATGTGCTTATTTGACATGCATGTATCTTTTTTGGTGAACCAGCTCTTCAAATCTTTTGCCCATGTGTATATTGCATTATTTGTTTTCTAACTGAGATTTGAGAATTCCTCACATAGTCTGGCTGTAAGTCCTCTGTAGATACATGTTTGCAAAGATTTCCTCTATGTCTGGGGCTTGTATTTTCGTTCTCTTGAAGAGGAGTTTTTAATTAAGTTCCAATTTATCAAGTTCTTTAATAGATTGTGTTGTTAGTATTACATCTAAATCTTTGCCTCACTCAGAGTATCAAATATTTTCTCCTGTGTTCTCTTCTAGAAGTTTTATAGTTTTAGGTCTTCCATTTAGATCTATGGTCCATTTTTTTTTTTTTAACGTATGGAACAAAGTATGGATCCAAGTTTATATTGTTTTGCATACGCATATCTAGTTCTAGTGTGATTTCTTTGAAAAGGCTGTTTTTTTTTCCTGCTGCATTGTCAGTACAGTTGTTGAAAATCCGTTGCCTATGCATGTATCAGTTTATATCAGGTTTCTTGTTCCAATAATCTATTCGTCTATCTGGATGCTGGAACAACACTGTCTTGACTACATTAGCTTTGTAATAATTACTAAAACAGTGTTAGTCCTACAAGACTTTGTTTTTCTTATTCAGAGTTGTCTTGCCTATTCTAGGTCCTTCACATTTCCCTAAGAACTTGAGAGTCCTATTATCAATTTCTGTAACAAAGATTGCTGAGATATTAATTGGGATTATGTTAAATGTATAATCAGTTGGGGGAGAATGGACATTAATATAGTCTTCTGAAAAGAGACATTTTCTGTATTTAGGTCTTTAAGTTCTCTTAGTAATAATTTGTAGTCGTCACTGTAAAAATCTTTTATATTTTTTATCAGATTTATCTCTAGTATTTTTTTTTTAAAGATTTAACTTATTTATTTGAGAGAGTGCAAGCAAGAGAGCACAAGCAGGTGGAGCAGCAAAGGGAGAGGGATAAAGACTCCCCACTGATCAGGGAACCTGGTATGGGGCTCCATCTCAGTACCCTGAGATCATGATCTAAGCCAAAGGTAGCGGGATGCCTGGGGAGCTATGTGGTTGGGTGTCTGCCTTTGGCTCAGGGCGTGATCCTGGGGTACCAGGATCGAGTCACACTTCGGGCTTTCTGCATGGAGCCTGCTTCTCCCTCTGCTATGTCTTTGCCTCTCTCTCTATATATATCTCTCATGAAAAAATAAAATCTTAAAAAAAAAAGCCAAAGGCAGTCATTTAACTTATCTAGCCCCTCAGGCGCCCATAGTATTTCATATTTTTGATACTATTCTAAATAGTATCAAATGGTATTCTAAATGGTATTTTTTTAAAATTCAGTTGTCACTGTTCATTACTAATATATAGGAATGAATTGATATTTGTATATTGATCTTGTATTTTATAATCTTCCTAAACGGATGTATTAGTTCTAATAACTTTTCTATGAGTTTCATTGTATTTTCATTGATAATTATGTTTGCAAACAAAGACAGTTTTACTTCTCCTTTTCCAGTCTGGTCACAGTTTATTTTGTTGCCTGATTGTACTGGCTAGAACCTGTAGGACAGTGTTTAACAGAAGTGGTTAAGATTAAACATTCCTGTCTTGTTCATAAACTTAGGGGGGGCGGGAAGCAGTGAATCTTTCACCACTAAGTGTGATTTAGTTGTACATTTTTCCTAGATATTCTTTTTCAGGTTGAAGAATTTTATGTCCAGCGTGATGATAGTTTTTAGCAGGAACAGGTATTGAATTTATTGAATGGTTTTTCTGTGTCTATTGAGGGTTGTTGTTGTTATTTTTTAGCTTGTTCATATGGTGAATTACTAGCCTTGAGTTTCTTACTTGATCATGACATATTACCCTTGTAATGTATTATTGGATTTTTTTTGTTGTTACTGAAAGTTTGTTTAGATTTTTTTTTATGTCTGTGGTCATAACAGAAGGATAGTGTTATGTTTTCTTATATTTACTTTGGGTATGAAGGTAATACTGGCCTCCAATAATTAGTTGAGAGGTATTTTTTCCTTTTTAACTTTTCGGAAGAGTCTGTATAGAATTGGTGTCATTTTTCCTGTGACATGTGATAAGAATTAAGAATTGAAGCCATCTGGGCCTGGAATTTTTTTGTGGGGAGATTTTTAACTACAGTGTCAATTTTTAAGATACAGGGCTTTTCAAGTTACCTTTTTTGGAGTGAGCTTTGGTAATTAAAGTCTGTCAAAGAATTAATTTCATTTAAGTTGTCAGATTTATTGACAAGGTTGTTCATAATGTTCTCATCTTTTGAATATTCGTAGAATGTGTAGAGGTGACACCTCTGATTCTTGATGTAGTTTGTGTCCTCTTTTTTCTTGGTCAGTCTGTTCAAAGGTTTATCATGTTTAATATTCTGCTCAAAAACAACTTTTGGTTTTTCTTTTGTCTTTCTCTCCCATCTTTCTTTATACTGATTTCCACTAAGACTCTCATTATTTCCTTTCTTCTGCTTCCATAGGGCTTAATTTGCTCTTCATTTTCTAGTTTCTTAAGGTAGGAACTAAAATCTTTGATTTTGGGGACCTTGGGGATTTACCAAGGATTTTTTTATTATTGAGTTATAATTTAAATGCCATTTGTTGGAGACTATACTTGGCATGAGTTGAATCCTTTTGAATTTATTTTTTTAAGATTGTATTTATTCATGAGAGAGAGAGAGAGAGGCAGAGACATAGGCAGAGGGAGAAGCAAGCTTCCCACATGGAGCCCAATGTGAGACTCCATCCCAGGACCCTGGAGTCACAACCTAAGTCAAAGGCAGACGCCCAACCGCTGAGCCACCCAGGCCTCCCTCCCATGAGAAATTTGATGTCATGTTTCCTTTGTTTCTCTCTATGTAACATAACGTTTTTTTCTCTTGATTCTTTTAAGCTTTCTCTTTGCCCCTTGTTTTGAACAGTTGTATATCTCCTGGTAGAGTTTTCTCATGTTTCTTGTATTTCAGATTTATTGAGTTTTCTTGGATCTGTATATTTATAGTTTTCATGAAGGTTGGAAATTTTTCAGCTGTTATTTCTTTAAATATTTTTCCTGTCCTCCTCTCCCCAACCTCAGTTTTGGGACTCTAGTTATCCATGTATTAGGCAGCTTGAAGTTGATTCCACAACTCAATATCCTATTCAGTTTTTGCTTTTGTTTCTTGTGTATTTTATTTTGGATAGGTTCTGCTGCTGTGTCTTTGAGTTCATTAATCTTTTCTTTTGCAATGTTGATGTGCCATTAATCCCATTGTGTATTTTTCATCTCACACATTGTGGTTTTTATCTATAGAAGTATAAGTTCAGTTTTGTTTATATCTTTTATTTCTTTTTAAACATGCGGAACACATCTATAAAATATTTTTTTTATTAGCTGGTTCTAACTTTTGTGCCAATTCTGGGTTGGTTCCAACTGATTATTCTCTTATGGGTTCATGTTTTCTTAACCTCTTTGTTCAGTCGTCTGTAATTGAATGCCAGATGTTGTGAATTTTACTTTGTTGGGTGCTTTAGTTATGAATTCATTCTTGAACTTTGTTTTAAGAATCAATTAAGTTACTTGAAACAGCTTGATCTTTTTGGGAGGCTTGTGTTTAAGATTTGTTAGAGCACTGGAGCAGTGCTCTGTCTAGGACTAATTACTATCCACAGCTAAGGTAAGACCCAATTCTCATGAATTACGGGTTTTTCCAGTTTGTCAGGTGGGAACAGGCACTTTAAGTGGCTCACATACTGGTCCTTCGAATCCTTTTGGATATTTTTTACCATCCTTCGGTAGCTGCTTCACGTGCATGTGCTGATTGGGATTTTGCTGAGTACTCAGTGATTCTCCAGGGTTCTCTGTGCCGTGTTTTTCTTTCTGGTACTCTGTCCAGTGGACTCTCACTAACTTGGATTCCTTAGACTCTCAGCTCTGTCTCAACTACTCAGTCCACCAGGCTCTATCACAGTTACCCTGCCTGCACTGTGGCTTTACTCTCTCAAGATAGTAAATTAGGGCAATCATAGGGCTCAGCTTGTTTGTTTCCTATCTCTTAGGGATTGTTGTCCTTCACTGACTGATCTGTAAGGTCTGAAAACTGTCATTTCATGTATTTTGTCTGATTGGTTGTTTCTAGTGGGAGGGTACGTATGGTCCCTGTCATTCTATCATACTCAGAAGTAGAAGTCTAGATATCTGTATCAGTTGTTATTCTGTAGTATAGCCAACATTGTTATTTTCAGGTGTTGTTCCTGAATCTCTTTTTTTTTTCTTTTTTTTTAAATTTGTTTTTTATGGTGTTCGATTTGCCAACATATAGAATAACACCCAGTGCTCATCCCGTCAAGTGGCCCCCTCAGTGCCCATCACCCAGTCACTCCCACCCCCTGCCCACCTCCCTTTCTACCACCCCTTGTTCGTTTCCCAGAGTTAGGAGTCTCTCATGTTCTGTCTCCCTTTCTGATATTTCCCACTCATTTTTTTCTCTTTTCCCCTTTATTCCCTTTCACTATTTTTTATATTCCTCAAATGAATGAGACCATATAATGTTTGTCCTTCTCCGATTGACTTATTTCACTCAGCATAATACCCTCCAGTTCCATCCACGTCGAAACAAATGGTAGGTATTTGTCGTTTCTAATGGCTGAGTAATATTCCATCGTATACATAGACCACATCTTCTTTATCCATTCATCTTTCGATGGACACCGAGGCTCCTTCCACAGTTTGGCTATCGTGGACATTGCTGCTATAAACATCGGGGTGCAGGTGTCCCGGCGTTTCACTGCATCTGTATCTTTGGGCTAAATCCCCAGGAGTGCAATTGCTGGGTCGTAGGGCAGATCTATTTTTAACTCTTTGAGGAACCTCCACACAGTTTTCCAGAGTGGCTGCACCAGTTCACATTCCCACCACCAGTGTAAGAGGGTTCCCCTTTCTCCACATCCTCTCCAACATTTGTTGTTTCCTGCCTTGTTAATTTGCCCCATTCTCACTGGGGTGAGGTGGTATCTCATTGTGGTTTTGATTTGTATTTCCCTGATGGCAAGTGATGCGGAGCATTTTCTCACGTGCTTGTTGGCCATGTCTGTGTCTTCCTCTGTGAGATTTCTGTTCATGTCTTTTGCCCATTTCATGATTGGATTGTTTCTTTGCTGTTGAGTTTAATAAGTTCTTTATAGATCTTGGATACTAGCCCTTTATCTGATATGTCATTTGCAAATATCTTCTCCCATTTTGTAGGTTGTCTTTTAGTTTTGTTGACTGTTTCTTTTGCTGTGCAAAAGCTTCTTATCTTGATGAAGTCCCAATAGTTCATTTTTGCTTTTGTTTCTCTTGCCTTCATGGATGTATCTTGCAAGAAGTTGCTGTGGCCAAGTTCAAAAAGGGTGTTGCCTGTGTTCTCCTCTAGGGTTTGGATGGAATCTTGTCTCACATTAAGATCTTTCATCCATTTTGAGTTTATCTTTGTGTATGCTGCAAGAGAGTGGTCTAATTTCATTCTTCTGCATGTGGCTGTCCAGTTTTCCCAGCACCGTTTATTGCAGTGTGGCAGGATACAAAATCAATGCCCAGAAGTCCATGGCATTTCTATACACTAACAATGAGACTGAAGAAAGAGAAATTAAGGAGTCAATCCCATTGCACCCAAAAGCATAAGATACCTAGAAATAAACCTAACCAAAGAGGTAAAGGATCTATACCCTAAAAACTACAGAACACTTCTGAAAGAAATTGAGGAAGACACAAAGAGATGGAAAAATATTCCGTGCTCATGGAGTGGAAGAATTAATATTGTGAAAATGTCAATGTTACCCAGGGCAATTTGCACATTTAATGCAATCCCTATCAAAATACCATGGACTTTCTTCAGAGAGTTGGAACAAATTATCTCAAGATTTGTGTGGAATCAGAAAAGACCCCGAACAGCCAGGGGAATATTAAAAAAGAAAACCATAGCTGGGGGCATCACAATGCCAGATTTCAGGTTGTACTACAAAGCTGTGGTCCTCAAGACAGTGTGGTACTGGCACAAAAACAGACACATAGATCCATGGAACAGAGTAGAGAATCCAGAAGTGGACCCTCAACTTTATGGTCAACTAATACTCGACAAAGGAAAGACTATCCACTGGAAAAAAGACAGTCTCTTCAATAAATGGTGCTGTTCCTGAATCTCTTGATACAAGAAACATTTTTATGTAATTATTATCAGATAGGATGGTGTATTAGTTTCCTATTGCCTGCTCTAATAAATAACCACAAGCTTAGTGGCTAGAAACAATGCTAATTTATCTTACAGTTGTAGATATCAGAAGTCTAAAGTGGATCATGTGGGCTAAAATCATGGTGTTGGTAGAGCTGTGTCCTTTTTGGAAGCACTAGGGGAGAATCTGTTTGGCTTTTTAAACTTCCAGAGTTCACCCACATTCCTTTGGCTTATAGCCCCTTCCTGTGTGTTCAAAGCCAGCAACATCTGGCCAAGCCTTTTTTTTTTTTTTTTGTATTTTAATTTTATCTTAATTCCAGTGTAGCTAACATGTAGTGTTAATGTTAGATTCAGGTGGTCAAGTCTTTCTTATGCTGCCATCTCTCTGATCCTCTCTTTTCTGCTTCCTTATTCCACTTTTAAGGATATTGGGCCTACCCAGATAATCCAGAGTAATCTTGTTATTGTCAGTTGATTGCAGCTTTAAGTAATTCCCTTTTGCCTTGTGGACCTATTCATATTCATAGGGACCTGAAATTAGGATGTGAACATCTATGGGGTGGGAGAACATTATTTTGCCTGTCATTGATAGATGGCTTTCAGCATCCTTCTCCTTGTCTCAGACATTTTTCTTTTTTGTTACAGTGAAGAAAAATGGTATATTAAGAATTTTGTTTTTAACCTACACACATTAAAAAATATTATTAGAAACAATGAAACTGTAAATCTGCGCTTTTAAAAAAGTGTTGTGTATAACTTGTCTATCATACATACTAATATATAGAGGTAGTTTATTTTAGTTTTGGATATAATTCAGATCTTAATTTTTATGGATTACTTCACAAGTTGTGATTTGAGAATTTTTCGAGCATTCTATCTGGCAGTCTATAGAAACTTCCCAGGTTTGTGAAGTTGATGTGTTGCCATAAATGTAACTTTTAGACCAATGTTAACCTACCTTGTATTTCAATATTTTCTTCTCTTAACATACCCCACCTTCCTCCCATCGTGTTAACTTCTTGTGCTCTGTTGTGTATCATGTGGTGCAGCTGGGAAGTCCTGGTGTGTGTTCTTTTCCTGTTAGGTCTTTAGCAGTGTCATCTCCTGCATGTCAACAGTTTCAGTGCTCTCTGACAAATGTCAGTGTTGCAGAACCATGATTTTTCCTTGACCTTTACCCAAGGTTCTGTGGGAAGGGTTACGTGTACTTGATATTGACAAGAGTAATTTATGTAGAGCAGCTCCCAGTGATTATGTTTCACTTTTCCTTCCACAGCTGTCTTTGTGTTGTGGCTCCCCTATTCCTCATATGTCTAAATAATATTTGATGAATATTTGATAAAGTAGTTGTTTAATATGATATTTCTTTTACTATTTAATCTAGAAATCAAGGCTCGAAACAAAAGTGCAGAACAGTAAAGCAGATTTTAATCATACTTTATTACTCCTCTCCTACATTAAAAACAAACTAGGCTTTTATATGACCAAGCACAGTTGAAGGTCAGTAGGGCTAGTTTTTAGAGCACACAGTGAAGCCAGTGACATAAATGAAGGCCATTTATGAAACCTTCTACTGCTTCTTTCTTATGTCCTGCTTCGCTGCCTTTGGCACACCCCTGGGTGGAAATGAGTTAGATGTACCCAGAATGGCAGACCAATAAGAAGTTGGCCAAAGAACTCAGCACTTTGTCCTTGTTGCAGGATCAGAATCAGGGTTGTCATCCTCCTATGGCCACAGTTCTGGGGCCTGGACCCAGACTGGCTGAACACCACTTCTTCCATTTGGCTGGTTTGTGACTGGGGTCTGGTGCCTGGTAAATAGATAAGGTCAAGGCTTTGCAGATGGCTGACTTTCCTTTACATACTGGTTTATCATTTGCTAGCTGTGTGGTCTGTAGAATACATTATTTAAGTGTGGACTTCTGTCAGCTGTAAAATGGGCATACACATGCTTAATAGGCACTTTACATGGGTACTCAAATTGTTCTTGATATCTTTAGAGAATACTTCCTACCTTGAAAAAAAAAGTCTTTTTCTGTGCTATTTTCTCTTGCCTGTGGTTCTGTTCACATCTTCCTGCCTCTTTCATCTAGGGGGAAAAAAAACTGCTGGAGGTTTTGTCTCTTGCATCAGCCTTTAACACCCTGCTGCCCCCTACTAAAGCAGTTCCTTGGGGGCATGGTAAGTCTAATTAAGGACATACCCACAGAGGTAGCCATTTCTTTAAGGTAGTTGTCTTTTATTTTAATCATATAGGCAAAGTTTGCATTCCATTCCATGCTGATTTTAATAGAAAAACAATTTTTCCTAAGTGAATACTCCTGGAAGATGTCTCATGTTTCCTACTTCTAGTTCATAGCAGCGTATTCCTGGAAACATTTCTTTACTGGCTACAGCAGCACTATTAAAGCAATTCTCAACAATGAGAATGGAATGGAATGTTGCCAGGGTCTTGGTTTGTAGAGGTGGACTACTAATCTAGTGTCCTTGCATAGCTCAGCATCAGACAAGTTGTTTTGAATGGCACGGAGTTAAATTTAGAGAAGGAGATGATTTTGTATTATTTGAGGCAAACCAGGTAGTCCAGTGTTGTACTTTTGATGAAAGCCCATGATGGGTACCAGGCTACTTGTGGGAGAAGGTGTTTGGCTTTGGGTTTCAGCTTAGTTCTGTTCCTCAAGATTCTTAGTGTCAGTTTTTTTGTTTTTTAAATTGGAGTAGATTGTATACAGTGATATGGATAATCTTCACCGGATGAGCGTATAGATAGATTTCTGAATCATTGCAGAATGAGTGCTCCAAGACCTTGGGATAACAGCCTAGGTAGAGGAGCATCAGCACAGAAAGATACATTTGAAGATCACAGAGCAAGCCTGAAAGTGCATTAACTAGATTCCGAAAAGGAAAAGTTTTGAAACGTAAGCTAGGCATTAGGTGTCTATAGACATAGGGGAGAAAAGAGGGTAACACTAGCAGAGAGAGGTTTAGAAAGAGATGTTGGGGAATAGGCTGAAAGACCTAAGCAAGGGAGATTGGCCTGGGGCCTGGAAGAAATTGGTGATAAAACAGTGGTCTGTCTAAGCCTCCATGCCACCACCCATCCTCAGCACATCTTTAGGGGCCTTAGCATATGCACAATGTACAGGGTGATTTCTCTTCAGAGCCTTTATACAGTTGAAGATAAAAGTCTTTGCTCAGTAATTATATCAGCAAATTGTGCTTTAGTGAGTTAAGTGAGCTATTTAGCATAACTTGTCATATCCTTCTTGTTCTGATGGGAAGGCTGTGCCTTAGAAAACTGGCTTGGGTGGTAAGTTGGGTAAAGGGTCCCCATTATGATGAGAAGCTTGCTATGGTCAGGTCTCTGTCTTCACCACACAGACAAGTAGAAGCTGTTGAAAGTCACTCTTTGTGCAGTCTTTCCTGCAGGTGTAAGCCAACACTGCTTGGCATACTTTCAGAATTTATGTTTTCATCTGACTGCCTTCCTTCTGAGGATGGAACTGGTTCTTAGAGCCCTCCTTATAGATAAAGAGGAACCCACTGTTACTTGCATTGTGCATGGTGCACAGCAGGTGCTCAGAAAATCTTGACTCAGTTGAAAATTGAATTATACTCTGTGGGCTAGTTCCTGACCTTGTTTGTCTCAGAACTTCATGTTGGTTTTTCAAAATGTTAATGCTTAAAAAAAAAAAAAAAAAAAAAAAAGTTAATGCTTAAAACATAACATTGATTCTTTTCTTTTCTCTTTACTTTTTCTTTTTTTTTCTTTCCTTTCCTTTCCTTTTTTTCTTTTCTTTTTTCTTTCCTCCTTTCCTTTCTTTTCTTTCTTTCTTTTTCTTTCTTCTCTTTTCTTTTTTCTTTTCTCTTTTCTTTTCTCTTTTCTTTTCTCTTTTCTTTTCTCTTTTCTTCTCTCTTCTCTTCTCTTCTCTTCTCTTCTCTTCTCTTCTCTTCTCTTCTCTTCTCTTTTCTTTTTTCTTTCTTTCACATAGACCTTCTGAGCCCTAATCTGGTAGTCACATCTCAGTTCTTATGTGGTCATCAGACTAGGCTGAACTGGCAAATTCATTCATTCATTTTCATTTAGTGGGTGCTCTATCCTAGCCTACGTCTAGAAAGATAAAGACACAGTTCTGGACCTAGCCCCTAGCACAGTGGAGTGAGCAGGCCTGCAGACATTGAGTTTCAAGTTCCAAGTGGTTGCCCAAGATAGGCCAGTTGCTATGGACAGAAATAAGTGGACTAGGGTTGTTTTGGGAGGCAGAAGGCCTTAGTTGGGAACCATCAGAAAAAAACATTTCAGTGTGATCCAGTTTGCACGTTTCTTATCAGGACCATTTCTTCCTTACAAATGTTTGGATTTGAATAAAGCTTTTGGGGCCCATAAGTAAGCAAACACACTGTGAACTGACCTTGCTTAGAATAGGTAACTCATTTTTGGGTCTTGGGCTTGACACTGAGTGAGTAAGTAGCTTTGTTATAATGTGTCTATGTCTCAAAGAGGGAATTTGGGGTTTCCTTTTTCCTCTTCCCTTCCCCCCACCTTAAAAAAGTTGTTTAAGACTTCTCAGCAGGATGTGTTACGTGGGAAGACAGCATGGTTTGATAAAAAGAAAAGCATTGAAACTCTAGTACTTAGTAGCTCTGTGACCTTGGGCAAGTTACTGAGTCTTTTTCTTCTTAGATTGAATTAAAAATATTTTATGCAGTGTTGAGGAGTTTAAACTTTTGGTTTGAGGATGCTTAATAAATCTACCATCACTATCTTTCCTTCAATATCAATCCTCTTGAAAAATTCCCCATTGTAAGTTTCAGGTTAGTAAGTATATAGTTTTTAATTATAATTTGTTAATTATTTATTAAAATTCCTTATGTCCATGTGATCTTCATATTTTGATTTTTTACTCCCTTCTCCTTTCTGCCAGTTGGTCTATACACAGGGAATTTAAATGGAGCCCTGTCAAACCTTTCATCCAGTAGTCACACGTGAGTAAGTTTACACACTATACTAAGTTACACTTCATGTTCTCTATTACTTTGCCTTTCTCATGCAACCAATATTTACTGAGCACACTGCTGGGCTCTGGGAATAAGTTTATGAGTAAGACTTAGTCATGAGCTTCCAAGAATTTCTTGTTAGAGAGGCAGGCATAAATAATTACAATGTGGAGTTAAAGATATGTATCAAGGTTGTGTGCCCACAGGAAGGACTTAAGTTGATTGTATAAATAAAGATATGTTGGTCATTTTATATAATGGAGAGAACAATTCTAGTAAGGATGTTAGGTCTGGATGCATATAACCCAGTTTTACAGTGAGTCAAAACACTGCTTCTTCATAGGTCCATTCGACTCACCCTGGCCACCCATCTAACACGTGTGCCTTTTTTTTTTGTTTCGTGTAGTAAATGGGTGTGGCTGAATTTAGACCTTTGAACACTCCTGGAAAAAAGTCTGATCAGAGCAAGCTCATGTCTTTCTGATAAACGATCAGCCTCGCATGGAGCTTGGCTTCCTATCTCCCTGTAGAGACTAGATGTATAGGTCATTTGGAATACCACTTTGATTGTGATCAGGAGGTTATCTACCCCACATGCCTCAGCCTCCTGATGTGTTTTGATGGGGATAGTAGGAGTAATACCTTCTAGGCTTGGTGTGAGAACTGAATGAGATCATCTGTAGGGCTTGGTATGTAGTAAGTGCTAAATTAGTGCTAGCTCTTGTTGTCCTTACAAAATTCATATGGTGTTTCAATCTGGACTGCTTGTGTAATACCAGACTAGCCAGATTGTAGTTATTTTCAATTGGACTAGGCTGACTCCTTAGTCTGAAGGTATTCCATATATTCAGTTCAGCAAACATGTATTGCAGGCCAAGTATGTGTGAGACACTGGGTTGGTCATTGAGGCCTCAGAGACCAGTAAGAGGTGATTCTTGTCCTCAAGTAGTGTATATTTTTTATTTGTATTGCACTCTGCTTTCCCAGAGTACTTTTAAGATCAGAACATGGGATCCCTGGGTGGCGCAGCGGTTTAGAGCCTGCCTTTGGCCCAGGGCGTGATCCTGGAGACCCGGGATCGAATCCCACGTCAGGCTCCCGGTGCATGGAGCCCGCTTCTCCCTCTGCCTGTGTCTCTGCCTCTCTCTCTCTCTCTGTGCGTGTGTGTGTAACTATCATAAAAAATTAAAAAAAAAAAAAAACTTAAGATCAGAACATTTAAATAGATTTGAATATTGGAAGAGATAAGAGAATTTAAAAAGAGTTCTTTATAAGTAAAATATCAAGTAGCTTAAGTAAATTGCCCTTCCTAGACCTTATTAACCACCCCGAAAGACTGCAGCTAAGTGGAATGCCAGACACTGTGCAGGTTTAACCTCTGCTGAATTATGATGTAGTGAGCAACCACTCTACTTACTGTGCTAGGTTTACATGTTTGGTGTATGCATTGCATCAGCCTTAGTAATCAGAGAGTTTAACAAATTAGATATCCATAATGGAAACTTGTTTTATGAGAGGGAAAAAAATATAGCTAGTCCTGTCAAGTTAATGATGGCAATTTAACTATAAAAATTTGCTAGTGTTAGGACTCCTGGCTGGCTCAGTATCTTGATTTCAGTTCAAGTCCTAATCCCAGGGTCCTGGGATGGAGCCTTACATTGGGCTCTGCACTCAGTGGGGAGTCTGGTTATCCCTCTTCCTGTCCCTCCCCCTGTTTGCAGGGCACACACACTTGCTCACTCATGTGTGCATCCCCCCTCCCCCTGGAAATAAATAAAATCTTTTAAAAATTTGCTAGTCTCACATGTAAACTTTTTCTTTAATTTCTACTTTGCTTCTGATTAATTTTTTTCTTTAGGTTCTGCTTACTTTTTTTTATTGGATTATCCTTATATTACCGTTCTTTTTCTACTTATTTACATTTTTAGATCTAGTTGAAAGAGCCACACCAGGAAACTTGGCCAGTGTCATCACCATCTATTTCTACCTTTATGTGAATTTCAAAATTATATTTAGATGATTTCTCTATGGCAGACTATAAAGAAAGGCAGAAACTAGCTTTCAAAGTTAGCCTGTCAAGGGGTAGGCTAGCTTACAAATCAAAATTCACTGGAGAATTTCTTCATATTTCTGGAAGCAGTAATTTTCATTACACCAGGGAATTTTTAAATAATCTGTGCTGTTTGGAGATCAGATGAGTTGGTGCCCAGTCATAGGATTTGTCACACCACCACATTTATTATTCCTAGTTTCCATTTGTGCATAGCCGAGTAGCCCCATAAATAATCTTGATAGTAGGTGGTTAGTAAGTGATGGCTATTATATACCAGGTATGCTACAGTACTGCCTGTTTTAACAGGAAATATATACGTGAGGGAACTGGAGTTTAAAGATTATGAGTCAGTGTTTTCCCAAATCTTCCTGAGAATAGTTAATAGTTGTAATCGTAATCATTTGATAATGTCTCCTTATTTTAGAGATTAATATCTTTCAAGATTTGTTAGGATTAAGTAAGAATAGTGCATGCAGATTGTCTAATTCAGTGCTCTGTAGGTAGAAGGCATTCAGTAGATGTTTTATTTTGATGAGATTTTTTTTGTCTGGCAGTGAAGGTGTAGTATAAGGATAAAACAGTCTGATTGCAGTAGGATTGACTTAGCCAAGGACATTATATCTTAACTATGTATTTAACAAGCTCCATTCTTAACTATATGTAATTTTTTGCTTTCCTCGGTGAGAATTACTTGACTGTGTTAAGGAAATTATGGAAAATACTGACTTCTTCCCTAACTGTATCCTTGCAAACTGTAGTTGTTTGCAGTAGGACTGAATTTAAAGGAGAGGTGTGTAACTTGCATACCAATTTCAGTAATAGAAAGTGACATGAGCATAATTGTGAAGAAATAAAGGTGAAAGGTCAGCCTTGAGTCAACCCAATAGACTGCCATAAGAGTTGTCCCAGTATCCTAAATTTCAGAGCAGTATTTTGGAACTTTATTTATTTGTTTATTTATTTTATTTTTTAAAGATTTTATTTATTCATGAGAGGCAGAGACGCAGGCAGAGGGAGAAGCAGGCTCCATGCAGGGAGCCCGACATGGGACTTGATCCTGAGTCTCCAGGATCATGCCCTGGGCCTAAGGAGGCGTTAAACCGCTGAGCCACCAGTGCTGCCCCAGTATTTTGGAACTTCTGGATGGTAGTTTCCTTTATTTTCTTTTGTCTGAGGATATAGGATTCTGATTAAAAATGAAAAAGAGACTTTTGCTTGAGCTGTGTTACAGTAATGGGTGTGAAGGGATTGCTACTGTCCTATTGGCAGAACATGCAGGAATGTGAAAGCTTGGTTTGCTAGTTTTCCAGGAGGTAGGTTGGAGTGTTATAAAACATTACTATACCTGTGCCACTTTTATGTACGGGTCAGAAAACCAAGTTGAGGAAAATGTTTATATTTGAAGTTATAACATTCTTTCAAGTACTAGTTCATTCCATATACATATATTTTGAACTCTTAATAGAAATTTACCACAACAAATTTGAATGAATGTGAAACCTTTTTATATACATGATGTAGTAATAAACATTATTTGGTATTTAAAGTGGAAAATCAAATTGTTCTAGCAATCTTGAAGACATATTTTTAAGCTGCCTACTTCCTATGACCTTAAAAAAAATTAAGCAACATAACTGTTTTCTTCTCCCCATACTACATAGGAAATAATAAAAGATGAAAACTAGGTGACAGTTGTATGCCTTCGGGGTATTTAGAGCATATATGGCTGTAGAGTAATATGTACCTAAAACAGCCCTGTAAGATAAGTGAACTTTATTGACTTGTGCCAACCTTCTTTTTTTCATGGCTTAGCTAGCTTTATTGAAATAATTTGCATACAATAAATTCACCACCTTTAAGTGTACACTTTGATTAGTTTCACAAACATACCCAGTTCTGAAATCACCACCATTGTATTACCATTGTAATACAGGACTCTTTCACCATCTCAAAATGTTCCCTTGTGCCTCTTTGCATTCAATGCCTTCCTCTCTTTACTGGCCCCAGGCAACCCCTGATCTGCTTTCTGTCATCATAGTTTTGCTTTTTATAGAATTTAAAATAAATATAATCATACTGGAACCATACTGCAGTCGTTTGCTTGACTTATTTCCCTTAATGATTTTGAGATTCGTTTATGTTGTATGTATAGTAGGTTATTCCTTCTTATTGCTGAGTACTGATCTCTTATATGGATATACTACAACTTACTTATTCACCTGTTAACGGAAATCTTGGTTGTTTCACATTTTGGTCTATTATGACAAAAGGTTTTATGAACATACAAGTAAAAGTCTTTTTTTTTAAAGATTTTATTTATTGAGGGAGAGAGAATGAGCAAGGGGAGGGGTAGAGGGAGAAGCAGACTCTCCACTAAGAAGGGCTTGATCCCAGGATCCTGAGATCATGATCTGAGCACAAGGCAGATGCTTAAGTGAGCCACCCAGGCACCCGAAAAGGTTTTTTTTTTTTTTTTAGCAGATATTTTTGTTTCTTTAACTTAATACCTTAGTGGGATTGTTGAATGTTTGGTAAGATTATGTTTACCTTTGTTAGAAATGGCCAGTTGGTCACCACCAGCAGTGCATGAGTTTTCCAGCTATTCTTGCTGTATGTCTTTGCCCCCTTGGTGTTGTCAGTCATTTTAGTAAATGTGTAGTGGTATTTCATAATGGTTTTAATTAGCTTTTGCCTCAGAGCTAATGATATGAGTATCTTTTCATGTTCTAGGCTATTTATAGATCTTCTTTATAATGTTTCTAGTTAATCTTTTGATTCATTTAATTTTATTAGCTTTTATAAATTCTTTACTATTCTGTATGTGATTCTTTTGTCAGATACATAGCTAATATTTTATTATTTATGTCTTATTATCTATATATAGTTTTTTTCCTGAGTGTATTATTTGCCTTTTCATTTTTAGTTTTTTGAGAGCAAATATTTTAAGTTAAGTGAAGTCTGATTTTTCAACTTCTTCACATACGGTTCTTTACTTTCTGAGACCTATAACAGTTTTTTCCACAGTTTCACCACAAAGTCACAAAGATTTACTTCTATTTGTTTCTCTAGAATATTATAGTTTTAGGTGTTACTTTTAGGTCTATAATCCATTCTAAGCTAATTTTTAAAATATCTGTTATGAGGAGAGAATAAATATTCATTATTTACATACAGGTATTCAGCCAGTCCAGCACCATTATGAAGAACTTCCTTTCTCCTACTTAATTTTGGAAAATTAATTTATTTTTCTGAACTAATCTTTCTCACAATCAGTTAACCATCTATGTATTTGTCCATTTTGGGTATCTTAATTCTGTTTCATTGAAATAGTAATTTTTGTCAGTACCACACGGTCTTGATTATTGAGAATTTTTAATAAGTCTTTAAAAGAGGTAGTGAAAGTTCTCCAAATTTATTTTAAAAAAATTATGTTAGCTGTTTTCGCTTATTTGCATTTCTATATATATTTTAGACTTGTCAATTTCCTAAAAAAAGAAAAAAGGCTGTTGGGACTTAGAATCTTGGTGTCCGTTCAGAGAGAACTGACATCATAACAGTCTCTTTATTTAGGTCTTTACTTTTGTTAAAAGGTATTTTATAGTTTTTAGTGTATAAGTATTGTACGTATTTTGTTAAATTTGTTCCTTTAGGTTTTTGAATGCTATTGTGAATAGAATTGTATTTTTATTTTTCATTTGTTGTTAGTATATAGAGACATATTCATTTGTGTATGTTGACTTTGTATCCTGCAGCCTTAATTAATTTACTTATTGATTCTAATGATGTCTGTCTTAGGGTAGATTCATATGTGGATTCATCTACTTTGGGTAGATTCATACATGATCATGTCTGTGAAGAAGAATTTTACAGCTTCCATTCCAATCTGTATGCCTTCCCCCCCCCCCCCTTTTTTTTTAAAGTAGATTCCATGCTAGAAGTGGCTTGAACTCATGACCCTGGGATCAAGAGTCAGATGTTTAGCCAACTGAACCACCACCCAGGCACCCCAAATCTGTATGCCTTTTGCTGCTTTTTCTTGCCTCAATGCAGTGGCTAAAATTTCCAGAACAACATTCAATAAAAGTGGCAAGAATGGACATCCTTGTTCTCAGTTTTAGGGGGAAGGTATCCAGTCTTTCACCATGTGTATGATAATAGGTTTTTCCTAGTTGCTCATAATTAGATTGAAGATGTTCCTTTCTATTCTTAGTTCATTGATAGTTTCCATTACAATTTGGTGAATTTGTCAAATGACTTTTCCATATCTGTTGAGATGGTTATAAATAGGTCTTTTTTAAAGTAATGTTAAAATGTAATAACATTTTTAAAAAATGTTAAACCAACATTGCATTCTTGGTATTATCATTATTTGATCATTATGTTACTAAGTTTTTATGTATTGCTGGATCAGTGTTGTAAAACATTGTTAAGCATTTTTGTATTAGTGTTGATGGGGGACTGGTTTTAGGTTTTTGAAATTTTGTCTATTTGTGGTGGCAGTATAATGATGGACTTGTAAAATTAATTATGAGGTATTTCCCCTCTAATGTTGAAATATTTATATAGAATTGGTCTTTTTTTTTTTTTTTAAAGCTGTTTCAGGAAACCATCTAGAGCTCAGAGAGGAAAACTACAAGGTGATCCTGAAACCTATTTTTTGTGCCAGGAAGTAAAATGTGCTCAAGGACTAATGAGAACACATCATAAAGATATGAGCTGGCTTGAAGGGACTCTACTTGACCAAATTTGGGACATTTTGAGCATCAAAAAGAATAATAACAGTAATCAATTCTATTGGAAGAAAAATCCATGAGCCCATAGTGATGCTCAAAAATGAAAAGGGTGGAGGGAAATGAAAATGGCATTACCAAAGAATGTTATGTAGCAAATGTACCATGAATGATTGAAATTAAAATCACCATTTTACAGCCACCAGAGTAATAATTGATTCAGGCAAGAATCATCAGTGGATGCTAAAATCATTGGTGAAAGGCTATCGGTTCGATGCCTGCTAGCTCAGTGTGGTCCCTGTGGACTACTTGTTTTTTACAAAAGGAAAACAACCTCTTTCTGATGGAAAGATCTGGTGGATACTTGGATCAACCAAGTGATCCAGTTTAGCAACACCAGTAATGTCAGACAAAGCCAGTGTATCTCCCTGATGATGAGATGC
The DNA here is from genome assembly GCF_053574225.1 of Canis aureus. Classification (NCBI taxonomy): domain Eukaryota; kingdom Metazoa; phylum Chordata; class Mammalia; order Carnivora; family Canidae; genus Canis; species Canis aureus. The sequence goes on from NC_135621.1 coordinate 47,461,819, forward strand.
AGTGTTATCTAAATAATGTTTAATCTGAATCCCATCATGACACAGTAGTAAAGTAAATCAAGATTGTGGGATACTCTGTAAAACATTAAGTGTGGATTCTTCAAAAATATGTCATCAAAGACAAAATATTTGAGACTGTTCTGATTGAAAAGAGACTAAAGAAGCATTATAGCCATCTGTAATGCATGATCCTTGATTGGATTCTGAACTGCAAAAATATCAGACACTTTGGTAGACAACTGAGGTAAACTTAAATATGTACTACATATTTTTAAAAATATTACTGGATTAACATGAAACTGGTTGTCTTAAAAAAAAAAAAAAAAGAAACTGGTTGTCTTGCTCTCCTACTCTGAAACCTGTTTCAAGACTTAGTAGTGGCTTCTAATTGGCCAAATCCTGGTGGCTTATTTTAGTCTTTGCTTCCCCTTCCCTCCATCCTCTTTATATAATACCTTTAGACATTGTTGAACCTTCCTCTTTTGGCCTGCATGATACATGCTCTGCCTTCTGTTGCTCTTTCTCAGACACCTCTACTGTCAGTAACTCCATTGCTGCCTGAGAGAAGTCCTGCCCTGTACTGAATTATATAGAATCGTCTATACTTATCCTATATATGAACTGTATATAGATTACGGTTCTCTACGATTTCTTCCTTGGTGACTTTTTAAAGCTTAGGAGCTTCAGTTTTCATCTGTTTCTGGAGTGTCTCCAGTTCTGACCTCTCTCCCCAAGTTCAAATACTGCCCTGGGACTGCCTGCATCAGCATTTTCACTTGCATTATTCCATTGTTCTCTCAAATCCTGGATGTCTGAGGTTGAATTAAGCCTTTTCCTTCATACTCCTCTTCAAATCTGGTCATCCACCTAGCTTCAGCTGAAAAGGCCTTTAAATCCCTAATCTCCAAAGCTTGTGTGTCACTATAAAATGCAAAGTCCCAGGCTCAGTCCCAGAGAATAGGATTCAGTGGGTTTAGATGTAGACCCAGAACCTCCATTTTATTGAGTACCAAGGGGATTTGATGCAGGGATCTAAGGACACACCCAGTGAGAACTGCTGTATTAATGATCAATTTAAGGGTTAGTTACTGTACTAGTTTACCATGGGATTCCTCTGCCTTCAAGAAGCCAATGTTGAGAGACCTCCTCCCCCTCTTTAGTGTGGAATATTGTTGAGAGGAAGCCTGAGCCTGAATTTTTGAAAAACTGGCCTGAGCTCCCATCCTGACCTTGCTGTTTACATGTAGTATGGCTTTGAGCAAGTTACTAGAAAAATGGGAAAAACCAGGACTTAGCTAAACAAACAAACAAACAAATAAATAATAATCAAAGTACCTACTGTGTCATTAGCTAATTGTATCTTGGAAGCCTAATTATGAAATTTTATTCCTTACTTATTTGTCAGCATACTTGGGAGTTGTGCCAAAAGGTAGGAAACTTTCCAGTACATTTTCAAAACAGGAAACCTATGTCCTTTTGGAATAGAAATTTTAGCACTTAAACACATTTCTTTCCCCTAATGTCTGAAGAGGTTACTTGTTTCTCTTTTTAAGTTTAGGTTTGAAATTGACCTACCCCAGGATGAGATCCTAAAGTAACCTTGCCCCTCCCTATTCTGTGAGTTAGCTTGTACCTTCTGTTTATAGCCAATGGTTAGTGCCAAAAATGGTATCCCTAGAGCTTTGAAGCAAACCAGGACAGACTAGAGGTAAATTAAGATTTGTGCCTTGTTGCTAGAGGGGAAAAATATGCATAATGACTTTTTTGTACTCTTATAATCAGATGATAACATGAAAATATATAAATCTAAAAAAATTAGAATTCATAATACTGCTAAAATTTATATTTAAGTAAAACATTAAGTACTTAGGGATAGTAGGATTTTTGTTTATTTTTGGTTGATTTGGAACCTTCCAAACTGGTGTCTTCAACTTTTTTTTCTCTCTTTGTAAAAAGTTGCACATTTAATGTGTTTGGACCTCTAATTTCATTTTTACGTTAGTGTGTTAAATAATTTTTTTTTTTTTGTTAAATAATTTTTTAAACTTAAAATTTATTTTAGAGGTGGGGAATAAGCTATTAAAGAGGCTATTGAAGACTGACAGTAAATAAAAATATTAAATCATGCATTTATAAAAATCATGTTTAATAGTAAAAAGAAATCTAGTTTCCACTGCTTACTGAAAAAGGAAATATTCTTTAACTCTTTATTTCTAATTATAACACATTCTCGTTTTGATAATTTTTTTTTACCCCCAATTACTTCTGTACCCAAGGAAATTTTCCTATTATTAAGTCTTTTATTCTTTTACTATTTATGGAACATGACCTGTCATTTATGAGTTCCTTGAAAAAAACTTGAATTTGATCTGCACCTGAAGCTGATATAGGAGCAACTCCTTGAGTTAAACAAGGACTGCAATTAAAAAAAAAAAAAACAAAAAAAAAAAAACTGTTATCTGTATAAACAAATTATCTGTAACTATTTTATAACGTTCATATTTCTGCTTAGCACAAACAAAATAACTTGTTTCTAAGATACTATTTATTTCTTCTAGGTGTCCTACTTGTAGCACCATTTGTCGAAAAGGCTGTCTTTCTTGTGAATTACTTCTGCACCTTTGTCAGAATCAGTTAGGGATATTTGTGTGAGTCTGTTTCTGGGTTCTGTGTGGTTTCCCTTTGATCTATGTGTATCCCTCCAGTTCCACTCTGTCTTGAGTGCTTTTAATATTGGATAGAGTAATTCCTTCTCCTTTATTTTTTTTTTCCTTCCACTTTATTCTTATATCCCAAGATTATTTTAGCTACTTTAAGGAATATACATTTCTATGTATATTTTATTTTATATTTTAAAGATTTTATTTATTCATGAGAGACACAGAGAGAGAGAGAGAGAGAGAGAGAGAGAGAGAGTGAGTCAGAGACACAGGCAGAGGGAGAAGCAGGCTCCGTGCAGGGAACCTAATGTGGGACTCGATCCCAGGAGTTCAGGATCACGCCCTGGGCCAGAGGCAGGCAGTAAACCGCTAAGCTGCCCCGGGATCCCCTCTGTGTATATTTTAGAGTAAGATAGTGTATGTCTATAAAAAAAAACTTTGCTGAAATACTGGTAGAAATTACATTAATTCTGTATACTAATTTGGGTGAATGCACATTTATATTATGTTACAGTGTGTATGTTCATATACTTAGGTCTTTTAAAAGAAATCAGCACTGTGTGATTTTTAGCATACAGATCCTATACATATTTTGTTAAGTATATACCTAAATATTTTATTTTTTGTATTGATTTTAAATGGTCTTTTGGTTTTAACTTTAGTTTCCACATGTTCATTGTTAGTATATAGAAATGTTATTGGTTTTGGAGTGTTATATCTTGCTACCTTACTGAATTCACTTATTCTAGAAGTTTTAGTGTTTTTTTCTTTTTTTATAGATTCCTTTGGGTTTTCTACATAAACTATCATGCCATCTGCAAGTAGGGAGAGTTTTTTTTTTTCTTTTTTCCTGTTCTGTGCATTTTTATTTATTTTTCTTTACTGCAATGGCTAGAATTTCTAATACTATGGTGAATAAGAGTTGTGAAAGCAATATCCTCACCTTTTCCCCAGTTTTAGGGGGATATCATTCTTCACTATTAATGACATTGTTAGCAGATTGCTCTTTCATAGAGGGAAGGAAGTTCCATTTTGTTCTTCGTTGAGAATGTGTGTCTTGAATGGGTGTTGGATTTTATCAAAAGCTTTGTCTGCATCATTTGTTTTGATCACACAGTCTTCTTAGTTAACTGTCTATAGTGGATTTTATTGATTAATTTAAAAATATTTGAATCAGTCTTGCATGCTGAATAAATCCTACTAATCAGTCATGGTGTATAGTTCCTTTTACACATTACTAGATTCAGTTTGCTAGTTTTTTGTTGAGGGTTTTGTATCTAAGTTAATGAGGCATATTGGCCTGTAGTTCTAAAAAAAATTTTTTTTGTTGTGTTTTTGTCTGGCTTTGGTATCAGGGTAATACTACCTTCATAGAGTTGGTGAGTATTCCCATCTTCTATTTTCTGGAATAGATTATGTAAAATTGTTGCTATTTCTCCTTTAAATGTTTGATAAAGACTTTCAGTAAAATCATTTGTGCCTAAGGAATTCTTTTTGGGGGAATCTTCCTATTGACAAATTCAGTGTTTTAAATGACTATAAACATATGCCGGCCATCTGTTTCTTCTTGGTTGAGCTTTGGTATTTTGTGTTTTTCAGGAATTGGTAAGTTTTTTTAAGTTGTTAAATTTATGAGGGTGAAATTGTTCTTTGTATTCTCTTATTAATCTTTTAATGGCTATAGCAATTATAGTGCTGTTTCCTGTTTTCAGTCCTGGTATTGATGATATCTGCCTTCTCTTTTTAGTGTGTTTTAGTCTTGGAAGCTTGTCCATTTTGTCGATTTTTTTTTTTTCCCAAAGAACCAACTTTTGGTGTTATTTTTCTATAGTTTTCCTGTTTTCAGTTTCATTGATTTTTGCTCTTATTTGTTTTATTTCCTTCCTTCTACTTGCTTTGGGTTTATTTTGCTCTTTCTTAAAAGAACCCCCCCCTTTTTTTTTAATGGATTCCATCTTGTTTTCTTTATATTGTTTTTGAGTGTATTGCTTTTGTATATTTTTCTTAGTAGGTGCTCTGCACGTTACACTACCATTTGTAACTCATCACAGGCTACTCATATCAGTCTTTTTTTTACCACTTGTAGTATTAAAACCTTGCTTTAATTTTTAATTTTTTAATTTTAAGTAGGTTCAGACCTAACGTGAGGCTTGAACTCACGACTCTGAGATAAAGAGTTGCATACTGTGTATGACTGAGGCAACCAGGCATCCTAAACCTTGCTTTCATTAGGATTCCATTGCCCTCCCCACCTTTTAAGATATAATTTTTGCTGGCACTTGGATGGCTCAGTTGGTTAAGCATCTGTCTTTTGATCTCAGCTCAGGTCTTGATCTCAGGGTCATGAGTTCAAACCCCACATTGGGTTCCATGCTGGGCCTGGAGCCTACTTTAAATAAATAAATAGATAAATATAATGTAATATGCAATAACATAATTTCTGAAGCATTTTATCTCTATACATTTAATACAACCGATGTCATTAAAATTTTGTCTCATCAAGTATGATTTAAGAAACTCATAAGGTAAAGATAGTCTATTATATTTATCCCTATTTTTAAAATCTCTTTCTTTGTTTCTAAGTCTACTTTTATCATTTCCTTTCTTTTGGGGGAGCTTACCTTAGCCATTATTAAGGGTAGGCCTGGTGGTGACAAAGTTTTTTGGTTTCTTTCATTTGATAATATTTTAATTTTTCCTTCTTTCCTGAAGAATGGCTTGCTGGATGTAGAATTCACAATTGATAGTTCTTGTATTGCTATTTCCTTCAGGTCCTCATGGTCCCAGATGAGAAATCCACTTTCCTAGGAATTGCTGTTCTACTGTGGGTAATATGTCATTTCTCTGCTTTTAAGACTTTTTGTCAGGCAGCCCCGGTGGCCCAGTGATTTAGTGTCACCTTTAGCCCAGGGTGTGATCCTGAAGTCCCGGGATTGAGTCCCACGTCAGGCTACCTGCATGGAGCCTGCTTCTCCCTCTGCCTGTGTCTCTGCTTTCTCTCTCTCTGTCATGAATAAATAAATAAATAAAATCTTTAAAAAAAAAAAAAGACTTTTTGTCTAGTTTTTGGCAGTTTATTTGTGGCATGTCCTGGCACAAACTTCTTTGGGTTTATCCTGTCTTGGATTTATTTTGTAGGTTTATATGTTTCACTAAATTTGGGGAGTTTTGATCTTAAAGAATTTTACTTTCAGTTCCTTAACCTTTAGTTGAGAACCTTCAGTTCTATAATTTACTTTTTTTATAACTTATGTTTCTTTACTCAGATTTGTATTTTCCATTTTTCTCAAGGGAATTTGTAATTACTTACTGAAACATTATTATGTATATTTTTAATATTATGCAGCTTTAAAATCTTTGCCAGTTCCATTATTGGATTTATCTTGGTTTTGGCTTCAGTTGATAGATTGCGTTTTCTCATTTACATTGTGTGGTCTTGTGTCATGAGGGATTTTCTATTGTATTTGAAAATATTGTCTGTTAGGAAACTCTGGATCACTTTTATCTTTGTTTTAGCAGCATTTACTTTTTAGGTTTGGTGAGATGGCATAGGCTTACTTTTTCTCTGTTCCTCACCTCTGAATAAGACTAAATACCTTGGAAGCAACAGACTATCATTAAAAAATTCTGAAAGGTGGAAAGAAGGTAGATTGGGTAGGGATTTTAGGACTTGAAGGATGACACTATGGTAGAGTCTCTGTACTTTATTTCCCTTATATCCCAGACTAGAAGGGCCTACAACTTGGAATTGCCAACAGACATAGATAGATGAACAGAAAAACCTGCTGTTTCTGGCCAAAGGACCAGGAAAGAGGGAGTCCAGCAGGGATGTTGCTGTGAGACATTTATCCAGTGGCATCAGTGATGGACCTGGTCTCCCCACAGCAGTAGTCCCAGTAGAGAAGAGAATGGGAATCTCACCAATGGGGTGACCAAGAGAACATGCCACAGTAAATGCTGTCTACCGGCAGGCCTGACATTCTTCTACCCAGTCACATCATACTGTGTGGCTGAGAGAAGTGCTCCTGCCCACCCTCTTTGTGTAGCCCCTGAAGGTATCCACTGGGAGCTCAGGCAGGGCTAGAAGAATGAAACAAAGGCTTGTTATAAAATTGTCTTTGGAACTATAGACCACAAAACTAGACCAGAGCCTATACACCAAATTTAAATGAGACTGTGTTTTTCTAACCACTTTAGATTAATTTCACATAATCAAAGGGAATTTTGCCATTTAAAATATGTCAGGTGGTGTTTATTGTGAGTCTCCACTCGAGTTGTTGGTTTATTTGGATCTCTTTGGTTCTATACTTATTGGTCAATCATTTTAACTTTAAAATGGGTGACTCTGGTAAATCCTAAAACTATGTTCTCTAGGAAATGAGTTCCTCTTGGTTTGTTGGCTATGTCCAGCCTCATTGTACTTCCTCTATTGCAAATTTAGGCTGTTATAATGACATTAGTGTCTCATAAAATATTAAAGTTAATTCCCCTTTTTGACTTTATTGGCTCAAATTTTAGTCATCTTAGTTACAAGTTTACAGCTGAGCAGATTTTAATTCCGATGTGTAAAAGGCTAGTTTGGAATCTTGAACTATTAAATTAGGATGTAGATGTGTATATACTCGACTCTAGGATCAGCAGACAGATGTCCTTGGCTGGCTCTGAACTCATTGAGCTTCTGTGTGATTTCTGAGGTACACTTATTACCATTTTAAAAAAAGTCAAAACGGCGTTTCTCCTAGGTTGCTGAGGTTTATTATTTTTATTACTTCCCCAGCCTGTTACCATCTGAGGGAGACTATCCTGTAAAGAGGCCTTTTTTCCTGATGATCTTTGCTGGAATCTGGAGGGGTACCAAGAGGGAAAAGAAGCTTAGAGGCATGAGGCTCTGAGCATTCTGGAGAGAGGACTGAGGCTACAAGGCCACAGAGATATGTCTGGGATAAGACACAGAGAGGGAAGGTAGGAATGTCTATAAAGTATAGAACTGGTACCCTCAAATGTTGGCTAATATCTTTTATTGAACCATAACTTATATTCATTAAAGAATATACATAGGTATATGGCTTTTTACATTTGTGTGTGTGTGTGTGTGTGTATATAGATAGATAGTATAATTGCCATCCAGATGAAAATTGGAATATAAAGCTTTGCCAGAAAAAAAAAAAAAAAAAATAAAGCTTTGCCAGTATTTTTCACTGGGAAATCCTTTTTCCAATTCTCTGCTTTTTTTTTTTTTTTTTAAGATTTATTTATTAGCGTGCACATGTGCGTATGCACATGCATGAGCAGGGGGAATGGTAGGGGAAAAGGGAGAGAGAATCCCCAGGAGGACTTCCTGCTGAGTATGAGCCCAAATTGGGGCTCAATTCCAGGACCCTGAGGCCACGAACTGAGCCAAAATCAAAAGTCAGCCACTTAACCAGCTGAGCCACCCACTGCCCTGCCATTCACTGCTTTAGTGCAGTGGTTAAACACTGGTTTGATAGGCATTTATTTGTCTCACTTGTGTTGAAATTATGGCTGTTCTACAAGAAAGATCTGTTTAGCATAATGAAATTGATAGCCATCATCATCACATGACTGTTACATATTTCTTTTTTTTTTATTATTGAGATTTTTTAAAATAAATTTATTTTTTATTGGTGTTCAATTTACCAACATACAGAATAACACCCAGTGCTCATCCCGTCAAGTGCCCCCCTCAGTGCCCATCACCCATTCACCCCCACTCCCCGCCCTCCTCCCCTTCCACCACCCCTAGTTCGTTTCCTAGAGTTAGGAGTCTTTATGTTCTGTCTCCCTTTCTGATATTTCCCACACATTTCTTCTCCCTTTCCTTATGTTACATATTTCTGAGGGGAAATATTTCAATATAATAGGCTAGTTGAGTATACAGGTGCAAGGAATAAGATAAGGGGAATGGTTGTACTTATGAAGAAAACCCTTCATATAGTTAACATAAAGTAGTGATTTGGAATCCTTCAAAAGCTATTGTATGAAAACAACCAAAGAAACAAACCATGTGTAGAATACAGAAAGGAATTTTGACTTTTTAAAACAAGGTTGTTGCAGTAAAATTGATGTACAATAAACTGTACACATTTTAAAAATGTGCAGTTTGAGTTTTGATCCATGTATATACAGGTGAAACTATCACCACACTAAAGATAATGATCATATGCACCCTTCTAAATTTTCTTTGTGACTCTTTGTAATCTACTTCCCACCCCTTAAACCCAGGCAGCTACCCTTTTGCTTTCTGTTATTTTACATAAACAGAACCATATAGTATGTACTCTTTTGCTGTCTGCCTCCTTTCTTTTTTTTTTTTTTTTTTAATTTATTTTTTATTGGTGTTCAATTTACTAACATACAGAATAACACCCAGTGCCCGTCACCCATTCACTCCACCCCCCGCCCTCCTCCCCTTCTACCACCCCTAGTTCGTTTCCCAGAGTTAGCAGTCTTTACGTTCTGTCTCCCTTTCTGATATTTCCCACACATTTCTTCTCCCTTCCCTTATATTCCCTTTCACTATTATTTATATTCCCCAAATGAATGAGAACATATAATGTTTGTCCTTCTCCGACTGACTTACTTCACTCAGCATAATACCCTCCAGTTCCATCCACGTTGAAGCAAATGGTGGGTATTTGTCATTTCTAATAGCTGAGTAATATTCCATTGTATACATAAACCACATCTTCTTTATCCATTCATCTTTCGTTGGACACCGAGGCTCCTTCCACAGTTTGGCTATCGTGGCCATTGCTGCTATAAACATTGGGGTTGTCTGCCTCCTTTCACTCAGCATAATTATCTTCAGATTCATTCAGATATTTTATGTTTCAATAGTTTCTTTTTAATGCTGACTAGTTTTCCATTGTGTGGATATACTACAATTTATTTATTCATTGACCCATTGATGGGGGTTTAGGTAATTTCCATTTTTGAGCTATCCCAGATAAAGCTACGTATAACATTCATGCACAAATATTTGTGTGCACATGTATTTTCTTTGGGTAAATGACTAGGGCTAGAATATCTGGGACATATGGCAACTTTAAAGAAATGCTAACCTGGGCATCTGGGTGGTTCAGTTGGTTAAGCATCAGGATTTGGCTCAGGTCCCAATTCAAGATGGGCTCCCTGCTCCTGTTTGCTCCTCCCCCCTGCTCTTGTTCTCGCTTGTCAAATAAATGAAATCTTAAAAAAAAAAAGAAAAAAGAAAAAGAAAAAAGAACGAAAGAAAGGAAAAAAAACTGCCAACCTGTTTTCCAAAGTGGTTGCATCATTTTATATTCCCATCAACAATAGAGTTCTAATCCCTCCACATCCTTGCTGACCCTTGGTATGTTAAAGAATTTTTTAGTCATTTCACTGGGTTATGTATTGATGTCCTCATTGTTCTAATTTGTATTTCTTGAATGAGGATATTGACCATCTTTTCATATACTTTTTTCTTCTTGCGCCATTTATAGGGTCTTTCCTTAGATGTTTCTTTAAATCTTTTTGCTTTTTAAAAATTGCATTGTTTTCTTATTATTTAGTTATAAGAGCTCTTTATATATCTGGATACAAATCCTTTGTCAGATAAATGTTTTCCCAAGTATTTATTTCCAGTCTGTATCTTGTACTTTTACTTCTGTAATAACATCTTTTAAAGAAAGAAAAGTTTTAAAACAAGTCAAATTTATCTCTTTATGTTTATATATAGTTCACAATTTTTTTGTATTGTGCCTAATTAGGAAATCATTGCCAAACCCAAGGTCACTAAAATCATCTGTTGATCTCTAGGAGTTTTGAATTTTTAGCTCTTATATTAAATTCTCTCATTGAAATCATGTGCTAAGTCCTTCAGTGCTTATTTTCTTTTTCAAAACTATCTTTACTTAAATTTTGGGTTGTTTGATTTTCCTTATATATTTTAGAACCATTTTGTGACTTTCTACAAAAAGGTCTGGTGAGATTTTTATTAGAATTGCACTGAATACCTAGATCAGTCTGGGGAGAATTGATGTCTTAACAATATTGAGTCTTTCGGGGCACTTGGGTTGCAGTCAGTTGTGTGTCTGACTCTTGTTTTCGGTTCAGATTGTGATCTCAGGGTTGTAAGATCCAGCCTGGCAACAGGCTCTGTGTTCAGCACAGAGTCTGCTGGGAATTCTCTCTCCTCCTCCCTTTGTCCCACTTGTGTGTTCTCTCTCTAAAATTGAAGAAATTAAAGAACACCTAAATAAATGGAAAAATGTGCCATGTTTGTGAATCAATATTGTTTTTGTTGTTTTTTTTTTATTTCTCTCTTTTCCACTCTACATGCTTTTATTTCTTCTTGCGTTGGCTAAACTTTTCAATACGTTGAATAGGAGTAGTGAGAGGGAACATCCTTACTTTGTTCTGATCTTAGAGGGAAAATATTTTATCTTTCATCCTTTAGTATGTTATTAACTATGACTTTGGTACAAACTTTTATAAGTGTAAGAAAGTTCCTTTTGGGGATGCCTGGGTGGCTCAGCAGTTGACCATCTGCCTTTGGCTCAGATTGTGATCCTGGGGTCCTGGAATCGAATCCCGCATCGGGCTTCCTGCATGGAGCCTGCTTCTCCCTCTGTCTGTGTTTCTGCCTCTCTCTTTGTGTCTCTCATGAATAAATAAATAAAATCTTTAAAAAAAAAGTTCCTTTTGTTCTTACATTGCCAAGATCTTTTTATCATGGAAAGATGATATATTTTATCATATGTCTTTCCTGCATCTTTTGAGATACATCTGTTTTTTTTGTTGTTTTTTTTTAGTCTTACAGGTTGGATTTCATTATTATTATTATGATCATTATTTTGGATGTTAAGCCAACATAGCATTTCTGGGATAAACTGTATATAGTCATGATATATTTATCCTTTTTGTATACTAATGGATTACTTTTGCTGAAATTTTAATAAGAAATTTTGCATATGTAATAATGAGGGATATTTGCAGTTTTTCCATTAAAGTGTCTGTTTTTGGAATCAGTAATTCTGGCTTTATAAAGTGAGTCAGGAAGTTTCTCCATTTCTATATTCTGGAGAGTCGGTGTTGAATTGGTATTTTTTTTCTTTAATATTTGGGAAAATAATCCATCTGTGCCTGGAGGTTTCTTTGTGAGATTTTTTTTTAAAGATTTATTTGAGAGAGAGAGAGAGCATACAAGCAGAGGGAAGAGGCAGAGGGAGAGGGAGAAGCAGGCTCCCCACTGAGCAGGGAGCCTGATGTGCTCGTTTCCAGTACCCCAGGATCATGACCTGAGCTGAAGGCAGACACTTAACCAACTGAGCCACCCAGGCACCCCCCGCCCCCCCGTGAGCTTTTTAACTGCAAGGTGATTCATTTAATACATCTAGAGCTATTCTTAACTATTTTTTCTTGACTGATCTTTGTAATTTGAAATTTTTTTAAAGATTTTATTTATTTATTAATGAGAGACACAGAGTGAGAGAAAGGCAGAGACACAGGCAAAGGGAGAAGACATCAGGAGATGTCTCCAGGCAGGGAGCCCGATGTGGGACTCAATCCCAAATCTCCAGGATCACACCCTGGGCTGCAGGCGGCGCTAAACTGCTGCACCACCGGGGCTGCCCTGTAATTTGAATTTTTGAAAGAATTTGTCTATTTCATAATCTGAATCATTGACTAAATTGACAAAATTATTGATGCTATTCCATTATTAGCCTTCTTTTGTCTATAGAGAGTATAGATGTGTCCAGGCTCTCATTTATTTATTTATTTTTTGTTTCTAATATGTGACTTTTTACTGACTAGTGTGGCTAGAGGTTTATTCATCTTCTCAGACATTTTAAAAAGCTTTTGATTTTTCTTTATTTTCTGCTATTTCATTGATTTGTATTCTTTATTATTTTCTTCTATTTTAGGCTTAATTTGCTCTTCATCTTTAGACTTCTTTTATGGGTCATTTCTTTGGGCATGAGGATAAAAACTATATTAATAAGATGGATGATTATTTACCAATGTTAAAATGTGATGTTATATATTGCTTGTTTGTATATGGATGCAGTGTAGATGTTATGTATCTTATATATTATTACATGTTGGAAATACAAGATAAAATCCCTTGCACAGTAGCTGAGTTGGCATATTATTTTAATAGACAGTTTTAAGATGGCTATAATACCACTTGCAGTCACAGAGACTTGAATGGTTTATTGTTCTTGCCAAAGTTAATCTGTGCCAGCAGTGAACATACTAAACACCTCCAGTATTTCCAGTTGGACATTTACCATAGCATGATACGGCTTTTTAAAAGAGTGAATGCGTTTAAATACCAAAATTTTATAAGTATTGCATAAGTGATTTTCTCTTTTATAAATTTCTTATTTCGAATATTTTTGAACTTCTAGAAAATTTATAAGAATCAAAATAGAATAAAAAACACTCACATACCTTTACCCAGATTCACTTATTGTTTGAAAACTGCCAAACTGTTTTTTTTTTTTTTTTTTTTTTTTTTTTTTTTTATTTATGATAGTCACAGAGAGAGAGAGAGAGAGAAGCAGAGACACAGGCAGAGGGAGAAGCAGGCCCCATGCACCGGGAGCCTGATGTGGGATTCGATCCTGGGTCTCCAGGATCACGCCCTGGGCCAAAGGCAGGCGCCAAACCGCTGCGCCACCCAGGGATCCCTGCCAAACTGTTTTTAAAAGTGGCTGCTCCATTTTTTTTACTCCCACCAGCAACTTACTGGTTTCCAATTTCGCCACCTCTTCACTAGTGCTTATTATTGTATACCTATTTCGTTATAGCCATTCTAGAATATGTGAAGTAGTATCTTATTTTGGTTTTGGTTTGTATTTCTCTGAGGACTGATCTTGAGTGTCTTTTCATGTGTTCGTTGGCCATTACTTCTTTTGAAGAAATGTTTACTTGGATTTTTTATCCATTTTATAAAATTAGGATATTTGTCTTTTTTTTAAATTGAGTTGTGGGTGTTCTTTATATGTAGTCTACATACATATCCCTTAACAAATATATCATTTGCAAAAATCTCCCATTCTATGGGTTATCTTTTCACTTTCTTGATTGTGCCTTTTGAAGCACAAAGGTTTTTATTCTGATGAGATCCATTGTGTCTATATTTGTCTTTGATTGCTTAGCTGTCTTAGATAAAAAATATTGCCTAATCCACAGTTGGGAAGATTTCACTTGTGTTATCTTCTAAGGATTTTATAGCTCTTAAACTCAGGTTTTTGATCCATTTTGAGTTAATTTTTGCACATGGTGTAAGGTAGAATCTAGCTTTTTATTTATTTTATTTTATTATTATTTTTTGCCTTCAGTTAGTTTTCCCAACATTTGTTTAAAAGACTATCCTTTCCTTCTTTGAATTGTTTTGGCACTCCTGTCATAAATCAATTGATCATAAATGTGATTGATCTTTCTGGACTCTCAGTTCTGTTCCATCAATCTGCACATTTGTCTTTATTCCTAGTAGCACAGTGTCTTGATTAGTATAGCTTTGCAATAAGTTTTGAAATCAAGAAATGCGAGTCCTCCACCATGTTCTTTTTCAGGATGGTTTTAGCTATTATGGGTCCCTTGCATTTTCTTAAGAATTTTAGGGCCAAATTATCAGTTTGGAAAAAAAATAAGCAGTTGAAGGAGTCTAGCAATCTCAACATTATTATTAAGTTTTACAGACTATGAACATCAAATGTCTTCCCATTTATTTAGATTATCCTCTGCATATGTTGCTGAATGTGGTTTGCTGTGTTTGGTTGAGAATTCATTCTCCATATTCATAAGGGATGTTGGTTTCTTTTTTTGTGATAACTTTATCGGATTTTAGTATCAGTATTAAGGCCTCAGAATAAGTTGAGAACTGTTTCCTTTTCTCTTAAAATTTGGAGGAGTTTGTGAATTATTGGTGTTAGTTCTTTAAACATTTGGTAACATTTATCAATGAAACTATCTGTCCCTAGGCTTTTCTTTGTAGGAAGATTTTTGATTACTAATTGAACCTCTTATTATAGGTCCATTCAGATATTCTGTTTATTCTTCACTTAATTTAAGTAGTTTGTGTTTACTTAATTATTTGTCCATTTCATCTGGGCCAAGTTGTTAGTGTGTAGTTGCTCCTACTTACTCTTTTATAATCACTTTTCTCTAAGGTTGGTAGGTTCTTTTTTATTTCTGTTAGGTCAGCCGTCATATTCCCTGTTTCATTCATGAATTCTTTGTTGGTCAGCCTAAGCAAAAGATTTGTCAATTTTTTAAAAAAGATTTTATTTATTTATTCATGAGAGAGACAGAGAGAGAGGCAGAGACACAGGCAGGAGAAGCAGGCTCCATGCAGGGAGCCCGATATGGGACTTGATCCTGGGTCTCCAGGATCACGCCCTGGGCCGAAGGCGGTGCTAAACTGCTGAGCCACCCGGGCTGCCCCCAGATTTGTCAATTTTGTTGATGTTTTGAAAGAACCATATTAAAAAAAAAAAAAAAAAATTAAAAAAAAAAAAATGAAAGAACCATATTTTTGTTTCATTACTTTCTCTGTTCTCAATTTTATTTATTTTTACTCTAATTTATATTATTCTTTCTACATCTGTTGGATTTGGTATTTTGTGCCTTTGTTTTTATTTATTTCAAAATATTTTCTAAGTTTTCTTCTGATTTCTTACTTGACACATTGGTTAGGGTTTTTTCCCCAAGTTTTGGTTTAAATTCCAGTTGTTAACATACAGTGCAATATTAGTTTCATGCGTAGAATTTAGTGGTCTGTCACATGCAGCACCCAGTGCTCATCACAAAAGTGCCCTCCTTAACACCTATCAGTTTTTTAACCCATCCCCCTGCCCAACACTCTTTTCCTAATCATCAATTCATTCTCTATATTTAAGAGTCTGTTTCTTGGTTTGCCTCCCTCTCCTCCCCTATGTTCATTTGTTTTGTTTCTTACATTCCACATATGAGTGAAATTGTAGGGTATTTGTCTTTATCTGAATTATTTTGTTTAACATAATACTCTCTAGCTCCATCCATGTTGTTGCATATGGCAAGATTTCATTCTTTTTTATGGCACACAGTTCCATTGTGTGTGTGTGTGTATCACATCTTTATCCTTTCATGGGATTTTTAAAATTTCCAGGTACTTTTTGAGTTTTCTAGTGTACACTGTTACTAATTTCTAATTATATTCCATTGTACTTGGATAATACATTCTGTATGACTTCCATGTCTTTAAAGTTATTGTAATATGTTTTGCTTATTAACACATGGCCTATCTTGCAGAATGTTCCATGTGCATTTGAGAATGTATATTCAGTTGTTGGATGAAGTGTTCTGTTGATGTCTAGTTGGCCTCTAGTGTTATTCAACTGTCCTTATTTCTCTCTTGATCTCTTGCTTAGTTTTTCTACCCATCTGTTTCCTAGTTTTTCTACCCATTTTTGAATGGTTTTCTACCATTCAGTTTTTGCTTAATGTATTGTAGAGCTGTCTTACGAGGTGCCTATATATTTGTATTTACTATGTCTTCTTGATAGATTGATCCCTTTGTCATAAAATGTCTTTTTTCTCTAGTAATAATTTTTTAAAAGTCCATAATTGTTTTAATGATTGTCATGGGGACTGATATCTTAATTTATAACACTCTGGTTCAGATTAATACCACCTATTTTCAAATACTCTTCCTACATTCTTTGTTCTCTCCTCTCCTGGGACACCAGTTGTACATATGTTAGTAGTTTTGACTGTATCTCTTAAATTATTGAGACTTTGTTCATTTTTCTTCATTCTTGTTTCTGTTTCTCAGGCAAGATAATTTCAGTCTGTTTTCAAGTTTGTTGATTTTTTCCTTCCACTTATTGAAATATGCTGTTGAGTCCTTTTAATGATTTTTAAATTTCAGTTATTGTACTTTTTATGCCAGATTTATATTTTCTTTTCATAATTTTTTCTCTTTTTAGTGACATTTTTCTATTTGGTGAGACAACAGTCTCATATTACCCTTTAGTTTTTGTTTTGTGGAGTTTTTGTTTGCATATGGTTTCCTTGACTTCTAACATGCTTATAGTAGCTTATGTAATATTTTTGCCCAGTAAGTCCTGTCTGGACTTCCTCAGGGACAGTTTCTATCCATTGCACTTTTTCCTCTGTGTATTGGCCATATTGTGCCTTTTGTTTTGTTTTGTTTTGTTTCTTATATTGCCTACAATATTTCACTAAAAACTAGAGAATTTCAATTACTATTTTTTAGTTTGATTTCTCTTAAAAGTTCTAGCTCCTTAATATTTTCTACATTGTGAGACATCATTTTCATATTTTCCTTTAGTTCTTTAGGCATGGTTCCTTTTAATTCTTTGAACATTTTTAGTACAGCTAACTTAAAGTGTTTAGTAATTCCAACATTGGATTTCTCAGCAGCACTTTCTATTGACTACCCCTTGTCCTTTGTATGGGCCATATATTTGCCTGTCTTCCAACTTTATATTGAGAACTGGGCATTTAAAGTAATACATAATGTCGCAGTTGACCATCAGATTTTTCCCCTCCTCAGGTTTTGTTGTTGTTGCTGTTTGTTTCTTTTGTCCTTTCAGAACTAATTCTTTTAAGTGTGTCTTATTTGTCCTACATGGTCACTGAAGTTGGCTTGGTTAGGCTTATGGTGAGCCAGTAATTGAACAGAGATTACCTTAAATGCCTGGAACCAGTAATTCTCCCAGTCTTTGCTAAGAGGCTCTTGGAGCACACCATCAATAGTCAGGCAGTTGACAGTTAGGCCTTAGCCTTTACATCCTGCTCACACAAAAACCTCAGGGTCAGTCAGGTATGAGAGCATTCAGGCCTTCAGGTCTTTGCTGAGCATATACATAGCCTCCTTGCACACATGGCCTTTTAGATTACGTGGAAGAAGTCAGAGCTTTGTAAAGCCCTCATAGACATCTCATTCCCAACTTTTCCTTTTAAAAAAAGTTTAGAATTAGGTTATTATTAACCTAATTGGTAACCTAATTAACTGTAATCTACCACTTCAGTCTACCTAGATTCTCCCAATGGCAACATCTTGTCAATACTACATTATCATGATTTGGATATGACATTCTGATAGTTGTTTAATTTTTGCCATTCTAATAGTGTGGTCTGAGTTTGCATATTCCTGATGGCTAATGATGTTGAATGCCATTTCTTGCACTTATGTGCCATCTGGATGAAATGTCTGTTTCTCTCTTTTGCCTTTTTTTTTTTTTTTAATTTTTATTTATTCATGATAGGCACACAGTGAGAGAGAGAGAGGCAGAGACACAGGCAGAGGGAGAAGCAGGCTCCATGCACCGGGAGCCTGACGTGGGATTCGATCCTGGATCTCCAGGATCGCGCCCTGGGCCAAAAGCAGGCGCCAAACCGCTGCGCCACCCAGGGATCCCTCTTTTGCCTATTTTCTAATTGGATTTTTTTTTTCTATTTGGTTTTGAGAATTGTTCATATATTTTCTTTAGATTCTATCTAGCCCTTTGTTGAATATGTGTTTAGATAAATTTCCACCTTAATTTTCACCTTTTTGCCCTTTTTGCCTTTCTCTTAACAGTCATTGGAGTGTAAAAGTTCTAGATTTTGATGAGGTATACTTTTTCAGTTTTATCTTTCCTGAATTGTGCTTCTGTTGTCAATTCTAAGAATTCTTTACCACCTTCAATTCTGAAGATTTTCTCCTCAATTATTTTTTTTTAAATGCTGTAGTTTTGCATTTTAGATCTGTGGTCCGGGATCCCTGGGTGGCGCAGTGGTTTGGCGCCTGCCTTTGGCCCAGGGCGAGATCCTGGAGACCCGGGATCGAATCCCACGTCAGGCTCCCAGTGCATGGAGCCTGCTTCTCCTTCTGCCTGTGTCTCTGCCTCTCTCTCTCTCTCTCTCTGCGTGACTATCATAAATAAATAAAAAATTAAAAAAAAATTGTTTAGATCTGTGGTCCATTTTGAGTTAATTTTTGTAGAGAAGTGATGTCAAGGTTCTTTTTTCCTTTTTTCTTTTTGCCTGTGGATGTCTAGGTGCTTTTTTTTTTTTTTTTTTTTTTTTAAGATTATACTTCATCCAATGAATTGCTTTTGTGGTTTTTGTCAAGGTGGCCTATTTGTTTGGGTCTACTTCTAGGTTTTCTGTTTTATCCAAGTGATTTATGTGTCCATTTGTATGTAATATTGTGCTCTAATGATATAGGTATAGTAAGATATAATATCTGTTAGAGTTATTGCTCTCACTTCATATTTTTGAAGATTGTTTTTAGTAATTCTAGGGCTTGTGCCTTTACATCTAATTTTTATTTATTTTTATTTTTCTATCTAATTTTTAAAATAAGCTTGTGTTAGTCTACAAATAACCATTTTCATAGGATTTGTGTTAAAACTATAGGTTGGTATGGGAAGAATTGGCATTTTTACTATTTTGAGTCTTCTGTGAACGTGGTATATCTTCACATTTATTTTGGTCTTAAAAATTTTTTTTTCAGGGGGATCCCTGGGTGGCGCAGCGGTTTGGCGCCTGCCTTTGGCCCAGGGCGCGATCCTGGAGACCCGGGATCGAATCCCACGTCGGGCTCCCTGTGCATGGAGCCTGCTTCTCCCTCTGCCTCTGTCTCTGTCTCTGCCTCTCTCTCTCTCTCTCTCTGTATGACTATCATAAATTAAAAAAAAAAAAAGTAAAAAAAATTTTTTTTCATTAGCATTTAGTATATTGGTATATTATTCTGTACGTGATACCTTACATTTAATATCTAATTATTTCATATAGTATGATGGTTTTAACTTTGCTTTCCACATGTTCATTGTTAATATAAAGAAATGCAATTGACTTTTGGGTTTTGACCTTGTATTCTGCAACTTTGCTAAATTTGCTTATTAGGTATATGAGGTTTTCGTTTGTTTGCTTTTTGGGTCCTTAGGATTTTTACATAGACAGTTATGAACTTGCAGATAGGGATAGTGTTATTTCTTTTCCAGTGTATAGGTTTTTCTTTTTCTTGCTTTGTTATAGTGACTAGGACTTGTGACTAGAACTTCTAATGCTATGTTAAGAACGGCAAGAGCCACATCCCTGATATTCCCAGTCTCGTTTTTTAATCATTAAGTAAGATATTACCTGAAGATTGAGGTAGTTCTACTTTTCTCCGATCTTATTGAGAGTTTTTGTCATGAGTGGGTATTGGGTTTTTGTCAAGTACTTGTTCTATTTCAGTAGATATGATCAAGAAATTTTTCTTCTTGGGGCACCTGGGTGGCTCAGTAGTTGAGCATCTGCCTTTGGCTCAGGTTGTAATCCCAGGGTCCTGCTTCTCCCTCTGCCTATGTCTCTGCCTCTCTCTGTGTGTCTCTCATGAATAAATAAATAAAATCTTTAAAAATTTTATTTTTCTTCTTTAGCCTGTTCATAGTGAATTACATTGATTGTTTTTTAAATTTTAAGCCAGTCTTTACAACTTAAATCTCATTGGTTATGATGTGTAGTTTTTTCTATATTTCTGGGTTCAATTTATTTATAGTTTGTTGTACTTTTTTTGGGTCCAAGTTAATGAGATATAGTGGTGCAGTGTTTTTTTTTAATATTGTGTGCAGGAATTTTTTGAAAAAAATTAGTGACATATGTAACACAAAATTTACCATTATTTTTAAGTGTACAATAGAGTAGCATTAATTACATTCATGTTGTGCCACTATTACCATTATCTGTTCCAAAACTTTCTCATCATCGCAAAGACTCAGTAACCATTAAGAAATAACTCCCACTCCCCCTTACTTTGGCCTCTGGTAACCTGTAATGTACTTTCTGTCTCAGTGAATTTGCCTATATTAAATATTTCATTTAAGTAGAATCACAATATTAGTCATTTGTGTCTGTCATATTTCACTTAGCATGTTTTCAAGGTCCACCCATGTTTGTAGCATGTATCAACTTCATTCATTTTTATTGCTGAATAATAATCCATTGTATTTATATACTGTGTTTTGTTGGTCCATTCATCTGTTGATGGACACTTGGATTGTTTCTATTGTGGTAGGATACTATTTAAATTTTTAATTTAATTTATTTTTTAACTTGGAAAAGATTTATTTAGTATATTTCTTAATTGGAGTTCGATGTGCCAACATATAGCATAACACCCAGTGCTCATCCCATCAAGTACCCCCCTCAGTGCCCGTCACCCAGTCACCCCATCCCCCTGCCCACCTCCCCTTCCACTACCCCGTGTTCGTTTCCCAGAGTTAGGAGTCTCCCATGTTCTGTACCCTCACTAATATTTCCCACTCATTTTTCTCTCCCTTCCCCTTTATTCCCTTTCAATATTTTTTTATATTCCCCAAATGAATGAGACCATATAATGTTTATCCTTCTCCGATTGATTTACTTCACTCAGCATAATACCCTCCAGTTCCATCCATGTCACAGCATTTGTCATTTCAAATGGCTAATATTCCATTTAATATATAGACACCGAGGCTTCTTTCACAGTTTGGCTATTGTGGACATTATTTATTTTTTAAAAGATTTTATTTATTAATTCATGAGCGAAACAGAGAGAGACATAGGCAGAGGGAGAAGTAGGCTCCTTGCAGGGAGTACGATGTGGGACTTGGTCCTTGAACCCGAGAACATGCTCTGAGCTGAGGGCAGACGCTCAATCGCTGAGCCACCCAGGTGTCCCTAAACTTTTTAGTTTCGTAGTCAGTCATGCTGTTTAGGTTTATTATAGAGATCCTTTTGTGACCTATGGTTACAGAAACAGCATAATGTTCAGAGCCTTTATATTGTTATTTTGTTTTTTTTGTTTGTTTTTTTTTATTTATTTTATGATAGAGAGAGAGAGAGAGGCAGAGACATAGGCAGAGGGAGAAGCAGGCTCCATGCACCGGGAGCCCGATGTGGGATTCGATCCCGGGTCTCCAGGATCGCGCCCTGGGCCAAAGGCAGGCGCCAAACCGCTGTGCCACCCAGGGATCCCTATATTGTTATTTTGATCTGCTTGTTTTATATATTGTCTCCGGTACTCCCCCTAATTTACCTGCTTGTGCTAGGGAGGAATAGTAGGATGTGCTTCTGTGTATTAGTGATTTTCTGTTGCTTGTTTAGAGTAATTGGTGGTTCTAAGACATTTTAAAACTTAAGTTTACTGATCTTTTTGTATAAATTGAGCACTTCAGGATAAAATGAAAATTAATTATGATATTTTATCATAAACTATAAAATTAATTAGAAAATATATGTGCCTCTCCTCTTTGGATGTAAGATGTGTGTCTGGCACATCTGAGTTGCATAAATCTGTATTTTTGAGTTGGAATAAATAACATGGACACAGCCTTTTTTTTTTTACGGAGTTGATAATATTGAGTGGTCTTGATAAAATAGAATTTGACATGTGAATTCCTTTGCATTTTTAGTGTGGGAAGAAGACAACATATATTACATCTTTCAGATAAGAAAATTAATAAGGGGTGAAATAAGGTTTCAGTCAGACTATCTTTACAGATAGAAGGGATTCACACAAATCTAGTCCAGAATGTTTAAAAATGTTTATCAGTGAGCATTTGTTGAAATAAAATCCTGAGCAAGTGTAACTGTAAAAGGGATATTAATAATATCATTAACAATAATGAATTCTGAAATAATAATGCCATTATTTTAACCATTTTTATTCTGCCATTTTTCAAACTTTGTGCTAGATGACAAGCAAACCAGAAACTAGTACAGATTGTCATGAGTTAGAATGGGGCAGATGATAGAGCATCCAGGACTGCCTGGAGCAGTTCAGGAAAGCCTGGTTGAGGGATGGTGTTCGAGGGGAGACTTGAAGAAAACAATAGCCGTGAGAATATTCCAGGCAGGGTGATTGTTTGACATAGGATTTGAGTGCCTTTCCAAGTCCTGCCTGTGTGGCCCTTTTTTTGCTTTCTGGTTATTAAAAGGTCACTTACTTTACTAGTCCAACCTCCTCCCTTTATGGAGGAGACCATGAAGGCTAGAAAGTAGAGAATCAATGATTACAGCCTAGGATCCCAATGCCTGGTACACACACACACACACACACACACATCCATACCCATATGACACATATTTCTACTGCTTGTTTATGTTCATTGTTTTCATCAATTATTTTAGAAGATGTAGGGAAACGGGCAGATTGTAACATTCAGGGGAAAAAAATCTCTAAAAGAAAAAAATCATAGTAGAGAAAGATTTGCCTTTAAATTGAAGGTATTGGGGATCCCTGGGTGGCGCAGCAGTTTAGCGCCTGCCTTTGGCCCAGGGCGCGATCCTGGAGACCCGGGATCGAATCCCACGTCGGGCTCCTGGTGCATGGAGCCTGCTTCTCCCTCTGCCTATGTCTCTGCCTCTCTCTCTCTCTCTCTCTCTCTCTGTGACTATCATAAATAAATAAAAATTTTAAAAAATAAAAAAAAATAAATTGAAGGTATTTTTCTTGTGTCATTCATTACTAAATAAGATAGGGAAGTAAATGAACTCAATTTCTCAACTTCTGTTTTGAAAGTGAGTGATTAAAGACCAACACATGGAGATTTTTACACTGTATGGAAATGTCTTTGTTCCTCTTAGACATCATGAGAATGTGGGTGGTTACAGGGACCTTAAAGTACATCTTATGGAGCCCAGCTTTGCAGAGTTAATGCCTACAAAATCATAAAAGCCAGAAATGTAAATCCTTTCCTTCTTTCCTTACTTGTTATTAGAAATATATGCCTAATTTTAGAAATTAGGTTGCTTTAAGGTGTCATTAGTCATAATGCCAAATTTACTTTGTAAGTAAATAGTGATGGGTTTAGAACCATAGATTCTGGGGTCCTTTTGCTGAAATTTATAGTCTTATCTCTAGCCACTTTTCTTGCTTAGTGACCTTAAGCATAACCTCATTGTACCTGCTTATTTAAAAATGGAACCTGTAATGTCTGGGTCATAGGATAGTTTGAAGGTTATTAATAATAATATAGTGATGATAATTATTAGATGTTCTCATTCTATTACATAGGTTGCTGTTTGAACTGGGAAACATTGGGACAGTTTGGGATTCACTTAAAATATAAAATTAGGGGGAAAACTTGAGAGGAAGTAGATGTACGTTATGGTTTTGAATACAGAAATGAAGGAATTTGACTTACTTTGGTTACTTTTTTATTTTACAGCCTAACACTGTTAACACTTCAAATGATTAAATACTTATCTAGTGTCAGTTTTGGTTTTCTAGGCATAGTTTGACATTCTTATAACTGGCTATTTAAAGTAAAATATCTTAATTTATTTCATGCCTGAGTTGAATTCTGTTCATTTCTTCATCTTTTAAGGGAAGCTGATGATATATAATACAATATTTTCCTTTTAGGACTTTATAAAACAGTGGCTGTTACTGATTATTTTCAACTAAGGTAATTCATGGTTTTTTTTTTTTTTTTTTAAAAAAAAACCTCCTAACTAAAAATACTATACAACCAAATTATTTTGCTGCCTTATCTTTATATTGGTAAGTTCTCCTCAGTTAGCTAAAGGTGTGATCTAGCTTGATGATGGGGGAAGTTAGGTGATAGTCATTGTCATAACTCTAATAGCAACCTCCAAATAGATCATGTTTTGTTTCTGGTACCTTTGTACTGCTGACTAGATGGAAAGCTTCTAACTAAGAGCTCCTACTCTTTTTGTCTCTTCATTTGTGAGCATCTGGCTATTTGGTTAATTCTTGTTAATTAATTGTGTTCTTACATCAATAAATCTGTCTTCAACAGGAGTATCACAAAAAGATATTTTCTAGATCATCTAAAATCTCAGTTTATGTTAAAAGGTGGAAAAAGGGGTTGAAATGGGCTGAGTGAGCTAGGCAGAGCCTTTTACCTTCACAGTGTGAATCTGAAACCAACTACAAGCTTTCACTACTAGATAACAAACCAGAAAGAGATCATTTGCATCAACAAATGCAAATACCAATACTTCTATCTGAGCAAAAGAGGTGGGATTTCACTCACGCGCTCAGTATTTGAGTATTCTCTACATACTAAGAACTGATGGGGAATGTGCAGTGGAGCAGATTGGCACAGTGGTTGAAGATACACAAGAAATGAAGGACAGGACTTTCCCAAAATAAAATTGGGGTATGATTATTAGAACAAGGGAAAAGTGATTCTTGGGAGGCTGGAAATACCATCCAGTTAGGTAATGTAATCTAATCTCACCTTGCTACTTGGCTTGCAGCTTTAGTCACACTGGAAAAGCCAGGTATGTGGGATGAGACAGTAAGCTGCTTCTGTGATGAATACTCAAAGACTAATAAAGAGGAATCAGTGAATGTTATATTAAGCTAAATGAAATATCATTGTTTCAGTTTTTTAAAAGTCAGCTTTTTTGTTTGTTTATTTATTTAAGTAATTTCTACTCCCAATGTGGGGCTCAAACTCAGAACCCTAAGATCAAGAGTCACATACTCTTCCAACTGAGCCCAGCCAGGCAGCCCCAAAAGTAAACTTTTTATTTAAAAGTTTTAGATTTATATTAATATTTTAAAGAGAGCACAGAGTTCCCATTCGCCCACCCAAACCCTATTATTAAAACCTTACATTAGTATGGTACCCCTTTTTTTTACAAGTAACAAATGAATATTAATATATGATTATTAACTAATGTCCATATTTTATTCAGATTTCCCTAGTTTTTATCTAATTTCCTTTTTCTTTTCTAGGATCTTATCTAAGATAACACATTA
Source organism: Canis aureus (assembly GCF_053574225.1). Lineage (NCBI taxonomy): Eukaryota > Metazoa > Chordata > Mammalia > Carnivora > Canidae > Canis > Canis aureus. The sequence goes on from NC_135621.1 coordinate 47,487,220, forward strand.
CATTTGGTAGTCCTGTCTGCTTAGGCTGCACTGGTCTGTGACAGTCTCTTAGACTTTCCTTGTTTTTGATGACTTTGACAGTTTTTAGTACTACTCAGATATTTTGTAGAATGTTTCTTGTTTGGGATTTGTCTGTTTTTCTTATAATGTGTCTGGGGTTATGTGATTTTTGAGGAGGAAGACCACAAAGATAAAGTACCATTTTTATTATGTCATATCATATGAAGGGTACATACTGTCAGCATGACATTTTGCTGGAGGATGTTGACCTTTATCATCTGAGTTAACATCTGTCCAGTTTCTCCACTGTACAAATACTTTTTCCCCCTCCTTTTCATATTGTTTTTTTTTTTGGAAGGAAGTCCCTGTGTGCATCCCATATTTGTTAATGGATGAGAAGTTATGCTCCATCTTCTAGATACATAAATTATTTAGGGTTCTGCCTGGGAGTTCTGTATCTTCTACCCCATTTATTCATTTATTCAATCATTTATTTATGTCAGTATGGACCCATGTCTATTAATCTTCTATTTTGGGTTGTAATCTAACACTATTGTATTGCTCAAGTTCCAGGTTTGGCCATATGCAAACTCTTTCTGTTAATTTCTGACATCCCTTTGACAGACTCTCATCAGTACAGGATTTTTTTTTGGGGGGGGGGGGGTTGATGCTTAGCACTTGCTTACTTTCTGGGACCATAAGGCACTCCAATTTTGTGATATATATATCCTGCCCTGGTCCTAGATTGAGCCATTTCTCTAAGAAGCCCTGGTTCCTTTTATTGGAGAATGGTATTAGAACCCAAGATCCATGCATTAGGTCTACATTATGCTATTGGGGTATCATTGCTCCTAGGCCCTTTCAACTGACTAAGCAAGAAAGTATGTATATGTATACTAACCCCTGCATATACACATATTTATAAATATTTCTGTACATAACTGTATATTAAACTAAGTATAAGTTCATACTGATGTTGCCAACTTGGTTCATTATCATATGAATCATTATAGCTTCTTCCCCTTGCTTTTGTGTAAACTCTTACTCCAGTAATGAGAAGTCTGACTTTCACTCTCCTTGTATTTAATTGTTCAGTTCCAGTGTACATGTATAGTGACATTAGAATTGTTAATCCAAGCTCCCATGGGAAATAATTGGGGTATAGTGCTTATGTACAATTTCTTTTTCTTTCTTTCTTTCTTTTTTTTTTTTTTTAAGTCTTTTACCTTTAGTCTTACAGTTTCTACTCGCTTTCACTTTACTTATGTCAGCACCTTTCTCTACCCTCCACTTCAGTAAGGTGGTTTCATAGATTTGTAATATAGTTAAATTATTTTGTCATTTCATCCTAGGATCCCTTGATCTCCTAAAGGATTTTTAAATTGCATACATTAGGGTCACTCTAAAGTTCTGTTTCGATGAATGCATAGTGCTGTATACACGCTACCATTCCAGCGTCATACAGAATAGTTTTACTGCTCTGCAAAATTTCCTTTGCTTCACTTACTCACATCCTCATTACTCTTCCAAAACTTCAAGCAACCTCTCGTCTTTTAACCGTTTCTGTAGTAGAACCTTTTCCAGAATGTCATATACTTAGAATCAAACAGTATGGAGCTTTTTATTTTTTATTGCTGAATAATACTGTTGTATAGATATACTATAGTTTATCTATCTACTCACCTATTGAGGAACATCGTCTTGATTGTGTCCCATTTTGGGGAATTATGAATGGAGCTGCTTATACAGAATGAAGTGCAGATTTTTGTGTGGGCATAAGTTTTCAAATCCGTTGGGTAAATACCTGTGAGCACAACCGCCAGATCATGTGCTAAAAGTATGTGAACTTTAGAAATATCTTGTCTTTGCATTGTGTGCCGGTTTTTGGAATGGAATAATCTCCTCTTGCCATTTTCCTTGCCCATTCTCCCTCCAAGGCTCTTTTGACTGTTGATTCCAAGTCCTGTCATTGCTATAAAAGAGCAGATGATAGAGAATTTTGGTTTATCATTTTTTTTTTGGTAATGGAATCCTCTAATAATCTTTTCCATGTGCTTGTGATATTTTCAGTTATCTGTGGGTGAAAATAATCAGCTGCATCTAAATTTGACTATTTTGTACTTTCTGGCAGTATAGCAGGAATATATTATGCAGGTGGCTTACACAGCCTATAGGTTGTTACAACTGCTTTCTAATTGGATTGCATTGTTTTATTTGAAAGCATTTCATAGTTGCCAAAATCTTGAAAGATTGTATTTTTCTCTTTAACCATCAAGCAGTATGTTTTTAAAAATATATAATTGTATTTGTTAAATTTAAGGTAAAATATTTATTTAAATCAAATTTATGTTTCCATAAAGTGATAGTATGTTTTGTTTTCTTCACAGCATTTATTCAGTCGGAGAGCATAATAGAAGTGCTACGTTTTGATGATGGAGGGTTACTACAGGTAATTTTATTTTAAGTTGAAAAATTATCTTAGTGTCAAACCTTGAATAATATCCGATTGTTATTTATCTTTAAAAAATGTAACTGGTTCCTGTGAAATATATTTTATGAGCTTTATATGCAGACAGGTCAGCTGAGTCATTAGTAATAATAAAAATCTCCTTAGCTATAGGAATTATCTTTTAAATTCAGTATTTCTTGGAGGGGTGTTAGGTGTTTAGGTGAGGAGAATCAGATCAGGAACAGTGGAATTAGTGGTTAGCTCTTTGAGTGTGGAGCCAGTGAGTGAAACACTCTGTTCAGATGTTGGACCTCAGAATATTTATCTGGAGGAAGACTTCTCTAGAGTATAAGTTCTGTAGATGTACATCTATATCATCTTTCCACTTGCCATTCTAAGCCATATTTTTAAATATACATAAAATTGGAATCTCGTGTCCTTCCTTTCAGACCTAGCACAGATACCCCATGAAGCCTATTTTAATCTTCTTAGCTAAAAATCAGTTCTAGAATTTCAGAGCTGAAAGAGAGAGGAAAAGCATCTTAACCACTCCTCTGATTTTTTATGGCTGAGATGTTTTCCTTCTTCCAACCTGTATCATATTCTGTGCTTGTTTTATAGTATTTACCACTTTTGTAATTATAACATATGCTTTCAAGTACCATCTGTTTGGTAGCATAACTTACAATCTTCCCAAGGTTTAGTTTAAGAAAGTGCAAAAGATTCCATGACTTTGTGGTAATGGGGCCGGTATTAGAATTATTGTTTTCTCACTCCAGGTATGATTGTCTTTCTCATATGTGATGCTGCCTATAATGTGTGTATTTATTTAATTATAATTAAATACATTACTTAAATTGCTGTGAAGAAATATTCCTTGTAACTTATAATAATGAAAGGAAACTAAAAGTTAGATTAAGGCAATAGAAAAAAAATAATTGTGCTAGAGACCTGAAATAAAATTTCTGTTTGCGTTTTATCATAAATTTAGATTTCAGACAATAAACCAAATAAAGAGAACAAGAAAAAAGTGATGGGTTTTAAGGTTCTTTTTCTCTGACAATAAAGCAAGTAAGTGTTCTGAATGATAACTTTTTCCCTGCTTCCAAATTTTTAAATAAGCATATTATTCATACCTTTACGTAAGAGATGTTGAGAAACACAGCAGGCAGTGTCTGCATGATACTTGCAGAAAAGTCTTTGTACAGCCTTTTATATTGAAAAACTGAATAAAAACTAAAGATATATAATCTCAAATTTTATAAAGCTACCTTACTAGAAAATGAGCTTAGTGTCTTTTTTCTAGTTTTTAAATCTGTTGCAAGGTGAGAACTTAGAGAACCGATAGGAATGACTATTTTAAATATCTCCCTTTAGGTGGTTTGCAGGATCTGGATAACAGGCAAATCAGGACTGAATTTCTGGAAAATTCTCCTTTCTTTATTGATTGAAGAAGGATCCATGTCTTTTAAGAACTAGACATCTAGGTTGCAAGTGGTAATTCATTTTGAAAATTCTGGAGCTTGATTTGTGTTTTTATTGGGGGAGGTTGTGAGTCCCTGTCTAAATAGACTTGGATGTGGAAGAGTTTGACGGGGATGTGACTTGCTCATCCTCTTTGAGTTTGCTGAAATGCTTGGACAAGAGCTTGATTGACACCTTGGTTAAGACCTCAGAGTTCTCTGGCAAAGGTAATTTTAGACAGGAACAATGTTGAGGACAGGTGGTACCAGTTGGTTATCTCAGCCACACTGAAACCTCACTAAGATTCCAGCAGAATGTCTAATGTCAAGATGCTATATATAGTGTATTTATCCTCAAGTAGCAGAATATAAGATCCTTTTAAATAGATATGTGTAAGTTCATTTTAATACTGAAGAACATGTCCTAGAAATAACAATTTTGATGTTGACATAATGTCATTCTTTCTAATGATAATTTGCCAGTAGGTTAAACTATTTCTTAAACAACTCCTGGATTTCTTATGATATGATTAGAACAGAAGTGTGTACATGTAGCATTCCTATGGCAGAATATATATCAAATTTTTTTCAAATTAAATTAGAACTAAGTCAGGGAGAGAGTCAAAGCAACAGCCTGTGTTGCATTATGTAAAATGAGAATTTTGCCTGAGAGCATTGCTTCCCAAATCCTGAATTTTATGTTACATTCATGCAACTTGGCTCATAGTAACTTTCTAAGCTCTGAAAATTAATTGATGATAAGTCTATAAAAATTGCCAAAACTCATAAAAATTTTGTTAGAAACTTTGGATTTACCTTCCTTGTTTTTTAAAGATAAAATGAGGCTCATAAAAATTAAATAATTTGCTCAATCTTCACTTACTAGAGCAGCAATCCAACATCTAGTAAGTACCCAGACTTTTCTGCTTTCAAAGCTCTTTCCACAGCACCATGCATGTGCAGTTCCTCCCAGTGTATTGCCTAGGTTACCACTAGGTAATCTAATCCTACTAGGTTATGATTAGAACTCACAGTAATCCTCTTAGCTCATGTTTTCTGTAGTTGGTGCTTTGGCTGTTGCCATTCCTGTTTGGCAAGGCTACTAAAATTTGGTATATAGACTATAGAAAGATGAAACAATTCCTAAGAGGAACACAGACACTGAGGATTCTGCTTCTCAACAGAAGACTCATTACCATAGGAGGTGCAGGTCAAGAAGTATCTCAAACCATCATTCCAGTCCTAACTGATCTGAGTGGTTGGCTCTTCTTGACCCATTCCTTTGATAGATTATAAGATTGAATAATAAAAGATACTCTTAAAAGCCTTTACCTGTTTCCTAATCTAACTTTCTTATAAACAAATAAAGATAAAGCCTAAGGAAAAGACTTTGTGTTTTCCTTTTTCTATCTTCCTCCATTCCAAATGCCTGCCTGCCCTTCCTTCCTTCCCCTTACCTTTGTCCCTACCTCCCTTCCTTTTTTCCTTCTTCCTTCCTTCACTATTCTACCAGAACAATAAATAGAATTTAAAGATGTTAGAAGGCAAGTTCCGTAATGTTCATGAGTTGAAAAATACATGTATGCATAGCTTTGTTTTTTAAAACTCATAACTATGGAACCACATAATTTTGTTTTCTCATTTTGGTCAAGAAACAAAATTTTTTTTCTTGAGTGCTCATTGTATGCTCATTGGTTGTTCTCATAACTTGCAGGCATCTATTATGTGTACTCATTACCTGGCTTTCAGCTACATAAGGCAAGAATAGCTAGAACTGGTGTTTTTAAAGTATTTGTTGGAGTCTCAACTAGTTCATTAATTGGCCTCAAATTTCAGTACTAAAAGGGGTACGAGAAGAATAAGAAGCAGTTTTGATTCCAGAGCTCTAACACTTTATATTTTCCACGGCTTTGTTACCTGAAGTAACAAGGTTGCCTTAGAGGAATGAGATAAATTCCTAATTGTTGTGCTTAGAAGACAGTTCAGGTCTAAGAGATCTTTTCATACACATGAGAGATAACAGGTTCCACTTCTCTTGTGCCCCCAATATTTTAGCTGCAGGACTATGTTAGTAAGCCAAAGTTCATATTACAGAAATAACTTTTCTCAGTCCTCTCAAAGGAAGGTTGAGGAAAAGATTGTGGAAAGTTTGCCTTCTATTCTGTGTTAGGTTGGTGGGGAAAGGACTGCAGAGGCCTTCCTTAACTAGACAGTCATTTGCAACACACCAAAACACTCAACCGAATAAGCAAGCAAACATGTTTGGTTGTCTAGTAATTCTCTTGTTCTTGGGTGAGCTTATATTTGTTTTTTTTTGTTGTTGTTTTTTTTTTTAAAGATTGTATTTATTTATTCATGAGAGATGCAGAGAGAAAGAGAGGCAGAGACCTAGGCAGAAGTTGAATCAGGCTCCCTGTGGGGAGCCTATGCGGGACTGGATCCCAGGACTGGGGGATCATGACCTGAGCCAAAGGCTGATGCTCAACCACGGAGCTACCCAGCTTACATTTAAAAGGTACTAATTTTTAAAGATAGCCATTGTAAAACTTAACAGGAATTATAAAGAGGCTACTGGGAATAACTTGAGCTCCTAGACAAGTTTTTTTAGTTTCTGTAACTAAATGGCTTGAAGTTGAAGCCATTGGAAGCTCTGCATTCTGTAAGATGAATCAGGTTCATTCTATAAATGGTTCTAACTATTCAGTTAGGGATCCTATATTATTGAGTTGTCTTCTAAGGAATGTAAAGATGTCTAAGAATTTTATTTCTTTTTCTTTAATTAAGGTGTTTATTGTGAGATATAATTCATACGTACATGCATAAAATGTGGGGGGGTTTTGCAAAGCAAATACCTATAAACAACTACTACCCCAGTTAAAAACTAAAAACATGCCAACACTCTCCTAAGTTCCCCCCTGAAACTCTCTCCCAGTCACTATCTCCAAAAGTTGGCCATAGTCCTGAAATTTATGATAATTTCTTTCCCTAGAAGTCTTACCTTCGGAGCATGTGTCTCTGAACACTGTAGTATTAAGGTGCTTGGGTGGCTCAGCAGGTAAGCATCTGCCTTCAGCTCAGGGCATGATCCCAGAGTTCTGGAATTGAGTCCCACATCGGGCTCTCTGCATGGAGCCTACTTCTTCCTCTGCCTGTGTCTCTGCCTTCTCTCTGTGTCTCTCATGAATAAATAAATAAAATCTTTAAAAAACTAAACACTATAGTATCATCTGTTTTTTGAAGTTCATACAATTTGTATTATTTTTTCCAGCTTTTTCTTAGTGTTACGTTTCTAAGATTCTCTGTGCTGTTGAGTGTAACTGCGGTTATTCATTTTCCTTGCTGAATAGTATTGCATTATATGAACATGCCCCAATTTGTATATCATTTCTGCTGTTGGACATTTCATTTGTTTCCAATTTTGGCTGTTATAAGTAATTGCTATCTTTTTGGTGAACATACGTATTTCTGGTAGAGTTAAGTGCAACTGCTGGGACATAGGTTTTGAACCTTCTATTTTCATACATAATGCCATATGGTTTTCCAGAGTACTTGTTCCAGTTTACAGTCCCATCATCAGGAATTGCTCTGCAATACTTCATATGTTTTGGTTTTTTTTTTTTTTTTAACATTCTGAAGTGTAGGTCATGGTATCTTACTGCAGTTTTAATTTGCATTTTTCTGATTCTTAATAAGGTGGAGCAACTTTTTATGTTTATTTTACCATTTGGATATCTTTTGTGAAATCTCAGTCAAATCTTTTGCCCTATTTAGCTTTTGGATTGCATGTCTTTCCCCCTCTTGTTTGATAGGAGGTTTTTTTTTTTTATAAATCCGGATACGATTCTGGTGTGATATATATACACACACACACACACATACATATACATATATATTAGAAATATCTTTTTTTAATCTTTTTTTTTAAAGATTTTATTTATTCATGAGAGACAGAGAGAAAGGCAGAGACATAGGCAGAGGGAGAAGGAGGCTACCTGCGGGGAGGCCGATGTGGGACTCAATCCCAGGACCCGCGATCATGACTTGAGCCAAAGGCAGATGCTCAACAGAGCCACCCAGGTGCCCTATTAGAAATATCTTTTCTACTTGGTGGATTACCCTTTCCACACATAATGGTGACTTCAATGAACAGAAATCTTTTAATTAATTTTAATTTTAGTGTAGTTTAAGCTTTTTTTCCATTATAGCTTACACTTTTTGTGAACTGCTAAAGAAATATTTTCTTATCCAAGGTCATAAAGATATTCTCCTGTATTATTATCTAAAATATAGAAGTTTATTGTTTTGCCTTTCACAATTATAGCTGTAATTCTAACAAATTGATTTTGTTATTGGTATGAGGTCATGGTTTTATTTCTCATATACATATTCACTTGTCCCAGTACACTTTATTGACTGTTCCCCAATATTTTCTTTCCCCAGTGTTCTTCAGTGACACTTTATTCATAAGTATCCATGTATGTGTGTGTTTCTGGGCTCTCTGTTACCTCTTCTGATCTATAAAAGTGGTAATTCATATGACTTAATGTAAAATGTAAAAATGCAGGTTTTTTTTATATATTGACTATTACTCTGCAAACTAGCTAAATTGCTTATTGATTCTAATAACTAGTTAGATGCTCTGGATTAGATCCATAAACTACTGTAATCTGAGGTTTATAATGTGTTTCTCACTTTCCAATCCTTTTAGTTTTTAATTCTTTTTCTTTACTTTATTGGCTACAACCAGTATGATGTTGAATATACGTGGTATTTAGTAGGTGTCTTTGACCCTACTTTGATACCTCATCTCAGAGATAAAAGCTTCAGCGTTTCACTGTTAAGTGTCTTGTTTATTATAGTTTTTCTCCACCCTCCGCATAGATCTCCTTTATCATATGTTGGGGTTCTCAGCAAGATCCTGAGACAAAGTTAAAGGAGTACTAGAGATTTATTGGAGGGCTACTGCCTGTGAAAAGTAAGGGGGAGGAAACAGGATTGGGTAGGAAGAGCTTCAGACAGTGATACAGAATCTTGACCAACTCAGTGGAGAACTCTGAACAAAGACTGCTTTTTGGAAGTATCCCACATTGGACAGAGGTTGTCAGGCCCTACTACACCTGCTGGGCCCATTCATTGGCTGGGAGTTGCTCAGAAATAACTTGGACTTATCTCAGTTACTACAGTTGATCCCAAAGTTACTATAGTCAGGGGCTGATAGCTAGCACCATTTTTTCATAGCTAGATGGCAAGTCCTTCCTCTTAGGGAGATTTGAGCAGTATATATTAAAACTATTGATAATCAAAGGCAAACAGATACACTGTAAAATGTAAAGATCTGTATTATTATCTAAAATAATAATCCTGGGTGGCTCAGTGGTTTAGCGCTGCCTTCTCAGCCCAGGGCATGATCCTGGAGACTCGGGATCAAGTCCTACGTCAGGCTCCCTGCATGGAGCCTGCTTCTCCCTCTGTGTCTCTGCTTCTCTCTCTCTCTCTCTCTGTCTCTCATGAATAAATAAATAAAATATTAAAAAAAAAAACACACAAAACACAACCAGAGACAAAAGAGAAGACCTTCAAAGAAGGCTAGAATTAGCTCACAGCTGACCTATAAACTGAAACAATAGGAGGCAAAAAATAATAAAATTTACTGAAAACAAATTAAAACTAGAATTCTATACACAGTGAAAATATCCTTATATCCTTTATGTGTAAAAAAAAAATTTTTTTCAAATAGGAACATAGAAAATTTATCACCAGAAGATTTGCACCAAAGGAAATAATGGAGAATACTTTTCAGGCTGAAGGTAAATGATCTCAGAAGCTCAAAAATGCAAAGGATAAAGAGCATTAAAATCAAAAATATGTAAGGGCACCTGGGTAGCTGACTTGATTTAAGCACCCGACTCTTGATTTCAGTTCAGGTCATAATCTTGGGGTTGTGGGATTGAGTCCTGAGGCAGGTTCCTCTCTCAGTGGGGAGTCTGCTGGATATTCTTTCTCTCTTCTCCCCCTCCCTTCCTCTGCCCCCACAGATGTGTGCACATGCTCTCCTTCTCTCTCTCTAAAATAAATTTTTTAAAAAGATTTATTTATTCATGACAGAGAGAGAGAGAAGAGAGAGGCAGAGACACAGGCAGAGGGAGAAACAGGCTCCATGCCAGGAGCCCGACATGGGACTCGATCCCTGGTCTCCAGGATCACACCCCAGGCTGAAGATGGCGCTAAACCATTGAGCCACCAGGGCTGCCCTAAAATTAATAAATCTTTAAAAAAATAAAAATGTGGATAACTAAATGTATACTATATATAGCAATAATAATAGTATCTTGATGAATAGAACATGATGGTATTCTAGTATTATTAATACTAGGTCATAGGAAGCTTGGCAGCTTTTACCTGGGTCTCTTGGACCTCTAGAAATTGGGACATTTCTTTTGGGACCCAGTTGGCATGATATGAGGATCCTAAGCCACATAAAGAGCCCCCATTTGGTCCTGCAGTCAGTGGTCCCAGCCAAGTGCCCACCTACCAAGCATCATCACTTTCCTGCCACTGTAGATGAGCAGCACTTTTAAGCCTTCAGATGAATCAGCCACAACTCACATCTGGCTGCAGCCGTTTGAGAAATATCAAGTGAGATCTAACCAACTGAGTCTAGTCAGCCCAAAAGAACATGAAGGATAATAATAAAATGCTGTTTTAAGCTGTTAAACTTTGAATTTATTATGCAGCACTAGATAACCAGAACACTTAATATCACCTAATACCTGGTTGATCTGTATCAGTTTTCTTCCACCATTTCAAAATTCTTTTTCACATTTGGTTTATTTAAATCAAGATCCAAGCAAGGTCTATACATTGCATTTGGTTAATATATATCTTTTTTTTTTTAATATATATTTTAAGTATCTTTTAACCCACTTCCCCATGCCATTTTTTGTTGTTGAAGAAACTGGATCATTTGTCTGTAGGATTTCCTACAACCTAGGCTGACCTAATACCATCTTCTTGGTGTAATTTAACATACCTCTCTCGTGGATTTTCTATCAAGTGTTAGCTAAATACAGAATATCAGATTTAGATTAAATTTTCTTTTTTTGGCAAGAATATTTCAAGGTAGTTTTTTTGTATGACAAAGAATATAGATTTTTCTACCTTTAGGGAAACTTTAGATCTTGGAACATCTTTAGTAATAAGTTTTTGTTACCATGAGCCCTTGTATCATACCTGAGTTAATGCTTCAAGGTGGGGGCTGGTCATCAAAAAAACCAATAATGTGTTTAGAGGGTTTGGACTTTGAACCATCCCAACTGCCTCCAAGAAGGAGAAGTGGGCTAGAAATTGAGTTCAATCACATAGGTAGCCAGTGATTTAATAAATCATACCTTTGAAATGAATCTCCAATAAAAACTCTGACACTGAAGCTGTATAGAGCTTCCTGGTTAGTAAGCACACTTATGTTCCAGGAGAGTGACATACTCTGATTCCATGGAGAGAGGGCATGGAAATTCTGTTTGGGGGCCTCCCAAGACCTCACCATATGTATTTCTTTAGAAGAAAACTAATTCGAGAATAGTTCTGAGTTCTGAGCTTGAGGGGGAGGAATAATGGAAACCCCCCAGATTTGTAGTCAGTGGTCAGAGTGCACATGGCTTAGACTGTCTAACTTGTGGTTGGTGTATGAAGTGCAGACTGTCTTGTTAGGGACTGTGCCCTTTAACCTGTAGATTCTAATGCTAACTTGAGGTGGTTAGCATCAGAATTCTGTTACAATATACCAGTAGTATTGTATATTTTTTATTGTTTTTTATCAGAAGACATGTCATGTCAGGTTGGTTTTCTTAGATTTTTAGGTCAAAGATTTTCATATGTAGGGATTTAAATTAAAAAAAAAAAAAACATTACTCTTGTTGCTCTTCTAAACTGGAAGTTGCCAGACTTTATGTAAAGGGCAAGTATTAAATACTTTTTAGTTTGTATGTGAAATGGTCTGTGTCCCAACTACTCAAGTCCTGTCATTTTACTATGAAAGCCGACTGTGTATAAGAAATAGTCACAAAACTTATATTTGCCAAAAACTGGTGCCAGGTGTAAGATTCTGGGAAGATAGTGAAGTAGGAAGCAGCCGGAATCCTTTCCCCATGTAGACAGCAGTGTATTGGTAATATTTATCTGATGTCTTTGAAAGCTTACAACTTCAGGGGAAGGCTTAGGAGTAAATTGAAGTAAATTTTACTCATTTCAGTTCTTAGTACAGAAGGAACTACCCACTCCCACCCTCTAGTCCTGTAGCAGGTAGCTGTGCACATGTGCACTGAACAGCTTGTACATAGCTTACAGGAGCCATGGTGAGCAAAAAAGGAGTTTATCCTTGAAATACTGGGGATCCATGCCCTGATCGCTACTTCTGATCTCTCAAAGGTATAGACAAAGAAGGTAGCCATTGTTGCAGCTCCACCCATTATTAAAAGTTCTCCACCTGAAGTAACCCAGAAAATTTAAAAGGCTAACAACCCCCCCCCTTCTTTTTCTCTTTTTTCCCTTTTGGGAGCCAGACATTAATGAGTAGGACATTCAAAAACAATTGCATATATGGGGGAAATTAGAAAATTACTACAAATGTTCGGGGAAAGCCTCAGGCTCATGGAAGACTAGAAGAGCTTAAGTTTGGCATAGATGGAGCCTACAATAATCAAAAAAGCAAAAGCAATAAAAACAAGAAAAGCAAACCCTATGAAAGGGGAAGAATCTGATGTCCAATTACTACATTATTAGATTTACATGTGCAGTTTTCTATTTTTTTTTTAAAGATTTTATTTATTTATTCATGAAACAGTGAGAGGGGGCAGGGGTAGAAACATAGGCAGAGAGAGAAGCAGGCTCCACGCAGGGAGCCCGATGTGGGACTCGATCATGAGACTCCAGGATCACACCCTGGGATGAAGGAAGGCATTTAACTGCTGAGCCACCCAGGTGTCCCACATGTGCAGTTTTCAACAGAAAAAAAGAACAATGGTACAAAGAAATGGAGCTCATTCATGGGGAGAAAAAAAATCAACAGAAGTTGTCTCTGAAAAAGTCCTAGTGGCAGATATACTAGACAAAGTCTTTATAACAGTTTTCTTAAAGATACTCAAAAAGCTAAAGGAAAATGTGTAGAGAAAGTCAGAAAAATGATGTGTAAACAAAATGGAAATATCTGTGAAAAGATAGAAAAGAAAAAAAAAACAAAAAAGAAACAAAAGAAAGAAAAGAGTTTCTTTTCAAAAAAGAGTGACATCAGTATGCAGATTCCTTCAAAGTTGAAAATAGAGCTACCCTACAACCCAGCAATTGTACTACTAGGTATTTACCCCAAAGATACAAATGTAGTCACCTGAAAGGAATTCTGCACCCCAATATTTATAGCAGCAATGTCCACAATAGCCAAACTATGGAAAGAGCCTAGGTGTCCATCAACAGATGAATAAAGATGTGGTATGTGTACACACACACACACACACACACACACACACACACACAATGGAATACTACTCAGCCATCAACCCCCACCCCCCCACCCCCAAAATCTTGCCATTTGCAATGACATGGATGAAACTAGAGGGTATTATGCTAAGCGAAATAAGTCACTCAGAAAGACAATTACCATATGATCTCACTCATATGTGGAATTTAAGAAACAAAACAGAGGATCATAGGGGAAGAGAGGGAAAAATAAAACAAGATGAAACCAAGGGAGGCAAACTGTAAGAGACTCTTAATCATAAAAAACAAACTGAGGGTTGCTGGAGGGAAGGGGGGAGGATGGGGTTACCAGATGATGGACATTAAGGAGGGCACATAATGTAATGAGCACTGGGTATTATATAAGACTGATAAATCATTGAACTCTATCTCTGAAACTAATAATACACTGTATGTTAATTTAAATTTTAAAAATTTTTAAAAGAAAAAGGAAAAAAAAAGTGACATCATCAAGATGGCAGAGTAAGGAGCCCTGGAGTCTCATACCTCCATAGAAACACTGACATAGCAATAATATTGGTACCAAAATACCTTGAGAGAAATTCAAAATTCACCTATGAAGTATAGGTATCCCGGAAGAGCACAAACTGAGAGCAGTCAGATTAATACTGGTAAGAAAAGCAATTTCACTTCACCTGCATTAGTTCTTCCACCAAACCATCTTAGCTCAGTGCCAAGGAGATCACCTCAGTCAGTGACTTCTTTCACAATAGGAAAGTGAGATTGGAGTGTTCTTCTATCCTCTTGACTTCTTAGGGCACCCTCCATGGGGCCAGTTTTTGTCTCAACTCATACCAAGTGCTGAGCTATGGAGCCTAATCTTCTAGGACAGCTAGGAATAAACAAGAGAGAAGGGCACATGTCACTAGGGAGCCCTGATAAGACAGTCAACTAATTTCTTAGCAGAAACCTTCCAGGTCAAGAATGTGATGATGTATTCAAAGTGCTAAAGCAAGAAAACGGACAGGGATACTATTTCCAGCAAAGCTGTCCTTCAGAAATGAAGGAGAAATAAACATTTTCTCAGCAAACAAAAGCTGAAACTCCTCACCACTAGACCTGCCTCACCAAAAAAAAAAAAAAAAAAAAAAAAGCTACAGTAGTTCTACAAGCTAAAATGAAAAGATACCAGTTAGCAACATGAAAATATGTAAATGTATAAGCTTTTAACTCTAACATAAATGAAACACAAAAGTATGAAAAATAACTATAACTGAAATAATTTGTTAATGGATACATAATATAAATGATGCAAATTGTAACATCAATCACATAGAATGAAGAAGAAGTAAAAGTGATTTTCGTGAAGCTCAGTTGTTACTGGCTTAAAATAAAATGTTGTAACTATAATGTGTTTTATACAAGCCGCATAGTTGAGCACAAATGAAAAACCTTGTGTTTTAGAAATAGAAAGTTATCGAAGTGTACCACTACAAGAGAAAAATCATCAGATTACGGGGGAGTGTCGAGAGGAAAAAGGGACTACAGAACAATCAGAAAAATTAACAAAATAGGAATAGTGAGTCCTCACTTATTAATAATTACTTTAAATGTAAATGGATTAAATTCTCCAATCAAAAGGCATAGAGTGGCTGAATGGACTTTTAAAAAACAATACCCAACCATAATCTGCCTATAGGAGACTTCCTTTAGCTTTAAGGACACACATATGCTGAAAGGCTTGAGAATAGATATTCCATGCAAACAGTAACTAGAAGAGGCAGGAGTGGGTATTATATCAAACAAAATAGACCCTGAGCCAGAAACTGTCACAAGAGACAAGGAAGGTGATTGATTATATCAAAGAAAGAGACCACCACCATTTTCAAAAACATGGATTAACCTGGAGGACTTGATACTATGTGAAAGACAAATACTGTATAATTTCACTTATATGTGAAATCTAAAAATGTTAAGTTCAAAGAAGCAGAGAGTAGAATGATGTCAGACCATTCTACTACATTCTACATACCCTACATTCTACATACCCTACAGGGTATGGGAAATGGGAAGGGGTAGGGTATGGGAAATGGGGTCATGATAGTTGGCCAAAGGGTATATATAGTATTTCAGTTTTGTAAGATGAAGAATTTTTGGAGGTTTAATGTACAGTAGAGTGAACATAGTTAATAATACTGTGTTGTATACTTGATATTTGCTAACAGTAAATCTTAACCGTTTTTGCTCCCAAGAAAGGTAACTGAAGTAATGAATATGTTAATTAGCTCATTTGTTGCGGTGATCATTTCACAATATATACTCTTTAGGAATACATCGCATTGTATACTTCAAATAAATACAGTTTTTATTTTGCAATTACTCTTCAGTGGAGCTGAGGGATAAAAGAAGCCTTGAAAAAGAAAATCTAAAATCTAGGGGAACCCTGGGTGGCTCAGCGGTTTGGCACCTGCCTTTGGCCCAGGGCATGAACCTGGAGTCCCGGGATCGAGTCCCACGTCAGGCTCCCGGCATGGAGCCTGCTTCTCTCTCCTCCTGTGCCTATGCCTCTCTTCCTCTATCTACATCTATCATGAATAAATAAATAAATCTTAAAAAATTTTTTTGAAAATATATTTTTTAAAAAAAATCTAAATCTCAAAGTACAATAACTGGAATGAAAAATTCACTGGAGGGGTTCAGACCTACATAGGCATTGTGGGAGTCCCGGAAGGAAAAAAGAGAAAGAGGCAGAGTAGAGTGTTCAAAGAAATAATGACTGAAAATATCACAGATTTAACAAAAACCATGAATATAAGCATCAGAGATCTGCACTAAGATATAATCAAACTTTTGAAAGATGGTCTTAAAAGCTAAAACAATAAAATTATTAAAATTATTAGATTTCTTATCACAGACTTTGGAGGCCAGAAAGCAGTGAGTTGATATATTTAGTGCACTAACAAAAACTATCAACCAAGAATCCTAGATCAGACAAAACTGTACTTTAAAAGTGAGGGAGAAGCGAAGACATTCCCAGATAAGCAAAAGCTGAGGAGGTTTACTACTATTAGACATGCCTTACAAGAGATGCTAAAGGGAGTCCTGCAGGTTAAAATGAAACAATACTAGACAACAACTCAAAGCCATATGAAGAAACAAAGATCACAGTAAAAGTTAGTATGTGGGCAATTATAAAAGTTGGTTGGTATTATTATAAGTGGTTTGCAACTCCCCTTTTTGTTTTCCACATGGTATAAGAGACTAATGCATTTTTAAAAAGCAATTAATAGTCTAAAAACTAGGGTTTTTGTTAACTTTGGTTTGTAATTCCACATTTTATTTTCTACATAGTTTAAAGACTACTATATTTAAAAGAATTATTTGTGTTTTGGATACACACTACATAGAGATGAAATTTTCTGACATTGATAACTGAAAGGTGTAGGGATGAGTCTAGAAAGAAGTAAAGTTTCTGTATATTGTAGAGTGTTACAACTCTAAGATGTTGGGTTCCCATGGGAACTATGAAGAAAATAACTATAGAAAATACACAAAAAGAATCTAAATATTTTGCTATAAAAATCAGCTAAACACAAAAATGACAGTAAAGAATGAAATGGACAAAAAAAAAAAAAAAAAGCTATAAGCCATATAGAAAACAAATACCAAAATGACAGATGTAAATACACTATTGAAGCCAAGTTGGTATTCAAACTAGTTTGTTAAAAATGTAAGATATAAATTATAATCTCTAGAGTAACAATGAAGAAACTAACTTTAAAAATACAAAGAAAAGGAAATGCAGTAACAGCATACACATTCTTTACAAGTACACATGGGACCTATTTCAGGACAGACCATATGTGGGGCCACCATTTAAGTCTCAATAGTTGTTTTTTTTTTTTAATTCAAGTATGATTAACATACAGTGTTATATTAGTTACAGGTGTACAAAATGATGTTTCAACAACTCTTTACATTTCTCTGTGCTCTTCAAGAAAATCTCCTTTATTTCACCCATCTCTACACACCCACTTCCCATCTGGCCACTGCCAGTTTTTTTCTCTGTATTTAAGAGTCTGGAGTTTTTTGTTTGTTTCTTTTTTTCTTTGTTTTGTTTCTCACGTTCCGTAGATAATTGAAATCATGTGGTATTTATCTTTCTCAGCCCAACTTATTTCATTTAGCATTATATCCTCTAGATCCATCCATGTTGTTGCAGATGGCAAGATTTCATTCTTTTTATGGCTGAGTAATATTCTATTATATATACATACCACATCTTCTTTATCCATTCATCTATCCATGGACACTTGGTTTGCTTCCATAACTTGACTCTTGTAAATAGTGCTGTATTGAACATAGGGATAAGTATATCTTTTTGAATTAGTGCTTTTGTAATCTTTGTGTAAATACCCAGTAGTGGAATTACTGAATCCTATGGTAATTCTATCTTGAATGTTTGAGGCCCCTCCATACTGTTTTTTATAGTGGCAGACCCAATTTGCATTCCCACATCCTCACCAGCTCTTGTTATTTCTTGTATTTTTAATTTTAGCCATTCCAACATATATAAAGTGATATCTCATTGTGTCTTAATTTTCATTTCCCAAATGATTAGTGATGTTGAGCATCTTTTCATGGCCATCTGAATGTCTTCTTTGGATCAATGTCTATCCAGATCCTCTGTCCATTTTTAAAATCAGATAGGGTTTTTTTTTTTTTTTTTTTTTTTAGTGTTGTGTAAGTTCTTTATGTATTTTGGATGTTAACCCCTTATCATGTATATCATTTGCAGGTATCTTCTTTCATTCAGTAGGTTGCCTTTCCGTTTTGTTAATGTTTCCTTAACTGCAAAGGCTTTTATTTCAGTGTACTCCCAATGGTTTTGCCTTTGTTTCCCTTGTCTTAGGAGACATCTAGAAAGATGTTTCTTTGGCTAACATCAAAGAAATGAATGACTGCTTATAATTTCTTCTAAGTTTTATGGCTTCTAGTATCACATTTAAGTTTTTACCCTATTTTGAGTTTATTTTTGTATAAGAAGAAGTTGGTTCAGTTTTGTTCTTTTGCATGTAGCTGTCCAGTTTTCCAGGCACCATTTGTTGAAGAGACTTATTTTTCCCACTGTATATTCTTCATTCCTTTGTCATAGATTAATTGACAGTAAAACCATGAGTTGATTTCTGGACTCTATTCTTTTCCATTGATTTATGTGTCCCCCCCACCCCCTTTTTTTTTTTGTGGCAGCAACAATTTGTTTTAATTAGTGTAGCTCTGTCGGATGTTTTGCAATCTGGGATTGTGACACCTCCAGCTTTGTTCTTTTTCAAGATTGCTTTGGCTGTTCAACATCTTTTGTGGTTTCATACAAATGTTAGTATTATTTGTTCTAATTTTGTGAAAAATGTTGTTGGTATTTTGAGAGGAATTGCATTAAATCTGCAGGTTGCTTTGGAAATGTATGTGTGCATGTAATATGCTGTAGGAGTAATTTAACAATATTCTTCCAATCCATAATTGTGGAATATTTTTCCATTTGTTTGTGCCTTCAGCTTTTTTCATCAGTATTTTGTAGTTTTCAGAGTACAGATCTTTTACCATCCTTGGTTACGTTTATTTCTAGGGGTTTTATTATTTTTGGTGCAATTGTAAATGGGATTATTTTCTTTCTACCACTTTATTATTAGCATATAGAAATGCAACAGGTTTCTCTAGATTAATTTTTTATCTTACAACTTCACTCAATTTATTAATCACTTCTAGTATTTTGGTGGAGTCTCTGGGGTTTTCTATATATAGTATCTTGTCATCTGCAAATAGTGAAAGTTTTACTTCTTCCTTACCAATTTGGATGCCTTTTATTATTATTATTATTTTTTTTATTTGACTGCTGTGGCTAGGACTCCCAGTACTGTGTTGAATAAAAATGATGGAAGTGGATATCCTTGTCTTATTCTTGACCTTAGGAGAAAATCTCTTCAGTTTTCAGCACTGAGTATGATGTTAGCTGTGGGTTCTTCATATATGGCCTTTATTATAATGAGGTATGTTCCCCCTACACTTACTTTGTTGATAGTTTCTAGTATGAATCAATGTTGTACTTTGTCAGATGATTTTTCTGCATCTGTTGAGATAATCATATTTTCATTTTTTTTTAAGATTTTATTTATTCATTCATGAGAGACACAGAGAGAGAGGCAGAGACACAGGCAGAGGGAGAGGCAGGCTCCATGCAGGGAGCCTGATGTGGAACTCGATCCCAGGACTCCAGGATCACGCCCTGAGCCGAAGGCAGACGCTCAACTGCTGAGCCACCCAGGCATCCCAAACAAGTAGGATTTATTCCTGGGATACAGGGTTGTTCAATATTTGCAAAAGAATAAAAACGAAGGGATCCCTGAGTGGCTCAGCAGTTGAGCGCCTGCCTTCCCCCCAGGGCGTGATGCTGGAGTCCCGGGATCGAGTCCACATTGGGCTTCCTGCATGGAGCCTGCTTCACCCTCTGTGTCTCTGCCACCATGTCTGTGTGTGTGTGTCATGAATAAATAAATAAAATCTTAAAAAAATAAGTCCCACTTGATCATGATGAATGATTTTTAAAATGTATTGTTTGATTCAGTTTGCTAATATTTGGTTGAGGATTTTTGTATCTGTGTTCATCAGAGATAACTAGCCTATAGTTTTTCTTTTTTGTAGTTCCTTTTTTTATATAATAAATTTATTTTTTATTAGTGTTCAATTTGTCAACATACAGAATAACACCCAGTGCTCATCCCGTCAAGTGCCCACCTCAGTGCCTGCCACCCAGTCACCCCCACCCCCCACCCACCTCCCCTTCCACCACCCCTAGTTCGTTTCCCAGAGTTAGGAGTCTTTCATATTCTGCCTCCCTTTCTGATATTTCCCACTTATTTTTTCTCCTTTCCTCTTTATTCCCTTTCACTATTTTTTATATTCCCCAAATGAATGAGACCATATAAAGTTTGTCCTTCTCCGATTGACTTATTTCACTCAGCATAATACCCTCCAGTTCCATCCACGTCGAAGCAAATGGTGGGTATTTGTCATTTCTAATGGCTGAGTAATATTCCATTATATACATAGACCAAATATTCTTTATCCATTCATCTTTCGATGGACACCGAGGCTCCTTCCACAGTTTGACTATTATGGACATTGCTGCTAGAAACATTAGGGTGCAGGTGTCCCGGCGTTTCATTGCATCTGTATGTTTGGGGTAAATCCCCAGCAGTGCAATTGCTGGGTCGTAGGGCAGATCTATTTTTAACTCTTTGAGGAACCTCCACACAGTTTTCCAGAGTGGCTGCACCAGTTCACATTCCCACCAACAGTGTAAGAGGGTTCCCTTTTCTCCGCATCCTCTCCAACATTTGTTGTTTCCTGCCTTGTTAATTTGCCCCATTCTCACTGGTGTGAGGTGGTATCTCATTGTGGTTTTGATTTGTATTTCCCTGATGGCAAGTGATGCGGAGCGTTTTCTCATGTGCTTGTTGGCCATGTCTATGTCTTCCTCTGTGAGATTTCTGTTCATGTCTTTTGCCCATTTCATGATTGGATTGTTTGTTTCTTTGCTGTTGAGTTTAATAAGTTCTTTATAGATCTTGGATACTAGCCCTTTATCTGATATGTCATTTGCGAATATCTTCTCCCATTCTGTAGGTTGTCTTTTAGTTTTGTTGACTGTATCCTTTGCTGTGCAAAAGCTTCTTATCTTGATGAAGTCCAATAGTTCATTTTTGCTTTTGTTTCTTTTGCCTTCGTGGATGTGTCTTGCAAGAAGTTATTGTGGCCAAGTTCAAAAAGGGTGTTGCCTGCGTTCTCCTCTAGGATTTGGATGGAATCTTGTCTCACATTTAGATCTTTCATCCATTTTGAGTTTATCTTTGTGTATGGTGCAAGAGAGTGGTCTAGTTTCATTCTTCTGCATGTGGATGTCCAATTTTCCCGGCACCATTTATTGAAGAGACTGTCTTTTTTCCAGTGGATAGTCTTTCCTCCTTTGTCAAATATTAGTTTACCATAAAGTTGAGGGTCCAGGGGTCCCTGGGTGGCGCAGCAGTTTAGCGCCTGCCTTTGGCCCAGGGCGCGATCCTGGAGACCCGGGATCAAATCCCACGTCGGGCTCCCAGTGCATGGAGCCTGCTTCTCCCTCTCCCTGTGTCTCTGCCTCTCTCTCTCTCTCTCTCTCTCTCTCTCTCTCTCTCTTTTTCTCTCTATCATAAATAAATAAAAAAAAAATTAAAAATAAAAAGTTGAGGGTCCACTTCTGGATTCTCTATTCTGTTCCATTGATATATGTGTCTGTTTTTGTGCCAGTACCACACTGTCTTGATGGCCACAGCTTTGTAGTACAACCTGAAATCCGGCATTGTGATGCGCCCCCAGCTATGGTTTTCTTTTTTAAAATTCCCCTGGCTATTCGGGGTCTTTTCTGATTCCACACAAATCTTGAGATACTTTGTTCCAACTCTCTGAAGAAAGTCCATGGTATTTTGATAGGGATTGCATTAAATGTGTAAATTGCCCTGGGTAACAGTGACATTTTTACACTATTAATTCTTCCAATCCATGAGCATAAAATATTTTTCCATCTCTTTGTGTCTTCCTCAATTTCTTTCAGAAGTGTTCTGTAGTTTTTAGGGTATAGATCCTTTACCCCTTTGGTTAGGTTTATTCCTAGGTATCTTATGCTTTGGGGTGCAATTGTAAATGGGATTGACTCCTTAATTTCTCTTTCTTCAGTCTCATTGTTAGTGTATAGAAATGCCACTGACTTCTGGGCGTTGATTTTGTATCCTGCCACACTGCCAAATTGCTGTATGAGTTCTAGCAATCTTAGGGGTGGAGTCTTTTGGGTTTTCTATGTAGAATATCATGTCATCAGCAAAGAGGGAGAGTTTGACTTCTTCTTTGCCAATTTAAATGCCTTTTTTTTCTTTTTTGTTGTCTGATTGCTGAGTTTTTTGTAGTTTCTTTATCTGGGTTTGGTATCAGAGTAATGCTGGCCATGTAGAATGAATTTGGAAGCTTTCCTTCCTCTTCTATTTTTTAGAATGATTTCAGAAGAATAGCTTTCTCTCTGGTAGAATTCACCTAGTGAATGGTGAATCTTTTTAGTCCTGGACTTTTGTTTGTTGGGAGTTTTTGATTGCTGATTCAATTTCATTGCTGGTAATCAGTCTGCTCAAATTTTGTATTTCTTCTGGATTCTGTTTTGGAAGGTTATGTTTCTAGGAACGTATCCATTTCTTCTAGGTTGTCCAAATTGTTGGCTTATAATTTTTCATAATATTCTGTTCTAATCCTTTATATTTTGTGTTTTCAGTTGTTTGTCTCTTCCTTCATTTCTGAGTTTATTTGAATCTTCTCTCTTTCTCCTTTTTTTCTGGTGAGTTTTGGTAAAGGTTTATCACTTATGTTGATCTTTTCAAAGAACCAACTCCTGGTTTCATTAATGTTACATTGTTTTTTTAGTCTCTATTTCATTTATATCTGCTATAATCTTTGTTATTCTTTTCTTTTGCTAGATTTGAGCTTTTTTTTCTTCTTTTTCTAGCTCCTGTCAGTGTATGGTTTTATTACTTATTTGAGATTTTTCTTGCTTCTTGAGCTAGGCCTGTTATGTTTATAATCTTCTGTCTTAGAACAGTTTTTGCTGCAGTGCAAAGATTTTGGGCCATTGTGTTTTCATTGTCATTTACCTCTATATTTTTTAATTTCTTCTCTGGTTTCTCAGTTGACTCATTCATTGTTCAGTAGCATGTTACTTAGCTTCCATGTATTTGTGTTCTTCGCACATTTTTTTTCTTGAGATTGATTTCTAGTTTCATACTGTTGTGGTTGGAAAAGATGCATAATATGATTTCACTCTTTTTGAATTTATTGAGGCTTCTTTTATGGCCTAACATGATCTATCTGGGAGAATGTTCCTTGTGCACTTCAAAGCATGTATTCTGCTGTTTGGGAATGGAATGTTCTGAATATAGCTATTAGGTCCTCTGGTTCAGTGTGTCATTCAAAGCTATTGTTTCTTTGTCGATTTTCTGTCTGGATCATCTATTCATTGATGTAAGTGGGGTGTTAAAGTCCTTTACTTTTACTGCAATACTATCAATTTCTTTTATGTATTTTAACAATTGCTTTATATATTTAGATGCTGTCATGTTTGGTGCATAAATATTTACAATTATTCTCTTATTAGATTGTTTTATCATTATGTAGAGCCCTTCTTTGTCTCTTGTTATATAGTCTTTGTTTTAAGACACATTTTTTGTGATAAAAGTGTGCTACCCTACCTTTCTTTTCATTTCATTTGCATAGTACGTATTTTTCCATCTCTTTACTTTCAATCTGCATGTGTCCATAGGTCTGAAATGAATCTCCTGTGGGCTGCATATAGATATATCTTGCTTTATTATCATTCCATCACCCTGTGTCTTTTCATTGCAGCATTTAATGCATTCATATTTAAAGTAATTGTTGATAGATATGTACTGATTACCATTTTGTTCATTTGTTTTATGGTGGTTTTTGTAGTTCTCTGTTCCTTCTCATGCTTTCTTGTTGTTTGATGGCTTTCTTTAGTAATATGCTTGGGTTCTTTCCTTTTTATTTTTTGCTTTTTTTTTTTTTTTTTTTAGATTTTTAAAAAATTTATTTATTTGACAGAGAGGGAGAGAGAGAGTGAGCACAAGCAGGGTAAGTGGCAGGCAGAGGAAGAGGGAGAGGTGGGGCTCAATCCCAAGACCCCAGGATCATAACCTGAGCTGAAGGCAGGCGCTTAACCAACGGAGCCACGTAGGTGCCCCTATTTTTTGCATATCTATTACAGGCTTTTAATTTGTGTTTTTCATTAGGTTAATATATAAGTCTTATGCTGATGGTAGTTATTATTAAGTTGATGGTCAGTTAAGTTTGAATTGATTCTAGAAGCACTAAATTTTTACTCCTCCCTACCCATGTTCTGTGTATTATAATGTCATCCTCTCCATTCTTTTATTTTGTGAATCTTTTGACTCATTTTAATATATGTAATTGATTTTACTGCTTTTGTGCTTTAATGTCTCTACTATTTTTATAGTTGCTGAATCTACTACTTATGTTTGCATTTACCTATGAAATTTTTCTTTTCATAACTTTCTTACTGCTGATATGGCCTTTCCTTTTCGGTCAAAGAATTCCCTTTCCTATTGTCAGACTGGTTTAGTGATAATGAACTTCTTTAACTTTTGTCTGGGAAACTCTTTCTCTTTCCTTCTATTCTGAATGATAGCTTTGCTGGGTAGAGTATTTTCTGTTTCAAGTTTTTCCCTTCAGCACTTTTAAGATATTATGCCAATCTCTTAATTATTGTGTGTCTTGGTGTGGCCCTCCTTGGGTTGATTTTGTTGCAGATTCTCTGTGCTTCCTAGATCTGGATATCTGTTTCATTCCTCAGAGTGAGGAAGTTTTCAACTATTATTTCTTCAAATAAATTTCTTGTCCTGTTTTCTCTTTCTTTTCCTCAGATCCCTGTAATGCAAATGTTATTACACTTACTGGTATCGCTGAGTTTCCCTAATTTATTCTGATTTTTTACTATTCTTTTTTCTTTTTGCTGTTTCAGCTTGTTTGCTTTCCATTTACTCTGTCTTCCAGCTCACTGATCTGTTCTTCTTGCCTCCTTCAATATGCTATTGACTCCCTATAGTATATTTTTAATTTCAATTATTGAATTCATCTCTGATTGGTTCTTTTTTATATTTTCTTTTTGTTGAAGTTCTAAGATCCTTCACTCTCTTCTCTCAAGTCCAGTGTCTTTGTGACCATTACTTTGAATTTTTTATTAGGTATATTGTTTATCTCCATTTCATGTAGCTCTTCTGGTATTTTTTATCCTGTTCTTTCATTTGGGACATATTCCTGTATCCTTGTTTTGTCTAACTCTCTGAATTTATTTCTGTGTATTAGGAAAAATCAGCTCTGTTTCCTGATTTTGAAAGTAGTGGCCTTCAGAAGAAGAGTTTCTATGGTGCCCCATAGCATAATGACCCAGGTTCATCAGAACCAGGCATTACAGGCGTGTCTCCTGTGTGGGTTGCGTGTACCCTACTGTTGTGACTAAGCTGTATTTGCTTTCATTCCAGGCAGCTGCAGTTGCCGTTGCCCACTTTACCTGTATGGGCCATAGTTTGGTCCCTGTGCTGTTAAAGAGCCAGTCTAGAGCCACCTCGCACTTCTAGTTAGGTGGTATCTAGTGGTCAGACCAGATGCCTGTCTTCAGCCCATTTCCCTGGTCTGCAGTTACATGGAACTGGTGCCCCCTGAGATCTTTTTGTTGGTGGACAGGGCTGGCAGTTGGATCAGGTGTCTACTCCCAGTTTATCTGCTGGGGCTGCAGTCAGACTGGTGTGTGTGGTTATCTTACCCTTTTCCCAGAGCAGGAGTTACTTTGGAGTGGTATTGGTCCCTGCCAGGACTGCTTGCAGGAAGTGACATAGCAGGAGCCACTTTGAATGGAGTGTTACCAAGTAGAGCAGGTTTTATGGGGCAGATCTGCAGGAAAATGCTGGTGTGTAGTGCACAGTCTTAGCAACGAGGGTGTTTTCACTGGCTCCCACAGCTGTCCAGCTGCGTGGGAGGGTGGGAGATAGAAGGCCTTTTGTTCATAGAGGAGTCTCTTAAAGATCCCTGCCACTCTAGCACGTGTTGATTTTAGTAAATAAATCACCTTCACATAAACCCCAGGTGCTTTTCAAACTGCTGCTAATGTAGCTCCATGGGATTGTTTGTCTTGTTTTCTCTTTAAAGGCAGGGACTCTGTTTCCTAAGGCCCTCTGGCTTTCCCAGAGCAAACTAAACCCACTGATTTTTAAAGTACCCAGTGTTAAGCTCTACTGATTGGAGCTTAACTTTACGTTGGTTTTCAAAGTCAAAAGTTATGTGGTCTTATCTTCTTTGGATAGGTCCCCAGACATGGGGTGTGGAGTTTGCTCCTATCATATAGTAGTATCATGTGTATGAATCTTAAGGATATACACTAAGTGAAATAAATCAGTTACAGAAACATAAATACTATATGGTTCCACTTATATGAGGTACTTAGAGTAGTCAGAGTTGTAGTGACAGAAAATAGAATGGTTCTTTACAGGCCTGGAAGGAGGAGGGAATGGAGAGTTGTTTAATGGCTACAGAATTTCAACTTTGCAAGATGGAAGGATTTCTGTAGATACATGGTGGTGATGGTTGCACATCACTGCAAATAAATTTGATGCCACTGAACTGTACAATTAAAAATAGTTAAGATGGTAAGTTTTACACATGTGTATTTTACTATAAATAAAGGAAAAACAAAATTTGATGGCAGGATAGATTTGGCTTATGGACTGTAAATTATCAACCACTGTTCTAAATTTTCTTACTGTTTTTTTTAAGATAAAGGGAGAGGGAGGGGATCCCTGAGTGGTTCAGTGGTTTGGCGCCTGCCTTTGGCCCAGGGTGTGATCCTGGAGTCCTGGGATCGAGTCCCACGTCGGGCTCCCAGCATGGAGCCTGCTTCTCCCTCTGCCTTTGTCTCTGCCCCGCGTGCTCGCTCACTCTCTCTCTGTCTATAATGAATAAATAAATAAAATCTTTAAAAAAAAGGGGGGGGAGAGGGAGCTGTGATTTTGACATACACAGAATTATAAAATTATTAAAGTACTCCTCTTTTTAAAGAAAGTGGTTCTATTAGAAAAGAAATATATGATGTAGAAAATAGGAAAATTTGGAAAAATAATAAATAACTATAGTATTTACTGGGTATTGTCAAGTGCCAGACACTCTTTTAAATTCTTAAAAACATGAGCTAGTTAATAGTTTTATGATCTTTTTCAGGGGAGCATATTAAAGAATAGAGAATTTAAGTAATTTAACCCAGTAAATGTTTAGTATGTGGTAAAACTAGAACAGAATTCAAAACCAAGCTTTTGGACTCTAAAGCCTAAGTTCTGAACTACTATGCTCTAGAGTGGGGGCTTGGGGGTTATCCTTATATCCCAATACCCAAGTGTAATACAGGTTAATACTTATTTCCTTTCCATGATTTTCTCTGCAAACATAGCTTTGATTTCTCATTCTGCATAGTCAGTCAGTTTTACATTATAATAACTAATTTTATGCCCAGAGCAGCTATTTCTCATAATGTCAAGTTAATTGCCTGTTTTTGGAGGTGGGGAAATGTATGGGGCACTAGAAGTCCCTCATCAGAGGCTAACATCTGTACAGCTCTTTGCAGTTGACAGAAAGCCTCTTCAGATATTTTCCAAGGTTATTGGCTAGTGAGAGCAGAGTTGGTATTTGAACACAGGTTCTTTGGTTTTGTTTTTGTTTTTTTACTTCAAATTCTGAGTCTTCTCAGACCTATCTGCTCCCCATCACATGCTAATTTTTGACTCAGTACTCTCTTCACAGTACCATTTCGTACCCTCTGTTTTAAAAATAAGTGGTACAAAAGAAGTTAAATAGCTAGCTCAAAAATAGCCTTAAAAATAGGAACAAAGAACACCAAAAGATATTAAAACAGTATTAAAATATTCAGACAGCTCTCACATCTTATACAAAAATTAGCTAAAAAATGATTGTAGACTTAAATATAAAACTATACAAAAATATATAAAACTATAAAGCTTTTAGGGGAAAAAAAAAACTGTAGAAAAACTTCAGGATATAGGGTTAGGCAGAAGTTCTTGACATCAAAGACTTGATACCAGAAGTACAATCCATAAAGGAAAACCTGATAAATTAAAAGCTTGCTCTGCCAAAAACTGTGTGAAGAAGATAAAAAAACAGAGAATATATAGACTAAGAGAAAATATTTGCAGACCATATATCTGACAAAGGACCTAGTTTTTAGAGTTTCTAAAGAACTCTCAAAACTCAATAATAAAATCCAATCAAGAATCAGCAAAGGACATGACTAGATATTTTACTGAAAAGAATGTACAGATGGCAAAAAGACATTTGAAAACTGCTCAGCCATATTATCCACCCAGAAAATACAAATTAAAACCCACAAACTCACAAATCTTTTCATTCTAAGATTATTAATGTTGTAACCTTTACAACATTAAGGGTGTGGTTTTTTCTTCCTTTTTTGGGGAGTAGGGGCATTTACCCTGTCTGTTTTTGCCCATAATTTGTCAGCATTTCTGCATTATTTTGTATTAGGTATTTACAGTTTATATTTGGGCTTTGGTTTTCTAACACAGTCTTTTTGTCTTTTTTAAACAGAGTTTACCTCATTTATTTTATACTATATATATTTATACCATGTAATTTTTATGTTTTATTTTTTGTTTACTCTTGATTTAGGAGCTTAATTTTCAGATGTACATTTAAAATATTTTAAACCTTTATTTCTCAAATTACTTCAAAAACAAAATGTCTATTGTGATCTTTCTCTTTCAATACTTCGGGTGTTTTGTTGGCATGTGCTGAGATTTTTATTCTTATTTGTTATAATTAAATGACTTTTCTATTTTGTGGCTTACACTTCAAAAACAACATTACTTTCTGCTTTTCTAATCTTGTTTCCACAGTTCCTTTGCCGTGACCATCTGCCTATCTTTCACAAGACAGCTTCCTCATTTGCAATTCTTCATGAGTAATCTTGTTGGCCAGATTGTCTTCATGAAAAATTTTTTCCCCTTTAAGAAAGTGTGCATGGGTGATAAACTTTCTGAGTTCCCTTTCTGTCAACTTCACATGAGAACCACAGAGTTTTGCACGTTCTAGAATTCTTAGGTTATGTTCTTTATTGAAGTATGAGTGACACACAATAAACTGTACATGTTTAAAGAATACTTGAAGAGTCTAAATACGTATACACTTGTGAAACCATAACTGAAATCAAGATAACATATCCATCACCCAGAAGTTTACTTGTGACCCTTGGCAATCCCTCCATCCTCACTCTCCCATCTCTAGACGATTGCAGTCACTGATCTGCTGTCACTATCAGCTTATATTGTAAACCATTTTATGTAAATGCATTCACACAAATGTACTTTGATGGGGTGGGAAGGAGGTCTGGTCTGACTCAGCGTACTTATTTTGAGATTCATCTATATTGTATCATCAGTTTATTTTTTTTCCTCAAATGTTATTTTCTGCTCTTTCAAAAAATAATTTATTGTTGTAAAATGATAAATGTTTAAAGAAAAAAGAAACGTTCCCAGTTTTTAATTCTTTTTTATTGCTGAGTAGTATTTTATTGCTGTGTAGATATACCACAATTCATTTATTCATTCACCTGTTAATGGAAATTTGGGTTGTTCCAGTATTGACTTCTGTAAGCATGCTATAAACATAAAGCTGCAGTAATCATTCATGTCCAAGTATTTTTCTTGTGTTTCTCTTGGGGAAATATCTAGGAGTGGAGTGGCATCATCATGATAGGGGTATGTTTAATTTTGTAAAAAAATTGCCAGGCTTTTTCTAGAGTGGTGGTTCTGTTTTACATTCCCACCAACAATGTGTGGAAGTTCTAGTTCTACATTCTTCAAACTCTTGGTGTATTTTCAATTTTGGACATTATAAAAGGTGTGTAATATATGGTTATAGTTCAAATTTGCTTTTCCTTAATAACATACTGAGCATCTTTTCATGTGCTTAGCTGATATTTTTATTATTGCTTATTTTAAAA
Source organism: Canis aureus (assembly GCF_053574225.1). NCBI lineage: Eukaryota > Metazoa > Chordata > Mammalia > Carnivora > Canidae > Canis > Canis aureus. The sequence goes on from NC_135621.1 coordinate 47,517,287, forward strand.
GACTGTGTGGTTTTATTAGATTAACATGTTCTTTATATGTTTAGTATACAAGTATTTCATCAAATATGTGATTAGCATATATTCTCAATATATGGTTCGCCTTTTCATTTTCATAACAATGTCTTTTGGTGAGAATATTTTTAAAATTTTTATGAAGTCCAGTCTGTCAGTTTTTTCTTTTACAGTTAGTGGCTTTTGTCTGTTTCATGAAATCTTTGTTTCCAAGATTGCAAAGATAATCGCCTTTGTTTTCTTGTTGAAGCTGTATAATTTTAGTTTTTATGCTTAAAACTATGATATGTATAAAAGTAATTTGAGTCCATGGTGTAACATAAGGATAAAGGCTCATTTTTCCCTTACATAAGTTTGTCCTATTGTTCCAGCACCATTTGCTGAAAAAGATACAGGTTTTTCCATTGAATTGCATTGATGCCTGTGTTGAAAATCAAATGACTGTACATGTGAGTCCAATTTTGGACTTTTTCCAGTTCTGCTGATCTGTTTGTCTATATGTCAATACCACCCTGTCTTTTTAAAAATTGTAGTAAAATATATGTAACATAAAAATTACATTTTAATTGTATATAGTTCAGTGACCCTGAGTACGTTCGTATTTGTCTTTGCATCACTACCAGCTCCAGAACTCTTTCATTATCCAAAAACGAAATTGCTCTGTACTCATTAAATAATAATACCTCATTCCCTTCACCCTAACCCTTGACAAGCACTATACAACTTTCTGTTAATGTGACTATTTTAAGTACTTCATATAAATAGGATCATGTAGTATTTATACTTTTGTGACTGGTTTATTTCATTTAGTATGGACTTCGTCTTTGAGATGCTTTCATGTGGTAGTATATGTCAGAATTTTCTTCCTTTTTTAAGGCTGAATACTCTGTTGTACATATAAACCACATTTTGTTTGTCCATTTATCCATTGGTAGACACTTGGATTACTTGCACACTTTATTGTGGATCATGCTGCTCTGAACATGAATGTCACATATTTGTGTCCCTGCTTTCTGCTTTTCAGTTCTTTTGGGTATACGCCTAGAAGTGGAATTGCTGGATCGTGTGGTAATTCTACATTTAATTTTTTTGAGGAACCACCATACCATTTTCCACCACAGCACTACATTCTGCATTCCCATTAACAGTGCACAAGGGTAGCAATTTCTCCACAACCTTACCAGCACTTGTTATTTTCTGGTTTTTTGATAGTTGCTATCCTGATGGGAATAAGGTGGTATCTCATTGTAGTTTTGATTTCATTTCCCTAATAATTAGTGATGTTGAGTGTTTTTTCGTGGGCCCGTTGGCCATTTGTATACTTTTTTTTTTCATTTGTATATATTCTTTGGAGAAATGTCTATCACTCATTTTTTAAAAAGATTTATTTATTTATTTTAGAGAGCAAGTGTGAGCACAGGGGAGGAGCAGAGAGAGAGGGAAAGAGAGAATCTCTAGCAGATTCCATGCTGAGCTTGGAGCGCAAGGGCTTGATCTCATGACCCTGAGATCATGACCTGAGCTAAAACTAAGAGGTGAATGCTTAACCAACTGAGCCACCCAGGCACCCCTACCCATTTTTTAATCAGGTTTGTTTGTTTGCTGTTTATTAATAGCAACGTTGAATTTAGTAGTTCTTTATTTATTTGTATATTAACCCTTTATATCAGATACATGGTTTGCAAACATTTTCTCCCATAATAAAAAATCTTGGGGACTTTTGGGTGCTCATTAAGTGCCTGCCTTTAGGTCAAGTTATGATCTCAGGGTCCTAGGATCAAGCCCCGAGTTTGGCTCCCTGCTCAGTGGGAAGTCTGCTTCTCCCTCTCCCTCTGCCCCTCCTCTTGCTCCTGTTTTCTCTCTCTCTCTCTCTCAAATAAAATCCTTAAAAAATTTTTTTCATAATGAAAAGGTAAACATATTTTTAAGCACAGAAAATACAAAGAGTTGAGAATGAATATCCGTTTATCTACCCTGAGATAGATTATTAACATTTTGCCATATGTGCTTTATACACACACATACTTCCATGCACATGCAAGTCATATTGCTGAAACATTTTAAAGAAAATTACAGATATCCTGACACTTCACCTTCACTCGAGCTTTTACTTTCAAACAATGTCATTTTCCCACATATTTCTCCTATGTACATTCTCCAAAATACTATTTCAAAATAATATATTTTAATGGGAAAAATAATGCCACAACTCTATTGTTTTCTGATTACAACATAGAAACTAATCTTTTGGGGTAAGTTCACTGATGGTATTCCTTAGAGGTTTTGGCATTTTCTCACATATCATTAAGAACTTACCTTTGCCGATTGTCTACCAATTTCTTGCTTTTTCACTTGTTCTCCTCTTCTCCATCCTCTCTACACTGCCGCCAGAATATTGTCTTTAAAATTAAATCAGACCATGTCTGTCTCAGTCTCTCTTACTCCTTCAGACCCCTTTGTATTTCATTTGAGTAGAACACATTACAAACTTCTTACCCTGGCTTCTTACCAAGACACAGCATAGTCTTGGCCTTGCCCAGCCTTTCAACCTCATTATAAACTTCTCTTGCCCTTTGCCTCTGAGCTCCATCCAAATAGACCTTCTGTCTATTCTTGAACATCCAGGCTTTTTCCTAAGTAGGACCTGTGTACATGTTGTTTTCTCCATCACCATACAGCCTTGTTTCCACACACAGCTCTTTTTTACACTTGATCACATTCAGTATAGATGTGATCTCTTCAGACAAGCCTACCCTCATGACATATTGAAGCATATCACCTATTTATTCTCTTTCACAGCACCTTTTCAACATTGTCCTAGTTCTTTCATATTTATTTAGGTTTTTAAAAAAAAATATTTTACTTATTAATTTGAGAGAGATTGCGCACAGAGGGAAAAGTGAAAGGAAGAAGCAGACTCCCCATAGAGCAGAGAGCCCAATGCAGGGTTCCATCCCAGGACCCTGAGATCATGACCTAGCCCAGGACAGATGCTTAACTGACTGAGCCACCCAGGCTTCCATGTATATTTAGTTTTAAGAGGCTGTCTCCCTTTCCATTTGCCTACAACCTTGAGCTCCCTGGCAGTTGGAGGAAGGGAAGGGCTCCCTACACCAGCACCTGCTACACAGTTGGTAAGCAGTGAGCAGTGAGAGACACAAGTAACCTCACAAAGTAATTGTAAAGAGGATTCTTCACACAGGATGTATTGGTTTGGGAAACTTTTTAAAAAATATATTTTATTTATTCATTCATGAGAGACACAGAGTGAGAGAGGCAGAGACATAGGCAGAAAGAGAAGCAGGCTCCATGCAGGGAGCCCGATGTGGGACTTGATCCCGGGACTCCGGGACCACGCCCTGAGCCAAAGGCACACTCAACCGCTGAGTCACCCAGGTGTCCCAGTGTGGCAAAAATCAATCACATTACTTTGTATTCTTTTCATGTGTGTTTAAAATTTAAATCCCAAATTATTCTCTCATTCGAATTACATAATATCATTTCATATGATTTAAGGATTGGGTTTAACCTGAAAATCTAAGTGTGAGTAAAAGATCAAATTTGAAACTGCAGTATATTTTGGATGTTCTGTATGTCTGTAGTAGAAAGGTTTGTTTCCAGTATTTTCATTGTTTTCTTCCTTTCACAGACTGAGACAACACTTGGACTCAGTTCGTATCAACAGAAAAGGTAAGGAAAGAATATATATATTTTATAATATATAAGATTTGTTGTATTTAATAACATACTAACATAATTTCAGTTCCTTCCGGGGTATTCCAGCAATACTGTCCTTCTCCTACACCAGCTTTTTTGGTGAAGAAGAAAGAGCAAGTTATAAATTACATTTTATCATGTATTTCAAGTATGGAAAACCAAGTTGAGATCTGAATTTGCATGTAATGTGTTGTTTAGCCCTTCTCCCCATCATATTTGAAGGGGTGTTACTCATAACAAGGGGTGAAACACCTCTTGCTTCTTAAAGGGCCAGCTTTGTAACTCCCTAGTAACTTCTCATGGCTCTTCTTGCCTTTTATGGACTATTTTTGTTTCTCAATAACTACATGGTTTCTGCCTGCAGGCCCCTGGGGAGGAACTCAGAGCAATGAAACCCAGTCTTGTGACTAAAAGAGACCCATTTTGAACACAGCTCCTCTATGATAATAAACTAGGGAGTGTACCCTCAGGTATTATGAAAATATGTACGTGCATGTGAATTTGAAGATGTCTTCCTCACATCCAAATTCTTTGGTTTTTTGGTAGATTCTCACATCTATTAGAGAAACAATATAAAAAAAATGTTACTATCCTGATAACCTTTCCATACCCTGTGAGGGTCCGCACTTGATATTTAAAAGAGAATAAGAGCTGTGAATTAGACCTCCTTGAACATCCTCAGGCTACTGAAATGCAGATTTTATTAGCAAAGAACTTTATTTTGAGGGAGAAATAGCACATACTCAGCATAAGACGACTAAAGCTTAACTTCATAAATACAATAATGAAACTCTTGCTTCCCATTGTTCTAATGTTATATGCCCTGTTGAGACCAGCTTTACCCATGAGCCCTACCCAAAAGACACCCACTGCCTATAGTAAGGGAGTATATAGTATGCCTTTTGTATTATAAAGCATAACGCCACCCTTACATCCCTCTACTCCTTCCCAAATATTTTTGGCACTAGGATGGATTGTTTTCAAGAGCGCTACACATCTAGCCTGATGCCATATGGGCTGGACCATCTAAGAACCCTAGTAGAACTCTGTGACTCCTCTAGAGCTAAACTAGTGGGAGGGAGAGCACACCTCTTATCTTATGCTTCTTCCTTGTTATTTCATTCCAGCCGTTAGGAAATTAACTATGAGATTATATTGGCTACATTTATGAAGATGATGTTATTTATCCATGATCAAGATTTGGCTTAAGTTATTTTCCTAGTATAATGAAGAATTTACATCAGTACATAATTATATTCTGATCTCATGTTCTACTTATCTGGGATCTACATCTGCCCAACAAACTACTCCAGTTTACTGGCATAAAGCAATCATATTATGCCATCAGAATCTGTAGGCCAGGAGTTTAGACACAGCACAGCAGAGACTTCTTATCTCTGCTCCATGATGATCAGGGCCTCAGCTGGGGAGACTCCAGAGCTGGAGTCGTGTTCACTTGCATGCTGATGGTAGCTTGTTACCTGGGACTTCAGCTGGGCTGTCACTTAGAATGCTTACATGTGGGCCCTTTTGTGTGGTCTTTTCACAAAGGCTTGTTTGGCATCCCTCACAGCATGATAGCTGGATTTCAAGAGTGAAAGTAGAAACTACCACTTTTTGTGACCTTCCCTCTAAAGTCATAGTGTTACCTCTGTCAGCTGCTACCGTTCAGCCAGTTACTTGGGTTGGTCTTGATTCCAGACATGGGGGAAGGGGGAAAGATGTAGGGATGGGGCAGGGTGAGGGGAATGACCCCTATCTATCTAGGGCAGGAATAGCAGATGATGATTTGCAATGTTTTAAAATCATCACACTTCACTTTTTTTTTCTTTGACTAAGATCATGAATTCAGTAGACGACTGGGTTCAAATTGGTATGCATACCCTGTGGGTATGAAGCTAGTTTAGGTACTAAACATATGTTTTAGCCCAGGCTGCTGTCACAAAATACCACACAGACTGAGTGGCTTAGACAGCATTTATTTCTCACAGTTTTGGAGGCTAGGAGGTCCAAGTGGCGGGAGAGAATGGAAGCAAGCACTCTGGTGTCATTTCTTTTAAAGGCACTAACACTATCATGAAGGCTTCATTCCTGTGACCTTCTCTAAACCAAATTACCTCTCAAAACTTGTCATATTAGGGATTAGAGCATCAACATACAAATTTGGGGGGGGATGCAATTCAGTCCATATCAATATACAGGTATAAACTTAGATTGTGAGCCTCATATCAACTAACAAAAAACTAAGGGACTATATTTGCGAATTAGCCTTATTAAGTCATTTAAAAATGTGTGACATGGAAAAGCAAATACAACCTCCATACTTAAAAAGTACATGATGATCAGAACATAGCTTCCACACATGTGGTTTTTTTTTAATATGTGGCTCACTGCTGCACAAAGTAGACACTGCCAAAGCTCTCATTTCAGTAAGCATAACTTTAATGAAAATGTATATATAAAATAAAATGTGAATGAAAATCTAAAGCGTGCAGTTGTAGAACAACAGAAGTAAATAAGATATGTAGTTGTAAAACAATAGAAATTAAAATTTTTTCAGTATAAAAACAAACTATTTGATAAAAATGTCAGCGTTTGGGTTTAAGAATTTGACTAAGATGCAAGTTGCATGATTCAAGAGGATTCTAAGTACAGGAGACCCTAACAGATGGTCTTATTGAGCCCCTTGACACCGAGGAAGCTGAGAGCCTTAGGACCCAAGGATATATGCTCACGACTAAAGCGGCAAAGTTTCAGTTAGAACTCATCTTCAGATGACCAGTCCTGTGTTGTGTTTGCTTTGTTTTCATAGCAAGTATGCGGTTCTTCCATATTCCCCCGATTCTCTTTGCAGACAGTATTCCTGGCAGTTTTTAAAAATATCTGCTCCGTGCCAGGACTGTTGTATGCACAGCCCCTACAAGTGTCTCAAAGGGCAGTGAAGACATTCCCTCTGATGTGATCATGAAGCCTAGGTGTTAAAGTAACAAAGCAGAGCCTACTTTGTGGAAGAAAGCAGCACACTTGAAAAGGATGTTTTAAAGGGGTTAGTTGTAGGAATCAAGGTATACAAGACCCACACATGGGCTTCACTTGAATCATCAAAATGGTCCACAAGGCCCAAGTCATAGCTGAGTTGAAGGTTGGCTTCTGACTTGAGAGCATGGTCTCTACCTCTGCACATTGCCCGCCTCTACCAGTCTCTCCTTAGGGGCACAACCAGTGTCCACTGAGCATTAGAGATTGCTGGGAGAGAGGGATGCTTTGTCTTTTGAACTTCTGTAGTCATTTCTGCATCAATTTTTCACTGTTTTTGCTTCCCAGTTGTATAATCCATGTGCTGCCTGCCTTCTGGCTGTTACGAAGCCAGTAGATTCAGCCCTGTCCTTTCTTATATTGCCTGTACATGATCTTTTGGGTCAAAACTCTGACTCTGTAAGTGAAACTTAACCTGCCACAGGGAAATTTGTATCATGAAAACCTTAGCTGATAGAATGATTCTGTAGCTAGTGGATTGTATGGCAGTACAATGGTAGATGCTGGCCTCTGGCTACCATTTCTTTCTCTCCTGCCTTTTCCTCCCTCCTCCCCCTCACCACCTACCATTATCATCTCCATTAGTTTTGGGGACAGGCTTGGCTCCAAGGACTTTCAGGACACTCTGCAAGGGAATGAACTGCTGCTTTCATGACCTCAGAATTGTGGGAAGTAAAACCACGAAAAACAATTTTCCAGGATACTCATTTTTTTCTATTCCTCTCCTGTGTTCTGGTTCACCCTTTCACACTTGTTTTAATATGGTTATCAATTACATGATACTGTTTTGTTTGAAAAGCATGGGTTGGCTCTATGATATAATGGTGGAGGGTGTCATATAGTGTTCCCTCAGTGTTGATTTGAGTTGAACACCAAAGTATTATAATAAATACCAGTAATGATTTAAAATTTTGTGACATGAGGCCATTTTTTATGGTTGACTTTTCCTAGGATTGTGGAGCCCTGTGATGAAAAATTAGGAATCAAAAGTCCTGAGTTCTCTGTTTACCATCTGTGTTGCCTTGAAAGCAACTGCTTAACTGCTCTGAGTGTGACTTTCATTTGCAAACTGGGAAAGATTATTTCTCTCCATGATGTATATGATACAAGGTTATATAAGTTTGCTGTGAGAATCAAATGAAAATATTTATTTGGGTAACTGTAGTTTATAAACTTTAAAATGTTATATGAACATAAGTTTTGGGTACTTGATAATTTATTTGCTCAGTCATTCAGCAAACATTTGCTGGATCTTTGTGTATACCAGGCTCTGTTATAAGAGCTAGTGACTCAGTAATTGTATTTGTTCTCTCTCTCCATGTAATAAACTACCCCCAAACCTAGCAGCTTCAGATAGCAAGCATGTATGATCCTGTTTCTGTGAATGAGGAATTTGGGAGTACCTTAGTGAAGTAGTTGTGGCTCAGGATCCCTCCTGAGATGGCAGTCCAGGTATCAACTGAAGCTGCAGTCATCAGAAGGCCTGGACCTGCTAGATCCTCTTCAGGATGGCTCACTCCTATAACTCTTGGCACAGGGTCTTAGTTTTTGCTGGCTGTTGGCAGGAGGCCTTCATTCTTCACCATGTCAAAACCATCCATAGGGCTGCTTGAGTGTTGCCGCATCCTGACAACTAGTGACCCCCAGAGCAGGTGATGCAGGAGAAACTAAGGAGGAAGCCACAGTGTCTTTTGTAATTGAGTCTTGGAGTCACACACCATCTCCTCTGCCATATTCCATTCATAAGAAGTCACACCCAAAGCTAGGGGAATTAACCTCCATCTCTTGAAGAGAGGAGTATCAGAGAATCTGTGCACATATTTTAAAACTACTACAGTACTGATTGGGCAAGATAGTCCAAGACTCTTGCCCTGGTATAGAGCATATGTTCCAATGGGTAAAACAGTAAGCCACTAAATAAATAAACTCAGCTCTAGAGTAGTTTGGAATAGACAGGACTCCATTGCTTCTTTAGATTGGATGTTAAGCAAGGTTTCTCTGAAAAGGTGTTTAAGCTTACCTGGGGAAAATCCTAGGGAACAGCATTTCAGACAGAGGAACAGCTAATGTGGAGGTCTTGGGTTGGGAGTAATGCTACTGTTGTTATAAGAGCTGAAAATGTTAGTTTATACAGCTAGGTGAGAAAAATATGTGTGTGTGTGTGTGTGTATACTTAATATTCATAAGAAGAATCAGATTCTTCTAATCTCTAAGTTTCCTGGTATCGCTGGGGAATAAGCTAAAAATATTGGCCCGGAAAATACTTTTCAAATTAGGGTGGTGTTGAGATTCTTGAATTGACTGTATAATTTGCTTAGTATTAAATGCAACTATTTTGGTTGCTTACAGTGAGCCATAAGCATCTGGAAGATTGTAATTAGATCCAAAACTTGGTAATATCTTAGTGGAAGATAAACTCTGCTAATAATTGGGACACCTGAGTAGCTCTGTGGTTGAGCATCTGCTTTTGGCTCAGGGCATGATCCTGGAGTTCCGGCTTCAAGTCCCACATTGGGCTCCCCTCAGGAAGCCTGCTTCATCTTCTGCCTGTGTCTCTGCCTCTCTCTGTGTGTTTCTTGTGAGTAAATAAATAAAATCTTTAAAAAAAATCTAATATTTACAGTTTCACTAACATCTGTTTTAAATTTTGTGAAAAAGTTAAAGGGAATGTCCGTCAGTTGTTTTCTTAAGATTTCATTTGGGAAAAAAAAAAAAAATTCATTTGGGTTTGTACTTTTTTCTCACTCTGGAGCTTTTAGCTGCACATGAAGTGACAAACATGCAAAAAAAAGTACTACTTTGCATAAATCTTGAAGACTAGTAAGTTGTTGATAGGAAGTCAGCTTACAAGAAGTGAGCTTAAGTAGAGATATGATTAACTTTGCACTAAACCACAGAGCAGATGTTGGTAAGCTCCTCTGAGAAGGCCAGTTTACCTCACTTATTTTTTAAAAGCACCAGATTACTCTCACCTTAAATAAAAGTGTGACAGAATTGAGATTTCTGCAGTGATGGTGTGAGGAACTTGGGGACTTCTTCCCATAAGAAGCATTTGTTAGGACAATTAAAATTAGCAAAGACAGAGTATCTGGAGATTGTTCAGAGGACTTAAAATGAATTGAGAAATATTTATTCAACAAAATCTATATAATCTTCGTAAGAATAGTGTGGGAGGTCTTAGCATTCAAGGTATAGACTGCACATCAAGATGTTTCAGGCTTATTTCCTAATTTTCCTGCCCCAGCCCTGGAACATCGCACTATTTCAGAGAATTGTGCTTCATTTTAATGGAGGCTATTTCCAAGCTAAGATCTCTGTGCTATGTGTACTCATTGCTGCTGGGATGTCATTGTACCTGAGGTATCATTGTCTCTAGGTCTTGTTAGTGAGAGATAAGAAGAAATACTTCTCTATGGGTGTGTGCACACACATCTATTTCTGTATCTATGTTTATTAAAAGCCATGAGTTGGGATCCCTGGGTGGCGCAGCGGTTTGGCGCCTGCCTTTGGCCTAGGGTGCGATCCTGGAGACCCGGGATCGAATCCCACATCGGGCTCCTGGTGCATGTAGCCTGCTTCTCCCTCTGCCTGAGTCTCTGCCTCTCTCTCTCTCTCTCTCTCTCTCTGTGACTATCATAAATAAATAAAAATTTAAAAAATAAAATAAAATAAAAGCCATGAGTTGTTACTGATAACTCCAATTTTTAAACACCACCACAATGTTCCTTCTGTCCTTTCCCTTTTTGTTTCCGTGTATTTTCCAGTGATGAGAACTCTGGCTTCAGTTATCCACAGAATATATACTTGAATGCTCAATCTTAGAATACAAATAAATTCATTTCAGACTGGTTAACGCATACTACCATGAAAAACAAATAGTTGGAAGTACAGCGTTTAGAATTTATTTTCTTTAGTTTGAGTGTATATGGTCAAAATATTTTATTCAAAATTTACATGTGTTGTGTTCTTCACCTTTCTTTCCATCCTTCTCCACTGCTCCCTCCATCCTCATCTGCATTGTGATTATGTTCATTTGGAAGAAAATTTGGCTCATTGGTTTCTGTCTGTATTCCACTTGAGATTTTTTTACCTCCATTTTAAAGATTTCGCTTATTTTAAATATGTGAAACAATAGAATTCAAAAAGCCAGAACTATATATAAGTGTCAAACATGTGGATATTTTTTATACCTCCTCTTCAAAAGGAAGCATAGTATAGACTTTTTGGTGTTTTGTTTCATCTATTTAAAAATATATCCTATAGAGACCTTTCTCGTTATTTTTATATTTTTTTTGGAACTTATATTTTTGGAACTTATCTGCAGAATAGATTCCTACAAATAGGATTTCTGAGTCAAAAGGTAAGTGCATATGTAATTTGTATTGTTGAAAGTACATGATTAGGGTAAATTCCTAGACATGGAATTGCGGAGTCAAAAGGTAAATGCGTATGTAGTTTTGTTAGTGTTGCCACATTCTCTTTCAAGAGCTGTACCAATTTGCATACCCCTCACTGGTAAAATAGAGTCCCAATTTTCCTACAGCTTTTCCTATAGAATATGTTATCATACTTTTTTTAAAAAAGATTTTTATTTATTTATTCATGAGAGAGAGAGAGAGGCAGAGACACAGGCAGAGGGAGAAGCAGGCTCTGTGCAGGAAGCCCAATGTGGGACTCGATTCCCGGTCTCCAGGATCATACCCTGGGCCGAAGGCGGCACTAAACTGCTGGGCCACCGGGGCTACCCTGTTATCTACTTTTTAATTTTTGTCATTCTGATATGTCAGAAATTCTGTCATGTAGTTTTAGTTTGTCTTTCTCTAGTTATGAGTGAGGTTGCATATCTTTCCACATATGTTAGCCCATGCTTATATTTATCTTTTGATATTGTCTGTTGGTATTTATTCTATGCATTTTTCTATAGGACCTTTGATATTTATATCTTCCATTTTGTTTTGTTTTTTTTTTTAAGATTTTACTTACTCGTTTGAGAGAAGGAAATAAAGAGCACAAGCAAGGGGAGAGGCAGAGGGAGAGAGGGAGAAGCAGACTCCTCACTGGGCTGAGAGCTCAATCCCAGGACCTGGAAATCATGACCTGAGTGGAAGGCAGATGCTTAACTATCTGAGCCACCCAAGACACCTCTATTTCTTCCATGTTAAACTATTTCTTATTAGAGATAGTAGTCCTGTGTTGCAAATATTATTTCCCTGTAATCAGGGAGATTTGATTTTGAAGAAAAGCACCTTAAGTATAAAAATGCAAGTAAGTTAAAAGTAAAAAGATGGGGCAGGCAATAACACTATCAGACAAATTAGACTTTAGGACAGGGAATATTATCAGAAATAAAAAGAGACATTTTGTTATTATAAAAGAGATAATTCATCATGAAGATACAGCAGTCTTAAGTCTCTAAGCCTACTATCAGGACTTCTAAATACATGTAGAAAAAATAAACAGAAATTAAGGTAAATTCACAATTATAAATTCATAGTTATAGTTGGAGATTTCAATACTCATCCATCAGTAAGGATATAAAAGACTTAATACTGTATTATCAACGAACTTAACCTGGTAGATATTTTTCTTCATAGGTATTTATTAAACACTGCACCCAACAATCATACATTATGTCTTTTGACATGGGCAGAATTAAAGAAATCATTAATAGCTTGGGAAATTGTTAAAATTGAAATTAAAGCATGTGACACAATTCAACATCTATTCATGATTTAAAATACTCAGCAGACTAGGAATAGAAAAGAATTTCCTCAGTCTCATAAAGAGCAGCTGTGCGTGTGTGATGGGGGGGGGCAGGGACAGCATGATGCTTATGATAAAAAATTGAATGCTTGGTTTCTGTTGAGAGGAAGGCAGAGATGTCCACCATCATCACTTCTATTCAGTATTGTTCTAGATGTGCTAGTCAATACATTAAGGCAAGAAATAGAAATAAGAGGCATCATTTGGGAAGGAAGAAAAGAAAGATGTTTGTCTACAAAAACCTGATTGTCTACATAGAAGATCCTAAAAATGTATGAGAATAAGTGAATTTAATAAGATTGAAAACTACATAATTAGTATCAATTCTTTCTATATTACAAGTGCAAAAATGTTATAGAAAAATAACAATAGCTTCAAAGGATGTTACATACTTGAGGATAAATTTATGAAAAAAACTTTGAAACTCATATGCTAAAAACAACAGTTGTTCCTTGAACCATGTGTCGGTTAGGTTTATCAACCTCTTGTGCATTTGAAAATCCACATAAAACTTTTGACTTTCCATAAACTTAACTACTGATAGCCTAATGTTGACCAGAAGCCTTACTGGTAACATGAACGGTTGATTAACATATATATTGTTTGTTTTATCTATTATACACTGTATTCTTCCAATAAAGCAAGCAAGAGGGGACCCTGGGGTGGCTGAGCGGTTTAGTGCCTGCCTTTGGCCCAGGGCGTGATCCTGGAGACCCGAGATCGAGTCCCACGTCCGGCTCCTGGCATGGAGCCTGCTTCTCCCTCTGCCTGTGTCTCTGCCTGCCTCTCTCTCTCTCTCTGTCTTTTATGAATGAATAAATAAAAAAATCTTTAAAAAAAATAAAATAAAGCAAGCTAGAAAAAAATGTTATTCAGAAAACTTTAAGAGAAAATACACTTAAAGTACCGTGTTGTAAAAAAAATTGATGTATATACATGGAGCCATGCTGTTCAAACCCATGTTGTTCAAAGATCAACTCTATATTGCTCCTCTTAAAGTTATTCCATAAATCCAGCATGCTTTCTTCACTTTTTTCCCTTTCTGTTTTCTTTTTGTTCTTGTTGTTGGGTAATTTCAAAAGACCTTTCAATTCATTGATTCTTTGTTCTGATTGGTCAGATCTGTTGTTGAAGGTCTCTGTTGAATTCTTCAGTTCAGTCGTTGTATTCTTCATCTCGAGGATTTCTGTTTGATGATTTTTTTTAATGGTTTCTCTTTCTTTGTTGAACTTCTCATTTCATTCATGCATTTTTTAAAATTTTTGTTTAGTTGTGTGCCCTTGCAGAGACAGTTCTCTAGCCAGCTTAATTTAGGGTTCTTGATGAGTCAACTGATAGTGTCCTTGGGCAAGTGGGACGTATTACCATCTAGGTCTCTATTTGGCCAAGGATGTTTTTGGAGATCTCATGTCAGTATGGTTGTCACTGCCTGGGAACAGTTGGATAGGACTACTGTCTTGGTTCCCTGTCTATGCATAGCTGGAATACGGCCTTCATAGTGCCTAGATTCTCTGCTCATGCTTCTTAGTTGAGCAAGATTGGGTGCTATACTCAGCAGTTAGGCCGGACTATGAATTTGCTTCCCTGCCCCCAAAGAGCCATAAAGCAGGCTCCATAGCCATTATGACTTGATGGTGGGGGACCTGAATCTAGCATAGCTGCCCACAAAGCTCCCTGGCCAGTTGGGGCCACCAGCTCAGCTCTGCAGGTGAGTTCTCTGCTCAAGTGCCATTTTAAGCAGGGCTACAGGTTAAGCTATACAGCTTCCCAGATATTCTGGTTAGGCTTCCTGGTTGGGTGGGGCTGGAGGTTATATTTAACCCTAAGCAGGTCTTTTAATTTGCTTCCCAGCCCAGATGGGACTGTAGAGCAGGCTCATGGCTAGTATGGTTCATTGGGTAGGGACCCAAATCATGTGGAATTGTCCACCAAGATCCCTGGCAAGACAGAGCCACTTGCTTGACTTTGCAAATGGGCATAGCCACTGACTAGGATCTCCACTTGGATGTTGTAGCAAAGAGGAGCGCGGTCTGCCAAGTGCTGGTTGCTGTACATCTATATCTAGAATCTGTAAAGAACTCTCTTTTTTTAAGATTTTATGTATTTATTCATGAGAGACACAGAGAGAGAGGCAGAGACATAGAGGAAGATGCACCCTCCCTGCAAGGAGCTTGATGTGGGACTCGATCCTGGGACTCCGGGATCACAACCTGAGCCAAAGGCAGATGCTAAACCACTGAGCCACCCAACTGCCCCTGTAAAGAACTCTTCTAAGTAAGACAAACATCCCAGTTTTAAAACTTTGAATAGACACTTTACCAAAGAAGATATCTAGTTGGACTATAAGTAAATGAAATGATATTCAACATTATTAGTCCTTAGAGAAATGCAAAATTAAGCTAAAATGTAAGTCACTGTTTTTTTAGCTGTCTCTAAAAGAAATCATATTTGAAACTTTTTTAAACTGTTGACTTTGAAAGTTTTATTTGTTAAGATACTTTTGTCCCCTCTTACTTCTGCTTGCAATGCTTATTGTGGCTCAGGATGGCAAAAGAGTAGTTCCTGAATGTGAGAGCATACATAAAACACTGGTTTCTAGGCTTCAGACTAGATGTAAGGAATCACATTATGGTGGCGGGGCCCTGGAATCTGCATTTCTACAAGTGTCCTAGATGATTAAGGTGTCAGTAGACCTACAAAGCATTCTTTAAGAAATAGTGGGCCATAGAGTACCTTTTGTTTAGGTAGTAATTGCCTTTAGGAAACAAATTTAAGTTTCCTAGTTTAAACAAACTCCCAAAGCTCCAAGAAGGCTTTACATCCTTCATTGGAAAGCCACTTGCCTAACTTTGACCGACAGTTCACCAAGAAATTTAGACCATGTCCCACAAGATTTCTTCTATCTATCCAGTTGTTCTCTTGGTTGAAGTCAGAAAATAGTTTTTTTTTTTTGTATCCCCTTATCCCCAAGTAAATAATAAGAATAAAATATTTGAGACTTTCAGATACAATCACTGGAAAGCATAAAATCATGCAGTATACTATTATAATGTCTCAGATTCTGTTTCTTTGAAAGTGGCAGAGTACCATTTATCACGTTACTTCTGCCTCAGGTTAGTTTTCAACATTAAAGATTTGCAAACATTTGCTTTCTGTTACTAAAATGCTAAAGAGGATGTTGTCCTCTTTATAATAAGCATAGTAGCAAACGTCTCAGTCAGCTGTGGATACATGACAGCTATGTTATTCAATTTTTTTAAGATAAAATTATATCTATGACAACTCCTGCTGTACCCACTCAAATATTAAACTGTTCCTTAGACATAACTCTGCTATTATTTTGAAAATATACATTTATTTATGAGGGAATCATCTTTTATGTATTGTTCCCTCTATCATATTTTGTGAGAAATCTGTAAATAACAGTTGTTGGACACTGCTGGACACTGCTGTGGAGCATTTTTTTGGGAGGTCTTAGCCCACACATGGCATAAAAAATGAAAACAAGGTCTAGGGATATATAAGGAAGACGTAGAAGTGTTGTTACTTGCTGATGATGTATCTACAGAAGTAACCCAAGGTAGTGATTGTTTTGACAGCCCATGTAGTGCCGGGGAAACTAAGGGGAATCTATACAAACTGTTAGAATTAACTTGCCAGAGTGACTTGGGTTTAAGTTTAAGATCAGTACACAAAAGTCAGTAACATTTTTATGGAAAGCAATACCCCTGTATATCCAGCTGCCTACTCAAAATCTCATCTAGGTAAGACATCTCAAATTTAAATGTCTAAAACAATAAACACAGTTGAACATCTAACCCATCCATCCTTCCTCACCTCTAACCCACTCTTCCCATTCTATGACTCTATATCTCATTTTCTCAGGCCAAAATTTTATAATTATGTCATCCTTGATTTCTCTCCTTTCTCTTACGTTTCAAAATCAATCCATCAGCATGACCCATTGCTTTAGCTTCCAGATATATTCAGAAAAGAGCCACTTCTCACCACTCTGCTTTGCAGTCCCTCTAGACCACTGCTACCAGCCCCTCTTGTCTGAACTACTGCAGGACTTCCCTGCCTCCACTCTGGGGCTCCTACCATCTGTTCTTGACACAGCATCCAGAATTAACCTTTCAGGTGTGTCAGATCATGTTACTCCCTTGCAGAAGACACTATAGAGGCTTTTTGTTACACTTAGAATAAAATCCAGACTCCTGCAAGGAAACTTGGCCTTTGTACTTCTCTGATCTCAACCCCCTCTATTCTTCCCCTCTCTCCTGTCAGTCTGGCTACTTCAGCCCTCTTGTTCCTCAGCATGCCAAGTGTATCTCCGTTCTTCCCCCAGATCTCCACCATTTGGGTCTTGGCTCTAGCGTCCCTCCTCAGAAAGACCTCTGTTTCTACTGTGTTTGGTTTGTCTTTATATGTCCCATATTACCTAATATATTCTACTTTTGTCTCCCCTACTGGGATGTTAGCACAGTGAGAGCAGACTCTTTGGTTTGTTTCCATAGCCCCAGCCACTACACAGCCCCTTTGCAATCCTTATATTTGTGTTCAATCAGTGGAGCATGTATGGTTTTATTTTGGTTTTTTTCTTACCTTGCCGGGCCACTTCAGACATAGCCTTTTGCAACTTGGGGAATAGAGTCTCAGTCTTGTGAAAGAAAAAGCTGTATCTTAATCTTTGTGTCTCTAGCATCTAATACAGTCAGTGTTTATGTATATGAATTAATGACTTCTACACATTAACCTCATGCATTATACTCTTCCCCTTGATTGGATTGAGATTTTATTGTTTGGGTTTCACACCCTTGAAACTAATGAGCTGATCAGCATCTCTTATTTTAAAAGAGACAGAAAGCGCCCTTGTTATATCATGCCCAAGAAGAGCAGAAATCAAGAGGGAGTAGATTCTATACTGCCTTGGGGCGGAGGGGAGGGGAGGGACTGTGCCTTCTTTGTCCCAGTGTCTTTAGATTTATGCTCTAGTAAAGTAGAATCTTACATTTGCTGTTTGCCTCCTTGTTTGTGTTTTTCATTTTTTTCTGTTCAGCCTATGTAGAGGGATTATCAAAATAATCTTAAGGTAAAAATACCTTAAGACTTTATTACTTTTAGCACGTCAATTCTACTATTCAGACTATTTAATCTTTATAGAACTGAGTTAAAGCAAATTTCCTACGTATTCTGAATGTCCTTGTCTATTTCTAATGTATATCATCATGTATTTCTGAATGAAATTACTGTATCATTTGAAACTTGTGTTCTTCTGAGTTGTGGTGATGGAAATAAAGTTTTACAGAATGGTTTTGCTCTAATGTCATTTCTTAAAATACAACAAAGATAAACATCTATTATTTAGAAACTTCAGTAGCTTACTGAATTTCTGACTTTCTCAGTACTTAAAGATGAGTTGAAGCATGTGGACATCCCCCCCTTCCCCAGGTCATTTCTGTATCACATCATTGTTAGGTCATGGTGATGTCTAGGAGGCTTGCTGTTTAGAAATTGGTTTTAGTGAGAAGTTCTAGTATTAGTGGAATAGTTAGAAATGATATTCAGATATTTAGGCTAAGACATTATGGATCAATGTGTTCTAAACTCTCAGATGAAAAAGATATTTCAATTCTTAAAAATTTCTAGCCCCAAATTCATTTTTGTTTAGTTCTTTGCCACTCTAGTTACAATGAGATTATGTTTTTTTGTCTGTATACTGTATTATCTGCCAAGTATATTTAGTTGTGTTGACTATTTCTTATTCATTGTGCATGTATCCAAAAAAGCCAAATGAACATATTAAGATATATTATTATCAACTGTAGCAACCAAATAAGTTTCAACATTGAGTCTACTTGAGCATTTTCTGTTTTCACATACCTTTAAATAGAAGTACCCCCCCCCTTTCTGTTAGACTCTACTTTTCTTAAAAGTACTTTGTTGTGACAAAACTCAAGTGTCTGACTTCAGTTTGGGGATATATGCTTTAAAGAATTGTTTCTTATGCTCTTTTCTTTTTATTTACAGTATATCTCTATATCGGGGTAATTGCAGACCTATACGATTTGAGCCACCGATGCTGGATTTCCATGAACAGTAAGTTTAAAATTTTAAGACCGTGGTCTCCCACTAAACTATTTTTTTTTTAATTTTTATTTATTTATGATAGTCACAGAGAGAGAGAGAGAGAGAGAGAGAGAGAGAGGCAGAGACACAGGCAGAGGGAGAAGCAGGCTCCATGCACCGGGAGCCCGACATGGGATTTGATCCCGGGTCTCCAGGATCGCGCCCTGGGCCAAAGGCAGGCGCCAAACCGCTGCGCGACCAGGGATCCCCCACTAAACTATTACGTGTATTTTATGCAAGCGTTTGTCTTGCTTTTCACCTATGTTATCTCTCTGAGAAAGTTACGTTTTCAAGTCATCAGGAAAACAGTGTTGTTGAATGCAGTTTGAAAATGGGAAGCAAGTACCTATTATGAGTCTAATATATAATATTAACTTTTGAAGTTTGAAAGATACCTAATAAAGTCCCTGGTTCAAAGGATCTTATCTTCAGAAGCAGCATAGAACTCTCAGGTTAATTTTCTGATTTAGTTATTCATTTCCACTTTTACTATTTAAAATTTTCCATGTGTACCTAGAAAGATAATATTATTTATTTGTGTGTGCTTTTAAAGTACAGACTTCTGTACATCACCAAATACATATTATTGTCACTAACCCAGAAGAGCAAACAAAAGAAAATCCTGCAGAAAGACATGGTTCAGCCATAGAATTGCTTCCTCCAACCATATTTCTGCCTTCCCTTCTACCTCTGGGTCTCAGGTTTTGCATACCTCAGATACACCAAAGAAAAGACAAATCTTCACCTATATTTGGTTCCAATCTAATTCAGCAAGTAGATAAAGAGAACTTCTGAGTGATATAACTGCTAAAGGAATGCCACTCTGGTAAATTAGCAGGGGGAAAGAAAGAATTTAAGAGGGAAGTAAGTGGTGGAGAAACTATATATAGATCTATTCTAATTCAGTAAATGAAAATTATAGGTTTCTTTAGTGTGGTCAAAGTTGTAATTAACCATTTTTTACTGGTAAACACATTAAGTTTAAATAATTTATTTACAGTCTCAAACCTGAAATCATCAAATACACTAATTATATTTGTATAAAACCATGGTTGAGTAGTTAGCTATAAAGCAAGATATCTGATAGCAGATCTCATCTTTTAAGATTATATTCCCACAGAGACCATGGATTTTAGGGGTAGGAATGCAGAGAAAAGTTTATATGATTCTTTGTGCACTTCTAGATGGAGTCAGTATTTCTGATAGTCATTATGTAAGTGAAATTGACTTCTGGGTGTTAAAGATCATAATGTTTAGATGGGAAACCTATCACTATCATTACTGTCTTATAAAAATCATTTAGCTATACAATGTCAAGATTGTGAGGAACCTAAAGTAGAGACCTTAAGCCAATCACAGTAACATGTCTCCTACAGTTGTCTTCTGTCAAATGCAAGATAAATTTAATGAAACACATGTGACACATATTTTGATCTTCATAAGAGAGTTCATTATTCTCTAACTACTAGTAAGTTTTCTCTCTACAGTAAAATGCTCTTGGAGTATATTTGCTCACCCTAGAATGGACCAGAACAGAACTCCATTCTGAGACTAGGGTAAGAGTGGTATTTCGGATGCCACCTGAGGGCCAGGAGAGGAGGTTGGCATACAACACCAAAATCCTTAGTGTCAAACACAGAGTATTCTTATTTGGAAAGCTTAGCAGTAACCATTCTAGAAAGATCTTGTCAAAAATTATATCCAGCTGTTCTTGACTTTATAATTTGTTTTTGAGAAAGTTTTTACAAATTTTATACATCACTTGAGATAAAAGACATTTTCAGCTATACAAAATGCTTGAATAGGAATTGGGAATTCCTGTTCACATTCTCTCTCCCTGGACCCTTTAAATAATGCCCCACACCTGAAATAGGAGAAATTGAGGTAAGATCATGCAAGATTCTAGACGGGTAGTTTTAACCTTTTTCTGATCATGGATCACTTGAGGACTTGATGAAAGCTGTGAACCTCTTCCTTTACCTTTTCTAATGCACACAAAGGCACACAGCATTACACACACAGCATTGTACACACAGGTTCAGGGGTTTTCTAGATATCCTTCTGAAAGCCTGTATTCTAGGCCACAGATTATTAACTCACCACTACGGAACTTACTAGGATTTTGCTTATTACATGAGCAGTGCATGCCTATTGTAGTAAACTTAGAAAATACTTATCAGGAGAAAGAAGAAAATTGAAAATTGCCAGCAGTCCCACCACTAAGAAACATTAACATTGAGCTTTTTTCCTTCAAGTCCTTTTTTCTGTGCATCTGTATTTATTTATCAAGTTACAAAAGACATAACTGTATATTCTGAACATACATTGTTTTATAACCTGCTTTCTAAACATAATATGTTAGGTATTTTTTCTTTATTGAATTATCTGTTAATTTCTTTTATGGTATTAAAGAACATCAAATTGTACAGATACATTTGTGCAGTTCATTTCATCTTTTGCATTATTTTAAACTTTTTTGTTCTTATAATCAGTGCTGAAACTAACGATTTAAACATAGCAGGACTTTATCATCAGGAGAGAGTCCTGAGAACAGAGTTATGAGATGAAGGATATACAGAATACAAAGATTTTCAGTTAATATTTAGGCTAGAGAATAATTTGGTATCATGAACAAAGAACTGATAGGAATAAGTGAATTAATTTATGACAGAGAGGAAATAAATAGGATTTCTTTAAGAGACTAGAACTGAAATCTCATGAGCTGAGAGAAACAGTGGAAGTTTATTGAATGTGTACAAAT
This sequence comes from Canis aureus, assembly GCF_053574225.1. Taxonomy (NCBI): domain Eukaryota; kingdom Metazoa; phylum Chordata; class Mammalia; order Carnivora; family Canidae; genus Canis; species Canis aureus. The sequence continues at coordinate 47,538,705 of NC_135621.1, forward strand.
GGAAGGTGAACTCCAGTGCATGCAAGGATTGGGTAATACAATGAAGAAATTATTTGAAACACAGCATGAACTCTTCATTACAGCATAGGAAAGGTATATAGTAGGTATACTGAACTATTCCCTAAACCAGCAAATTTACATGGTGCTCCAAAATAGTGGAAATAAAAGAAAAAGGAAACATTCTATCATTTTAATCTTTTCTGCATTCAGTCTGAGAAAACTGAATGGAGCTGGTTTTATCTCATAAAGGTAAAAGTGGATCTGTAGAAGTGGGACTTGGGGGCAGATGTGAATGCATGTGTATTAGGGTTCAATCAGTCAGATTTTGTGTGTGTGTATGTATATGAGTGTGGAGTTTTTGTGTATTGGCTTATAATTGTGGGAGCTGGTTAAGCAAGCCCATAGTATATAGGGGCAGGCAGTCAAAAGGGGAGGATCATGAGTAGTAACTGAGAAAGTTACGTTTTCAAGTCATCAGGAAAACAGTGTTGTTGAGTAGACTAGAACTCCAAGGGCAAGTGCTAAAGCCTGATGTCCACAGGCAGGGAAGATCCTGAGGAAGCAGAGCAATTGTAGATTCATCTGTTGTTTGGAGTCTCTTAGTTTAGGCAAGGGCTAAATTCTCTTTGCAAAGGCTTCTGACTAGTTAAGACAAGCCTGCCTATGCCTAATCTCTCTTTAATTTAAAGTCAGCTGTTTAGGGACTTGAATTACATCTGCAGAATCCCTTCCCAGCAGCACCTACATTGGTGTTTGAGTGAATAACTGGGAGAAGTTACGTGTATACTACACAACATCAGCTGCCTCCCTTCCATGTTCTACAGCTCTCAGGAGAGTGCATCGCATGTAACCCACCCTAAGCTGAGACGTATAAGGAAATTCTGGGGACTGGAGTTTAGCCCACTCAGGTTACCACAGGGCTACCACACGGATATAAACAGAGAGGTTTCTAAATTTAGAAGTTTGTTTGCCCTTAGAAGATTGCAAGCAATATGATCGGAAGAATTTGCCTAGCAGTTTTAGAGCTAAGTTTCTTGTTATGAAAATTGAAAGTAGAAAGTACAAAGAAGGTGAACTTGTGCATTTTCACTGCAGAAGGTAAATTATTAGTGAGTTAGAAAGTAGCCGATTGCCAAAAGAAATCAGAGAAGTTTTAGGATACATCCTCCTTTAAAGTTATTGTATGTTGGGCTTTCTTCCATTCTCAGAAGCATAAAGCTTACTTGATTGGAATTTTTTCCTGCATTGACCACTTTTCTTTCAGCCTCCAAAAATCCCTGCTCTTTCTTAGATAAATATTATTATGTGGAAAAAAATCAGATTAGAATACCTTGGTACGGAGTGGCCCCTTTTCATGCTTGTTAGTTAGCTCTTCAGTATTTTTGTTAATACAACCCCAGAGTTTTCAGCTATCCAGACCTTAGGAAAAGTGATCCTGTCCCCAGCTCAGTATTGCTGATCAATCTGAGTTAATTGTAATACTCCCCTTCTTGTTTATGATCAGTTAAGGGGTAGATGTATGACCCAATTCTACCCAATAATATGATGTCAGGTTCTACTAAAGGATTTCTGGGAACAAGATTCCCCACCCCACCCCCACTTTAAAAAAGAGACTTAAGAAAGAATTTCCCCTCTTCCATGCTGGATATTGTCTGCATGCGATGCCTGGGGTACTATGGCAACCATCTTGCAATCCATCAAGGGTACTACTCTGAGGATAAAGCCAGCAAAATGTGTCTGAAAGTAGAAAAATGGAAAGAACTTGTGTCTTTGATAATAGTGTTGAACTGCAGAATTAATCGACCCTGGAACTGCCCTACTTTAGGTCTTCTTGTTAGGTGACACTTACTAATCTTGTCTCTTGATCTCTTGTAGAGTATGTGGCCCTGCTGACTTCTTCCTCCCTCTCAGATCTTTCTTGGCCTTTATCCTTGTGAACCATTCTGTGTTTTCTTCCTGTGTCTAAAGCCCTTTTTTCTTAGTCTCTTTCAGGGTTCTGCTCCCTGTCTGTCCCCTAACTATAGCTGCTTCTCTTCCTTCATCCCTTTTCAGCCAACTCCACATTTCCTTATGGGGTGCTCTCTCAGGTGCCCTTGGCATATGCCTATGGGTTCCTGATCTGTATGTCACCCTTCTCTCCAGACACTTAGCTGTGTCTCCAGCAACACACCTTAAACTCAGTGTCCCCTGCTCTTGCTTCTGGATCTCCAGTCTCCATGAATGGTGCAAGTCAGTCACCAAAGCCAACAATCCTGATGTTTCCTGGATTCTTTTCTTTTCTCAGAGCACTCTATCCCTTCTCCCACTGAATCCATTACCAGACTTCTGTCTACTCCTCATGTCTGCTCTTCTCTAACCCTTCTTACGCTTCTCCTCTTAATTCAGGCCCTCATCACTTCTTTTTTTTTTTTTTTAAGGTTTAATTTAGTTATTCATAAGACAGAGAGAGGCAGAGAGACACAGGCAGAGGGAGAAGCAGGCTCCATGCAAGGAGCCTGACATGGGACTCGATCGCAGCTCTCCAGAATCATGCCCTGGCTGAAGGCGGTGCTAAACCGCTGAGCCACCCAGGCTGCCCCCTCATCACTTCTTATCTAAACTTTTACCACATGCCTGCCATTTTCCAATTTATGATCAATGCTATTGACAGGGAAATCTTTTTGCTATCCAAACCTAATCATGCATGTCATTTCCTAATACTCTTTTCCACAAAAAAAAAAAAAAAAAAATCCTTTGATGGTTTCCTAGCATCTTTAGGATAGATGCTAAATTTCTCCACATAAAATCTGTCCTTTACCTTTCTTATATGCCTCCCCACCCTAAGCCACCCCTGTGAAGGATGACTTACCATTTCCTGAAGTAAGTGGTCTTTGTAAGCTGTTATGGGTGCTTTCACAGAATTAAGAAAAAAAGTGAAAGAACAAATAATGAATGTACTTTTAACCTAAATTCAATAATTAAGAGTTTTGCCACATTCATATTTTTGTCAAGTTTAAATCATTTGAAAGTAGCGGACATAGTAACATTTTATCCCTATACTCTTCAGCACACATTTCCATATGTAAAGACATAACTACAGTACTGCTATTCATATTATAAAAAAATTAACAGTAATTATAGAGTGCCTGTATTCCCTCTGTTTTAGCCAGTGCTTCAGATGTTTGATCCTAAGTATTTGAAATCTGACTGAAACTAGATGAGGCAAAAATGAGCATGTTTTGGAAGGAACACTGAGGACTGTAATGTATCTACAGAAAGGTCAGAAATGGAGCTGTGACGCAGGGACAACAGGAAGGATCCATGTTATCCAGCACCACCAGGAGTCTTCTTTGTCATCTCTGCCTCACTCTGTATTGGCTTATTCTCTTCCACTGACAATATCTTTTTCCTACAGTGATAAGAATAAATCTACTAGTGTTCTTAGGACTAGGTTTCTGTAGCTTCCCTCCATCACAGCATAGCTTCTTTTTTCCTTAGTTTGAAAAATCTCAAGAGTAGTACAATGATGACCCATGCTTAGATCAGGTATCTACCCCATCAGTCAAGCAAGGGGGGCATTTGATAGTGAACATGTCTTCTAGGTGTTGTCCTGTGTCTCAGGATTTCACCCAATGAAGAGAAATTGTACAATGGGTATTACTCCAGTTGAAGTCCACTACAACTCTGTGCCTAAAGGCCTTCAGTACTGTAGAGTGTAGCTCTTCATACAGCAAGCCTTCCCTAGCCTTCCTAAGTAGAAACTGTTTTCTCTCTGCTTCCATGGTATTGTGTTCACCCAAAATTTGGTTCACTTGTCAAGAAGGTGATATTAATGCACACACATGAAGAGGGTGCAGAACAGTTTATTATACTCCTATAATGAAGCCTTCTGGGGAGAGCAGGGTGGGCTCCCAAGCAAGTCTGAAAAAATGGCCTGAGAGAGCAGAGAAAGGAGACACGCTTGGCTTTTATGGTGGCTGGGGGTGAGGCTTGTACGGACTTGGAAAGTTTGAAGTTCTTGCTGGATCTAAGAGAAAGAGTCCAGGCTTTCTTATTGGCTTGCTCGGTTGTGGGATGTAACGTGAAGGGACATTATGGGGCTTGAAAACTGTCAGGAATCAAAAATAAAAAATGGAATCAGAGTCTCCTTAGTCATGACATCTACTAACTTCTGTCAGCATGCTGGTTATTTCTCCAATTGTCTAATTGTTAAGGTAATTTATCTTCACAGCCTGGTTTAGAAGGGAAGTAGACATCTAATCTTTATCTTTGTATCTCTGGTGCATATTTCACACTTAACACATATATTATTTTTAAGTCCAACAAGATTAAATCAATTAATTTTACATTCTCAAGTGTTTTTGCCAGACTACATTGAACATTTGCTATACCTTTTCTTGACCTGGCAGCGTACTGTATTGCCCATGCTGTAAATGTTTCATTGACTTAATATATATAGCAGCAATTTTAGGATTCAAGAAGAAAGTATTAACAGAACACTTTATAATATTTTTTCCAAAAATTAAAAGTAGAGTTATCATTGCTTACTACCTTGACTCATGCACTGAAGTTTTGCCTTATATTTTCTGTAACTATTTCCATACTGCTTGTGGTCTTTTTGCTAAACTAGAAGTCACTCATAATTTTAAAACACCCTTTGCAGTATGTGGAAAAACTTTAAATTGGATAGAATTGACCATTCTCAGTTGCATTTGATGGTCATCCAGGGCTTCCAGGAGAGTTTCAAGCCCTTTAGCAAGGATGCAGCTCTAGTACCCTGGCCGCCTTCTAGTCAGTACCCATCTGTACTGACTCCTCTCACTACTCTGAGTATCCCTACTGCCCTCTAGGGCTTCTTTCACCATAACTTTCTTCAAAAATAGGCTTTGTTTTCATCCGTTACCTTTAAATTTATTCTTTAATTCTCATCCTTTCCCTTCTGCCCTCCCTTCCCTGCTCTCTCTGTAACAATTAGTTGGAGCAATCTGAGCATGACCACCTCCCCCCATCCCTCTGCACCCCTCCTAGTTATTTATGCCAATGCTATTAAATATTTTTGTTTCCATAACGACTCCTTTTTTCAGACATTTATTGCAGACTGTAAAAGATGCTTTGGGTGGAAACTTGGTTTACTGAGTTCTTTGGTTTATGTAATTATTAAGTGCAGAAAATCCTGGTTTCAAGTCTAAAGCTTAAAATGGAGACCTAATTAATGACTTTAAAAATGGACTTTATTGAATAGTTTGTTACTAAAATGGAGGTCTTCATTTTCAAGTTAAATTCAGTTTATGAAAGCTGCCTCTTCTAATCATTTTTTCTATTCTGATGAAATCAAGTATGTTCTCTTTTCTTAAGGGATGTTTGGTGCCTTTTCACTTTTTCAATTTTTAACTGTTCCCCCAACAGCTCCCTCAGCCCTCAATCCTAAATGTGTACAAGAAGATGCTCTGATTTTGTGGTAATTGAGTGGTATAAAGTACTGCATATTGATTCGGCCCAGTTTCCTGCCAAAAGTTGTGTTTAGTAGAGTGCTATGTCACTGTCATTCATAAGGTTTGTCTGAGGGCAGTTGCTCAGCCATTTCTTCAGCTGTTTCCTGGCATTGCGTGTCTTTCTGTGGCATAGGAAACTTGCCACTGACCACAAAATTGCAACTTTCCAGACCAGTCTCTAGTTCATAGCTGCTTCTTCCTAATTCTTTTGTACCTCAGACTCTTCCGGAATACGGACGGTCGGTAGCTGTGCACAAACAGCCCAGAGAACAGCCATGTATTTGATTCTGCTTGATTTATCTCCTTCTGTCCTCGGAGTAGCTGACAGTGGAAATAAACAGAACCAGCACTGCAGGCATTTGGAAATCTTTGTTTTATTTTTAAATCTTACCTGTCTAGCCACGCAGTTACACATGCTGCTTTTGACAAACAGAATTCTAAGATGGTCCCCCAAATTCCTGGTCTCCAAGATGCTCACACATCTTCTCCCAATCAAACACTAATCTAGATGTTTCTATAAAGGATTTTGAAAGTAATTAAGGTCCTTTTAAGATAGGGAGATAATCTGACGCCCTGAGCTGATGTCATGTCAACATTTGTAGCAGTCATAGACAGAAATACAGTGATTTCAATTATGAGAGGTGTTTGATGCAGGGAGTGTCTTGTGCTGATTTTAGAAATGGAGAGAGCCATATGGCATGAGACAGAAAATAACCTAAATATCACTAATAACCTATGTAAGCCTAGGAGAGGATTTTGAGCTTGAGTGAGTGAAACCCTGACCACATCAATCAGTCATGCTGGGCCTGGACTTCAGACTTACAGACTTGCAGGGTAATAAATGGGTCACTTAAAGCCTCTAAGTTTGTGGTTATTTGTTATGTTGCAGAAAACTAATGCACTGCTTATTTATTTACAAGTAAGCATGCATTAGTACTTGGCCAAAGTTTTCCATGTTTCAGTGTGACTTCTCCTTTCAGTTTCCTCCTTTATCATGGATTCTGTTCATATTTCCAAGGGAACTGAGGAGACAGGGGATGGGGGAAGCTGTTTATATGAGGGCTGTTCAAGGAGGACTCCCTCTGTTTCCTGTGGTGTGGACTGCCCAGAGCTGCAGGAATCCTGCTCTGTCTGAGCCTGCCTAACTAGAGTAGCCTACTGACACCTTTCCTGAGACCTTTACTCTCCTTACTCCAACCTTCTTTGAAGAACGTAAGTAGATGACCCTTCTCCTCTGAGCAAAGGTTCATTTCTATAGGGTGTGGCCAGGGCCTTTCCTCTTTGATCCCTGGAAGAAAGGGTGAGGCCAGCCTTAGCAGCATTGTACATTCTGATTCACTCCCTGCTTTCAGGCTCCCAGTACCTCCAAGCTTGCTTCTTTACCTCATCATAGTCCTCTCCTGTAGCAGGCCATCTTGAGTCCTGTCTTCCAGAAGGATCCCTCAGACTAACTGTCCATCTTATATTCTGTCTTCTATCTTAACTGAGATTGAGGACACTAAGGTCACAGGAGGGAAAACATTTAAGAATAAATTCATAGGAAGGTGAATGAGTGATTGCCAGGTAGCCCACAGAACACTTGAATTGTAAAAGAGCATATTTATTGAAGAAAGCACATTAGTGTTAAACTTTCAGGATGTAAGGACATTTTTATTTCTGCGTACTGTTGTTCTCTATATATGTCTATATCAGCCTTGAGGAAAAAGAGTTTTATCTTCCATATTGTCTTTATACAGCTTCTCCCTGCAGCATCCTGCCCAAAATTTGATGCCCTAGCTGGATTTATACCTACTTCCCCACTTCCATGGTCCTGTGACCCCTACCTGGGATTGATGAGTCGTTGGTTAAGGGGTCTAGCTCCTGAGAAACTTTTTACCAGAGACAAGAGGAATTCCACTAAGTTTAAAGAGTTTCTGAGGGCACTCAGCTTCCTACTTCCTAACCCTAAATGTGTTGTCGTAAGCCTTTCTGTAGATACCTCTCTGTCCCTGCCTCAGGACCAAGTCCTGGTTGCACATTTGGGTTTTTTCCCTCACTGCTGGTCTGTTGAGCCACAGAAAGATTTTGGACCTCATGGTGGTTGGGCTGTAAGATATAAAATGATTTTGGACCAGGTTTTTGGTTCCACATCCTTTCCACTTGTGACAAGAGGTCGTAGCATCTACATTGATGAGCTCTCAGAAGGGGAGTAAGACTTGGTGTTTAGCCCTTAGAGGCAGCAGAAGACATTAACCACCACAACAAAACTTCATGTCATCATTATAAAGAAATTATCAAATGATGTGTAAAATAAACCATAGCGCAGACCATTATCAAAACCATTAAAATTGAATAGTTCTTATTTACATAATGGGTAAACCTTATGCAGATAAACCCTACATTTTCTGTGTGATGCAGAAGAGACTGTTCCTCCATTCTAGAAAAGACAAGATGTTTAAAATAGTCCAAGGTTAAACTGTAGATAAAGCTGCAGAAGAACTGAGTAAAGTGGTGGCAAATTAGATTTTGATGTTGATTTAGATGATACAGAATATGAAAATCAAGTGAAATAATGTAACTATTAAGTCAGCTTGAATACAACAAATTCTGACCAACTTCTGACTTTAAGGATTTAAAAGAGAAAAAACAAACTATGAAGTCCTAGTGAGGAAGTTACACAAAAACCCATAAGGAAACAGACTAAGATTTCTACTTGGACAATAAAATGACCTTTGAGTTTATTTTTTGTAATGTTTAATTGTAATACTTCCACCCTGAGTTCTTAATATTCTACTTTATATAGCATTTGTTAAAATACTTTTAAAATTGAATTCTTGAGGCATCATATTTAACATACAGGGCTCACTTTCTGACTAAATTGGGTTGAGCGTTATATAGTTTTATAAGAATCAGCTATAAAAATAAGCCAGCATCATTATAAAGCTGGCTCAAATACAGGCCTTCACTGAATACCTTTCATCAACCTCAAGTGAAAAATTCATCCAGCAAAAGCATCTTGACTGATGTGGTCACTCTAAACAAACCAACCTCCAAATGCTTTATTCTAGTTTTATAGGATGATGCTTAACAATTGTAGAGCAGTGTTCCTTTCCAGCGTATTCTCATTACTTTACCTTAACACTGTTTTTACCTTTTTTCAGGAAATGTATACACACAGAAAAATGCGTAAGGTATATATGTAGTTTTACATCTGCCACCCAGATAGATATTATTATATATTTTTAGTTTATGTAATTACATTTTAGTATACGAATATTGTGATATAGTTCATTCTGGGTTTTTTTGGCTTTATTGAGATATAATTGATATGTGGCATTATATAAATTTAAGGTACACAATATGTTGATTTGATATGCTCACATATTGCAAAATGATTACCACTGTAGCGTTCGCTAACACCTCCAACACATCACATAATTACCACTTCTCTTTTGTGGTGAGAACATTTAAGGTTTTAGCAACTCAAGTATATAGTACAGTATTGACAACTGTGTACCATATCTTCTTTAACCATTCATCGATTGATACTTCATTTATTTCCATATCTTGGCTATTGTGAATAATGCTGCAGTGAACATGGGAGTGCAAATATCTCTTCGAGATCCTATTTTCATTTCCTTTGGATATGGGAAGAAGTGAGATTGCTGGATCATATGGTAGTTCTATTTTTAACTTTTGAGGAACCTCCATGCTGTTTTCCTTAGTGGCTGCATAGTTCATTCTATTTCTTTCTTTTTTAAAGGTCCATTTTTGTTATATGTCCATCTGTTCTCTTATTTCTAACCATAGTAAAGTATCCATATTTTACCCATAACTCTTTTTCTTCAGTGGCTATGCATATTGCCTCTAATACCCTACCACCACAGACCGCCCTGCAACAAAATCCTCTTACAGGTTCACTATGGACTGTCATAAGAATTTCTTTGGAATATAAGGCCAGGAGTGGAATTCATGGGTCATAGAGTGTGAGTTCACTTCACTATCTAGGTATTGCCTGATTGCTTTTGTGAATATCTGTGCTACTTTATACTCATAAGAGTAGTGCATGTGCATTCCTATAGTTCCACATTCCCTACATTTGCACTAACACTTAATATTAGCCAACTTTTCAATTTTGCTAGATAAATAGGGATAATGTGATACTTCATTGTTAATTTTGTATTTCTCTGATTAGTATTAAGTTAGAGTATCTATCTCTTTATATTTTCCCAATGGCAGCCTGTTTAAGCTGATTCCTGTTGCTTTTTGATATGTCCCATTAAGCTTTGAACATTTCTTTGCTTTCTGATTCAATAAGACATTCTAGACTTCCTTCTGTTTTCCTTGTCCTAGACTTGGAATGACCCAAAAGTACAAGAGGTCTTGGTTTGTTTTAACGTGGAATGACATTTCAAATCATATCTAGGCACCAAGTGTGCTTATTGCTCTGAAAGTCATTGCTTCTAGGCTTGCATGAACAGATCTATGGTCAAATATATGCATATATATAAATGCATATACGTAGAAGCACCTGGATAGCTCAGTCAGTTAAGCATCAGATTCTTGGTTTCAGCTCAGGTCATCATCTCAGGGTTGAGAAATCAAGCTGGGCATGGAGCCTGCTTAAGATGCTCTCCTCCCTCTGCCCTGCACCCCTCTCTCTCTCTCTCTCTCTCTCTAAAAGAATAATAATTTAAAAATAAAAATGCATATATGTAAATCATGTCTCATACTGATAATTCTAATACATATTTTCCCAACTCAGATCTAGAGTCATAGAGGTCTTCTTCATTTTTCCCCATTTTGTATCTGTATTTCACTTTTCTCCTCAAATAATTAGTAGAATATTACCTTTAAATATTTGGTATAATTTGCCAGTAGAGTACTCCTGGACTGGAATTTTCTTTGTAGTAAGATTTTAGATTATGAATTTAATTTCTTTAGTAGCTTTTTGTTTCGTCTTGTTTTTTTATAAATGTGGAGCCCAATGCAGGGCTTGAACTTATGACCCTGAGGTCAAGACTTGAGCTGAGATTAAGAGTCAGACACTTAACTGATTAAGTCACCAGATGCCTCTTTATAAGTTTTATTTTTTGTAATGCTTATATATTTTTAAAATCTTTACCAGTTTTGGTAAGCTGTGTTTTTCTAGGAGTTTGGCAATTTTAGGATAACTTTCAAATTTACTAACATAAAGTTGCTAATATCATTTTATGATTGTTTTAATGTTTGTAGCATCTGTAGTGGTAATTCCTTTTATCATTGCTGATATTGATATTTTGTGCCATCTCTTTTTTTTCCCTCAATCTTGCCAAGTAGTTATCAACTTACTAGTTTTTACCCCCAAGACATGTGAACTTCTGACTTCATAGATCTTTCTATTTTATGTATTTTACCCCACTGATTTCCACTCTTATTTTTATCATTTCTTTCTTTGTACTTTCTTTTTTTTTTAATTTTTATTTATTTTATGATAGTCACAGAGAGAGAGAGAGAGAGAGGCAAATACACAGGCAGAGGGAGAAGCAGGCTCCATGCACTGGGAGCCCGACGTGGGATTCGATCCCGGGTCTCCAGGATCGCGCCCTGGGCCAAAGGCAGGCGCCAAACCGCTGCGCCACCCAGGGATCCCTGTACTTTCTTTAGATTTAAATTTGCTGTTCTTTTTCTAATGACATGGATGCTCATTAACTTTTAGGCTTTTTTCTTTTCAAATATGTAGATTTAAATTCATGAATTTTTCTGTAAGCACAGAATGAACTGTATTATATAAGCTTTTAATGAGTTAAGTTTTTCACTTTCATTCAGTTTCAGATAGTTCTTAATTTTTATTCAGATTTTGTCTTTGATCCATGGGTTATTTACACATCCATTGATCTATTTATGTATTTATAGAGAACCACATTATCTTTTTGTTATTGATTTTTAGTTTAGTTGTACCAAGATTTTAAAATTGTGCATATAAAAGAGTTATAAACAAAGAAGAGAGAATAGAAAATAACTAGCAGATGGACTTTAACTATATCAATAATTACATTAAATATAAATAGTCTAAATACACCAATTAAGAGACCAAAATTTTCAGATTAAAAAAGCAAGACTTAACTAACAATAGAAATCCAAAGTAAAGGAAGTAAAACTGACAGAACTGAAGGGAAAAATAGACAATTCAGCATTCATAGAAACTTTAGTACTCCACTTTCAATAACAGATAGACTAAGCAAGAGATAACAAAAGACATAGAAATCCTGAAAACAGTACAGAGCTCCTAGGTCTAGTAGACATCTATAGAACATTCCACTCAACAACAAAGTACTTATACTTCTCACACACACACACACACAGACTGTTCTCCAGGATAGACCATATGCTAGACCATAATGCAAGCCCCAATAAGTTTTAAAGTCATATAAAGTATGTTCTCTGGTAACTTTGTCCCCAATTAAATAGCTGGAAAGCAATACAGAAAAAAAAGTTGAGATATTAAGCAACATGTTCTTTAATAACCAGTGAATCAAAGAAGAAAATCAAGAGAGGAATGAGAAAATGCTTTCAGATGAGTGAAATAAAAATATAACATACCAGAACTTATGAGATGCAGTAGAAGCATTGCCCAGGAAGAAAGTTACAGTTATAAATGTCTTAATAATCACAGAAAACAAATCTCAAATCAGAAACCTAACCTTCTACTTTAAGAAACTAGAAGAAAAGCAAGGATAAAAATAATTAGAAAGCAAAAAATAATGAAGACTAGAAATAAGTGAAATACAGATTAATAGAAAAAAATAAGAAATTGGTTCTTTGAAAAGAGCAACAAAATTGACAAACTCTTATTAGCTAGACTGACCAAGCAATAAAAAGGACTCTTAAATTACTAGAATCAGGAGTGAAAGAGATGACATTACTATCAGCCTTACAGAAATAATTTTTAAAAAAGGATTATAAAGTAATGCCATGAATAACTGTATGCTAACAAATTCATTAACTTAGTTGAAATGGACAAATTCCTAAAAAGACATAAATTTGGTAATTACATAATTACCGAAACTGACCTAAGCAGAAATAGAAAATCTGAATAGACTTATAACAAGTAAAGAGTTTGAATTAGTAATCAAGATACTTCCCAGAATGAAAGTTGTGACACACAGAAAGTCTTAGGAATTAATTCTACCAAAAATTCAAAGAAGTAGTAATACCAGTCCATTATAAACGTTTCCAAGTAATATAGAAAAGGGAACGTTTCCCAAATTAGTATGTTAGGCCTGCATTATCATTATACCAAAACCACATAAAGATGCTATAAGAAAAGTACAGATCAATACCCCTTTTGTTGAAATTCCTCCACAAAATAATAAAAACCAAAATCAGCAACACATAAAAATGATCATATACCGGGGTGCCTGGATGGCTGAGTTCGTTCTGTGTTCAACTCTTGATCTCAGCTGAGGTCTTAATCTCAGGGTCTTGAATTCAAGCCCCACAACTGAAATTCAATTAATGTAATATACACCATGTTAATAGAATAAAGGGGAGAAAAGCACAATCATGTCAGTAAACAAAAAGGATTTGGAAATACATCTTTTCATGATAATAATACTCAAAAAATAGGAATAGAATTTTCTCAGCCTGATAAAGAGCACCTATGAAAGTCCCACAGCAAACATCATATTTAATAGTGAAAGACTGCGAGATTTCCCCTTACATCAAGAACAGGGCTATTACACGAGTAAGAAACAAAAGGTGCTGAGACTAGAAAGGAAAAAGTAAAACCATCTCTATTTTTAGGTGTTATACTCTTATATATAGAAAATCATAAGCAATCTACTTCAAGTGAGTTCAAGGTTACAGGATATAAGGTCAGTATGCAAAATAAGTTATATTTCTGCATATTAGCAATGAACAATTAAAACAATTTCACTTATAATAACTCAAAAAGTAAAATGCTTAGATATAAGTTTAACAAAAGTAGCCATTCTCTTAAAAGGAGACCATTGTGGGAGAACTTTCAGTGCCCAATATCGGAAACCTTCTACAAGTTTTAGTCAAGACACTGTGACACTGCCATAAGGATAGACATATAAGGGACACCTGGGTGGCTCAGTGGTTGATTGTCTACCATCAGCCCAGGGCATGATCCTGGAGTCCCAGGCTTGAGTCCCACATCGGGCTCCCTGCATGAAGCCTGCTTCTCCCTCTGCCTATGTCTCTGCCTCTCTCTGTGTGTGTCTCTCATGAATAAATAAATAAAATCTTTAAAAAAAATTTTAAAGGATAAACAATATAAGTAAATGGAAAACAATTTGGATTCCAGAAATAGAACTTTGTTTTTTGCAAACTGATTTTGACAAGGGTGCCAATACAATTAAATATAGAAAGAATAGTTTTTGCAACGAATGGTGCTTGACAACAGGGTATCCACATGCAGAAGAATTAAGTTGGATTCCAGCCTCACACCATACACAAAAATCAAAGTATACCATAGAGCTAAATGTAAGTGTAATAAAGGTAAACTATAAAACCTTTAGAAGAAAACATTAGAATATATCTCCATTATGGTTTATGCAGTGGTTTCTTAGATATGACTTCAGAAGCACAAGTGATAAAAGACAAAACACACAAATTGAATTACATAAAAATTAAAAATTTTTGTACTACAAATGATACCTTCAAGAAAATCAAAAGATTCCACACAATGGGAAAAAATACTTGCAAAAATCTCCTAAGATGATTATATTCACATTGTATAAAGAACTCTTGCAACTTTCTTAAATTTTACTCTGTGTTTAATTAAGTAAGAAGTTTCTTTGTCATAAACCCTTTCAATTAAGAATTAGTTTATCTGGGATGCCTGCGTGGCTCAGTGGTGGAATATCTCCCTTTGGCTCAGGTTCTGGGATCAAGTACCGCATCAGGCTCCCCGCAGGGAGCCTTAGCCTGCTTCTCCCTCTGCCTATGGCTCTGCTTCTCTCTGTCTCTCTCATGAATAAATAAATAAAATCTTTAAAAAAAAAAAAAAAAGAATTCGTTTACCTTTGGGGTTCCTGAGTGGCATGGTTGGTTAAGCCTCCAACTCTTGATTTAGGCTCAGGTCACAGTCTCAGGATGGTGAAATAAAGCCTTGGGTCAGGCACCTCTCTGAGTACAGAGTCTGCTAAAGTTTCTCTCCTCCTCTCCCTCTGCTCCCTCCACTCTCTCCCCCCTCCCCACCTTTGTGCACACATGCTTTCTCTCAAATAAATAAATCTTTAAAGAAAAATAATTATTTTATCATTTTTTTTAAAGTTTGGATTTTGCCCATTAATTTTGTCCATATTCTTTAAATATTCCTACAGTCCATCTTCTAAATATAACCATTTCTAGTTATGTCCTACATATCTGCTTCTCTTTGGGTTTGTTTTTGTTGTTGTTTTGTTTTGTTTTAGCTCTTTTAAAATATTCTAAATATATTTTTTTCTTGCTGAATTCTGAACTAAATTGTCAGCCTGATTTTCCAACTTACTTTTATCTACCCATATACATAATATTTTTGTACTAGCATTTTTTTTGTTTTCTGTATGATTTCTTTGTTTTACTATTTTGCCATATCTCCTTAAGTATATTACATTGTGCTTATTTTTAGTTCTTGTTTAACTTTTCCAACTTCAGATTTGTATTATTCAGCCCTTACCCATTATAAATGACCACAACCAAACCCAAAATTTTAGTGGGATTAACACTGAAATCAGCACTCCTCTCTGAGAAATGCCATTTCTTGGAACAGTATACAAGAGGAGAAAGAGTACAAGATGACTTTTAAAACTTAATGTTATATGTCACATTGGCTCACATTTCATTGGCCAAAGAAAACATTATGGCCAAGCCTAATGTTAATGAAGTGGAGATGTGTGATCCTCTCACAGGCTCTATCAAAGATTGGGAACACTACAGTTTATCACAACATGGTATGTTTTCTAATTGATTATACTCCTCACAGATGATGTTGTTTTGATGTATGAACTTAAGAGCTCTTGTATTGTAATGCATATTGAGGAAGGGCAAAATACCAAGCCTTTTGGCCCTTGTCTCTTGTGAATTTAAGAAGAGAGAGATTCCCCAAAGTAGAAAGACCCAACTCCACACTCTTATACATGTAAAAATTATTGATTGTCCTATGTGGGCCAGCATTCTATCTGATAGTGCTTAGACAGAAACATCTAGATGGACATATCCTCCTAAATTGTAATGAAACAGCCCTTGGTCTTTAGAAGACCAAAGAGAGGAGTTAGAGGTAAGTATGCTCCAGAGTAGTTGATTATCAGCTTCTCATCTCTGTAAGCCCCTCTGCTATTTCCTAGGTTGAAGAGTAAGGCTCTGACTGTCCCCAGGCAAGCAGGGAAGGAAATGGAGAAGAATAAAGTTGTGAAAACTTCCTTTTCCCTGGCCTCTCATTGTCAGCTTAAGCTATTCTTTGTCCCTCACTTTTCCCCACCTGCCAGTTCAAGGCAACCTTCTGTTCCCCACAAGGGTTTCTTACTGTTTTTTAGTTAATCCTTGGATGGAATCAGTACCTTTCTCTAGCTTCTACATTTTTCCAGCATTGTTGTTTATATGTGTATGGGGAGTTAGGGTGTTCAAGGAGAGCAGTAGCATGAATAAAATAAAAATGTAGACCTGAATGGTTGCCCGAAGAGAGGACCTTATGAAAGAAGTTGTATTTGAATTAGAAAACGATAGCCAAACTGTGGAAGGAGCCTCGGTGTCCAACGAAAGATGAATGGATAAAGAAGATGTGGTTTATGTATACAATGGAATATTACTCAGCTATTAGAAATGACAAATACCCACCATTTGCTTCAACGTGGATGGAACTGGAGGGTATTATGCTGAGTGAAGTAAGCCAGTCGGAGAAGGACAAACATTATATGTTCTCATTCATTTGGGGAATATAAATAATAGTGAAAGGGAATATAAGGGAAGGGGGAAGAAATGTGTGGGAAATATCAGAAAGGGAGACAGAACGTAAAGACTGCTAACTCTGGGAAACGAACTAGGGGTGTTGGAAGGGGAGGAGGGCGGGGGGTGGGAGTGAATGGGTGACGGGCACTGGGGGTTATTCTGTATGTTAGTAAATTGAACACCAATAAAAAAAAAAAAGGAAAAAAAAAAAAAAGAAAATGGGGATTTGGATCGGCAAAGAGGTTAGAGGAAAACACAGAACAAAGAGATTGGTAAAGACATGGGGGCCATGCATATGAAACCAGCCTGAACCAGGTTGTGAAAACATAGGGAGTTAGTTACTTGCTTAAGTTGAGTGATGCCGGGTTAGGGAGGATCTTAATTTCCACTGGGGGATGTGGAGGGGAGCAAGCTTACCTATGCACACTCTTACCAAGTGCCTGTGCTCGATAATGTGGGGTTACACAGTGCATATATAATGTAACCTTTGTCAGAGAAGTGCTGATAATCTTGTTAAGGAAATAAGACTAGTGCCAATTAAATGAATAGAGAATGTGAAGAAGAAATGTAATTTATATGTAGAATTCTCTGATACTGTAGGAGTTAGGAGGTCTGTACAACTAAGATTAGCTGTGTATGTACTTAGTGGACTACATAACTGAAGAGATTTCACTCTTAAGACAAACTAATGTGGATGCCAAGGAGAACATTAAAATTGGTCTTTGGATATCAGACCACTGAGTGTGTGTTTTATGTTGTTCCTTTGAGAGGAGGCAGTTTAGAATGATAGGTTAGGACATGGACTAAAGCCAGATAGCCTGGACTCAAATTTAGATTCCAAGTATGACTTTGGACT
This sequence comes from Canis aureus, assembly GCF_053574225.1. Lineage (NCBI taxonomy): Eukaryota > Metazoa > Chordata > Mammalia > Carnivora > Canidae > Canis > Canis aureus. Next base: position 47,555,946 of record NC_135621.1, read on the forward strand.
GTAACTTTTGAAGTGAAGTAACTTTTTTGCACCTCAGTGTCCTCATCTATAAAGTGAGAACAATAATAGCCCCTAACTCATAAGGCAGATCTGCTCACATAACTTTGCCACTCAGTTTCTCCTAAATTGAAAAACATGTATTAGTGGAATTTGAGGGAGAAGAGGACATGATTCAGAATTAGTAGGAAAGCAGGGTGGTATTACAGAGAGCAATGAAAGGATCTGACTATTTTGTTCCCTGCCTGCTTCCTCACTAGACTGGAAGCTTCTTTCAGGCAGAGATTTGCTTCCTCATATCCCAGTCCCTGGCTCAATGTGTGACATAAAATTAGCACTCACTATATATTTGTTGAATGCATTTTCATGTGTAACTTTAAATATAAAGCAATTTAATAAATAATTTTATATGTTTAGATATGTATTTGTCTAATAGTTTTGATACTTAATTTTTTAACAACCCGAAATAATCTTTGAAGTACTTATGACTTTTTTTTTTGGTGTTTTTTTTGTTTTGTTTTGTTTTGTTTTGTTGCTTTTCCAGGCCAGTTGGAATGCCAAAAATGGAAAAAGTTTACTTACATAATCCTAGTTCTGAAGAAACTATTACTTTAGTATCAATATCTGCTACAACATCACATTTTCATGCATCATTTTTTCAAAATAGGGTAAGTATTTCCACTATAAACGTTTCCCTTAAGTTTGAAATTGAAATATCTAGATTTTTTCATGTATAATCTAATTTTGCTATAATTAAAATCCAATGTGAATGTTTCATGTTTGTTCTGGGTTTCAGTTTGCCTCATTTCCTAAGAATTACCACTTCTTTTAAATACACATTGTTTTTCTCAACATCAAACAACTTAACAATTTAACTTTGAACCAAAGCACTCTGAAAAATGTAGCAGTTAGAAATTTAGTTGACTTTTTTCCTTTTTAATAATAAGTGATTCCTCAGTACCGTGTTAGATTTCTATTATTCCATAATAAACTACCACAAACATGATAGCTTAAAACAACACCCACTTAGCACATAGTATAAGTCATAAGTCCAGTAGGCTCTTTGCTCAGAGTATCATAATAAGGCTGTAATTAAATTGTCAGCAGGGCTGAGTCCTCGACTGGACTGTAGGAAAATCCACTTCCCAACTCACTCAGAATTCAGTTTCTTGTGCTTTTAGAACTGGGGACCCAATTCACTGCTGGCTCTTAGCCAGGGACCTCTCTCAGTTTCCTAGGGCGCCCACATTGCTTGTCAGCATCTTCGAGCCAGCACCAGTGGAGAAAATTCTGCCTCAATCATGCCATTGGGTTAGGACCATCTGGATAGTCTCTTTTTTGGTTAATTGAGTCAACTAACTGATGACCTCAGCTACGTTTGCAAAATCCCTTTTATGGTGTAATGTAAATAACCACAGGCATGGTATCTCCTCATAATTACAATTTCAGAGATAAGGGCAGGAAATTTGGGGAGCTATTTTAGAGTTCCACCTACCAAAAGTACCTTCTAAAATTTAACTTTACAATCATTTTTGTAGATAGTATGCAAACTTGTTATTTAAAAAAATTATCTGACCAAAAATTTGGGTCTTCATAAATTTTGGATTTGAGAGAATACACACATTAAGCTTTAATAGATAGGATGCAAAAAAATAATAATAAATGAGCTCCCAAAAAAGCTAAAAAGCAAGTATCAGAGGGAAGTAAATGAATGGAACCTAATTTCATCTTCCCAGAGTTTTCACTGGCTCCTTTGAAGAGAGATGACCAAATAAAAAGCAACTTTTTTAAAAAGCAGCTAAAATTATATAAATTATTTAGATTTTCCATTCCTCTTTTCAAAAATCCTACTTCATCATAGGTTGTCCTTAGCTAGCAACTTCTGGAGAAAAAAAGGGGGAACATAATTTTGACTTTTTAATTTTTTTATTTTTTTTTTATTTTTATTTTTTATTTATTTATGATAGTCACAGAGAGAGAGAGAGAGGCAGAGACACAGGCAGAGGGAGAAGCAGGCTCCATGCACCGGGAGCCCGATGTGGGATTCGATCCCAGGTCTCCAGGATCGCGCCCTGGGCCAAAGGCAGGCGCCAAACCGCTGCGCCACCCAGGGATCCCAATTTTGACTTTTTTAAATTTAAAAGTATTCTATTAACAAGGAACTGATGAGTTAGCATGTTGCTTTCAGTAATAAAGATTTTATTTTTGTGGTACTCCTGGAAAACACCCCTTTTTGAAAATATTTCTTAAAATAAGTTTTCCTTGAGTTATTTTTTATTGTTACCTAAAAGATGTTTTCAGAGCTTTTATAAACGTGCTGATGTTCTCAAATAATAGAATGCCTGTGCTGGGAGAGACTCATGTATTCATCCAGTCCAGTACCCTCATTATACAAACGAAGAAAGCACTCAACTCCAGAGATTGCACCTCTCATGCAGTTAATGACAGGACCGGAGGTGAGGGTCTAGGTGCTCTATGGCCTACCCACTGATTTGTATCTTATTAAACTATAGTGTGACGTATATGTTACCACCTGAATATAGAGGTACACTTATGCCTAAATTCAACAACCCAGCTTCTGGGGCATGGCCAATGTGTAGAGACATGTTTGGTTAAATAGCAAAATAGTGAAGTGAAAATGGAAACAGTTTAAAAATAGTTCACAACTGCCCTACAGATTTTATTTTTAACTTTTTAACGTTCTTTGCTAATTCAAGCAATGTTTTGTTGTTTCTAAACTCCCAAGCTTCACCCCTTATAAAGGCCAGACTTTTCACTTTTTTCATGTTGCTATTGTAAGACAAAGACTAAACCAAGAGTTACAAATACAGATTGTTATAGGAACCACATAGAAAATGTAAATGAGCGAAGGAGGCCACATGGAGTGAGGGTCACCTGGAGAACATGTGTCCTGTCCAAAGCGATCAGCTCACACTCAGCTCTAGCCAGTGGTTACCATGTGGGAATGTAAGTCCATGCCTGGTAATTCTCATATTCCAAGAAAAATCAGAAATAGGAATTTTTATATGATATCTTCCAGCTTTTACACATTGAAAATAAACTCAATTTTAGAAAGACAGATGGTGTAGACCAAACAAAACAAGCTAACGGCCACTAGCTTGACATTTCCGAACTAGACTTTCCCAGGGACCTATTTCTACACATGAACTTTATGCAAAGAGAAGAGTTTTTCTGAAAATTCTTCAAAAAAAAAAATCTTCAAAAGAAAAACTAAATGTGTATGTTAGTCAAAGGACAAGTTAAAAACTAATTTGTCAGGATATGGAATTAAACAATAAAAATCTATTATAACCTGTCAAAATCTAGTTAACTCACCTAGTTTTAGCTTCAAAAAGAGGTGGCTGAAGTCTATGCTATCTTTTCTTACTTCTTCCTCTTGGTTTCCATCTTAGTTCCCTGCAGTAAGGTGTGGACTCCAGCAGCTCAAGAAGTGGATGGGAGAAATGAAATGAACTCTTGGGGAAAGAGATAACTTTATTTCCCCTTCACTTCAGTTTTAGGCCTATGGCAGCCTTTGGTGAAAGATGAAAAGAGTCTTTTTGTGTCCAGGAGAGCAATTTTAACTCTTTGTCACCTTTAGAATTCCTGGTCAGATCTTATTTCCTTGAGAATGGAAATTTTCTGTAACTCACTTAAGTTTTTGGGTATTTACCAATATCATCTTTACATTAATTAGCTAGAAGGAAATAGAGAAAAGAGTGATTATTGTTTTTAAAAGGCCCAAGTTTTGTATAACCATATAATAACCCACACACAAATAATCCCCTTAGTAAGGGTTTCTTTTAACCTGAAAATCAAGAAAATAAGAGTAATAAGGAATGTGGTTATATGAAAATTTGTTTTTCTATATATGACTTCTAATAATTATCTGTTATTGTAATTACCTGTTAATTAACTATAATTATCTAGTTAGTTATAATTATAATTTAAAATACCATAATATTAAGACTGCAATTTAGACCTATTCATCTTTCGTGACTGTTTTGTATATTGGCCATAAAATATGTAGTATATGTTTTGTATCAAAGAATGCAGATTTTTAATATTCTAGTTATAATAGTCAAATTTTGATTATAGTAAGATTTATAAAAATGCAGTGCCTAACAGACATAGGTAAGCATACACAAATTACTTTTCCATGATTGTCTAGAACCTTTTGATCGATTAAATTTTCAGATAACCCGAAGATTAACTAGGAAAACATTGTTTCAGTCTGTGACTAAAATTAAAACTTTTTAGCCCATATATTTTATTATGCTTAATATAATCTCTTCTCATGAGGTTGAAGGTCATTAATGAATATCAATGATTATTTTTAGTTAGATATAGAAGCCTGGACATTGTTTATTCTATTTCAGGTTAAACTCTGATATCCACATATGTTAATGGGAATTGAACAAAATGTAATCTAGCAATAGTATGGAATATTATGATGTGGATAATAGAATGAATTAATCTATATCTGTTGACAGATTACTATGATATTTGTGTTAATATGTAAGAAAAGCACATTGTAGAGTAGGATATGATGCCATTTTTATAAAAAGTAAAAATGACGTACATATTTGGACAGTTAATAAGAGTCAGAGTAAGGTACAGATAGGTTAACTAGATAAGCTGAAAAGGAAGAGAATGGGGGAAGGTTTGTTGTATTAACTGTTTCTTCATACATCTTGATACTGTATCTCCAAGTAAAATAAGCACTACTTTTGGAATTTAAGGCATGTAAGAAAATTTAAATTAGAAAATAGTTTACTATCTGTGTGGAAATAAGGACTTAAACAAATATTTCTTAAATGCCTACTAAGTGCCCGGCACTTTGGATTTATCACTGAAAAACAAAGATCCTTCACTTATGATACTTCTGGGGAGCTTGGGAGATAGCAATAGAGGGGAGAAGGCAAGAATAATAAGTAAATTTTATAGAATACTGGATGGTAATGAGCAGATGATTAGATGATGAGCACAGAAAAAGTAGGATAGGGATCCCTGGGTGGCGCAGCGGTTTGGCGCCTGCCTTTGGCCCAGGGCGCGATCCTGGAGACCCGGGATCGAATCCCACGTCGGGCTCCCGGTGCATGGAGCCTGCTTCTCCCTCTGCCTCTGTCTCTGCCTCTCTCTCTCTCTCTCTCTCTCTCTGTGTGTGACTATCATAAATAAATAAAAATTAAAAAAAAATAAAAAAAGGATAAATGGATTAGGAGTACAGTGGGAGGTGTGGTCCAATTTTTTTTTTAATTGTGATATAATTGACATTTAACATTGTGTAAGTCTGAGATATACAGTTGACATTATAACACTGTAAATTTAAGATGGACAGTGTGTTGATTTGATACATTTATATATTGCAATATGATTACCACTATAGGGTTAGCTAACACCTCTATCATGTCACTTAATTCTCATTTCCCTTTTCTGGTAGGAACTATACTAGTTTCTTAGGAGCTTTGAAGTTTATAATACAGTGTTGTCTATGATCACTGTGCTCTGCATTAGATGTCTAGAACTTCTTTTTCTTCTACATTTGTACCCTTCAATTATGTATCACCAATTTCCCCACCATCTAGTCCTTGGTAACCACCATTCTATGCTCTGATTTTTACAAGTTTGGCGTTTTAAAATTCCATATAGCAATAGCAGAAAGGATTTGTCTTTTTCTGTCTGGCTTACCTCCTTTAGCACAATGCGCTCAAGGCCCATCCATGTTGCAAATGGCAGGATTTCCTTTTTTCTCATGGCTGAATAAGTATTCCATGGGGTGTGTGTGGGGGTGGGTATGCGCACTGTCTTTTTAATCTATTTGTTGATAAGATACTTAGGTTGTTTCTATATTTGGCTATTGTGAATAATGCTACAGTAAAAATGGGAGTGAATATCTCTTTGATAGCCTATTTTCATTTTCTTTGGGTAAATACCCAGAAGTAGGACTGCCAGATTATTTTGTTCTATTTTTAATTTTTGAGGAACCTCCATACCGTTTTGAACCAATTTACATTACCACCAACAGTGTACAGGATTTCCATATTTCTGCATCTCATCGACACTTGTTATCTCTTCTCTTCTTAGTGATAGCCATTCTAACAGTTGTGAAGTGATATCTCACTGTGGTTTTGATTTGCATTTCCCTGACAAATAAAATTGTCAAGCATCTTTTTGTATACCAGTTGGCTATGTCTTTGGGAAAATACCTGTTTTGTTGCTCAGATAACATCTGTCTTTATATATATATATATATATCTGATATAATCATTTTTTAATCAGATTTTTGGGGTTTTGTTATTGAGTTTTATGAGTTCTTTATGTATATTAGATATTAACCCCTTATCTGACATAGGATTTGCAAATATCTTCTTCCATGTTACACGTTTCCTTTCTATTTTGTTGATCTTTTATTTTGCTCTGCAGAGGTTTTTTAATTTGATATAGTTCCACTTACTGATTTTTGCTTTTGTTTCTTGGACTTTAGTGTCATGTTTAAAAAAATCATGGCCTACACCAATATCAGTGTTTTCTTCTAGATGTTTATTGTATCAGGTCTTAAGTTTAAGCCTTTAATCCATTTTTAATTAATTTTGGTGAGTGATGGAAGATAGAGATCTAATTTCATTTTTCTGCATCTGGTTATCCAGTTTTTCTAACACCATTTGAGTGTTCTTGGCTTCCTTGTCAAATATTAGTTGACTATATATGCGGAGATTTATTCCTGGACTGTTCTGTTCCATTGGTTTATTTGCCAGTACTATACTATTTTAATTACAGCAGCTTCATGGTATAGTTTGAAAGCAGGAAGTGTGATGCCTTAGGCTTTGTTCTTTCTCATGATTGCTTTGGCTATTTGGAGTCTTATGGTTCCATACAAATTTTAGGATTGTTTTATCTATTTCTCTAAAAATGCCTTTGGGATATTGATGGGAATTGCCTTGACTCTACAGATGACTTTAAGGTAGTATGGACATTTTAACAGACAGTTACTGGAATATTAATTCTTCCAATCAACGAGTGAAATATCTTTCCATCTGTTTGTGTCTTTCGTTTCTTTCATCAAGGTTTTGTAGTTTTCATAACACAGATACATCTCAGATATTACAGGTTTAGTTCCAGACCACTGGAGTAAAGTAAAGTGATTATCATAATAAAGTGAACATCACAATGAAATGAATTTTTTAGTTTTCCAGGGCACATAAAATTTATGTTTACACTGTACAGTTTTTTTGGTTGAGTCTATATTTAGGATTTTCTATATATAAGATCAGATCATCTGCAAATATGACAATTTTACCTCTTCCTTCCTGATTCAGATGCCTTTCATTTCTTTATCTTGCCTAACTGGTCTAACTAGGCCTTCCATTATTACGCTGAGTAAGCATGGTAGGGTGGACACCCTTATCTTGTTCCTGATCCTAGCGGAAAAGCTTTCAGTTTTTTATGTTGAGTATGATGTGAGCTATGGATTTTCCATATATGGCCTTGATCATACAGAGTTATGTCATATCTGTACCCAGTCTGTTGAGAGTTTTTATCATGAAAATATGTTGTGTTTTGTCAAATGTGTTTCTGCATTTATTGAGATGATCATTTGATTTTTATCTTTCATTCTGTTAATATGATGTATCACATTTATTGATTTATATGTATTGAACTATCCTTTCATCCCAGGGAGAAATCCTGCTTGGTCATGGTGTATAATACTTTGTGTGTTGAATTCAGTTTGCTAATATTTTTTGAGAACTTTTTCATCTGTATTCATCAAGAGTATTGGTCTATAGTTTTCTTGTTTGTCCTTGTTGGCTTTGGTATCAGGATAACGCTGGCTTCATAAAATGAATTTTAAAGTGTTCTGTCCCTTCAAATTTTTAGAAGTGTTTGAGAAGGATTGGCATTAATTCTTTAAATGTTTGGTAGAATTCATTAGTGAAACCAGCTTATCCTGTGGTTTTCTATGTTGAGAGGTTTTTGATTACTGATTCAGTCTCCTTACTCACTGTTCTTTTCAGATTTTCTCTTCATGATTCAGTCTTGGTAGGTTGTATGTTTCTGAGAATTTATCCATTTCTTAAAGGTTATCTAATTTGTTGGTATATAATTGTTCATACTAGTCTCTTATGATCCCATGTATTTCTGTAGTATCAATTGTAATGTCTCCTTTTTCATTTCTGACTTTGGATTTTGTCTTCTTCTTTCATGGTTTGTGTAGCTGAAGATTTGCTGATTTTATCTGTTTGAAACCAGCTCTTAGTTTCACTGGTTTTTTTCCTTATTGTTTTTCTGGTCTCTATTTTATTTATTTCTGCTCTGATTTTTATTTCTTTCCTTTTGCTAATTTTGGACTTGGGCTTATAGTTCTATTTCCAGTTCCTTGAGGTGTAAAGTTAGGTTGTTTATTTGAGATGTTTCTATTTTCTTAATATATGCATTTACAACTATAAAGTCCCTCTTAGAACTGCTTTTGCAGCATCCCATAAGTTTTGGTATGGTATATTTCCATTTTCATTTGTTTCAATTTTTGGGGGGGTTTCCCTTTTGATTTCTTTTTGGACCCTTTTGGTTGTCAGGAGTATGTTGTTTAATTTACACACATTTGGGGCAGCCCGGGTGGCTCGGTGGTTTGGCGCCGCCTTCAGCCCAGGTGTGATCCTGTAGACCTGGGATCGAGTCCCATGTCAGGCTCCCTGCATGGAGCCTGCTTCTCCTTCTGCCTGTGTCTCTGCCTCTCTCTCTCTCTTCTGTCTCTCATGAATAAATAAAATCTTTTTAAATTTTTTTTTTTAAATTACACACATTTGTAGATTTTCCAGCTTTCCTTTGATTGATTTCTAGTTGCATACCGTTATGACTGAAAATATACTTGATATTATTACTTACCATTAGACGTGGTATGTGTACTGTCATATGGTCTACGTTGGAGAATGTTTTGTGTGCACTTGAGAAGAGCATGTATTTGCTGCTATGGGATGGATTGATCTGTAAATGTCCGTTATGTCTATTTGGTTTAATCAGTGATTCACGTCCATTTCCCTGTTGATGTTCTGTCTGGATGATATCCATTGATGAAAGTGGGGGTATTGAAGTCCCTTGCTGTTATTGTATTGTCATCTTTTTCTTCCTTCAAATCTGTTAATATTTGTTAATATATTTAGGTACTCTTATGTTGGGTAATGTATTTACAGTTGTTATATCCTCTTTACATATTGACCCCTTTATTATTATATTATGACCTACTTTGTCTCTTATTACCATTTTTGGCTTTTAAAGTCTATTTCATCCGATATAAGCATAGCAGCCTTCACTCTCTTTTGGTTTCTACTTGCACTGAATGTCTTTTTCCAGCTCTTCACTTTGAACCAATGTGTGTCCTTAAAGCAGAAGTTTGCCTTCTCTAGGCAGTATAGAATTGGGTCTCATTTCTTTATCTAGTCTGTGTTCCTTTTGGTTGGTGAATCAATTCATTTATATTTAGAGTTATTCTTGATATATAAGGGCTTACTAATGCAGTCTTCTTAATGGCTTTCTGGTGATTTTGTGTCTCCACTGATTCTTTTTCCCTCTGTTTCTTCTTATTCTTTTTTTTTAATTGATTTATTCATGAGAGACAGAGACATAGGCAGAGGGAGAAGCAGGCTCCTCAAAGGGAGCCTGATGCGTGACTCGATCCCAGATCCTGTGATTATTCCCTGAGGTGAAGGAAGACGCTTAACCCCTGATCCACCCAGGCATCCCTTTGCCTCTCTTTCTACCGGCCTTTATAGATTCATGATTTTTCATGGTGTCGGTCTGTTTCCCCTTTCTTTAACTTTTGTGAATCTGTTTTTGCCTCTTGGTACCATGAAGTTTACATAAAACATAAAGCCATCCATTTTAAGCTGATAACAACTTCAGTTGTGTAAAAGCTTTACCCTTTACTCTTCCCTCTTTAATATGCTTGATGTCATTATTTACCTCTTTTTAAATTGTGTGCTCATTGATAAATTATAGTAGCTATAATTAATTTTAATGTTCTTCTTTAACCTTTCTACTACAGTTAAGAGGTTAACACATCATCCTTTTACAGAATTAGGATTTTCTATGTCTGACTGTATATTTGCCTTTACCCAGTGTGTCGTATACTTTCATGTTTTTGGACCACTATTAACATCTTTTCATTTCAGCTAGAACTCCTTTCAGCATTTCTTAAAAGTTAGTCTGGGGGTGACAAACTCCCTCAGAATTCACCAGTGAATTGTTAGTCCAAGAAAGTCTTTATTTCTCCTTTGCATCTGAAGGAGAACTTTGTCAGATGAGAGCATTCTTGGGTAGCAGTTTTTTTCTTTCAGTACTTTGAGTATGTCATCCACTCTCTCTTGGCCCGTAGGGTTTCTGCTGGGAAATCACTAATAGCCTCATGGAGTTCCTTTATAGTTTACAATCTTTTTTTCTGGGTTCTTTTAGGATTCTCTCTTTATCTTTGATTTTTGACTGTTTCATTACACCATGTGTCAGAGAAGGTCTTTTGCATTGAGGTAATAGGATGACCCATTAGCTTCATGAACGTGGTATCCAAGCATCTCCCCAGGTTTGAGAAGTTCTCAGCTATTATTTCTTTAAATAAACTTTCTGCCCCCTTCTCCCTCTTTTATCTGGTGCTTGGATTATTATATTTGTTCTTTGATGGAATCCCATAGTTCCAATAGGCTTTCTTCACTCTTATTCTTTTTCCTTTGTTCTATTCTAATTGGATAATTTAGAATTTCTAGATTACATATTCTGTCTTTTCTTTGTTTTACTCTGCTGTACATGCTCTCTATTGCATTGTTTTTTTCATTTATTTATTTTTTTTAAGATTTTATTTATTTATTCATGAGAGGCACAGAGAGAGAGAGAGAGGCAGAGACATAGGCAGAGGGAGAAGCAGGCTCCACGCAGGGAGCCCGACATGGGACTCGATCCCGGATCTCCAGAATCACGCCTTGGGCTGAAGGCAGCGCTAAACTGCTGAGCCATCTGGGCTGCCCTGCATTGTTTTTTCATTTAGTCATTGAAATCTTAAGTTCCAGAATTTCGGTTTTGTTCTTTTTTATTATTTCTTCTCTTTGTTAAGGGTCTCATTTTGTTTATGTATTGTTTCCTGAGTTTTCTTGTAGATCACTGAGTTTATTCAAAAGAACTACTTTGAGGGGCTCCTGGATGGCTAGTTGGTTAAGCGTCTACCTTCGGCTCAGGTCATGATCCCAGGGTCCTGGGATTGAGCCCCGTATCAGGCTCCCTGCTCAGTGGGGAGCCTGCCTCTCCCTCTCCCTGCCACTCTCCCTGCTTGTGCTCTCTCTCTCTGTCAAAACAAGAAAGAAAATCTTAAAGAAAAAAAAAAAAAAGAATTGCTTTGAATCCTTCATCAACTAGATTGCAAAAATCTGTGCTCTTGCTTGGAGAATTACTGTTCTTCTAGTGATCACATTTTTTTTTTCATGTTCCTTGTAGTTTTACATTTCTGCTTTTGTGTTTAAAGTAGCAGACCCTTTCCTAAATCTTTACTAGTTGTCTTCAGATGGGGTATATTATTTGTTGGTGCTGTTATATTTGGATTTTCTCTACCTTTTAGATTTTCTAGAAGGTGTTACTCTAATTTGTGGTTTCAGCCTTGCCCACACATCCTGCTGTTTTTCTGATAACAGTCCATTTACGGACTTGCTCTCACCACTGCGCTTGGGAGTGAGAAGAGATGTGGGTTTAGCACTCAGGACATTGGGGTGCCTATAGACAACGTGGGCATATCTTTGGGCAAAGTATTCCCAGAGGCTCATGGGCAGACTGTTTGCTGAAGTCCTGAGTGCAGTCTCCAGGAATTATATACCTTTAATGCCCTTTGATGTTCTTACCTATCTCTTTTCTGCTCTTCTCCCTTCCCCAGTTTGGAGGTCCTGCTTCAGTGCTCTGGGTGCTACTGGAGAGAAACAAGTTTCTCCTGCTGTGTCCTGCATTAGTGGGGTAGCCGGGTACTCGCTTACTGCTCTCCTTTTCCCTTGTTGTAGAAGTCGCACTGCTGGATAATTCACTCCCATGGAGTGTTCCCATGGGGGAGGGGAGGGGGGGTGGCACTTGGAAAATTCCACTTATGGTCTCTACTGTGACCATACTTTCTTTTTTTGCTTCATTGTGTCCACAGAAAGCCTGGACTTTTGTAACGTATGTCTTGTATGGGATTTTGCCTAGGACAGCACTCTCCAACTTTTGTCCCCACCATGGCGAAAGTGGTTGGGACAAGTGCACTGGTTCTGCAGCCCATGCTGAAGTCTATCTACCTACTACCAGATGCACAAGTGGTCGAGACAATTCCTAGGTCCCCTGGCATATGGTGCTGAATCCCACAATTCCTACAAAGGCCCTTCTGTTTGTAAATGGATTTCTAATCTACTATAACTTCAAAGGGGGACAAAAAGGAGGAACATCTTATGCTGCCATCACTCCTCCAGTTTTCAGTAGGATAGCACAGGCTTCATTTAGAAGGTGACATTTTGAACAGATTTGAAGGAGGTCAGAGAGTGTACTGAATGGAAGGAAGTGGAATATATGGAAGAACAACATTCCAGACAGCACAAAGGGTCCGATGTGAAAGTATGACTGTATGTAAAGAGGACAGTGTGGCTAAACCAGAGTGACCAAGGGTGAGAGAAGTGAAGGAGGATGGGAGGGGGCAAAGTGTGAAGGGCCTTACAAGCTATGATGAGTACTTTGGCTCTTATCCTGATTGAAATTGGAAACCTCCATGGATTTGAGCTGAGAAATGAAATGATAGCTTTTGTTTTTTAAGAATCTATTAAAAAGAGACTGCAGAAGAGCAAGGGGAGAATCAGGGACACCGGTTACATTAGCTGTTGCAGCACCTAATGGTAGGAAGACAATTACTCTGACAAGAGTGAAGAAGTGAAGAAAGCTGTTGGAATTGGGATATATTTGAAGGATATAGCCAATAGGGTTTCCTGATGTGGGACTAAGAAAAAGAGTCAAGACTGACTCTATGATTTTTGTCCCAAGCTACCAAAATGACAGAGTTGTTATCAACCCGAGTGGAGAAGCTGAGGATAGAGCAGGTTTGGGGAGTATAATCAGTAGTTCAGTTTTCAACGAGTTAGATTTGAGATGTCTCTTAGACATTCAGGTACAAGTGCCAAGTGACAATTGGTGTCTGAGTTCAGATTATAAGAGAAAGGACTGGATTCGAAATGGAAGTTTAAGAGTCCGTGGTGAAGTCATGGACCTGGAGATGAGCTTACCAAGGGAGCCAGCCAGGGAATGAGCAATGATACAAAGGTGAAATACTTAGCTGCACATAATGTTAGGTTAGAGCTAGCACACCTTACTTGTTCTTCATTACTTTTTATACTGTTTTCTAATTTTTTATCACACCAAATTCATCTAGTTTAGAAAGTGTGCAGGAAAGTGGACAAAAGAATACATTGTCGCAAATCTGATGAATTCTTTCTTTCTTTCTTTCTTTCTTTTCTTTATTTTCTTTCTTTTCTTTCTTTTAGTTACACACACACACAGAGAGAGAGAGAGAGGCAGAGACACAGGCAGAGGGAGAAGCAGGCTCCATGCACCGGGAGCCCCACGTGGGACTCGATTCTGGGTCTCCAGGATCACGCCCTGGGCCAAAGGCAGGCACTAAACTGCTGCACCACCCAGGGATCCCAATCTGATGAATTCTTAATGGGAAGATTACATTCCTGAGCCTGCTGTTCTGTTACATCCTTATGTGTCACTTGTAATTAGATTTTCCCTGTTACTAAAAAAAGAAGAAAAGAAATGTTTGTTTTTTCTATCTCAGGGTCTTCTTAAAGTACTGAAATTATAGTGGAGTCAAGTCTTTTTTTTTTTTTTTAAGATTTATTTATTTATGATAGACATAGAGAGAAAGAGAGGCAGAGATACAGGAGGAGGGAGAAGCAGGCTCCATGCTGGGAGCCCGACGTGGGACTCGATCCCGGGACTCCAGGATCGCACCCTGGGCCAAAGGCAGGCGCCAAACCGCTGAGCCACCCAGGGATCCCCCTGGAATCAAGTCTTGATAGGTATTAAGAACTATCAAAGAGAACTTGTACTCTGATTTCTAGACTCTTCTCCACCCCTCCCTGGATGTAAATGACATCGTAAAGCAAAGCCTCATCTTGCATAGGAATTAAGCAACGAGATTGATCATGTTTATGGTTTATTTAATAATTAAGATCTCAAAAAAAAAAATAATTAAGATCTCAGAGATCATCTAATAAAACTGGCTCATTTTGAAATTAGGAGACACTGAAACCTACAGAGGGGGGATCCCTGGGTGGCTCAGCGGTTTAGCGCCTGCCTTTGGCTCAGGATGTGATCCTGGAGTCGCAGGATCAAGTCCCACATCAGGTTCCTGGCACAGAGCCTGCTTCTCCCTCTGCCTGTGTCTCTGTCCCTCCCCCCGTGTCTTTCATGAATAAATAAATAAAATCTTTAAAAAAAAAAAAAAAAAAGATAGAAAGAAACCTACAGAGGTTAAAAAGACTTGCCAAAATCGCAGTTTCTTAGTGACCTAACTAGAAACTGAGGTCTCCAGTACATCACCTACTTACTCAAGACTAGATAGCCAATTCTGATAGTGGTAAAAGATTATACAAAGAATTAAGTGTTCCTGGGACGCCTGGGTGGCTCAATGGTTAAGCCTCTGCCTTTGGCCCAGGACATGTTCCTGGAGTCCCGGGATCAAGGCCCATATCAGGCTCCCTTGCATGGAGCCTGCTTCTCTCTCTGCCTAAGTCTCTGCCTCTCTCTCTCTCTCTTTCTCTCTGTCTCTCATGAATAAATAAATAAAACTTAAAAAAAAAAAAGGAATTAAGTGTTCCATGATAATGTGCCTTCCTTTTTAAATTTAGATGGGCTTTTGAAAGATATTATTTAAATATGTACATAAGTTCCTATAAAAATTTTAAAGGAAACCAGTTTTTCTCTCGCTGGAAAAATTTCCCTGTAGTAAACACAGGCCTTATGAATATCTTTTTCATTGACATTAGAACTACTGTCAAACAGGAGTACCATACTCATTGATTCTAAAACAATTTTTTCAACATTTTTATGTCTCTGAAATTGGAGCCCATCTTACAGTGAAGGGCATAGTACTGTCCCTGTTAGCTTGCATTGAAGTTGATTTTTTTCCCCAGAGTGACAATACTAGTGGTCTCAGCGCTACCAACTAAACATTATATTTACTGCTTGAGGTTTTGAGGGACTATTATTATATAATCATATTATAAATCTGCATGAGTCCTGAGTTACAGTTGAAATTTTGAGAGTAAATTAGTTTTCCTCCCTCAATACAGTGCCCAGAATGAGCCATACAGATTTCTTCACTGCTCCTTTCTGTGAGATTTTTGTTATCCTTATTTCTTGCTTTGAAACATGGAAGTTTCTGATTAGCTCTGCATCTTTTAGTGTTACAAAATTTAGCATCTGTATTATAAGCACTGGCATCTTAGATGGGAAAAATAATGTTCTTTTCTCAAACAGCCTTGAGGTTCTTCTCTGTGCCCCTAGATGTCAGCAGTGAGTCCTGAACTGTCCAAGGGGTAATGAGGGTGATAAATAGGTGGCCAGGAATATGACCCCTTAGAGTTAAATTCACAGCTGTGAGAAGTGTGGACAGACTGCATGTGTTTAGTGAAATTATCTGTTTTATTTAGAGATTTTTGTTGTCTTAAAGTAGATTTGAGTTGATTCTTGCCTTCCAGTGGTTAACCTAAACATTCAATTACTTGTCCTTGTTCCAGGAAACTGAAGACCCTTATAAAAAAGATCCAGGCTAAAATACAGTCTTGAGTGAATCTGCAAATTATATATCATGCAAATTATATATATGTTATATATAATGGTATACTTTCAGTAAAATTCACCCATTTTAACGTATAGTTCTGAGTTTTGACAAACTCATAGTGATGTAATCAATGACTCAGTCAACTCAAGCCTCTGAGTATACCCTATTTCAGAGGTTATATAAATGGAGCGATGCAGTATATAGCTTTTTGAGTCTGACTTATTCATTTAGCATAATGCATTTCACATTATCCATGTAGCTGGATATATATCCATTCTTTGTACCACTTTATTGCTCAGTAATATTTCATTAGATGTCAGTATTCCAGTTTGTTTATCCATTCACCAGTTAAAGATATTTACATTCTTCCCAGTTTGGAGTTATTATAAATAAAACCACTATAAATGTTCATATATAGATTTTTGTGTGAACATAAATGTTTCATTTCCTCATTTCCCTTATATAAATACTTAGGAATGGAATTGCTGAGTCTTACACTAAGTATATGCTTAACAGTTTCTCATAGTGACTGTACCATTTTGCATTCCCACCAGGAATGAATGTATGCTCCAGTTGTTCAGCATCTTTGTTAGTACTTAGTATTGTGAGGATGGGTTTTTGTTTGCTTGTTTTTAATTTTAGTCACTAAAGTAGTTGTATGGTGTTCATTTTTGTTTTATTTTTAATTTTTGTTTTAATTTACATTTGTTATTAACGATGGTGAACATCTTTTCAGTTGCTTATTTGCCAACCATCTATTTTCTTTGGTGAAATGTCTGCAATTCTCCCACCTGTTTTTTAATTGGGTTGTTTTCTTAAATGAGTTCTTGAGAGTTCTTTATATATTCTAGATATGTCTTTATCACATATGTGATTTGCAAATCTTTTCTTCCTGTTTGCAGCATGTCTTTTCATTCTCTTTACAGAATGTTTCCAAAGACAAGTTTTTAATTTCCATGAAGTCCATTTTATCAAGTTTTCTTTTATGGGTCATGCTTTTTGGACTTGTAGCAAAGAACTCTTTGCCTAAACCAACGTCACAAAAATTTTCTCCAGTTTTTCTTCCAGAAGTTTAATAGTTTTAGATTTTATATTTAGGTCTATGATCCATTTTGATTTAATCTTTGTTTATGGTATGAGTTGCAGATCAAGCTCATTTTGTATTGCATATAAATATACAGTTGTTCCTACACCATTGATTGGAAAGGCTTCTTTCAAATCCCTCTACATTTTTGCCAAAAATCAGTTGACCTTGTAAGTGTGTGGGTCTATTTCTTGGACTCTCCCTTATGTTCTAATATGTATCTAATAGGTGGACTCTAAAATGTCTACCCTCCACCAATATCACACTTTTATGTTTACTGGAGCTTTTGAATAATTTCTAGATATTATGAGTCCTCCAGGTTTTCCTTTTTTCAAAATTGTTTTTGCTCTTTTTAATTTTTTTTTAAGATTTTATTTATTTGAGAGAGAGAGAGAATGTGAGCGGGTAGGGAGGAGCAGAGGGAGAGGGAGAAGCAGGCTCCCCACTGAGCAGAAAGCCCAATCCAGGGCTTGATCCCAGGACCTGGAGATCATGACTTAACCCGAAGGCAAATGCTTAACTGACTGAGTCACCCAGGTGCCCTTGTTTGGCTCTTTTTATTCCCTTTTCTTGCTATCTAAAGTTTGGAATCAGCTTCTTTTATTTTAAATCTTGCTGTGGTTTTTGTATTATGTTATTTTGAAGTACTCTTAAATGTATTTAAAAAATATGCACAGATAATCTCCTTGGATTCCTTACCCACTTTCTCCTAGTGCTAACATCTTATATACAATTATCAAAACAAGGAGATTAACATTGGTACAATATTATTAAAAAACTTATATGAAGGGCGCCTGGGTGGCTCAGTTGGTTAAGCATCTGCCTTCGTCTCAGGTCATGATTTCAGGGTCCTGGGATCAAGCCCCACATCAGACTCCTCTTGTCCCTCTCCCTCTGTCCTTCCCCTTTACCCATGCCCCCGCCCCCAACTCTCAAAATCTTTTAAAAAACTTACATGAATTTCATCAGTTTTCCTATCACCATTGTACTTTTTCTGCTATAGGATATTATCTCAACATTGCATGTAGCTCTTTCCCTTAGACTGAAATTTTTATTGCAGTTGCATTGGATATATAAATCAATTGGTGGAGAATTAACATTTTAACAATTGAATCTTCTGATCCGTGAACACAGTATGTCTCTCCATTTTTTAAAGACTTTGATTTCTTTCAGCAGTATTTTGTAGTTTTCATCTTATAGAACTTGCACATTAATAGATTTATACCTCAGTATTTTTGTGTGTGTGATTGTAAATGATACTTTTTAAAAAACTGGAATTCCATTGTTCATTGGTAGTGTATGGAAATAACAACTGATCATTATACATTGACCTTGATTCCTGTGACTTGGTTAAACTCTTTTATTTTGGAAGGATTTTTGAAGATATTTTTGGAGTTCTTTATAGAGACAGCTATGTTGTTTGTGAATGAAGACAGATTGTTCTTAGTTTCTAATATGTATGCCTTTTATTTCTTTTTCTTGCCTCATTGCACTAATACTTCCAATATAATGTTGATCAGCTAACATGAGAGGACATCCCTGCCTTGTGCTATATTTCAGGAGGAAAGCATTCAGTCATTCACCATGAAATATGGTAGCTCTAGATAGGGTTTTTTAGATGTTCTTTATCAGGTTGAGGAATTTCTCTTCTACTGATCAGTTTACTGAGATTTCTAATCATGAGTGGGTATTGGATTTTGTCAATTTGTTTTATGCACCTTTTGAAATGACCATCTGATGGGACACCTGGGTGTCTGACTTGAGTGTCTGACTTTGGCCCAGTGCATGATCCTGGGATCCGGGATCAAGTCCCACATCAGGCTCCTTGCATGGAGCCTGCTTCTCCCTCTGCCTGTGTCTCTACCTCTCTCTCTCTCTCTCTCTGTGTGTCTCATGAATAAACAAACAAAATCTTAAAAAAAATAAAAATGACCATCTGACTTTTCTTCTGTAGTAAGTTGATAATACCAGTTACATTGATTTGACTTTTGCCTGTTGCCCTAGAGTTGAATTGTCAAGATAAAAAACCACTTGGTCATTTGATGTATTACCATTTTTTATATATTGACTGGATTTAAGTTGCCAATATTTTGTAATTGATTATATGTGTACATTCATGAGGCATATTGACGTGGTTTTCTTTTCTCTTCAAGTCTTTGGTCTTGGTATCAGGGTAATGCTGAACCAGTAAACAAGGTGGGGAATGTTATCTCCTTTTCCGTGTGCTGTAAAATACTTAAGATAATTCCTTCTTAAGTATTTGGTAGAGAATTCTGCCATTCTACCAATGAAACCATCTGGGCTTGGACTTTTCTTTGTGGGAAGGTTTTAAATTACAAATTTAAACTTCTTTAATAGATATAAGTCTGTCCAGATTGTTTCATTTTGAATGAGCTTTGGCAGATTGTGTTTTTCAAAGAATCTGTCCATTTCTTCTAGTTATTAGATTTATGGTCATACAGTTGTTTGTAATATTCCTTGATCATCCTATTTTTTGTGTGAAAGGTATATATTAATGCTCACATTTCAATTTCTTATAGTTTTGTTTTCTTCCTTTTTAATCTTGGTCATTTTGTCTGGGGTTTTATCAGTTTATGGACCTTTTTGAGGCATTATCTTTTGGTTTTATTGACTTTCTACTATTTTTCTATTTTTTATTTTATTCCTTTCTGCTTCCTTCCTTTTGTCTATTGTTTTCTTCCTTTTGGATATTTTGGGTTTAATTTACTCTTTTTTCTAGTTTCTCAAAGTGGAAGCATAGATTACTGATTTTTGAAGCATTTCTTCTCAAAATAAGCATGTAATTGTATACATTTCCAGTGTTGCTTTAGCTACAGCCAACAATTTTGGTATGCTGTGTTTTAATTTAAAGTTGATTCAAAATATTTTAATTTCCCTGTGACTACTTCTTTGACCACTGGGTCATTGAGAAGTGTGTTAATTTCAAGCTACTTAGAGATTTACCAAGTATCTTCTGTTACTGACTTTGACTCAAGTGTGACCTCCATCTAGTGTCTACAGCTTCCAGTGGTTGAATAGTCTCCTTTCAGCTTTCTATAAGCTTTTAGCAGAGTGTAAAAATTTTAGCTGAATGCATTTTACCCTCTTATATGGTAGCCTCATCTTCCCATTCTCTGCCATGGGTGAGCCAGTACATTCCATCTCTCCTTGGCAGTGCTTGTCTTTCCTCAAATTTGGGGCTACTTGTTACATAAACTCTGTGATAGGTTCAAGGAAATTTATGATTTTGTAGGTTATTCTTTTGATTGTTGATAAGCAGGGGAAATGTTCTTTCCAGCTTTCTGTATCATAAGGTAAAGCCAGAAGTCTCAGTGCCATGTATTTTAAGCTACAGTCTGGGGAGCTTTTTAGAGTTCAAGCCATGGAGGCAGAAAGAGAGAGGTCGATATCTGCATTATAAGGCTTCATCACAGACAGAATTTGTCATGGTCCCTTAAAGTCCATGGAGTAGCCCCATTGTTTTGTTGTAATAATGTTTTATTTCACTAACTACAATGACATTCTCAATCTGCACAAAATAACAGGAGTGAGTTTCTGCACGTAACTGCCACCCTGCCTGCCTTCTTTCCTAATTTAAGATGTAGACACATAACAGTGCCTTGTGTCAATGGGTGACAGAGGTCAAGGGGTTGAGGCCTGGGCTTATTTCTTCTTTGGAATAACAAGTTTCTGCTTAGTAGTAGAATAGTACATCTATATAAGAAGCTCAGCCTTGGCTCAACTCCTACCTGATTATGTGATGAGGGAACAGCTTATAATTAGGCACTTCATTCCAGCTTGGTGATTGTTGAATGAATAGAATCTAAGGAAACCATCTGCTGTAGAGGGTTTTAGGCTAGTAATTGGCAAAATGGTATGACTGGAGACATCAGTATGAAGACATATTTTTTAGAGAACTTAAGCTATTTAATTGTGGTTAGCATAATCATATTTTTATGTATTAATTTAACTTAATTTAACTTTTTTTATTGCTGTTCTTTTTCAGAAAATACTTCCAGGAGGAAATACATCATTTGATGTAGTTTTTCTTGCAAGAGTAGTGGGAAATGTAGAAAATACTTTATTTATTAACACATCCAATCACGGGGTATTTACATACCAGGTAAGAACCAGAATTAAGACTTTCACTTATTTTATAAACTATAGCCTTCATCTCTGATGTATCATAGGACAGCCTATCAAGAACTCTCTTTAAAAACTCATAATAGGATAATAGGGAATGTAAGAGTTTAGACTTATTTAGAGCATTTTTACTCACTGCTGTGACTGTGACCATCCCTGTTCAGATCAGACTGAACAATCTTTTAAAGCTCAGCTAAAGCATTAATGTAAGATTGGTTAGCAAAAGAATGATGAATATTTTACACTGACTAAATTTTTTAAATTTTACTTTGTGCATTTATGAAGCACACTGAATAATAGTTTCAAGATTAAAACATACATGCCTACTCTTCTTTAGTAAATAGATTAAGATTTGTTCTTTTTACGTGTAAGTATTGTTTAGGTTATTAAAGATTGTTAATGTTTTATGAATCAAAATTTTGGAATATCAAGGTTATCAAGATCATTAAGAATTGTTTATATGGCACTCTACTACATACTCTACATGCATTTCTGCCTGTGTTATAGATACCATTGTCCTCATTATTTTAGTTAAGGAAAGTGAAGTTTCAAAAGGTTAAATAATTGGCTGAAATTATGATATTAATGGGTTATTGAGCAGGGATTCAATAATGTAATTACAAAGACCATCCTATTAACTACTGTGTTACAGTGCACTTGGAACACTGAGCTCCTTACTTAGCTAATGTCTTACTTGACAGTTTTTATTATTTTCTTTTGAGCATTTCTTCTTCAGGACCCAGAACATACCATATATCTTGAAAACTAGTGTCAGAGTAAACTAATTAGTCAGGCACTTGTGTTTGTTTATGGTGAATAAGTCTTTAATGGTTCTTTAGTAGACAGCCTGTATAGATGAGTAACTTTGAAGTGCTGTATAGATGACATTCATTTAACATGCACCTGTTGAGTAAATGAAGACTGTCATAAGAATATTAAGACCTTTGCTCTACAGAGGCACCCCCAATTGTCTGGATGGTTGTGGCCAGGCTGGACTACCTGAGGGTTGTGATCAGGTCATTCTCAAGTAGAGCCTCAGTGGCCAGCTGTCTTTCTTCACCTCTCCACATCTAGTCTTTCACAAAATCCCCCTCCTAAATATATCTTGAGTCTGTCTACCTCTCTCTTCTTCACTGCCATTGTTGCCTCTTACTGGATGACATAGTAGCCTCCCAACAGACCCTCCACACCTCCCCAGGCCCTACCACAGGCCATCATTCACTGTAGTCAGAGGGATCCTCTGTGAACATAAATCACATCTAGTCAACTTGCCCATGGAAATCCTAATGTTGTCCCATTGCTCTTAGAGCAAAATGTAAACTTTTTACCAAGGCCAGCAAGGCTCTGAGATTCTGATTCCCATATATTCCTCTTACCTCATTCCGTTTGACCATGCTTCTTCAGATAGGTAAACCCTTTCCCATGTCATGCCCTTTGTATACTTCCCCTTACCTGAATACACTCTCGTTGCTGGCTTTTTCTCATCTTACTGGTGACATCAGCTTACATCACTTCCCAGCCTCACCCCAGCCAGTTATCCAATTACCTGTTTCTTTAGAACTTTTTTATTGTGGGCACCTGGGTGGCTCAGTGGTTGAGCATCTGCCTTTGGCTCAGGTTGTGATCCTGGGGTCCTGGAATCGAGTCCCACATCAGGCTCCCCGGAGGGAGCCTGCTTCTCCCTCTGCCTGTGTCTCTGCCTCTCATTCTCTGTCTCTCATGAGTAAATAAATAAAATCTTTAAAAAAAAAAAAAAAAAAAAACTTTTTTATTGTTATCTAGTCCATCCCTCATACTGGAATATAAGCTTTATGACAGCAGGCATATTATCTATCTTATTCACTATTGAATCATTCAGTACTGTATATATTTGTGCCTAGCACATCATGGGCACTTAATAAATATTTTCATTTGAATGACTGGTTCATCCTGTTTAGTCCGTCAGCCCAGGGCCTTGGCTTCCTATGTGGGTATGACCTGGAGCTGGGCTTAATATTTGAGAAATTGCTTGGGCCCTAGATCCATCTCGCTGTGGTTGGAGTAGAGAAATCTTTTGATTCCCTATTTTCTTCTTTTGTCTATTCTATGAACTCATGAAGGACTGCTGCCATTTTAATTTCCAATATATTATAGAAATAATTCCAAATACATATACATATATATGTAGTAAATCAAATGTGTAGCCAAATCAGTTATAGAAATTACATGAGTGTTCTTTTTAAAGGTAAAGATTTTCTTTTTTTTTTTTTTAAAGGTAAAGATTTTCCATCTAAATAAGACTCCCTAGATTTCCCTAGATCAGTCAGTTATAACTATAAAAATGTTAGTTATCAAAACAACTCAAAATGTATTTTTTTTCACCCTTAAAATAGGTATTTGGTGTTGGAGTTCCAAACCCATATCGACTGAGGCCATTCCTTGGGGCCAGAGTCCCTGTGAACAGCAGTTTCTCACCTATCATAAATATACACAATCCTCATAGTGAGCCTTTACAGGTGAGTTTATGATGGTGATTTTGAATGAGTTTCATTTTGGCAAAAATTAATACTTAGCATGAAATCTCAGTTTGTTAGAGTTTCTGAGACTATTTAAAATAATGAAGTTTTATGGATATATCAAAGTGGGGGTATTCTTCTAGTGCAGCTTGCTGTGGTTGGAATTTTGGGTTACAGTAGTCCTGGTATTGAATTTTTGGAACCACTTTTAAAACTGTGGTTTCTCTGGTGGTAGAGTTTAGCAGCTCTGCATTTAACTTAAGAGTTTTCAGCTACATAATGCCACTACTTTTCTGGCATAACATAAATTTTTTTAAACACTTATTTTTGCTAATAAGTTTTGGGTGATGGCAGCCTGAAAATTAAAAGTCCAAGGGTAGGGTAATATAGAATCATGATTAAAAGCAAACTTTTTTTTTCTTTTAATTAAAAAATCCAGCTCCTAATCTTACTCAGTCTGTTAGTACTGACTGTTTTCAAATCTGGAATCTCCTCCCTAATTCTGTCTCTGTACAGTGGGAGTGGTCAGTGTTGCTCCTTTATGTACTTCCTAAAATGCCCACCTTACATCCCCAACGACTTCCAATTATGTGACATTTGCTGCCACTGTAGCTTCAAGTTGTGTCATCTGATTGGAAAGTATTCTGGATACTTTCCAAAATAGTCCATAATATCCACACCCACGCTTCCCAGAGTTCTTTAGGACCAGTACTACAGGCCTTAACACTAGCTTAAACGTGACCAGTGGAGGGAAAACACTACATATTGTGGTAAGCTACAGAGCTTTCACAACCAAAATGATTCTTCTTGTCATCTCAGAAACCCCTGGTAGAAATGTTCACAAAGAAAGAGAAAATGAGGAAGAGCATAGTGAGATTTTTAGAGCATGAATTGTGAGATTATTTACTAAATTAGCAAGAAAGAGTTTTCTCCCTGACACCTGGCTAACATTTGGTGAGCATAGCTTCTAATAAAAATATTCTGCCCAGGGCAGCCCGGGTGGCTCAGCGGTTTAGTGCCACCTTCAGCCCAGGGCAGGATCCTGGAGACGGGAGATCAAGTCCCACGTCGGGCTCCCTGCATGGAGCCTGCTTCTCCCTCTGCCTGTGTCTCTGCCTTTCTCTCTTTCTCTCTCTCTCTGTCTCTAATGAATAAATAAATAAAATCTTTTTTAAAAATAAAAATATTCTGTCCAAATTTGAATTATTTTTAACTAGATATCTTTATTACAAAAGAAGAAAGTATTCTTCTGTCCTGTTTTTATGGTGAAAAGTATTTCCTCTTCATCATCACTTGATCATTTATATCCTTTGGGCTAACTTTACATAATGGTGTATTTTCCCTGTTCTAATTTTTATCACAAATTATACAGAATTTCATAAATTCTTGCTGCTTTCTTTGACTGTTTTCCATCAACTGATTTTTATTGTTGTTGTTTATCTAGACTTTTTCCAATTAGAACATTTTAATGAAGAATATATGCTAAACTGGACTTTTCACCAGCATATAGGAGAGCATTTGGAAAAACCAAAACTGCCCTCTTAAAACCAGTTGAGATTTACCTAGAAGGCACTCTTACCTGATGGTTCTATGTTATGCTGTGTCCATTAGTTTTATCATTAAATTTAAGAAAGTACTGTAGGGGATCCCTGGGTGGCGCAGCGGTTTGGCGCCTGCCTTTGGCTCAGGGCGCGATCCTGGAGATCCGTGATCAAATCCCACGTCGGGCTTCCGGTGCATGGAGCCTGCTTCTCTCTCTGCCTGTGTCTCTGCCTCTCTCTCTCTCTCTCTCTCTCTCTGTGTGTGTGTGACTATCGTAAATAAATAAATAAATAATTAAAAAAAATACTGTAAATAAGTTGCAACTGATTATATATAAAACACAAATATGAGTGTGTTCTCACTGAAAAAAAATGTTAACAATTCAAACATGTGAAGCACAAGTCCTCTTGAATTTCTACTTTTTAATCCAGTGCTATCCAGTAGAATTCTTTTTGATGATGTATCTGTATCTGCTTTGTTCAGTACAGCAGCCAGCAGCCACATATGGTTAATGAACAATTGAATTTGTGGCTAGGGTGACTGAAGAACTGAACATTTTGTTTTATTTTATTTCAGTTATTTTAAATAATCACATGTAGCTAATAACTGTTGTATTAGCACAGTTCTAGTCCCAACCCTCTCTTCATATATACTATGCGTACTATCTTGGTGTGTCTTGTCAGACCCTTTTCAGTGTATTTGCATGCATATATGTGGACACCCAAAAATAAACATTCTTTGTGCAAATTTTTTTACATAAATTATATTCTCTATATATTTTTGGCTTCCTTTTTATCTATATGTTGCTAAATTAGAATAAATAGCACTGGACTTAAAATCAGGAATATGTTGTGTTCCTAGTTTTAATGTGATCTTTCCTTTGAATTTTATAATGTGGCCTTTTCTGTCCCCGTTTCCTTATTCCTTTCGTTATAATCAGTAGTCCACCTTTTAATCTTCTGTTTCCACACATTGTTATGCTTGTTTCCTTAATACCTTGGAAGATTAAACAAAATAATATATGATGTGGGTTTTCAGAAAAGGTTCTACAGTCACTCCATCAGTTAAAGTGGTATCACTATTAATACAACTGGGACTATAGGGAAACACTGTAATAAATCAGAAGGCAGGTAACAATAATACTCAAAGAAAATCTTAGCTTGTCAGTCTTTGCTAAATGTATTACTTTAACAACATACATCAACAACCTTTAAGTTTATACTAGAGTATTGCTGTTTTTCTTGCTTTGTCTTTTTTTATGTCCTCCTTAAGGACTTATGTGATAAAACAAGTGAATGTCTTCCACCCATTCTTTTACTTCACCCCAAATTTGTATTTAATTAAGTATATTCTTTTTAAGAGATAGGGTTACCTGCCTTTAAAAGAAAGTCTCCTGCCATATGACCCATTCTCTCCCTAGGTATTTACAGAAGAGAAAAGAAAGCAGATGGTCACACAAAGACTTATACAAATGCAGCTTTATCTGTAAAGACCAAAAACTGGAAGCAACCCAAATGTCCATCAGTAGGTGAATGGATCAAAAATTGTGGCATAACCATAAAATTGAAAAGAAATGAACTATTAATATATACAACAACATGGTGAATCTCAAAATAATTACATTGAGTAAAAACAGCCGGGAACAAAAGTGCATACTGTATGATTCCATTTATATGAAGCTCTAGAAGATACAAACCTAATTTAGAATGACCAAGCACAGCTCATTGGTCCCCCCTCTCGTAAGGGGGCATAAAGAGATTGCAAAAGGCATGAAGAAAATGTGGAGATAATGGGTATATTTAATGTCTTAATTGCAGTGGTAGCTTCACCCTTGCATATGTGTGTCAGAAGTTACCAAGTTGTGTGCTTGAAATATGGGTAGTTTATTGTACATCAGTTACATCTCTGCAAAATCATGAGTATAGGTACAAGCCACAGAGGTATTAACATTTGCTGTGATTTTGCCACAAAGAGAAACCAAATGCTATCATACTGCATTAAAACGGTTACATATATCCCAAAATAACATATTCTTCACTATTTCACGATTATAGTAGTTGTTAGATCTGCTCCTAGATCTTTTTATAAGTGTGTGACTAAAGAAGCACTTGTGTTAATATAAGAAGTATAAAATTTGTATTTTCATAAACTATTTTTCCTTTGGGAAAAAATAAAAAGTGTTCTACGGATGAATTTTCTTTAATCCATTGTCAAAATAACTACTGTTTCAAAGTTTAATATTTGAAAATTAACTCTGCTGTTGGGAAATTTACCTTGTTTTAATTAAAAATAACCACCATTGGTCACACATGTGAAGCACTGACTCCAGTGATAAGACATGATATTTATCCTACTTTTATATCTGTAAATATTTTTATTTTTCTACCACACAGGGTGTCAGGCTCATTTCTGTGTAACAGCAAATGGCTTGCATTGAGAATATGATATCAAACTTAATCATCATGTGCTCTTTTGTCACAGGTTGTAGAAATGTACTCTAGTGGAGGAGATCTTCACCTAGAGCTTCCAACGGGTCAACAAGGAGGCACCAGGAAACTGTGGGTGAGTGCTGGTATACTTTTTCCTCATGTGTGGTCACATGGAACCAATTATTTTCTTAAGTAAACCAGGAGTTATACACTACATTTATCACCTATGTAAATGTGGGTGCCTTTCCCTTAATTATATCTTAATTTTAAATTTACATCAGATATATTTGAAAATTGGATGATACAGGGAGAGAAAATTATAAGTAATCTTTGGAAAGAACAGTGAACAAAATTGGTCAGAGATTTAACCCACTGTGTGGAAAGGAAGAGATTTCAACTATTCTTTTCACAGAATAATATTGGTAAAGTTGTCTCTGAATCTAATCATTTATAATGTGCTCTCTGCTAAGATTAAGAAAAAAAAAATTTGTGAGAAGGATTCATTATATGTGTGAGATAGAGAATTGAACATGCAGGCTTATTATTGATAGAGATGACATTTTCAGAGGGAACGTACTCAAGCCCTCGTGACAACTTAGAGAATTTTAAATTCTTAGGTAATCGACATCCACCTTTAATATTGTTGAATATTGAACACTAGTTTCTGTCAGTGCTTAGAGAAACACTTTTCCTGAGAAAATGCTGGCAAATATTAACCAAATCAATGATTATGTAGCAACTACCTTAGTTGTAAAATTTCCTGCCATAGGAAGGTTTTTCTTTAAATGTTATCTACCATGCCTTAATCAAAGAGGGGAATGACATAGTAAGAGCAGTTCTTGTACCAATGGTATTCAGATTGCTTCTTATCCATAACTGAAGACAACAGACTTTATTGCTACGAATAAGGTCTGAAGATCAAATTTATTTTTTAAGATTTTTATTTATTTATTCATGAGAGACACACAGAGAGAGAGAGAGGCAAACACAGACAGAGGGAGAAGCAGGCTCCATTCAGGGAGCCCGATGTGGGACTTGATCCCAGGTCTCCAGGACCAAACCCTGGGCCGAAGGCAGCGCTAAACCACTGAGCAACCTGGGCTGCCCCAAATGTATTTATTAATTGCTCTATTAAACACACCTATCTTTTTGTTCTGTCTTCTGACCAGTCTCAACTAAGGAAGAGATGTGGAAGGGACATTTTTAGGATGTTAACTTGAGCAATTAGAAACAAATTTGTCAAGGATTTGGTTAACTCCTCAGATATTGGAACACATTAGCAAGTAGAAATATGTAATGGATAGTTCATTTATATTCTTTCACAAAAATGCTTCATCTTGAAATTTTGTTATTGTTTGAAAAAGTCTTTGGGAGAAATAGTATGTAAAACAGTGCTTCAGAGAATTAACTATAAACTATTCAATTTGTAGAACTATCTAGATAGATAGAAGAACTCAGAATTAACTGTGAAATATAATTGGTATCTAATAAACATAAGAGAATTCAGATTTTTTTAAAAGATTTTATTTATTTATTCATGATAGACATAGAGAGGGAGAGGCAGAGACATAGGCAGAGGGAGAAGCAGGCTCCATGCCAGGAGCCTGACATGGGACTCAATCCTGGGACTCCAGGATCGCGCCCGGGGCCAAAGGCAGGCACCAAATCACTGAGCCACCCGGGGATCCCTGAGAATTCAGATTTCTAATTAGTTAGGAACTATAATGAATGGTAGCAGAGGTGGCATAATGTTTTAATACTCCCAGTGGCTACAAGGAAAGATAGAGTTATTCTTATTCCTACAAACCTAGAGTAAGAAAAAAGTCAATTGGCCTTGACCTCGCCCTCAGCCCATTTACAGTGTACATAAGTCCAGAGACCAAGTCAGCTCCCTAGAGATGGGGAAGTAGATGGTGCATCTCTAGTGGTCCCAGGAGGGTTCCAATCACTTCTTCCCTACTTTGAGGCTAAAAAGTTCAGAGAATAGAGGTAAGTGAAGACCAATAAGTTCTGTCACAGGATCTCCTCAAATATGCCAGAAGGTGTGTGCAGAGCAATTCTGGTGATCCCAAGGAAGCCAGATTGTTGTAAAACCGGAAAAGAATTCCATCTCCACTTGATCTTAGCCAACAGGCCAAGAAGTGATAAGAATTATATCTCAAAAAAAAATGTTTTCCCCCAATGCATCTTCTTTCTAGTGAATATGAGTGTTCTCTCATTACAGGCCTGAAAATTTTTACTGTCTTACTTGCTAAGAGCCTTACTAAAAGGAGTTGATGAACTATAGATTTGCCTGGGAAGCTCTGTTGAGTTCAATTTTAAATGAAAAGACGAGATCTAAGCTCTCTATGTTATTATTTAAAGAGATTCCTCTTTAGACTTCTGGAAAAGCATTTCCCTCTGATGATGACATTTCTATTTGTTAGAGAATTTTAGGACTGAATTATATGCCCAGGTGTTATGTTAAAGAATAACTGATTTTATAGATTAATTCTTTTAATGATAATTTTGAAACTGACAATTTGTTTTCAGATTTTATTTCTTTCACTTTGTTCAGTTTTACCCCATGCTTCATCAATTCTAAGATGCACTTTTTTTTTTAATATTTTAATGTTCTTCGAAACTAGAGTCTGTTACAATCCATGGAATATATTTGTTTAATTGGCAATGCTTTTCTTCTTAGTAGGTATATAAAATAATAATGCATCTTTGAGTCATTGTCATCTTATTCACTAAACTGTGGTGGTTTTGCAACATTACAAAAGCTGTGCTATATTATGGTCTGTTAACTTGTCAGGAAATTCCTCCTTATGAAACCAAGGGAGTGATGAGAGCCAGCTTTTCATCCAGAGAAGCAGATAATCACACAGCCTTCATCAGAATAAAGACAAATGCTTCAGACAGCACAGAGTTTATCATTCTTCCTGTTGAGGTAGAAGTTACAACAGGTTAGTGGAAAACCAAAGGAGCTGCAGAAGTGTTTGTTTTGTCTTCTATGCATCTTACTCTGGGCAAAGTGAAATCTAATGGTTTACTCTTCTCTTTTCCAAGCTCCTGGAATTTATTCCTCAACCGAAATGTTAGATTTTGGTACACTACGAACACAAGGTAAAGAAAAGAGACCGTGTTTTTTTGTAAGTCTTTAAAAAAAAAAAAAGAAGAAGAAGAAGAATCCCTCTGATCAGAGCTGAACAGCTGGCTCTACTTTAACTCCCTGGTAACTCAGCTTTGAAAGTTACCTTTCAGTGGGTCACAGGATCACGTAGAAAGCTATTGTTGGTAACTCAAAGCCCTTACAGGTTCATACCCCATTTCTCTGAGGGACATCAGTTGCTTACCAGGTGGGAAAGCAAGGTCGTGAGATAAGTGTAAGTCTTCCAAACAGAAGATTGAGGCAGAAGGTAGTTTCTGAGTTTTTGAATCCAGTTTGTCACATGTTCAGTTACACTGAATCTTTTTCAGAAAGGAAATAAAAAGCTTTACTTCTGGATTCTTACTTAGAAATGGATTACTCAGTTATATTATACTAAAAATGTTAAATTTTGCCCCAGGTGGCCAAAGAAAACAATCAAATTCTAAATTGAAAATACTCAAGCTAAAGGATTTATTAAGGAAAAAATAGAAATAATTATAACTTGGAATTTCTGTGGTCCATATGTGATTAGAATTTGATTGTTTAGGATTGAAGACCACTTTTTGAAAATTAGATTCAGTTTTAATATAATTTCGCATTGCACATTATCAATTTGCTTCCTTATGCTTTACTAGAAAACTAAAAGATTAGTAATGTCTAATTCCACTAATAGATTGTGTTTTGTTTTGTTTTTGTGGTTATTTAGGAGGGGGCAGTTCTTGTAATACACTGTATCCTTGTGAGTAAGGTGACTGCTATCTGTGAATTAGATAGAATCACATTCTTTTTATTAATGTGATTGTAGTTCTTTTCACATTCTAGAATAGATTCATTCTGATACCTAATAAGGTAAAAATTCTAGCTTGTTATAAAGCACACCTGTTAAAGAAATATTTCTTTTCTTCAATTTTAACAGATCTACCAAAAGTTTTAAACCTTCATTTATTAAATTCGGGAACAAAAGATGTACCAATAACAGTAAGTTTTTATCTGTTTTCTCCTAATTTATATATTCTTTGTTTTTAAACTTACAACAGAGTTAAAAATAATTAAACTCTTACTCTAAAGGATTCTGTTTTATGGTGGCCTAGTGACACTTCAGTTCTAAGTGTTATGTGAGAAACCTAGCCTGCCTGTAACCAACAGATTTTAAGGATGAGAGGGAAAGTAGGTGATCTTCCCCAAGCTAAGTCTGAACCAAAGTCCCTGAGGTTCTTCTTTAGGCAGAATCATATAAGGGGCTTATGGATCTAATAAATCCTAGGGTGTGTACCAGGTACAAAGAAAAATGGATTATAAGGATTCCATCAGGTTTAGTTTTTAGATGTAAGATATGGATAAAGTAAAAAGAAAGGGGAAAATGAGTTCAGTTGAATTGGGAAGAGAAATAATAAAGCAGAGATATGGTAGGTAATGTTAGAATGCTGTTAATATTTGTCAAAGGGACCCCTTCTAATTGGCAGCTATTATACATACTAGATAGCAGACCATAGACTAGGATCTTCTCTTCCTTTCACACATGCACATAGAACAAGTGACTTCGATGCCTTTCAGTGGAATTGGGAAGCCATTACACAGTTTTAGGGGAAAAAGAGAGAGAGAGATCCAAATTTTGGTTTGGCCCACAACTTTACCTCCTGGCAAAGTCCCCAAGAAACGTACATAGGGAATAATGGAAAAAGGAGGCAGTACGTTTTTATTATAACCTGTGCTGATGTCAGAAGACAAAATTCAGAGAATTCTAATAAAATGAAATACATCAAATGGGCATAAGACTTAAAGGACCTTTGTCCATCCATGGTCAAATCCAGAGTTTACTGCCAGCTAGTGGAGTAGACCAAAGAGAAGAGAGTTTACAAACCCTAAATGAGGGAACAAAAGATGGTCATCCCAGGTAACCATATTAATGTACGATAACAGTACTCACTGATCATAGTCCAGGCAATGTCCTGCCATCTGACCTAGTATTTTTTCCTGCTAGTTAGAAAACTGAGGGGATGGGATCTGGTAGAGAACTTCCCCCACTCCACAGTGGGCTGTGAAACTGCCTCACTTAGAGTTCCCGCCTGTCCACTATTGCAGGCTGACAGACCTGTATCGCAGTTGCCTGGGCCTGCTGTGATCACAGGAAGATGACTTCCTCAAGGGTCCTCAAGGGTTGGGACTGCACCACAGATGATGAGGAACAGTTCTTTTGACCTGGCCACCTTGATGCCATTGAAACAAAACACAAAAGCAGTAAACAGCAGCATTATGTCTCTTATTTTTGTTATTTTTCTTCTTAAATAGCAAGCATAGTGCATATGTTTTTATATGCTTGCTTTTAAAAATATATTCTTTTTTTTTTTTTTTTGATTCAGTGACTTGATTTTTTTTTTTTTTAATTCAGTTTTTGGAAAGATTGTCCTCAGTCCCTATGGAATGCCACTATCAACATGTTCTCCAATAATGACTACATAACAAAATATTCGATGAATGTTTCTGTTCTATAATTTCTTTGTAATTCCTATTTATAGCAGTAATTAATTACATCTTTCTAAATACATAACGTGGTTTGTTACTTTATTGAGGGGTTAGTGACTGGTTTTGGTTCTTTAACTATATTGACATTTTCACAAGTCTATAGAAAAATGAGCAAAATAAGAATAGTATAAATGTGAGTTGTACATATGTTAATATAAATACCCTTTCTAGATAAGTACTGTTATGCAATAATATACTTGTTTTCTTTGTTTGATGTTAAAATATCTATTGTCTTATAAAGGTGGTAGATAACTCTGTTGTTATCTTTGTTTTCCAGTAGAATGAGTTGGGAAGTATTCTCTCTTCTTCAATTTTTGGGAAGAGTTTGTGAAGGATTATTGTTAACTCCTCTTAAATGTTTGGTAGAATTCACCGATGAAGTCTCTGGGCCAGGGTTTCTCTTTGTGGGAAGTTGTGAAATTCATTCTCTTAAGGCCTTTTCAGATTTTGTTTCTTCTTGCCTAAGTTTCCGTGGCTTATGTCTTCCTAGGGATTATGTCATTGTGTCTCAAGTTCCTAATTGGTTAGCATACCAGTGTTCATAGCATTCCCTTACAATTCTTTTGTCCCTATGAAGTAGATAGTAACATCTATTTTTCATTCTCAATTTTAGTAATTTAGTCATTCTTGATTTTAGTAATTTAGTCTTCTCTGTATTTAAAAAGTGGTTTTGGTCAGTCTAGTTAAGGTTGTCAATTTTGTTGATCCTTTAAAATAGCTAATTTTTTGTTTTGTTAATTTTCCCTATTTGTTTGCCATTAAAACATCCTTTATGTGATGAATAAAGATGGTAGGTAGTAGGAGATTCCCCCCTTGATCCCTTGCCACCATCACCCTCACATTTGCAAAGTAAAAAATTAGAAAACCTGTTAGTTAGACTTCCCTCCCCAGCCATAAACACAACACACGTTTTAGATTTTACCTAAAATGAAACGCAAAGGTCTCAGTATCGCTGTTCCAGGTTAACATTTTAAAATCTTTCTTTATCCAGAATTGTGATTCTTTATGTTCAGAATTCTCTGGGTTAGTTTATCCAAGTTTTCTCCCTAATAGAGTATGATTCCTTCTGCTAGATTAGTTTAGATTGCTTTGGCTGCAACTTATTACCTTCTTTGAACTTTTTGATGCTGATTTCTTCTTTGCCCCAGTTGGCCACATAGAGCACATTTACTGTATCAATGGTTAGTGTACCACTCTTCCCAGCCCTTTTTCTCTCTGGTAAGCCCAAGTATTTTCTCCACTGGGAAAGCAACTCATAGCACAGCTTCCTGGCAGCACATTTGGAGATCCCTCTTTGGCTGCGGAGAGCAGCTCTTTGGCTGTAGGGCAGACACTGGCTGTCGATGGATCACCCGGCTATTGCCTCAGTTCAAGATGTCAGATAATTTTTATTTTTGTGTGTTCTCCATGCTGTTTGTCCATGACTGGTTTCTTCTGTCTGTGGGACACCATGGCACAATGCAGGGTCGTTAGAAGAACTTTAATGTTGGGCAGACTTCATTCCTGCAGTTACTTCCCCAAATGGAAGAATTGAGAGATTTGATGAAAAAAATGCTTCTACTTAGCCCAAGCAATCTTTCTAACTTTTTACATACAATGAACGGGCCAAAACAAATGTCTTTTTCAATAAACATTTTCTTTAAAATGAAATTATCAATTAATCATAAAAATATGAAAAAATACCATAGTATTCAATTTACTTATAACTTAGAAGGAAAGAGTCCCATGTTCTGCCTTTAAGGATACATGATAAGTCAACATTTTTGTTCTTAACTATGGGTCAGGCACTATGCCAGGTTCTTTACATGGATTACTTTATTTGATACAGCAGTCCTATATAACATACACAGGTTCTAGTTTTCCAAAGAAGCAGAATGAATCAAAGCTTTTTTTTTGAAGCGACTTCTTCAACTGTAGAAACTCAAGTTACTTAAAAGTATGTTAGTATATAATGATACCAATCGAATCTTTACAGATACATCATTTTAATTTCATATTCAGTATTTCTACTAAAAACATTGATCTGTAATATTTGTCTGTATATCTGCATCTGTAGGTACTTGTGCTTGTATTTTTTCTAATGTCCAGAGCCTACACTCTACCAGTGTTTTGGTAGTTTTGTCTTATTTCCTCATTCATTCTTCCTTTATTCACCCAGTAAATATCTAATGAACGTCAACTCTAAGCCAGCTTCTATACTAGGTACTGAGAACACAGTGGTAAATCAGACATCCAGGGTTTCTGCCCCTATTGAGCTCACCGTTTAGCTTGGGAGACTGATGACAAGTATACAACATTATTGTAAATTGAACCAAGTTCTAACAAAAAAGAAACAGAATCCATGTGTGTGTGGGAGGGAGGTGGTTTAGTTAGGGTTGTCTCTGAGAAGCCGATGTTTGAGGTAATAACTGAAGAGTTAGAAGTTGGGCCCACAGCAGAAACAGCTTTGGATGTCATGGGAAACAAGTAATAAGGGTTGAGTGTAAAAGGTGAGGGCCCACGAGTTCATCATGGCTTTCTGAGCTTTGAGAGGTATTTAGATTTTATTATAAGTGCAACAGCAAATTCTAGAATTTTAAGCAAGGGAGCAAGATCATCTGATTTATGTGTCGTAAAAGTCATAGTAGCTACTTTGTGGAAAGTGCCCTACAGTGAGTTGGGAATCTGTTGCACTGGTCCACTTGAGATAATGTTTGTTAGCTTAGACTTCTTACTGTATTGCCCAGGGACAAATGCATCTACTGTGGAAACAGAGTTTTAAGAGAGCTTCCTAAGGTTTTTTTTCCCCTCTATTTTTCTGCATAATATACCAGACATAGAGACTGACATTTTTAGAAGTGCCCCTACCTCTGTCCATTTCACAAATACATAACATCTTAGGATAAACTAGGTGTTACTAGAAGCTGAAGGGTTTTTTAATTCCCCTTCCGGGAATCCAGAGTATCCTCATCTTTCTAGATATGGGAGTCCTAAAGCAAGTGTCTCAAAATAAGAGTTTCTCACCTGTGAATGGACAAAATGCCCAGGTTCAAGCCTCCCTGACATTGTAGTGCAACTTTGAAAATATGATTTTCTGCACCACTTAAAAAAGCAGTGTGGTATAAATGATGGAATAAATTTGCTTGAGATATCTTAAGAGGAACATTAGTACAAAGTTTCCTTGCTGATTGATGGGTAAAAATCATAGATAGATAGATAGATAGATAGATAGATAGATAGATAGATAGATAGATAGATCTCTCAGTTTTGCCACTATCATCTTCATATGAGCTTTAGTGAATTTGTGTACCTATTGTTAAAAATACAATTGTTACATGCTGAAAGGTTATTTTCCTTGCTTATTCAGATGTTTTTGTAAATAGTTTCAGAATGTCCTGGGCCTTTCAATCTGAATTGAGAGTTACTGAGCATAGTTGTGTAAGAATATCATGAGAAAAGACTAGAACTATATTTAGAACATGTGCAAGCTGCCTTTCCTGGGAATCTTGCCATATTTTTTTCCACTTCTCAATTATCTTTAGTAAGCAACAGTTAGTGATTAATAGTAAAACAGATTGTTAGTGTAAATATGCTTAATACAAGTTGATGATCATCTATTATTTTTTTCTTTAAAGCCACCAGAATGAGCCAACTATTTAGGTGTTTTATTTGTTTGCCTTTGTTTTTGTTTCCTTGAAAAATGGATTTTAGGGTTCCCTGGGTGACTCAGCGGTTTAGTGTCTGCCTTCGGCTCAGGGCGTGATCCTGGAGTCCCGGGATCGAGTCCCACATCGGGCTCCCTGCATGGAGCCTGCTTCTCCCTCTGCCTATGTCTCTGCCTCTCTCTCTCTCTCTCTCTCTCTCTTTCTCTGTGTCTCATGAATAAATAAAATCTTAAAAAAAATGGATTTTAGCTGATTTAGGCTTGGGGGTTTTTTTTCAATGATAATAAGTGAACAATTGAGATCATTCATATGGAACATAAGTCAGTTGAATATTTGTTTACTATTAGTATAATATATATATATATAAAGGCAATAATACTGAATATAAAAAATGTCCTGTGATAAGGAAATCCTTAAAGTAATATATTTCATGTGAGAAAAATATTTTTCATCAGGTGTTCTAAGATCTTACTACTTAACAGTGAGTGTATTTTTAAATTTTTTTATTTAAATTCAGTTTAATTAACATTTAGTGTAGTTAGTTTCAGAACTAGAGTTTAGTGATTGATCAGTTGCATATAATATCCAGTACTCACTACATGAAATGCTCTCCTTAATGCCCATCACCCTGTTACCCCATCCCTCCACCCATCTCCCCTCCAGCAATCCTCAGTTTCCTATAGTTAAGAATCTCTTATGGTTTGCCTCCTTTTCTGTTTTCATCTTATTTTATTTTTCCTTCCCTTCCTCTAGGTTCATCTGTTTTATTTCTTAAATTCCACATATGAGTGAGATCATATGGTCTTTGTCTTTCTCTGACTGACTTATTTCGCTTAGCATAATACCCTCTATTTCCATCCACATCGTTGCAAATGGCAAGATTTCATTCTTTTTGATGGCTGAGTAGTATTCTATTGTGTATATATTTACCACATCTTCTTTATCCATTCATCTGTCAGTGGACATCTGGGCTCTTTCCATACTTTGGCTATTGTGGACTTTACTGCTATGAACATTGGAGTGTGTGTATACCTTAGAACCACTATATGTGTATCCTCAGATAAATGACTAGTAGTGTAATTGCTGGGTCATAGGGTAGCTCTAATTTAACTTTTTGAAGAACCTCCATACTGTTTTCCAGAGTGACTGCACCAGTTTGCATTCCCACAAACAGCTTACAGTGACTATATTTCAACAAAATACCATTGCTTAGTTGTTTCTAGTATGGTATTGTGCAGGCTGATAACGCACAAAAAGTGTTATGGTTGTTACTACTGAACTGCCACTTTAAGCATGTTTGAAAATGGTCAGGATTCCATTGCTGCTTTGTCATGTTCAGTAGAGCATGTGGAAGTCCTCTGCAAACTACAAAACTTCATCTGATCATCTCTCTAACAAATGACCTCAGGATGAAAGTGGCTCATTTGAAAAAAGAACAAAATTAAAATCACAATACTTTGTAGATAGATAGAATCTTACAAAATACCTAATCCAATCTCTCTAGTGAGAGGCAGGAAAAATAAGGCCCAGAGTAAGACAGCTTACTCAAACTGACACTTCTAGTTAAATAGTTAATATCCTTTTGTTGCATAAAGGATCACTGTGGCACTCATATTTACTTCTGTGCTGCCTTCCTTTCATTTGGAAGAAGCATTAGTGTAGTAGTATAGTATATGAAACCTTTCCATTTTGTAGTTTATCTCACAGATCAAACTGCTTTTATTGTTAAAAATAATAGACGTGCACACACAGGCTTCAAGGAATGAAGAAATTTGTATCTTAAATGATTGCTACTAACAGCAAGCTTATTGATAATGAATATATCAATATGAACAAATCCACTTGCAGCCCCAAGTAGAGATTCAAAAGCAAATGAGAAATTCAGAAGAAAGATAAGTTAAAATCCTGAGAGAGCCTAAGGCCAAGAGCTCAGGCTATTAAGATTTCTAGCTCAGAGAACTGCAGAACCATCCTTAGCGGCATCATTTCAGACCCAGTAAAGACTAACCACTGATGAAAAGGGAGGTGCCCTGCTGTCTGGTGTAAAAGCAGTATCTGTAATCACGTGTATAACCGGCTTTGTTCCCTGTGATCGCGAACACAATGCAAAATGAGCAGTTTTTCTTCCTACTCTTCTCAGGTGCTTCTTCTGCCTTCACGTAACTGCCCCTTATTCAATTTAGTCAGATTCCACTTTTGTGGATCAACTGAAAAGGGGGGTAGGGAGCCGGGGGAAGAACTTGGGTGACCTGCGGGGATCTGACTGCACTCATGTTAGCAGGCACACCTGGTAAGGGTCACAGAAGAGAACTGTGTTATTTCAATGAGAAACATAAGGCTTTGACAAGTTTATAAAGCCCCTGAAAATTCACCAAAAACCCTCGAAGGGTTTGTTTTTTTTTTGTTTTGTTTTGTTTTTAAGATTTTATTTACTTATTCACGAGAGATACAGAGAGAGAGAGAGAGGCAGAGACACAGGCAGAGGGAGAAGCAGGATCCATGCAGGGAGCTCGATGTGGGACTCGATCCCAGGACTCCAGGATCATGCCCTGGTCCAAAGATAGGCGCTAAACTGCTGAGCACCCAGGGATTCCCCCTAGAAGGGTTTTAAGACCGAAGTAAGATTCTAATTGAATTCTAAAGGAAGATTATTGATCAAGATTTGTGTACAATACCATGACTTCATTAATATATGTTTAGGCACTAGATGCCAAGTAAAGGGCCCAGACCCTGGACCAACTCAGAGCATCTGGTTTCCAGCCCCACCTCTTGGTGACTAGCTATTGAAATACCACTCCACATTGCAAGGTTCTCTTCATCTGTAAAACAGGGAATCAGGTAGCGATCTTTAAGGTTCCTTCTGATGACAAATGCTTTGTGTCAGTAAGGATAATAAAAAAGTAACTGCACTTTAAAATGCATTTATTTTTCTGGCTTGCTCCAAAAATGCAAGCTTTTACTGTGTTTGTTATTAAAGGTTAATTTGTTGAATAGAAAGATTTTATTTTTTAAGTTTGAACTGTTCTGACCTCTCCATGCTAAAAAGCCCTTCAGTCCACACTACTCCTCAGGCCCACAGCTGCGAGCTTAGCCCTGCCTGGTGACAGCGGCATACCTCACTTGCACAGCCACATCCTAGAGACATAGAGAAAGCACCACCAAAAGTGGGATCTGCAAAACTGCTTTTGCAGTGGAGTACCAGTTTCCAAATTCATGTTTATTCTTCATCTTCATATAGTCAGGATATTACATTTGGTATTGTGAAGTTCTTTAAGAGGCACCCTATCACATCTCTTCCTCTCATGTATGAATTGGGCA
The DNA here is from genome assembly GCF_053574225.1 of Canis aureus. Lineage (NCBI taxonomy): Eukaryota > Metazoa > Chordata > Mammalia > Carnivora > Canidae > Canis > Canis aureus. The sequence continues at coordinate 47,596,083 of NC_135621.1, forward strand.
CTTATTTAGAAAATAAATATCTTTATTTTCTGTTTTATGTATTCATACCCAGTGTCTACCCTGGTTTGTCTCCAGATTTTTATACTCACCTATCATATACTTTTCTTCTGGCCATCATTTTATTTCATGAAGATATTCTAATGAAATTAATGTGAAGTGGTGTCAGCGCGGCTTATTCTATTTAAAGGGAGCACATAATCTTTTCCAATTTTGGTTCTGCTTTGCTTTTCCAGTACACTCTTCCAGTGTAATGTAACTGAACCATTAAACTAAAATAATGCGATATATATTGTTCTGTTTGCAGAGTGTTCGACCTACACCACAAAATGATGCTATAACGGTACACTTTAAACCAATTACATTAAAAGCTTCGGAAAGTAAATATACCAAGGTTGCAAGTATTAGTTTTGATGGTAAGTATTTAGCTTTCTCTCTCTGATGAAGTGATCTTATTTTGGTAAACTAGAAGGCATGTATATTGACATCTTAATATAGAAACATCATTTTACAGTCAGATTTTACATTACAACTTAGGTTTTTTTTTTTTTCGTTTCTCTTTGAATTCCAATTAGTTAACATACAGTGTAATATTAGTTTCAGATGTACAGTGTAGTAATTCAATACTTCCATACAACATCCTGGGGTCATTTCAGCAAATGCACTCCTTAATCCCCATCACCTCTTTATAAACCATTACAAACTCTTATTTGATTGCTTCACAAAAGAAAATGCAAGTTCATAAACTGAAATTAGTATTAGCCAATACATTAGAATTGTAATTAAATTTTTGTGATCTGCGTTTTCACATATATACCTAGTAAGCTTTGCCTTATGTCATTTTTTGTAATTGAGTGATAATGTATTTGAATTTCAGAAGCATGTTTGAATTTGAGAATAGAAATAAAGTATTCTCCATAACAGTTTCATGTACTGGCTTTTTAAACAAGGCAGACAATTCTGCCTAACCTAAAATAATAACCTTTATGATAGCATTGTCAAATTAGAGAACTGAAAAAAAATTAACTATTATTTCAGACTTGTATATTATGTATTTTGACATTTGAAATGTTAACCCATGCTTTAACATATTTTAATTGCATGTTTTTATTCAGTTTTGCCCACTTTACTAGAACATTTATTGAGTTTGCTATCACAAAGTTTTTAAAATAGTGATTTAATGGCTGCTTAACTGTTTATATAATTATACTCAATGAGCACTGCCACTCAAATGGGGCTTTTCTCATAAGGGCTCTTGCAAGTGAGGAGCCCTGAAGCTTACGCTTTGGCTTTATGATGAAGCCACCTCTCTGCTCATAGCTCACATTTCACAGCCACACTCCTCATCAGAAGAGAGTGTTTGATCACTGTGACCTACCAAGTATATTACTCAGCCATTAGAAACGACAAATACACACCACCTGCTTCGATGTGGATGAAACTGGAGGGTATTATGCTGAGTGAAATAAGTCAATTGGAAAAGGACAAACATTATATGGTCTCATTCATTTGGGGCATATAAAAAATAGTGAAAGGGAATAAAGGGGAAAGGAGAAAAAATGAGTGGGAAATATCAGAAAGGGAGACAGAACATGAGAGACTCCCAACTCTGGGAAACGAACAAGGGGTGGTAGAAAGAGAGGTGGGCGGGGGTGGGGGTGACTGGGTGACGGGCACTGAGGGGGGCACTGGATGGGATGAGCACTGGGTGTTATGCTATATGTTGGCAAATTGAACTCCAATAAAAAAAATAAAAAGGAATACTGTAAGACTGTACAGTGTTTGCGACAGCATCTGCACTTTTTTACATGAAGAGTTCTGGAGAGGATCTGGAGCAGTACACAGGCTGGATGCCAAGCTTTAGTGTTCATCCTATTTGAGATCGGAGAAAACTCCTGAAGAAATCAAGATTAAATATGTGTCATACTTTCATAACCCAGCTATCAAAAAATAGTATTGTAGAGAATTTTGATGCCACAGTTATTTCCAGATTTATGATAAATTGTCTTCTCTGTTGCTGGGATACTACAGTAACATCTACCAGTATCAGCATCAGCAGGTGCATTCTCTTCTCTTCTCTCACTGAGAGTGGGCAGTAGTAATTCCTGACACTGAGAACTGAGACCCTGAGAAGGATCCATCCTTCTGTTAAATCCAAGCAGTAGGGGAGTTGCATACCAGGAGCGGGTGTGCTATATAGTTCTCTCAAGCTCTTCTTCTCCAGTTCCTGATTCAACAACCTAGTGAATGTTTCCCTTCTTGAGATAAATGAGTGTCAGTAATGTTGGCTCTCTGAGGTCACAGATTCTAAAAAAAAGTCTGTCTTGGGGCACCTGGGAGGCTCAGTCAGTTAAGCATTCGCTTTTGGCTCAGGTCATGATCCCAGGACCCACAAGCCCCACATCAGGCTCCCTGCTCAGTGGTGATTCTGCTTCTCTCTCTCCTGATATCCTTGATTGTGCTTTCTCTCTCTCTTTGACAAATAAATAAAATTACAAAAATAATAAAAATTCTTTAAAAAAATAAATGTTTCTTAAATTGTGTAATATTAGTAAAAGGAAAAGTATCTTTTAAAGCAAATGCTACATTTCTTAAAAATGGTTTTTATTATCATGGGAAAATCCTTTGACCTTTCAACTCACACCTCTCCTTCCACCACCCCTGTGCATAAGGGAATATTGTAAAGCCTCCTAAAATAATAAACCCAGTCATGGCTATACAGCAAGCAAAAAGAAATGGGGCTTAATGGGAGTTTTAAAAATCTGAAGTCACTATCTGCTTAGCCACATGCTAGATGTCATACCATTTTTTTATTTTTCTTTTTTTTCTGCTAAAGTTGAATAATGCACATTTGCAGAACTCACAGATAAATTCTCCTAACTAGAAGTGTTCCTGAAGTACCTTAAACAGCATAAAGTTAAACAGCTTCTTTATTTGCTTTGAAAGGACCATCTGATGGGTATCCAGATTGGATCCAACCAAATCTATTTCTGTAATCACAGAGGGAATAATTCATAATTGCCACAAAATCTAAGGATTTCGCTTCATATCTGAGGACAGTATGATGGCAGGGAGGGTCTTATACTATGAGCTGGGGTTGGCTAATACAGGAAGTCATAACTCATGACACCTGGCACTTCTTGTACAATGCTACTTTACTGATATTTATAACAAGAGTCTAGCATACAAGGAATGTTATTCTTAATATAGCTATAAACCAGTGGATCTCAATAGGAGCCAGTTTTGCCTCCCAGGCCAGGGTATATTTGGCAGTGTCCACAAACATTTTTGGTTGTCATATCTAGGGGCTGTTACTGCTGCCTAGCAGGTAGAGGCCTGTGATGCTGCAAAGCATTCTTTAATGCACAGGATGGACAGCCCTTGCACTCTAGAAAGATCTAACCTGGCCTAAAACGTTAATAGTGCCCAGGGTGAAAAGCTCTAGTGTAAGGAAAGCCACAGCTTAGGGCTAAAGGGAAGGAGCTCAAATTGAGTGTTTTTTCCTCTTAAGTTGTCTTCACTTGCTAATTCCTTATCTGTTTAATCCCATTACAGGAAAATTAAAATATTTTTCCCTTTTTGGATGTAAAATGTTGTAGAAATCTCCTGTTTGCCAGTCTGAAAGCTCAACTTTGTTGTTAAAAGATTTTGTCAGTCTGCATCAAGTCACACTCATCCTCCTCTGAATAAACCCTGGTATTAAAAGCTGACAGATATTATTTTTTATGTTTCCTTTTAGCATCAAAGGCAAGAAAACCATCTCAGTTTTCTGGGAAAATAACTGTTAAAGCAAAGGAAAAGAGTTATTCTAAACTCGAAATACCATATCAAGCTGAAGTTTTAGACGGGTAAGTTTCTCTTTAAAATGAGATTTATAGGGATCCCTGGGTGGCGCAGCAGTTTAGCGCCTGCCTTTGGCCCAGGGCGCGATCCTGGAGACCCGGGATCGAATCCCACGTCAGGCTCCCGGTGCATGGAGCCTGCTTCTCCCTCTGCCTGTGTCTCTGCCTCTCTCTCTCTCTCTCTCTCTCTGTGACTATCATAAATAAATAAAAATTTAAAAATAATAATAATAAGATTTATAACTTTTCACTAATCAGTAAATTCTGTTTTCCTGCTAATTGACCTTAGCAAAAGTAGTAGCCAAATTCACATAAGCTCCGTGAAAGTATTGTTGAAAAGAACAACTTTTTATATAAAGGAGAAAATTTTCCTGTTTTTACGTTTTTTTTGGAAGAAAAAGATAAATGGGATGATATGATTTGGGCTTAAATGAAGTCTTAGTGATTCATTAATGCAATAGAAAAATGAAATAGTGATTTTTAAATAATATTTAAATCATTGGAGCTATTTCCTTTCTGTAATTCTTTTTGTAACATACAAGCAGTTGTGTCTTGTTGTTAAAATATATTGTCACTTGAAACAAAATAATTTGTATTCCTTTATAAACTTGTAATCAGTGTTCCAGAATTACAACCTTTTATAAATTGGTAATAATATATAGTTCATTTTCTGATTATACTTGAAACAATAATAGTTTAATATCCAACTTTGTAGGGACTCATTTTAACAATACTGGTTGCAATTAAATGATAAACATGATCTTTTTAAGTAGCTTAAAACCTTCCGTTAATATGTTCTTGATTTTAATTGTTTGATTGCATGTAATTAAGTAGAGAATAATCCTTTATATTACATGTTGATATTTTGCAAGCTGTTTTAAATCATGCGCTCAGGCTTGAAATATTCATAGTTCTAATTCTCTAGTAACAGGCCTTAATGCTACAACAGAAAATTTTAAAATTATTACAGCTGAAGAACTTGGATTTTAAATTCACACACGGAGATAAAAATGATTTATTTTGTTTATGTTTTTTCAAATAGGTATCTGGGATTTGATCATGCTGCCACATTATTTCACATCCGAGACAGTCCTGCTGACCCTGTGGAAAGGCCGATTTACCTGACTAACACTTTCAGCTTTGCGATCCTCATTCATGATGTGTTGCTACCAGAAGAAGCCAAGACAATGTTTAAAGTATGTCTGGGAACCCCCATACTCTTCATTTTCCTGCTCCACCAACTAGATGATGCTGACCCATTGTTTTTTTTCTCTCCCTTCATTTCCTAGGTTCACAACTTCAGCAAACCAGTCTTAATTCTTCCAAATGAATCAGGATACATTTTTACTCTGTTTTTTATGCCATCCACATCATCCATGCATATAGATAACAATATTTTACTTATTACCAATGCCTCTAAATTTCATTTACCTGTGCGGGTATATACAGGCTTTTTAGATGTAAGTATGTTACCTACCTTTAAAAGTTAAGCTCCCAGCCATCTTTTGTGTGTCCAGATGGTATTAGGAGATCATTTTGTACATGCTTAAACTTTGCATTTTCTGAGCTCTAGACGTTACTCTAATCCCTCCTCTCTCGGTACTGCCAAGATAGCTGCTTTTCACCCTTCCCAGCAGCCAGCTCTTGTGACACAGCTGAGTCCCTTTGTTACGGTTGGCACTTAGAACTTTTCCACGTTGTGCTTTCTCTTGGTTTTGCTTTTAAACTGTTATAATCATGGGGAAACTAAGTGGAAGAAAATAATAAGCAGGGAAAAAATAACACAAGAAGGGCAAAGAGGGAATTACTTAAGGAAATGGTGAGCAAAACCAGGAAAGATAGCAGAAAGAAAAGAAACAAATAATAAAGTAAGGTGGTAAAGACACAGTTGGAATAGCAGGAAAGAAGAAAAGTCTTTCTAATGCAGAACATAAGCCAGGAAAAAAAATCCGAACTAAGCTATCCTTAGGATAATCAACGAAAGAACTTTAGATAAGAGATGAAACTGATAAGAAAGATATGAAAGATAAAAAGAAAATTAGAACACATAGAGATGTACTTCTCTAAAAAGCTGACATCAATAAGAATTTCAGAGCTGAGGGACTTTTCAGTATTATCCCACTCCTTCATTTGTTTTGCTTGAGTGATTATATATTTGTGGCTGCTCTCATGAATGCATAATATTTACTGAGACCAGGGACTTTTTCCCTAATCTTCTGGGGCTCTACTTACTCCTCCCTAGTACTTAAGCTTCCTGCTTCTTTTATGTGCCTTCAGAGGAGAAATAGTTATTCAATAGAGACTATGAGTGTTTTCATTTCTGATTACTCAAAATACTTCATTGTACAGAATTCTTAATTATATTTTATATGTGTGTATATGTGTATATTGACATAAAATATAGAAACCTTAGTATGTCCATAAAACTACTTTCTCTTGATAACATGCTTTTTATAAGTGTGATTTAATGTTTAATCTAGTTCTTTATATCTTTCAGTACTTTGTATTACCCCCCAAAATAGAGGAACGTTTCATAGATTTTGGCATATTGAGTGCTACAGAAGCAAGTAATATTTTATTTGCAATTATAAACAGCAATCCAATTGAGGTAAAAAAAGAATCTGTTTTTATTCTAAATCACATTTAAGGGTTTTCTACCAGTGCTGCAATAATATCCCTTTCCTATCTTTCTCTTTTTTAAGTTGGCTATAAAAAGTTGGCACATCATAGGAGACGGTTTATCAATAGAACTCGTAGCTACTGAAAGAGGCAATAGAACTACAATAATTGCAAGCCTTCCAGAATTAGAAAAATCCTCTTTATCAGAGCAATCATCAGTAAGTAAACTCTTATTGTTTGCTTAAACTTAGTTGTATGTCTAACACCAAATAAAAGACTATTTCTGTGACGCATACTTGAACTAATATTTTTATGAAACTCATACTAGCATCAGTTATTTGATATTAAAATGTTCTGTGGGTAGTCTACTTCAACCCCTCTTATGACTAGGGCACTTGAAACCCAAAGAAGTTAAGTTCTACTTTGTCATAAAAGCTTCTGTAACAAAATCTAAATAATTTTTTTGTAACACAAATGTCATTATAAGAGAAATTCCCATTAGTACTAAACTAAAGCTATGTTCATTGAATTTATTTGGCAAAAGAGATAGCCCTGCACATTGGTAGAAATTGCTTTCAATTAGAAGAGAGTATCAGTAAGACAAACATTGTTTGATCCGTTAGTAGATCTGCCCATGTACTTTTATTCTATCTTATAAATATGTACATTTGGTCACTAAAGAGCATGATGAAACAAAAGAAAACACATATGTCAGTAAAAGCCCTTGCCGCTAGTGAAAGTGGAACTTGGAGTTTATACCTACTCAGAACAGAACTAGTAGAGTTACCTTGTGTGAGAAGGAGTGTAACATATCTATAAGTTAAGGAAAGAATTTCTTGTGGCTGTTTTACAAAAGAAAGAGAAAATGTTCTTAAGCACAGAGATGATTAACAAATACACTTCTATGGAATGCCATAGGATATAAAAATTTATTTAAATAATTTGTGGTAGAAGGATCCTTTTGGAGGGCAGTTTGGCAGTATGTACCACTCCTGAGAATTCTTCCCATAGAAGTAATTTAAAGAGCTAAAACTCACTGGTATAAAACTGTACTGCCCAAGACGGTAGCAACTAATTAACAGGTGGCTACTGAGCCCTTGAAATGTGGCTAATCTCAGTTAAGATGTCTTGTGTCAAATACACACTAGATTTGAAGACTTAGTTTTGGGTTGTAAATAATTTTTAATATTGATTACATGTTAAAATGTTAACAATTTGGATATATTATAAAACAGTATTAAAATTAAAAATTTTTAAAAAGAACTAAAAGCTGTGAGAATCAAGATGTTTGTAATAGCGTTATGAATAATTTCAAATACCTGGAAACCATCAAATGCATAAAGTAAATCATGATCTTATTATTGAATTTACAAATAAAAAATTAGTAAATAAAATTTACAAATAAAAAATTATAAATGATTGTAATAACTTGGAAGAGGATTCATGAAATAGTGGAAAATAGTTTTAAATAATGTATATTCTAATTGCAACTATGTAGCATTCAAGCTACATAATCAGATATTTGTGAACAGTGGTAATTTATGGCTCTTTATATTTTAATAATTTGTTTTAAATTTGATTCAAAAATAAAGCATTCTTTTAAAACAAAGAAGTATATGTCCATGAGAAGTAATATTTTCACTCCAGCTAGGGTTTTATTTTTAATAAAAATAGAATGTAGAAAAATGATAATAATTAAGCCAGCCATTAATATATTCAACAGTGAAGTTAGAGTAAAATCATATGTATATCCACTCCTATTTGGTTGAATTTTACTATTTCCTAGTAAGACATCATAAATCTAATAATTCTAGAAATCTGGATCATTTCTAGCCATAAATAGCATATGTTAACACATACTATGTAAATTTGAGAAGTCCATTTAATAGCATAAAGCTTGTTAGACAATTTAGGCTTTAGAATTAGCTTGTATATAAAACTATAAATTTAAAAACAAAGGACAGAAAGATGAGATCATTGTTAGGAATCTTAAAAGAAGTTGTAGTGAGGTGCCAACTTCAAAATAGCAATTCCACAAAATGATTTTTTTTAAGCTTATAATGCTTAAATTTTCGACTGTTTTCCCAAAAGCAAAGCTGTGAGCTAAATTACGGTCTTGTTCCTTATGAAACACACAGTGCCAACAACTGTGTGCTCTTCAGACCTGTGTTCTGATTTAGGCAGTCTATACAGTAGAAAGTATTAGAATTGCCACAAAATCAACACACAGAAAACACTTCTTAAAAGAAGAATGTGCATACCTTTGGTGTATCAACATTTGTTATTTTAAGCTAAATATGAATTCTCGATAAAATATAACTAATAATTAAAGTACAACTTCAAAAATGAATTACTTTCTTTGGGAATTTCACAATTGAAAAAAGTACTGACAGAAGGAAAGTGGACAACCACTGTCACACACCACACACAAAAATCGACTCAGAATGGATGAAAGACTTAAATTTAAGACCTAGAACCATAAAACCCCCTAGAAGAAGAGAATAAGTCCCTTGACAGCAGTCTTGGTGATGATTTTTTTGGATCTGACTCCAAAAGCAAAGACAAAGAAAGCAGAAATTGTTGGAACTACATCCATCTAAAAAGCTTCTGCATAGCAAAGGAAGCCATCAACAAAAGGAAAAAGCAACTTTGTGGAAGAAAATATTTGCAAATTATATGTCCAATAAGGAGTTAATATCCAAAATATATTTTAAAAACTGACACAACTCAATTGCAAAAAAAAACAAGCATTCTGATTTTGAAGTGGACAGAGGATTTGAATAGACATTTCCTCCAAAGAAGACATACAGTTGGCCAACAGACACATGAAAAGATGCTCAACATCACTCATCATCAGGAAAATGCAGATCAAGACCACAATGAGGTATCACTGCACACCTGTTAGAGTGGCTATCAGAAAGACAAGAAATTGCAAATGTTGGTGAGAATGTAGAGAAAAGGAAACCCTCATCTACTGTTGGTGGAAACAGCCACTGTAGAAAATAGTATAGAGATGCCTCAATTAGAAATAACATATGATCCAGTAATTCTACGTCTGGGTGTTTATCTGAAGAAAACAAAAACACTCAAAAAGATAAATGCACCCCCATATTTATCAAGCATTATGTACAGTAGCCAAGATATGAAAACAACCTAAATGACCATCAGTGAATAAATAGATAAAGAAGATGTGATTGTTTCATACACACACACACACACACACACACACACACACACACTGGAATACTACTCAGCCATAAAAAAAGAATAGAATCTCAGCATTTGAAGCAACATGGATCTTTCACTTATGTTAAGTGAAAGAAGTCAGACAGAGAAAAATAAATACCATATGACTTCACTTAGATGTAGACTCTAAAAGAACAAAAGAAAATGAACCAAGCTCATAGGTACAGAGATCAGATTGATGGTTCACGCAGGTAGGGAAATGGAGTGGCAAAATGGAGGAAGGGGGTCAAAATGTACAAACTTCTAGTTAAAAATAAATCATGGGAACATAACATACAGCATGGTAACTATATTAATAACAAGGCGTTGTATATGTGAAAGTTGTTAGGAGGGTAATTAAAAGTTCTCAAGGAAAAAAATGTTTTAATTATGTATGGTGATGGGAGGTGATTAGATTTATTGTGATCATTTTATAATACATACAAATCTTGAATCATTATGATCTACACCTAAGACTGATATCATGTTATATGTTAACTATACCTCAGTTTAAGAGAAGAGTGTGAGAAACATCAGCAAATAGCTTGAGAAAACAAATAAAATTTCCATACTTCTTTCAAATTTTTATTGCTTAACTCTTCTTTCCATGATTTTTGATGTTTTCATATGACCCCAATCTCAGTTGCTCTGAAGGCCTGATTCTTAATGTGCAGAGTTAAATTCAGAACTTGAAACAAAACCAACTCTGTGCATGCTTAATGCCCTAATGTGGCTGAAGGGTCAGTGGAAGGGTGTGTCCTTTTGCTCCACCCTCACCCTCTCTGTCCATGCAGGGACATGTAGGATGTGTGGAGACCAAACCCCTTTCTACCTTGGCAGATGGGAATCTGACTGTTCCTCGGGGAGCCATTTTTCTTGTTGGCGCAATGAATAAGTATAGTAAATAATCATCTAAGGATGGGCATTATTCTGAGATATTTGTACAAGATGGTGCGGTAATTCAGTGTCATACAGTGTATGTTAGAATTTCGAAGACAGTTCATCACAATATTGCTCTTTACCATTTTAATAGGAAACCTCAACTAGCGAGATTAATGAACAATGTCATTTTTACCATAAACAGGTAATATTATCTTCAGGCTATTTTGCAGTGTTCAGAGTCAAACTTACTGCCAAAAAACTGGAAGGGATTCATGATGGAGCCATACAGATCACCACAGACTATGAGGTAAAGACTATGGAGATTCATGTTAATGAAGTTTTTCTGATAATTCAGTCCTTTTACAGAAACAGCTAAGTTTACTGATAAAGTTATAGTTTAACTGTTCCATACCTTAAAAACTGAGCTTTTGAGAAGAGTTTACACAGTCTTGGTGTTCATTAGCTCATGGTAGTCTGATAATGCCCAAACCTCTTAACTAAAAACAACTTCAGTAAAATGGCTTTGGCACATTTATAATTGACTGTGTTGGAAATCTGCTTACACATAGTTATAGCATTGCACAGATCCTAACTGAAATTCCTGAATGAGATCACTGATTCTTCTGCAGTCATTAATAGCCTTCTGTGTAATTTTTCCAAAAAGGAATATACAATCAAGAAAACACATCTTAGGGATGCCTGGGTGGCTCAGTGGTTGAGTGTCTGCATTCAGCTCAGAGCATGATCCCAGGTCCCATGGGGAGCCTGCTTCTCCCTCTGCCTATGTCTCTCACTTTCTCTCATGTATAAGTAAATAAAAATTTGAAAAGAAAAGAAGAAATCACATCTTAATTTGAATTCTTATGACTGTATTTACATCAGTCATTCTAAGTCAAGGGCCAAAGTGAAAATCATTGAGCTTTTGAAAAACTATTTGTGGTGTTTATTGCATTCAATGAGATTTTGAATGGATATATTTCTGCCACACTTAAGTATTTTAATTTATTTTTTTTATTTTTTTTATTTTTTTTAATTTATTTTTTATTGGTGTTCAATTTACCAACATACAGAATAACCCCCAGTGCCCGTCACCCAATCACTCCCACCCCCCGCCCTCCTCCCCTTCCACCACCCCCAGTTCGTTTCCCAGAAGTAGCAGTCTTTACGTTCTGTCTCCCTTTCTGATATTTCCCACACATTTCTTCTCCCTTCCCTTATATTTCCCTTTCACTATTATTTATATTCCCCACATGAATGAGAACATATAATGCTTGTCCTTCTCCGACTGACTTACTTCACTCAGCATTTTAATTTAATATTTACAAGTTCTTTGGGAAGTTGAACACTGCTGAATTCAACAAGTTGCTACTGCTGGTCTCCTAACTATTTTCAGCACATACAACCCCCACATGAAACAAAGCTAATTCAGAATAAACAAAGCTGGTCATTTAATAATAATAATGTATGTAATATATGTAAATAATATATAATAATAATGGATTTGTTGGGAGTGTATCAAATAACCTCCGTAAGTGAAGAATTCATGTATGTCACTTGAATGACATGACTTGAATCACAAGAATTCATCAGTCACAATAGAAATAAGTACATTTCATAGCTAAGACAAATTTTTGTTAGTGTGGATCAAAATGAGAATTAGGAAAAAATATTTTAAAACGTATCTTTTTGAGCTACATATAGTATGGAGTTGATATTCAACATCTATAATGTTGAACTTATTTTTTAAATTAAGCTGATGTTTATTTATTGCTGCATACAAAAAATACAGAACTATATAAGTCTAGAAAATACTAAGTGTTTCATACATTGTTTTAGGAGTATAATTTGACTTTCCTTGTTAAATTAATAGTCTACAAAATAACCTGTATTACGAAAAATCAATTCTTCCTTCCTCCTTCCCTACTGTTTGGTCTTATTTACTATGTTTTCAATGAATCACTGAAAATACATCGAAGTTTATTGTATTTCATAGCATTTGATGGAGTACACTGGTCAAATTAAACAATTTTCATGGGTAATTTTAATACTGCTTTTGCATTGGTTATTGTTAATATAACCCCAAAATGACTTTCTTTACATCCTCAAAAATAATGCAGTAATGGTCAAACTCAATCTCAGACGTAAACACTTACTTCTTTATGGTCTGCTTTACTCCACAGATCCTAACAATTCCTGTGAAGGCTGTAATTGCAGTGGGTTCACTGACTTGCTTCCCAAAACACATGGTTCTTCCACCTTCTTTTCCAGTAAGGGATTTCATTTACGGATTTATATATATATATATATATATATATATATATTTTTTCTTTGCCTTTATCTCTGTGTTCCTAGAATCCAACAGTAAAGTCAGTTATTCTTTATCAATAATTTACTTTAAGGTAAGACATTGAACCAGGTTCTATAAGAGGTATAAGAGGAATAAGAAATAGTTACATCTCCCAAAAAGTTTTCCATCTAGATTGGGATATGAGCCCAAGATTCACAAATGTAAAGCAGGATATAGAAATTGCCCTAAAAGGTATAAAAATGACGTGCTATGAGATACACATGTAATTGTTGAAGGTACATGTGAGCTGGCTTAGAATGTTCTTTTGGCAGGATAGATAGGGGTGGTAAAAACTAGCATTCAGGCACAGAGATAGTAAAGTCTGAGATGGCTTTACGCAGTATGAGTTGCCCAGTTTGACAAGAATGGAGGGAAATTTTAAGAGAGAAGATGGGAATGACATGTTGGAGTGATAGCATGAAAAAAATGATGCATTTAAGTCCATGAAAATCTAAAGTTTTTAAGCAAAGGTTTTTCATCATATAAGCTGATCTTTAAAAACATTGCTTCTCTGGCAGAAGGAAGTGACAGTAGAGTGCCTGAGACCAATCCAGGGACCCTGTTCACAGTCCATTTGAAAAGTGTCAAGAAGAGGTTTGGATGAGGGCATTGGCGGAGGCAGTAAAGTCCTTTCATACTTCTGAAGCTTGGCTGTTCGTCTGTCTTGAATGCCCTTCCTCTTCCCCTTCCTTATTTATTTAAAACGACCTTGTCCTTTCTTCAACTGCCATTTCAATCAATGATCTCCTTACACGCAGCATAAATCCTGGAAGAGAATAATTCAGTAGATGACACAGTGAAAGGCCCATGGATGGAGTAAAAGAGAAAGCATCTGTATAAAAACAAGGTGTTGGTTTTGAACAAATAGGATCAAACTTTTAGATATCCTCAGATGCCTTACATGACCAGATATTTACTTAGAATCACAAACTAACTTGATGTTATTGCCTTAGGCTATTATAAAGAATTACCATAGATTGCATGGCTTAAACAACAAACATTTATTTCTCACAGTTCTGAACGCTAGGAAGCTCAAGATGAAAGCGCCGGGCAGATCCGGTGTGCGGTGAGGGCATTCCTCCTGGATTTGCAAATGGCTATTTCTTACTGTATCCCCATTTAGCCAGAAGAGCAGGGAGGGAGGGTGAGCTATTTATTTTCTCTCTCCTTTAAGGTCACTAATCCCATTCACTGGGACTCCACCCTATGACCTAATCACCTCCCAAAAGCCCCACCTCTAATACTATCTTGTTGAGGGTTAGAATTTCAACTCTGAGTGAGGGGAGGGGGTTCACATTCATTCCATAACAATCACCAGGTTCTGTAAAATCTCTCATCTAGTAGGGTTTACTAGTGCCAATTGATGAAAACAATACATCCAAATAAACATTTCAAGTACTCATAGTTTAGTACTTAATATTTGAATACCATCGTAAAATGAGTTTATATCTGTTACCTCTTTGACCACCACCCCTGATACAACACATACCCCTAAGAGACAAGACATGGACTTGAGCAAAATGGTTATTACCAGTGCATGCCAGGAAGACACAGCTGGTCAGAGGCCTTGTGCTTCCTTCTCTGTTCTCCCCATCCCATTAGCATACTGGGCCTCTGATAACATTCTGCTCTGTTTCCTCTGGCTAGGCTACAAAAGATGAGTGTTAACTTTTAACCTCACCCTCATTCAACTCTTTTTTTTTTCTGTGCACTCCCTTAATTTCTGTGTCTTCTAATACCAGGTATTAGCCCAGTAGATATGGTCATTTTCAAGACTTCTTGAAATGGCTAAGAATCAGATTATAAGATAAAATTCTGTACTCAAACAAAAGAAAATAAAGATTATAATATAATTCTTAGGACTATTTAAATCATTTAATTTTTTGCTTAAAATCTGATATCATAGGGAGAAGCATGCAGCTGATTAAGAGCTATCATTGGTTATCTGGTGATTTAATCTGTCTGCTGTGTTAATATATTAGATAACCTGTATTTTTAAAAGATGTCTAATTTCTCTTTGGCACAGATGATATTTTTCTTTTTAAAAGAAAATTCTTCTAAATAAATCTGATGGGGGGGTCTTTTTTTTTTTTTTTTTTTGGCTTTTGATTTTAGAATTAAATTATTTCATCCTGAATTTGGATACTTTGAGGATAGCCTGGCCTTGGCATAAACGAACCTTATTTCAAAAACTGACAGTGACCATTTCCTTTATTCAGAGCTATCTTTGTTACCTTTGTTGGCAGCCTCATTATTTTAACATTAAGTGTGAATGTTTTTCTTACTGTCTTATTTCATTTTCACAAGATTTCAGAGATTTGTCCTCTAATTTTTATGTAACAGGCTGTGAAAACAAATATATATTTGGGAGGGCTCTGATTACAAAATTAGAGATTATCAAGTGATAAAAATTCAAAGTGTCTTTTGGGGTTTGGTTTCTGAAAAATATGTAGGCTCTAAATTGTGTGTTCTTAAGAAAATCCAGCCGTATATTAATGATTTTGTTTGTTTTCTTTCTCCAGGGAAAAATAGTTCATCAAAGCTTAAATATTATGAATTCCTTCTCACAGAAGGTAAAGATACAACAAATACGATCTTTGTCAGAAGATGTACGATTTTACTACAAACGATTACGGGGCAATAAAGAAGACTTGGAGCCAGGAAAAAAGTCAAAGGTTTGAAAACATCATATTTGAGGATTCCCATCTGTTAGTATTGTGTTACTATGACCTTCTGTGGATTTGGGATTCACTGTTTTCCTGTGCCTCTTTATAGATTGCAAACATTTATTTTGATCCTGGACTGCAGTGTGGGGATCATTGCTATGTTGGCTTGCCTTTTCTATCCAAATGTAAGTTATCTTACTGTTCTCACTCATACCCTTCACTCCACCCAAAAGATTCTTTGATGAAAGGCTGCCACTTTGAAAGTTCATCTCCTTCCCTTGGTACTGTGGAAATCATTTGAGGGAAAAATGATAAGTGGATGTAGAGGTAGGCCGAGTGTGTCATAAGTTTCCTTGTTTTAGCCGAACCCAAAGTACAACCTGGTGTAGCCATGCAGGAAGACACGTGGGATGCTGACTGGGATTTGCATCAAAGCCTGTTCAAAGGATGGATGGGAATAAAGGAAAATTCAGGTCATAGGTGAGTGGTTTGCTTTAAGTATGTTTAGCTATCTTTACAAGTTTGAATTGTCTCTGTTGATACTACTTTCTAAATGTTACTCTTATATTAGGTTATTTTACTTCTCTCTAGCTAAGAAAATAATGCCTCATCTTCAGAAAATTATTAATGAGGCATCTTGAATTGACATTTTAATTGCATGTTGCTCAGAAATTTACACACTACCAGTTTTCTCTTTTCTCCAGTACTCTAGATACCTTAAAATCAAAGAACTATTTGAAGTTGAATATAACTATTTATATAGAATGAATACACTGTTCACCTTAGATACAGCCATTTCCGTAAGAAAGTTTTTACCTACCACTGACCTCTGATAAAGGCAAAGAAAACATTTCCTAGTTCAATCTGACAGCGGAGAGACCAAGTATTCATTTGGCCACTGTGAAAAGAACCACCTTCTCCCTTTCCAAGTGTTGAGCCATTAGGGGGCACCTGGAGGCCAGTTTACTAAGGCTCAACTATATATCTGTGGCAGGCAGAAAGCGTGCTAATGACAAATCACTACCTGGATTCAAAAGCAGGAACACACTTCCTTAGCAGTGTAGAAGTACAGTTTTTCTTGTGCTCCAGAAGAGAATTTGACTGGAATATTGATAATACAACAAATGATAAAAACTGTTCTTCACTTGGCTTATTTGAATGTATTTCTTAGTATCTAAATAATCTAACTTATAGTACTATAAATTTTTCAAACCGTTAGTGATTAAATCTGAGAGTTTCTATTTATTTGAACTGTCTACTATCAGAATTTTTTTTAAGGCAAAAGAGAGTTAAATTTCTACTTTAAAATGGTTAAAATAAGTCAAGACCCCTCTAATGAACTCAGTAGTTCTTGGTCCCCTGCATTTCCATTACAGACATTACAATGTATAGAGTCTCATAAATGTTAATGTTATGAATAAATAGCTTGGAGCGCTGCCAAGGAACCTCTTCACCTCCCTTCCACCAAAACCTCTACCTTCCTCCTTGTGTGCCGAGCACTTCACAGCCAAAAACCTGGGCTCCCCGTCTGTCCATACCATCATGTCCCGGGTGCTCAGTGACTGTGGCATTCTCCCTGCACCTGCCTTTGTGTTACCTTGTCCCTGTGCACACTACAGAGAATTTCTGTCCATAGTCTTATAAAACCTGTACTCTTAACAATATTAGAGTGTCATAACTCAGTAGTATTGTGGATTAAAATAGGCTTCAGTGTTTGGGTCAGGGACCTTAGCCCCGTATGTAATATTGTTTCATTAGGGAATGTATTCTTGAGTTCTAAACAGCTGGCTTATGAGCACTTATAAGTAGGGAAATATTTAAATAAGGTCCTGAATATTGCTGATAACATTATGTATATCTGCACAAAACTCTCATATGTATTACCACTTCACCTGACATATTCGTATTCATTGCATATCAGGATTTTCCTTCATTTTGTTTTTAATCTCAAGGGGAGGAAAGCCATATGCCGAGCAGTACACTGCCTTCTCATAAGTTCTACTGATGAATATGCATCAGCACCTTACTGTTGGTGTCTAGATCTTTCCACTAGGCATGCAAGATTGTTTAGGATCCCTTTACCAACATATGTTGTCTGTATATGTCTGCCTTGTGCTTCACATATTCAGTATGAAAACAACACAGGTGATCAGGGATAGAGACTTTGGCAATCTTTGTGCCAAAACAGAGACATCTTCATACATGTCTATTAAAAGCATAGTAAAATGTCAGAGCAAATAAACCTTTATTTATTCAGGGCCAGAATAAAATTTCTCAAGTATACAAGCCTAGTAGAACTTCTTGCATTCAGAAAACTCAAATATTTCATTTTGATATAGTGACTTACAAATTATTTTTTCTAGATTGAGTGCTTTATTTGAAGTAAATACAGACCTTCAAAAAAATATACTATCCAAAATCACTGCTGAGCTCTCCTGGCCTTCTGTAATTAGCTCACCCCGGCACTTGAAATTTCCACTTACTAATACAAACTGCTCCTCAGTAAGTATTCAGAATGACATTGATTTTTGGAAATTTATAATGGGGCTATAAAGTGTCTACTCTTAATTTTAACTATGGAAACCTTTCATTTAATGTTTTGTTACTTTGTTTAAGGAAGAAGAGATTACTTTAGAAAATCCTGCAGATGTTCCTGTCTATATTCAATTTATTCCTCTGGCTTTATATTCCAATCCTTCAGTCTTTGTAGATAAGTTAATATCAAGGTAAGCATTGCTTTAAATAATCAAAATGTTCTATATTAGCATTGAATTATTATTTTACACATTTAAAACTTTACTGTAGTTATACAGTAATAGATTTGGCTTAGAGAAATTCTAGATTCATAATTAAAATTGAGGGAAGATTCTGAGGAGAGATTGATAATATGTTAAATATCTAGAAGATTTTTCAGTTTAAGACCAGAAAAAGTAATGTTGAACTCCTTTCTAAAAAAAATTATTTAAAAATAAATAAATTAGAAAGCTAGAACCTTTCAAATATTTTAGTTTTAAAAAATGAACGAAATAACTATAAGTTGTGGCCTTTAATTTTTGGAGGCTATTAATCTGGCAATATTGACCTCAAAATCTGCCAAAAGGTAATTTGATAATTAGTCTAATTACCCTTTAACTATGATGCTGTTTATAAAGAAAAATATGTACTTTTTTTAATTTTAGATTTAACTTGAGTAAGGTGGCAAAGATTGATTTAAGAACACTAGAATTCCAAGTCTTCAGAAACAGTGTAAGTATGCAAACTTCATACTATCCCAGAGAAATAACTATGATATGATCAGTACAAACGTGGAGGAAAACTACTGACTATCCTTAAATTTGGCTCAAGGAGAAGTTACTGAAAAAGTCAGAGCAGTCCAATAATTATTTTAGAGGCCAAAAACCCAGGAGGAATGGATGGGATTTAGATCAACATGAGGCACACTGGGTAGAAAGTTCCTATTTGCAGGCAACACCCCTTAGCCCATAAAGGTTTATAATACTGGCTACCAGAAACCTGAGAATATCTAAATGAGGTATATATACTAACATAATGTATTTTTATTAAGCTCCAAAGTACTGAGCTTGATCATTTAAATTTTTATTTTGGATACTTCCAAATAAAATTGTAAGCTCCATGAATGCGAGTCCAATAGTTTTTGAATAGATTAAACAAGCTCACGGGAAGCCCTTCAAATGGCTCCTTGGTATTTAGAAAGACCGTGGTGAATGTTCATTAGATAAGTCAGTCTGTGGCTAAGAAGGCCAGGAAAGAAAAGCAGCTGGGAAGGTTTTCAGTATTTGGGGGCTGCATTGAAGAATGCTTCCCACTATTGCATGAGCATCTAATGTGTGTCAGCATTATAACAGGTATATTCACATTACAGCAGCCAGGCTGGGCAATTACTAACTACCCTAAAAGGTAAGTATTTCCTTGTTCTGTTGCTAGGGAAAAACAAAGCTCAGGAAAAGGAAGGAACTTGCCCAAGTTCATACCTGTGTCAAGTGGCAAGGCCAAATTCAAGTCTATTTCTCTCAGACCTGAGAGCTCTCATCTGTATGTTGTCATGCCACATGGTCATTGCTGATTAGGTTCCCTAATTAGCCTGTCAAACCAGATATTTTATAGTTCTTGAAATACTTGTGTTCTTTCCCACTCTATAAGACATGGGTTAGCTACACCTTTGTAGAATAATAGGTTTTTTTTACTGTCTATAAGCCAGTTTTGTATAAGAAAGTAATTTTCAGTGATGCCAAGGTGGCTCAGTCAGTTAAGCGTCAGCCTTCAGCTCAGATCAGGATTCCTGGGGTCCTGGGATTGAGCCCTGCATCAGGGGGTAGTCTGCTTCTCTCTTTCTCTCTTCCCCTCTGCCCCTCCTCTCTGCTCGCGCTTTCTCAAATAAATAAAATCTTTTTTTTTTAAAGTAATTTTCAGTATCTTTTTTCTGCCAAATAGAACATTAGACTGAAATGTAGACAGTCATATATTCTAGTCTCATGCCCTTCTCTTGGAATCTTCTCAAGATTTTAATGGTCAGTTTTTTCCATGCATAAAATGACAACCTAATAAGCTCAAGGTTATCTAAATTCCAAATAATTAGAAAGCTCAGTAATCAGAAATTCCTTTCGCTCTGCTTTTATAAGGGAGGAAATACACATAAGAAGTAAATGAGGTAATATTTATCTTTTTTTCTTATCAAAAACAAGTTCTTTAATGTTATTTACAAGGTTTAAAACACTGAAGTGTAGGTACTCTGAGAGATAAGAGGATGAATAAGAATACTCTAGACCTCAGAAATGTATTCTAAATATGAAATTCTAAGTCTTTGGGTAAAGTGAAGATAAATTCTATCATAGTTCTCTATATTGTTTATAAAACCTGTGGTTTTCAAAGTATTTGGTCTCAGGACTCCTTTAACAGTCTTAAAAATTATTCATGATTCCAAAGAGGTTTTATGTTCATGTGGGTTATATCTATCAGTATTTACCATATTAAAAATTAAAACTGAGAGATCTTTTGTACAAAAGGCCAAAAGGTATGTGAAAAGATGCACAACATCACTAGTCATTAGGGAAATGCAAATTAAAACCACAATGAGATATCATTGCACACCTATTAGAATGACTATTATCAGAAAGACTGGATATTACAAATGCTGGTGTCGATGTGGAAAAAAGAGTAGGAATATAAATTGGTACAACCACTATCAGAAACAGCATGGAGGATCCTCAAAAAATTAAAAATAGAACTACTATATGAGCCAGCAATTCCACTTCTAGGACTATATCCAAAGGAAACAAAAACACTAACTCAAACAGATATCTGCACCCCCATTTCCTAGCAGCATTATTTATAATAGCCGAAGCATGGAAACAGTGTAAGTGTCCATTGATGAGTGAATGGATAAAGAAGTAGTGTGTGTGTGTGTGTGTGTGTGTGTTATAGGATATAGATCGTATAATATATAATGCAGTGTTACTCAGCTGTAAAGAAGTTGTAGTGTGTGTGTATGTATTTATACATATATATGTACATATATTTATAAAATGCAATATTACTCAGCTGTAAAAAAAAAAAAAAAAAACAACAGGAAATCCTACCATTTGTGACAACATGAATAGATCTTAATGGTGTTACGCATAAAAACCTAAACCTCTAGAGAAACTGATCAGACTTGTTACCAGAGGCAGAGGGGTGAGGGAAGAGGGAATTGGAGGGAAGTGGTCAGAAGGTACAAACTTCCAGTTATAGGATGAGTAAGTGCTAGAGATGTGATGTACATACAACATGTTGACTATAGTTGTTAAGAGAGTGGTCCTAAGATTGCTCATCACAAGGAGAAATTTTTTTTTCCTTTTATTCTTTTTTCTACTCTTTTCATTGTATCTGAATGAAAAGTTGGATGCTGGCTGAACCTGTTGTGGTAATCATTTTACAGTATATGTACATCAAACCATCATGCCTTAAATTTATACAGTGATGTATGTCAATTATTTCTCAAAACTGGAAAAAAAACAGATCTTTAAAATATTGATTTAGTTCATTTAAAGTAATAATAAACTCCATTTAACATAGATAACATAAAAATTAAAAATAGCTGTATTTTCCCAAAAAGATTTTTTTTTTAAGATTTTATTTATTCATGAGAGACACACAGAGAGAGGCAGAGACACAGGCAGAGGGAGAAGCAGGCTCCACGCAGGAGCCCGACATGGGACTCGATCCTAGGACTCCAGGATCACACCCTGGGCTGAAGGCGGCGCTAAACTGCTGAGCCACCCGGGCTGCCCCCCAAAAAGATTTTTTGCAAGAGCGGACTGTTATACATTTTTACAGATCTCTTTATGGCTCTCAGATGTAATACACAGATTCCCACTGCTTCTG
Source organism: Canis aureus (assembly GCF_053574225.1). Lineage (NCBI taxonomy): Eukaryota > Metazoa > Chordata > Mammalia > Carnivora > Canidae > Canis > Canis aureus. The sequence goes on from NC_135621.1 coordinate 47,618,042, forward strand.
CATTTAGTCTTTCATGATCTATTGTTTTGGTTGAAGTATATGAAAAATATCTGACCTGGCACAGATACATAGTTGTCAAAAAGAGTGTCTTAATTGCCTTTTTAAGTAATTCTACCAGCATGCATCAGTCATTTGGAAAATACTGGTTCACTGAGATGCAGAGCTTCCAAATGTTGACATGATTCACTCTACAAAATTAAAAAAAAAAAAAATCACATGCACTAATATAACTATCAGTCTCATCAAGGAATTCTTTAATTATTGAAAAGCTATGAAGTTCACAGGGGTAGATTCAAGTCTTCCAAATTTCTAAATTTTCTCACTCAAATTTTATCACTGGCAACAGGTACTTAAGTTGTTTTTCCTTAATTGGACAGACACACTTCATTTTTGTGAAAATGTCTACCAAATACCCAAGTGTGAATAATCACAGATGGATTGTCATTCTTTCAAGTATAAATGGTTTTCCATGAGAAAAGAACTAATTCAGTTTGCATCTCAGATGATAGCTTTTCAGGACAACATGGTGCTTAAGTAGGCAGCAGGAGTGCTTTATGCAAATTTCTCATTGTATCATAGTATTAAAAATGCATGTGCCCAGAGATTGAGATTTATTAAAATTAATATCATTAACTGCTTAATCAGTAGTTTTTTTTTTTTTAGGTACAAGTACATAGCAGTGAAGAAGACAGTAGTTATAGAGAAGTTAGATACCATGGTCTTACTTTTAGCTAAAGGGTCAGTTGTTTTACCTGCCATTGATTTTGCTGACCACCGGTGCAAATGTCGACACAGTGGAAAAGATAGATAACATCTGTCAGTGTTACAAAAATAGTTCTGACACCATAGATATCCTGAAAAGCTTCTGAAATCCGTGGGGGTCCCATTGGTCACTCTCTAAAGAGCCATTACTGCATAATTATTGAGAATTAATTGAAGCCTTAATGATATCCCTGAGGCATCACAACATCCTCAAATGTTTGCCAGGTCATCAGAGTTTAAATTAACTAGTGTTTATTGGGAATATATGTATAGTATGTAATGTGTCCATCAGTTACTCAGAATAGTTTATCGAGAAGAGAACTTTTATTAACCATTTTGGAGCAGTCAGGATATTCTGTTGTCCTAGTAGACATTGACAGAGAAGAATGTTAGATGCAGAAGAAAATTTTTTGCCTCAGAAGCATGAGTTAAAAAGTAGTGGCTTCATTAAGTCTATTGACTATAAGTTATGTTTGCAGAATCATGCTAACACAAGTAGATAGATCTATATGTTTTAAACCTAAGATCTATATGTTTTAAACCTAAGTATGCCAAGTGGAGCAGAAAGTCATGCAAACCTCACTCCCCTTCCACATGTTAGCAGAGCCATGGACATTAATAGCCAAGTGTTGCCAACCCTTCCCCCCCAAAAAAAGTTTAAATTTAATATTGCTTAAAAATCGGAACACTGTATCCTTATGTGTAAACTATATTTTTAATTAAAAAATGAATATTTAAATCTTCTCTGTAACTGGCTGTCAAGCCATCTTGGTTATTAAATTTTCAGTCCTCAAATGTTAAACAGTAATTATGTGCTGGGCTTTCAAAATAAAGTTCAAAGATAGATTGATATGAGTTGGAAGTATTTTTATAAATAAAAAAGTCTGATGACACCCTGAAGACCCTTCAGCTGATACCCATTAGAGGGGGAAGGATGGAGGAAGGAGCAGGAAAACTGGCCAGAAGTGGGAATAACAATGATAGGACTTCAGGGTGCTGGGTTGCTGGTTGTATAGCTGTTTGTGCTAAAACATTAAGCTGTGCTTCTTAGATTTATATCCTTTTTATATATGTGTATTACATTTCAGAAATTTTTTTAAGTTAAAAATAAAAAGATCTATATACAAAATCAACTGCTCAGTACAAATAAGGGACTATGGTGATGTGAGGATCAGAGCCCTTTCAGGGACTTAATGAGAGGGATCACCACTGGTTGCCCACTTCTGCTTGCAAGCTAACCAGTATCTAAATCATGGGGGTAAAACTGTTCACATACTTAATTCAAGAAGCTAATACTGGACTGTGGATGGGGTAAAGGAAAAAACTTCCTCCAGAGAGAAGTAGTGACTTCTATTTGTTTATCTCACGATTGAAGACTCATCCACTGCAGAGTTCAACAGGATTTACAGAAGGCCTTTCTCGACATTCAATTTTAAACCTGATTTTAAAACCTGGAGAAAAGAAATCTGTGAAAGTAAAGTTTACTCCCATTCACAACAGAACTGTTTCTTCACTAATCATAATCAGGTATGTTCTGTGATTTAAATGTGAGTTGATTTTCAGTACTTATTCGGAAGTCCTTATTTGATTTCTTTTAATATGATTTTGTGTGTCTGATTTATTTAATAGGGTATTTGGTCTGTCCACACATGCACACAATATACCACACCTGATGAAATGTACCTCTGTGACTACGTTTATAACTTGAAAGCCTGAATAGTGTTCTGACTGTACCATGTGTGACTCTTAAAAATGAAAAACTTGCTTCTCTCTGTGTAAAGATTTTTAATTCTTAAAGTGTAAATGTTTCACTCTTCAGTTTAGTATATTCATTTCTATGTGGTTTATTAAACACTAAAAATTATAGATCAATTATAAGTACTGCAAATTTATAATTTCTTATGCAAATTTAATGGGAGAAAATTCTGTAATTCTTGTTCTTGCATAGAAATAATCTGACCGTGGTGGATGCTGTGATGGTCCAGGGACAAGGAACAACTGAGAACTTGAGGGTGGCAGGCAAGCTTCCAGGTCCAGGGAGTTCCTTACGCTTTAAAATCACAGAAGCATTGTTAAAAGATTGTACAGATAGTAAGTATTCCTAACTAAGCCACAACTTTCAGCATTTGCTTCTAAAAATACATAATTCCACCCAAATGGACAGTATTTCTATATGTGCACGTGTATGTATTAATGATGGATACTTCAGATTTTTAATGAAATACCCTGACTTGCTTTCAGGGTTGTTTGATTTGGATCTTCAGAGGTTTAAAGGCTCAATATTCATTGCATGTCTTAAGACGATTTACTCTGAGTATGAAAAATAAATCATAATTAAACTTCTCTCTAAAGTGACACAACAAAGTGAAGTACTTGCTAATGAAGTCTGGGTACCAGCTCATCTCTTGGCCTGAGGAGGTGGTTCATAATGTTTGGCAATATTTATGGAGAATGTGACAATCATTTGGACTTGGACCACAGGCTAGCAAGATTTATATTCACTCTTGATTTTCTTTCCTTTAGGTTTGAAACTAAGAGAACCAAATTTCACATTGAAAAGAACATTTAAAGTAGAGAATACAGGGCAGCTTCAGATTCACATAGAAACCATTGAAGTCAGTGGGTACTCATGTGAGGGATATGGCTTTAAAGTCGTTAATTGTCAAGAGTTTGCACTAAGTGCCAACGCCTCTAAAGACATAATCATATTGTAAGTATTCTTATGAGGTGTAATGAATCACCAGCTTTTCATTAACTTCAAGTACTACAGTTGTTCAAACTGCAAAGATACGTGTTCATGCTCACGGAAAAGATCTTTATTCACAAATGTACTCATGACTTTTTTCCACTTAATTTTCAATTATTTCTTCATATCTTTGTTTTCAAAATTGTGAAACTTCCTCTGTATCCAAAATGGATCAGATAATCTTAGAGATCAGCTTCAAAATTATTTTCAGGGTTGTGTTAAAGTATAAGGTACCGGTAGGAAATTGACTATAAATTCAGTCTCAGTAACAGAGCAGTATCACACATGTGCAGTTTTTCCATGTTGTACAATGTAGAAGTGTATAATATTTAGGTCAGAAGGCAGTTTTAAGGCCTATATCAGAAATAGTTGCAGCCTATTTTAACAATTAATTGATAACTTGTTAGATTATAGAGTATATGTAATAAAATGTAACCTCTGTCCCCTTAATTGAGTGATAATTTCATGATCTTCAATGGACAATCACTCAGTGTGTATGATAATACTCATATAAGTCATAGTGCTTGGTGGAAAATAAGATGTCCTCAAGGTGCAAATCATTGGTTGGAGAGCATACAGTTAATAAAAAATAAAAACAAAATAGTGCAGAAAACAGTACAGTAGGGACGAAGAGAAGATCAGTAGGGCTAGGATGGTTTTGGTTCTGTGTGTGTGGTTTTTTTAAGGCATTATTGGAAATATATCGAGGGAAGAGAGTGGATTCAGATAGAAGAGAAAAGAGGGAGGGAGAGAAACTCAGCACTTCCTGAAATAATAAGTATGTAGATTATTGTTCTTTTTCATGCAGTTTCTCCAGTTATGAGCAGAATGTAGTTGTATTTGTTATTAACCTCATAGGATAATGCTTCCTCCATCTTAAAATGAGAAAGTTAAAGAGAAGTATCAGGCTTTAAAATTCTCTTTGAGATTTCAAAGTTGTATGGGATTGGTATTGTAAACGGCTGTGGTGTGTTTTTGAAACTAGTCTAACTGCCACTATTCTGTTTTAGGTTTACTCCTGATTTCACGGCTTCTAGAGTGATTCGTGAACTGAAGTTTATAACAACCAGTGGCTCCGAATTTGTATTTGTATTGAATGCATCCCTTCCATATCATATGTTAGCAACCTGTGCAGAAGCCCTACCCAGACCTAACTGGGAGCTGGCTCTGTACATCATCATCTCAGGAATAATGAGGTATTTGTGTCTTCTTTTGAGGCTGGTATTCAGGCATCACTAGACACTGATCATCACATGCCCATTGTGTGCCAGGCACCTTTCTGGGTGCTGGGAATCTGTAAGCAAACAGAACAAATCTTTTTGCCCCGATCAAGTCTGCATATACTAGTAGGAGCAGTCAGAACTGAACCCTGCTTGAGTGGCATAGACAATAAGCAAAAGTCTTTTACCTTTAAAATTTCTTAAAATAAGTACATGTTAATTTCTTAAAGGAGAAAAATCACTCATGATTTACCAGGTAAAGTTACTTGATTTGCGCATATGTAACTTACTCAACATATATTTTTTTTGAAACAGGGCGAAGTAACACAAAACATGAGATATATTTTTCAAATCCTCGGCAACCATATCTTTTTTTCAGTATATTTATGTGTTTGGAAAATCTGATAGATATGCCTCTAAATTTACATGGTTACCCCGCATGTCCTTTAAGGGAAAAGAATAGTCTAGAGAATTTAAAACCACAAGGTAAAAGCTGCTTTTTGAAAAGGAAAAGTATCCTCCAAGTGTCTATTCTGATACAAGTTAATTATTTCCTTTATATAAGCCTCCATGTAAGTTGGCATTCTGTAAAAGTGAGTGTGCAAACTTTTATCCCTGATGCTTTGTTTTTGTCTAGTCCAACAAGAATTGCCACACACGTCTGTTTTTTATAACCTGTTATGCTTTATCTGCCTTTCATATCAAACTTTGTTACCTGTACACTAATAGATGAACCCCACTCTCCACCTTCTCTGCCCCTGCAGTGCACTGTTTCTCTTGGTCATTGGAACAGCCTATTTAGAAGCTCAAGGAATTTGGGAGCCATTTAGAAGGCGACTATCCTTTGAGGCCTCGAACCCACCCTTTGATGTGGGAAGACCATTTGATCTCAGGAGAATCGTTGGTATTTCATCTGAAGGAAAGTATGTTCACATACTGGAAATAAATTCTTTAGTATACATAGATGTGGCTGATGTAATTAAAAGAAAAAATAAGTTTTTCTTTTCATCTTTGCTCAAGGGGGAAGAAATCTTAATTCTAATTACTTAGTAATCTCTTGTGTATAGCTATCTTCTCTACTAAGAACTCACAGCAAACCCCATGTTTTTATTATGTTGGTGAAGGTTAAAATATTCTTCACTAGATCACTTACTTGATTCCTAAATTTTCAGATATAGACCCTATACAATTGTGGAAAGTATTCCTGTTTCTTGCTGGGTTTGTTTTTTTTTTTCCTTAGAGTAGTTTATATTTCTCTTGTGGCTGTACTGATGAAATAAAATTTTTTTAATCTTAGATTTTATAAGTTGCTATTCACTGATCTGCAGTTGGTCCTTTTTTCAGCTTGAACACACTCAGCTGTGACCCTGGTCACAGTAGGGGGTTCTGCGGAGCAGGCGGCTCGTCATCCCGACCCAGTGCAGGGAGTCATAAGCACTGTGGCCCACCAGTCCACCCGCACAGCACTCATAGCAATAGAAACTCAGCTGACGTGGAAAACGTCAGAGCCAAAAACAGCTCAAGTACCTCTAGTAGGACTTCTGCACAATCTGCTAGCAAAGCAAGCCCCCTCATCTTAGATTCAAATGCAGCGGCCCAAGGTCATGCAGCAGGCAGAAAGTCCAAAGGGGCCAAACAGAGCCAGCACAGCAGTCAGCACCATGTCCACAGCCCGCTGGAGCAGCACTCCCCACCTCCACCACCACCACCAGTGCCTCAGCACCAGGAACCACAGCTGGAAAGGCTGTCACCCGCCCCCCTCTCACACCCTTCCCACCCAGAACGTGCCAGCAGTACAAGGCACAGCTCAGAGGACTCAGACATCACCAGTCTCATAGAAGCCATGGACAAAGACTTCGACCACCATGATTCCCCACCCCTAGAAGTGTTTACAGAGCAGCCGCCATCACCATTGTCAAAAAGCAAAGGTAATCATCCGTTCTCACTGTCAGAAAAGCATGATGTATGAGGGGAAAGCAGGTGCATAATTAAGGAGCTATTGTGATCGTGGTTGTGATAAACAGCTGATTTAGTAGGTGTTTTTCAGGCTTAAATTTACCTCTAGTTTGCACTTCAGCTTTTCCATATCTGATGCAAACAGAGAGGTACATTTATCATAAGAGATACTTGAATTTCTTAGGTTATTTACCAAATTTAGAAATTTGTTAGACATCTGATTCCATTTTCAGCTTTCTGTGATTATTGTGTTGTGATAGGCTGAGCCTTTTTTTTTTTTTTCATTGTTAGACTCCTTTTTAATATAATGGTAAAATGGAGACCATCCCTTTTAACTCAAAAATATTATTTCCACAGAACATGTACTGAGAGCAGGGGTTGGCAGACCACAGCCAGGGGGCCAAGTCACCACCTGTTTTTATAAATAAAATTTTATTGGGGCATAGCCATGCTCATTCATTTCCATATTGTCTGTGGCTGCTTTCATGCTACAACAATGTTGAGTAGCTGCGAGAGACCATAAGGGACACAAACCTGAAAATATTTACTATCTAGCTCTTTACAGAAAAAGTTTGTTGACCCCTGCTTTGGAGTTCTGTATACTGTATTAGTTACCTATTTCTCAGTAGCAAATTACCCCAAAACTTCATCACTTAAAATGCCCACATTTACTATCTCAGAGTTGCTGTGGGTCAGGCATCAGGGTGCAGCTTAGCTGGGTTCTCTGGCTTACAAAACTGTAGTCAAGATATTTCCTGGGACTGAAGCCATCTTTAGTTCAACTGAAGGTGGATCTGCTTCCTAGCTCACTCAGGTGATTGATAGCAGGATTCAGTTCTTCATGGACTATTGGACTGAGAATCTCAGTTCCCCTGCTGGCTGTGCCACCAGCCTCATGGGTCCTCTCCATAGGGCACTTTAAAGCAATTGGCTTCACCAGAGCAAGGAAGCTTAGAAGGCAAGAGAGAGAAGAAGCTAGTAGGACAGAAGTCACAGTCGCTTACGACCTAATCTTGGAAGTGACATCACATCACTTTTTCAGTGTTCTGCTCATTAGAAATGTGGTCTGGCCTGTACTCCAGGAGAGAGAATTCCACAGAGCATAAACACCAGAAGGGTAGAGTTTAGTGGGATTCATCTTAGACATCACATATACACATATACACAGAGGTAGGCTATTTGGTAACTTCCAAAATCAAAATATAAAAACCAAGAATCGGTCTGTAGCTATATTTCAATGTAATCCCTTTACAGCCTGAACTTTTTGCATCTTCCTCTCTCTCCCAGGCAGCCCTGCTAGTACATTATTATTCCAGGTCTGTTTCAGTATCTCCCTCACTGGTGTATGGGGCGGGGGGGCAGGGGGGGTTGCCTTTTGTTTACACGGGGGACAGAGAACATGGCCATCCTGAGAGACCAGAAGAAACCAATGTAAAAAAAAAAAAAAAAGAAAGAAAAAAACCAATATCCCAGAATCCAGGACTTTCTATTAGAGAATTTCCTAATCCCAGTGATACGAAAACTAGTTATATAGAGTCCTCTTAGAATTACATGCATTTCAATTTACAAAAGAGCAAAATGTCTTGAATATTATTTAACTTTTTCCAGAGAATATAGTTTTTGTTAACTTATTATTAATAGAACTTACTTATTTTAGGGTAATTTTTATAGTAATATTAATGGAACGCTTAAGATTCTTTTTATTAGATCAAGTTATATAATGTGTTTTTCCCATATTGAGGGCATGAATAAAATAAACATATATTATCATTCCTTACCAGAAAGAATTTGGCAGTCAAACTGAATACCTCACTGCCTATGTCTAAAATAATCCACTAACATCAATGTGATAGGTCCATTTTTATTTTCAGGGTCATTCATCTAGAACATAAATTTTAAAATTAAAAAATGTTTTTTTAATTATCACAGTGGTGCTAGAATCGACCTACTAAAACCTATTGAATGAAGGGGTATGGGTACCACCACATCATTAGTGATTCTTGAGCCCATGAGGACATAATGATTCCAGGCATTATATGAGTGGCCATTCTACTTGTTATCCTTCCCACTGCTGCTGTTTAGAAAGAAGGAAGGAAACAAAACAAGTGTTTTTATTGAAGTGTAAGATACATGTGGAAAACTAGCCTCTTAAGTGAACTTTAAAAGGTGGGCATTCATCCTCAGGTTGCAAAATAGTGGTGTGTCATAAAATCATAGGCTTTTAGCTGGGGAGAGCCTTTATAACCTCTCTAAAGCTTACCCCAAGCCTCTGCAAAACATCATCATGTTCACTTCAAATGTGAACCTTCTGTTTTCAGAAGCACCTTGGTCCCCCTGCCTCCCCACAGTATCTCAGACCAAAAGTCTACTTTGTAGTGAGCTTATGTAATTTCTACTATTGGAGACCACTCAGAGTGACTTCTCTCCAAATAAATATGATCTCCTAGGTCTTACCTAGATTGTAGGCCAGCCAGCCATTTCCATAGTCATTCCTCCTGTCACTACTCCCCAGAGAAGATGGCACCCAGAAATGCCCTCTGTTCACACCTGACCTGAGCAGCGCCTCTAATGGGCAGTCATTAGACTCTATAGTTGTGTGGTTTCTTCCCCAACAATACAGAATCTTAAGGGACTGGACAGAGGCCATTGCTGGATTAAGATTTAAAACCTGAAGAAGCTCTGAAGCTAGTGCAGTCACTTGTCAGTATCTGCATTAACTGAAGAAATGGTGGAATCTGCAGCCATGCTCATTTCTGGCTTTGGTAGCATGAGAGACAGCTTTATCTAGGGTAGGGAGATGCACAGTAGCACATAGTACTGAGGCCAGGCTCAGCCACAAGGCAAGCCCAGATTAAATCATGGCTCTGCCCCTTACTGATTGTGTGACTCTATGAAATTTATTCTCTGAGCCCCCATTTGTTATCTTTAAATTGGAGAAGATAGCTACTACCTAACATTGTGGGATGTAGCTCCTGCTGTGATTGTTATTAGGGCAGGAAATGGTGCTCAACTCACCTGCTGAGTTGAAAGGAGCTTTGGAACACCTCAGCACTGATGTCTACCTGGAACATAGTCTTATGGGCGAGAAATGGGACAAGCAGGGGGCTAAAGACAGAATCCTGAGGACAGGACCAGTAAGGAGGCCACCAGACAGTATGACAGAAAGCCGGGAAAAGATGTGGTTGGCATATCCCAGCAATGCCAAAAGAAGCAAAGGTAGAACAGCACAGAGCCTGGCAGCTAGGATATTGCTTGACCTTAGCAGAGTAGTTTCTGTGAAGTGATAGGACTAGAAACCAGGTTACGGTGACATAGAGAGTTGAGTGTTAATAGCAACCACTTAGTGTATGCATTGAGGGCAAGTAAGGGGGCATTTACTCTTTAATCTGTAGTTTCCATGTTCTTTAACTTTTAGCCAAAAAAAAGATGGGAGGGTAAATATATTGTGTGGTAGTATTTTTCATGAAAAAACGGGAAGCATAGTGTTTGGAAATATCTATGAATGAAGGACAAAAAGCTAGTAGAGCTGAGAGCAGTGGCGTTGGTCAACACTTACTAGCGGTCTAGGCCCAACTGTGCATGCCTTGTGCACCATCATGATGGGCACTTCTGTGACTCTGTCTCCAGGTAGGAATCTAGTCCAGAAAGAAAGATTGCAACAGGTATATATGGGAGGCCATGCCCAGGCCTGAGTCTAAGCTCTCAGCTTATAACTACACTGCCCTGCTGCCTCCAAAAAGAAGAAAAGCAAGTGCCCAAAGAGGAGGGTGAGGTGAGACCCAGTTCAGTAGATTATAAAAGAAGGGACACTTGGGACACCTGAGTGGCTCAGCGGTTGAACGTCTGACTTCCACTAGGGCTGTGATCCCAGAGTCCGGGATTGAGTCCCACATTGGGCTCCTTGGGGGGAGCCTGCTTCTCCCCCTGCCTGTGTCTGACTCTCTCTGTGTGTCTGAGGAATAAATAAATAAAATATTTTTTAAAAAGCGGGCACCGGGGAGAGCACTCATTCCACAGCTTTGTGGATGCAGATGAATGGGTAGAGATGAAGAGGCGGTACTGGGAGTCAGAAGAGCTTCTGTTTGAGCTGAAGTCACAGTTGCTGGGACTGAGGGTGGAGTAGGGTAGAAACAGAAAACAGACAGTTTGGAGTATTCTGACTCCAACAAGCTTACATTTCTGTGGACTGGGAGTCTATGGGACATGAAAGCCAAATGTGCAAAGCAGCCCCTCAGGTAACATAGCCCCAGCTGAGGGGCAAGGTCACACTTTGGCCCTTTTTCTCTGTCCTCCACCGCAGCCCAGGGGTGAGGAGTGAAAGCTGGAGAGTTGTGTTACAGCTCTGTCGGGGTTCTGCAGGGCTGGGGTGGCAAAAAAAAAAAAAAAAAAAAAAAAAAAGACCGGAGCTGAGAATGCCATGGGGGCTGTTGGCAGGAGAGAGATGCATCTGCCAGATTGTGTGGAATTTGCAGGATAGAGAAGGACGTCAGGCCAGAAGGAGCCCCACAAACAAGGAGAACATGGACAGTCAAGGGATAGGAGATCCAGCACGTCTAACTACAGGGATGGTAGAAGCAAGGGAATGACAGGAGACTGTGGTCTGAAAGTGAGGCCTTTCAGAGGAAAAGCAGTTCTGGGCAGTAACAGGTTCTTACGTGCAGCCTTGGAAATGGGATGTGGACGTATAGTAGAAGTAAAGCCTGTTAGCAACAGTGAGGCCCCAGAGCTACAGGTCTGTGGTCCCTTACATAACTCTCTGGAAGCCTCATGTGTTTGGGAATTAGAATTCTGGGAAGTTCATGCATCATATGATTCATAAGACTAACGTCAGTTTGCCTTAAGTTGTACCACCAAGAGTTTAGGCCTCAAGTTTTATTTCTTTTTTTTTTTTAATGAGTTTACTTATTTGTTTGACAGAAAGCACAAGTAGGCAGAGTGGCAGCAAGAGGGAGAAGCAGGCTCCCCATTGAGCAGAGAGCCCGATACAGGGCTTAATCCCAGGACCCTCGGGCCATGGCCTGAGTCAAAGATAGACATTTAACCATCTGAGCCACCCAGGCATCCCTTGAGTTTTGTTTCTAAATGAGTTAAGGAGAAAAACTCAGAGAGCTTTTTGGATTTCAGAGGTACTGATGATTAACCTGATCCAGGCAAGGCCCGGAGCCCAGACGATAGGAGATTGAGAATCAGGGGAAGTACATGAGGCTGGTGCCAGGCTCCTCAGGGGAAGACTAGAAGACATGCAGGGTACAGTAGTGAGGCCAGACTGTGTGCAGGAACAATATATATGCAGTTGTCACAGATGTAGAGGGGTCTAGGTGCATAGATCTGATCTGCCTTCCAGGCTATTTGCAAGGAAACAGACAAACTAGATTCAGAGCTAACATTATAAAATCTACCTAACCTCACCTCCCTCCAAAAGCAGGGCATCTGCCAAGTATTGGTGAAGCCTGAGGCTTGGTTGAGAAACTTTCCACTACCTCTTCCACTACTATATATTGTCCCACAGGCAAAGGTAACCAGTCCTTAGAATAAATCTAACTTGATTTGCCCAATACGAGTGGAGAAGTGGACCTGAGGGAGCCCAGAGTAAAGCTAGTATCAGCACAAGGGGAGCAGTTGGCAGTATTTGCTACCCGAAATTGTAGTGCGGGGACCAGCAATAATGACATCACCCAGGGCCTGTAGAAATGGAGAATCATGGTCCCCAGCCCAGACTGCTGAATCAGACTCTGCACTCAACAAGGTGCACAGGTGATTGGGATAACCTCTGTTAACCCACTAGTGAATATAACCAGGGAATGCCCTTGGGAGGTGGGCACCAGTGCGGTCCCGCTGGTGGTTTTTGGGCAGACAAGGAATTGCCCTTAAAAGGAGTGGAGAGAAATGCCTAGACGGGACAGAAACTGTCCTCTCCCAACATTAAGTTGTAGTTAAGCATGCCTTTGATTATCTGTGATACTTGGTTTCTAGAATAAACAAATCCAAAATTAATCCAGTGCAGTAATTTTATAAAAACCCTACATAATTGAATTCGGTGTACTAGAAGTTGTGTTAGTGTAGCCTTTTTTTTTTTTTTTTTCCTATTCCTGGATACCTTATTGGTTCTGCTTACTATCACAAATGGTATGTACAACCTTATAAAGGTACAAGAAAAGCTGGAGCAAAAAGAGCATGGGTGTTCTTACAGATTCATTATTAATTCCTTGCCTGGGTTAGAAGTAAAATTATTCCATTTAATAAGGACTTCTTTTCTAATTTGTATTTAGCTAAACAAATATCTTCACAATATAAGCACAGAACCTAGACAAAATAATATTACTGTAAAACTTTGAAAACAGTATTTGCTTTAGCTTAAAGAACTCCTGAAGAGTTTTTTTCATATGCATTATTTACGTTTTAATTTAACATACTCCTATAAAGTTACTGTTTAGGGAAGTAACTTTGCATGACCAGTACTAACCCAAGTAAATTGTGTATGGGTCTGTATTATTTATTGGCCTCATGTAGACCATTTCAGCAGCCAAAACGTGAGGAGGAAGACAAATTCCTGCTAAAATTAGTGCTTCTCTAGACATTCTAGTCGGGTGTTATAGTTGATACTACATGGCCTGCCTGGGGTTCACTGCTGCCAGGGACTGCACATATTCAGAGAAACCACTTTGCTGGTAATTGAAACTTTCCTAAAGCAATTATTTTGGGTAGAAGTTAATGAAATGACTTCAAGTAGGAGAGCCAAAGTAGCTTGCCCAAACTAGTTAATTACAAATTCATGTATTCAGTCCTTAGGGAAGACAAAAAGTAAATGAGTACGATATAGTCTTTAAATTTATAATTCATACTTTGCCTACTTAAAATAATTGGAGGTGGCTTAAATTATTAAAGCATGTGTAAAGCAGTGAATAAAAGACAAAAAAGAGTTTTTGATGTTTTTATCTTTTGCTGTTAATTATGGTCCTCTCTCCTCAGAAACCTAGAAAACTTAGTTGTTACCATTAAGTGTTAAATTGAGCAGCATAGTTCCAGGCAGCAGGGCCAAAGTAAAACATTGTTATATAGTTCTCATGCAGGAAATGGAAGCCTGAGAATTCATCTGAAAAAAAAAAAACAGACTTTGCTTACATTAAATTCCAGTTTCAATCTGAGGACACTGATTTTTTTTTTTTTAAGATTTTATTTACTCATTCATGATAGAGAGAGAGAGAGGCAGAGACACAGGCAGAGGGAGAAGCAGGGCCCATGGAGGGAGCCCGACGCAGGACTCCATCCCGGGACTCCAGGATCGCACGCCGGACCAAAGGCAGGCGCCAAACTACTGAGCCACCCAGGGATCTGAGGACACTGATTAACAGAATGGGCATTGTGTCTTTATTGGAGAGAGTATGGGAATGTTCTTCACATAGATGCTTTATGTTGGTGTTATAACATTAAATCAATCATAACCCCTCCTCTATATCATGCCTCTTAGATGTACAGTCAGCCTCACCCACGTGCACAACAGTCGTGGTGACTACAGAATATAGTCAGCTCATATTTGGATTATTTGATGAGGCTCAGAACTTCACTGTTGAGTAAAGATGTCAGATCTGTAAGATGCACATGGTACTCTGTCACAAATATTTAGCAGCCTGCCTGTGTTCTTGTATAAACACAGGTCAGCCCTAAAGTACCCTGCAGACAGGGACAAATGGCTTTTGCCAATGAAGAGTTTTGTATCCACTCAATTATTAGAAAAAATAATACTTGGTTAGGCTTTAAAGCAATGAAGAAACTGTTTCATTCTGACCATTTTTATGAGTAAGCATAGTAACCACCAACTGGACATAATTTAGTCAACAGTACAATATCAAAACCCCAGGATATAGGCATGCGTCATCTTACTGTGCCTAACTTTATTGCCATTCACCAGATAACTGCAGTTTCTTACAGCTTGTGGCAATCCTACACTAAGCAAGTATATTGGCGGCATTTTTCCAATAGCATTTGCTCACTTCATGTCTCTGTGTCACATTTTGGCAATCCTCTCAATATTTCAAACTTTTTCATTATTAAACTTATTTGGTGATCTGTTTCAGTGATTATTAACTCCCTGAAAGCTCAGATGATGCTTAACATTTTAGCAGTATTTTTTAAGTACATACATTTGGGGTTTCTTCAGATACAATGCTATTGCACACTTAATAGATGACAATATATTGTAAACATAACTTTCATATGTACTAGGAAACCAGAAAATTAATTTGACTCCCTTTATTGTGGTGGTCTGGAACCAAACCTGCAATATCTCCAGTATGCCTGTACTGATGCTGATCTAGTCAAGATACAGAACATTTATATCTCCGTAATGATCCCTTATGTGTCCTTTCTCACCACACCCACTTCCCTCCCACTCCTATCCCTTCCTTAACCCCTGGCAACCATTAATATCCACTTCTATAATACTATAATATGTCATTTCGAGAATGTTCTATACATGGAATCATGCGGTTTACTATGAAGACCAACTTTGGATTCAAATCTTGATATGTTACTCATAAAAGAGTGAGGTGGGATAAGCTTCCAGACTTGGCGTGTGGAAGCTCAGAGCAGGTCACAGTGTAGGCATATTTCAGTGTTTAGAAAGGCACAAAACCAACTTGTACAGCTTGGCAGACATTGGCTGCACACCTGCTATGTGCTGGGTACCACGTAAGGTGCTGAGGATGGAGAGATGAGTAAGGTTGATCGCTGCCCTTCAGGTGCTTAAACTATATGAGGAATAGGGCAGAGGGGGTAAATGCTGCCCACAGTAGGTCAGGTAGCATCCTCAATCAAGAGTCCACTTGGTGATGGTAGCAGTAGGCAGACAGAGGGTGAGTGGCATCAGGGACCGTTCATCCAGACCGTGGTGTGAAGCCTGAGGACCCTGTCACTCACATTGGGTATATCCCTTGCCCAGTGCTGGAAACATTGTTTTTCTCAGCTGTATCTCCCTTCAGTTTGTAGAGTCTTTATTTAGATGGGTTAATTTTTATATATATTATGCACCAGTTAAGACATGGTTCCCTTAAGACAGGTGATACCTGTGTCCTCCACTGTGTATCGAGGTAATAATTTATCTTAGAGAGGGCAGTTTCCCTCTCACTTCTGATTCCCACTTCCCAGTCCCCTCCTAGCAAAACATTTTAGACTCTCCTTTCCCCAAAGCCCAATCTTTCCACTGGGAACCAATCCCCGAGGAATAGAAGAGATCGTTGGGAACAAGCTTTGCTGAGAAATAAGCTTCTTACCCCACTGTATGAAGTGGCAAGAGGAAGGCAGAGGCCACCCCTGTACGTGCAGTCTTTCAGGGCACATAGGCCTGTCATCAGGCTGATCCAGTCCAAATTATTATTAGTCCTTTGATGAAAGCATGCTCTCTCCCTTCCCACCAACATTTGAAATTGGAAACCGAAGCAGCTGAAGAAACCATCCAGGACAATGAGGTAGCTGCTAGCCTGAGCCATTGGATTGACACTGTAGTGATTGTGTTGATTTATGACTACTGATTCTCAGCCTAGTTATACAGTAGAATCAGTTGAGAAGCTTCTTAAAAATTACCCACACCACGTCCCACACAGAAATGCTTAATTAGAATCTCAGGGTGGAGCCCAAACAAAGCAATATTTGTTAAAAGCTCCTTAGGCTAAAGTGCAGGAGATTAAGAATGATTGTTACAGACTAAGATTCCAGAAGATGTTTTTAGGATATTTAACTCAGTTTTGAGCATAGATTTGAATTGCTTATGTCAGTTTAATTAAAGTGATCCCCCAGGGATAATACAAAGGAGGAAGAGAAGTTCCAAGGGCAGATCTCTTTAGGGACATCAGCAAAGATGAAGCCAGCAAAAAAGTTGCCAAAAGAATCACAGTACCAGAAAAGGATAATAATCTGTGGTCTGGCAGGAGTGGGAAGAGAGATAATCCAGTGTCCAATTGAACTTGCAGAATGAGGAGTACTAGAGGTCATTGATAGGACAGTTAAGGCATTATTGTTAACCTTTTCAAAATCCCATTCATTAAGATGCTAGGGACAGAATTCCAAGTGCAGGATATTAAGAAATTAATAAAAGATGGGGATTTGGAGATAAAAAGCATCTGTCAGAAGTAAGCTTTTTTACCCAAATTTTCAACTATTGGTTTGTTAAGTGTTTTTCTCCTTTGTATATCCGTATCTTCAAAATTTGAGCCAGTTTAAACAATCACTTCTAGCACTTTCCTATTTAATTAAGCAGGTTTGGGGTTATTGTAGATACAGATTATTTATACAAATAATGCCCCTCACCCAGTGAACCATAAGCATGACAGAATTGTATAATTGCAGGTGAGAAATTCCTTGCATGGGGGATTGCTGGATTGCTGTCAGTCACTTGGGAAAGTTTGCAGTACTCTAAGTACTGTTGAACTCAGTCTGAGAAATCCGGGGTCTCATGGGGCCGGGGCCAGAGCCAGACAGGCTCCTTCCCGTTTGGCATGGCAGAAGTGGATCAGGAGCTGTTATAATTAAACCAACTGGCCAGTCTTCCGCTAAGACAAAGGCTTCTCAATTTTTGAGACATAATGTCCTAGTTATGGTTTCAAATTTATTACCTCCTGGAATCGGTGTGAAAGTAAATGACAAAATGACATTCCTAAAAGAGCTTTACCTGTTATTTTTCTAGATCAGGCCCAGCAGAGGTTTTCTGCAAAGGGCCAGACAGTAAATATGTGAAGCTTGGTGCGCCACCAACTGTCTCTGTCATATATTGTTTCTTTTTTTCGATCACTTAAAAATGAAAAAAACCATTCTCACCTCACAAGCCATACAAAACGGGCCACAGGTCAGATCTTGTCTATGGGCCATAGTTTGCCAGCACCTCTTCTAGACTCCAAAGTTTGTGTTTCTGGCAACATTAACCGTGGCCATGAAACATTAGGATTTATATAACTTGTTTAAGCTATCATTATCAAAAGGATGTGATTTTTAAATGACATATATAGAATGGGTTAGACTTTGACTTAGGTAGCATCTGCAGGCTTTAACCTGCCTACCTGCCAGGTGATTCCACAGAATCTGGGGATTTCTCTTCCACTGTAATGCAGCTAGCTCAGTGAGGGCAAGGATTATGTTGTTGGTGCTACAGATGTATTCCCAGGACATGGAGCACTGCCTGGGAAATAGTGGGCACTCAAATATGTCGTGGGTTGGTTTCTCATTTGTCTTAGGAACATCCACATCTTTTTAAAATACTAGGCTCTCTATAGCTCTGTTTCAGTCTGTCCATATAGAATATTCTCTGGTGTGTTCATGTGGTAGGCACTGCTCTGAAGGCTTTATGCAATTCCTCATTTCAACCCTATGAGGTGTTGTGTCTCCTAGCTTACAGATGGGAGGCCAAGACCACACATCTGGTTAGGGAGAGCCAGGATTTGGACTCTGCCACCATGGCTCTGCCACTGGACCTCTTAGCACCCCTCGGATGATGCACATGTGCTGCTCATCCTGTGTCCCTTTCAGGCTTCCATCTCCAAACAGATTTGAAAGGATCTCTGGTTTTCACTTCAGTGATTTTTCAAAGCTACTACATCATCCTCAGGGGTATAAAAAGTATTCTAAGACAGACGTAGATTTGTCAAAACTACTAAGTTTGCCAAAAATCATTGAACTGTACACTCAAAGTGCGTTTATCTTATTGTACATAAATTATGCCTCAATAAAACTGATTTTTACAAATATTGTAATCAAAAAGTCAAACATGATTTGGAAAGCTTTAATTAAAGAAAAAAGGTAGAGAAAGAAACCTTTGTTAATGAGAAAGAATCCAGTCTGTTGGAGAAAAGTTATAAGGGCCATATTCACTGAGCTATTTAAAAATCAAGAAGTTACTTTACTTTGATTCTCATCCCCAGGGAAAGGAAAACCTCTTCAGCGCAAGGTGAAACCACCTAAGAAGCAAGAGGAAAAGGAGAAGAAGGGAAAGGGAAAGCCACAGGAAGATGATCTAAAAGACTCCTTGGCTGATGACGACAGCTCCTCCACCACCACAGAGACCTCCAACCCAGACACAGAGCCTCTCCTCAAGGAGGTATCAACAAATGAGAGAAGAGAGTGTCTCTTGTAGTGCCCAAGACCCTGTCTCATAGACTGGGCTTTTTTGTTGTTGCTCAGTATTTTATTTCAGTTCAATTTGCCAACATATAGTATAACACCCAGTGCTCATCTCATCAAATGCTCTCCTTAGTACCCGTCGCCCAGTCACCGTCTCCCTCCCATCTTTCTCCCCTCCTGCAACCCTTTGTTTGTTTCCCAGAGTTAGGAGTCTCTCATGGTTTGTATTCTCTTCTCATTTTTCCCTGTTCAGTTTTCCTCCTTTCCCTATGGTCCCTTTCACTATTTCTTATATTCCACATATGAGTGAAACCATATGTAGATCAGGCTTTTTAATACAGAATGAACCTTTTATCCTTAACATAGGCACATGTTCTGGGGACTGCTTCTCCATGTGCACAGGTATGCCCAGTCACTGTCTTGCAGGAAGCAGTCACAACCCCCAGGATGGAGATCTTGATTGCTCCCAGGCAAGAACATTGGCAAGCATATTGATCAAGTAAAATAGTTAGAGATTGCAAACACTGCTTGAAAGTTAGGGACTGTCTGGAATAGAAACTTCTCTGGCTCATGAAATTGGTTTCAAATTTTAAGTATCACAAGAGAATGAGAAGGAACTAGACCATTTTAATTATATTAGACTTTTCCTGTGTTTATCACTGCTGGTATGGCAGGCTTCAGTAGCAGCTCACTCCTTCTTCAGTTAGGGCAGTGACTATCCTGGAGAAGAAGGTGGCCCAGGGAAAGACCCAAGGCTCTAGTGGTCACCCGGAACTGGGGACCCAGCTTAGTGCACATCACCACTTATCAAGAAAGCTGCCTCCCGAACATAAAGACTCCTAACTCTGGGAAACGAACTAGGGGTGGTGGAAGGGGAGGAGGGCGGGGGGTGGGGGTGAATGGGTGACGGGCACTGAGGGGGGCACTTGACGGGATGAGCACTGGGTGTTATTCTGTATGTTGGCAAATTGAACACCAATAAAAAATAAATTTATTATTAAAAAAAAAACTGCCTCCCTTCTCAAAGTCCTCAGCAATCAGGGTGGCCACCAGTGTCAAATAATACTGCAAAATGCCTGGTATTTAGTGGCATTAGGTAAATGGAAGGTAAAGTTACTTTTGGGAACAGGTCTGAGACTGTGAGTTATGAGTGCTATGCGGAAAAGTGAGGGCATAATTCTATTTTGACATTTTTATTTTTGGATAACTATATTCCAAATTTAATATGATCTTAATATAGCCTTTAATATTACAGGCCCAAATTTCTTTTTCAGTTATAATCTAGTGACCTAAGGAATCATTTCTTAAAGATATCTAACAGTGTCATCTGCATATGTTAATTTTTTAATGAAATTTTTATGTGACTTATTTTTCTTGTCAACTCCATTTTCCTTTGCATCCTTCACATTTGGTTGGGTGCTCTGTCTGCCCTTGGTACGGTGCATAGTCCTGGAGTTCTGTACTATATTTTTTCTAACAGATTCCTTCGGAGAAGCAGAATACCATCTGCTCGTCTTCGAGTGGAATCCCAATGGGTTCAATGATACAAATAAGCATTTGGAAAGCACTTTCAGGGCAGGCTTTCTTCAGAGTGTTTCCTCACTTGCTTTCCTGCCCTTCCAGCTTTTCTCATAATGCTTCTCTCCAGCTGACCCCTATCTGCCACCATTCTCTGCACATACTGGCATAATTATTTCCTCTATTCATTTCCTCCTGATCCTCCCATCTCCTTCCCCACCATTTGTTTCTTAGAGACACAGTGCCAACTCCGTGTGGCCTCCATGCCCACCATCCTCCCTTCTGATTGGTTTTTATTCCTTCTCCTCTTGCATATAGTTTATCTGTTTTTATTTCTTTTTGACTGATCTGTTTGTCAGTTGTGTTTTCTTCCTAACAGATAACAGACTTAATAGGTCACTTTCCCATAGATACCTTTTCCAACCTTCTACCTATTCATTCAAAAAGGAAGGCGTATGTGGATTATTATACAGCCATTAAAAAAGGATGAGCTCCTGCTGCTTATGACAGCATGGATGGAGTAGGTTATGCTAGATTTAAAAAGTCAAACTGAGAAAGACAACCACCTGTTTTCACATGTGTATAATCTAAAACACAAAACAAATGAGTAAACGAACAAAAAGCAGAATCATACCCACAAATACAGAGAACAAACTGGTGGTGACCAGAGGGAAAGAGATGGGGAGATGGGCAAAAATGGATGAGAGGGAGTGGGAGATACAGGCTTCCAATTGTGGAATGAATGAGTCACAGGGATGAAAGGCACAGCATAGGGAATATAGGCAATGATATCACAGTAGCATTGATTGGTGAGCAGTAGGAGCAACACAGGGTGAGCATAGCATAATGTATAGAGATGTGAATCACTATGTTGTACCTTGAAACTTAAGCAACATTTGTGTCAGCTATACTCAAAATCTTTTTTAATGAAAATAGATACTGAGCACTGGAGTGCTAGACGTTGTGCTTGGGAGACAGCTGAGGACAAAAAGGCATCTACTTGTCCTCAAAGAGTTCATGGTATACAAAGTCCTTGTTGAGTCAAGTGTTCAAGAAATACTTCTTGAATAACTCAGAATAGTCTTAAAAGGTGTGTGGGCAAGAGGGTGTTTTAGCCCTTTTTCTGGTTATTTACTCCTGACAGCTAAGTAGATTGACCTGACATGACTTATTAAAACCCGGGTTGCTTTAATGACCATAAATGAAGCTGGGTAGCTTCTCATTTACCTTGTGCCAGTAACTCCTCCCATACCCACAGCTGTGCCCTCTTGTTGAACATGTCCTTCCCCTGTCTGTCCCCCTGCTTAGTCTCAGGACATCCTTGCACACAGTGCTGCTCCAGCTATGTGTGATGAAGAACCAGGGTGTTTATTTCCAATCTGTCATATAGGTGGTTCTACCACACATGAGAAGTACACACCCATGCCACATGCAGTTCCCCAGTGAGGTCAGTAATACCTGAGTGGATCTTTGCCCTTTTTGGGAGACAGGCTCACTGGTCTCATGCTTGGATGCCACAACAGCAAGGAATTACTATAAACATGCGTAGGTGCGGTTTTGGTACTTACCCAGTCAAGGCCCAGAAACCGCAGTGGGCAGACCAGTGACACAGCATGGCTTTAAGGTGCAGCTCAGGTGTGGCCTTCTCAGTGTAGGCTCCACACTCAGGCCAGGTAAGACTCAGGCCCTCCTCTGCTCCGGTCATAGCCAGTGGACATTTAGTTCCACACCAGGGTACAAGTTCATCTCCAACCATCATATGCATCTCCCACCTGCTAGACTTCATAGTCCTCGAGGAAGGGCCCTGGACCCCCATTGCCTAGCACCAAGGGGGTAACTAGTAAGTTGAGTGAGTGAATGAATAACTAAGCCCCTCTCATTGAGGGTGAATGGTTAGCATTAAACCCACCATAACACATAATCACAGTGTCATTTGTGAATGCCTCATGAACAGGTGTGAACACTTAGTATTGCCTGCACTGTTTTCTTGCTCTGAATTTTACCTGTACTTAGGATTAGGAACATTCTCAGGACTGTATGATTTTATATTGTTTTCCAAGCTGACTTTTCTTATAAAAGAGCAAGGTTTTACCCCCCAGTGCTTAAAAATGAAGGCTATCAATATGCTGCTGCCACTGCCACCACCCACCCCAGGCAGTTACAAGTATAAATAAAATAATATTTGTTATAATTCAGGCTCACCGAAACTTAATAATCAAAGGCTAAAAAATTGACAGACCACAATAAAGATAGAAAGGAGTTTATTGTTTTTACACATAAAACATTTATCTGCTACATCTTTGGTTTTGTGTTTCTGCCTTCATGTAGGACTATGTCACTCATTTTTATTAATCCTTCTCAGCAATTAAGTGTACCTCTTTTACAGGATACAGAAAAGCAAAAGGGAAAACAAGCCATGCCTGAAAAACATGAAAATGAAATGTCTCAAGTGAAGCAAAAAAGCAAAAAACTCTTAAATGTTAAGAAAGAAATCCCAACAGATGTGAAACCCAGGTAAGAAAAATTCATGTATGTGGAGAAATAAGGTATACATAAGACATTACGGTGAAATTGGATCATGTTTTTGTGGGTGGGTTGGTTATTATGGGGTTTCTGCAACAAAAACCACGACTGCACTGTATTACTCTCAGGTTTTTTCTAATGCCAGTGTTGATAGGGGACCACATACTTCTGATGTCAGACATGTAAAAGGCAGAGTTAATGACTTGTTATGAAAATTTAGGTTAGTAATTTGTTCCCAGGCAGAGAGCCATTTCAGTTCTGTACAAAGGTGACCTTGATAGTTTAACTACAGGTAGGAGTATAACTTTTCTCAAAAAGAGCTATGATCTTTTCACTAACCCAGAGCTGCAATCGGATTCTAGAATTTCTAGAAATAATTTATTCTTACCTTAAAAATGTTCAGGGCAGGGGCACCTGGGTGGTTCAGTCAGTCAAGCTGACTCTCGATTTTAGCTCAGATCATGATTTCAGGGTCCTGGGATTGAGTCCCAAAATCAGACTCCTTGCCCAGCAGAAAGTCTGCTGGAGATTCTGTCTCTCCTTCTCCCCTTCCCCCTGTTTTCTATCTCTCTTTCATTTAAAAAAAAAAATGCTCGGGATAGATATCCCCTATCAGATAAGAATTAAGTAGGAAATAACTCCATTCTAGTCACCATGGAACAGGATTCTGGTGGACCCCACAGGGAAGGCTTGCTCCAGAACGTTTCTTCAAGTAAATGAAACGGTTGAATTATTGGGTCATTAACTAAGGCTACATCATACTTTCATTAAACCTTAGATCTCCCAAATAAGCTAATTTTAGTTTTAACAATGTTCATGCCCTTCATAGTTGATCAGCATAGAAGCTGACATTCACCTTGTGTGGTAAGTGAGCATTGACCTAGGAATTTGAAGAAATTGGGTATAAATTACTAAAGGAGAGCATTGTTATCATTAGACTTGGCCTTACATTTTTGGAAGGCCTATTAAATACTCTAATTCTGGGAATAATAGGTGAGCTTTCCAGAAATACCAAGAAACTAGACTCTTTCCCTAGATAGCTTAACTCAGGCATGGGCAGTCTCTTCCATAGAACCAGAAGCTAATAAGAAATTAGGTGTTAACTCTAGTAAAATGAAATCTCGTCCCTGAAGTTATGAAATAATACAGCATATGGCAGTCATTAATTACTAACAGAATATTTATACCTAAAATTCACTCATGTGCAGATTGTTATTTGAGTGATCCAGTCCCACAGTTTGTTGAAAATAGTCTGACCCAGCTGGAAGCAATGTCAAATGGAGTAATGGTTGACACACTTGGATCTCTCTTGAGAACAATCAACCTGCGGCACTAATTAGTGCTAACAACATTCTGGTACCCCAGGACAGGAATAATACTCTAATGATAGGGATTATTCTTCTAGACCTTTTTTAGACTTAGGTGATTGATCAGATATTTCTAAGATTATGAGGCTAAAAAATACAAATTATGAAACACCCTAGTTTTCATGGAGATCTTGTAAGAATAGACAATCATGCTGTAATTCTCACCACAAATTTAAAAACCAAGCTTCTAAAAATGATCAGAACAAAACATTCCATAGCTGATTTTTCCCAAATCTTCTTGATTAGCCTTGATGCCTGAGCTGTCAGACATAATTTTTTTAAACAGTTTGTACGTGTTAATTCTTACCTTCATCCCTCTTCCACTCTGACTTCTGTTATATTACAAATTTTTATGAAATTGACCATTAGCAGAAATACCATAGCAAAACCATTCCACGGGTGACTTTTGCCCATTCTGCACTATGTGTATTAGCCTTGATGCCTGAGCTCAGAGATATAGTATTTTTCATACAAATACAACATGTTAATTTTACCCTCATCCCTTTTCCTCTGACTTCTACTGTATTCTGATTTTTTTTATAAAACAAGTTGACTATTAGCAGATTTGATTTTGAAAATTTTATAAGAGATTTCACTTGCATGACACTAACTTTGTAAAGATTTCAAGTTCTCTGGTAAAGAAAAGGCTACAGTAGCCATTTCTCTACTGGCTCTCTGTCAAGGGATGGTTACAAGGATAACTCATGACTTCCTGCTACATAGTTAAGAGAAAAATCATTACTAGCAAGACAGTTTAATGTTTCTGAATTAATCTTTTTAAATTGTCTTTTGTAACTGGAGAAATCCATATGCACCCTTACCCTTCTAATCTCCTTAATCTAATGTCTTCAAACTCACCAATCTTGTTTTACATTTTTCCAAACTCAAGGAAGTATTAAGTAATAAAAATATTAAGAGTCAGAATTCATTAGTTCATCACTTAAATATGGAGTTAAACAAAGACTGGGTTTGGTTTTTTTTTTTAATAACCAGAAATGTGGCCTCTCCAAATAGAGCCATTCCCTGTGTACACTGAGTTATGACAGTAAGGGTCTTGCTCTGTCACTCAGGTGAAATCACTGCCAGTCCTAATATCAATGATGCCCAAAACTCCTGTCACCTCAGAAGTACTGTCAGTATCTTACTCTGTGATTCTGCAATCTGAAAGGTATAGATGCACTCTTAAAAAGAGATACCATGGGATCCCTGTGTGGCGCAGCGGTTTAGCACCTGCCTTTGGCTCAGGGCATGATCCTGGAGACCCGGGATCAAATCCCACGTCGGGCTCCTGGTGCATGGAGCCTGCTTCTCCCTCTGCCTGTGTCTCTGCCTCTCTCTCTCTCTCTCTCTCTCTCTCTCTCTCTGTGACTATCATAAATAAATAAAAAATAAATTAAAAAAAATAACCAGTATCCAGATTTTAAAAAAAAAAAGATACCATTAATAAGGCATATATGTATTATCACCTTCTTTTTAAAGCTTTATCTGATTGGGAATAAATGTTTCTTCTACATGTCAGTTAGCCAAAATGTTGTATTCTAATATTAATAAAATCTGTGGACTTAGTTCACATTTGCTTTATCAAAAATTAGTCTTTAAATACTGTCTTTAAATTACTGGAGTAAAAAAAATAAAAAAATAAAAAATAAATAAATTACTGGAGTATTATGTTAACTCTAAGCCAGAAGGCCATATCCTGAAAGGTTGAGGAATTTGAATTAGTGTTCTTATAAATAGGAGGGTGATAAACCCAGAGCAGTGGTCATCATCTCTGCCACTGTAGCCACTTCCTACCATACTCCTACAAGTTTACGTCAAAAAATCATTTCCTGGGAGTGGGGAGCAAAGTGTTGCAATAGCAGAGACCTAGCCAATCCATCTTGGCCAGCTTCGACTCCATAGAAGGGAATCGGCCTGTAGACCTCCAGAAGACTGTATTTTAGGTCCAAGATGCCAGGGAATGAGAGTTCCATCTCAGGCACAGAAAGGACTCTGTGGAACTGGGCCTGGTTTAGGATAGCAACTATCCTTCTGTTTTCTTTATTTGTCAACATTTTACATGCTGTATGGCTTAAAGGTAGTCATCTAAAATGAAGGGGGAGAAAAGTTTTCATAGAATAATTGGACTATCTACTATTCTGCTCTAACAGCGCATTCCACTCAGAGCCATGGGCGCCACATTTCACACACTGGCCTCCTGACCTGAGAGCACTGGGAAAGCTCTAGCCTTGGCTTTAGCTCTCTGCCTCCCCCTCCTTCCCCAGACGGGGGCATAGACTGCACATTACATGAGCAAAAATAAAGCCTGGCATCTGAAACTACCTTACACTTTTTCCCTTTTAGAAAGAATCATTTCAATTAAGTAGGCTCTTAACCTATTTTATTCAAAAGCCTTTAAAAAAGGTTTATTGATAAAGATCATCTAGCTTAATTTAGGCAAGTATGAATCAGCAAAAATAGGTATCTGGCACCTTTTTTTCTTAAAAGCCAACTAATTTTACAGTGGCATAGAGTTATGTTTGTATAAATAGCCCCCACCCCCACCCCGTACTTATAAATGACTTAATTTAAAAATAACTTCCACACACCTACCTCTGCCACCACCACCAGAGGTGTCTGTTTCTGTTTCATGGGAGCCTTTGTTTTTTGGGTTTCTTTTTTAAGATGGAGTTTTTAAATAACACTGTCAGAAGTGGAAGGACATGGAAGATTTATAAAACTGTAGCATTAATATTCTTGCCCGTAAACAGTAAATTTTTTCACACTGGTTTGTTAACTTGCCAAAAATTCTACTTACTTGGGTTAACTGAGCCCTTTGGATTTTTGGTTGGCTCTTTTACTAATTCCAAATATAATACCTATTTATTTATTATAGAAAATTTGTAAAATACATAGAAACAAAAGAAAGAAAAGAAAATGACCTTTAACCTACTACCATATAAATATTTGTAAATAGCCTATGTTAAAATATATTTCTTTATATTATTAATAATATTTATATACTATCCTATAGTCTGGAAGGTTTGAAACATTCTGACCTTTGAGATCTAGTGTAGTATGGTGGGCTGTCCCTGTCCCAGAACCTAGCAAACACTGGCTGCCTTCTAGGAGTGAGAAGTGGAGTAGCAAGGTAGGAAGGTAATGCCGTGCATGAAGAAAGAACCTGAAGGATAGGCTGGGGGAAGCCAGAGGGGTGTGTTGGATTCACACACCTGGGGCTTGGGGACAGAATAGGAAGTACCCTAAGGTAGAAAATGCCAGAGACACACCCACTTTAGAATATCTACATCAGCCAGTAAACTTTGTCAGATTTTTAATGAAAAGCAAGCTATCAGCTCAGCCTTGAACTGACAGCTTTCTGGCCAACACCAGGAGAAGGTAGAGATCACTGATGATTTTTGGAAGAATTCTCATAAGAGGCCCCTGGGTTCTCTCAGCTATGTCTCAGCCTTCTCGGGAAAATGCCCTTCTATGGACCATGTTAGCTTAGCTTCCATCAGGGGCCTTCCGAAGCCTACGACTTGATCTTGGTGGGCATTACAGAAACAATTTTGTAAAGAATATCTTTATTCTTCCAGATAGTTACATTGCTCACACTGCTACCTCCTATAAGGTCATCTACCCATTTCTCCTAGAGATTGCTTCTCTTCCAGTGAATTTTTTTTTTAAGATTTTATTTATTTATTCATGAAAGACAGATTGAGACGGGAGAAGCAGGCTCCCTATAGGGAGCCTGATGTGGGACTTGATCCCAGGACCCAGAGATCACACCCTGAGCTGAAGGCAGATGCTCAACCACTGAGCCACCCAGGCGTTCCTCTCCCAGGCAATGTTAACATTTTCTTCAACAGGCTACGGAAACTTAAAATACCCCAGCATGCCTCCCATTTTGCCTTGGACAGAAAGGTCAGAGCCAATTCTCTTCATACATGTTTATTATGTTAGGCTAACCTCTAAATCTTTTAGAATCATGTGCACTCTAAATAAATAAAAAAGAATACTTAAATTTTTTGCTCAGGGTTAACCTTGAGTTCAAGAATAAAGAAGAAAATCCTTTTCTCCCTACTACCCTAGAACTTAGGCAAATCCCTTACTTAATCCTGCTGCTCTGCAGTAGGCTAGTGAATTTTCATAGGTGACCCAGGATCTTAGCCCTGCTTCATTTCATGGTTTCTATGAGAAACATGTGCAGACCCTTTGACATTTTAAGTCTGAGACCTTTCAGAATCTCCACATTCAGGAATCCTGCTAGTAGTCCAAATGCTGGGAGAGACTCCTTAACAAGCAAAATGACTGTATTTAGCATCCCCCAAAACAGCAAGTCTGTGCTAAAGGTTTTACATATTATGTGAGGTTGTGGGTACTCTAACTCATTCTATATTATCAAATAATGGACTTCCATTCATTGTAGCAAAGGATAAATCTGCAAGTGCTGTGTGTCTCCTGAACAGTCTTAGAAACGTTTGGAAAGCAGCAGTGTTAAATTAGGACCATGACTACATAGTGCCTGAGGAGGCCAGATTAGAGAAACATATACAGTGAAAATTGTAGCATCATCAATGACTTCTACTCTCTACTCCAAAACGAAGGCATACATCTGAATTTTCCACCCGTGATTGTCTTCCAGTTCTTTAGAGCTCCCTTATACCCCCCCATTGGAAAGTAAACAGCGCAGAAATCTCCCTACCAAGATTCCTCTTCCAACTGCATTGACAAGTGGATCCAAATCACGAAATTCCCAGAAAACAAAAGGTATTTTCATTTGACTGTACAGATATTTCCATGATTCGTTGTATTAGTAACTAGTAGTTGTAAGTTACCAGTAATCAATTAGTAGCTATAAGAAGCTGCAGTGGTGTTCTCATCCTCATTAGGAGGTTCATTGAGACAAGACCTGAAAGGAATTATCCTCCATTAATGATTTTTTTTTCTCCCGATTTTTGTGCAGGTACAACTAAGTTAGTGGATAACAGGCCACCTGTCCTAGCAAAATTCCTCCCCAATAGTCAAGAACTAGGCAACACCAGTAGCTCAGAGGGTGAAAAAGACTCTCCACCACCAGAATGGGATTCCGTGCCAGTTCACAAACCCGGCAGCTGTAAGTATGGGGATTTAGAAACCACGTTGCCCTACTCTGGGCAGAAAAACCCCACAGGGTGTGTTGCTTTGAAAGGAGGCCTGGCATCTGCAGTCTGCTGGAAGCTACTTCTACCAGCCAGCCAAAGCCTATTGTTCTGCCCTTTGTGAAACTGTCATCATTTTTTTGGCCTTTTTGAGAGTGTTTACACCAGAGAAAACAGTAGACAGTTCACACGAGGGCTCTTTATCCAGAGGTGGTAAACCACACCACTTCCCAGTATACAAAATGGAAAGATCTGTCTGGAGCACTGAATCATCCAAAGAAATACTTCTTTATGAAACTGTAGCCATTATTAGTTCCTCATACATTTACAGTGTAATAATTTTGTAAAAATTCAATCTTCCTTCAACTTGACACATCTTTTACATAAACAGCCTATGTGAGGGTTTCATTATTTTACTCACTAGGTTCTTGATCTTGTTTGTCAAACTCGGCCTACCATAAATCATGACAGTAGCACAGGCTACTAAAATAAGATAGAGGTCCTCATCCTAGATACTTAGGACCCAAAATAGAAGATAACAGAGACAACCCAAGGGAGGGGCCTAATTATAGGGATTTAGGGTCAAGAGTGGACCAGCTTGAGGACTGATTCATGTGTTTAGAGTGAATTCACACTTAGTTTGTGCCAGAGGGAAAATCGAGGTTGAACAACAAGATTGTTTGGGGTCAAGGGGGATTTAAATGAAAGAGTGGGTGATGGAAGCCCTCAGTGAGTTGAATGAGAAAAAGAACTTGAAAACCCAAGTGCAGTATACATTAAGCATGGTGCCTTTTACATATTCACTTATATAAATACACAGTGGACAGAGGTGCTGTGTTAAAATCTGTAGCCCCCTAATTGCTAGGAGATGTCCTGGCACTTTTAATACTATTTTTTGCCTGGGGTTGAGGTATAAACCTAAATCTCTGATCATTCAAGAGGTCTTGAACAAATCTCCCAGTAGTCCCTGTGTCCAGGCTGAATGCTTTTTGTTAGATTCCCCTCTGAGGTTTCAACTGGACGCTGGTCCTTGGCTTCTACTTTGATTTGGGCAGTTACACATTAAACAGACATCACCTCCATGGTGGGAGGTTTCCAACACTGGGAATACAGTGTTCCCAGGGAGTGAGTTTCATAGAGTTGTTTGCAACCCAGTGATGTGAACATAAGCTCTGCTGGTGTGAGTAATACAATACATGGTGCAGGAAAGAAGGGACATGGCCTGGTCACAGCCTTCAAGACAAGAGAGCTGGCTGTGACGGTGTTACCACCAAGTGGTTCCTGAGGAGCATCACTCCTTTGGGATAGAGGAGAAAAAGATGACCAGATCCAACCCCATGTGAGTTTGGCTCCACACCTCAGGAGGGGAGAAATGTGAGAAATGCTAGACAAATGGTCTGGAGAAGAAAATGTTTGAAAAACACAGTGCTGTGGGCCTCTGTTTCCTCCCCAGGCCCATCCAGGAAGGCCAACTGATGCCTACCAAGAGAGCTCAGTGCCTCAGGGCAGAGCTCCCTATCATACAGCTGAATGGCTTTGCCACTGGAAAAAGTGTATACTCACTCCAAGGCCCACCTCTGCATAATTATTTTGTGTTCAGCCAAGGAATACCTTACCTTGATCCCACAACCTATAACCTCTCTGCTCTCTCCACCAACCTTACTCAAAAGTTCTAGCAGGGCTTCATTATATACACATTATTGCTACATGAACCATTAAGAACCAAGACTGATTCTAATTCACTTCCCCTACCCTGCTTTCTCATCTTTTCTCCCTCTTCCACCCTTTGCTGATAATGGATCTGGCTGAGACCTAGCCTCCAAACCCTGTTAGTACCACTTCACTTTCTAGGCTTCCCAGCAGGTTAAAGCATCTTCCATTCAAGGCTGTGCCAAGCCCACACCTCACTGGGAATCCATGTATAGAGATCTCTCTACCCTCAGGCAGCACCCCTTATAGCATGGTATCCTGTATCCATTGGAGATACTGAGAAAATTATCCTGGAACAATGTCATGACTTTAAAAGACAACAAATCCGAGGGGTTACTGAAAGGCAAATAGAAAGCCACAGAGGAAGTATATTGAGTCAACAAGTTCTCTAATTGGACATGCCCTGTGCTATTCTTGATCACCTCCTACCTTTCCCCCAATCTCTCTTCCTTCTTCAAACATTAGTCCATAAGGTCTTTTTCTGACTTTTCTTAACTTCTCCTGTTTTGTTCCAACATTTATTAAGTGCTCTGCAGTTACTGGCCCAGTGAAACACATCCCACTAAAGGGCAGTTGTGAGGGGATGCCATGCACTCTCCCCCAGGCTGAGCACTGGGGCCTACAAGCACACATGAGACAGCATGTGGCCTGTTCCACTGTGGACAGTTCCTAACTCACTTCTTGAGGACTGGGGGAAGATCAGAAATGGTGACATACAAGAGGGGCTAGGGAAGGATCAGGACAGTTGTACAAATAACGACCCTACATGTAGAAGTGATACCAGACCGTCACACTGTGCTGTGGTGGCTTCCAAGGCAGGCAAAAAGGTGGATAGCTTTGAGCAGGACCCGTACAGGAGATGGCATTTGAGATGGGCCCTGAGCACAGGCAGCAAGTCCACAGACAACAGAGCATGTAAGGAAGGGATTATCCACATAATGAGGTGTGAGAATTGTGGAGTGAAGACAAGGACAGTGAATAAGGTGCCAGTACCACTGAGGAAAGTCAGAATCCTGGGGTAGGTACAAGATGGCACTGAGGATGGCGAATGAACAGATAGCCTGGGCTTCAACAGGAAGGGTGTTAAGTATGACTGTGCCATAACTGATGCCTTGACATAACCGGGGAACATGCAGCTTTATCCAGGGTCTGAGCGAGAATCAGATTGGGGTTTGGGGAGAATCACTGGGAGTTTGGGGAGAATCACTGGTGTGGGAGAGAATCACAACGGAAGTGGAAACACCGTGCCAAGCAGGCTTCAGTTCTGGAAGTGAAACAGACCCTTCACAGAAAATGAGAGTAGAGCAGACCATCTTCACTGTAGACGGGGCTGGCATGGGGCACGAAGGGCCATCAGGAGGGGATAAGATGGAAATGTGCCAGGGCGGAAGAGCAAGCTGTGTTGGGCCGGGATGAGAAATGAGGGAGACAAGGCGAGGCAGGTGGGCCAGGATAACTGGGTAGATGTGCCACCTCACACACCAGGAGCCCATGGAGACTGAATTTGCAGAAGCCAGAGCCCCTCCTTTGCACAAACTCTTGTATCGCAGTAGCCGGAGCAGGATGCCACCATGCTGCACATGGTAGACATTCAAGAGGATGCCGTTTTCTTAAAGAGATCATATGTGTTTCCTTTTAGTGAGTGTAAAACAAATATTTCACGACAGAAGTTTTTTCTGTTTTAAAACTTTCAAACACCTGTGTACACATTACCCTGCAGGGCAGCAGGACTCTCCTAGGAGCTTGGATCCTTGGAAAACAGCCTGGGGGTGGCAGCGCACCAGGGGTGCCCATGCCGTGCAGGGTAGGGTCTCATTGTAGGACTCGGGGGCGTTTCGCCTGCCACCCTGCACCTGCTGCAGGTATGAGCCTGGGTGGAAGGACAGAGACTCTTTCCAGTTCCAAGCAGTGACATCACCTGGCTGTCCCTGAAGGACCTGGAAAAGCCGCCTTTGCAGCCTGAGGTGGGAGGAGCAGTCCAGGAGGGTCCTGTAGAGCACTGAGCAGAGAGCAGTCACATTGGGGACTCGGAAAGCCTCAGAGTGCAGAGACACACAGGACTTCCCTTTTTCCTTTCAAACCTTTAAACAGAAGACATGTAAAAGCTTTTGGTTTTTTTTATAGAAGCCCTTGAGTTCTGAATTGTATCAGAACATCAAAAGTAACTAATTTCAAAAGTAAAAATCAAAATGCTACATTGAGACCCTTTATTTTTCATTTCCAGCTACGGACAGTCTTTATAAACTTTCTCTGCAAACCCTCAACGCAGACATTTTCTTAAAACAACGTCAGACCTCACCGACACCTGCCTCTCCCTCTCCCCCCGCTGCTCCTTGCCCGTTCTCGGCCCGGGGCAGCTACAGCAGCATCGTCAACAGCAGCTCCAGCAGGTGGGTCCCTGGCTGCTCCCCACTCTTGAGATGACTAAGCTCTGTAAATGCTTGTGCCCTCCGAGTGGAAACGCTCAGTGGTCACAGCCTGCTGCCCTGGCTTGCCTCTCGTGTCTGTCCTCTGCAGTGTTCTGCCCTTTGCAGGGGGAGGGGGGGAGTGTGCAGTGTCCCATCCCAGCAGTGCATCATTTAACTTCGTAGAATTACATTCTAAATCAAGAGTCAGTAAGCATCCTAAGTAGTAAATGAAGATCTACAGATGCCTTGTGTATTGAGGAAGTGGCTTTACAGGACATTTATTTTGACCTTCTGGCAGTGGAGCCGAGCGGTTACAAGGGCAGGGTCTGGTGCGAGACTGGCTGCCGCCAGAGGGGCTGCAGGAGGTGCCGTGCACATAGGAGGCTGCGACCACCCCTTGACTGTGCTCCTTGCTCCTCCCTGGAGACCCAGAGCCCCCACTGTGTTTGCCTAACTCAGTGTAACAATAACCTCAGTGGGAGAGAGGAGCCTGGAAGGAGTTCCATCAGCACTATATGTCCGCCCCAGCGAGCCCGGCTCAGGTGCCATCACCCTCCCTGCTTTTGCACTGGGGAACCACTGGCCTGAACCCACAGCAAGCCTGCCCAGTGTTTCTCTCTTGCCAAAGAGGCAGTGAGGACTGAGCCGGGGGCAGGCTGCCCTGCTCAGGGCCCTTACCGAACCAGGCACCATACCAGGTCCTGACTAGTACTATAGTACTGGACAGGAGCCTTCAGCCCTGTCACCTGTTGTTGCCCACCAGCGAGCCCTTATTGTCCTCCTCGGCCCATGACTGGTGGCTCCCTATCTAGTGTTCTCTAAAATGAGAGCAGCCTTTCTAGTTGCTCATCCCTGCCCTTCTATTTTCACACCTTTCCCTGAAGTACCTTACATCCTCTGAGACTGATGGCACAGTCTTGGGTCTGGGAACATTTTACATGAGGCCAAGCCATGCTCTGGGGGCTGCCCTGGGCTGTTTCCAGGTTCCCATCCAAACCTGGGCCCAGCCACAGTGAGGGTACTGTGTGGGCTCCACCCTGTGGCAGCCACACCACCTAAGACAATTGCCCGCCCCCCCCTCCCCCATGGGCCTCCACCATGGACTACGGAGGAATGACCCTTCTCTCTGCCTCTTCCTTCAAGTGACCCTAAAACCAAGCAGCCAAATGGAAGCAAACACAAATTGACAAAAGCAGCCTCACTCCCTGGCAAGAATGGCAACCCCACTTTTGCTGCAGTCACAGCCGGCTACGACAAAAGCCCAGGTGAGTGGCTTGCTGTCAGACCTTTCACAGCTGGGCTTCGGGCATGGTGGAATTGTCTTTCATTGATTCAGAGTCCATTGTTACAGGTGGGAATGGCTTTGCTAAAGTTTCTTCAAACAAAACAGATTTTTCCAG
This sequence comes from Canis aureus, assembly GCF_053574225.1. Lineage (NCBI taxonomy): Eukaryota > Metazoa > Chordata > Mammalia > Carnivora > Canidae > Canis > Canis aureus. Next base: position 47,652,880 of record NC_135621.1, read on the forward strand.
CAGCCTTGGCATTTCACACACTCCTGTCGACAGCGATGGCTCAGACAGGTACAGTAGACCATTCTTAATCAAAAGAAAAATAAAAGTCAAGGTTAGGTTCTTCCATCCATAGGCGTATTTCCCCTAGATTAGAAGTAGGCCATCAAAGTGGTCGGTGCCTCTAGGAACTCTTATCTTTGGGGTGGAAGCAGAAAGCCTGGTTGCTGTGCTTCTACTGGTTGGCTTCCCCAACAGAGGGGCAGGTGTGTTTTCATCCTTCTTCATTAGCATGGTCTGTCATAAGAAAAGATGTGATCTGATAATTAGCGATAGGGAACAAAATGTGATTGAGAAGGAAATTATAGTACTAGACAGTGTATAGTAAATTAATTGGAGGCGACACTTTCCTGACCCAAGCAACCCTCCCAGGCATACATGCACTTATTGCCTCGGTTCATTTTCCCAGATAAATAACAGTAAAGGTTGTTAGTACAGCACCAATTTTACCTACCTTGTACTAAAAGGAATGAGTCCTAGATTTGAAGTTTTTAAATAAATCTTCCATTACCAAAAAATAAACATAAGAGAAAAACCATACCTGTTCTCTCTGCAAAACACTTGCTTTGAACCAGGCTTGCAGCTTCCGGGAGGCTAGGAGCGCAGGACCTCTCTGTGCCTGAATCCTGTGTAGCAGAGAAGCCATGTTCAGTTCTGCCTTTGTCTTTAATATCTGAGTGCCCCCAGTTGAAGCAGCGCCTGCTGTTTCTGAAGCCATGCGTAACAGGCCTGTTCCCACTAACCATTATACATCTCTGTGTGTTGCATTTTCCTCCTGTAACATCCAGCTCGGGTTTGTGGAGTCCCGCCAGCAACCCCAGCAGCCCTGACTTCACACCCCTCAATTCGTTCTCGGCCTTTGGAAATTCTTTTAACCTAACTGGTGGTGAGTGTTTAACACTAGACCTACACTAATAAGCCTGTGGACAAAGAAGGAAGGAAGATGAGGCCTAGTTTTGTGTGTGGAGAAACGCATGAAATAGGAAAGCCCGTCATTTAGCAGGCGTTTCCCAGGTGCGTCTCCTTGTCCTTGGAGTCAGGCACCAAGAGACCGGATGTATGCAGGCTGACTCTAGGGCAGCTGCCTGCTGCTCTCCCAGTCAGGTGCTCGGGAGCCCAGGCCTCCTCAGCCCCTGGGACAGTGGTCCATGAAGAGCGAGGCCCAGCAAGAAGCTGTCAGAAGGGTCTCCTCCCCCCTTCCCCCACCCGTTACCAGCCCAGGGGTCTGTTGGAGCCAGCTCAGGGCCGTGAGTGCCGGTTGGTTTGTGTTCCCCAGCATTTATTTAAGAACTTGAGAAAGCCTTCTGTGTCTGAGAGATTACTCCAGGCCATGCTGGGCTCCTTACTTGGTGTCTGGAATTAGAGGCAATAATGTGAACTTTGCATTAGATGCAGTCATGTCAAAGCTGGGGTGTTTGCACTTGATGCCATTCAGTGATGGGACGGGTAAAGAGCTCAGATTGGGTGCCGCGTGCTTGGGTTCCGGGGACTGCCCCGCTGCCCCATTCCCCCAGGGTGTGGTGGGCTGATAGGCCAGGTGGGAGGCTCCGAGTGAGCAGTGGGGCCCAGGCGCCTCCGAGTGAATGCCCCGTTTTGTCCTAGGTGAGTGAACGTGGCACAGTAATACAGACTTGATGGTTTCCTCCCTTGCAGAGGTTTTCAGCAAACTCGGGTTATCTCGGTCATGCAATCAGGCCTCCCAAAGAGGCTGGAACGAGTTTAGCAGTGGCCCTTCCTACCTTTGGGACTCCCCAGCAACGGATCCCAGCCCTTCCTGGCCAGGCAGTTCCAGTTCCCCGACCCACACGGCCACAGTGAGTACTCAGGCCTTGGCCTCTCCTGCTCCCTCATCATTACTGCTGGTTTTGTCGCTGTTACTCAGGCGACACTGACGCTGTTATATAAAGACCAGACGGCAGTGTGGAAGGTGAAGGCTAGTTCCTTTAGGGTCCCCATTGCTGGGTCTTCGTATTCTTCCAGAGTGACCCATCCCTAGTCCTCAGAGCTATTACAGTCCAGAAATTAGAGGAAGAACAAGTGAGCACCTGTGGCTGTGTCTCCTAGTTGAGGAGTCATCAGCCTCTTCCCAGCCTGCGAATCAGCCTGCACATGAGGCTGGGAGCCAGACGGCACTGACAGTGGGCTTCAGCCTCTCTGTCCTGTGGCCCCTTGGGCCCCCAAGAGCCAGCTGCTAGAAGGTTGCATTGAGTTTGCTTCTGGGAAACAACTCTGTCTTAGCTTGAGCTTTTCCAGTGTACCTTTGTTTGGTTTTCAGCTAAATTTTTCTGTAAAGATCATGTTCCAAAAAAGTATTCTTACCAAGATAATTACTGGTTTCAGCTCTCACCCCACTGTGATTCCTTCTGCATTCTCAGGAAAACTAAATTAGGCAGGCAGGGTTGAAAGCAGATATTTTACCTTCATATATTTCAAAGCTTGTCATCACTTGAAGTCATTCTGGCTTCAGTTTTAAAGAATGGTTAAGATGCTTCTAAAGCAGGGGTCAGTAAATACTGTAGGCTTTGCTGACCATACATTGCTGCTTTGCATCTGGTCACCTCTGCCACAGTAGCAAGAAGTAGCCAGACGGCACATCAGCAAGCTGCTGCAGCGTGTTCTAGCAAACCTTTTATTTGCAGAAACAGGCAGGGCTGGATCGGGCCCACTGACTGTAGTTTGTCAACTCTTCCTTAAGTTATCAGACCTGTCTGCTCAGACTCTGAGATGGCTGTATGTGAAAAACATTTGTTTCAAAGTAAGGTGAAAGAAACTATGGCCCAGCCCTGATTTGTACCATAAGCTTCACCAGCGTTGCCACCTGCCTGCTCCATGCTGTGTATTTTCTGTCTTGTCAGTCGATCCTTGGCAACACCAGCAGCTTGTGGACCAGCACTCCGTTCAGCAGCTCGATCTGGTCCAGCAACCTGAACAGTACCCTGCCCTTCACCACTCCAGCCAGCACGCTGCCCAGCATTGGCCTCATGGGCACAGAGAACTCCTCTGCTTCCCATGCTCCCTCCACCTCTGGCCCAGCCGACGATTTGGGGCAGACCTACAACCCATGGCGGATATGGAGCCCCACAATCGGAAGAAGAAGCTCTGATCCTTGGTCTAATTCACACTTCCCTCATGAGAATTGAAATTAGGCAAAAAAAAAAACAAAACCACAAAGTGGGGGCCCTTCATCTAGATCATGATATGCCAGTTTTGAGACCTCTTTTTAAGGCTGTTACTGCTGTAGCTTCCCACTCCCCACCCTCCTCATCTTTGCAAAACAGATTCAAGCAGGGCAGGCTTGTACCACTCGCTTCTTTCAGATCTTTCTTGCAATTATGAGAATACGAGATTTGCTGTTGTGCTTTTAGGGAAAAGTCTGGACTCAGCCACAAACTCTAATAAGACCTGTACATCTGAAAAACCTTAACTGCTATCAAGTTTCCACCACCTGTCTTCTTCCATCCTTTATTTATCTGTATGAACACAAATTTGACATTTACAGCTAAGGAAATAATTTGAGTTGATTCAGAAGTCCTGGCATGTGACAATTTTATTAAATTACCAAGTTTGGTTTTTAATAATTTCGCAATATTATGCACCAAGATCTAATTTTAAAAATGTATGAGGACTTTGTGCTGAAAAATACAGAGTATTTTTTTAAAATAAGGCTGTCTTGGTTTAAAAGCAGATTACAGAAATGTAAGTCAACTTTAAGAACAGTGAATGAATGTAAAAACATTCGGTTGAGACCATATGCATTTTCTGTGCTGTTTGTACTTGAGGTATGTACCATTTGTATACCTGAATTTATTTTAAAGATAAACTGAAATGCACATAGCCAAGTCTTGGGATACAAGATTGAATGTGTATTTCTTAAAAATACAACTTTGTGTTGTACTTTGAAATAAATGATGCTTTTTTCAAAAGCCTTGAATAGTTGTGTGTCCCTTCTTTATGGCAAGATGAATTTACTTGGATCCTCTCACCCCAAAATATATCATTCTATCATTGCCTGTGCAGTTTGATTTATCGTAGCTGGAACCTCCTGTGGTCTAACTAAATTCCATGTCTTTCCATGGTGGTCACCAAAGGTCCTTGAGAGAAAACAATTGACATGCCTAAAATGTATTCGTTTAAACAGAAGTGTGTTGACTCTTTCCCAATTTTAAAATACCCACAAATCCTAATGGCACCTGTAGAAATAACACATACCAGGCAAGTTGGGTATGCCAAAATGCATCAACTTGGTTTAATCTTTCAGAAAGTCTTACCTGCTCCAATTTGCTTTTCTCTCCCACCTGCTTATTTGCAGTCTATTTTAAAGCCAGCCTCTGAACACTCAGCCTTGCTGGGTAACCAGGAGATGCTAACCATAAATGTTCTGAGGTCAATTACATCATTAAAAAAAATCCAACCATCCTCAAGGTCAGACTGGTTTAGGTGAAATATACAAAATGAATTTGAGTCCGACCTCTTCTCTGCTTTACACCAACACTCAGTAGAACCAGCCACATAGCTTTTCCAACCTGTATTTTGCCCCTCGGGGCACCAGATTCCTGTACAGTCAGAGCTCTGGTGCTCTGGACCCATCGCAGACCTGGACCTTACACAGTCTCACTCAGGATCTCCTGTGTGCACTTGCAAAACTGAGACACACTTAAGGCTTGAGAGTCTTTCTCCACAAAAGCACATAAGGCATTACAGAGGTATGAAAACAGGTGAGCTTTGTATTAACCCTCATTTACAAAAGAAACATGGTTTGCAAACTTCACCTCAATAAAGGTATCTCCTTAAGGGCTCCTGAACTTCTTCATAAGAATGACCTGAGACTCCCAAAGGCCTTCCTCTTTTAAGTTCTAATTTCACCCTATGCTGCTCTCAGTAGCACCATCCATCCACATGAAACGAAAAAAATACAAAAAAGAGCTTCTGCTGTTACTTTGTTACTTCCAAATAACTCCCAGTACGTGGTTGCCTGGCAACATCCCCACCTAACCTGAACTCTTGACAGAAGTCGATCTAATAGTTGGTGAAAAACTTGTTAACACAATAGTTCACCCTGCACTAAGCTAAAGTTGAATTTAAAAGTAAAAGCTCTGGGGCACCTGGATGGCTCAGTTAAGCATCCAGCTCTTCATATCAGCTCAGGTCATGATCTTAGGGTTGTGAGATCAAGCCCCACATTGGGCTCTGCACTCCCCATGAGAAGGCAGCTTGGGACTGTCTTCCTTGCCCTCTGCCCCTATCCCTGCTCATGCTTGCTTTCCCTCCCTCCCTTCTCCAAAAATAAAAATACACAAATCTTTAAAATATAAACGGACTAAAGGCTCCAATCAAAAGACGTAGGGTATCAGAATGGATTGCTTACAAGATACTCATTTAGACCCAAAGACATCTCCAGATTGAAAGTGTGGGGGTAGAGAACCATTTATCATACCAATGGACATCAAAAGAAACCTGGAGTACCTATCCTTCTATCACACAAACTAGATTTTAAACCAAAGACTGTAATAGGAGATGAAGAAGAACACTATATCATAATGAAAGGGTCTATTCCAACAAGATGTAACAATTGTAAATATTTACGTCCCTAACTTGGGAGCAGCCAAATATATAAATAAACCAATTAATAATAAAATTAAAGAAATAAATAATAATACAATAATAGTAGAGGACTTGTACACCCCATACAGCAATGGACAGATCATTTAAGACAGAGACCAACAATGGAACAAGGGCTTTGAACAACACACTGGACCAGATGGACTTAACAGGTGTACTCAGAGCATTTCATCCTAAAGCAGCAGAATACACATTCTTCTTGAGTCCACATGGAACATTCTCTAGAACAGATCACATACTGGGTCGCAAATCAGGCCTCAACCAGTACAAAAAGACTGAGATTATTCCATGCATGGAATGAATAATCAGACCACAATGCTTTAAAACCTGAAGTCAACTACAGGAAAAAATTTGGAAGGAACACAAATACATGGAAGTTGAAGAGCATCTTACTAAAGTATGAATGGGTCAACCAGGAAATTAAAGAGGAATTTTAAAATTCATGGAAGCAAATGAAAATGAAAACATGACAGTTCAGAACCTTTGGGATATAGCAAAGGCAGTCGTAAGAGGGAAGTATATATCAATACAAATCTTTCTCAGAAACAAGAAAGGTCTCAAATATACAACCTAACCTCACACCTAAAGGAACTGGAGAAAGACCAGCAAAGAAAGCCTTAACCCAGCAGGAAAAGAGAATAAAGATTAGAGCAGAAATCAATGAACTAGAAACCAAAGAACAGTAAGACAGATAAAACTAAGAGCTGGTTCTTTGGAAAAAAACAAAACAGTAAGATTGATAAACTCCCAACCAGAATTATTAAAAAGAAGAGAAAGGACTCAAAACAATAAGGAAAGATCACAACACCAAAGAAATACAATTATAACATATTATGAGCTACTATATGCCAACAAAATAGGCAATCTGAAAGAAATGGATACATTCCTAGAAATGTATAAACTACCAAAACAAACAGGAAGAAATAGAAAACCTGAACAGACTCATAACCAGCAAAGAAATTGAATTAGTAATCAAAAATCTCCCAACAAATGAGTTTAGGGCCAGATGGCCTCCCAGCAGAATTATACCAAACATTTAAAGAATTAGGGATCCCTGGGTGGCGCAGCGGTTTGGCGCCTGCCTTTGGCCCAGGGCGTGATCCTGGAGACCCAGGATCGAATCCCACATCGGGCTCCCGGTGCATGGAGCCTGCTTCTCCCTCTGCCGGTGTCTCTGCCTCTCTCTCTCTCTCTCTCTCTCTCTCTCTCTCTGTATCTGTCATAAATAAATAAAATATTTTTAAAAAAGAAATCATTAAAAAAAACATTTAAAGAATTAATACCTATTCTTCTGAAACTCTTTAAAAAACAGAAATGGAAGGAAAACTTCCAAACTCATTCTATAAGGCCAGCATTACCTTGATCCCAAAACCAGACAAAGACCCCATCAAAAAGGAAAATTACAGACCAATATCCCTGGTGAACATGCATGCAAAAATTCTCACCAAGATACTAGCTAATAAGATTCAACAGTACATTAAAATGATTATTCACCACAACCAAATGGGATTGTTCCCAGGGGCAAGACTGGTTCAATATTTACAAATCAACCAATGTGATACACCATATTAATAAAAGAAAGGACAAGAATCATATGATCCCCTCAGTATATGTAGAAAAAGCATTTGACAAAATACAGCATCCTTTCCTAATAAAAACTCTGTCATGTAGAGATAGAGAAAACATACCTCAATATAATAAAGCCCATATATGAGAAACCCACAGCAAATATCAGCCTCAGCAGGGAAGAAGTTTTTCCCCTAAGGTCAGGAACAGGACAAAGATGTCCACTCTCACCACTGTTATTCAACATAGTACTGGAAATCCTAGCCTCAGCAATCAGACAACAAAAAGAAATAAAAGGCATCCAAATTGGCAAAGAAGAAGTCAAACTTTCACTTCACAGATCACATGATACTATATGTAGAAAACCCAAAAGACTCTACCAAAACATTGATAGAACTCATACAGGAATTCAGCAATGTGGCAGGATACAAGAATCAATGCATAGAAATCAGTTGCATTTCTATACACACAATAAGACTGAAGAAAGATAAATTAAGGAATTGATTCCATTTACAATTGCACCAAAAACCGTAAGATACTTAGGAATAAACCTAACCAAAAAAAAAAAAAAAAAAAGGAAATAACCTAACCAATGAGGTAAAAGATCTGTACTCTGAAAACTATTGAACACTTATGAAAGAAATTGAGGAAGACACAAAGAAATGGAAAAACATTCCATGCTCATGGATTGGAAGAACAAATATTGTTAAAGTGTCTCTGCTACCCAAAGCAATCTACACATTCAATGCCATCTCTATCAAATTACCATCAACATTTTTCACAGAGCTGGAACAAATAATCCTAAAAAATTTTTTAAACTATTTATTTACTCATGAAAGACACACACACACACACATAGAGGCAGATGGTAGGCAGAGGGAGAAGCAGGGTCCTCACAGGGAGCCCCATGTGGGACTCTATCCCAGATCCTGGGATCATGCCCTGAGCCAAAGGCAGACGCTCAACCACTGAGCCACCCAGGCATCCCAAATAATCCTAAAATTTGTATGAAACCAGAAAAGAACTCAACTAGACATAGGAATGTTGAAAAAGAAACCAAAGTTAGTGGCATCACTATTCCAGACTTCAAGCTCTATTGCAAAGCTGTGATCATCAAGACAGTATGGTACTGACACAAAAACAGGCACATAGATCAATGGAACAGAATAGAGAACCTAGAAATGGGCCCTCAACTCTATGATCAACTAATCTTTGACAAAGCAGGAAAGACTATCCAATGTATAAAAGTCTCTTCAACAAATGGTATTGGAAAAATTGGACAGCCACACGTAGAAGATGAAACTAGACCACTTTCATACATCATATATAAAAATTAACTCAAAATGAATGAAAGATCTAAATATGAGACAGGAATCCATCAAAATCCTATGGGAGAATGCAGGCATCAACCTTTATGACCATGGCTGCAGCGACTTGCTTTGTCTCCAAAGGCAAGAGAAACAAAAGAAAGAAAAAAAAACCTATTGGAACTTCATCAAGATAAAAAGCTTTTACACAGCAAAGGAAACAAAACTAAAAGGCAATGTACAGAATGGGAAAAGATATTTGCAAGTGTCTTATCAGACAAAGGACTAGTATCCAAGATCTATAAAGAACTTATCAAACTGAACACTCAAAAACAAAAAGTCCAGTCAAGAAATGGGAAGAAGACATGAACAAATATTTCTCCAAAGAAGACATACAGGGGCACCTGGGTGGCTCAGTGGTTGAGCATCTGCCTTTGGCTCAGGTTGTGATCCTGGAGTTCTGGAATCGAGTCCCACATCAGAATCCCTGCATGGAGCCTGCTTCTCCCTCTGCCTGTATCTCTGCTTCTCTCTCTCTCTCTCTGTCTCTTATGAATAAATAAAATCTTTAATTTTTTTTTAATTTACCCTTTCTTAAATGTCAGATTAACAAAATATGCAAATGCTTTTAGATGATGATATACATTTGCCCCTTGAACAACATGAGTTTGAACTGTGCAGGTCGCTTACGTGTGGATTATTTTTTTATAAATATATATCTTCTATTATGATTGGAAAGTAAGAAGTTGCCAAATGACTAGAAACAAAGGGAAGGTGGAGGAAAGATGCTAGGAAGGCTGCAACTGCAGGATTCTGGCCAACTTCTGGCACGCCACACCTCGCCTCCCGAGCTGTGCGGAGTTGGGGTTCATTGAGTCCTTGACTGGAAGAGGCAAAAGAACCAGCTCTGGAGATGGATTCTTGCAGAAGTGGCAGGGCCAGTTACTGGCCAGAGCTAGCCAAGGGTCAAGGAATGATAAATTGCTTCCCCATCTCCCTGCCCCCAGGTAAAGGGTCGTGAGAACACAGGGTTGGAGGTCGGGAAACAGTGGCAGGAGCCTGGAGCACAGAACAGACTGGGGTGCTGTCCGTGGTGCTGAAGGTTCTTCTTTCAGCTGATACCACTTGGGAACTGGTGGCTCACCGCTTGCCACCATTTCCCTCAAGCAGAAACGGTATTAGAACCACATAAAAGGGGTCAAGCAGAGCAAGTGACCTAGAGAGACAGATAAAGGTGCTCTGCCTTCCCCTGGACTCCACTTGGAAGGAGGCGTTGCTAATTTCTGGGTGGAAGATCAAGGAGTGAATGTCACTCCAGGATCCAGCTTTGCTAATTTCTAGTGAGGACAGATACATACGATGCTGCTTTCTATTACTGTATTGTACATAGTTACATTTGGGGGGATTTTAACTTCTTTTTACTCAAAGAGTCTTTTAAAAATACTTTCTTTGACAAAAATCCTATAAAAGTTGAATGACAAAGACTTTTTTAAGGATTTACTTATTTGATGGGGAGAGACAGAGGGAAGAGGGAGAGAAGCAAGACTTCCTGCTGAGAAGGGCCCCGATCTCATGACTCTGAGATCATGATTTGAGCTGAAATCAGAGTCAGTTACCTAATCGACTGAGCCACTTAGGTGCCCCATAAAGACGTTTTATATGCTTTACAACTATCTAAGAAAATAGCTATAAAAACAATAACTATGAAAACACAAAGACCCAGACTTCTTGGGCTGACCATTATTCTAAAAAACATAAACAAAAAAAAAAAAAAAACAAGATTAACCTAGAAACATACTATGTACTCTCACTGGTAACAAAAGTTGGAGAAATTCAGAGAAGCTATTATAAATTGTCGTAACAAGCCCTTGGTTAGGTAAAAAGTAAATGGGAAAAGTTGTGATCTGCATTATGTTTTAGGATTACCAACTTATATTACCAAAAACCTTAGAGTTCTAACAAAATTCTTGATATTACTCATAATTGCAGAAATAAATTGCTAATTATATTAAATGGGGGTAATGTTAGAGATACTGTCAGGGATGTCTCATCTCCAAAGTCCACAGATGAATACTATCTTCACACTTTCCCTCTGCCATACTCCAAATTGCCAGTATTTCCAGGAAAGGAGCTTGTACATGTATCTGGTTTTCTGGTTTTCATGCCTGCCACCCAGGGGGTCCCCCTTGATCACCTGACTCTGGTGGCCAGGATGGCTTGTTTCATAGGTCCCATGGGACTATAACAAACAGTTTTTGGTTGGCCACCACCCCAGGGCACAGTTAAGATAGCACACCCCCAGTCTTTCTGTGAAAGAAGCTTATTTGCTTGCCTTAGAGCTTAGCCATGAGAGACAGGCCTCTGATTTGGCACACATCTAGGGGCCTATGAAGTTGCTCTCAGGGAACATAAGCCAGGGTCCATCTTTGCACTCTCCTCTACCTTGCTTCAAGTCACCAGTAAAGGTGAAGAAGGCTTCTTCTGTGAAGAAGCCTATTAGCTTATCTTCATAGCTATGGCCTGAAGGGCAAGCTAATTAAACACACATCTAGGGGTGAGACTCCGCATAGAGTGGGAGGCTGGCAGGCACATATTCATGCTCTCCCTCTGCCCTTCCCCAGATCATCAGTGTCTCTGAGAAAGAAGCTTGTGTATATGTCTGATGCCTTGCTTTTGTGTCTGCAACTTAGAAAATAACTTCCTTTGGTAGCCTGGCTCCAGTGGCCAATAGGATTTGTGTTCACAGGCTCAACAGGATAACAGGGCTCAGTGCAGAGGGAGCCAACAGAAACTCCCAGCTTCCAGTCTTCCCCTGAAAGAAGCTTATCTGCATAGTCTAAAAGCAGCTGCTTGATTGGCCTCCAAACAGACTAACTCTAGGTGCTAAGTTCCAAGGTTTGAGAGACAGCCAAGAGCTTAAGAAGGGCTTAATAATAAGGACTATCTCCAATTGAGTCTGTGCTTTAAGATTTGGAAAGGTGACTATTTTATCTAAGGCATAGAAAACAACACAGAGATATAAGGAAAATGAAGAAAAAGAATAATATGTTCCACGTGAAAGAACCAAGGTAAATCCTCAGAAAAACACCATAATGAAGTGAAAATAAATGACTTACCTGATGAAGGGTCAAAATAATGGTCATAAAGATACTGTGCTCAGGAGAAGAATGAATGAACAAAATGAGAATTTCAACACAGATAGAAAATATAAGAAAGTACCAAATAGAAGTCACAGAGCTGAAGAATACAATAACTGAACTGTTCAGCAGCAAACTAGAAGAGGCAAAAGAAAAGGTCACTGAATCTGAACACAGGGCATTGTAACTTACCAATTGGAGAAGAAAAACTTCTAAAGGATGAAAAAGAATAAAAATAGCTTAAGGGACACATAGGACAACATCAAACAAACCAACATTTATATTATAGGAGTCCCTAAAGGAGAAGAGAGAAAGGAGCAGTAAAATTATTGAGGAACTAATAGCTGAAACTTTCTTAATCTGGGGATGGACACAGAAATCCAGATCTAGGAAGCCCAGAGAATTCCAAATAAGATTAACCCAAGAGATCCAAAACAAGACACATGTAATTAGTCTCAAAGCTAAAGACAAGGAGAGAATCTTAAAAGCAACAAGAGAAAAACAACTTGCCAAAAATAAGGAAACACTCAGTAGACTATCATATTTCTCAGCACAAACTTTGCAGGCCAGAAAGAAGTAATACAATATATTAAGAGTGCTAAAAGAAAAAAAACTGCCAACCAAGAATACTCTACCCAGCAAAGCTGTCCTTTGGAATTGAAGGAAAGTTTTCCAGACAAGCAAAAGCTAAAGGAGTTCATCATCACTAGACAGGCCTTATAAGAAATATCCAATGTTTCTTTAAAAGAAAACAAATAGAGGATGCTTGGGTGGCTCAGTGTTTAATCAACTGCCTTTGGGTCAGGACATGATCCCACAGTCCCGGGATCGAGTGACACATCGGGCTCCCTGCATGGAGCCTTCCTCTCCTTCTGTCTATGTCTCTGCCTCTGTGTGTGTGTGTGTGTCTCTTTCATGAATAAATAAATAAAATATTTTTTCTTAAAAAAAGAAAACAAATGGGCACTAATTACTAATAGGAAAACATAAAGTATAAACCTCAATGGTAAAGGTAAATATATAGTAAAACTAGAATAATCTAATATTGCAAATATGGTGACTTAAGCACTTACAAAGCTATCATAAAAGTCAAAAAACAAAAGTGGTAGAAATGACTAAAAACTGTAATAGTGGGGATCCCTGGGTGGCTCAGTGGTTTAGCGCCTGCCTTTGGCCCAGGATGCGATCCTGAAGTCCCGGGATCTAGTCCCACGTCGGGCTCCCGGCATGGAGCCTGCTTCTCCCTCTGCCTCTCTCTCTCTCTCTCTCTCTCTCTCTCTGTCTATCATAAATAAATAAATAAATAAATAAATAAATAAATAAATAAATAAATAAATATTTTAAATAAATAAATAAATCTTTTTAAAAACTGTAATAGTTTGTTAATGAGTACATAAGATAAAAGGTGTAAATGTTGGAATCAAAAACACAGTATGTGGAGAGGGGGAATAAAAATGTAGACTTTCTGATTGTGTTCACACTGAAGTATTTCAACTCAAAATAGCAGTTATAAGCTATTTAATGCAAGCCTCAAAGTAAATAACAAAGAGAAAGCCTTATGGTAGATACACAAAAGAGAAAGAAATCTAAGCATAAAACTACAGAAAATCATCAAATCAAAAAGGAAATGAACAAGAAGAAAAGAACAAAGCAATCACAAAATAGCTAAAGAAAAACAACAAAATGGGGATCCCTGGGTGGCACAGCAGTTTAGCGCCTGCCTTTGGCCCAGGGCGCGATCCTGGAGATCCGGGATCGAATCCCACCTCGGGCTCCCAGTGCATGGAGCCTGCTTCTCCCTCTGCCTGTGTCTCTGCCTCTCTCTCGCTCTGTGTGTGACTATCATAAACAAATAAAAAAAATTAAAAAAAAAGAAAAACAACAAAATGGAAATAAGTACATACCTATCAATAATTGGAAAATAATCTAACATGGCAATGTATGAAGACCCTGAACTCACCCTCACCATAGACACACCAAATCTACACCTATTTATAGAGCAGTTCCTCCTGAAGAAAAACTGAGGGCTGATTGAACAGCTTCTGGAAAAAAATGAGAGGAACCACATAGAGTACAGCAAGAGAGATAGAGACTTATCTATCTATGTGAAGGGAATCCTCACTCCCAATGCTGTAAGTTTTACTGGGGAGGGATGATACTGAGGAATGCTGAGCACATTCATGGGGCACAGAAAAAAGCCACACTTTAGACTTCTGGGAAGGTGGCAGAGTCGGAAGATATCAGGCTCACCTCGTCCCATGGGCATGCCTAGGTAATAGCCACATCTGTGAACTAGCCCAGAAAATGGCCCAAAGACTGACGGAACAGACTCTATACAATTAATCATAGAGAGGACACATCAAAAAGAGCAGGAGGGGTGGAGACATGGTTGGGAAACAAACTCCCAGCAAGACTAACCACAAATGGGAGGGAACCACCCGCACAGAGAAGGGAGAGGAGTGGACCCCACATCAGGCAGAGGACCTTCACTGGAAGTACAAGCCCCCATAATATTTGGCTTTGAAAACCAGTGAGACTTAACTTTGCAAGTATTTGCCATCAGCAGGGCTTACCTCTGGTACTTTAAAAATCAGTGGGCTTAGCTCTGGAAGAGTCAGAGGGCAATAGTCAGAGTCCCCACCCTTAAAGACAGCATAACAACCCAACAAAGATACAGCATTAAAGCAACAGTTTGAAAAGTGCCTGGAGTATATGTGAAGATTTATTTTCTGATCTCTCAACATGCAGGATCTTAGGAGACTTATCCAAGAACAAAAGAGCTGGCAGACACCATTACCCACCCCGCCCCCCCACACACACACACATGCCTAGATAGCCAGACACCTGAAGGAACCAGTGAGAACACTCTGTGCCTACCTTGCTAACAACACTCACTCTGCACCCGAGTTCTCCTGCAGATCTGCCCCCATTTAACCTGCCTCCACCCAGTAGGCATCCCTCCAAAGTAGTTTCTCTTGCAACACACCCTGTAAGCAGCCTGGGAAAGGACTGGTGTCATTCCAAAGTGACTCTTGCCCCGGGAAGAGGGGAAGATAACCACATACCAGTTCAACTACAGCAGATGAACTGAGGGCAAACATCTGGTCTGCCTGCTGGCTCTACCCACCAACAAAAACCTCTCAGGAAGCAGCATGTGGAGAGACATCTGTAGTTCAGGGTCACTGCAGGCCCAACAGATGGATTGGGGGAAGGCATCTGGTTTAACTGCAGGCCCCACCCACCAGAAAATCCTCTCAGGTGACAAGGAGGGGTGAGTACTTTGCAGTCCAGTGTAACTACTGCCACAGGTGACAGGGTGAGGGCAGGCATCTGGTCTGACTGCTGAACCTGCCCAACTACAAGCCCACAGCAGATCCAGATTGTCCCCTTAAGAGCATAAGAACCAAACCATGCCCACAACAGGCTAAGTGGGCCATTGCAACCAACTGGACTAAAGGTAAACACAGATTAGTCACAATAGTAGGGTGCATACAACCTAAATAGGGAACACTGCTGAAGCACCTGGTTCTGGTGAACAGAGGACATTGCACTGCAAGACACCACAGGACTTCTTATTCTTAAGGCCATTATTTTCAAGATCAGGAGATGTAACAGACTTTCCTAATACATAGAAACAAACACAGAGAGTCAGACAAAATGAGGAAACAGAAAAATATGTCCTGAATAAAAGAACAAGACAAAACTAGAGCAAGAAAGCTAAATGAAACAAAGATAAGCAATATACTTAATAAAGAATTCAAAATAATGGTCATAAAAATATGTACTGGACTTGAGAAGAGTGGACGATCTCAGTGAAACATTCAACCAAGAGATAGAAAATATTAAAAAGAACCAATAAGAGATGGAGAACTCAACTGAAATTTATAATGCCCTAGAACAGAATCAATAACATTAGAAGAGGGGACCAGTGAGTAGGAAGACAGAATAATGGAAAGCACCAAGCCAAACAACAAAAAGAAAAAAGAAGAAAAAATGAGATTAGATTCAGGGAACTCAATGACATCATCAAGCATAATAACACTATCATTATAGGAATCCCAGGAGAAGAGAGAGAAAAGGGGGACAGAACCTTGTTTGAAGAAATAATAGCTGAAAATTTTCCTAATCCTGGGAAAGAAACAGACATCCAGATCCAGGAGGCACAGAGAGCCCCCAACAAAATCTACCCAAGGAGGTCCACACCAATATACATAATAATTAAAATGAAGGGAACAAACTGAGGGCTGATGGAGGGAGGTAGAGGGGATGGGCTAGATGAGTGATGGATATTATGGAGGGCACTTGTTATGATGAGCACTGGGTGTTATAAGTGATGAATCATTGAATTCTATTCCCAAAACCAATATTGCACTGTATGTTAACTAACTGGAATTTTTAAAAAAAGATTTTATTTATGCATGACAGACAAAGAGATAGAGGCAGAGACATAGGCAGAGGGATAAGCATGCTCCTCACAGGGAGCCTAATGTGGGGCTTGATCCCCAGACCCTGGTATCATGCCCTGAGCCAAAGGCAGATGTTCAACCACTGAGTCACCCAGGCATCTCAACTAACTAGAATTGAAATAAAATTTTTGAAAAGAAAAAAAAAGTAAAAGTAGTGATAGAGAGTTTTTAAAGCAATAAGAGAAAACAGCTACATACAAGGGAAACCCCATAAAGCAATCAGCATAAACTTTGCAAGCCAGAGGGGAGTGACATGATATATCCAAAGTACTGAAAGGAGAAAACCTGCAACCAAAGAATAAACTACCAGCAAGGCCATCATTCAAAGTAAAAGAGAAAGAGTGCCTGGGTGTCTGCCTTCGGTGCAGGTAATGATACCAGAGTCCTGGGCTCGAGCTCCATGTCAGGCTATCTGCTCAGCAGGGAGCCTACTTCTCTCTCTCCCACCCTGCCATTCCCCCTGCTTGTGTGTGTGCTCTCTCCCTCTTTCTCTGACAAATAAATAAATAAAATATTTTTTTAAAAAAGAATATGAGAGAAAGTTTCCCAGACAAATTTTGGAGTTTACAAAGTTAAAGGCATAAACAAAGTTAAAGGAGTTCATCACTACTAAACCAGCCTTACAATAAATGGTAAAAGGAATTTTTGGAGTGGAAAGAAAAGGCTATAATCAGGAGTAAAAAAAAAATAATGAAAGGAAAAATTTTCATAGGTAAATACAAATATAATAAAAGTAGATTACTTAATTAATCTACTAAAGTAGATTATTACTTACAAAAGCAGTAAAATCAGTTATATCTATAAAAATCAGCCAAGGGATTCACAAAATAAGAGTATGATGTTACATACAAAAAATATGTGTGGTGGCGGCATAAAAATTAGTGCTTTTAGAACAAATTCAAACTTAAGCAACCATCAACTTCACATAGACTGCTATATGCATAAGATGATATATATGAGCCTAAATGTAACCACAAATTAAAAATCTTTGATACACAAAAAATAAATAAAAAGCCATGCAAGCATAACTCTAAAGAAAACCATCAAACCACAAGGAAGAAAGAACAAGGAGAAAATAACAAAGAACTACAAAAACAATTGTAAAACAAGTAACAAAATGTCAATATGTAACTATCAACAACTACTTTGAATATAAAGGCCTAAATGCTCCAATCAAAAGACATAGGGTGACAAGTGAATAAAAAAACCAAGACCCATCTATATGCTGCCTACAAGAGACTCATTTCAGACCAAAAGACACATGCAGATTGAAAGTGAAAAGATGGAAAAACAATTACCATGCAAATGGATGTGAAAAGAAAGCTGAAGTAGCAATAATTATTAGAAAAAATAGACTCTAAAACAAAAACTGTAACAAGCGACAAAGAAAAATACTACATAACAATAAAGAGAATAATCTAACAAGAAGATATAAATTTTTATACGCCCAATATAAGGGCACCCAAATACATAAAGCAGCTATTAACAGAAATAAAGGAAGAAATTCACAATTATACAATAATAGAAGACTTTAACACCTCACTTACATCAATGGATGGATCATCCAGACAGAAAGTCAACAAGGAAACAGTGGCTTGGAATGGTACATTGGACCAGATGGACCTGACAGATATATTCAGAACATTCCATCCAAAAACAGCAGAATATACATTCTTTTCACGTGTACATGGTACATTCTCAGAATAGAGCATATTAGGACACAAAACAAGTCTCAATAAATTCATAAAGACCAAAATAATATCATGCACCTTTTCCATCCACCAGTGGTATAAAATTAGAAATCAATCACAAGAAAATACCTGGAAAGAACACAAATACATGGAAGCTAAATAACATGTCATTAAACAGTGAATGAGTCAACCAAGAAATCAAAGAGGAAATTCAAAAAAATACACGGAGACAAAATGAAAACACCATGTTTCAAAATCTTTGGAATGCAGCAAAAGCTTTTCTGGAAGATTATAACAATATGGCCCTACCTCAAGAAGCAAAGAAACTCTCAAAAAAACTAACAGGACACCTAAGAGAGCTAGAAAAAAGTAGGGCAAAGCCCAAAGCCAGTAGAGGGAAGAAAATAATAAATACTAGAGCAGAAATAAATGAGAGAGAGAGAGAGTTAATAAAACAATAGAACAGATCAATGAAGCAAGAAGATGGTTCTTTGAAAAAATCAACAAAATTGATAAAACTGTAGCTAGATTCATGGTGGGGAGGGGAGGAGGGAGAACTCAAAATCACAAAAGGAGAAATAACAACTGATACCACAAAAAATACAAATGATTATAAGACAATATTATGAAAAAGTGTATGCTAACAAATTGGACAACCTAGAAAAAATGGATAAATAATCTTCCAAAACTAAATCAAGAAGAAACAGAAAATTTAAACAGATTGATTACTAGCAATAAATTTGAATGAGTAAGCTAAGAAATTCCAAAAGAATAAAAGTCCTGGACCTGATTGCTTCACAGGTGAATTCTACCAAATATTTTTAAAAGAGTTAATACCTATTCTTCTAAAACTATTCCAAAAAATAGAAAAGGAAGCTTTCAAATTCATTCTACAATACCAGTATGACCCTGATACCAAAACCAAATAAAGATACACCACAAAAAGAGAACTACAGGTCAATATCTGATGAGTATAGATACAAAGATCCTCAACAAAATATTAGCAAACCATACTCAACAATACATTTAAAAAAATCATTCACTACAATTAAGTGGGATTTATTCCAGGGATGGAAGGATGGTTCCATATTCACAAATAAACCAATGTGATACATCACATTTACAAGAGAAAGGATAAAAACCATATGATCATCTTGCTAGCTGCAGAAAGAGCACTTGACAAGGTCAAGGTACAACATCCATTCATTATAAAAACTTTCAATAAAGTAGGGCTAAAGGAACACACCTCAATAAAGGCCAGATATGAAAAACCTTCAGCTAACATCAAACTCAATGGGAAAAATTGAGCTTTCCCCTGAGATCAAGAATAAGACAAGAATGTCCACTCTTACCACTTTAATTCAACATAATACTGGGAGTCCTAGCCACAGCAATCAGACAAGAAAAGGAATAAAAGGCGTCCAAACTGGTAAGAAAATAAAACTTACACTATTTGCAGATGACAGGATACTATATAGAGAAAACTTGGAAGACTCCAACCAAAAACTACTACAACTGATAAATGAATTCAGTAAGTTTGCAGGATACAAAATTAACATGCAGAAATCCCTTGCATTTCAATACACTGATAATGAAGTAGCAGAAAGGAATTAAGAAAGCCATCTCATTTACAACTGCACAAAAAAAAAAAAAAAAAAAAAAAACAATAAAATGCCTACGAATAAATTTAACCAAAGAGGTGAAAGACCTGTACTCCAAAAACTATAAAACATTGATGAAAGAAATAAAAAATGATACAAACAAATGGAAAGATATACCATGTTCATGGATTAGGTGAATATTGTATAAATGTCCATACTACCCAAAGCAAACTACAAATCTAGTGCAATCCCTATCAGAATACCAGTAGTTTTCACTGAGCAAGACAAACAATCCTAAAATTTGATGAAACCATAAAAGACCCTGACTAGCCAAAGCAATCTTGAGAAAGAACAACAAAGCTGGATGTATCACAATCCCAGATTTCAACACATACTACAAAGCTATAGTAATTAAAATAGTGTGGTACTGGCACAAAAATAGACACATAGATCAGTGGTATAGACTGAGAGTCCAGAAACAAACACACTTATAAGGCTAATTAATCTATGACAGAGGAGGCAATAATATACAAGGGGGAAAAAGACAGTCTTCAACAAATGGTGTCAGGAAAACTGGACAACTATATATAAAGAAATGAAATTGGACCACTTTCTTATGTCATTCACAAAAACAAATTCAAAATAAATTAGACATAAATGCAATACATAAGACCATAAAATTCCTAGAGGAAAATATAGGCAGTGATATTTTGACATCAGCCATAGAAACATTTTTCTAGATATGTCTCCTCAAGACAAGGGAAATGAAAGCAAAATTAAACTATTGGGACTACACCAAAATAAAAAGCATTTTCACAGCAAAGGAATCAAACAACAAAACTAAAAGACAACCTATAGAATGCAAGAAGATATTTGCAAATGACATAGTGACAAGAAGTTAGTAACCAAAATATATAAAGACATGATTCAACACCAAAAATACACAAATAATTGAATTTTAAAATAGGAAGACAAGAACAGACATTTTTCTAAAGATGACATTATGCATGGCCAACAGACACATGAAAAGATGCTCAACATCACTAAATATCAAGGAAATACAAATTAAAACCACAATAGATATGAAATCACTTTATACCTGTCAGAATGGGTAAAATAAAAAACAAAAGAAATCATAACTGTTACCAAGGATGTGGAGAAAAGGAAGCTCTCATGCATTGTTGGTGGGATTATAAATTGGTACAGCTACTGTGGGAAACAGTATAAGAGTTTCTCAAAAAATTAAAAATAGAATTACCAAATGAATCCAGTAATTTCACTACTAGATATTTACCCAAAGAAAGCAAAAACATTAATTCAAAAAACTATATGCACTCCTATGTTTATTACAGCATTATTTATGATACCCAAGATATGGAAACAACCCTAGTGTCTATCAATAGATAAATGGATAAAGAAGATGTAGTATACATCCATAATGGAATATTACTCACCCATGAAAAGAAGGGATGGATGGATGGATGAACTTAGAGGGTTATAATGCTACCAGAAATATCAGTCAGAGAAACACAAATTCTACATGATTTCACTCAGATGTGGAATTTAAGAAATAAACAAAGGAAAAAGAGATAAACAGGAAAACAGACTCTTAAATACAGAGAAAACACTGGTGGTTGCCAGACGAGAGGATGGTAACAGGATGAGTGATACAAAGGAAATTAAGAGTACACTTATCTATGAGCATTGAGAAATATATAGAATTGTTAAATCATTATTTTTGTGCCTGAAACTAATATAATACTGTATGTTAATTATACCTGAAGAAAAATAATTCCAAATTTTAAATAAAACAAAAAATCAAACTCATAGATACAGAGAATCAATTGGTGGTTGGGGGTGGAGGTGAAATGGGTAAAGGAAGTCATGGGATGTGATGTACAACATGGTAACTATAGTAAATAATACACTATTATATATCTGAAAGTGACTGAGAGCACAAATCTTAAAAGTTCCCATTACAAGGCAAAAAAAATTTTTTAACTATATGGTGATGGATGTTAATTAGATTTATTGTGATCATTTGTAATATATAAAAACATCAAATCATGTATACCTGAAATTAATGTTTTATGCTAATTATATCTCAAGAACATTTTTCAAAATAAATACAGCACTTCCTATTCTTTTTTAAGATTTTATTTCTTTATTCATGAGAGAGACAGAGATACAGAGGGAGAAGCAGGCTCCCCGCAGGGAGCCCGATGTGGGACTTGATCCCCAGTTCCAGGATCATGCCCTGAGCCAAAGGCAGATCCTCAACCGCTAAGCTACCCAGGCATCCCAGCACTTCCCATTCCTATTGGTCACTGTGATAAATTATTCCAAGGGCATGTCAAGTGCTAAGCCTTTGAAATACAAACTTTCCTAGGGGATTTAATTCATATTGGCAGGGAGAATGGACCTGAGACACCCTGAGCTCCTTGCTACCTCACTCAGCCCTGCCCCTGCACTTGCCCACCCTTCACCATGCACCTGGATCCACAGTAAACATTAGATGGCCATTGCTTCATTCCCTGTCTGTCAGAACACCTTGTGACAGCAAATGCAGGGCAAGTTTCTTAAAGGAACTGGGTTTGGATATGGTATCTATCATAGCCTAAGGGATCCTCCTGGCCCATACCCTTTTTTAAATTTTTATTTTATTTATTTATTTTTTCTAGAGAGAAGAGGCTGCATCAGGTCTGGTATGCCCACAAATTCCCACCTTCTTTTCCAGTTAGCCAGGGTGGGATTGCAAATTTAACACATCCAGTATCCTTCAGTGACTTAATTGCTTTACTCTGTCACCCTCTCACTTCTGAACTTGTGCTTACAGGCATGGCTTTACTGCTGTTACTAGAAACATCTGCAGACCTGAGTCCATGACATGCATTGCCCACCCAGAACCCCAGGGCAGCATGGCTTGTTGCTGCTGAGAAAGACCTATTGTCTTTCATTATCCCCTTCTCTTTGCCCCATAACTGTCCCTTTGAGAAAAGCACCTCCCCATCTCTACCCTAACTCCATCCCCCCATTCCTCATCTCCCTAAAGGCAGGCTACTGCTCATGCTCTTCTAGCTTTCTGCTTCTAACAGAAAATGTACAGTCACCATAAGCAATACTTCCTCTACAAATGTACTCCCAAACTAAACCATCAGAGACATATCAGTCAACATAACAAGAACAAATGAGATCACAATCAATGTATTCTCCTGGTCTCCTGGGTCAAACAGGGATGGGAATCTGTGATTCTATTTTCAGGAGAAATGTTATATAAAGCAATTCATAGAAAATAAAAATTTGAACTTAAAGTGACACAAATCTGTACATTTTATAAAATTGGAATAAAAAATCATTTTAGAATAAGCATGAACTCTGGAGAAAACATACTGGATATTGAAAATATCCTCATGATGAAATCCCACTGACCTACTTTATAGAAATGACAGGGCTGAGAGAACTGGCTTTAAGAACCTATAGAATGTCTCTGTGCCAGACACGGCAGCCAGCAGGGGTCAGTCTAACATAATCATAGGTTAAAAAAAGATCCTGGCATTTCTGCTGCTTAGACACTACCCAGGCAGTTCACTAGACCAGCCCTTTGGCTGGGTGGAAATACACAACTGACTTTTTATGGTCACAGTCATGTTTTCTTAGTTCTTTTCCTCTTTCCTCCTAATTTGAGGAAAATCAGAACAACAAGAAATTAGGAAAAGAAGAAGAAAATGTCATGACTTTTTAAATTTTTTTTAAAAAGTTAAGTCCTCATAAAGAATGAGATCTTGCCATTTGCAACAACATGGATGGATCTAGAAGGTTTAATGCTAAGTGAAATAAGTCAGATAAAGACCAATACCATATGACTTCACTCATGCGGAATTTCAGAAACAAATGAATGAAGGAAAAAAAGGAGACAAGTGAAAAACTAAACTCTTGAATACAAAGAAAAAACTGGTAATTGCGGGGATCCCTGGGTGGCGCAGCGGTTTGGCGCCTGCCTTTGGCCCGGGGCGCGATCCTGGAGACCCGGGATCGAGTCCCACATCGGGCTCCCGGTGCATGGAGCCTGCTTCTCCCTCTGCCTGTGTCTCTGCCTCATTCTCTCTCTCTCTCTGTGACTATCACAAATAAATAAAAAAAAAAAAATAAATAAATAAAAAAAACTGGTAATTGCCAGACAGGAGGTGAGTGGGGGAATGGGTGAAATAGGTGAAGGGGATTGGGAGTACACCTATTGTGGTGAGCACTGAGTAATGCAAAATTGTTGTTATTATATTTTACATATGAAACTAATACAACACTGTTAACTATACGTCAATAAAAAATTAAAATAAAAAGTGCACATAGAACATTCTCCAGAATAGATCACGTATTATGTCATAAAACAAGTCTCAACAAAGACAAAAAGATCAAGGCCATACCATGCATCTCTTCCAACCACAATGCTATGAATCTAGAAACCAACGACAAGGAAAATTTTAGAAAGAGCACAAATACATGGAGATTAAATAACATGCAATTAAATAATGAATGGGTCACCCAAGAAATTGAAGAGGAAGTAAAAAAAAATACATGGAGATAAATGAAAACACAACAGTCCAAAATCTTTGGGGATGCAACAAAAGCTGTTCTAAGAGGGAAGATTTTTTTTAAAGATTTTATTTATTTATTGAGACAGAGAGAGAGAGAAGCAGAGACACAGGCAGAGGGAGAAGCAGGCTCCATGCAGGGAGCCGGACGTGGGACTGGATCCCGGATCTCCAGGATCACACCCCGGGCTGCAGGCAGCACCAAACCACTGAGCCACCGGGGCTGCCCTAAGAGGGAAGATTATAGCAATATGGGCCTACCTCAAGAAGCAAGAAAAATCTCAAATAACCTGACTTTAACCTAAAGGAGCTAGAAAAAAAGAATAAGGAAAATCTAAAACCAACAGGAGGAAGGAAATAATAAAGAGCAGAAATAAATAATATAGAAACTTAAAAAATATAACAAATCAAGGAAACTAGGAGCTGGTTCTTTGAAAAGATCAACAAAATTTATAAGTCTTCAGCCAGACTCATCAAAAAAAAAAAAAAAAGGAGGACTCAAACAAAATCAGAAATGAAAACAGAAAATAACCACACCACAGAAATATAATTGATTATAAGACATTATGAAAAAGTATATGCCAACAAATTGGACAACCTAGAAAAAAACGGATAAATTCCTAGATACATATAACCTCCCAAAACCGAATCAGGAAGAAGTAGGAAATTTGAACAGATCAACCACCAGCACTGAAATTGAATCAATAAATTAAAAACTCCTGACAAACAAAAATCCAGGACCAGACAACTTCACAGGTGAATTCTACCAAATATTTAGAGAAGAGTTAATACCTACTCTCCTCAAACTATTCCCAAAAATAGAAAAGGAAAGCTTTCAAAATCATTATGAGTAAAGCATTACCCTGATACCAAAACTAGACAAAGACACTTAAAAAAGAAACAAAAAATAAATAACTACAAGCCAATATCTCTGATGAACATACATGCAAAAATCCTCAATGAAATATTGGCAAACTGAATCCAAAAATACATTTAAAAATCATTCAACACAATCAAGTGGGATTTATTCCCAAAATGGAAGGGTGGGTCAATATCCACAAATCAATCAACATGATATATACTACATTAACAAGAGAAAGGGTAAAAAACCATATGATCATCTCAACAGATGCAGGAAAAATTACAACGTCCATTCATTATAAAAACCCTCAACAAAGTAGGTTTAGAGGGAATATACCTCAACTTAATAAAGGCCAGCTATGAAAAACTCACAGCTAACATCATTCTCAATGGTGAAAAATTGATAGGTTTTTTCCTAAGATCAGGAACAAGACAAAGATGTTCTCTCTCACCACTTTTACTCAACACAGTACTGGAAGTCCTGCCACCGCAGTCAGATTAAAAAAAAAAGGAACAAAAGGCATCCAAATTGGTAAGAAAGTATTAAAACTTTCACTATTTGCAGATGACACAATACTATATGTAGAAAACCTTAAATACTACACCAAAAAACTACAAGAACCAATAAATGAATTTAGTAAGGTCACAGGATACAATATCAGTGTACATAAATCTGTTACATTTCTAAATATTAATAATGAAGTAGCAGAAAGAAAAATTAAGAAAACAATCTCATTTACAATTGCACCCAAAATAATAAAATGCCTAGGAATAAATTTAACCAAGAAGGTGAAAGATTTGTAGTTTGAAACTATAAAATACCGATGAAAGACATTGAAGACAATACAAACAAATAGAAAGATATTCCATGTTCATGGATTGGGAGGACAAATATTACTAAAATGTCCATACTACCCAAGGCAATCTACAGATTTATAAAATCCCTATCAATATACCAAAAACATTCTTCATAGAACAAGAACAAATACTCCTAAAATTTGTGTGTAACACCAAAACACCCCAAATAGCCAAAACAATCTTGAAACAGAAAAATACCCTGGGACATGAGTACCACAGTTCCTAAGAACTGATCATAGAACTGATAAGGCTAAGTGCCTTAGAGGTCCCATTTAGAAAATATTTTAATAGGACATACTCAAATTAAGGAAAACAATTAAAAACTCCTAAAGGAACAAATTATTGGGGCCACTACTTCACCATACAGTAATTCAATCTGGCCTGCTAAAGGCCCAGACACATTTTAAAGATTTACTGTAGTCGATAGGAATAATAATAATAATTTTTAAAAAGCTGGAAGTATCACAATTCCAGATTTCAACTTATTCTACAAAGCTATAGTAATAAAAACAGTATGGTACTGGCACAAAAGTAGATATATAAATCAATAGATCAGGATAGAAAGCCTAGAAACAAACCCATGAGTATATGGTCAATTAGTCTTCAACAGAGGAGGCAAGAATATGCAATGAGACAACAAATAGTGTTGTGAAAAATGGACAGGTGCATGCAAAAGAATGAAACTGGACCACTTCCTTGCACTGTAACAAAGTAAACTCAAAATGGATTAAAGACACAAATATGAGACCTGAAATTATAAAAATCCTAGAAGAAAGCACAGGCAGTAATTTATCTGACATCACTCATGGCAACATTTTTCTAGATATATCTCCTGAGGCAAGGAAAATAAAATTAAAAATAAACTATTGGGACCAAATTAAAATAAAAAGTTTCTGCACAGCAAAGGAAACAACCACCAAAACTAAAAGGCAAAAAAAAAAAAAAAGAACTAAAAGGCAACCTACAGAATGGGAAAAGATATTTGAAAATGACATATCTGATAAACAATTAGTATCTAAAATATAAAATGTATACAACTCAACACCCCAAAACCACATGATCCAACTAAAAAAATGGGCAGAAGACATACAGATGGAAAATAGACACATGAAAAGATTCTCAACATCACTAATCATCAAAGAAATTCAAATCAAAACCACAATGAGACATCACCTTACACCTGTCAGAATGGCTAAAATAAAAAAAACAAAAGAAACGACAAGTGTTGGCAAGGATGTGAGGAAAAAGGAAATTTCATACACCGTTGGTGGGAATGTGAACTGCTGCAGCCACTCTGGAAAACAGTGTGGATACTCCTTTAGAAATTAAAAAATAGAATTACTATATGTAACTCCACTGGGTATTTACCCAAAGAATATGAAAACACTAATTTGAAAAGATAGTTGTGCTCCTATGTTTATTGCAACATTACTTACAATAGCCAAAATATGGAAGTAACCCAAGTGTCCATTGATAGATGAAAGGATAAAGAAGATGTGGTGTATATGTACAATGGAATATTACTCAGCTATAAAAAAGAAGGAAATCTTGCCACTTGCAACAACATGGGTGGAGCTAGAGAGTATAACACTAAGCAAAATAAATCAAAGAAAAACAAATACCATATTTCACCCTTGTGGAATTTAAGAAACAAAGCAAAGGAAAAAAGAGACATAAACAGTCTTTTAGAGAACACACTAATGGTTACCAGAGCAGAGGTGGTTGGAGTGATGTGTAAAATAGGTGAAGGGGATTAAGAGGATACTTAATTGTGATGAGCACTAAGTAATGTACAGAATTATTGAATCACTATATTGTACCCCTGAAACTAAAAAAGTCATTTTGTTCCTCTCAATTATCTGTACTATAGTTGGCAGATATGACACATTTCCAGAGTCTTAAATGCTATAGAGCTGACATTGTTACAACAGATGGCCAACGAGTCCTCCAATGGTCAAAGAGGAAAAGAGAAACCAGGTTGCTAGTGCAGCTATGTTCAACAGACACTTCTGGGGATGCCTGGGTGGCTCAGTGGTTGAGCATCTGCCTTCAGCTCAGGGTATGATCCTGGGGTTCCAAGATTAAGCCCTACATCACAAGGAGCCTGCTTCTCCCTCTGCCCATATCTCTGCCTCTCTCTGTGTGTCTCTCATGAGTAAATAAATAAAATCTTAAAAAAAATAAACACTCTTCTGCATCATTTTTTAGGTAAAATTCACATAAAATAAAATTCACAATTTTAACCATCTTAAAATGTACAATTCAGTGGTTTTTAGTATATTCACAATGTGGTAGAATAGTCATCGTATAAAATTCCAGAAAATTTCAATAAATAAGTCATAGGGAATATAACCAATTATATGGTAAGTTTGTATGGTAACAGATGATAACCACACTTATCATAGTTAGCATTTCATAGTGTATATAATTGTCAAATCACTATGCTGTACACCTGAAACTAGCATCAATATTTCATGTGAACTATACTCCAATTTCAAAAAGCATTTATAATTCCAGAACATTTCATCACCACTTGCCCCCTGCCAAAAAAAAAAAAAAAACATACTCATTAGCTATCACTTCCTAACCCCAGTCCTGAGCAACTAACTAATCCACTTTCTGTTTCTATGGATCTGCCTACATTTGCTATATCATGTAAATAGAATCATACAATATAAAGCCTTCTGTATCATTCTTCTTTCACATAGAATAATGTTTACAAGGTTAATAGATGTTGTAACACATATTAGTGCTTCATTCCTTCTTATGGTTGCATAATATTCCATTGTATGTATATACTACATCTATTCATTCATCAATGCTTGGACATTTTGGTTGTTTCCACTTTTTGGCTATTACGAATAATGCTGCTTGTATACATAATATATTCATATAAAAGTTTTGTTAAACATATGTTTCTAATTCTGTAGGGTATTACCTTGAGGTGGAATTGCTGAGTCAAATGGTAAATATGTTTAACTTTTTAAGGAACTACTAAACTGTCTTTCCAAAGCAGTTACACTATTTGACATCCCCGTCAGCAATGTATGAGTGTTCCAATTTCTCCATATCTTCTCCAACATTTGTTATTGTTTTTCTTTTCTTTTCTCTTTTTGAAGTATTATCTCATTCTGGTTTTAATTTGCATTTCCCTAATGATCAGTTATGTTGAACATCTCTCCATGTGCTTATTAGCCACTTGTATGTCTTTGGGATATGGATGGAACTAATGGGCATTATGCCAAGTGATAAGTCAGAGAAACACAAATATCATATTGTTTCATGTATATATGAATTCTAAAAAACAAAATAAATGGGGACTCCTGGGTGGCTCAGTGGTTAAGCACCTGCCTTCGGCCCAGGGCATGATTCTGGAGTCCCAGGATCGAGTTCCATGTTGGGCTCCCTGCTTCTCCCTCTGCCTGTGTCTCTGCTGCTCACTCTCTCTCTCTGTGTCTCTCATGAATAAATAAGTAAAATCTTAAAAAAAAAAACAAATAAATGAACAAACACAAAAAACAGAAATGGATCCCATTAATACAGAGAACTGGTGGTTGCCAGAGGGGAAGAGGGAGAGGGATGGGTGAAATGGGCAAAGGGAATTATACAAACTTTATTATAAAATAAAGAAGTCAAGGTGATGGAAAGTTCAGCATAGGAAATATAGTTAAAATGTGTTAATGTTGTATGGTGATACACAATGATCACACTTATCATGGTGTAATATATAGAATTGTTGAATCACTGTACCATACACTGAAACTAATATAACATTATATGTCAATAATATGTCAAATAAGCTTTTAAAAAATAACCAATCGAAATTCTGGAGCTAAAAATACAATAATTAAATTCAAAATTCATTAAAGGAGGTCAAGCAGACTCGATCAGACTTGAACTGGCAGAAGAAAGATTCAGCAAACTTGAAGACAGGTTATTTGCAATTATTGAATCTGAAGAATAAAAAGAAAAAGAATCAAGAAAATAGAGCCTAAGGAACTTATGAGAAACCATCATGCAGATCAATATATATACATTATGAAAGTCCCAGAAGAAGAGAGAGTAAAGGGGGCAAATAGATTATTTGAAGAAATAGTGGCTGAACATCTCCCAAATTTGAGGAAAGAAATGGGTATAAAAAATCCAAACCTCTGGGGCAACTGAGTGGCTCAGTCATGTAAGCATCCAACTCTTGACTTCATCTCAGGTCATGATCTCAGGGTCATGAGATCAAGCCCCATGTCAGGCTCCACACTCAATGGGGAGTCTGCTTGAGATTCTCTTTCTCTCCTTCACCCACTGCCCCTCCCCCTCTTTAAGATGAATAAATATTTTTTTAAAAATCCAAAAAGCTCAAAGAATTCCAAGTAGGATTTCCCATATAAACCCACACCAAGACACATTATAATCAAACTATCGAAAGACAGAAAGAGAATCTTGAAAGCAGCAAGAGAAAAACGACTCCTTACATACAAGATGTCCCCAAGAAGACCATGAGTAGATTACTCAGCAACCACCTTGGAGGCCAGAAGGCAATAGGATGATACATTGAAAGTGTTGAAAGAAAAATAACTGACAACTAAGAATTCTATATAGAACAAAACTGTCCTTCAAATATGAGAAAGGATGCAAGATGATAGCATACAAAAACTGAATTCACCTCCTTTCCTGGACACACTGAGTCTATACCTACATGAAGAGCAATTTTTCCTGAAAGAGAACCGAGGGCTTATTAGACAGCTACTACACAAGGATAGTAGGACTACATAGAGAAAGGCCAGAGAGACAGAAACACAGTCACAATGGGAACCCCATCCCCAAAGCCGTAAATATAGTAGAAAAGGATAGGACCAAGGGACTTTGCACAGATTTGCCTGACCTGGGACCCAGAAAAAAAAAAAAAAAGTGGTTTAAATGGCAACTAGATTACAAGTGAAGGAAAATCATTTACTAACCCTAAAACAACTGCCACACCAGGTAGAACTACTGGAACTCTCTCTGGAGTCAAAGTGGTGGCATATACCATTGTTTACATACCCTTCACCATGATGGTACAAATGAGAGCAAAGTCTGGGCACTTTAGCTGGCTTTCCACCCCAGTACGCCCAAGGCCTTTAGACCACACCAGTTCCAACTGTTTCCCCAAGGCAGGCACCACCCCCCCATACCTACATCAACTCCTACTGTCCCACCAAAGCTGCCCTGGTGCAGCACACATCAGGACAACATCAGCTTCAGCTCCAGCTGTCCCACCAGGGCACCTCCTGCAGAAGACCCTCTGGCCTTCCCCTCTTGAGCTCCAGCCATCCCACCAGAACATGGTATGGTGTCCCTCAGGAACCCCTGGCCTGTGCCTGCTTCAGTCCCAGCTGTCCTAGCAGAGTGCCCAGAACCACCTGACCTATATCTACTGCAGCTTCAGCCCTCCCACCAGGGTACTACCCACATAGAGTATACTCCAGGTCATATGATTTAGCTTCAGCCACTTTGCCATGGCGGCCCCCCTTGTGGAGCACCCTGGAACTACCTGGTCTGTGCCCATTCCAGCTCCAGCCATACCACCAGGGAAGCACTGGTGAAGAGTGGCCTGAAAACACTGGCCAATGACTGCTCTAGCTCCAGCCAGCCAACCAAAGCTACCAGACACAGGCAGCAACAAAGGGGATGTTCCTACAAAAGGCCATTCTTTGAATACTGCAAAAGTTATCTGGGAGGAAGGGAGAGAGAAAGGGAAGGAGAAGAAATAAAGAAAAGGAAATAAATGATGACAGGTTAAGGAATCTCTTGGACAACATTAAGCAAACATTCACATTATAGCAGTCCTGGAGGGAAAAGAAAGAACAGGGACAGAAAATGTATTTGAAGAAATAATAGCTGAAAACTTCCCTAACCTGGGGAAGGAACAGATGTCCAGGTCCAAGAGGCACAGATAGTTCCAAACAAGATGAACCAAAGCAGGTCCACATCATGACACATAATAATTAAAATGTCAAAGCTTAAAGATAGGATTTTGAAATCAGCAAAAAGGAAGGAAATAGTTACATACAATGGAAATACCATGAGACTATCAGCTGGCTTTTCAGCAGAAACTTTGCAGGCCCAAAGAGAGCATCATGATGTATTCAAAGTGCTAAAAGGAAGAAACCTACAACCATGAATACTCTACCTGGCAAATTATCATTCAGAACTGAAGGAGAAATAAAGAGTTTCCCAGACAAACAAAAGTCAAAGTAGTTCATCACACCAAACCAACCTTATAAAAAATGCTAAAGTGATTTCTTTAAGTGGAAAAGAAAAGGCAATAACAAGAAGAAAATTATAAAAGGAAAAAATTTAATGGGTAAAGGCATATACAAAGTAATATATCAATCACTTATAAAGCTAATATGAAGGTTAAAACACAAAGTAGTAAAATTATATCTATAAAAATTAGTTAAGGGATTCATAAAATAAAAAGATGTAAAATATGACATCATATACCTATAACATGGATGAAAAAGAGTAAAAAATGTGCTTTTTGAATGTGTTTGAATTTAAATAACCATCAACTTAATATGGACTGCTATATATTTTAAGTGTTATGTATGAAACTCATGGTAAAACTAAACCGTATAATAATATACAAAAAGTAAAGAGAGAGTAATACAAGCTTTATACTAAAGAAAATCATCAATCAAAAAGAACAAGAGCAGAAAAGACTAGAAAAATAACCAGAAAACAATTAGCAAATTAGTAAGAAGTAAATACATACAAATGATTACTTTAAATGTAAATGATCTAATGCTCCACTCAAAAGACATAGGGTGACTGAATGGTTGAAAACACAACACTCGGGATGCCTGGGTGGCTCAGCGGTTGAGTGTTTGCCTTTGGCTCAGGGTGTGATCCCAGAGTCCTGGGATCAAGTCCCACATCAGGTTCTCTGCATGGAAGCTGCTTCTTCCTCTGCTTCTGTCTCTGCCTCTCTTTCTGTGTCTCTCATGAATGAATGAATGAATGAATGAATAAATAAATAAATGAAAACACAACATTCACCTATATATTGTCTACAAGAGACTCACTTCAGACCTCAAGACACATACTGACTCAAAGGGACGGAAAAAGATTCCATGAAAATGGAAGTGGAAAAAAAAAAAACACAGTAGCAATACTTATGTCACACAAAGTAGACTTTAAAAGAAATACTGTTGATGGGAATGCAAACTGATACAAGTACTGTGGGAAACAGTATGGAGATTCCTCAAAAACTAAAGATGGAAATACCATATGATCCAATAATTCCACTCCTGGGTAATTACCCAAAGAAAATAAAAACAGTAATTCAAAAAGATATATGAACTTCTATGTTTATTGCAGTATTATTTACAATAGACAAGATATGGAAGTACTTCAAGTGTCCATCAATCGATGAATAAAGATGTGGGGTGTGCATATGTATGCAATGGAATATTACTCAGCTGTAAAAAAAAAAAAAAAAAAGAATAGATCTTGACATTTGCAACAACATGGAAGGACCTAGTAGGTATTATGTTAAGTGAAATTAGACAGAAAGAAAGACAAATACATTATGATTTTGCTTACAGGTGGAATCTAAAACAAGATAAATGAAAACAATAAACAAAAAAAAGCAGAAACAGACCTATAAGTACAAAGAATGAACAGGTGGTTGCTGGAAGGGAAATGGCTGGGGGATGGAAAATGGAAAAAACAGATGAATGGAATTGAGGTACAAACTTCCACTTATGGAAAGAACAAGCTACAGGAATGAAAAGTACAGCACAGGGAATATAGTTAGTGATATTGTAATAGCATTGTATGGTGACAGATGGTAGCTACACTTGTGGTAAGCACAGACTAACATTCAGAGTTGCTGAATCATTATGTTGTATAACTGAAACTAATGTAACATTGTATGTCAACTATGCTTCAATAAAAGTAAATAAATGAATGGACAGATAAATAATAAAAGAGGAAGAAGTAAGACATTCTCATACAGACAAAAGTGAAAGGAGTTCTACACCATTAGCCTGCCCTATAAAAAATAGTCAAGGGAGTCTTTTGGGTTGAAATGAAAGGATATTAGACAGTAACTTGAAGCCATATGAAAACATAAAACCCTCCAGTAAAGATAAATACATGGACAAATAAGAGAATATTATTATAATTTTGTTTTATATTCTTTATTTTCTATAATATTTAAAAGATAACTGCACAAAAATAAGTATAAATATATGTTAATGGATACACAATATGTAAAAATGTAATATATGACATCAATAATACGGGAAAGAGGCAGAATTGTAAGGGGGTAGCTTTTTCTATGCAAGCAAAGTTAGGTTGACATCAATTTAAGATAGATTACTGTAACTTTAGGATGTTACATGTAATGCCCATGGTAACTACAAAGAAAATATCTAGAGCATATACAGAAATGGAAACAAGGGATTCAAACTGTGTTACTACAAAAATCAACCAAATAGATAGGAAAGCAGTAATGAAAGAAATGATAGCCAAAAAAAAAAAAAACTATCAGACATATAGAAAATAAGTACTAAAATGGCAAATATTCATTTGATTAAACTCCCCAACCAAAAGACATAAATTTGCAAAATAGATACTTAAAAAAAAAACAAACTAGGATCCAACTATATGCTGTCTACAAGACACTCATTTTATTTTATTTTTTAAAAGATTTTATTTATTTGACAGAGAGCAAGAGAGCACAAGCAGGGGGAGCAACAGAGAGAGAGGGAGAAGCAGTCTCCTCCCTGAGCGGGAACCCAATGTGGGGCTTGATTCCAGGACACTGGGACCATGACCCAAGCCAAAGGTAGATGCTTAACCAACTCAGCCACCCAGGTACCCCAAGAGGCTCATTTTAGATCTAAGGACCCACATAAATTGAAAATAAAGGGTATTTTCATGCAAATGTAACCAAAAGACAGCAGGGGTGGCTACACTAATATAAGAAAAATTAGACTTTAAGTCAGAAACTATTAGACAAAGAGGACATTATATAGTAACAAAAAGGTCAATTCACTAAGAATATATAATAACTATAAATATATATGCACCCAACAAAGTGTCCATTGATAGATGAAGAAAATGTTTAAAACATCACACACACACCACACCACACCACACCACACCACACCACACCACACCACACACACACACACACACACACACACACACACACCAGAATGTTATTCCATCAAATAAAGAGAGGAAATCTTGACATTTGTGACAACATGGTTGAAACGTCAGGCCTTATGCTAAGTAAACTAAGTCAGACAGAGACAAATACTACATGATTTTACTTATAAGTGAAATCTAAAAAGATTAAAATAAAATAAATAAATAACAAAAAGAGATAAACTCCTAGATACAGATAACAGATTAGTGTTTTCCAGGGGCCACGGATGGATACAATGGGTAAGGGGGTCAAAAGGTACAAGTTTAGTTATAAAATTAAAAAGTCATGGGATATAATGTACAACATGGTAACTATGGTCAATGATATTGTATTGTATACTTGTAAGTTGCTATGAGAGTATATTTTAAAAGTTCTCAACACAAGAAAAAAATTGTAACCATGCATGATGATAGATGTTAACTAGATTTGTTGTAGTGATCATTTTACAATATATACAAATGTGGAATCATGTTGTACACCTAAAACTAATGTACCATGTCAATTATAACTCAACAGCTACATATGCACCAGACATCAGCACTCCTAAATATATGAAACATTCACAGAATTAAAGGGAGAAATAGATAGCTCTACAATCCTAGTACAGACCTCGATATTCTACTTTCAATAATGGATAGACCAGGGGACAAGATGGCGGAAGAAGAGTAGGGTCTTCAACTCACCTGGTCCCACCAACTTCCCCAGGTAACTTTCAAAACATCCTGAACACCTACGAATTCGACCTGCAATTTAAAGAGAGAACAGCTAGAACACTACAGAGAAAAAAAGTTTTTGCTTCTAACAAGGTGAAAGGAAAGGAAAGGAAAAAGGAAAAGGAAAAGGAAAAGGAAAAGAAAGAAGTGGGGGAGGGGCCCCGTGAGGAGCCAGGCTAAAGCGGAGCCAAGAGAGCCTCTGGGACAGGAAAGCCCAGCCCTGGAAAAGCGGGAACTTTAAAAATCCGCACCGGATTTTTTTTCAGATGGAAAAGTGCTTAGCAGGGAAATCGGGCAGAATTGCAGGGGGGCGGGCAGTGAAGCCTCAAGATTCCCGGAATCACTATTAGAGGAGGGGCGCCCTGGGGAAAAGCTCACCACAAACCGAGGTGGGATCTCAGTAAAGGGCTGGAGCCCCGCAGCCCTGGGGCATTTGGGAGCAGCCTGTCGGTTAGGCAGGAGCACGGTTCCAGCAGCACAGGGCCTCAGATCCCAGGGTGCCCAAGTGGACAAAGCCAGGATCCTGCGTTCCCCCAGGAACAGGTAGCAGTGGGGAGGGCACAGGACAGCGAGGGCTCTCCTGCCACTGGGCGCCCCCCAAGCTGTGCAGATCAGCGCACCCGCACCTGCCCCAGGGGCATCTAGGCCAGTGCGTACTGGGGGGCTGCGGTAGTTACTCACGGAGAGCTGACTCCAGAGCTGGAAATCTGGTCACTGCCATTGTACTTTTTCCTCCGTGTTTCACCTGGTGCCTGGGAGAGGCAGGGCCACCAGGGAACAGAGGCCTCACGGGGTAAACAGCTCACACTGAGCCCAGCACCTGGCGAGGGGTGGGGCATCTCTGCTCAGGCACACACACCTGAGAATCAGCACAGCCGACCCCTCCCCCAGAAGACCAGCTGGAAGAACAAGGGAAGAGCAAGTTTTTCACTAAGCAGCGCTGGAAAGCTCCAGGACCAAGGGAAAATTGAGGGAATATAGTATATAGAACTAGAGGGTCCCCCCTCTTTAAAAATTTTTTCCCTTTTTCCATTACAACTTGTTTTCATAGCAGACTAAAACTTTTCAATATTTTTTTCTCTTTTCCCACCTTAACTACCATGTTTTACCAGCTCTTCATTTTTAAGTTTTTTCCTTTTTGACTTTCATATTTCTACAATTACATGTCTTAGATATATTTTTCACTTCTGGATTCCCTTCAACATATTCAAGTTAATTTTGTTTTGTTCTTTTTGTGTTCTCTGCCTCGTTTTGTTCTACAATGGCAGAATTTAATACTTTCTAAACATGACCAGCATGCGCCCAGAACCAAGTGGAATACCGTGCTGGTTCTGTGAGATTATATTCTCTCTTCCCATTCTGTTCCCCTCTTTTATGTTGTTTATGTTTTGGTGGTCAGTGTTGGGGCTTTCTATAAGTATTACTGGTTTATATAAATTTGGGATTGAGCATCTTCTAGCATACAGAACAAAATACACTCAGAACCAAGAGGATCACCCTCTAGGACCCCTCAGGTAGACTACATTCTCTCTCCATTACTACTTCTTCACCACCACCATCCCCCATTCTCCCCCCCCCCTTTTTTTTCGCTTTTTTTCTCTTTTCTTCTTTACTTTTTTTTTTTGAAATTGAAGCAGTCATCAAAAACCTCCCAAGACACAAAAATACAGGGCCAGATGGCTTCTCAGGGGAATTCTATCAAACATTTAAAGGAGAAATAATACCTATTCTACTAAAGCTGTTCCGAAGGATAGAAAGGGATGGAATACTTCCAAACTCATTTTATGAAGCCAGCATCACCTTGATTCCAAAACCAGATGAAGACCTCACCAAAAAGAATTATAGACCAATATCCGTGATGAACACAGATGCAAAAATTCTCAACAAGATACTAGCCAATAGGATCCAACAGTACATTAAGAAGATTCTTCACCATGATCAAGTGGGATTTATCCCCGGGATGTAAGGGTGGTTTTACACTCATAAAACAATCAAAGTGATAGATCACATCAACAAGAGAAAAAACAAGAACCATATGATCCTCCTAATACATGCCAAGAAAGAATTTGACAAAATACAGCAGCTATTCCTGATCAAAACTCTTCAGAGTGTAGGGATAGAGGGAACATTCCTCAGTATCTTAAAAGCCATCTATGAAAAACCCACAGTAAATATCATTCTCAGTGGGGAAACACTGAGAGCCTTTCCCCCAAGATCAGGAACATGACAGGGATGTCCAGTCTCACCACTGCTATTCAACATAGTACTAGAAGTCCTAGCCTCAGCAATCAGGCAACAAAAAGAAATAAAAGTCATTCAAATTGGCAAAGAAGAAGTCAAACTCTCCCTCTTCACAGATAACATGACACTGTAACTCTCCTCAAAGAGTTAAAAATAGAACAACCGTATCACCCAGCAATTGCACTACTGGGGATTTACCCCAAAGATACAGATGCAGTCAAAGACTGAGACACCTGCACCCCAATGTTTGTAGCAGCAATGTCCACAATAGCCAAACTGTGGAAGGAACCTAGATGTCCTTTGACAGATGAATGGATAAAGATGTAGTCTATGTATACAATGGAATATTACTCAGCCATTAGAAAGGATGAATACCCACCATTTGCTTCGACGTGGATGGAACTGGAGAGTATTATGCTGAGTGAAGTAAGTCAATTGGAGAAGGACAATCATTATATGGTTTCACTCATATGGGGAATATAAGAAATAGTGAAAAGGATTATAAGGGAAAATGAGTGAGAAAAATTAGAGAGGGTGACAAAACATGAGAGACTCCTAACTCTGGGAAACAAACAAAGGGTAGTGGAAGGGGAGGTGGGCGGGGGACTGGGTGATGGGAACTGAAGGGGGCACTTGATGGGATGAGCACTGGGTGTTATACTATATGTTGGAAAATCAAACTTCAATTTAAAAAATGGGAAGGAGCGAAGATGGCGGCCGAGAGGGAGCCTCCTCCGCTGGGGGACGCGAAGCCCACCGACTTTGAGGAGCTGGAGGACGGAGAGGACCTGTTCACCAGCACTGTGTCCACCTTAGAGTCAAGTCCATCATCTCCGGAACCAGCTAGTCTTCCTGCAGAAGATGTTAGTACAAACTCCAATGGTCCCAAACCTGCAGAGGTGGTGCTAGATGTTGACAGAGAAGATCTTTTTGCAGAAGCCACAGAAGAAGTTTCTCTGGATAGTCCAGAAAGGGAACCTATCCTGTCTTCAGAACCTTCTCCTGCAGTCACACCTGTGACCCCTACTACACTCATTGCTCCCAGAATTGAATCAAAGAGTATGTCTGCTCCTGTGATCTTCGATAGATCCAGGGAGGAGATTGAAGAAGAAGCAAATGGAGATGTTTTTGATATAGAAATTGGTGTATCAGATCCAGAGAAAGTGGGTGATGGCATGAATGCTTACATGGCATATAGAGTAACAACAAAGACTTCTCTTTCCATGTTCAGTAAGAGTGAATTTTCAGTGAAAAGAAGATTCAGTGACTTTCTTGGTTTGCATAGCAAGTTAGCAAGCAAGTATTTACATGTTGGTTATATTGTGCCACCAGCTCCAGAAAAGAGTATAGTAGGCATGACCAAGGTCAAAGTGGGTAAAGAAGATTCATCATCCACTGAATTTGTAGAAAAACGGAGAGCAGCTCTTGAAAGGTATCTTCAAAGAACAGTGAAGCATCCAACTTTACTACAGGATCCTGATTTAAGGCAATTCCTGGAAAGTTCAGAGCTGCCTAGAGCAGTTAACACACAGGCTCTGAGTGGAGCAGGAATATTGAGGATGGTGAACAAGGCTGCCGACGCTGTCAACAAAATGACAATCAAGATGAATGAATCGGATGCATGGTTTGAAGAAAAGCAGCAGCAATTTGAAAATCTGGATCAGCAACTTAGGAAACTTCATGCTAGTGTCGAAGCCTTGGTCTGTCATAGAAAAGAACTTTCGACCAACACAGCTGCCTTTGCTAAAAGTGCTGCCATGTTAGGTAACTCTGAGGACCATACTGCTTTATCTAGAGCTTTGTCTCAGCTTGCGGAGGTGGAGGAGAAGATAGACCAGTTACATCAAGAACAAGCTTTTGCTGACTTTTATATGTTTTCAGAACTACTTAGTGACTACATTCATCTTATTGCTGCAGTGAAAGTAAGCCTTATTTTGCAGTCTTCCTTCAGATCATCTCACTTCTGTGGTTTGCTTCTAGAAGAATTTGGTTAGCTAGAAGGCATGTATTTAAGAGTGTAAGTTCTTTATTCTACCAGTCCATATAAAATGACATCAAGATGATGACTCATAGCCTAATATTTCCTTCCACTATGACTTGAACAATAGATAAAATTAATGTTTTTAAGAGTTCTAAGAAGTGCCAAACAAGATAAAACCAGCACACATTCACTTCTGTGTTGACATATACAAGTTTACAACCGACTGGTAGCATTTATTGTTCATCTAACATGAACTGAAACTAGCCTGGCCTCTGTTACCATTAGTAAAGGTATAACAGAAGCAGAACAAAAATAGAGCTGATGGTTGCATGAGTAATTTTAATGGTGGCTTTAGCCTGCATTTGGACTATAAGCAAACATTCTGTGCATACACTGAAATATGTAGTCACTATTTATAGATCAAACGAGACTAGATAATAAATTGTGTTATCTAGTGGTAATGTTTAAGGATAAGCAGTTGAGTTTCTGAATAGTTAGGAAAGTAATCAAGTTAGCAAATGACAGTTGGTATTCTACAGGTTATCTCCAGTATTCCAACAGTTAAACTAAGTATTATTTTATCTATCCAGTGTTTCAGAAGGTACTTTAAGATCTTAGGGTGGGGATCCCTGGGTGGCGCAGCGGTTTAGCGCCTGCCTTTGGCCCAGGGCGTGATCCTGGAGACCCGGGATCAAATCCCACGTCGGGGCTCCTGGTGCATGGAGTCTGCTTCTCCCTCTGCCTATGTCGGGCTCCTGGTTCATGGAGCCTGCTTCTCCCTCTGCCTATGTCTCTGCCTCTCTCTCTGTGTGACTATCATATTTTTTATTTATAAATAAATAAAAAAATTTAAAAAAATTAAAAAAATAAAAAATGGGAAAAAAAATAATGGATAGACTAGGCAAAAAGGTTATCAGTAAGGAAGTAGAGAAACTGAACAGCTCTGTAGAACAATTTGACCTTACAGATATAAAACAGAACACGCCACCCAGCAGCAACAACAGGAAAATACATTTCTCTCAAGTACACATGGAACATTCTCTAGGTTAGACCATATATAGACACAGAGCAGTCTTAAACATAAAAAGATTGAAGTCATACGAGGTATTTTTTTTTTGTTACAAGGAATACAACAAGAGATTACAAGAGAAATCAACAGCAAAAATATAACTGGAAAATTCACTATGTGAGAATTAAAAACACATTCTTAAACAACAAAGGAGTCCAAAAATAAATTTAAAATGTCTTGGGATAAATGAAAATGAAGATAAGCTCCAGTCACTGAGCCACCACAAAGGACTCAGCAGCCTCTCTCTTTTGTTCCCAAGCTTCTGCGCATTCCATACCCCAGTCTGCCTTCCCCCACCACCACCTTCCACAGGCCATTTCTACTGAAGAAAATGAATCATATTACATCTGCTATCCAGAACATCCACTCTTTCAGCCCCTTTGCTGATGCAAGTAAGGGTGATGATCTACTTCCTGTTTGCACTGAGGATTATATCCATGTAAGATTCAATAGAGAAATGGCAGGAACACCCCTACTACTATCTAAGGGATCACTAATGATTATGATAAAAAAAAAATAAACTAGTAAAGGCATTTAAGAAGAAATTTGCCTGTAATGGCACTGTAACTGAGCATCCAGAATATGAAGAAATAATTCAGCTAAAGGGTGACCAGCACAAGAACATGGGCCAGCTCCTCCTAGAGACTGGACAAGCTAAGGATGACCAGCTGAAGGTTCATGGGTTTTAAGAGCTTCTGGATCAATAAAGCCCAAATGAGGTTTTCTTTCTTTTCTTCTTTTCTTTTCTTTTATGTTCTTTTCTTTTCTCTTCTTTCAGACTTTTTAAAAAGCTTATTCATGAGAGACACAGAAAGAGAGGCAGAGACATAGGTGGAGGGAGAAGCAGTCCCATTGCAGGGAGCCCAATGCGGAATTTGATCCCAGCACCCTGGGCTCACAACCCAAGCCAAAGGCAGACACTCGACCACTGAGCCACCTAGGTGCCCCTCAAATGAGGTTTTCCTTGCAATGAGTAGAATTTCCCTTCTACCCCTTGTCACAAATTGAAAACTTCACAGCTTGTAGGTTTGTAACCATGTGGGATCTGATTTTAACTTGGACTTGTGTAATTCCTTCCTCCAATAAACTGAAAAGACCTTGG
Organism: Canis aureus; assembly: GCF_053574225.1. Lineage (NCBI taxonomy): Eukaryota > Metazoa > Chordata > Mammalia > Carnivora > Canidae > Canis > Canis aureus. The sequence goes on from NC_135621.1 coordinate 47,694,913, forward strand.
AGGCCTTCTTTTCAACAGAGGTAAAGCAGTAGGCTTCTGGCAGTGTCCAGCCTGAAACCAAGCACTAATGTGATGTTTCAGTCAAGCCTAGAGCCCCAAGATGACAGACAGCTATGTCTGGCCAGAAGTTCCTTGGCTCTTCCTCAGTTCAGAATGTCACCATCTGAACAGCCCATGGTGAAGCTGAGATGACAGAATGGGGTAAGACACAACAGCAGCTGTGCTGCTAGGAGGAGTTATTGGTAGTCGAAGAAACATCGCTGGTGTCTCCAACCTGACCAGTTAGGCAGGGCTTAGAACAGCCACCTTCCCTCTAGTGAGATGTAATAGGACATCTGGCTTGCCACCAAGGTCTTTTTGACCAGATCTATCCTAGCTAATCAATTTCCAAACACCCGAATGTGAGGCTGACCTTCTATCAGTGTTAAACTTTTGACAAGGGAACAGACTTCAAACTGATCTAACACTCATGTAGAGCTTGCAACTTACTAGCAACAGCTGCCCAATTCCATGTGAATGTGCCAAAACTTATGGGATGCAGTGAGAGCAATGGTAACAGGGAAATTTATTGGTAGAAATGCTTATATTAAAAAAGAGGAAAGGTTTCAAATCAAAACCTAAGTTTATACTTAAGGAACTAGAAAAACAAGAACAAAATCAAATAAAATCTAGCAGAAGGAAGGAAATACTAAAGACTAGAACAGAGATAAATAAAATAGAAAACAGACAAGTAATAGAGAAAATTAGTGAAACCATAAGTTGGTTCTTTAAAAAGATCAACAAAATTGGCAAAACTTTGGTTAGACTGACAAAGAAAAAAGAGGGAAGGACCAAATTACAACAAAATGAAAGAGAGGATGTTACTATCCACTTTACAGAAATAAAAAGGATTGTAAGAAAGTACCCTAAACACTTGTATGCCAATAAATTGAATAAAAAATGGACAAACTCCTAGAAATGCAAAGTCTACCAGGATAGAATCATTAGGAAGTAGAAAATCTGAATAGTATATATAACTATAACTAGTCAGGAGATTGAATAAGTAATCAGAAATCTCCCAAAAAGAAAACTCAAGACCAGATGGCTTCCCTAGTAAATTCTACCAAACATTTACAGAAGAATTAATACCAACCCTTTTCAAATTCTTCCAAAACATTGAAGAAGAACACTTGCTAACTTAGTCTATGAGGCTATCATTACTTGGATACCAAAGCCAAACACACATACTACAGGAAATCTATAGACCAATATCCCTGATGATACTGAAGCAAAATCTTCAACAAAATACTAGCAAACTGAATCCAGCACTATATTAAAAGGATTATGCACCACAACCAAGTGGTATCTATTCCTGGACTGAAAGATGATCCAACATACAAAAAACAATCAATGTAATATACAACATTAACAGAATGAAGGAAGAACATCACATGATTATCTCAATTGATGCTGAAAAAGCATTTAATAGGACACCTGGATGTCTCAGTAGTTAAGTGTCTGCCTTTTATTTTTATTTATTTATTTTTTTTAAAGAGAGAGGCAGAGACATAGGCAGAGGGAGAAGCAGGTTCCATGCACCGGGAGCCCGATGTGGGATTCGATCCTGGGTCTCCAGGATCGCGCCCCGGGCCAAAGGCAGGCGCCAAACCGCTGCGCCACCCAGGGATCCCTTTATTTTTTTTTAAGTGTCTGCCTTTTGCTCAGGTCATGATCCCAGGGTCCTAAGACCAAGCCCCACATCAGGATCCCTGCTCAATGGGGAGTCTGCTTCTCTCTCTTCCTCTGCTTCTACCCTTGGCTTGTGCTTGCTCTCTCTCTAGTTCTTTCTCTCTCTCTCTCTCTCTCTCTCTCTCACACACACACACACACACACACAAACACACACACAAAATATTTTAAATAAAATATTTTTAAAAACGAAATCAACATACAGAAATATGTTGCATTTCTGTACACCAATAATGAAGTAGCAGAAAAGAAATCAAGGAATCAATCCCATTTACAATTGCACCAAAAAAAACAGAAGATACCTAGGAATAAACCTAACCAACGAGGTAAAAGATCTGTACTCTGTAAACCATAAAGCACTTATAAAAGAAATTGATGAGGACACAAAGAAATGGAAAAACATTCCATGTTCATGGATTGGAAGAACAATGTTAAAATGTCTATACTTCCCAAACCAATCCACACAGTTAATGCAATCCCTATCAAAATACCACCTATATAGATCTTATACATATTTTATCAGATTTCATTTTTGTATGCTACTCTAAATGGTATGTTTTTTAAATTTCATATGCTCAGTGTTTATTGCTGGTATATAGGAAAGCAACCTTGTATATCAACCTTTTACCTTGAAGCCTTGCTATACCTGCTTATTAGTTTCAAGAGTTTTACTCTTTTGAGGAGAGGGGTGTTTTGTTTTTTTTTTTTTTTTTGGTTGATTGATTTTTTAGTATTCTACACAATAATTTCTGTTTAAAAAATTCTATTTCGGGATCCCTGGGTGGCGCAGGGATCCCTGGGTGGTGCAGCGGTTTGGCGCCTGCCTTTGGCCCAGGGCGCGATCCTGGAGACCCGGGATCGAATCCCACATCGGGCTCCCGGTGCATGGAGCCTGCTTCTCCCTCTGCCTGTGTCTCTGCCTCTCTCTCTCTCACTGTGTGCCTATCATAAATAAATTTTTAAAAAAATTTAAAAAGAATTCTATTTCTTCCTTTTCAATCTGTATATTTTTTTATTCCCTTTTCATGTCTTATTAGAGTAACTAAGACTTCTAGTATAATGGGAATGCAAAAGCTAAAAGACAACATTCTTACCTTGTTCTCTGTCTTATGAGGAAAGTGTCCAGTTTCTCACCATTAATCTTTGATGCAAACTGTAGTGTTTGCTTAATAAGTCTTGTTTCCTAGAGTAGTTTTAGGTTCACAACAAAATTGAAGGGAAGATATATATTTTTTCCAAATATTCCCTGCCGCAACACATGGATAGCCTCCTTCATTATCAACATTCCCAACCACAATAGTACTTTTTTAACAATTGATGAGCCTACTACACTGACACATCATAATCCATAAGGTCCATAGTTTATATACTGTTCATTCTTGGTATTGTACATTTTATGGATTTGGACAAAAATGTAATGACATGTATCCATCACAAGACTTTCATACAGCATTTTCACTGCCCTGAAAATTATCTGTCACCCACCTATTTATCCCTTCCGATTCCCAATCCCTGGCAACCACTAAAATTTTTACTGTCTCTATAGTTTTGCCTTTCCCAGAATGTTGTATAGCTGGAATCATACAGTATGCCTTTTTCTTTTAGATTGGCTTCTTTTACTTAATCATATATATTTAAGTTTTCTCCATATCTTTTCATAGCTTGATAGTTCATTTGTTTTTTTAGCTCCAGATAATATTCCATTGTCTGGATGTAACACAAATTATTTATCCATTCACCTACTAAAGGACATCTAGGTTGCTTCCAAGTTTTGGCAATTATAAATAAAGCTGCTCAAAACTTTTTTTTTAAAGATTTTATTTATTTATTCATGAGAGCGAGAGAGAGAGGCAGAGACATAGGCAGAGGGAGAATCAGGCTCCATGAAGGGAGCCCAATGCGGGACTCAATCTCGGGACTCCAGGATTATGCCCTGGACCGAAGGCAGGAGCTAAACTGCTGGGCCACCCAGGGATCCCCTGCTCAAAACTTCTTATGCAGGTTTTGTGGGGACATGTTTTCAACTCCTATGGATTAAATACCAAGGATCACAATTGCTGGATAGTATGGTAAGAGTCTGGTTAGTTTTGTGAGAAACCCCCAAACTGTCTTTCAAAGTGGCTGCACCATTTTGCATTCCCACCAGCAATGAAGGAGAGTTCCTATTACTCCACATCTTCAACTCCACATCCATCAGGATTTGACGTTGTCAGTGTTCCAAATTTTGCCCATTCTAATGAGTGTGTAGTGGTATTTCATTGTTTTAATTTGCATCTTCCTGATGACATGTGATGTAGAGCACCTTTTCATATGCTTTTCATTTACCATCTATAAATCCTCTTTGGTGATGTATCTGTTAAGATCTTTGGCCCATTTTTAACCCAGTTATTTGTTTTATTGTTGTTGAGTTTTAAGAGTTTTTTGTATATTTTGGATAACAGTCCTTAATAAATGTGCTTTTACAAATATGTTCTCCCAGCCTGTGGCTTGTCTTCTCACCCTCTTGACAGTGTCTTTCACAAAGAAGAAGTTTTAAATTTCAAGGCAGTCTAGCTTATCAATTATTTCTTTCATGGATTGTGACTTTGGCGATATATCTAAAAGAAAATCACCATACCCAAGAACCTAGGTTTTCCCCTTATGTTATCTTCTAGGAATTTAAGTTTTGCATTTTGTATTTAGGCCTGTGATCCATTTTGTGTTAATTTTTAGGAAGGATGTTAAGTTCTATGTTTAGATTCATGTTTTTGCATGTGGGTATCCCGCATCATTTGTTGAAGATTATCTTTGCTCCATTGCATTGCCTGTGCTCTTTCATGAAAGATCACTTGACTATGTTTATGTGGGTCTATTTCTGGGCTCTCTATTCTTCTCCATTGATCTACTTGTCTATGATTTCATCAATACCACACTGCCTTGATTACTACAGCTTGGTAGTAAGTCTTTAAAGTTAGGTAGTGTCAGTCCCCCAACTTCATCCTCTTAAACACTGTTTTGGCTATTCTGGGTCTTTTGTCTCTTCCATAAATTTTAGATTGTTGATATCTACAAAATAACTTGCTAGGATTCTGATTGGGATTGCATGGACTCTGTAGGTCAGGTTGAGAAGAACTGACAGCCTTTTGTTTGCTTCATTTAAACTCAAGTTAGTTAATATGTAGTGTATTATTAATTTCAGGGTAGAATTTAGTGATTCATTGGTTGCATATATCACCCAGTGCTTATTCCATCAAGTACCCTCCTTAATACCCATCACCCATTACTCCATCCCCCCCACCTCCCCTCCAGCAACCCTTAGTTTGTTTCCTATAGTTAAGAGCCTCTTATGGTTTGCCTCCCTCTCTGTTTTTATCTTATTTTATTTTTCTTTCCCTTCCCCTATGTTCATCAGTTTTGTTTCTTAAATTCCATATATGAGTGAAATCATATGATATTTGTCTTTCTCTGACTTATTTTGTTTAGAATACATTTTAATTCCATCCACATCATTGCAAATGGCAAGATTTCATTCTTTTTGATGATTGCATTGTATCTTGTATTTAAATACCACATCTTTAATCTTTATCCATTCATCTGTTGATGAATATCTAGACTCTTAATATTTTAGCTATTGCAGACATTACTGCTATAGACATCGGGGTGCATGTGCCTCTCTGAATCACTATTTTTGTATCCTTTGGGTAAATACTAGCAGTGCTATTGCTGGGTCATAGGGTAGTTCTATTCTTAACCTTTGAGGCACTTCCATACTGTTATTCCAGAGTGGATGCACCAGTGTGCATTCCTACTAACAGTGTAAGAGACAAGTTGGGAAAAACTGACATATTGACAATACTGAGTCTTCCTATCCATGTATCTCCTCACTTACTTAGGATATAGCATTAGTTTTTTTGTTTTGTTTTGTTTGTTTGCTTGTTTTTAAGTAAGCTCCATGCCCAGCATGGAGCCCAGTGTGGGGCTTGAACTCACGACCCTGAGATCAAGACCAGAGCTGAGATCAAGAGTGGGACGCTTAACCAACAGAGCCACCAGGTGCCCCTGATGTGCGTCAGTTTTGTGATTTTCTTCACATACATCTTGTACATCTTTCTTTAGATTTATACTATTTTTTTTAATAAATTTAGTTTTTATTGGTGTTCAATTTGCCAAGATACAGAATAACACCCAGTGCTCATCCTGTCAAGTGCCCACCTCAGTGCCCGCCACCCAGTCACCCCCACCCCCCACCCTCCTCCCCTTCCACCACCCCTAGTTCATTTCCCAGAGTTAGGAGTCTTTCATGTTCTGTCTCCCTTTCTGATATTTCCCACTTATTTTTTCTCCTTTCCCCTTTATTCCCTTTCACTAATTTTTATATTCCCCAAATGAATGAGACCATATAATGCTTGCCCTTCTCCGATTGACTTATTTCACTCAGCATAGTACCCTCCAGTTCCATCCAAGTCGAAGCAAATGGTGGTTATTTGTCATTTCTAATGGCTGAGTAATATTCCATTGTATACATAAACCACATCTTCTTTATCCATTCATCTTTTGATGGACACCGAGGCTCCTTCCACAGTTTGGCTATTGTGGACATTGCTGCTAGAAACATCGGGGTGCAGGTGTCCCGGCGTTTCATTGCATCTGTATCTTTGGGGTAAATCCCCAACAGTGCAATTGCTGGGTCGTAGGGCAGATCTATTTTTAACTCTTTGAGGAACCTCCACACAGTTTTCCAGAGTGGCTGCACCAGTTCACATTCCCACCACCAGTGCAAGAGGGTTCCCCTTTCTCCACATCCTCTCCAACACTTGTTTCCTGTCTTGTTAATTTTCCCCATTCTCACTGGTGTGAGGTGGTATCTCATTGTGGTTTTGATTTGTATTTCCCTGATGGCAAGTGATGCAGAGCATTTTCTCATGTGCTTGTTGGCCATGTCTATGTCTTCCTCTGTGAGATTTCTGTTCATGTCTTTTGCCCATTTCATGATTGGATTGTTTGTTTCTTTGCTGTTGAGTTTAATAAATTCTTTATAGATCTTGGAAATTAGCCCTTTATCTGATACCAGCTCTGCAAGAAATTTTAAGGGGGACTCTTAAAATTCCCCTTTAAGAAGTCCAATGGAACAATCCACAAAAACAAGGACTGAATAGGTATCATGATGACACTAAACTCATATCTTTCAATAGTAATGTGAATGGGCTTAATGACCCCATCAAAAGGTGCAGGTTGTCAGACTGGATAAAAAAGCAGGACCCATCTATTTGCTGTCTACAAGAGACTCATTTTAGATATATTAAGTATTTAAATTTGGGGCAGTGCTAATGTAAATGGTAATGTATTTTCATTTCAAATTCTACTTGTTCAGTTCTGGTACACAGGAAAGCAACTGATTTTTTAACCTTGCATCCTGCAACTTTGCCATAATTGCTTATTTGTTCCAGGATTTTGTTGTTGTTGATTCTTTTGGATTTTCTACATAAACAGTTGCATCACCTACAAACAATATTTTTATTTCTTCCTTCCCAGTCTGTGTATCTTTTATTTCTGTGTGTTGTCTTAGTGCACTAACTAGAACCTCCAGCAATGTTGAAAAGGAGTGATGAGAGGAGACATCCTTACCTTGTTCCTGCCTTAGTGGGAAAGCTTCAAGTTTCTCATCATGAAGTAAAATGTTAGCTTTAATGTTGTTGGGATTTTTTTTTAGATATGGAGATATTCTTTATCAGGTTCAGGACATTCTTCTCTATTCCTAGTTTACCAAGAGTTTTTATCATGAATGGTGTTGGGCTATAGGTTTTTTTATGTATGTTCGTCACCAAGTTAGGAAATTCCCCTCTATTACCAGTCTGCTGGATTTTTATCATGAATAGGTGTTGAATTTTTGTGGTGTATAATGCACTGTTGGATTCAACTTGCATCTATGATAATGAGAGATATTGCTCTATAGTTTTCCCTTCTTATAATTCTTTTTTTTTTTTAAAGATTTATTTATTTATTCATGATAGACATAGAGAGAGAGAAAGAGGCAGAGACACAGGAGGAGGGAGAAGCAGGCTCCATGCACCGGGAGCCTGACGTGGGATTCGATCCCGGGTCTCCAGGATCGCGCCCTGGGCCAAAGGCAGGCGCCAAACCGCTGCGCCACCCAGGGATCCCCCCCTTCTTATAATTCTTTTATCTAGTGTTGCTATTAGGGTACTGTTGGCCTTACACAATAAGTTAAAAATTGCTTCCTCTGCTTCTGTTTTCTGGAAGAGATTGTGGAGAATTGGTATCATTTCTTCCTTAAATGTTTGGTAGAATTCACCAGTGAAACCATTGTGTTCTGGTGCGTTCTTTCTTCATCTTGGAATGTTATTTATTATTACTTCAATTTCTTTAATTGTATAAGCAATTCAGATTACCTATTCTGTGAGAGTTTTTGTAGTTTGTGTCCTTCAATAAATGGTCCATTTCATCTAAGCTATTAAATTTGTAAGTTACAAAGTGTTGATAGTGTTCCTTTGTTATCTTTTTAATCATTAGTGATGACCCTTCTCTCATTACTGATATTACAAATTTGTATGTCCTTTTTTTTTTTCTTCACTTGACTAAAGCTTTATCAATTTTTATTTACATTTTCACAAACTTTTGGCTTTGGTGATTTTCTCTATTGTTTTCAATTTTATTGATTTCTGCTCTAATTTCTATAATTTCTTTTCTTCTGCTTGCTTTATTTTTTTTTAAGATTTTATTTATTCATGAGAGACACAGAGAGAGAGAGAGGCAGAGACACAGGCAGAGGGAGAAGCAGGCTCCATGCAGGGATCCTGATGTGGGACTCAATCCCGGGACTCCAAGATCACACCCTGGGCTGAAAGCGGCACTAACCCTCTGAGCCACCGGGGCTGCCCTCTTCTGCTTGCTTTAGACTTAAATTGCTCTTCTTTTTCTAGTTATGTAAGGTAGACACTTAGATTACTGATTTTAGATATTTTTTCTTTTCTAAAATATGCATTTAATGCTAACCTCCCTAAATACTGTTTTTGTTCCCTCCCCCAATTTTTGATGTTTAAGTTCATTCAATTCCAAGTATTTTTTCATTTGTGATTTCTTAATCCCATGAATTATTTTTTTAAGACTTTATTTATTATGAATAAATAAAAACACTTAACCGCTGAGCCACCCAGGTGTCCCAAACCCATGGATTATTCAGAAGTGTGTTGGTTTCCAAATATTGGGAGACTTTCCTTTCTTGCTATTTTTAGAAATTAAACATTGGCCTTTAAGTGCTACAAAGCTGTACTGTTTATCAAATAAGAACCAGAAATTACTTTTAGAATGGCATGGATCTTGGAGTACTCATACTGTGCAAGTTTTCCATTGAAAACCGCCTTAAAAAATGCCCTGAACTACTTCATACCGGATGGCAGAGCAGAAGAAAAATGCCCATAATACCCCAGAACACCTTCCATGTGTCACATACAGCCCAGGGTGCTGTGGTCACAAAGGGGTCAGTTCAAAATAATCATTAACTTTGAAAGATTCTGATATTTCTATTTCATAGATAATAACACTCCTGCAGTTCAGCAGACCAGCCCTTGGCCAGAGTAAAGAAAGATCAGATTATTCATGGCTTATTTTCTTGAGTGAATTCCATTTTCCTCTTCACCACAGGAAATTCCAAACAAACAAAAAAAAAAGTAAAAAAAAATAGGGAAAGGAAGAAGAAATGGTTGTGACATATTAAAAACAACAAAATGAGCTTCATCTTGATTAGCTAAAACCTGCTTTCAACTTTCTGAGTAGGCTGAGTTTTTAGTCTTTAATTACAAGTACTGTACCAACACAGTAATTAAAAGGAACTGCCTTCCCTTGTCATGACAGCATTGGGTTTAAGTCCCATCATCAACATCGTGAATAATTATTTCCTTGCTATTGCTTTCTCACTCTTTCCTTATGAGTTAGCATTAGGCATTTCTATGAATTTGGAAATTCCATTCCTAGTCTTGGATGCTACCTTATTGTAAACAAACATGATTAATTAATGAGGAACTCAGATGTCACCTCCAACTTTATCACAACATATACAAACGACATTTCCAAAACACCTCCCTCCACATGATCTCCAGTACTGTTAACAACTGACAGGTCAATTTCATTTCAAAATATTTATCCTTAGATTCTTGTTTCCTGAACCATCACCAAATATACATCACCTTCTCTGGGATACTGGACAGCCATTCCTTCTGGAAATCTTAAACTGAGGAGTTTTTAGAATCCTCTAGAAGGCACTACCTTATGATTCTTCAACACAATTTTTGGTCCAAAACCTAAAATGACTAATCTTTATTTTATTTTTTTAAGTTTCTTTTTTTTTAAGATTTTTATTTGTTCATTCATGAGAGACAGAAAGAGAGAGAGAGAGGCAGAGACACAGGCAGAGGGAGAAGCAGGCTCCACTCAGGGAGCTGGACGCAGGACTCAATCCTGGGTCCCCAGATCACACCCTGGGCTGAAGGCGGCGCTAAACCACTGAGCCACCCGGGCTGCTCTAAAATGACTAATCTTTTTTTTTTTTTTTTTAATTGTGTTTACTGGGTCATGCTGTAAATTGTATTTCATACTGTGAGTCACAGTAAAAATAAATGTGGAAGTCATTGACCTAATCTGACCCCATACTTTGCCTATCTCCAACTATCAAGGCACTTCCATTTTGTTTCAGCGGCAGCCACAACAGCAGCAAAATAATCTTAACTTCCTCTGAATGTTCTCTTCACCTCTACTCAAACTGAAACCTAAAAACACAGGTCTCATAAACATAATTGTGGCAAAGCAGACGTCATAGTTGTCCTCTAAGCAGGAAACATTCTGCTTTATCTTGATCCTCATTAGACTTCTATAAAGCAACTATGTATTTGCTTTTTGAAAACTTATGAGTTTTTAAAGTTTATTTGTCATATATATAATACAAGATTTGCCATTTTAACCATTTTTAGGTGTATAATTCAGTTCCCTTAATTACACTCACAATGTTACTCAATTACCACTATTTCTAAAATTTTTCCATTACCACAAACTGAAACTCTGTACATATTAACCAATAATTCCTCAGTCCTCATTTTACTCAGTCCCTGGGAACCTTTATCCACACTAGATATTTCATTTAAGTGGTACCATACAATATTTCTTTTGTGTCTGGTTTATTTCACTTAGTATAATATTTGCAAGGTTTGTCCACATTGTAACTTGTGTCAGGTCTTTATTCCTTTTTTATGACAGAGAAATATTTCATCATATGTACACACCACATATTGCTTATCTACTCATCTGTTGATAGATTTTGGGTTATTTCCACCTTTTGTCTATTGAATAATACTATAGTGAACATTGGTGTACAAATATCTGTGTGAGTTCCTGCCTTCAATTATTTGGGGTATATACCCAAAAGTGGAATTGCTGGATCATATGGTAATTCTATGTTTAGCTTTGTGAGGAACCATGGAATTGTTTTCCACTATACTGCACCATTTTACATTCCTACGAGAAATATATGAAGGTTCCAATTTTTCCACATCCTCATCAATACTTGTTATTTTCTGAGGTTTTTATCTAAAAGAAAATTTTTATTCTAGCCATCTTTGTGGATTTGAAATGGTATCTCATTACAGTTTTGATCTGCATTTTGGGAAAATGTCTATTCAAGTCCTTTGCCCAGTTTTTAACTGGGTTGTCTTTTTGTTGTAAAATTGTAGGTACTCTTTATATATTCTGATCCTTATCAGATACATGGCTTGCAAAGTGTTGCCCATTTGTGGGTTGTTTTTTTCACTTTTGTGATAATGTCTTTTGAGGCACAGGAGTTTAATTTTGTTGAAAGCCAATTTATCTATTTCTCTTTGCCATTTATGATTTTAGTATCATATCTAAGAATCCATTGCCAAATCCAAGATCATGAAGATTTACCCCTATGATTTCTTCTAAGAGTTTGGGTTTTTTGTTTTTGTTTTGTTTGGGGGTGGGGTTTTTTGGGGGGTTGCCTCCTATATGTAGGTCTTTGAGCCATTTTCAATTTAATTTAATATATGATGTGAGGTAGAAGTATGACTTCATTCTTTTGCATCTGGGAATCCAGTTGTCCCAGAATCATTTGTTGAAGAGACTATTCCTTCCCCCAATAAACAGACTTAGCTCCCTTGTCAAAAATCAATTAGCCATAGCTGTATGGGTTTATTGCTGGACTCTGTTTGGCCTCCTTAAGTGGCTAGGAACTCACTCCCTCTAAAGTCAGCTCCTTCCAGATTGGTTAAGTCCACATAGTTTTTCTAAAATTGAGCTTAAAATCTGTCTTCCCTGGATCCTTCCCTGTTATTCTTTGTTCTTTCTTTGGGTCCATGGAAAATCTCTCCCCACTTGGTTTTCAAAACCCTGAGGGATTTGATGAATAAACTATCACATTCCTCCACTCCCATAGTCACCCAGTTTACTCTCCTCCCTGGAAGAAAGTAATGTTTATTAAGCACCTACTATGTGTCAATCTCATGCATTTTCTCACTTCACTTATCTACCTAGAGAGGTAAGTGTAATTATTGACCTCATTTTATAGATGAAAAAACTGCAACTCCAAGAGACTAAGTGACCTGCCTGAGGTCATATACCCAGGCTCCAGATCCACACCTCTTCTAATATAACAGGTTAAACCTTGTCATGTTTTTTTACTTCTTCTGCCACTTTTTCATTTCACTTTGAGTCTGTCTTGTATATCTGAAGGATAGAGATACTAATAGTTGCTACTCTCCAGCTAACAGAATTTTAAAAATTGGCCAAGGAACACATAGCTAGCAATGAGTCAAAACTGAGATTAGCACCCAGGCTGCTAGATGCAGAAAGTAATGGAGAGGGTCTAGCCAGATTATAATTTTCCTTTTAGGTGTGTGTTCTTGAACAAGTCAGGCCACCTCTCTGAGCTTCCATTAGATCTGCGATATGTTTATAGATTATAAACTTGGAGTTCTATTTAAGATAGCAAACCAAGTACACACTGAAACCACCCATCCCACTTCAAACCTTAGAAATGACAGGCAAACATGAACAAGAGATGATAGCAGAGGTGCTCAATGACAGGACTGAAGCATCCACCTACCCATAGGAGGCTAGGACCAGCATAGGGACCACTAATATACAAGGGCAAGAGTACATGCTCTTATAAGGCTCTAAGTATACGTGGGAGAAATATCCTGAGGTAATGGAGTCACAACCACTACATGAGGTTCCCACAAACTCCCCAACTACAAGAATTTATCTCTGAGAAAATAGAGAATAAGAACAATCTAAAAAGGGCTTAACAGCAAATATATTAAATGACTCAAAGGAAGGAATAACCACCATAAAATAATAACAGGAGACTATGAAGCAAAAACAAGTGAATGGAAAAAACTCTGAGTTAGAGCTCAAATATAAAAAGTATAGTTACTAGAATAAAAATTCAATAGACGGGGAAATGAGACCCAGAACTGAGAATGGATTTAGCAAAGTCACATCAGAGTCTAGTGGCAGACATAGACCTGGAGCCAAGGCCAAACTCAGGAGTTAGGTTCTCTGAAGAGCATGGATGTCCTGTTTTTCTCTCCTTCTTTCTTTCTCTCTTCTTTCTCTGAAGTGTAAGACTGTACTGAGCTAAACTCCACAACTCCTTCCTAGATGAGAGACAAGATTTCTATTCCTTGACTGGGCAGAGTGAGACAATAGGTTTCTCTTCAAGATGGAGAGTTAGCAGCCTCTCTTCTCTGGAACTTAAACAGAATCTTGATGTCTGAGAGGATTTGGTTAAGTGAAGACTAGAAAAGCAGCCAATAGAATTGCCTCTTGTATATATTTGTCATTAAATGCTGGGTTTGTGTCTTAACATCTCTAAGCCTCAGGGTCCCCACCATAGGCAGATTTTTTAAAATTAAGTGAGAAATTTTTTTAAAGCTTTTATTTATTTTAGAGAGAAAGTACATGGACAAGTGGAGGGAGGGGCAGAGGAGAGGGAAAGAGAATCTCAAGCAGACTCCATATTCAGCATGCAGCCCAACACAGGGCTGAAATCCTATGACCCAAAGATCATGAGCTGAAATCAAGCCAGACACTTATCTGACTGAGCCAGCCAGGCACCCCAAGAATTAAGTGGGAAATTTATGTTGCACATCAGAATTTTGTCACATGGAACATTCTTCCTGGGGCTTCACAGCCCTGTCCTTTGGCTCAAAGGCACCCTCAGATAAGGACAAAGCAATAAGCCAACAGAGAAGGGAGAAATTTAAAACTGTGAAGGGACATAAAAGGAGAGGGGGAAAAAACGATAAATCAAAGGAAAGTTAGAATATTGCCACATCCCTTCCCCACCCACATGGCCAGAGGGCTGAGCTTTTCTTTTATTCCTGAGATGATGCACATTCTCTGGTGGCTGAGAGGCCTCATCATACCCATACGCATATTTGAAAATATTGTTCAACCATGCCACTTATAAGAGAAATGCTAATTTGTCCATTTACACAATGAAATAGTATCTTTCCCGCCTGAAATTTGAAAAGATTAAATGATAAAATCTATGCTAGGAGTTCTGGTCCAAGATAGTGATATAGGAAGACCCTGAACTCACCTCCTTCTTGGAACACACTAAATTGCACCTTTTTATAGAATAGTTCCTCCTGAAGAACTGAGGGTTCACTGAACATCTTCTGCATAAGGAGAGACCACATAGAGAACAGCAAGAAAGATAAACACATGGTAACAAAGGGAATCTCACCCCTAACACCTCAAACTGCAGTGGGGATGGATAGTACTAAGGATCAGGAACAGATACCTCCGTTCTTGGGCATAGAAAAAAAGCTGTAGTTAAAAAGAGCAACTAGCGGGCAGCCTGGGTAGCTCAGCGGTTTAGCGCCACCTTCTGCCCAGGGCATGATCCTCCTGCATGGAGCCTGCTTCTCCCTCTGCCTATGTCTCTGCCTCTCTGTCTCTCTGTTTCTCATAAATAAATAAATAAAACCTTAAAAAAAAAAAAAAGAGCAACTAACATAAAAAAGCCAGCAAATGGTGGGGTGGGGGCAGGGCTGCAATATTCTCCAGGTGGGAGGGGCAGACAGATATGATCTACACTCCCCTCCTACCTTCAAAGTAGACTAGTGCACAGCCTGGCCAGTCAAACCAGCTTGCTGCCTCAGTGAACCCTGGGCCCATCGCTCACACCAGCCCCAGCTGCCCTACCAGGGTGGTCACAGGGTAATACACAGCAGGATATCCCTGGTTAGCACCCATTGCAGTCCCACCCTTTATGTCAAGGTGACACAGGTGCCAAGCACCCTGGAACATTCCAAGCCCACACTACTTTGGCTTCAAATAGCTTGCTAGGGCATTTCTAGTACAGAGTGTTCTAGAACCTCTCTGTTGATATCTGCTTCATATCCAGCTGCTCTGTCTGGGGCCTACTGTCCAAAGCACCCCAGACCACCCCCATCCACACCAGCCTCAGCTCCAGTCACCATGTCAAAACACACACTGTGTTAAACACCTTGGAACCATGATTTGTGATCCCAATTCAGCTTTAGCTGTCCCCTTAGGGCACATTTTGTGCAGAGTCCAGGGACCAAACCAGCCCACACCTATTTTAGCTTTAGCTGTCCTACCAGTGTACCCCCTGTGCAGAGAGTACCAGGACCTCCCAACACATATCCTGTCTCATCTCCAGCCACCTCTTCAGGGAACACTTTGTGCAAAGATCCTGGAACATCTCAGTTGTATCTACTTCAGCTTCAGCTATCTTGCCAAGGTGCCCTCTGTGCATAGAGCCCCAGGTCCCCCCAGCATGCACCCTCTTCAGTTTCAGTTATCTTGCCAAGATACCCTCTGTAAAGAAAGCTCAGAGACCTCCTGGTCCACACACCCTTCAGCTCCAGCCACCTTGCCAGGGCATTCTGGGATGTCCCAAGCTCATTTCAGCTTCAGCTACCTACCAGCATACCCTCAACACATATAAACCTGAGACACTCTGGCCCTGCATCCACTTCACCTTTAGCTGTCTTGATAGGGTGTCCACTGCATGGAAGACCTCAGAATCCCCATCCCACAGTAACCATAGCTCCAGTCACCCAGCAAAATCACCAATCACACACAGTATACAATCATACACAAGACCATCCTTTCAAGTTTTTTTTTTTAATTTTTATTTATTTATGATAGTCACAGAGAGAGAGAGAGAGAGAGAGGCAGAGACTCAGGCAGAGGGAGAAGCAGGCTCCATGCACTGGGAGCCCGATGTGGGATTCGATCCCGGGTCTCCAGGATCGCGCCCTGGGCCAAAGGCAGGCGCCAAACCGCTGCGCCACCCAGGGACCCCCATCCTTTCAAGTTTAAAAGAAGTAACTGTTCCACCTAATCTATAGAAACAAACACAGAAAGTCAAGCAAAATGGGGAGACAAATTAATATTCTCTAAAAGAAATAACAAGAAAAAAACCTCAGAACAAATAAGTAAAACAGAGATAAGCAATATTCCTGATAAAGAATTTAAAGTAATGATCATAGGGCAGCCATGGTGGCTCAGTGGTTTAGCACTGCCTTCAGCTTAGGGCGCCATCCTGGAGACCCGGGATTGAGTCCCACGTCAGGCTCCCTGCATGGAGTCTGCTTCTCCCTCTGCCTGTGTCTCTGCCTCTCTCTCCCTCTCTCTCTCTCTGTGTGTGTGTGTGTGTGTGTCTCATGAATAAATAAATAAAATTTTTAAAAATAAATAAATAATGTAATGATCATAAAGTTACTCACTGAGCTGGAGGGAAGACTGGGAGAACTCAATGAGACTTTCAACAAAGAGATAGAAAATAAAAAAAAGAACCAATCAGATTTGAAGAATACAAAATGAAATTTAAAAATACACCAGAGGGGGCCATCTGGGTGACTCAGTCAATTAAGTGTCTGCCTTCAGCTCAGGTCATGATCCCTGGATTCTGGGATCAAGTCCTGTGTTGGGAATATGTTTATCCCTCTATCCCTCCCTCCCTCCCTCCCTCCCTCCCTCCCTCTCTCTCTCTCTCTCTGTCCCTCCCCACTGCTTGTTCTTTCTCTCTTGCTCTCTCAAATAAATAAATATCTTTAATTTAAAATGAAAGTAGAAGGAATCAACAGTTCACTAGTCGATGCAAAAGAATGAATGAATCAGCAATCTGGAAGGAAGGGTAATGGAAGCACTCTAGCTGCACAGTGAAGGAAGGAAGAAAGGAAGGAAAGAAGAAGGGGAGAGAGGAGAAGTAAGGAAGGAAGGGGAAGGGAAGGGAAGATTTTTTTTTATTGGAGTTCAATTTGCCAACATATAGCATAACACCCGCCAAGTGCCCCCCTTAGTGCCCATCACCCAGTCACCCCAACCCCCCACCCACCTCCCTTTCCACTATCCCTTGTTCATTTCCCAAAGTTAGGTGTCTCTCAAGTTTTGTCACCCTCACTGATATTTTCACTCATTTTCTCGCATTTCCCCTTTATTCCCTTTCACTAATTTTTATATTCCCCAAATGAATGAGACCATATAATGTTTGTCC
Organism: Canis aureus; assembly: GCF_053574225.1. Classification (NCBI taxonomy): domain Eukaryota; kingdom Metazoa; phylum Chordata; class Mammalia; order Carnivora; family Canidae; genus Canis; species Canis aureus. The sequence goes on from NC_135621.1 coordinate 47,712,179, forward strand.
TTCTCCGATTGACTTATTTCACTCAGCATAATACCCTCCAGTTCCATCAATGTCAAAGCAAATGGTGGGTATTCGTTTTTTCTAATGGCTGAATAATATTCCATTGTATACATATACCACATCTTCTTTATCCATTCATCTTTCAGTGGACACCGAGGCTCCTTCCACAGTTTGGCTATTGTGGACATTGCTGCTAGAAACATTGGGGTGTAGGCATTTCACTGCATCTGTATCTTTGGGGTAAATCCCCAGCAGTGCAATTGCTGAATCATAGGGCAGTTCTATTTTTAAATCTTTGAGGAACCTCCACACAGCTTTCCAGAGTGGCTGCACCAGTTCACATTCCCACCAACAGTGCAAGAGGATTCCCCTTTCTCTGCATCCTCTCCAACACTTGTTTCCTGTCTTGTTAATTTTCCCCATTCTCACTGGGGTGAGGTGGTATCTCATTGTGGTTTTGATTTGTATTTCCCTGATGGCAAGTAATGCAGAGCATTTTCTCATGTGCTTGTTGGCCATGTCTATGTCTTCCTCTGTGAGATTTCTGTTCATGTCTTTTGCCCATTTCATGATTGGATTGTTTGTTTCTTTGCTGTTGAGTTTAATAAGTTCCATATAGATCTTGGATACTAGCCCTTTATCTAATATGTAATTTGCAAATATCTTCTCCCATTCTGTAGGTTGTCTTTAAGTTTTGTTAATTGTTTCTTTTGCTGTGCAGAAGCTTTTAATCTTGATTAAGTCCCAATAATTCATTTTTGTTTTTGCTGCTTCCCTTGCCTTTATGGATGTATCTTGCAAGAAGCTGCTGTGGCCAAGTTCAAAAAGGGTGTTGCCTGTGTTCTCTTCTAGGATTTGGATGGAATCTTGTCTCACATTAAGATCATTCATCCATTTTGAGTTTATCTTTGTGTATGGTGTAAGAGAATGGTCTAGTTTCATTCTTCTGCATTTGGCTGTCCAATTTTCCCAGCACCATTCATTGAAGAGACTGTTTTTTTTCCAGTGGATAGTTTTTCCTGCTTTGTCGGGGTTTTTTTTAATAAGGATAGATTTTAAGGTATCTCATGGACAACATCAAGTGAATAGGCTATCACATTATAGGGGTCGAAGAAGAAGAGGAGGAGGAGGAGGATAAAGGGGACAGAAAACTTATTTGCAGAAATAATAGCTGAAAACTTCCCTACATATAGAAGGAAATAGACATCTAGGTCCAAGAAGCACAGAGTTTTGAATAAGATGAACCCAAGGAAGTCCACACCATGACACATAATAATTAAAACATCAAACCTTAAAGGTAGAAAGAATTTTTAAAAGCAGCAATAGAGAAGCAAAAAAAGGGAAAACCTATAAGACTATCAGCCAATTTTAAGCAGAAACATTGCAAGCCATAAGGGAGCGGCATGACATACTCAAAGTGCTAAAAAGGAAAAAAAAAGAAACCTATGAGGAGAATTATTCTACCCAGCAAAGTTATCATTCAGATTTGAAGGAGATATAAAGAGTTTCCCAGACAAACAAAAGATAAAGGAGTTTATCACCATTACATTGGCCTTACAAGAACTGTTAAAGGGACTTCTTTAGTGGAAAAGAAATGGCCATAGTTAGATGTAAGAAAAATATGAAAAAAAATATGTAAACTATGACAATATATACATAAAACGTGGAGAAGGGAGTAAAAAATAAGGAAGACTTTTTTTTAGAATGTGTTTGAATTTAAATGACCACCAAATTAATAACAGACTGCCATATACTTAAGATGCTATATAAGAACTTCATGGTAACCACAAACCCAAATCTATAACAATACACACCAAAAAATAGAAAACCAGGGGGATCCCTGGGTGGCTCAGCATTTTAGCGCCTGCCTTCGGCCCAGGGCATGATCCTGGAGTCCTGGGATCAAGTCCCACATTGGGCTCCCTGCATGGAGCCTGCTTCTCCCTCTGCCTGTGTTTCTACCTCTCTCTCTTTCTCTTTCTCTCTCTTTCTCTCATGAATAAATAAATTAAATCTTTTTTAAAAAATAGAAAACCAAACATAACACTACAGAAGCTCATCAATCCAAAGAAAGAGAGCAAAAGAAGAAAGAAACAGAACTACAAAGACAACCAGAAAGCAAATAACAAAATGGTAATAAGTACATACTTATGAATAATTATTTTTTTTAATAATTACTTTAAATGTAAATGACTGAGGCACCTGGGTGGCTCAGTTAGTTAAGCATCTGCTTTCGGCTCAGGTCATGATCCCAGAGTCCTAGGATCAAGGCCTGCATCAGGCTCCCTGTTCAGCAGGAAATCTGCTTCTCCTTCTCCCTCTGGTTTCTCTCTCTCTCTCTCTCTAAAATTAATTAATTAATTAATACATATTTTTTAAAAATGTAAATGGCCTAAATACTCCAATCAAGACATAAAGTAGCAAAAGGATTTTTAAAAAAACAAACCATGGGGATCCCTGCGTGGCTCAGCGGTTTAGCATCTGCTTTCAGCCTGGACATGATTCTGGAGTCCCAGGATCGAGTCCCAACATCAGGCTCCCTGCATGGAGCCTGCTTCTCCCTCTGCCTGTGTCTCTGCCTCTCTCTCTCTCTCTGTCATGAATGAATAAATAAAATCTTTTTAAAAATAAAAAAAATAAAAAAAAAAAACCACAAGATCCAGGGGCACCTGCATGGCTCAGTTGGTTGAGAGTCCATCTCTTGATTTTGGCTCAGGTCATGACCTCAGGGTCATGAGATGGAGCCCCATGTCACACTCCAAACTCAAACACTGTATGTTAACTAGGTGGAATTTAAATAAAAACTTGGGGAAAAAAACATTAAAAAAGGAAAACCCTAAAGACACCACCAAAAACTACTAGAATAAATTTAAATTGTAGGATACAAAATTAATACCCAGAAATCAGTAGCATTTCTATACACTACTAATGAAATAGCAAAAGAGATAGTAAGAAAACAACTCCACTTACAATTGCATCAAAAAAATAAAAATACCTAGGAATAAATTTAACCAAAGACATGAAAGACCTGTACTCTAAAAACTATAAAACATCAATGAAAGAAATTGAAGGAGACACAAAGAAAAAGATATCCCATAATTATGGATTGGTAGAAGACATATTGTTAGAATGTCCATAGTATCCAAAGCAGTCTACTGATTTAATGCAATCTCTATTAAAATACCAACTGTATTTTTCACAAAACTAGAACAAATAATACTAAAATTTGTGTGGAACCACAAAAGACCCCAAATAGGTAAAGCAGTCTTGAGAAAAACAAAGCAGAAAGTATCACAATTCCAGATTTCAAGACATACCACAAAGCTGTAGCAATCAAAATAGCATGGTAATGGTACAAGAATAGACACATAGATCAATGGAATAGAACAGATAGCCCAGAAATAAGCCCATGCTTATAGGGTCAACTCATCTATGACAGGGGAGGCAAGAATATGCAATGAGGAAAAGACGATGGTACAGGGAAACTGGACAGCTATATGTAAAACAATGAAACTGGACCACTGTCTAACACCATACTAAAAAATAACTCAAGATGGATTAAAGACCTACTTACTACATATGAGAAAGGAGACCATTACATTCCTAGAAGAGAGTACACTCAATAATTTCTGATATTGGTGATAGTAACATTTTTCTAGATATGTCTCCTCTGCCAAGAGAAACAAAAACAAAATTAAACTATTAAGACTAGGGATCCCTTGGTGGCGCAGCGGTTTGGCGCCTGCCTTTGGCCCAGGGCGCGATCCTGGAGACCCGGGATCGAATCCCACGTCGGGCTCCCAGTGCATGGAGCCTGCTTCTGTCTCTGCCTCTCTCTCTCTCTCTGTGTGTGTGTGACTATCATAAATAAATAAAAATTTTAAAAAAAACTATTAAGACTACACCAAAATAGGAAGCTTTTGCAAGTGAAGGAAATTATGAACAAAACAAAAAGGCAACCTACTGAATAGAAGGTATTTACAAATGAGATATGCAATAAGGGGTTAGTATTCAAAATACATAAAGAATTTGTACTATTCAACACCAAAACACACACACACACACACACACACACACACACACAAATAATCTGATTTTTAAATGGGCAGAGGACCTGAACAGATATTTTTCCAAAAGACATACAGATGACCAACAGACACATGAAAAGATGCTCAACACCACTCATCATCAGGGAAATGTAAAACAAAACCACAATGAGATATCACCTTACACCTGTCAAAATGGCTAAAATCAAAATGACAAGAACTAACAAGTGTTGGTGAGAATGTGGCACAAAGGGAGCTCTCATATACTGTTGGTAGGAATGTAAATTGGTATAGCTATTGTGGAAAAGAGTATAGAGGTTTCTCCCCAAAATTAAAAATAGAAACGCCATATGATCCAGTAATTCCACTACTGGCTATTTACCCAAAGAAAATGAAAACACTAATTCAAAAGGATAGATGCACTCCTATGCTTATTGCATCATTATTTATAATAGCAAAGATATGGAAGCAGCCCAAGTGTCCATCAAAAGAAAAATGGATAACGAAGATGTCACACACACACACACACACACACACGATATTATACAGTCATAAAAAAGGATGAGATCATGCCATACATAACTACATGGATGGACCTAGAGGGTACTATAGTAAGGGAAATAAGTCAGACTGCGAAAGACAACACTACATGATTTCACTTATATGTGGAATCTTTAAAAATGAATAAATAAACAAACAGCAGTAAAATCAGACCCATAAACACAGAACAAATTGATGGCTGCCAGGGGGGAGGGAGTGGGGGATGGAGAAAATGGGTAAGGGGGAGTGGGAGATTCAGGCTTCCAGTTATGTAATCAATAAGTCACAGGAATGAAAGCAGCATAAGGAATATACTCAGTGATGTTGTAATAGTGTTGCATGGTGACAGATAGTAGCTACATTCATGATGAGCAGAGCCTACAGTATAAACTTGTTGATTCACTATGTTGTACACCCAAAACTAATGTAACATTGTGGGTAAACTATACTCAAATTTAAAAACTAAAAAAAAAACAAAAACCCAACACTCTATGCCAGGAAGCCAACCATGTACCTGGAACCAGGGGGTGGGGTTGGGAGGGGATAGTATGAATTGCTTCCTAGCAAGCCACGAGGAAATACAAAAGAAAAAGGTGCCACTTGTCTCCCACAGGGGTCATTGCTCCAGGGATGTCCCTTTACTGGCCTCAGCAGCCACATTCAAACACAACATTCTGCTCACTCAGAACCTCTTTTGGTTTCCAAAAGCATGTTCTCTCACCTCCACATACTGTTCCTTCTGCCTGGAACACTTTCTTCACCTCTCCCCCAGCCAAATCTCACTCACCTTACAAGGGATTCAACTTAGATATTACCTCCTATAGGAAGCCCACAGACTGACCCCCTCTCAGCTCGGTCAAGAGCCTCTTCTGAACCCCCAGAGCCCTGTGGGCTTCCACCATCACAACAGTGGTTACTCTGCCCCATAACACACATTTCCAGAATAAGCACATTGCAGCATTATATAGGAGGAGTGAAATCTCTTTTTGGAGAAAGAGGTGAGTTTTATGTAGTACTGGGTGCTTGAAGAGAGGGGCAAAGATCCAGTTTGGGGTCAGCATTTGAAAGAACATTCTAAAAATTCTACCCCACTCACCAGCCTGGGCTGCCTTGGTAGGTGATGAGCTGCTCATCATAGTAAGGTAAACAAGCAGGTATCAGAAACTATTTCCCTCAGCTCCCCTCTCCTACACCCAGGAAGTCTAGGCTGAGGCCAGTCCTTGTTTGAGTGGAAGTGAAGTGTGGTGGGAAATGAGAGGTACAGATGGAGAGAGCCAGATGGAAATGGACCAAGATGGACAGAAAACAAAACGAGAGAACAAGCAATGGAGAAAGAAAGATGTAGGGGGAGCTGATCTCCACTAACTACACCCCAAGACACCATTTGTGACAACATGGATGGACCTTGAGCATATCATGCTAAGCAAGATAATTCAGAGAAAGACAAGTACTATTTGATATCACTTATTATGTGCAATCTAAAAAAGTCAGACCTGTAAAGAACAGAATAAAATGGTGATTACCAGAGAATGGGGGTGCAGGGGAATACAATCAATGGTGTTTACAAAGAGTACAAACTTGCAATGAGTAGTGAATAAGCCATAGACATCTTATGCACAGTACAGTGAGTATAGTCAATAATACTGTACTACGATGTAATATGATAAATATTGCTTTGATGGCAATCATATTACAGCATATAAATGTATCAAAGTAACATGCTGTACACCTTAAATTTACAAATTATAACATTTCAAATGTATCAAATAATAATTTTTTTAAATGAAGAGAAAAAAGAATCTCCAGCAGAGTAAACAGTAATTGCAAAAAGCCCAAGGAGAGGCAAGAGTCAGCATGGATAGGTTTGGGGAAGCCAAGAAGGGGGTGCAATTTCTTGGTCGGAGCTGCCGGTAGGAAATATCCTGCAAGTTGTTCTGGGGTGAATGGATTGCACGGGACAAGAGTTGGGGCCTGGAGACCAGGGTGGAGCCTGGGAAGAGATGTCCAAAAGCTGAACCGGAGCAAGGACCAGATTTGAGGATCTGAACACCCTTGGCTTGGAAAACAGCGGCACCTGGTGGTACCTACGTGGAATTGCACCTTCTTTCATTGGCTCAACATTTATTGCCATCACATATACAGAGTTCCCTATGTATTTGACACTTAGAGGGGATCGTTTTTAAATATTCCTTCCTATAAAGTAAAATTATTTTCAGCAATAATCATAAAATAAAAAAATAATAATTATGACCATAAAAGAAATACAGACAGTGAAAATATACTTCCCTTCTGATAGAAAACTCAACCTAATAACAAATGATTGTCCAGTCACTAACAAGTGAGTTGTAATAAAACTGAAATAGCAGCACCTGGGTGGCTCAGCGGTTGAGCGCCTGCCTTTGGCTCAGGGTATGACCCCTGGGTCCTGGGATCAAGTCCCGCATCGAGCTTTCTGCAAGGAGCCTGCTTCTCCCTCTGCCTATGTCTCTGCCTCTCTCTGTCTCTCATGAATAAATAAATAAAATCTTAAAAAAAAAAACAAAAACCTGAATATCTGCAAACACAATTCGGGAAGCCACAGAATCTTGCCATTGATGTAATATTTTTTCTTGATTTGCTCGTTAGTTTTAAAACAATTTAAAGACAATGCGTCTTAATGGTGTCATTCAAATTCAGTAATATAGTTCGCATATGAACTAATATGCACATTTACCAACTAAAAGTCTTATATGTCATGGTTTTCAAGGCTTCACTGTTTTAAACGTTAAGCACAAAATCTCCAAATGGTCACCCAGAATGATAAAATGGAAGTAATTCAAGTTTGTGTGTTTATCTTTACAATCAGTGTTTGTCTATTTTGAATCTAAATGCAAAAAGATATTGGCTCACAGTGCTTGGAGACCCTCAAATAAAGTAAATTACAAATTACCCTCCAAATGAACTCACAAAGCCCAGAGTCTTGGTGTGTCTGGAGTTGATGGCACAACTGGGGCTCTTTGAATTAATTTCCACATAGAGTACCATTAAAGCTCATTCAAGAAAATGCTAATATGGGGCTTACATATAAATTATTAAAACTCAACAATAAATGGTGAAATCCGAGTGAGGTCTGTACCTAATAATCCCCATGTCAAGTTCCTGGCTCTTCTCATCGGCATTAGCCACCTAGGCCTCACACTCCCACAGATAAAGACCCCACCCTTCCCCCATAGTTCCACAAAACAGCCACAGGGTTTCTAAACCTTCACAAACAAAAAGAAAGAAAACTTGCCTTCCCAGAAGCTGTAGAAAATCTCTTTGCCTCTCCCTGGCACAGAGTGGGTTTCATGGCTGCCCTTGAGCCAATGCCTCTAGAGAGCCAAGCCAAGAGGATGAGACAATGGCTGGGAACTAGGGATAGGGCCAATCACAGCTGAGGAAAGGGTAGCAAGTTCAGAAGAGAAATTCAGGAGCCTGGCTCCACCTCCCCCAACCTGTTGGGTTCTGTGCTCTGACATCCAATTTTCCACGTGGGGAGTGCTCGCTTTGGCAGCACAAATACCAATTTTCCACGCGGAGAAACTGAGGCAGCAAGCACTTGGGGACAGGACTTCTCAGTAGGAGTGAGCTGACACTTGGGACACCAGGCAATGAAGATCCCAGCTGTGACTGTCTAAGGAGGAAGGTGGGGCAGCTAATGAGGGTGCTGGGTGATAGAATCACCTGAAGACGTAAAATGCACCAATTTGGGACCCGGGGTGGGAGGAGGGGTTGGCATTTGTTAAAATCACTCCAAGTGACACCAACATTCAGCCAGCATGGAGAGCACCCACCTAATGCAACCCACAAAGACAGGGAAACTGAGGCCCAGCGGTGTGCCTGCCTCAGTTCCCCCACTCTGCCATAGCTCCTCACTCGTACAGGGATGTCCTCAGGGCAGAGGAGTCGGAAGACCAGACCCCCCAGACCCTGGGGATCACGTTCGAGCACACCCAAGAGAAGCTGTTTACAGGCACTTCTCATTGATCCCTTCCAATGACCTAGCCCCTTTCCTGGTCCCCCCTTCACCCCAGAAAAAATGAGGGACTCAAACAAGAGAGAAGCTGAGTTTATTACAATGACTGAGGTCTTGCCACCTGAGAGTTCCCAGAGTCTTCCCCGTCAGGACACAGAGGAAGGAGGGTCCTTCTTGTAAGCAATGTGCCCTCAGCTCAAGGCTCTTCGGTAGATTCTAGCCCAAGAACAGGTTACAAAACCCCACCCTCCCGGGCCTTCCCTCCTCCCCCAACTGGAGAGGACAGGTAACCAGGTGAGGAACCCTAGATCAGTATGAACCTGAGGCCTCAACTGCCTGCCTTACCACGGCCCAGCTGGTAAGGTTTGGGGAGAGGAGCTGAGCTGACTTCAGCCAAACTGGAGGTCCTACGATGGGGCTGAAGCTGGGGCATCATGGTTTGCAGGCCCCAGGCAGGCTGGAGTTCAGACAGAAGAAGCTTCAACCCCCTTTCCACACCCCGGGAGGTCCTCAGCCTTGCTTGCCACGCTATAATAGTAGGCCCGCATGCGCTGCTCCACAGCTTGGAAGTCTGGACGGTCCTCCCACCTGTGGGAGGTTGGGTAGATCCAAGCCACTGACCATATTCCCACAACCCAACTTCACCTGGAGGGTAGACATGCATGGGGCTTAGAAAATCAATGAGGTTGTCAGGGTGGTGGAGTTTGGGGGTAATGGAGAAGTTTCGTGGGTGTGAGAGGACTAGAATTCAGGTGTTGCCATACCACATAATAGAAGAGCTGCCAACATACAGAATGTTGGAGGAACCACCTGTTGTGTGTTAACAGATGAAGACTTGGGGAACTGAATTCATTAGGAGTTGGGGTAACAACTATCAACCCAGAGGATCTGGGATACTGTACATATGCTGAGACCCAGTGTATTTGAGTACTGGGTGCAGGCTTATACAGATGGAAGTATGCTGCTCCTAATCTAGCAGAACACTGGAACATTGACAGTGGGTTCAGCTTATGGAAAGTTGGGCCTATTAAAGATGCTAGCCTCTTTCAGTATTGGGGTGTTGGTGTACTATTTCCCAATGGGGGCCAGGTTAACATATGTTGAATGGACTGATCATTTATTATTTATCATAAATAGGGTATCTATTTACCGGGTGGCTTGGGTGTTTGGATGTCAATGTCAGAGGTGTTGGCCAGTGGAATAATGGATGTTGGGGTAGGAAAGGTATCAAATGTTAGAATACCCATGCATTGCATGGCCCAATGTAGGCTAATAGCTTTTTTTGGGGTGCATGTTGCCTATTGTCTGATGGGAAGTTGAAATATTGATAATTTCAGGAGTTGGGGTGTTCAAGTATTGAGTTTGAACACCAGACAGGGGTGAAGGTTTTGAATATATTGAGTTTTTGGATGCTATAGTGTTGGCCTGTGAGGGTAAATAGGTGTTGGATGGTGGGGGATTGAGGAATTAGACTGGAGTATTATCCCATGCCCTGACCATTGGTACCATATTTTGGTTAACAGAGTACTGACTTGTTTGGGTATTGTAGGATCAGTGTGTTGAGTGTTGGCTGGTAGGGGACTGAGGTTTTAGATGCTGGAGCAGTAGGTGTCTACAGGTAGGGTGTTATGATGTTGGCCCAGGGTCAGTGTGTTGAGGCATTGAGCATGGGTGCAGAAAGTAAAGGTACCGAGTGTTGGAAAGGCTGTGAACTGGGTGAGTCTTGGGTGGGATGAGTTTTGTACTCTTGGGCACCACAAGCTCTAGCCCTAGGCCCAGGTGTCAGTTCAGCCAGGTACCCTTCCCTCCCACTGGCACTTACTTGTAGATCCAACAGTCCTTCATGAGTGTGTACATTTCAGGTGGACACTCTAGGGGGCACTCCATCCTCTTGCCCTGCTCAATGAAGGCTATGACCTCAGGGCCCTTCATCTTCTGCTCAAACCAGAACCAAGTGCAATGTGAGTACTAGGGTCACCTCACCCTTATCGCCCCCACTTCCCACACAGCTGCCCGCCCACCCACCTCTGCCCCTGCCTGCCTTGTAGGGCTTCTGGCCATAGGAGAAGGCCTCCCACATGGTGACCCCGTAGCTCCAGACATCACTGCGGCTGGAGAACTTGCGGAAGTTGAAGCACTCGGGCGCATACCACTTGAGTGGCCACTTCCCCGCTGAGCGGGCCTGAGAATGGAGAGATGCTGCCAGGGCAGGGCTTGGGGACCCTCCACCCACCAACCTCATCCACCTGGGCACCAAAGGGGTGGGGACTCACAGTGTAATAGCTGTCGTCGGCACCCAGTGCCTTGGAGAGACCAAAGTCACTGATCTTGGCGTAGTGCCGGTTGACTAGCAGGACATTGCGGGCCGCCAGGTCACGGTGCACAAAGTTTTTCTCCTCCAGGTACTTCATCCCCATGGACACCTGGTGCAGCAGCTCTGCCACATTGCTGATAGGGATCTCCTCCCTGGGGTGCAGGGGAAGGCAGGGTCACCTGGGAGGAGGCAGCCCAGGTTCCCCAGGGGGTAAAGCCCACTTCTCTGATGCAGCTGAGCCTGTGTTCAGCAGGTGCTTGTTGGGCATCTGCTGTGTGCCAGGCACAGGGCTGGGGATATGGCGGGAGGTGAACAAAAAGGCAAAACCCTCTGTCCTCATCTAGTCTTGAGGCTTTTCATCTAGTCTTTGAGGCTCCCACATACTGTTACCAAACTTACACATTTACCTGAGCCTCTATATATCTTCAGAGGGGGCTAATAGGCATCTCAAAATTAGTAAAGACAAAGTTCCTGATTGTTCACACACATGCACACACAACTGGCTCTCCCCACTGTCCCCTTTCTTCTCCAGCAGCTACATCCTTTCATTTACTTAGGCCAGAAGCACTAGCCTTGCCGTCAGCAACTCTTTCTCACACTCAGCTTCCAACCTGAGTTGGAAGCACTCAGCACAGGCAACTCTGCCTTCGGAATCCCTCCAGAATCCTCCTACTACTTCCCACCTCATCTTCTGCCACCATGATCCAGCCCTCATCATCATTAGCCTGGACCAAAACAGTCACCCTGCCCTCGCCCCCGTGGTCTGTCCTCCTCACACAGGAGTCAAGTCCTGCCACTTCTCCACTCAGAGCCTCCTAGGGCTCCCACCTCACTTCGGGTAAAAGTCCAAGGTCTCCCCAGGGCCCATAAGGCCCTGCACGATCTGCCCTCCCACCTTCCTACCCACATCAGCCCTTTCTCCCTCTCTCCTCTTCATGTGCTCTGTTGCAGGCACGGAGCCTTCCTCACAGTTCCTCCACTACCCTGGGCAAAGACAGCCTCAGGGCTTTTGTACTGGCTGTGCCCTCTGCCTGGACCGCTCTTCCTCCACAGCTCCACTTTAGTTTACAAACCTCACCTTCTCACTTTTCATCTCCCACCCTGACACTTCCAGTCCTCTTTTTTATAGTAAATATTTTCCAACATACTCTATGTTGTATTATAATTATTCATGAAAACCTCTCTTCCCCAACCAGGATACAGGACAGAGATCTTTGTCTCTTTTGTTCAAAGATGAATCCCTGGGGCTGGTAATAGTCCCTCTTTCAGAGAAATTGCCCAGTAAACACTTGTGGAATAACTGAATGCATAAGCCAGGGTATACCACAAATGCACATGCACCAGTGAGAATGTGAGTGGATGGGCACATGTCTCAGTGAGTGTCAAAGATCATGTCTGTGACGGTGAGAGTTTGAAGCATAAGGACATCTGTGCTGTTAACAGCTCTGCTTTGTGGGTGTGAGTGTGGATGTCAGAGTGTGCAGGGGTGGCAGGAGTCATGCGGAAATGAGTGTGCTCCTGGGTGGGGCACATTCATAAGTGAATGGATGAACCTGCTAGGCCCACAAGTTCCAAACACCCAGCCCACCCTGGGGCTCACTTCTTCCCAAGCAGGAACTTGTGCAGGGGCCCACCGCCCGCCATCTCCATGACGAGCATGAGGGCCTCGGCCTGGCAGACACCGATGAGCCGCACAATGTAGGGGTTGTCCAGCTGGTGCATGATCTGTGCCTCACGCATCATCTCATCCTTGTCTGTCTTCTCCGTGCTATGCTTCAGCACCTTGATGGCCACATCAATCTGCTTCCTGCCAGGGTGGGCACCAGAGTCAGCAGGGGCCTTCTCAGCCCCTCATGTCCACCCAGCCTGCCTCTCCTCTCTCCAGACATATGTGGTGGATACTGTGGTTTGTCACCTGGCTCTCCCGTCAGGGCCCAGGCACACACTTCCTTAGCTGCCAGGAGCTTTGGCTAGAACAGCTTATGGCCAACGCCCTCACCAAGGACCGCCCCTACTGAAACAACTTCAGAGTTACCCTCCCCAGAGGCGTCCTGTATCCAGTGAGCAGTCAACCTAAGGGGACAAGGGGGACCCTCTGCAGCTCTCCTGGGATGGGTGAGGCCTCTGTTGCAACCACAGCTAGCCCACTTCTCCCTGCCTCAGGCCTGCCTCTCCCACACTCTCCAGTGCTGTCCCTGAGCCTCCCAGGTCACCCCCTAGCGTGTAGTCTCTCCTGGCCCAGGGTGTGTGTCCCATCCTGGATATCACATCCTGGCTCCAACCTCCAAGGTGTGGTGAGTCCACTCCCCTCCTCTGCACCCCCCCAACAGGAGTTCCCCAATCTATGGCAGAGGTGGCCATACTTGCGCATGCGGTAGACGCCCTGGCGTACTGAGCCAAAGTTGCCACAGCCGAGTTCTATGTCAGCCATGAGGAGGTTCTCACGCTTCAGGAAGAGCTTCTTGTCCTTGAGCTCCTCAGGATCGCTGTAGGGGCTCTCATACACACTCGTGTCCATGGGCATTGACTGTGCTTTCTCTGAGGATGCTAGGCGTGCTGGGCACATACACACAGCCATGCACTCCCAAGTCAGGATGAGGGAGTGGGATGAGGCAGGGGAACGAGGAAGTCATGGCAGCCTTGGCACCCACAGAGCATACACCCCAGACAGTGGCGCACCATCCAGAGTATGCCCAGGCACATGGGTATGTGTATGTGTTCATGTACACATGTGCACTCGTGTGTGTTCCTGGTCTCATCTGTGGGTGAGCTGGGAAGAAATGTTCAAGTGGATCCCAAAGGCACGTGCATCTCTGTGCAACAGGTGACCACGTGTGCTTCTGTGTGTTCACACATATGCACCCACATATACATTCACCCACGTCTCTGTGTATGATGGGGTCCAAAGGCGTGTCTGCATGAGTAGTAACTGTTAGTGTGCCAGCTGGAGGATGCATATCTTGTCCTTGAGTGTATTCACTGACATGTCAATGCCTGCCCGCGTCTGTGGATACACCACATAGCCATGTTGACAAGCACTCCAAGATGAGCCTCCATGTGCACATGCAACCATGTGTGTTCTCTGCGCACATAGGGACCTCCTTGCATCTACACATCAAACACATTAGCATCTGCAGCAGGGCATCTCAGGAACTTGGGCTCAAATCCCACCCCCACTACTGCCTAACTGCAGGACCTTATTAAGCTAGTCACCCTCCTTTCTCATCTTAAAGATAAGAAGAATTGCCATAACTGCCTTATATGGCATGTCAGAAACATTCCATAAGCACAGTCACACGAGCATGAAGTGTGACTGGCACGTAGTAGATGCTGAACAAATGTGTGTTTGTAGCCCAGGTGACCCAGGCATGGCCAGATGTATGCCCCTGCATGTCCACATGTACCCCATGTACATGCACACAGGCAGGCATGCTGGATGCGCACCCATGCGGATGTATACAGGCACAGGGTTTGCACAGAGCAAATCAAGCCAATTGCCACAAGTCAGGCCTGACCCATATTCCTCCCCTGCCACACCCCAGGGCCAAGCCAGGGACCTTGATCTAGCCTGGCATGAACCCCACACGCACACCTCTACCTCTGTCAGCTTACCTGGTTCAGGGGTGTATCCATCTGAGTTGAGGGTGTCAATCCGCCTGTGAGCCTGAAGATCATGAGGTCAGCAAGGTCAGCAGGGTTCGAGCTGAGGGCACTGGGCCCTTAGACCCATATTCTTAGAGGACTCACAGGGACAGCACTGGGGGGACCTTCTGTTCCACGGCAATCCTACTCTCCATCCCAGCCTCACCCTGGGAAGAGGACCCACCACCCACCTGCCCAGCTCCATCCCTCAGGACCCAACCCTGAGATGCCAGCTAACTCACTTGGGTGAACGTGGATGGGTGGGCTGGAAGTGTGGGAGCAGCAGCCTCTGGAGGAGCAGAAGGGACAGTGAGAGGGTGGGGCACAGGGTCTCTCACTCACCTCTCGTCCCTCACCACCCACTTACCTGAGCTGGCGTTGGTGTTGGGGCAAGCGTCCTTCAGGCAGTAGATGAGCCCATCTGCCTTTAGCTTCAGGTACTCTACCAGCTGCAGGGAGGCAGTGTCAGGGTCAAGGCTCCTCTCTTCCTCAGATCCCTAAGCAACGCCCCCATCAACAAGGTAGATGGGCAGCTTACCTGCCAGAGCGTGTCAAACTTGGTCCCCTCAGGAATACAGTATTTGCCTGCCTTGTCCTGGCTGATGAGGTAGTGGTACACTGTTTTCCCATAGATCAGGGACAGTGCATACGTGCCCTGCTCCTTCCGGGGCCTCAACCTGGCAAGGGGAAAGAGGGGATGTCACTCCTATAATCACCTGGGCCTCTCTGGTGGTGACCCCTGCTGGGCCCAGTTTCCATGCATACTCTTGCACACACACATACGACCATGGGCTCTGCCCCTGATGGTCTCATGGAGAAGTGGCAGGGACTAGGGGCGCCAAGGTCAGGCCCGACTTAACCTACAGACCGGCTGGTAACAGGCTGGTGGGGTGCAGTGGGGTGGAGGAGGAGAATGAGAAGAGGATGGCAGTGTCCACAGGGAGACACACTTGTCCAAGGGCCAACATGTGACCATCCACAGGGGAATCCTGGCCTTCCCACAGTGGACCTTCCCACATGTGACCTTCCCACAGTGGACCTTCCCACATGTGACCTTCCCACAGTGGACCTTCCCACATGTGACCATCCACAGGGGAATCCTGGCCTTCCATAGGGGACACTCAGCCACCCACAGGGGATACCTGACCATCCATTGGAAGGATATTTGGCCATCTGTGGTAGACACACAGCCACTCACAGAAGACACACAAATCTATGCAAGTAGACTTAAAATATTCTCTTGGGGAGAGAAAGCCATTTTGACATGAAAAACAACAGAAGTAACCACAACTCTAGCTCCTGGGGCACCTGTGCACAGATCAGAATAAGTCTCCTCATCATGACAACAGATCCACTAGTCACTGTAATAGACTGCCCTTCGACAGAATGAGACCCTTGATTGTCCTCTGCTGGAAATTTGCTAAAATAAATAAGCAAATCTTCCTTGCTTATGAATGAGAGTTGAACCCCTCAAAGATGGCGGTTTTGTGTGTAAGAACCTGTCTGCTCACACACAGCTCCACGTACATGAACCAGTCTAACCGCCCCCCAACATACACACACACACACACACACACACACACACACACACAACAACTTAGAGCTAGATGCTGGTACCCTCTCCTCCCACGGTGAAACCAATCAACATCTCCCACAAAACATTTGTTTGCAGTCACTGACACAAGGTTCTATTCCAAAATTAAGTGGAAATTTCCAATGGAGAATGGTCAGCAACTGGTCCTGGAGGTCTTGGGACTTGTAGAACAAGTTGTAGGCAGCTGACCAATAATCTTAGGAAGTGCACTGAGGTACGGAAGAGTTGGCTGGTGGCAGGCAGCAGGGAATAGGCAACAGGATGGCCTGCAGATGCTGTAAGCTCTCTGACAGGACTTGGGCCCTGCCCATGGATGTTCATTTATCAGACAAATGATTACTGAGTGTGAACCATGCGCCAGGTATTGTTCTAAGGGCAGGGATACAATGATACAAAAGAGATGTGAGCCCACCTCATAATCAATCCCTTCCTTAGACCAGAGGGATGGAAAATATCCTCTAAATTGCCACGGCAAAACCTGATAGTGGTACAGAGGAGCAGCAAGTTCCCCAGAGAACAAGGCAGTGAAGGATGATACAGTTCCCAGGCTAGCCCACAGCAGTCAGGGGTACATGAAGAGATAAGAAACCAGAGTACAGGGTGATAGGGGAGCACCAAAGGACGAAGAAGAGAGCCCACAACAAACTAAAAAGCAAATGCCCCACAGAAAAGAAAGCACTTCCATAAGTAGACTGGTGGACTAGCCTGGAAGTTATGGTCTCCAATTACTAATTCTCTTCTTCTGAGAAGTGAAAAAAATCTCCCCAGGTCAAAACCTTAAATTCTGAACTGGCAGCAGAAACTCAACACCTAGTGCTCACTGGCAAATGTGTATGGAATATTGAAAATACCACCACAATATCAGGCATTCCTTCCCATCAGTTGATGGAGTGTCATTCTGTAGCTCCTGAATCAGGACCTGACCACATGACTCGCTTTGGCCAATAAGACATTAGCAAACATGGCAGGAGGAGAGGCTTGGAAAGTGGTTGAGCACTGGGCCTGCTTGCCCTCTCCTGCTTTTCCTGGCAACCCTGCCACCACCATGGGAATGAGTCCAGATTAACCTGTTGGAGAAGCCACATGAAGGAAAACCAACGCATCCCAGCCTACCAACTACCAGACATGTCCGTGAGGCCATCCTATACCATCAGGCCCCAGTCAACACCCCACTGCATCTGACTACAGGCACATGAGTGAGCTCAAAAGAAATCAGCACAAGAATCACCCAGTTGAGCTAAGCCCAAGCTGCCAACCCACCGAATCAAGGGTGAAAAGTGATGTTGTTTTAAGATGTAACACCTTAGGATGGTTTATTATATAGCAAAGCCTAACTGATAATGCTCTCTTTGGAAAGAGATTCGCAAGTCCTTAAAAGAACAATGACCAATTCACACATAATAACCACATAGGCAGACATGGGTATGGTCACCATATATATTTCAGTGCCACAAATTCTACTTAATTTACCAAGAAAACAGTAGGTGGTAGCAGTACTTTGTCCTCACAGTTCAAACTTGAACTTAAGCTAGAAGTCCCAGCTAAGAAATTCAGGTGGATCTCCACTTAGGAATATATGGAACCTGATAATAGTGGTAAAGATAAGAGCTACCATTTACTGAGATCGTGGTTCTAAATTCTTCACACAGTTGTCACTTAATCTTTACAGCATTCCCCACATGGTAGGTTCTATTCTGCAGTTGAAGAAACTGAGGCATAGGAGCACATCTCCTGCATAGCTGGTTAACAGTAGGGTTGGATTCAGATCCATTTCTGACTCAGTTAATTGCTAATAGGAATGACAGCCAGCTCCATCACACGATTATCTGTGCTGCCCTGAGCAAGTCACTGATCCTCTGTCTCAGTCTCCTCATATGTAAAAAGAGACAACTGAATATATCATAAGTTCTTAACCTGAAAAGAGCTCCAAGAATAAGGATCAGGCTCAACTAAGATCTCCTGTAGCTGTACACAAAATCTCTGGGGTGAACATGTTTTGGGGTTCAGAAAGGGGTTCAGCTTCAGTAAGATTCCCAAAGGGGGTCTGTGATCCAGAAGAGGTTAGGAAACACTTAAAAATATACTCTTAAAGGCCCTTTGTGGGGGTCAGGTTTCTTTTCAAGTTGAATCAACTCATAACCATAAGCCCTGCGATTACACAGAAAGTTTTGGCAGGAAACAGCATGAAGTACAATCTCAACCACTTTTCAGCAGCTCTGAAGTGTGGTCAACAGCAAGCATGGCCCTGGTCTTAATTCCAGGCCCGAGTGGCATACATCTTTCCATCACACCCTATACTCTTATCTCAGAACTGGACCTGTCCTGGACTTGTAACAGGCATCAGGATCCACCAAGAGTGTTCCCTTCCCCCCGGGCCCATGCAACGTTCTATGCCTACAGCTTTGACCTTCAGCCCCCTAACTATCCCCATACTGAGAAAGCAGTTCTTGACTACAGGAACTGCAAGAAGAATCTACAACAGCCTCTGTCTAAAGCATGCCTTGCCTAATTTTCCAACAGTCTGGCTCAAAGTAGCTGCTTCTGGTCTCTTGACATCACCCAGCATGAGTCACCATCCCTAATAATGTCACTGCTCCAACTGCTTCTGAACTTCAGTGCCAGCTCAGTCTCTACACGGTACCCAAGCCCAGCTCCCTCAGCTTCCACCTCCCGTGGCCCATTCTGGCCCAACCTGCCTCTGTGGCTTCAAGCTTGACATCCAAGGCCTCCACAGCTGGTCTAACCCATTGGCCCTGGCTCTTCTGACACTCCTCTTACCTCAGTAGACCAATTAACTGTCATAAACTCTGCAGAAAGTCTGGAAATCTTTTTCTTGAGGCAGTGGAATCATTGTCAAACATTTTCCATGGAAGATTAAGATGCAAAAGAGGCCAAAGCTGAGGTACGATGGGGAGAGCCGCTGATAAGTAGCAGAATCTGATTTACTATCCAGACTATACTGTATTGATTCATCATGTTTGGTCTTCCTGCTCCACAATGACAGGGATTTATGTCTGTTTTGTTCATTGTCATGTCCTCAGTGCCTGAAACAGTGCTTGGCACATAGTAGGTGTTCGGTAAATATTTGTTGAATGGAGGAGAGGAAATGGAAGTAGGCAGAAGTTCAGCCACTTGCCCAGCGTCGGCAGCTGGTAAGTAGCAGAGTCTGGATTGTTCCCCAGGCAGTCCAGCTCTGGCATCCTAACCACTGCAGATCCCTTCCCATATTATGCCCCTTCCCACACTCAGAAACACACAACCCCCCTGTGTGTGTTAGCACAGGTGTACCCCTTCATGGTCCATCTGCACCCTGAGGTCTGCAGCACCCTCCAGTATTCCAGCCAACAAGCTCCAGCCTACCACCCCAAAGCCCCAAGCCTCAAGGCCCACATACAGGAACTTGCCGTCGGTCTGCGAGCCCGAATAGAGTTTGCGCTCTGCCTCCTCGCGTGTCAGGCTGCTGTGGTACCAGGGCATCCGCTCATGAGCTGTCGTGGCAATGAGCTTCTCCACCTGGGGAGCCTGGCTGATGATGGCCTGCTCCAGGGCCTCGCCCTAGAGAAGGGTAGATGACAAGACTTGTAACTGTCACCAAGAGTGCGACCACAGGAAGCCTCTTCCATCTCCTGGACTTTCTTTCTTTTTTTTTTTTATGATAGTCAGAGAGAGAGAGAGAGAGAGAGAGGCAGAGACACAAGCAGGCTCCATGCACCGGGAGCCCGACGTGGGACTCGATCCCAGGTCTCCAGGATCACGCCCTGGGCCAAAGGCAGGCACCAAACCGCTGCGCCACCCAGGGATCCCTCTCCTGGACTTTCTTAATTGTCTCTGTCCCGAGAGACCCTAGGGTGAGTCCTTCAGCCTGTTGAGGAGAGCGCCCCGCCCCCATCTCCCACCCAACCAGGGCCATGACAGGCGACCCCAAACTCATCTCCAGCTTGACAATCTGGCACTGGTTGTTCCGCAGGCAGCGCCCCCAGCGTCCTCAGGCTCCGCCCCCAGTCCAGACCTCCAGGTCTAG
This sequence comes from Canis aureus, assembly GCF_053574225.1. NCBI lineage: Eukaryota > Metazoa > Chordata > Mammalia > Carnivora > Canidae > Canis > Canis aureus. Next base: position 47,732,330 of record NC_135621.1, read on the forward strand.
CACAGTCTAGCACCAAGGCATCGCTCAGGCCCCGCCCTCCGTAGCCTCCTCCTAGGTCCCGCTCCCACCCACCCCTCCAGCTTCCAGCTTCCAACTTCCAACTCTGGCGCGGTACTGCAAAGCACAAGCTGGTTTTGTTTTGTTTTTTAATATTTATTTATTCATGATAGACAGAGAGAGCGAGAGAGAAAGAGAGGCACAGGGAGAAGCAGGCTCCATATGCCGGGAGCGCACAGGGAGAAGCAGGCTCCATATGCCGGGAGCCCTACGCGGGACTCGATCCCGGGACTCCGGGATCGCGCCCTGGGCCAAAGGCAGGCGCCAAACCGCTGAGCTACCCAGGGATCCCCATCAAAGCACAAGCTGTTGAAGACAACGGCTCCCACACCTCGCCCCCCACGGCTCCGAGGCTCTCTAGGCTCCGGGACGAGCTCACAACCAGGCCGACCTCCCGGCCCCGCCCCGGGGTCCGCCCCCTCCCCGCCCCCAGGGCCCGCCCACCTCCCGGCCCCGCCCCCAGGAGCCGCCCGCCCCCAGGAGCCGCCCGCCCCCGCCCCCAGGGCCCGCCCACCTCCCCGCCCCGCCCCCGGGACCCGCCCGCCTCCCCGAGGCCCCCCGCCCCGCGTTCTCACCTCCAGCTTCCACGTCTGGCGCACGTAGTCGCGCACCATGGCGTCGCGCAGGCAGTCGAAGACCCCGGGCTGCGGCTCGAGCCCGGACGGCCGGTTGCACGGCTTGCGCAGGTTGCAGGGCAGCCCGTCGGGGTCGCGCGAGTAGAACTCGCAGAGCTCGGCGGGGCCGCAGTGCGCCTTGCCGCCGGCGATGGCGTAGGTGCCGTTGAGCTGGCGCTCGATGGGGAAGTGGTGGAAGCGCACGTTGTGCACGAGGGAGAGCACGTAGCCGCCCAGCGAGCGCAGGCACTGGCGCAGCAGGAAGAGCCCGTCGGCCATGCCCGCCAGCTTCAGGTGCTCCTCGGCCTCGGCGCGCGAGATGCTGCCGTAGAAGAAGGGCAGGTGCGCCGCGGGGTCCGGCATCGCCGCCGCCGCCCCTGCGCCTCGGCCGGAACCCTGCGCGTTCAGAGCGAGATGGAGGAGGGCAGGTCAGGGCTTCGGCCTGCCTTCGCGAACACCCTCCGTTGGGCCCAGAGAAGTGGGAGAGAGGCTGCCCTGAGGGGCATCCATGCCAACCGCGCAGAGCCTGCTTTGTGCCAGAACCCGCTTTGGAGGGGAGCCCCCAGCTTGCTGGGCTCAGTCCCCAACCCTCTTCTGACTCTTCAGAGACTGTGCTGAGCGCCCAAACATCCCCACTGGCCCCCCCACACCAGCACCCGGAGCCATTCATTCATTTCCCAAACACCTGTTGAATTATAGTGCTCCAGGCCAGGGCTGGAGATAACAGTGAATAAGACAGACTTGGTCCTGCCTTCCTGAAGACAGCAGTCTGGGATACATGAAACAACGAAAGAGGCAAAAATAATTACAAACTGAAGTGCGTCCTAAAGGACATAGAGTGATATTAAGAGAGAAAAGAAGGGGAGGTAAATTGAATTTAAATAAAATATTTTGGGGGGATCCCTGGGTGGCTCAGCACTTTAGTGCCTGCCTTCCTCCCAGGGCTCAGGATCGAGTCCCGCATCGGGCTCCCTGCACGGAGCCTGCTTCTCCCTCTGCCTGTGTCTCTGTGTGTGTGTGTGTCTCTCATGAATAAATAAAATCTTTTAAAAATAAATAAAATATTTTTTTAAAAGAGAGAGAAAAGAGGCCACTGTAGCTGGGATGGTCACCTTCTCTGAGGAGGTAGCATTTGAACTGAGATCTGAAGGATGAGGAGGAGCCAGCTTTTCAAAAATCATAGAAAAGAGCACATTGGGCAGAGAAAACAGCAAGTATAAAAGCTCTAAAGCTGGAACCAGCTTTGTTCTTCAAAAGAACAGTACTCTGTTAGCCTTCCCTTTTCCCTTTCCACTGAGTCCCCTCGGCCTTGGAAATTCCCCTTTGCCCTGCTGCATCTGCCTTCCTGGACAAATTTCTAGAAAGCATAAACTAATCTGAATATCCATCAAAAGAGAGCAGTTAACTACATAAGGATTTAATTCCAATGTGAACTTTTATACAGCCACTGGAAAGTATGCTCCTATGTGGGGAGAAGGGATTAAAAATGTTTAGATACATATCCAGTAAGGCAGATATTTAGATACATATCTAGTAAAATTATCTTTTTAACTTTCTGGGGTTAAAGTATTAATGACTGATATTTTGATAAGCACTGGGTTATACAGGTGTCAGAATTTCTCAAATAATGTGCTGAAATTTGTTCATTTCATTGTATTTGAACCCCTCAGTTTTGTTAAGATTTTATTTATTCATGAGAGATACAGAGAGAGACAGAGACATAGAGAGAAGCAGGCTATCTGTGGGGAGCCTGATGCGGGACTGGATCCCCAGACCCGGGATCATGCCCTGAGCCAAAGGCAAATGCTCAACTACTTGAGCCATCCTGGTGTCCCTGAACCCCTCACATTTATTTTTTTTTAAGATTTTTATTTATTCATGAGAGACACACAAAGAGAGAGGCAGAGAGACACGGGCAGAGGGAGAAGCAGGCTCCATACAGGGAGCCCGACGTGGGACTCCATCCTGGATCTCCAGGATCACACCCTGGGCTGAAGGCAGCGTTAAACCACTGAGCCACCAGGGCTGCCCTGAACCCGTCACAATTAAAAAAAAAAAAAAAAAAAAAAAAGACCATAAAATGGTTAATGATATGTATGCAGAAATATTAGGTCCAATGGCTACTGATGACTGATTTAATGTGAAAAGCATCCAAAAAAATAACATAAACTGATGGATGGGGCAGATAGGTACACAGACACAGTCAAGTCTTATTATTCAGAGAAGTTCTGTAGAGTTATTGCAAACACTGAATTAGCAAATATTAAATGCTTGCTCCTAGAAGAAATGCAGTGATAGGTTCCATCAAGTCTCTGATCACAACATTTTCATCAACCAATCAGTACATAACCCTGTTTCTGCTAACGACACTATTTGACATATATTGTTGATTCATTAACATTGAATGCTCACCCAACAGCACCACAACTTTAAGATTATCTAACATACTTTTCACATAAGGCACATCACAGCCCTCTTGCACTTAGGAATGCAAGACAGCACTTGATCAGTATGCTGCTGTTTAAACAATGTAATCACCAACAAAAAGCACAAAATCATGGCACCAAATAGAGGACACATGTTTACAATATGAAAATTAAAGCAAAAAAGGTAGAGGAGTGTCACCTGTCAGTTGACTCAAATTTCTTGCTTCTCTGCTTAATGTTTGTTTGTTTGTTTTTTAAGATTTTATTTATTTGTTTATGAGAGATACAGAGAGAGAGAGGCAGAGACACAGGCAGAGGGAGAAGCAGGCTACATGCAGGGAGCCTGACATGGGACTCAATCCTGGGTCTCTAGGATGAGGCCCTGGGCTGAAGGCAGCACTAAACCACTGAGCCACCCGGGCCGCCCATCTCCTTAATGTTCTTGAATGACTATGAAAGGGCCTCAAGTATTAGTTTGGGAGTTACAAGTAAGTTTTAGCAAGTAGGCTAAATACAGAATCTGCTAATAATAGGATCAACTCTATGTGATCCTAATATTCACCCAGTAAATATAACAATTGTAGAACATAGGAGTGTTAATGGGAAATCTTCCCATTTTGCTGTATTTTTGTGAGTTTTTATATAATATTGAAAAAAATGTATCTCCCCATAACAATTTCTAGGCATTTCTCTAAGATGGGCCCCACAAGACCACCCAGGCATAGGTTATGTTCAGGGGAGGATCCTTGGGTGCCTTCCTTACCTAAGCAAATGTAAGCAGGGGTGCCAAGGTTTTTGTGGATTGAGAAAGGCTGCCTTTCCCCCTGGGCATCCAGGAACAGACAAGGATGGGCTGAGAGGAAGATACTGGAGTGAAAATCAGGCGAGGTTTGGGTTGGGGTAACCAGAGGAGGAGCCAGGATCTGCATTCTAACCTGATAGCTCCTGACATTGGTGTTGGGAAGGCAGGCTTAAGGGGGTTCCTGGGTGTCCCAACAGTTACAGGCAGGTGAGTAATCACAGACTGCATTTGTGTCCCCACTTGGAGACATAGGTCACCATTCCATCAGAGTGTTTAAGAGTCAAAAAGAGTTCCTAGGTATTTACCCTAGAGAAATGGAAACTTGTATTCACACAAAAACCTACACAGGAAATGTTTATAGCAGTTCTATTCACAGCTGCCAAATTCTGGAAACAAATGTATCTCAACCAATGAACAAATAAACTGTAGTATATCCCTGCCATGGGATACTACACAGCAATAAAATAAAAGGAAATGCTAATACCCACACCACATGGATGAATCTCAAAGGCATCATGCTGAGTGCAAGAAGCCAAATCCAAAAGACTACAAACTACAGAATTCCATTCAAAGCTTTATCAGTGGAGCACCAGTGGTTGCCAGAGGCTGGGGGTCAAGGGGAAAGACTGACTAGAAAGGACATGAGGGTATTTGGGAAAATAGTCAATATTTTGATTGAGATGGTAGTTTCTCAATCTATATGCATTTGTCAAATCTCACAGAAGTTTTCACTAAAATGGGTGAGTTTTACTGTATGTAAATTATACCATAATTTTTTTTAACTAAAGGAACTGGAAAGTATAGACAAACCAGAGACTAAAAATAATAACTGACATAGGAAATGTGTTGTTTACACTCCTGCTCTACTTCTTGGTTCCCACCCCCTCACCCAGCCTCACAGTCTGCCCTCCACCCCCATCAGGATGCTCTCCAGGTTAGAGAGGAAGCACTGATATCACCGGCTAGTGGACACCAGGCACGCACTTAATGCCTCCTCAATGCTGGGTCCCCTGAGTGATGGACATCATGATCCCTCCTTCCTGCTTGAGCCTCTTGGCTCTCCCTGGTCCTTCACAGGCCCCCTGACGTGCCTCCTCACTCTCTGACAGTTCCTACTCTCTCTCCTTCCCCAGCCCTGGTCCCCGTACTTAGGCCATTCTGTCTGGGGCTATAAACATACCACCATGCCCACCTATCTAGTCCACATCTCTCTCCTTTGAGATCACCTCCTTTGATCACCATCTGCTGTGTGTCTATTAATAAAACCTGAGATCCAGATCTAACTCATATGTGTGGTTTGACTAAACCCCACAGTTTGTTTCCCATAAGCTGAGCTCCAGGGTCTGCAACGGTTCTCGACAATTTTTCCCCATGGCTTCCCTTGCTCAAGAACTTACTGTGGCTCCCTCCTGCCCACTTTATTTAATCTAACTAAACTCTCCGATCCTCCCTCTGTTCCAGCTGTGCTGTGCTGTTAGCCTTCTTTCAAATTTACTTCCATACTTTTATCCACGCAGTGCCCTCTACTGAGTACACCCTCCCCACTTCTCTCCATCTTCCCAAATCCAGCCACCCCTGCCTCACAGATTCACATAGCTACTCCCTATACCCAGGGCCAGGCAGCAAGGTGGGGGCTTGCCCTGGGGTTGTGAGGAGGTGGGGGTAGTGAAGCTAGTCTCTGGGGCAGGAAGCTGTGGCAGGAAATTGTCAGCAACACAGTTTGAGAAGCTCCTCCCCGCAATGGCCACAGGTGCAACCTGGGTAGCCAGAGACAGGTTAGTGCAGCAGGGGGTGGGGAGAGACTGGCCCTTGGGGCCCAGTCCAGGGCCATAAGCCAAGATTGGCCACCTCAGACCAAAGGCCAAGGTAGCCCAGAGGCAGGAGCATTCCCTGTGCACCCTTAGCTTTATCACAACCTCCCTGTCTCACTGCCAATAACGACAACAGTAATAATAACATGACATTGCACGGATGATGGATCCAGGGGTTAGCCAGCCCTGTGTCTGCTTTTGCCTTCCTGTCTGTGCCTTTCTCGGCTGTCCTCACTAGTAAAACAGGGGGATGAGAGCCGGAGTGACCAACTTTCCCGTGCCCAGAGATACTAGGGAAGCCAGAGGAAGTAGACAGGAGGAAGCAGGAGATGTAAAGCCAGGGGGACAAGAGGCTGGAACATGTGTCTATGCAGCTCTGCTGCAGGCCAGGCCAGCACGCACCCTTTGCTTTCAGAGGAGCTGGCCTAGTCTGCAGGCTCTTGGTGGGACCCTTGACATGGATAGGTAGATCACATATTTCTTTTTTTTTTTTTTTAAAGATTTATTTATTTATGATAGACATAGAGAGAGAGACAGAGAGGCGCAGAGACACAGGAGGAAGGAGAAGCAGGCTCCACGCCGGGAGCCCGATGTGGGACTCGATCCCGGGACTCCAGGATCACGCCCTGGGCCAAAGGCAGGCGCCAAACCGCTGAGCCACCCAGGGATCCCAGATCACATATTTCTGTCCCAGTTATGTTCCTACAGACTTCATGGCTTTCCCAGGAGGCAAGCTCACTATGAGCCTCCCCCATCCCCTGCCTGGACTGACCCCATCCAGCCTCATCCAGCCACCTCATGAGCTGTGAGTTCAGAGAATTTGGCCATCTCAGAGTTTGCAGCCCCACTGAGAGATAAAGGAACATCAGCCTTGTTTTCACAGCTCAGACCCTGGGAGGAGAAGAAGGAAACCTGTGGTCCTTGCTCAGAAGGATCTACCTGGAATTCCATCATTAAAGCAGCCTCCTTGGGCAAAAGCAGAGTTCAGTCTATTCTAGAGAGACCTGATATGCGAAACATACTTCAAAGGAAACAAAGCTCAAGTGGTCAAACACATTTTCAAAAGCTGTGGAAAGCATTTTAGCATATTAAAGGCTCTGAGAGGCACTTGGGTGGCTCAGTTCCTTAAGCAATGACCCTTGATTTCAGCTCGGGTCCTGATCTCAGGGTTGTGAGATGGAGCCCTGCCTGGGGCTCTGTGCTCAGTGGGGAGTCTGCTTGAGATTCTTTCTCTCCCTTTCCTCTGCCCCTCACTCACCACCCCACCTTTCTAAAATAAATAAATAAGCCAAATAAATAAAGGTAAATAAATAAATAAATAAATAAATAAATAAATAAATAAATAAAGGCGTGGGGCACCTGGGTGGCTCAATCGGCTAAGCATCTGCCTTCAGCTCAGGTCGTGATCTCAGGGTCCTGAGATTGATGGTGTCAGGCTCCCTGCTCATCAGGGAGTCTGCTTCTCCCTCTCCCTCCCCCCTTTCCACTGACTCATGCTCTCTTTCTCTCACTCAAATAAAAATCTTTAAAAAAATAAAAAATAAAGGCTCTGAGAAGACCTGCATGGAAGGACTGTTTTAGCTTTGTTTTATCCCCACTCCCATGTGGCAGAGCCTTGAGGGTCTTCTATGCCACAGAACATACTCTGAACATCAAAAGCCCCAATTAGATATCCATTGTGAGAGCCCGGGAAGGGGGGGAGGAGACTGAGGCAGTAAGGCTGCAGAGGGAATGAGCCTATCCAACTGGACTTGGTGGGAGCTGGTGGGAGCTGCACTGAGCAGGCCTGGAGGCTCTATATGCTACCCTCAGCCAGATGCCAGAAGTGACCCCACCAAAGGCACTGCTGGAATGGGGGCCCAGTCCCTCTCTGCCCATCCCTTTTCTCACTGACTCCCAGTCTTCTGCCTGAGACCCTAAGTCCCCCCTAAAGCCACAATTCCTGCTCTTCAGTCCGCAATCATGGGGCCCCCTCTGCCCACCAGTAGGAGCAACACAGGTAATTTCAGCCAATAGAATGCCACCTTGGTTTTATTCTAAGTCACAAATGACAGAAGTTGGCATTGTGCCATGGGTGGCAATATGCTCCTTCATATCTTTTTCCTGACACCAGGGGATCAGATTTCAACCATGGAATCAGGGGTCTACTGTATAGTGGTGGCATGGTACTGAGCAGTGACTTAAGCTCACCAGACCCCACCTAGAAAATGATGCAAGCAAAGGTGCTTGACACCAGTAGATTGTAGGGATTCCATGGGATAAGGCTCACTGAGCACCAAGCACAGCACCTGGACCACCATTGTGTTGTCATGTCCTTCTCTTCTCTCAGCCATCCAGGACTCCTACCTCACTCAGGGGTAAAGCCCATGTCCTCACAGTGGCTCCCAAGCCCTTATGCAATCTGCCCAATCACCTCTTTATTCTCATTCATGCCCCACCAGCCACATGGGCCTCCTTATATCACTTGTTCAGTTCACCTGATGAAATCAGGCATGGTCCAACCTCAGGGCCTTTGCACTGCCTGTTCTCTCTGCCTGGACACTCTTCCCTCAAAATCCCTCACTTTATTCAAGCCTCTGCCTAAATATCACCACCTCGTCCAAGAGTTCTTCTCTGATCTCCCTCTCTAAAATCATCTCCCCTCTCTCTCTATCCCTGACCCAGCTTTATTACTCTTCACCACCAAAAATGGGATTTATCTACCAACTTGTTGACATAGGACCTGTGACCCCTGCTAGAATGTAAGCACTGTGAGAGGGAAATTCTGTTTTGTTCCCCTACCCCTACCAGCAAGGCACATAGTAGGTGCCCACCCCCTTCTCCTGCCAATATGCTTTAGGTCCCCTCTGTTGTCCCCTCCTCCTAGAAGCATTCCATGATTCCTACTCCACCTTCCCCAAGCTGAGTCAGGCACTTCCTCTCTTGTCCCAGGGCCCATCCTCCAATATCACAGCCCTGATAGCCATTTATGACCACTGTGACCAGGCTGAGGTCCCTGAGGCAGAGCCTACAGCTGTCTTGTTTTCTTCTGGAGCCCCTGTTTCTTCCAAATACGTGCACATAAGACAGACAACCACAACAGCCTCTGTGCCAGGGACTTTACTATGAGCATTATCCACTTAATCTAAACCTCACCTTGAGTCCCATTAAATGGGAACTGTTACCTCCATTCCTTAGCTAAAGCAACCGAAGCTCAAAGGGGTTAATGTCATGTTCAAAATCATGTGGCCTGCAAGTGGTAGTCAGGATTTGAATGCAGGTATCTGACCCAGCAAGCCTGCACTCACCACTCTGGTAAATGTCCTTTAGGAGACAGAATCCCAGGACGCCCAGGTGGCTCAGTGGTTGACTGTCAGCCTTCGGCTCAGGTCATGATCCCAAGGTTCTGGGATCGAGTCCCGCATCAGGTTCCCCACAGGGAGCCTATATCTCCCTCTGCCTGTGTCTCTGCCTCTCTCTGTGTGTCTCTCATGAATGAATAAATAAAATATTTTTTAAAATTTTTTTCAAAAGAAGGAGGTGGAATCTCGCTCTAAGTTGGATCCCGAGGGGCTCTTATCCCAGGCTGGCCCAGGCGTCACTGCATTTTGAGGTTCCTTCAACAGTCAGGGCCCACAGCTGGGTGTTCTGGGGTTGGGAATAGGTCCTCGCATCCAGCAGACTTGCTAAGTGTCAGCTGATCGACAACAATACCATGAGAGCAGTCCCCGCAGACCCCAAGCTCTACTGCCTTGGTTTTAAGGCCATGTGACCTCAACAAGGAGTTTTCCCTCTCTGGGTGTCAGGCAGTCTCTGTGACTGTAAAAGGGAGAAGAGGAGAGGCTTAGGGGGTGGGAAAGGTGGGATGATGAGTTGGGAAGACAGGGCCTGATAGAAATGTGGGGATAGCCGGGTGCTGTCCTGTGCATTGTGGGGTGATTAGCATCATTCCTGGCCTTTATCTACTAGATGCCAACACCCCCTGAGTCATGACCAAAAATGTCTCCACACATTATCAAATGTTGCTAGGGAGTCAAGGGGTGTTAAAATTGGCTCCAGTTAAGAACGACAGCCTTGACCCTATGCTTTGGTTGGGGGCAGGGTATGGTCGGCATGGAGAAGTCTGGCTACTGCAGCCCCCAGGAGAATCTCCAGAAGCTACAAAGTCCAGAGCCTGACCTCCCAGAGCTAGTAGTGACCATTAGAATTATAGCAACATGCTCAGATAGCACCTACTATGTGCCAGGCACTCTAGATATACAGTTGATCCCAGAACAACACGGGTTTGAACTGCTCAGGTCCAGTGACACACAGATTTTTTACAGTACAGGAAATGTCTTTTCTCTTAGGATTTTCTTCATGATATTTTATTTTGTCTAGATTACTTTATTGTAAGAATATAGTACACAACACTGTAACATACAAAATATGTATTAGACCGTTCATATTATCAGAAGGCTTCAGGTCAACAGTAGCCATTCGCAGTTAAGTTTGCAGGGGGAGTCAAGTTACATGCAGGTGTTCAAATGCATGGGGTTTGGGCACCCCTAACCCCTATGTTGTTCAAGGGTCAACCATATTCGTTTACCTAATCCTCACAAGAGCCCTGTGCATGAGTGAAGGATTTATGGATCCAGGACTGGACATACACAGAAGTGCAGTGACTTGCCTAAGGTTGCATAGCACACACCAAAGGTGGCAGGGCCAGGACTCAAATCTAGGAATCTAGGCTGTCTGGCTCCGGAGTGTACACTTAACCACCGTCCAGGCTACCTGTGTGCCCTGTATCCGTGCCAGGGCTGCATGCAGGAGACAGGAGGACAGACGTAAAAAGGGGAAAAAAGCACAGCCCTGGAAGAGAAGAGGCTTCAGAGGTGGCACCCAAACATTTTTTATCCCAGGCGTCCCTGGCTCTGATCCCTCAGCAAAGCTTTAGTAAGCACCCACCGTGTGCTCACCACCCTGTTGAGACGAGAGTAAGGAAGCCCATCTTGGGTCATTTCACCACAGGGGCCCTGTTTCTTTCTGCAGAGACTCTTTCCTGCTTGGGACATTTTTTGCAACCTCTCATCCAAGAGTCAAGAACCAGGCATCTGCAAGGTGCCAGTATTTGCATCTGCATTTAACAGATGCAGAAACTGAGGCTCAGAGAATCTAAGCAACTTGCCAAGGACACACAGCGGTTGAGCAGGATTCAAACTGTTTTCTCCTTCCCCTCTCTGGGTCCCCCTTTAACCGGAGCTCCCTTACAAGTGGCTCAAGCCTGTCCTGGGGCCCCTGCTAGGACTCATCTGCATTTTGTTGTTCAAGTTCAAGCCCTGACAAGCCACCTTCATGCTCACGGGGCTGGTGGGGGCAGGGGACAGAACACATATTTGCTTTCTCTGGAAGATTCTCTGCTTCCTGGACCCAAGGGTGTCACCCTGATGGGGCCCAGCAGGAGCGAGAACTGAGCAGGCATCTCTGCATCCCCTGGAAACTACCACTCAGCTGACACTCTGGCAGGGAATTTGCTTCCCTTAGGGTTGCTGCAAGCAGTGTCTGCTTCCTTTTCCAGCTGGACACCACCCATTCCCGATCCACAGCCCCTCCTGGCCCTTTTCAGGAGCCTCCTAACTCTGTCCTCCTCCACCAGACCCAGGCTAGCCATGGAAATGGCGGCGGCCAGGGGCCGTTCCACCTAGGATGACGTACCTGAGGATGTGCAGTTGATATCGAGGCAAATGGGCCACAGGTCTCTGGTCCCCAACGCCAACAAAAAGCTGGTTCTAGATGAAGAATTGGGACCCAAGAAATGAACTTGGGTGTCCGTGCAGTCCAAGCCCCCAGACTGAGGCCCTGCGGCTAACCACCTGCACACATGCTCAGGCAATGTGTAAGTAGGCCAGGCCCCATGGAGTCTTCACCCTCCACCCACTGCCCCAAGTTCCCCCAGGGTGTGGCTGTGGTGGCAGGACAGGGGCAGTGAGCCAGAGGGTGGCAACTTACCTGGGTATGCCAGCAGCCGTACAGAGGCCCAAGCCAGCAGGGACCCACGCCGGAAGGCCTGGTGTGCTCTTAGCAGCTGGTTTCTCTGAAACTCAACTGATTTCCTTGTTGTGAAGACAGGAAAGGGGGCTGCATCTGAAGTTTACGGCAAAGTCATGAAGTGCTGCGTTCAAGGAAAATGGAAAGTCACACGCTCCGGGGAGGGCAAAGGGCATTTCCGGGACCAAGCAGTGCCTGCCCCACACTCAGGAGTGGAGGCTAGCTACAGGCAGGGGTTATGCAAAGGGACCATTCAGACAACATCCCCAAACCCAAGGAGGAAGAGAGGGGCTACCTGTGCCAGAATGGGGGCAGGGAGCAGTGGCAGTGGGAGGCTGATCCCCAGGACTCAACGGAAAGACGACTGCCCTCTCTTCCCCCTCCCAGGGGGACATGGACCCAAGGCCTGCCAGGTTGAGAGAGCTAGAGAGAGGAGAAATTTGCTCAGTGCAGCCATAACTCTAAGGTTCAGAGCACCTCCTGTGTGCCAGGCACTGGGACAGCAATGACGACCTGTCCCAGCCCTGAAATGCATCACAGGGCTGAGTCAACAGGGAGATCAGGGCTGGGATGGTGGAAGCCTGAGCAGGATGTGTGTTCAGAGGAGCCCCAACGCACATGGGAGATGCCAGAGGAGGACTCTGAGAGGCATCAGTCATTTCTTTAAGACACGAGACAGTGTGTCCCCCAGTGCCCACCCACTCCCTGCCACCCCGCTTTACACCTTCGCTGCATGTTACACCTGACTGATCACCACCTCCTGCTCTGGCCACAGCCCCCTCCTCATCCTCGTTTCCGCCCTTCCCTCACACTCACCCACACCACGGTGACCACGTGACCTCACATCATATCCACACCCTGCTATGTGGCTACTGCACCCGCATGGTGTCCATATCTCCTCTTCTCTCCCTCCAGCACCCCAAGGCCTCAGGGGGCTCTCACCCACCACTTCCTTGTCTTCTGGAACACATGGGGACGTCTTCGGTGGCTTACCCACACGTGCAGCCTCGAGGGTGGTGTGGGGATATCCTACACCACTGTTGAGACCCCAAGGACCTTTGTTCTCTGGGTCCTGCCACTTTGGGGGAAGTGGGCTCAGCTCCACAGCCTGCCGGATGTTTCCTCCATGCTCCACCTCAGGCCTTTCTTGGGGACCTCTCTGCAGGCTCTACTGTCCCCCAGTTACCTAAATCCACCCACCAAGAAATCTTTTTTTTTTTTTTTAATCTGAGTTCCAGGCTGGAATACTTTTCTCCTACATAGATTTCCCCCAAACCATTTTTGTTAGAAACTTTCCTTTTCCCTGCAGGCATCACGAAACTCAGAGTATAGAAACAAATCTGTTTCCACACTGGACAGTCCTTTCTGTAGGAGAGAAGAATGCCCCAGCAGAGCGAAGAGAGCAGAAATCAGAGCACCAGAATCACATCATCTACAGTAAAAGTCCTAGTAGCACCTACTGAGCACTTCACTATGTGCCACCATCATAAGCAGTTTACAATTTAATCCATATAACCCATTTAATCCATTCTCCATGTGAAGATAGAGAAGCCCAGAGAGGTTGAAGAACAGATACCCAATGGCCAGGTGGGACTGAAGCCTGGGCCTTGTGGTCCCACAGCTCACGTGCGGGGGAAGGACCAGAAAGGTGAGTGCAGGCTGCGATGGGGAGTGCCTGAGGGTGGCAGCGTTTGGGGCCTCCAATCTCCAAGATATCAGGCCTAAGAAGGGTACTCCTGGCCCCTATGAGGCACTGGCTCAGCCAACCTCCAACCCTCTGCGGTCCTAGAGGTTGCTTTCTGAAACTACAGAGGTCGGCCCAGCCGGTGCTCAGGCTCAGACAGTTTGAGATTGGCTTGCAGATAAGGCCCTGTGTTTTGCGAAAGTGGAGAAAGGTAGATGAGTCTGAACGTTCAGAGGAAAGAGCAAACAGATGACGGATGGAAATGTGGGCTGGGAAAAATTGCAGTGCATTGGTCCTGCTGTCCACACATGCATAGAGACTCTGAAGAAATTAGTGGCTTGCCGTCAGGCCTCCACACCTTTGCCCATGCAGCACTCCAGCCTGAACTCACTTCCCCCACCCACCTCCTCAACTGCCTGACTCCTACTCCTCCAGGTCAATGATTAAATGTGGCTTCCTCCAGGAAGCCTCCCAGTCCTCAAATTGAGCAGTGCGGGGGTGGGGGACTTTGTCAGTTTCACCTGACTTTCAAGCAGGCCAGACTGGTCACCAGATCACTGCTAGGGAAACCTCTGGCGTTTGGATGGGACTTGGGGGGGGAGGTGACTCAGCCTGCCACAGAAGAATATCACACCTCAGCACAATGATCCCAAAACAGAGGACACCCCTCCCCGTAGGACCCCTCCTGAATCTCCTCCCACCCAGGGAATCACCTGGGTGACCAAGCCACGGTGACTTTTATCTCCTTGTTCTTTCTGGTTCTGCTGCTTATACCTCAGGGGCCTCGAGCAAGCTACCTGAGCCTCCATTTTGTCATGTAGGAAATGGGGATAAAAATGGTACCTACCTCGTAGGGCTATTGTGAAAATTAAAACAGGCCTCAAAGCGAACACTCCATTATTGCCACCATCATCACCATCTACCGAGTTTCCCGATTTTCTAGAGCGTGCTAGTGAGTGCATGCAAGTCCAAGAGCAGCAACGGGATTCCCTTGCGCCCTCCAGAGGCAGCTCTTGAGTACTATATCCTACTAAGCACATCTTGGGATCCTAAAGGTTGAAAGTGATACCCTCCCTTAAAAATAATCCAGCATGGGGGATCCCTGGGTGGCGCAGCGGTTTGGCGCCTGCCTTTGGCCCAGGGCGCGATCCTGGAGACCCGGGATCGAATCCCACGTCGGGCTCCCGGTGCATGGAGCCTGCTTCTGTCTCTGCCTCTCTCTCTCTCTCTCATGTCTCTCATGAATAAATAAAATCTTAAAAAAAAATAATAATAATAATCCAGCATGGGAAAAAAAAAAAAAATCCAGCATGGTTTGAGTAAAAAGAGAATTGATTTGCCACCCCAGCCATACACTATGCCCTTCCCTGGGGATCATGAAGTGGCTGGCTCCTTCTTAAGCATTCAAACAGAATGACAGCATTACCTCTTCAAATAATCCTTTCGGGTGTCCTATTTATTCAACACTGAGCACCCACGCTATGCCACTCTGTTCTGGGTACTCTAGATCTGCCGTGAACAACACAGATGAAAATCCCTTCCCTCGTCGAGGTGACATTCTATGGGGGGGAGACAGAAAAACAATTAGGTATTCTACTGAGTATAGCAGATGGTTTCAAGTGCTAAGGAGTAAAATAAATCAGGAGAGGGTAGAAGAGGTCAGGACAGGCCTCACTGAGGGGCTAACCTGTGCATTAAGACTTGAAGGAGGTAAAGGAGGGAGCCATGGAGATATCAGGGGTAAAGCATTCTGGGGAGAGGGAACAGCAAGTGAAAAGGTCCTGGGGCAGGACTGTGACCTCTCTGAGGTGGGGATTGTCTTGTTCCTGGCTGTGTCCCCAGCAACTGGAGTGGCACTTAGCACATAATTGTGGTGTAAGTATGGCATGGATGGATGAATCACAGGGATAGCCTTTAGGAAAAGCTTGCTCAGTGCTCAAATGATGGTGCAAGGGTTGTTACCTCCTCCACCTGATGACTTCATTTTCAGACAACTTTTCTTTCTGTGGTCAAGATAGTGACTCAGCTTCAAATATTGCTCAAGGAACAAGAATATTGAATAAAATCTATGAGATCTTTAAAACTTTAAGAATGGGATATGATTCACTGAAATATTTTATATTTGGAAAATGTTGAAATATATATATCTGGCTACCAATTATTGAAAAAAAAAAAAAAGGAAGGGGAGGAGAAAAAGAATCTATGTCTCAATTTTCCCAGCAAAAACTCTAACACAGCTCATCGGCTGAATAGATCACACATCCATCCCCCAGCTAGTCCCTGAAGCCCCTGGATGCCATGTGAGAGTGGCTTAGGACTAGGTCACATGCCTCATGCACACCACATTAAAATGGAGGAGGAGAACCCAAGGGAAGTCAGAAGCTACCGTTGGAAGGAGGGAGAAAGGATGCTGGCAGGCAAACTGCCAAAGTTTTGCAGAATAATCATAATAGCTAAGATTTATTTATTCCTTTATATTGAGCACTACTATGTGTTGGCCCCAGCGAAAGTGCAATGCTCACAGCAACCCCACAAAGTAGGTTAGCCCCATTTTACAGGTAACGAAATTGAGGCCAAGAGGAAGCTGAGGCTTGAGATTCCACAGCAAGTAAGTAGCAGAGGCTGGGAGCCCAGAGCCTCCACAGGCCTTGACCCCAAAGTCCTCTGTGCTGTCTGGCACCCTCCCCTCACTCAGCCATGGCCAGGTTGGCTAGACAAACCATGGAGCTGAAGGTGAAAGGCCCCAGCAGGACAGCTGACTAAGAACACAGGAAGACAACTCTAGAGGAAGAGGGAAATGAAAGGGGAGGCTCTCAGTGAGCCCATCCATAGGCAATGGATCCACTAATCCAGAGGTTACAGGTGTCTAACTGTTCTGTATAGATCAATGTTTTTGTGATTTGTCCCACATAACCCACCACCTAGGCCCACATATACACAGGCAGTCCAAAGAATGTTGTTTGTGAGACTCGTGCTTTGTGAATAATCTTGGGAGCATGTTTAAAATATATCATCTGGCCTCCAGGTCAGAACTGGCTCTTCTGTTCTGGATGCCAAGAGCTACAAATCTTGTGTCACATCTCCTCCTGCTCCAGGATGGGCTGAGGCAGACACACATAGCCTGGGCTCCTTGAAAATATAAAAACATGATACCATGGAAATGCAGCTCGCTCCAAACTGCACGGAGGTGAACAAATGTTTAATTTCAAATTCTGTTATCTGCCCTATAAGTACGGCCCTTATGGGGATGGTCAGCTGGAAGTCTCACCTGAGAGAGGACACTCTGTCCAGGCCTCTAAATCGGGGCTGAGCCTGGCTGTTTCCATGGGGCTTCCCCAGCTATGAGTCTGGATATTGTAAGGACCTGATCTGGTGTACCTTTGCCTTATTCTTTTTTTTTTTTAAAGAGATTTTATTTATTCTATTCATGAGACACACAGAGAGAGAGAGAGAGAGAGAGACATAGGCAGAGGGAGAAGCAGGCTCCCCACAAGAGGCCTGATGTGGAACTCAATCCTGGGAACCCAGGATCATGCCCTAAGCCGAAGGCAGGTGCTCAACCACTGAGCGACCCAGGCATCCCTGCCTTATTTTCATTTCTTGCCTACTGTTACCTTCATCTGTGTATAGATTCCTTTCCTCTTCTGTTTCTATTAGGTTTCTATAATAACAATAAACTTTTTTTTTTTTTTTTTGCCTTTTCGAAACTAAAACACAATTGCTGTGAATCTTTTGTGCAGAACACGGACCTGAACTTGTTCCTTAAATGGGAGCCTGGTAGGGGTGGGGTGGGAGGCCAACAGGAGGGTGGGCTGCTTCTTGGTTCTAGGGTCACAAGAGGTAGGGATGAGGATGGGATGAGGATGGGATGAGGATGGGATGAGGGTGGGAGTGCAACCTATCAGCTGCTCAAGGAAGAGTCTGGTATTTACGGTGTGCCTGCTATATACCTAAGCCCTGACAGCCTTACCTCCTTCCAAGTTGAAGGGACACCAGCTATCCACTGCCAGGAAGGCTTTTCTAATTCCTTTTCTACTTCCTCGATGCCCCCAGCCCGGCACAGTGCCTGGCATACAGCAGGTGCTCAATAAATAGTTCTTGCCGAATGAACCACCTACAGCCCTATGAAAGAGGTAAATTCCTACCCCCATGGCAAAAATGAGGACATTGAGGTTCAGAGAAGGTCAAGGCGGGACCGATACTGGAGTCCACTGGGCCCAGCCTCCCAGGAGGCCAAGCATGGGACATACCTGGAGTTGAGAAGTCCCTCTGTCCCTCCTCCCTGCTCAGTGGTGACACTGTTGGGGGCTTAGAAGGATGGTTCAGACCAGCACAAGACAGGCCCAGGGCTTCCAGAGCTCTAGGACTCTTTGCTTATGTAGGACCACCAGACACCTTTAGGCATCTGAGCTACCTCTGCCCTCAGACTGCCCCATCAGCTGCCCCCAGGAAAGCCCAGTAAACCTGCCATGAGCAGGTATCTCTCACTGCCTGTCTTTCTCTACAGCCATTGATTCAACATCAAATTCTCAGACTTGAAAGGATTTGGTTCAAAGAGAGAGGAACATGTTGTCTGGCGGCGGCGGGGGGCGGGGTGGGGGTGGCTTAAAAAGAGGACAGAGGATCCGACTTCTCAAAGGGAAGTCCCTTAGAACTGGAGTCAGCTGTATACTTAGGGGGTCTACAGAGTTTGCCAAGAGCTGAAGCCAGCAGGGCTTGTCAGGGGCATTAACCTGGACCCAAAGAGTCACAGTGACTCCCTGGTGCTGGTCCATCACCCAGGCCAAGGCCTGAGCCAGCCACAGTTGGATTCAAACAAGAAAGTGGGCTGATTTTTTACTGAGGAGAGAGGGATACAGAGGAATGCCCCACTCAGATCCAGCCTGGCCTTGACTTGTCCTCCAATTCCCCATGGCTTAAAGCTTTGAAGGCTTCCCCACTTTGGGAGAGCAGACAAAAAAAAAAACATATGACTGGGAAAACCCGAAGGGAGTCCTTGATGTAAGCCACCCACCAGGCCTGCTTTTCCAGAACCCCTCTATCCCTGGGGACAGCTTCACTCACTCCACCTCCCAAAAAAAGGAGACTAGAAATCCTCCCTACTAATTCCTCCTCAGCAGGTCTGAAGGGTGACAGGAGCTGGGCTACTCCAGCGGATCCCTGGGGCTGGATTAGAATCCAGGCTGCCCTCTTAGCTATGTGACCTCTAACGGGTGACCTTACGTCTCTGAGCCTTCCTTCTCTTGAGATAAGATGACAATCATCCCTCAAGGAATTTACATTCGCAATAGGTTCTCAGCAAGTGCAGCTTATTAACGTGCAGGATGGGTCCCAGACTGCAGGTGCCCCAGGAGACTTACTGCGGCAGCGCACCAGCCAGGAAGGGAGCGCCGAGGCCGCAGCAAAGATTTAAAGAAGCTTCTGTAAAGAACCTTCTCCAGTGGAGGGAAGGGCAGGCTCAGCCTGCATCCGGGGAAACTCTAAGTGTCTGAACAAGAGCCACCGGTGCCTGGCCAGCAGCACCCGGGAGCCCGGCCTCCTGCGTGCGCAGGGGTGAGTGCCCGCCGTGCCTCCCGCCTCTAATGCTCCCCAACGCACCCAGGTCCTCCCCCAGTTCTGCATCTGCTCCGGCTGCTCCGGCTGCCCTCGGGCCCCGCGGGTCCCTCCGATGTGCCCCCCCACCCCGCCCCGCCTCCTGAGGCACCTGCCTCCCTAGAGCCCGGTTCACATCCAGGCGAACCCCCCACCCCGATGCCTTCCAGCCGGGCAAGGCCCGAGCCCTTGCCCGCCTGGACCCGGACCCTCTGCGGAGGCCACGGCCCTCCTGCTCCCCGACTGCCACCGGGGTCCTCTCCCTGCGGCCTCCCCCCATCTCAGTCCCCCCGGGGGGCCGCAGAGGGTGTGCAGCCCCTTCGGGTGGCGGCTGGGGCGCAGACCAAGGGGAGGCTGCAGGATCCAGGCGCCCCTGCCCAGCCCTGGGGCAGGCCCCTGCGTCCCCGGCCCTGCAGAGAGGGCGTCCCGCTCTGCTGACGCCGCCTTCCAGCGCAGGGCCTCGGGCTGCTGAGCTACCCTGGCAGCCTCTCCGGGCTCCTGCAACACCAGGCGTCCCCCACCCCTTCTCCCCTCCCGACCCTTCCTGCCATTGAGCTTAGAGGCCTCAGTCCACCACCACAGAGTTTCAGCCAGCTGTCTGCCCTCTCCTGGAAACCTGCGAGGGCCAGGCCTGCTTCCAGCATCTTTGGTCACCTCATGTATTTTGAGATTGTCTACATATCAGGTGCTCAATTAATACCTGCTCTCTGAATGGCTGAATCAGAGAATTGATGCTTTAATAAATCAGTCAACCCAGAGTTGGTCAGGTTTGTCCTCTGGCAAATGTGCTGAGTCTCCTGCACTAGCCATGAGTGCCGCACCACACTACAAGCATCCTGCGGTAAAACATTTGTTGCTTGGTCCATTCAAGATCGCACTGAGAAGGTAAACATTTTGTAGAGCACACCTCACAGCCAGAAATCCAAATGCCTCTCCACAGTGTCTGGATGGAGAATTGCTTGGCACCACAGCTTCCAGTCCTGCGTTGGCTGGCCACACCACCTGGCTTAGATATGGGACTTGCTCTTCAACAACTGTTTCTGTTTATCGCTGTGTTTTCTGAGGTTCTTTTCTTGATACTTTTGCCACCAAGACTTCCCACTCATAATAAAAACATTATACGTCGTGTTTGCCGGAGGATGTCTAAAATAAAAGACACAAAACCATATTTTTTTGGTTTTCTGTCCATATTTTTGGACAGGAATTCCTACTGTCTACTCATTGGCTGGTGATATAGGGGGCTGTTTCTGAGGGGTGAGCATTCGACTTCCCATCAGGGAGGTCTGTCATGTGTGAAATTTATTTTGCCTCTGGGCACCAGAAAGCCTCTGGGAAACTCCTTTCCTCTACTTTCTGATAACACAGGCTCTCCACAGATTGCCTCTGTGGGACGGAAGCACAGTCTTGACCACTTCTGATACCTCCAAGAGGCACAGAAGGGAAGTGACAAATCTGATTAGATAAGCCCCAGTAAGAACTGTGAAGTGGGTCAATCTTATTTCCAGAAGCTCTTTAAATCTTCCATCTCTAACTCCTGCCACATTCTAGGCTCCCCTTTCACTTCAGGGACCCAGTTCTGTCTCAGAGGAGGAAGCAGGATGTGAGGTGGTCCTGGCTAGCCTGAATGAGTTACCAGTCCCAGGAATCTTGGTGTTTAAAGAACTCCTTTAGGGAAAGCAATGTCACTCTTGTGGGCAAATTTAAGTACTGTTACCTCCAAGTTGGGTGGGGCGAGACACTTCACCCTCCCATGCCACACCACAGCCGCCTTTCCCTGTGGACAGGCCAAATACACAATGCGGTATTAGGGAGGACCCGAGGGGCCTTGGGAAGCTGCTTTTCCCTGTGATTAAGCAGTGTGTCTCAAGAGATACAGATGGAGGCACATAATTTCAAGGTGCTATTACTGCAAATGTTTAATCTTGTAAGCCATTTACTTTCTAGTGCCTACCCATGGTTGTGGCCACTGTGCCAGAGCCCTCTCATGGCTAGGTGGGGTGGGGTGGGGTGGATATTTGATATATTTAATAAGTGCTACAGACAGACAGTAGTCAAATAAAGTAGCTACTGTCAGAGCAGAGCCCTGGAGGGCCACTGCTGGGCCAGGCATTAACCCTTCATTTGCAGGATCCTGGGGAAGACTGGGAAGTCTGTGGGAGGTCCTGGGAAGGACCAGTGGAAGGATCTTTCAATATTCTAACAACCAATACTGCTGACCCATTGTGAACAGGCCAAATAGCCCTGAGCTCGTCTCCTCCACAGCCTCATCCCACCCTGCCCTCATATTTTTATTTTCCAATCTTTCAGCCAGAGGCTGTACCATCTCCTCATTTAGTGGCTCTCAGTGTGGAAATAGGTGTAGCCTAACCTAAGGTCTTTAGAGGCAAGCAGGGTCCAAGCCATACCCAGCTACGCATCAAAACCACCAAGGCAGGGCAACCCCAGTGGTTTAGTGCTGCCTTCGGCCTGGGATGTGTGATCCTGGAAACCGGGGATCGAGTCCCATGTCGGGCTCCCTGCACGGAGCCTGCTTCTCCCTCTGCCTGTGTCTCTGCCTCTCTCTCTGTGTCTGTCATAAATGAATAAAAAATCTTAAAAAAAAAAACAAAAAAACACCAAGACAATGCTTAAAAATTCATAGCCTGGGCCATTGTACTTTATGACTACACAACCAGGCTTAGATGTCCCTGCCTTCCTCCTAACTCCAGGATTAGCAAGAAGCTCTGGGGCTCCATTGTCACAAATACCCATGAATTCTTTGAAGCAAATGGGAGCTAAGAGCCACTCACAATGGCCGTTTCCTCCTGATGCACGTGGTCAATGCCAGCAGCAACAACGTTGTGACCACGAGGATTCCCGCCACCGAGGCAGCAGCAAGGATGATGTTCCTCTGGAGAAAGTGCAGAAGCTGTGTACATGGCACATTCTTATCTTGAGTATCTAGATGAAAAGACACATGGCAAAGTAAACAGAAAGAGACAGCCCTTGACAGATCTGCAGGGACATCCTATTAGCTCGGCTTCCAGCAGATCTGAAAACCTTAGTAATTTTAGCTGCTGGCTTCAGAAGTCCTCTTGAAGAAGAAACTGGCCTTAAGATAATACACTCATATATTGTCTGGCAGTGACATCAGATGCTGTTTGGTGGTGGAGATGAGATGCTGAGGATATGAGCCAGCAAGCATCAAGCTTCTTCCCCAAGAAGGGACAACAAGGTACGGTTTGCAGGAGGAGAAGAACAGAGGAGAGGTCAGATGGAAGGAGAAGGCAGGGACCCCCGAGGAAGTGGAAAGCTCTACAATGGCTACTGAAAACAATGGAGTCAAATATTCAGTATGAAGCTTCCCCCCATCACCCCACTGTCCCAGCTTCAGGTTCCCGCCATAAATATAATCAGCCTCAAGTGCGTAGGTTTGGGGGAATTTCACGCACAAGTGTAAACATTCTGCCAGACGATCTTGAGCTCTTACGGACTGTAGGGACTTGCAGAAATCTTGAGGGTAGGTTGGGAATGCCACCAAGTGTGGGCTTGGTAGCATTAACTAGAGACCCCAGCTGACATCAAGGAATCCTAGAGCTTCTATCACTCCATTTGTAATGTGACAAAAGGAGGAATCAGGGCAATGGAGCACAAACATTCCATGACAGGAACTGGATGGTTTGGTGTGGAAAACCACTGAGGGGTGCCTAGCAATACAGGCAGGGGGATGCTGGCCAAGGGCCATCTTGGGCTATGGGGAGAAAACTGGAAATGTCCAATTTGCCACTTTCATTTGTGCTACAGTGAGAGGCAGCAGCACCAAGCAACTCTAAGGGCTGTTATTCTGTTGGAATAAGTCAGCATTTAATTTCTTCAAGTTAGAAAGTGACAACCAGTTGTACTTTTGATAGCGAGAGGCCACGTGGAGGAGTGTACTGCACTTGGTACCATGATGGACAAGTTTCTACTTGTTCTGGATGGGCCCAGGCTCAGGTCATCCAAGGTTGAAGATCAGAGGTCAGTATTTGGATTTAATCCCTCCTGCTTGTTAGGAAGCCTCAGTGCAGTAATGGCAGAGGCTCAGAAGATGATGCCCATGTTAGGAATGACCTTGGCTGTGTAGAAACAACTAAAAGCAGCATCTTTTTGAAAAGGTGATCAAATTACCAGAGATACTTTAATTCATCATTTTAACAGGATATCGGATGCTTTTGTGGATAAATTAAAGGTGCGCTGACATCTACTCTGTTAAAATACCACGAAAGGCGCAGATGCATTCTGGCATTATCTGTACTTCCGGGTCTCATTTAACTTACACTATACATATCGTTACCTGTCCTAACTGCTTCTTGAAATCCTTCTTCATCACCAGTAGTAAGCCGCTCATTTATGTTCCCATTGACGAGAGAGGGTTCCTTATCCCTCCTCCCTGAATACAGAAGACAAAAGACAAAATATGTTCATCTAAAATCAACCATTGAAAAATAAATAAATAAATAAAAATTAAAAAAAAATCAACCATTGGCCTGTAATTAGTGTTATTTTTTTTTTTAAGTAATCTCTACTTAACATGGGGCTCAAACTTACAAACCCAAGATATAGAGTCACAGGCTCTAATGACAGAGCAAGCCAGGTGCCCCTGATTAGTTCTATTTTTATGATAAAAATAACTTCCTCTAGGGATGCCTGGGTGGCTTGGCCAGGTAAGCAGCCAAGTCTTGATTTCTGCTCAGGTAATGATCTTGGCGTTGTGGGTTCGAGCCCTACAGCAGGATCCATGCTCAATGCAAAGTCTGCTTGTTCCTCTCTCTCTGTTCCTCCCCTACTCACTCTCTCTCTCCCTCTCTCTCTCTCAAATAAAGAAATAAATAAAATCTTTTAAAAAAATAACTTTCTGTAAAACCAAAGTGAGCAGTTAGGGAGGACTTTGGAGAAAAGTCCAAATGTACATCAATGTTTTGTTATTATTTTTTCAATCTAACAAATTCCTGGGTGACCCATCCATAGGGTGAGGCTATGCTTCTCACACTTGATGTGCATCCAAATCACCAGGAGGCCTTAAAAGACAGACCACTGGACCCCACCCTAGAGTTTCTGATTCAGTAGGCTTAAGGAGGCCCGAGAATGTGCATTTCTCAAGACTCCTAACCCCCACCCCCCACCTCCCAAGTGACACTGATGCTACTGGTCAGGGACCACCACCTGAGAGGACCTCGAGAGAATCTTTCAGTCAATTGTGAGCCTCTCTCTGACCCCCATACCACCGGCATAAGACAGAAATAGTAAGACCTGGGGCAGCTGGATGACCCAGTGGTTGAGTGTCTGCCTTTGGCTCAGGATGTGATCCCAGGGTCCTGGGATCAAGTCCCACATCGGGCTCCCCACAGGGAGCCTGCTTCTCCCTCTGCCTATGTCTGCCTCTCTTTCTGTGTCTCTCATGAATGAATGAATGAATGAATGAATGAATGAATGAATAAATAAATAAATAAATAAATAAATATCTTTAAAAAAAAGAAAAGAAAAAAGTAATAAGACCTACCTCACAACCAGCATAACATTCATAGAAACTACTTATAAACCACAAAGTACTTTAAAAATGTTTTCTTAAATGGCAAGGGCAAGACAGAAGAGTGAACTACACTGAAATATACATTTATTGGGAGAGGGGCTGCAGAATGGTCTAGTAGAAACAGGCAGGATTGAAAATCAGAAATATAAGCATCCTAACTCTGCCACTGGCTATCTTTGATTCACTTGTATCTGAGACCTTGTCAGAGAAAACTTGCAACTTAACATGAGTCTTAATTACCTGATTTTGAAAATGCCAGCTTGTCAAATCAGAGTCAAGAGATTAACAATCACAGATACACAGAAAACTCTGGACAATATAGAGTTAGTCCACTAAGGGGTTACATTGGCCTTGCTCTTTCATACAGGTGTGAAAAAGATAGACTTATCACTTGAACACAAATTTTTACTCTCCTTGCCACTGTAATCACAAAAACAAAACCAGAATTAGGAGCCACTGTCTACAATTAATCATCAATATGGGTTGTGATTTTGATCACTTGTCGGATTTTTTTTCTGCAGGACAAAATAAGCACAGTTACCAAGTTTTGCCAAATATAGTCAGTTTCCAAACTTCATTTCAACTATAGAAAATCATTAACTATGAGGGAAGTAGCAGCCCATTACAGGAGCAAGGACAAGCAAATCGCCACATCCAGACTCAATTCAAGTGCCAATTGGTCACATCCTGGGCCTGGTAATACTGTGTTAAATGACCCCAGTGCCAAGAAATTTTGGCTTTGTGTTCAAGGAAAAGTTGAAAAATTACATCATAATTTCTCTCTCTCTCTCTCTCTTTTTCCTCTTAGGAAACTGGCATTGAAATGAGACTTTGATATTAATTTGCTATTAATTAATGCTGTACTGTTAACTAAGAACTAGATTCCCTTCAGTGGAGCTAAATCAATAATAGCTGGAACTTGCTGCACACCTGTGCACACATTAATACAACACTACACTTCTCGAAAAAAAAAATTCATTTCCTCGGCCATCTTCCTACCCAGCCCTTTTTACCACTAATTTTTTTGGGGAATAGTCACTGCTGCTAAGGAAGATTTGTGTAGTCTGGATTTCCTGGTCCAGCAGAATAGCTTCAGAGCAGCTCCTGGCCTCTGAAGAGGGGCCTGGTCAGCTTTCTCTTCTTGTGTGATGTGAACTTGACTATTGCCTGCGGGGGGTGGGGGTTGGGGGGGTCCTCTTCTTAATTCACTCTCTCTCCTCAAAAAGTCAGTAAACAGACTAGCCTCTTTTGTCTACCAAAGCTCCATGCAAATACAACCTGAAACGCTTTTTAAGTATCTTCCATTTTAGCATATTTATAGCTAAGAATTACTGATGACACTGACTTCCTATTAACAGTGAGCTTTTGAAGGACACAAGTGTCTCATTCAGCTCTCTACTCCTGGCACAGCACCTCTCACCAGGTAGGAGACTAATAGCGAGGTCTTGAGTGAGAGAAGAGTCTTGAAGACTCTTGACTGCAACCTCATGAGAGATTCTGAGCCAGAACTACCCAGCTAAGCCTAATTTGTTGGCCAAGACTGCAGTCATTTGAAGGCTGACTAGCACCAGAGGGTCTGCTTCCAAGATGGCTCACTCACACAGCTGTTGCCAGAAGGCCTCACCTCTCCATTGGCTGTAGACAGGAGGGCCCAGTTCCTCATCACAAGGGCCTCTCCTTAAGTGAGTGGATACTGCTGGAATGTTCTCACGATATGGCAACCGACTTTCCCCAAAGTGAGCAATATAAGAGATAGCTGGGCAGAAACCACAATGTCTTTTATGACCTAATCTATGAAGTAGCACACCATCACCTCTCTCATATTCTGTTCATTAGAAGCAGCAAGTCAGTAAGTCCAGCCCACACTCAAGGAGAGGGGCATTAAGCTCCACTTTTCAAAAGGAGAGGTAGCAAAGAATTTGTAATGTCAATAGAAATGAAATTCCAAAGAAGATAGCTGAATAACGGAAACATTTGCTTTTTTCCATATAAACATAAGGATTTTAATCAGCTACCTCTAATTTTGTGGATGGAGAGAAGTAACACCTTTTTTTAAATATTTTATTTATTTATTCATGAGAGACACACACACACACACACAGAGAGAGGCAGAGACACAGGCAGAGGGAGAAGCAGGCTCCATGCAGGGAGCCTGATGTGGGACTCCATCCCGGGACTCCAGGATCATGTCCTGGGCCAAAGGCAGCGCTAAACCACTGAGCCACCTGGGCTACCCGGAAGTAACACCTTTACAAAGGCATCTACACTCTGTAGGAAGCCTGGACTTGGGTATGTGACCCATACCATTGAGCAGAGACCCCTAAATGATTGAACCACATGTTGAGGTTGAATCATATGAAATTAGAGATGTCTGACCATTTTTTAAAAGATTTATTTATTTATTTATTTATTTATTTATTTATTTATTTATTTATTTAAGAGACAGACAGGGAGCAGGGGGGTGGGGTAGAGGGAGAGAAAGAATTCCAAGCTGACTCCCTGCTTGAGCACCAAGCCCAACACAGGACATCATCTCATGACCCTGAGATCATGACCTGAGCTGAAATCAAGGGTTGGAGCTTAACTGAATGAGCCACTCAGGCACCCTTTAACTATTTTTGACCTACAAAAAAACATTAAGTTCAAATGATCCAACCTGACATTATAGTCCCAAGGGAAGTTTTCCTAATCTACGTGTTTCTTCTAATTGTGAGGCTCCTGGAAACTCAATATCATGGATTATCAAGATGAGTATAATGATTAATTTGTAAGGTGATCCTTTATGTAAAAGAAGGGGGTGCACCTGGGTGGCTTGGTTGTTGAGCTTCTGCCTTTGGCTCAGGTTGTGATCCTGGGGTCCTGGGATTGAGTCCCGCATCGGGCTCCCCACAGGGAAGCCTGCTTCTCCCTCTGCCTATGTCTCTGCCTCTGTCTCTCATGAATAAATAAATAAAATCTTAAAAAAAAAAAAAGGAATGGACTCCATATCTAGCTTAGATTGTCCACTGTACACCTTGGGGGTCTGGAAAGATAGAGGAAAATAAATCCATTTTGTACTTCAAGCACTGAGTCAAGCTCCAATAAGGGAGAAAAATCACACACTGAAAGAGCCAAAAGTAAACCTGAGGAAATGGGAAGACATCCCCATTTCCAGCCCAGAATGACTTACCATCAGTTTTCCCAAAGTGAATATTATATAATAAATTTAATGCAATGCTAATTAAAATATCAACAACTTCTAATGAAGTTGATATCAACTTCAACACAAGTTGATACTAAAGTTCCTGTGCAAAAACAAACGTGGAAAAATAGCCAGGAAAACACCGAACAAACAAAAACTGCAAAGAAGGGACTAGTCTTGTAAGGCACTTAAACATACTATTTCAGTCTATGTAATTAAAACAGTTTGTATACAGAAACCACTAAGCCAGTGGTTAGGATAGAAAGCCCAAGAACAGACCCAGGACATGTGGGAATTTAGTATAAGAGAAAGGAGGTATCTCAGATCACTGGAGCACAAATGGACTTTTTAATAAACGGTATAGCCACTTCAGAGAAAAACAGCATGACCTGGACTCTGTTGATGAAATCATTCTAGCCTGTGTGGTTCTCAGTATAAAATCACCCTCTCACATCTCCTTGTGTAGACCTAGGTACCAAAGAGACACTAACCACATTGAATTTATGATTATCACGAAATTCACAGACGGAAATGTATAGGACAAACTCAGGAATATTAGAGGCATTCATTTTAAAGTGAATTCTGTGATAAATTAATCTCCAAAAACTATCTAGGTCCCCTGTGTAGCAGTGCATAGAATTCTAGCTTTTTCCCTCCTTTCTCTGTATATTGGGCTCAGAGATTGTAGAAGGTCAGGAAAGGGTGGGTTTGAGATGTTTGGGTGGGTTAAGTAAGCATTTTGACAACATGGCTTCTCCTTTGGCATATTTAATTGTGATGTTTAACGGACATCCTTGCAGTTTAAGATGACACTTTTAAAATAAAACTCTCCTAATGATGACTTGAGCCCTGTCACTTAACGGAAGAATCAGCAGAACCTGTAGGATTTTTTTTGGAA
The DNA here is from genome assembly GCF_053574225.1 of Canis aureus. Lineage (NCBI taxonomy): Eukaryota > Metazoa > Chordata > Mammalia > Carnivora > Canidae > Canis > Canis aureus. The sequence goes on from NC_135621.1 coordinate 47,760,949, forward strand.
TTGACATTCTCTATTGTAATTTCGTTCCTGTTTATTTTTAAATTTTCTTTTTGAAAAAAAAAATTTTCTTTTTGTTTCACTGGAAAGGAAAGATGCTCAGTTTTAAACGTAAAAAGTGTACAAGTTGCTTTGTTACAATAAAACTAAGTGTGTACACAAAAAAATAATAATAAAATAAAATTTTATATCTGTTTAGGGAAGAAATGCTTCATGGGATGCTAGTTCCTCATCCTGTCCTCAGAGCCATTCTGCCTCCACCATGAGTCTGTGAGATGAGTCTTTGCCCGTCAGCTAAAGGGGAGCACTTTCCCACACTCCCCGTGGTGAGGAGGGAGAGAACTTGTCTGGAGTATCACTTCAGGAATGTGCTTACCCCTCACCAGTCCCTGCTTTCAGGGTAGAAAGGGACTTCACAGGTAAGTTTAGGAGGAGGATTCAGGTGCCTATGGCCAGCAGCTCCTCTCTCTCTCTCTCTCTCTCTCTCTCTCTCTCTGGCATTCTTCTGCCTACAGAAAGCAAACATTCTTATCTGCTCCTCTATGCTGTGAATTTTACAGAAGCAAACTCTCTCATGGTAGGGGTTTGGGGAAACCATGGGTATCTTAAACTTCATCCATGATTAGGCACTTTTCCAAATTCAAAGGGAAACACCCACATTATCCAGGCAAGTTTTCTAGGAAAGATTGTCTGAGCTCCCTCCTTAGCTCAGTCTCACATTTGGTTCTAAACTCAGGCAAAAGAAGAAGAGGTATTACTCATTGACCCCCAACTCTAATTATATCCGTTTGCATTTACCATTGATAGAAATTCTGTCCATGCTGCCAAGGAGAAATCTTGGTTCAGTAGAATACCCAGCAACACTAGCTGCTTTGATGAAACCTATGGGAAAAAATGAAAGAGAAAAATTTGTATCAGTACACACTTATGAGCACTTTGGGTCCCTATTTTGTTTTATTTTTTTAATGTTCTTTTTTTTAAGATTTTATTTATTTATTCATAGAGACAGAGAGACAGAGAGAGAGAGAGAGAGAGAAGCAGAGACACAGGCAGAAGGAGAAGCAGGCTCCAAGCAGGGAGCCTGACGTGGGACTTGATCCCGGGACTCCAGGATCCCACCCTGGGCCGAAAGCAGCGCTACACCGCTGAGCCACCCGGGCTGCCCCCTATTTTGTCTTAAGTGTTGCAATGCTAATATAGAATTCAACTTGTACTGGGAATGTACATTTGAAAGTTTATATGTCGATGTAGAGAGAGGCATCAGCTAGCTACTGACTGCAGAGGCGGGAGCCCAGGCAGATGCTGTGGCAAACAAACCTGAGGAACTGAAATTCACATCTGTATGCAAAATTCCAACACAGTGCTCTTTACGCTGCTGTGCAGGGCACTCTCACATACTCCTGGCAATTCGATATACAATTCTATCCTTACAACCTATGGTCAAACACCTGTCTTAATTCTCAAACTGCTACTTTAAAAAAAATAATAATATGAAGCTACTTTTGGGAAGAGTTTTTTTTTTTTTTTCATTTTTGTTAATTCCACTGGTGTGTCTAGTGCAAGTAATTTTTTGGCCTGGGTCTTATCCATTGAATGGGGTACTAATGACTGCACCAGCTATCCCCAGGGGCTAAGCAAAGTATAAAACTACGCATCGGGAAATATTAAGTGTGTTCAATATAAAGTTACTACATTACTCAAGGCTCCCATTGTCAGGAACACTAAACACCACTTGGAATTCCAGTTCCTGTCCTCTGAACCTCCAGAAAGTGAGAACCTGCTTGATACATGAACTACAAGGATCTCCCCAAAACTGAGGGACAGGTACATTTTAGACCATAGACTTAGAAGCTATAGTGAGGTTCTCAGACAATTCTTTCCTTCATTTCTCCATTTGTCTTTGCCACACAGGGAGCTATTTTAACAAATGCTAAAATGATAGCACTGTACATGTAATACAATATATATAGACCTCTAGGAATATATGCATTTCTAGTTTTAAAGACATATACTTGCTTTCTTTCATTTCTCTCTTTGTAATTGAGTTGCCTGCTGTCCTTGCTTCAGCAAACGATGTCTCATGTGGAACCTTGTAAAACACTTGGTGTAGAATATCATCTCAAGTGAAGTAAAAAAGGCATATTAATACCAGCCATGGAGGATTGATATTTTTCTCTTGTAAGTACCTAAAGCAGTCTACAAATGTAGTAAATAAATGATATAAGCTCAAAGGAAATATGAAATTATATTCTGAAATATCTTGTCTTGGGAAGGGAAATCCTAACTCCTACAATTATTTTATTTATTTATTTATTCATGAGAGACACAGAGAGAGAGAGGCAGAGACACAGGCAGAGGGAGAAGCAGGCTCCCTGCAGGGACCCCTATGTGGGACTCGATCCCAGGACCCCAGGATCACAACCTGAGCCACCCAGGCGTCCCTCCTACAATCATTTCTGAAAAAGTGGGATTGCACCAGATGTCTCGAGCAGTAAATATTTCCCATAAAAAGTTATGCAGCTAGAAACTTTGCCCCAAACCTCATGACATGTAGTGTCATTATTTTTCTTCTTCCTCCTACTGTCATTCTGACCCACCTCTGAGACTTCCTCAAGATGGCCCATATATTTTTATAGGGTGAAGTCTGCCAGGGAAAAAATAAAGCAGGACAGGTTTCTAAAAGTCAGAAGGCTCTTTATAAACTGTTCCTAATTCCTCATGGCTATATATTTTAAAATATACAAATCTCTCTTTCCTTTTTAAAGTTTTCAGGCTACTACTTTTCCCTGAGGATGGCAGATTATTGTTCCTTCTAGGTTTACTTTGCAAAATCAGGGAAAATATTCCTTACAAATTCCATCCATAGTGTATATATTCTGAGTCCTTTTTCAAGACTGTTAGTACATTGGTGGGTGGTCTACTCACTTGTTGGAATACATGCTTAAGGACCCCCAAAAAATTAACTATCAAATTTACTTATACAAAATGATAAGTGCTTGCCACCACTGCCATTTTTTTCATACTACGATCCCATTTTATTTAAAAAAATGTGTTAACACAATGCTACCCAATTTCTACAAGTATATATACATGGCTGTAAATGTATGATAAAAGAAAACTAAAATAGTTGGGGCACCTGGGTGGCTCAGTTGATTGTCTGCCTGAAGCTTAGGTCATGAACTCAGGGTACCAGGATCAAGCCCTACATTATCCTGCACCCTGCCCCCTCAGTGGGGAGTCAGCTTCTCCTTCTGCCCCTCTCCCTACTCATGCACACACACACACTCTCTCTCTCTCAAATAAATAAATAAAATCTTAAAAACTAAATCAAAATAGTTATCTTAAGAAGGTAGGGAATAAAGACCGATCAAATAGAACTTCAGCATTAAATGTAATGTTTTAGTTTCATATATATAAGGAGACTATCACTTGTATAAATACCAAACTTTTTAATTCACCAGAACCAACACTTTCCAACCAAGGTGAGAAAACTGCACTATTGAAAATAACCCCAATTTTGTAAAAGCAGTAAAACCAAGAAAAATCTCCGCATAAGCACATACGTATTTACTGGCATGGAGAGAGATGGAGAGGAGGAATACACACCTGGCTGATAGGGTGTAGCAAGAAGACTATTAACTTTTTCTTTACTCATTTTTGTACTGATTCATGAGGTCACTAAACACATTACCTTTGTACCTTTTTGAACAGGAAGTTAATTTTTTAAAATGAGATGTTATTAACCTAGAACAGTGCCATTTTAGATAGTACAGAGAGGATGAACCATCTCTACTCAACTTGTCACCTATCTGGCAGAGGTACTTAGCCTTTGCCATCATGTTATCAGCCCCTTCCCTGATGGATGTGTTGACCTACACAATCCTGAATTGTTGCTCAGAGAGAACCTGGAGAGTTTATTGGTAGCCCACCAATGCCAAGACCAACACTAGCATGATGCTGGGCAGGTCAGTAGGCCTTTCTGAGTTGATGGGATCTTCCCAAACCCTGAACTAAACACCCATCTTCACATTCACTCACTCCCCTTCCACACATGTAGGGTGGTATTCAGAGATATGGAGCTCCTGCAAGAAGGAGAAAAGTCTTCTGATTCCCAGGTGAGAATTCCTGAAAGCACAGTAGGAGGCTACAAGAGCTATCTGCATCCCGTCACTCATTCAATCATGATAACCTATCCATCATTCAATCAGCCAGATACTCAGTGCAGATTTACTGGAGCCTCTTTAATAGCACACGTGGAGGAAGGGCAAACCCAGAAATCCTGACACGAGACAACTCCTGGAAAAAAAGGTCTATGTCCCATGTAGAGAGAGATGTCCAAACAGGACCAACAGGCATAGAGCTCTGTGATCAGAACACCCAATAGGTCTTAACATGGAGAGAGGCATCAGTGCTTACACTCCTGAGAGCTGTGAAAATGTCTACTCAAGTCCTTCATTCATTTTTAAATTGAGTCGTTTGGTTAGTTGGTTTTGTTGTTTTTGAGTTGTAGGAATTCTCTATATATTCTAGATCTTAATTCCTTATCAGATATATGATTTGCACATATTTACTCCCATTCTGTGGAAGTATTTCTTGATGCACAGTTTTTAATTTTACTGAAGTCCAATTTATCTATTTTTCCTTTTATTGCCTATGCTTTTGATGTCAAAATAAATGCACCTTTGCCTAATCCAAGGTCATGAAGATTTTCTCCTGTTTTTTTCTAGAATTTTAAGTTTAAGCTAAAAATGTAGGCCTTTCACCCAGTTGAGTTTTAATTTTTGTGTATAGTATAAAGATTCAACCTCATTTTTTTTTTCACATGAATACCCAGCTTTCCCAGAACAAATTGTCGAAGAGACTATTCTCTCTCCTTGAATGGTCTTGGAACCTTTGTTGAAAATCAACTGACCATGGATGTATGCATTTATTTCTGGACTCTCTATTCTATTCCATTGATCTATAATCTAGAGAGCCTTATGCCAGCATCACACTCTTTAAATCACTGTAGTTTTATAGTAAGTCTTGGAATAAGGAAGTGGGGTTCTTCCAAATTTTTGTTCTTTTTTTTAAGATTTATTTATTTATTTTAGAGGGGGTGGAGTGTAGAGGAAAAGGGAGAGAGAGAATCTTCAGCAGATCCCCCACTAAGCACAGAACCCAAGACAGGGCTCAGTTCCACAACCCATGAAATCATGACCTGAGCTGAAACCAAGAGTCAGAGGCTTAACCAACTGAGCCACCCAGGTGCCCCTCAAATATGTTCTTCTGTTTCAAAATTATTTTGACTACTTTGGGTCTACTGAGATTCTATAGGAATTTCAGAATGAGTTTTTCTATTTTTGAAAAAAAAAAAGCAATTGGAATTTTGATAGGATTTGCACTAAATCTATAGATTACTTTGGGGACTATTGTCATCTTTACAACAGTAAGTCTTTCAATCCATAAACATAGGATATCTTTCCATTCATTTAGATCTTCTTTCATTTCTTCCATCAATGGTTTGTCCTTTTCTGTGTATAAGTCATTTGCCTCCTTCGCTAAACGTATTCCTAAGTATTTTAATCTTTTTGATGCCATTGTAAGTAGAATATTTTTCTTTATTTCTTTTCTTTTTTTGGACTATTCATATCAGAATATAGAAATACAAATGATTTTTCTGTGTTGTTTTTATATCCTGCAAACTTTCAGATGGAACTAGACAGTATTATATTAAGAGAAATAAATCATTCAGAGAAAGACAAATGATTTCATTTGATGACCACATGATTTCACTCCTATGCAGAATTTAAAAAACAAAACAAAGGAGAGAAGGGGGGAAACAGAGAGAGAGAGAGGCAAATCAAGAAATAGACTTAACTCTAGAGAACAAATTAATGGCTATCAGAATTAATTTTTTAGCTCTAATAATTTTTTGTGAACTTTTTATGGATCCATTTTAGATCTTTCTATTTCTTTTTCTTGTGTAATTTGTCTACTAGGACTTACAGTCTATGTTGAAAGAATGTCTCATGCCTCATATTAGGGGAAAAACATCCATACTTTCATCATTGAGTATGATGTTGCTGTTGCTTTTTCATATGTCCCTTATCACATTGAGGAAGTGCCCTTGTATTCCTAGTTTACTGAGTGTTTTTTATCACAAAAGGATTTTAATAAATTTTACTTTTTAATTTAGTAAAAAAACACATAACACAAAATTACCACCCTAATAATTTTTTAGAGATTTTATTATTTTTATATAATCTCTACACCCAACATGGGGGTCGAACCCACAACCCTGAGATCAAGAGTTGCACACTCCACTGACTGAGCCAGTCAGACAAGTGCCCCTAACATCCTAGTCATTTTTAAGCATACAATTCAGTAGTGTTGTTTATTCTCCTTGTTGTATAACAGATACCCAGAACTTTTTCATCATACAAAACTGAAACTCCATACTCATTAAACAACAACTCCCTGTTTCCACCTCCTGTCCTCCAGCCCCTGGCAACTACCATTTTACTTTCTTTCTATGAATTTGACTTCAAATATCTTTTATAAGTAGAATCATACAGTATTTGCTTTCCTGTGACTGGCTTATTTCATTTGACATAATGTCCTCAAGGTACATCCATGTTGTAGCATGTGACAGAATTTCCTTCCTTTTTAAAGCTGAATATTGCATTGTGTGTATACACCACATTTCTTAGTCTATTCATCCATGAACACTTGGGTATCTTCCACCTTTGGTTATTGTGAAGAATGCTGCTATAAGCATGGCAAATATCTCTTTGAGACTTCCAATTCTTTGAGATATATAACCAAATATGGGATTGCTGGGTCATATGGTAATTCTATTGTTAATTGTTTGAGGAAAAGCCATACTGTTCTCCATTGCAGAAGCACCATTTTACATTCCCAACAAGAAAATTGAATTTTCTAGCCAATATGCTAATCTCTGCCCTTTAATAAGAATTTAATCCATTTACACTTAAAGTAATTACTGATAAAGAATTTACTTCTGCTATTTAACTATTTGTGTTCTGTGTCCTATAAATTTTTGTTCCTCAGTTCCTACATTACTGCTTTCCTTTAGGAGTTAGCTGATTTTTTGTAATGTTATATTTTGATTGTCTTTTTTGTTCCTTTTCTGTATATTTTTTAGTTCTTTTCTGTGTGGTTACTTTGGGGATTATAACTAACATCTTAAACTTATAACAACCTAGTTTGAATAGCACCAACTTAGTTTCAATAGTATATAAACACTCTGCTCATATATATCTCCACCTCCCCCTATATTGTCACAAATTACATCTTTACATATGGTATGTCCATGAACATAAATTTGCGATCGTTGTTTTATTCATTGCCTTTTATTTTTTTTTAAGATTTTTATTTATTTATGAGAGACACACACAGAGAGAGATGCATAGACACAGGCAGAGGGAGAAGCAGGCTCCACGCAGGGAGCCCGACGTGGGACTCGATCCTGGGTCTCCAGGATCACACTCCGGGCTGCAGGCGGCGCTAAACCGCTGCGCCACCGGGGCTGCCCATATTCATCGCCTTTTAAATCACATTGCAAAAAGGAATGGAGTAATAAACCAAAATTAACAATAATGTTGTTTTTTATATTTATCTATGTAGTCACCTTTATTCTCAAATTTTTGACTGTCTAGTGTCTTCTCAGCCTGAAGTACTCTCTATAGCATGTATTATGGGGTAGATCTCTTAACTTTTGTTTACCTGGAAATGTCTTAATTTATCTTTTATGCTCAAAAAATAATTTTGTCAAATACAAAATTATCCATTGACAGTACTTTTCTTTCAGGACTTTAAATATGTCATAGCGTTGCTTCTGACCTCCATGATTTTTTTTAAAGATTTTATTTATTTATTCATGATAGACAGAGAGAGAGAGAGAGGCAGAGACACAGGCAGAGGGAGAAGCAGGCTCCATGCCAGGAGCCCAATGTGGGACTCCATCCCAGGACTCCGGGATCGCACCCTGGGCCAAAGGCAGGCGCCAAACCGCTGAGCCACCCAGGGATCCCCCACTCCATGATTTTTTTTTAAGATTTATTTTTATTTATTTATTCAGAGAGAGAGAGGGGCAGAGACACAGGCAGAGGGAGAAGCAGGCTCCATGCAGGAAGCCCGACGTGGGACTCAATCCAAGGTCCCCAGGATCACACCCTGGGCTGAAGGCGGCGCTAAACCGCTGCGCCACCGGGGCTGTCCCCCTCCATGATTTTTTAAGAGAAATCACCCATTAATCTTATTGAGGATCTCTTGTAAACAATGAGGAGTTTTTCCTTTGCTGCCTTCAAGATGGGCTTTGAACTTCAACAATTTGGGCTTTGTCTTTGGGCTTCAACAATTTGACTATAATGTGTTTCAATGTGAATCTCTTGCATTTATGCCTGGAGTTTCTAGAGCTTCTTTGATGTGTAAAATCATCTAATTTGAGAAGTTTGGGGCCATTATTTCCTCATATATTTTCTCTGCCCCTTTCTCTCTCCTCCTTCTGGGATTTCTGTAATGTATATGTTGGTACACTTGATACTATTTCACAGGTCCCTCATCCTCTGTCTGTTTTTAATTTTTTTCCCATTATTTTTTCTTTCTGCTCCTTAGACTGGAAAATTTTAACTGTCCCGGTTCAAATTTACTGATCCTTACTTCTGTCTGCTCAAATCTGCTATCAAAAATCCCTCTAATGAGTTTTTCATTTTAGCCACTATATTTTTCAACTGTAGAATCTCTTTGGTTCCTTTCTATAATTTCTATTTCTTTATTAATATTCTTATTTTGGGATCCCTGGGTGGCGCAGCGGTTTGGCGCCTGCCTTTGGCCCAGGGCGCGATCCTGGAGACCCGGGATCGAATCCCATATCAGGCTCCCGGTGCATGGAGCCTGCTTCTCCCTCTGCCTGTGTCTCTGCCTCTCTCTCTCTCTGTGACTATCATAAGTAAAAATAAATAAAAATTAAAAAAATAATAATAATAATATTCTTATTTTGTTCAAACATTGTCTCTGTGATTTCCTTAAGTTCTTTTTCTCTCATTTCCTTAACTCATCAAAGACAGTAAACACATTGAAGATGACACTAACAAACTACACTGCTGGATGGAATGCAGGCTGCCAACTACTTGGCTACCTGCGGTGGTACTGGGGGAAGGAGAATAGTAGGATCTACATGAAACACTAAAATCCATTAAAATTTACCAGTCTTTTCATCAAGCATTCCTCTGGACTATACAGGTACTCAACTAGAATCCAATATTACAAAATAGTTGCTTAAGACACTTCTTAGCAGTTCAATTTTAACATATTTATTGGAGCTTTCTACCATCTTCTTTCCAGGCCTTGGTTTTCTCAAATGTTACATGAAAGATGAAATAGATGAATGACTCCCAGCCTAGAATCATCTGGAGAGTTTAAAAACTACTGGTGCAAGTAGCTCATCCTATGCCAGGGAACCTGATCAGGCATCTTTTTAAAAATCTCCCCAGGGGATTCTCATGCTCAACCAGGGATGAGGACTTGGGGCCTCAGGGCCACTCTACTGCTGCAGGAATCTCCCAGAGATCTTGTCAGGCAGATGTGATGCAGCTGGTCTAAGGTGGGGTCTGACTCAGCACTTGCAGTAACTTGTGGGAACACAGTGGCCCTGCTGCTGCTACATAGACCCCACTTTGAGGAGAAGAATCCTTTCCAAGTGTTTATCTTCTATGCTTTGCCTAATTTCCTTGGACTCTGACATTCAAAGAACTGGTTATAACCTCAAGGCAAGCACTCTCCCTCCCATCCAAGCACTAGGTTATCTGAGCAACAACCATGGACAAGGACGAGACTCTTCAAATACAACCTGATGGCTTCACATGAGGGAGGTACTTACCAAATAGTTTAGCTAAATGTTGTTCTTGATTATTTGAACTTGATATTAATTCAGTATTTTTCAAGCTCTTTACTGGAGGATAGCCTATGGAAAAATAAACCTTATCTGTGATTAAATCATTCACTGGACCTGCATGTATTCTTTTTAAGTCAATATTCTCTTGCACGGTATTTTGAGAGGAGTATCACACACTTCACCTGCTCCAGGAGAAGGAGAACCGGACTTGGGTTCTAGTCCACCTTTTGAGTGCCTCGTGCTCTTGGGCAGTAGAGTTCTGAGGGATTTGGCTTTCCCATCTGAGACTGGTGGGAAAGGTGCCAACCACAAGAGGCCTGTGAAGAAGGAAAGAGATGAAATTTGCTGATGTCATCTGTGGATGAAAAGTGCTATCCCCTTATCACACCCCAGTGTTCGTATCTACTATAAACTGCAATAGGTGACCCTGGATCCAAGCATGGTTATGCTCAGTGTTCAGTTCTGGGGGAGAGCAAAGAGAGATGGACACAACATCTCAGTGTCTTCTCAACAAAAACTTTCCCCTCCATAGGAAAAGATGCCAACAAGCAATGACTTTGACCATCTTGGAAATGTGATGCCTTCTTGTTTTGGAGGACAGGGAACAACACTACTGCATACTCTGCACTAAACCACACTAGAGTCTATGTTTGGAGGGGGCTCAGAGGGCCTCAGGCCACCCCCTACCTGACCTGTTTGATAAGCACAAGGAATTTCTGATGTTGTCATTGACGAATGGAAAAAACGAAGGTATAAATGGAAAAGCACTGGGTTAACAATCTCCTCTAGGATGAGTTAGGATGTCATGGAGTGATTTCAAGACTTCTGCTGACACTCATGGGGCCACATCAAGGATATGGGTTAACTCTGCTAAAAGATGTAGCAACTCATGGAATTTTGAAGTACATTTTCAGGATTTTCATTATGGACATTGTGATGCCTAAGTGTTTGAATACATTTTCTTGATTCTAGGTCAAGACTAGCCTTTTTCTCTGGCCATAGGGAGTGGGTAAAAACAGCAGGGAGGAGAAATTTATTCCCTAATGAAGAAGTTTTAGGGCCACAGCAGCCACCTATCATAAGTGAAAGAGCATTCATGAAGTGTCTGCAGATACAATCACTCATGCACTTTGTAAAAAAATGTGTTCTTTATATTGTGTCAGCCAAGGGAACATAATAAAACATTGTGCAGGGTACACCATCATTATTACACAGTAAAATATTCACTTTAATGTGTGGTTTATAGGGATGCCTGGGTAGCTCAGTGGTTGAGCGTCTGCCTTCAGCTCAGGGTGTGACCCTAGGGTCCCAGGATCGAGTCTCACATCGGGTTCTCTGCATCGAGCCTGATTCTCCCTCTGCCTGTGTCTCTGCCTCTCTTTCTCTCTGCATCTCTCATGAATAAATAAATAAAATCTTAAAAAAAATAATGTGTGGTTTATAAAATGCAATTGGGAGGACCATTTCATTGGATATAAAAATGGTTTGCTAATAGTACCATAATTTCAACATAGCATACAGGCCTGGATTATCCCGATAATTAATTATTCAATTTAAATATTTTCCTAATGTACACAGTGTCCACTTTAAAGGTTTTCTCTGTCACTTGTGTGATTTACACTAATGTACATGTTTTTTGCATTTGTTTTTTTTTTTTTTTTTTAATTTGTATTTATTTATGATAGTCACAGAGAGAGAGAGAGGCAGAGACACAGGCAGAGGGAGAAGCAGGCTCCATGCACCAGGAGCCCGATGTGGGATTCGATCCCGGGTCTCCAGGATCGCGCCCTGGGCCAAAGGCAGGCGCCAAACCACTGCGCCACCCAGGGATCCCTGTTTTTTGCATTTGTGACAGTTTCCTTGCCTTGGCTTTGGCATTTGAGCATCAGTCCAAAGATAGAAATAATCTGGCTCTGTCTCTTGGTGAAAATATTTTCCAGAGGCTAGGGTACAAGGTGGGGAGATGATGAAGAGGGATATGGGAAGGCTTTACTATCCCAAGCCAGTGACCAGGTCACTTATGCACATTGAACTATAAAGTGCTGTTGAATAGAAAGTCATTACGCTACTCACAGCAAGTATTACCAGGGACAGTGAGCATCACTTGTAAATCTGTTCCTATCCTCTGGAGAGCCTCCAGGGTGAGAGAACCTGCCTAACACATGGACTTCAGAGATCATCCCCACAATACAGTGCTACTCATACTTTAGAACACAGGTTTCCAGAGTTGGCAGAAGGTTATAGAGAGTATATTGGATAATTTTTTCTGCCATATCTCAGTTAACACACCTGGGTTAAGAATGCTAAAATGATAGGGAAGTACAAACAATACAATACATAGGCCTTTATAAACATATACACTTAAAATTTTAAAGATATACCTTTACTTTCTTTGACTTCTCTCTTTGTAATTGATTTTCCTGCTGTTCTCATTTTATCAAGTGGAACTTTGGAAAACACTTGCTGTAGAATTTCATCTCAAGTGAAGCAAGAAAGGCATGTTAATACCAGCAGTCCACAATTAATATATTCTACTCTGTAAGTACCAGAAGTAGTCTATGAATTCAGTGAATAGATGATACAGATGCAATGGATATATAATGTTATGCTCTAAAATACCTTGACTGGGGAAGGAGATTTTGGTCTGTCTAAATCATTTCTGAAAAGTTGAGATTTCAGGGCACCTGCATGGCTCAGTCAGTTAAGTGTCTCTCTTTTTTTTTTTAACAATGTGGTTTTTATTTTTTTTTTTGTAAGTTTTTTTTATTGGAGTTCGATTTGCCAACATACAGCATAACACCCAGTGCTCATCCCGTCAAGTGCCCCCCCAGTGCCCATCACCCAGTCACCCCATCCCCCGCCCACCTCCCCTTCTACTACCCCTTGTTCATTTCCCAGAGTTAGGAGTCTCTCATGTTCCGTCACCCTCTCTGATTTTTCCCACTCGCTTTCTCTCCTTTCCCTATAATCTCTTTCACTATTTTTTATATTCCCCGTTAAGTGAAATCATATGTTTGTCCTCCGATTGACTTACCTCACTCAGCATAATACCCTCCAGTTCCATCCACGTCGAAGCAAATGGTGGGTATTCATCATTTCTAATGTGCCTGACTCTTAATTTCAACTCAGATCATGATCTCAAGGTTGTGAGATTGAGACCCACATTGGGCTCTGTGCTGGACATGGAGCCTCCTTGGGATTCTCTCTCTCACTCTGCCTATGCCCCCTCCCTCTCTAAAAAAAATTGAGATTTCACTCGATATCCCAGACAGGAAACATTACCTATTATGTATATATGATTAGAAATTTTGCCCCCCCCACCAAAAAAAGAAATTTTGCTCCAAATCTCACAATATTTAATTGTCATAATTTCTCTTACTCCTGCCATTATTCTCTCCACCTCTGAGACTGTCCCCAAGTTGTCCCTCTGTATGAACAAACCTCCTTCCTATTTCTACAACATGTGTGTCATTTTCTTCCAGTAAGATCTACTACCTCTTGTAGGAAGCTTCTCCCAGTGAAAGTCATGTTTTGTAGCAGACAAGTCTAGAGCCAGATCCTGATTTTTTTGTTTACCAACAGGTGATCTTAGGCAAATAACTTCACTTCTTTGATCTTCACTTCCCTCACTGGTAGGTTAAAGATACGATTACTTAATTCATAGAGGTTTTGTCAAAGCTGAATAAAACAACGTATGTAAAAGCACCTAATACAGTGCCAGTGTGAGGATCATGTTGAAGGCTAAACATTTGGAAAATGCTAATCACCATCTTATTTGTAACAATAACTAGTAATTACTAGATCCACTAGTAAACATTGCTTGTTTTCTGCTCACTGGAACCATGAACAAGTGGAATAATATGTGGGGAAGGAAGAAAAAAGACATCAAAGACAAAGGAAACAAAGATGCCATTAACATATGACAGGAAAAAGAGATACCCGCCACAGATTCTATAGGGTTCCATTGCCAGCCAATTTTGCCCCCTTCCATGTCTAATTATGATGGGAGCTTCAGAGATCAGCCCTGAGAGACACTTCCTTTCGACCTTCCCTTGCAGCCAGGAGAGCACTATGGGACCCATAAAAGTTCTCTGAAGACTCCTAGGACCCTGGAATAATCTTGCTCCTCTACATGGGAGAAAGTAGTACTGAGGCTGCACTTCTGCATCCCTTTTATCTCTTACCTAGTTCCTAAAAATCATAAGGCCCATGTATACTGGAACAGAATGGAAGACTGTGGATTATTTGTACAACTTTTTGCCAAGCCCTAACTCTACTCAGAAACCACACAAGGTCCTGGAGATTCAAAGAGGACAGAGAATGACATCACCAAAATGGTGACATAGGAAATCACGTCCTCCATCCTCTGACAAAGATTAACAATTAGACAGCTATCCATGAACAAAAACAGCCCTAGGAGAGCTCTGGACTCCACCTAAAAAACTTCAGCACCACAGTGGAACAACAACAGCAATCTAAGATAATCACATAAAAAGAGAAAGAAGACAGCTTTATTTTGTCTGCACAGCACCCAGCATCAAGAGGGAACTGCCCAGCTAGAAAGATTTCCCCATGCAGGAAAGGAAGAGCAAGGTGAGCAATAAGCTTCTCCCAATTTCAAAAATGGACAGATCATCTAGACAGAAAAAGCAACAAGGAAATGTTATACTTAAACCATATTTTAGACCAAATGGACCTAACATACATACACAGAACATTCTCTCCAACAGCAACAGAAAACACATTCTTCTCAAGTGCACACAGAACATTCTCCAGGATAGATCATATTTTAGGTCACAAAAAAAGTCTTAGCAAATTTAATAAGATTGAAATTATACGAGTAATTGCACAATGACCCCAAGGCATGAAACTAAAAATCAATACCTTAGGAAAGCTGGAAAATTCACAAATATGTGGAAATTAAACATACACTCTGAACAACCAATGGGTCAAAGAAGAAATCAAAAGGGAAATTTTTAAAATCTTGAAACAAACAAAAATGGAAATATAATTTACTAAAACTTACGGGATGCTACAAAATCAGTTCTAAGGGGGGGAGTTTATAGCAATAAATGCCCAAAATAAGGAAAAATAAAGCTCTGAAATAAACAACCTGACTTCATATCTCAAGGAACTAGAAAAAGAAGAACTAAACCCAAAGTTTGCAGAAACAAATAACAAAGACCATAGCAGAAATACATGAGATACCATAAAAATAATAGAAAAGATTAACAAAACTAAAACTAAAAGTTGGTTTGTTGAAAAGATAAACAAAATTGACAAATCTTTAGCTTATCCAACTAAAAATAAAATTGAGAAGACTCTATCACAAATGAAAGAGGAGACATGACAATTGATACTACAGAAATACCAAGGATGACAAGAGACTACCATGAACTATTACACCAACAAACCACAAGAAATGGACAAATTCCTAGAAACATACAACTTACCAAGACTGAATCATGAAGAAATAGAAAAGCTTAACTGACCAATAATGAGTAGGGAAATTGAATCAATAATTAAAATCTTCCCAGGAAAGAAAAGCCCAGGACAAGATGGCTTCACAGGTGAATTCTACCAAACATCTAAAGAAGAATTAGTGCTGATCCTCCTCAAACTATTCCAAAAAACTGGAGAAGAGAAACTCTCAAACTCACTTTACAAGGACAGCAAAGCCAAATAATATACCAAAAGTCAGATAAGAACACTACAAGAAAAGAAAACTATAGACCAATATCCCTAATGAATAGAAATGCAAAATTCTCAGCAACATATTAGCAAACTGAATTCAACAGCATATGAAAATATATGAAAAGAGTTATACACCATAACCAAGTGGAATTTATCCATCAAATGCAAGAATGATTCAACATACGCAAATCAATAAGCGTGATACACCACATTAAAAGAATGAAAGATAAAGATCATTTGATCATCTCAACAGATGAAGGAAAAAAATTTGACAAACTACAACATCCTTTCATTTAAAAAAAATGCTCAACAAATTTGGTTATAGAAGGAATACATATGACGAGCCCACAGGTAACATCATATTCAATAGTGAAAGGTTGAAAGCTTTTCATCTAAGACCAGGAACTAGACAAAGGTGCTAACTCTCATCATTCCTATTCAACATAGTACTGGAAGTGCTAGAGCAATCAGCAAGAAAAAGAAAATAAAGTCATCCAAATCACAAGAGTAAGAAGTAAAATTATCTTTGTTCGCAGATGATATAATCTTACGTGGAGAAAATTCTAAAGACTACCAAAAAACAGAATTAATCAATGAGTTCAGTAAAATTTCAGGATACAAAATCAACAGGATACAAATCACTTACAATTCTATACACTAACAATGAAACATCTGAAAAAGAAAACAACTCATTCACAATAATATTAAAAACAATAGAATAGTTAGAAAAAATTAACCAGAGGCAAAAGATCTATACACTTAAAACTATAATACTTTGGATACATAGGAATAAATCTAACCAAAGAGGTAAAACATCTTTACTCTGAAAACTATAGAACACTTATGAAAGAAATTGAGGAAGACACAAAGAATTGGAAAAACATTCTATGCTCATGGATTAGAAAAACAAATATTGTTAAAATGTCTATGTTACTCAAAGCAATCTACACAATCAATGCAATCCCTATCAAAATACCATCAACAGGGGGATCCCTGGGTAGCTTGGTGGTTCAGCGCCTGCCTTCCGCCCAGGGCGCAAAACTAGAGACCCGGGATCGAGTCCCGTGTTGGGCTCCCTGCATGGAGCCTGCTTTTCCCTCTGCCTGTGTCTCTGCCTCTCTCTCTCTCTCTCTCTCTCTCCCTCCCTCTCTCTCACTGTCTTTCATGAATAAATAAATAAAATTTAAAAAATACCATCAACATTTTTCACAGAGCTCAAATAACCCTAAAATTTGTATGGAACCAGAAAAGACCCTGAATAGCCAAAGGAATGTTGAAAAAGAAAACCAAAGCTGGTGGCATCACAGTTTTGGACTTCAAGCCCATTACAAAGCTCTAATCATCAAGACAGTATGATATTGGCACAAAAACAGGCACATAGATCAATAGAACAGAATAAAGAACCTAGAAATGGACCTTCAACTCTATGGTCAACTAATCTTCAACCAAGCAGGAAAAAATATCCGATGGAAAAAAAGATGGTCTCTTCAACAAATGGTGTTGGGAAAATTGAATAGCCACATGTAGGAGAATGAAACTGGACCATTTTCTTACACCATAAACAAAAATAAACTCAAAATTGATGAAAAACCTAAATGTGAGACAGGAATCCATCAAAATCCTAGAGGGGACTGCAGGCAGCAACCTCTTCAATCTCAGCCGCAGCAACTTCTTGTTAGACAGGTCTTCAAAGGCAAGGGCAAAAAAACACAAAAATTAACTACTGGGACTTCATCAAGATAAAGTTTTTGCCCAGTAAAGGAAACAGTCAACAAAACCAAAAGACAACCTATAGAATGGGAGAAGATATTTGCAGATGTTTTATCAGATAAAGGGCTATTATCAAAGATTTACAGGGCAGCCTGGGTGGCTCAGTGGTTTAGCGCCGCTTTCGGCCCAGGGTTGTGATCCTGGAGACCCGGGATCGAATCCTGCGTCGGGTTCCCTGTGTGGAGCCTGCTTCTTCCTCTGCCTATGTCTCTGCCTCTCTCTCTCTGTGTCTCTCCCATGAATAAATAAATAAAATCTTAAAAAAAAAAGATTTAGAGAACTTATCAAACTCAACATCTGAAAAAACCCAAATAATCCAATCAAGAAATGGGCAGAAGATATGAACAGATATTTCTTCAAAGAAGACATACAAATGGCCAATAGATACATGAAAAAAAATGCTCAACATCACTCAGCATCAGGGAAATACAAATCAAAACCACAGTGAGATACCTCCTCATGCCAGTCAAAATGGCTAAAATTAACAATTCAGGAAACAATAAATGTTGGTGAGGATGCAAAGAAAGGGGAACCCTCTTACACTGCTGGTGGGAATGCAAACTTACAGCCACACTGGAAAACAGTATACAGGTTTCTCAAAAGAGTAAAATAGAGCTACCCTATGACCCAGTAATTGCACTCCTAGGTATTTACCCAAAGGATCAAACGTAGTGCTCTGAAGGGGCTCCTGCACCCCAATGTTCATAGCAGCAATGTCCACAATAACCAAACTATTGAAAGAGCCCAGATATCCATGGTCAGATGAATGGATAAAGAAAATGTGGTCTATATATACACAATGGAATATTACTCAGCCATCAAAAAAATGAAATCTTACCATCTGCAATGACATGGATGAAACTAGAAGGTATCATGCTAAGCAAAATAAGTCAATAGAGAAAGACAATTATGATTTCACTCATACGTGGAATTTATGATACAAAACAGATGATCATAGGGGAAGGGAAGGGAAAATAAAATAAGATGAAATGAGAGGAGGAGACATAATCATAAGACATTATCAAATCATAAGAGACTTCAACTATAGAAAACAAACCAAGGGTTGCTGGATGGGAGGTGGGGGGGATGGTGTAACTGGGTAATGGGCATGATGAAGGGCAGGTGATATAATGAGTATTGGGTGTTAGATGCAACTGATGAATCACTGAACTCTACCTATGAAACCGACAATACACTCTAGGTTAATTAACTTAATATAAATAAAATAATTTTTTTTAACTACAAGACTTTGATGAAAACAGTTGACAAAGACACAAAGGGAAAGATATCCTATGTTCATTGCTCAGAAGAACAAATATTGCCATAATGTCTATACTACTCAAAGCCATTTATAGATGCAATGTGATCCCTATTAAAATCTCAATGGCTGGGTGCCTGGGTGGTTCAGTAGGTTAAGCACTTGACTCTTGATTTCAGCTCAGGTCATGATCTCAGGGTTGTGAGATTGGTTGTGAGCCTGGAATCCACCTCTATGCTGGGTGGAGCCTTCTTAAGATTTTGTCTCTCCCTCTCCCTCTGCCCCTATCCACTTCTCAGGCTCTAAATAAATAAATAAATAAATAAATAAATAAATAAATAAATAAATCCCCAATGGCATTTTTCACAGAAATAGAAAAAACAATCCTAAAATTCAGTTGGAACCACAGAAGACCCTAAATAGCTAAAGAAATCCTGATAAAGGAACAAAGCTGGAGGAGACACTACAATTCTTGATTTCAAACTATACTACAAAGCTGTAACAATCACAACATAAAAACTGTATGGCATAAAAATAGACATATAGATTAATGGAACAAAACTGAGAGCCCAAAATAAACTTTGCATATGCAGTCAACTCATACTTGACAAGAAAGCCAAGGATACTCAATGGGGAAAACATAGTCTCTTTAATAAACAGTGTTGAGAAAACTGAATAACCACATGCAGAAGAATAAAATGGACCACTCTAGTACACCACTCAACAACAACAACAACAAAAAAAGACTCAAAATGGATTAACAACTTAGTAACTGAAACCACAAAACTAGAAGGAATCATAAGAGAAAAGTTCTCTGGCATTGGTCTTTTTTTTTCTTAAATTTTTAAATTTAAATTCAATTTAAGGGGTGCATGGGTGGCTCAGTAAGTTGAGTATCCAACTCCTCATTTTACCTCAGGTCATGATCTCGGGGTTATGAGATGGAGCCCCATCTTGGGCTCTGCACTCAGCTGAGAGTCTGCTTAAGATTCTCTCTCTCCCCCTCTCTCTGCCCTTCCCCGCACTTGTGTGCACTCTCACTCTCTCTCTCAAATAAATAAGTAAATTCAATTTAATTAACATATAGTGTATTATTAGTTTCAGAGGTAGAATTTAATGATTCATCAGTTGCATTAACACCCAGTGCTCATTACTTCAAGTGTCCTCCTTAATGCCCATCACTCAGTTACCTGCCCCCCTCCAGCAACACTCAGTCTGTTTTCTATAGTTCTTGGCAACAATTTTTTGTATATAATATCAAAGCACAGGAAACAAAAGCAAAAATAAACAAGAGAAACTACATTAAAGTGCTACAAAGCTTTTTTTGTACAGCAAAAGAAACAATCAACAAAATGAAAAGCAACCTAGAGAATGGAAGAAAATATGTGCAAATCATATATCTGATAAGGGATTAATATCAAAATATATAAAGAACTCGTACAACTCAACAGCAAAAAAAGAAACAATATGACTCTTAAATGGGCAGAGGAATTAGACATTATTCCAAAGACATAAAAATGGCCAACAGATACTTGAAATGGTGTCGACATCACTAATCATCAGGGAAATGCAAATCAAAATCACACTCTCACTACTGTAAGAATGGCTATCATCAAAAAGACAAGAAATAAGTGTTCATGAGGATTGGAGGAAAGGAAACCCTTATGTACTGTTGGTGGGAATGTAAATTGGTACAGGGTTCATGGAAGTTCCTCAAAAAATTAAAAATAGGACTACCATATCATCCAGCAGTCCCACCTGTGGGTATACATCCAAAGGAAACGCAAACAGGATCTCAAGGAGATTATTTGCATTCCTATGTTCACTGCAGCAGTATTCACAATAGCCAAGACATAGGAACCATTTAAGTGTCCATCAATGAATGAATGGAAAGAAGAGGTGATATATATATATATATATTACATAATATTATTTGGCCATGAAAAGAAGGAAATCCTGTGTTTTGCAACCATGTAAATAGACCTCGAGGGCATTATACTAAATGAAATAGAGAAACAAAAATACTCTACGATCTCACTTATGTGTAGAATCTAAATTAGCTGAACTCAGTAACAGAAAGTAGAGTGGTGATTGCCAGGGGTAAGGGGTAGAGGAAATGGGGAGATATTGATCAAAACTTACAAAGTTCCAGTTATAAGGTAAGTTCTGGTGATCTAATGCACAACATTGTGATTATAGTTAATTATACTATATTACATACTTGAAAGTTGCTAAAAAAAGTAGATCTTAAATATTCTCAGCATTAAAAAGAAATAATTACAGGACACGGTGGAGGAATTAGGTAACACTATCATGTTCATCATTTTGCAATATATGTATCAAGTCACCATGTTTACACATTAAACGTACACAGTATTATATGTCAATCATATCTCAAATAAATGTGGAGAGGGGACATAAGGTGGTTAAGAAGTTTTTGTGAACTATTTATCACTCTGAATCATATAGCATTGTTTGGGGGTAAAATGTGTTCCAACTTCAAAATAACAGGACCAAAATAAACATTTAGAACCCAAATTATACAAAGAAACTCTGTATAATGGTTGCCATACGTAGTAGGCACTACTTGGTTAAATATTTTAGAGAAGACAAAAACAAAAATATTTTACAGAAGACAAAAACAAAACCTGCTGCCTGGTCTGCATCCCTGAGCCATCCAGACACGTGCGAGAGGCAGAAGTACAAAGAGACACAACCAAACACATTGATGCAGCCACACAGAGCAATATGGCAAAGGACAGGAGCAGACAGGAGAGGAAAGCCAGAAGGCAGGCACTAGGCTGAGCAGACTGAGAAGAAGTAGTGGGTCCTGCCAGGTGAGGCTGTGTTCTAGATCCAGTTGACCATGGTATTTACTGAGACCTCAAAAGTCACTCCTGTATGTAGATGTTGGGTGTCAGTAGACTCCCTCCACCTACACTCTGGTGCTCATAGTGATCTCAGCAGCCCTGATGCGTCAGTGTGGGTAAGGACTGCCAGGACACAACAAATCCAAAGGCAAGGCTATCCTCAGAGAGTTGCAAAATTCACTTACAAGTGTTGTATATGAAAACTGTACCTACAAAAATTAGGTAGAGGTAGGGGGAAGAGGGAGAAGAATAACAGATTTTATAAGTTCAGAAAATTCTTCCTTTATAAAACTGTTAGTAATTTCTCACATTTATATTTTTTGAAATATATTAATTTCTCCTTTTTATTTATTTTTTTAAGATGTTATCTATTTAATTAGAGAGAGAGAGAGCATGACCAGGGAGAGGGAGAGAGAAAATCTCAAGCAGACATCCCGCTGAGCACTGAGCCTGACAAGAGGTTCGATCCCATGACCCCAAGATCATGACCTGAGTCAAAAGCAAGAGTTGGACGCTTAACCAACAAAGCCACTCAGGTATCCCTCCTTCTTTTTTAAAGACAGTTTCTATCTGTCTCTGAGGACAACAGTTTTATTTTCCCCTTCTAGGTTTCTTTGCTAA
Source organism: Canis aureus (assembly GCF_053574225.1). Lineage (NCBI taxonomy): Eukaryota > Metazoa > Chordata > Mammalia > Carnivora > Canidae > Canis > Canis aureus. The sequence goes on from NC_135621.1 coordinate 47,783,057, forward strand.
GCCACAGAAAACAATCACAAATTCCATTAATATGGTATTTATTCTGAGTCCTTTCTCAAGGGCTGTTGGTACATTGGCAGATGGCCTACTCACTTGATAAAATAGGTGCTTATGATAGCAACCCCCAAAAATTAGCTATCAGAATTACTAGTAAAATGATGAGTTCTCATCACTAGTCCCTTCCTTGATAGATGTATTGACCTACACAATCCTGAATTGTTGCTCAGAGAGAACCTGGAGAGTTTATTGGTGGCCCACCAATGCCAAGGCCAACACTGGCATGGCACTGGGCAGGTCAGTAGACCCTCCTGAGTTGATGGAATCTTCCCAAACCCTGAACTAGACACCCTTCTTCACACTCACTCACTCCCCTTCCACACATGTAGGGTGGGATTCAGAGATATGGAGCTCCTGCAAGAAGGAGAAAAGTCTTCTGATCCCAGGTGAGAATTCCTGAGAGCACAGTAGGAGGCTACAAGAGCTATCTGCATCCCTTCACTCATTCAATCATGGTAACCTATCCATCATTCAATCAGCCAGATACTCAGTGCAGATTTACCGGAGCCTCTTAAATAGCACAGTGGAGAAAGGGCAAACCCAGAAATCCTGACATGGGACAGCTCCTGGAAAAAAAAAAGTCCATGTCCTGTGTAAAGGGAAATGTCCCCCATCCAAGCAGGATTGACAGGCATAGGGCTCTGTGATCAGAACACCCAATAGGTCTTAACCTGGAGGGAAGCATCAGTTGCTTACACTCCTGAGAGCTGTTTCTCAGACCAGAAGTAACCCTCAGTGTCTATTCCTGACCTACACACACCACCAGAGAAGAGATATTTCTTTGGGAAAAACGTCCCAGGACAGAATCATCCCAAACCAAAGAATCTGATCACTGGGATGGGGGTGGAGGAGGGAAGAGGATCTGTCTCTTCTTAACAATCTCCCCAGGGGATTTTCATGCTCAACTAGGACTGAGGACCTGGGGAAAAGGTTTATCTCAGCCTCAGGTCCTCTCTACTGCTGTAGGAATCCCCCAAGGATCTTGTCAGGCAGATGTGATGCAGCTGATCTAAGGTGGGGTCTGACTCAGCACTTGCAGTAACTTGTGGCCCTGCTGCTGCTACATAGACCCCACTTTGAGGAGCAGAATCCTTTCCATGTGTTTATCTTTCTATGCTTTGCCTAATTTCCTGGGACTCTGACATTCAAAGAACTGGTTCTAACCTCAAGGCAAGCACTCTCCCTCCCATCCAAGCACTAGGTTATCTGAGCAACAACCATGGACAAGGACGAGACTCTTCATATACAGGCCGATGGCTTCACCTGAGGGAGGTACTTACCAAATATTTTAGCCAAACCTTCATCCAAAGTTTTTGAACTTGATGAAAATTCAGTATTTGAGCCTGTGAGGAAAATAAACCTTATCTGTGATTAAATCATTCACTGGACCTGCATGTATTCTTTTTAAGTCAATATTCTCTTGCACGGTATTTTGAGAGGAGTATCACACACTTCACCTGCTCCAGGAGAAGGAGAACCGGACTTGGGTTCTAGTCCACCTTTTGAGTGCCTCGTGCTCTTGGGCAGTAGAGTTCTGAGGGATTTGGCTTTCCCATCTGAGACTGGTGGGAAAGGTGCCAACCACAAGAGGCCTGTGAAGAAGGAAAGAGATGAAATTTGCTGATGTCATCTGTGGATGAAAAGTGCTATCCCCTTATCACACCCCAGTGTTCGTATCTACTATAAACTGCAATAGGTGACCCTGGATCCAAGCATGGTTATGCTCAGTGTTCAGTTCTGGGGGAGAGCAAAGAGAGATGGACACAACATCTCAGTGTCTTCTCAACAAAAACTTTCCCCTCCATAGGAAAAGATGCCAACAAGCAATGACTTTGACCATCTTGGAAATGTGATGCCTTCTTATTTTGGAGGACAGGGAACAACACTACTGCATACTCTGCACTAAACCACACTAGAGTCTATGTTTGGAGGGGGCTCAGAGGGCCTCAGGCCACCCCCTACCTGACCTGTTTGATAAGTACAAGGAATTTCTGATGTTGTCATTGACGAATGGAAAAAACGAAGGTATAAATGGAAAAGCACTGGGTTAACAATCTCCTCTAGGATGTCATAGAGTGATTTCAAGACTTCTGCTGACACTCATGGGGCCACATCAAGGATATGGGTTAACTCTGCTAAAAGATGTAGCAACTCATGGAATTTTGAAGTATATTTCAGGCTTTTCTCTATGAAGGTTGCAATGTCTTAGGTGCTGCACAAATTTTCTTGATTCTAGGTCAAGACTAGCCTTTTTCTCTGGTCCAAAGGAGTAGACAAACCACCAAGGAAGAAAAACTTATCCCCTAATGAAGAAGTTTCAGGGCATAGCACCAACTACTCTGAGTGCCACGCATTCATAAAGTATCTGCAAGAATCAGAACTTCTTATAACCAGTGACAATGCTAAGTCTCACCTGGTTTCCTGACAGAAAACCTGCATAGTAATGTGTGCACATGGCAGCTTTCAACTCTATAGGAAAACCAGTGATCATGTAATTAATGGTGCATAGATATTGCTTCCAGGTGTGATGGCTTTTTGGTAAATGAAAGAAATAAAAAGTTCTTGGAACATCTAGGTGGCTCAGTGGTTGAGTGTCTGCCTTCAGATTGGGTGGTGATCCTGGGGTCCTGGGATTGAGGCCTGTATCAGGCTCTCTGCAGGGAGCCTGCTTTCCCTCTCCCTCTGCCTAGTTCTCTGCCTCTCTCTGTGGGTCTCTCATGAATAAATAAAATCATAAAAAAAATAAAAAGTTCTCTTTTGCTAAGATATTAGTGATCCATTAAGAATCAATACTATGGGGAACCCTGGGTGGCGCAGCGGGTTTAGCGCCTGCCTTTGGCCCAGGGCGCGATCCTGGAGACCCGGGATCGAATCCCACGTCGGGCTCCCGGTGCATGGAGCCTGCTTCTTCCTCTGCCTATGTCTCTGCCTCTCTCTCTCTCTCTGTGACTATCATAAATAAAAAAATAAAAAGTTTAAAAAAAAAAAAAAAAGAATCAATACTATGGAAGTGGAAGTAAGCCCATGCAGTAAAACATTTGTTCACAAAAATGCTTTTTTTTTTCTTTTTTAAAAAAAGCTATTTATTTATTCATGAGACATAGAGAGAGAAGTAGAGACACAGGCAGAGGGAGAAGCAGACTCCCTGCGGGGAGCCTGATGTGAGACTCAATCCCAGGACCCTAGGATCGATCACACCCTGAGCCAAAAGCAAACGCTCAACCACTAAGCCACCCAGGTGCCCCAAATGCTTTGGTTTTTAAGGTGCCTGACAAGGGTAGTCACATTTTCCCCTTTTCTCGATGTCACCCCTGACAGTTTGCATAATGTGCCTACTGTCCTTTTTGCTTCTCTCCACAGACCCAATAGCCATACACTGAGAGAATTTGCCAGAATGCTGTCAGCCAACTAGTTTAGTAGATAGCAAAAGTGGTTCCAAATGCAGCCAAACCCTAAAAATAGAGTATGTAAATCTAATGTTCACTTTGAAAAATCTATATTCATGTTTTTTTTTTCATAACATGTTTATAACAGCATTATTAAGATAGCTAAAAGTGGAAACCACCCAAATGTCCACCAGTTGACAACTGGATTAACTGGCTGTGGCATATTCATACAATGGAATATTGTTTAGCTATAGAAAGGAATGAAGTACTGACACAGCTGCAGTGTGGCTGAACCATGAAACATATTATATGAAAGAAGCCAGTCACAAAAGATCACGTGTTGTATGATTCCAAATATGAAACGTCCAGAATAGACAAATCTATAGAGCAGTCGGTAGATTAGTGACCAGGGGCTGTGGGAAAGAGGGAGCGGGGAGTGATGTGATACCTAGTGAGTGTGATAGTACTTTACGGAATGATGAAAATGTTCTAAAACTAAGTGGGGCTGATTCACAACTCTGTGAATATACTAAAAAACCACTGAATTATATACTTTAAAAGGGTGAATTTTATGTTATGTGAGTTATATCTCAATAAAGCTGTTATTTAAAGTGGGAGCGGCATGCCTGGATGGCTCAGTCAGTTAAGAATCTGCCTTGGGCTCAAGTCATGATCCCAGGGTCCTGGGATCATGACTTGGGGCTTCCTGCTCAGTGGGGAGCCTGCTTCTCCCGCTCCCTCCTTGCTCATGCTCTCTGTCTTTCTCACTCTCTCTATCAAATAAAATCTTTTTTTTTAATCTTTTAAAAAATAAAATAAAACATGTGTGTTGTATATAAGGGGATAGATAAAACAAGATTGACCTAAATTAGTGCACACAAGTTTATACTAATCTATTTTTGTGTATGTTGAGAAATTTCAGTGTGCAAGTGGGCTACTCTCCCATAGAGGTCTTTTGAGAAAGCTTCAGTTCGGAAAAATGTTAAAGCTATCCCCTTCTGAGCAAGAAGTCCCTATGGTAGATTCAAGTAGGTGAGGAAAGTAGAGGCAGGGAGAAATTCTATGTTCACTGTTTCAGAACCTGTGGGAGGAGAACTCCATTTCCTGCCTGGTTTAAGTTCACAGCAAGTCTCTTACTGGTATATCTGCCCCACTATACTTGTGACAGGACCTTTGAAAGGGTAGAGCTCTGTACCTTGCCAATAGTCCAGGAAGAGAACAAAGAAGAGGGTTTCTGCTCCTCTTTTCTTTGGCATAGTCTGTATATCTCCTGAAATCCTTCAGACATAACAGCCTTTAGCTCCAGGATACTGCAGATCTAGATGGTCTGTGAAGTCATACCAGGAAGCAAGGTTCTATAGTGGGCAATTCTAGAATGGAAAGGGGGTAGGGTCTGGTGTCTGTGGACAGGGATGAGAAGGGGACAGTGGTCACCCTGAGGAAATAGGCTTTCCACTCACTTCCTTCAGCTCTACAGTGCTTTCTTCCATCCTGCACACATTGCAGCCTGAAGATGGTAGGACATTAGCCAGATCTCTTAAGTTGTGCATGACAAAAAAAAATCAGCTAACTCAGCTGAAGTGAGGGGCACCTGGCTGGCTCAGTTGGTGGAACACGTGACTCTTAATCTTGGGGTTATGAGTTCGAGCCCCACATTGGATGTGGAGATTACTTAAAAATTACACACACACACACACACACACACACACACACACAAACACATATACATATAAATCAGCTTAAGTGAATTGGAAGTAGCTAGGTAAGCCAGAAAAATCCTATGCTAAATCAAGATATCACATTAGAAAAGTACTGTTACTTGTTGTATTACATATGATTATAACTCTAAAAATAAAGGTATAAGTTAATAGCACTTGTGTATCACTATTTCCCTTATTGTGTTTTATACATATTAAATGATTTTTAGGGATGCGTGGGTGGCTTAGTGGTTGAGCGTCTGCCTTTGGCTTGGGTCGTGGTCCTGGGGTCCATCTGCATCAGCTCCCTGCAGGAAGTCTGCTTCTCCCTCTGCCGGTGCCTCTGCCTCTCTCTGTGTGTCTCTCATGAATAAATAAATAAAATCTTTAAAAAAAAAAAGATTTTTAAAGGAAAAATCTTTATATTTTAGCACCTTTAAGTGCACGTTTTTTCCTGCATTTTTATTTTGCACTGGATCCCACAAATTTGTAGATAGCCCTGCCCTTTAGCCCTTGGACTAATGCACTTGGACTCATGCACTGTATGCAGTCTGGGACTGAAGAGCTGTTTGAGGGACAAAAAGTTACACAAAATTATATAGTAGAATTCTGAGTGATTCAGGCACATTAGTTTGCTGGGACTGCCATTAAAAAAGCACCACAGGGGGGCACCTGGGTGGCTTAGTCAGTTAAGCTTCTTCCTTTGGCTCAGATCACCATTCGGATCCTGGATCCCAGGGTCAGTTGGGCTCTCTGCTCAGAGGAGAGTCTGCTTATCCCTCTCCCTCTGCCCCGATTCCCTCCCAGCTCATGTGTGCTCTCTCTCGTTCCCTCTATCTCAAAAAAATAAATAAAATCCTTAAAAAAAAAACAAAAAAAGCACCACAAAAGGGGGAAGGGTGGTGCTTAAATAATAGAAATCTGTTGTCTTATAGTTTTGGAGGCTAGGAGTCCAAGATCAAGGTGTCAGCAGTGTTGGTTCTTTTTTTTTTTTTTTAAAGATTTTATTTGTTTATTCATAGAGACACAGCTAGAGAGAGAGACAGAGACACAGGCAGAGGGAGAAGCAGGCTCCATGCAGGGAGCCCGATGTGGGACTCGATCCCGGGGTCTCCAGGATCACACCCTGGGCTGCAGGCGGCGCTAAACCGCTGCGCCACTGGGGCTGCCCAGCAGTGTTGGTTCTTACTGAGGCTTCTCTTCTTGGCTTGTAAATGGTTGTCTTCTCCCTACGTCTTCACATTATCTTTCCTCCACATGTATCTGTGTCCAAATTTCCTCTTCTTATAAGGTGACAAGTCATACTGGCTTGGGGCCCACCCAGAGGACTTCATTATAATTTGATTGCCTGTCTAAAAGGCCAAATAAAGCCACATTCTGAGGTACTGAGGGTGAGGACATCAACATATAAATTTAGGAAGAGGAATACAATTCAACCTATAACATTAGGTAATGGTGGCCCCATAAACCCTACTTCTCTAAAATATCTCCACAGAAACAAAAAAACATAACAACACAAGCAACATATTAAAAAAACACAAGACTCACATTCTCAGCATAACCAAAAGATCGAAAATGTCCAACTTCAACCTACCAGTAAATAGAAAAATAAACACTAACTCCAGGCACAGACTCCCTCACTTCTGCCACTTGCCTTTATAGAGAAAAAACACAGCCTCCCAAGATGGTCTAAAATCTCCTCCAGAAAGAGTAAACCTACCCGATGCATGGAAATGCCAAAAATGTATCCTGATAGGTGAGAACAAATACCTAGAGGTGGAAAAGACATGAGAAAAGAAATGAGTGAAGCTTCAGTGGAGCAAAACCCTGGATGGGGCTGAGAGTGGGCTAGGTATAAGGTGGAAATGGAGTCCCCTGGAGGCTTTTTACCAGAAAGATTTCACACAATGCTGAGAGTTAGTAGAAACCAAGGCAATGGGCAATAGGCTAACTTCAAACTCAAGATGCACAACCACCTAATTCTTGATCCCCATCGCACACTCCTGCTACTTTCCCCATTTTGGCAACAAATTCATCCTTCCATGTGCTCAGGTCAAAATCCAGGGTTCATCCTAGACCCCTTTCTTTCTCTCTCACCACATATCCAGTCCATGAACAATTTCCTACACATCCTCAAGTCTGGCCACTTTCCCCACTTCCATTGTCCCTGTGGGGACTACACCAGCATCACCTTCATTTTACTGCTGATGAAATAAGAGACTAGGCAAGTCCCCTTAACATCCTTCAGGCCACTGCTGAATCCCAGTGAATCCCATTACCAGAGTCTCCACCACCTCCGCTACCATTTACCCCTTCCCTTCTTTCCATCTGCTAATATCACCAGAGGAACAGAATTCAGGCTGCTTGCAACCTAAGTGCACCATATGACACTTACTTTTAAGTGATCATTAGACTTCCTATGCCTCATTTCTCTCATTTCTAGGCAGATTTGTTGAGTGACAAGGTACGAAGGGAAAACATCTATAATTATGCAGTCATCCAGGTCTAGAGCAGGAGTCAATAAACTTTTTCTATATAAAGCCAAATAGAAAATATTTTAGGCTTCACAGACTACATGTGTCTCTGCCACATATTATTCTTTGTTTGTTGTTGTTGTTACCTTTTATTTAAATATTATTTATTTATTTAAGAGAGAGAGAGAGAAAAAAAAGAGAGAGAGAGAGAGAGAGATAGCATGAGCAGGGGGGAGGAGCAGAGGGAGAAGGAGAAGCAGACTCCTCACTGAGCAGGGAGCCCAATGTGGGGCTCAATCTCAGGGTCCAGAGATCATGACTTGAGCTGATGCAGAAGCTTACCTGACTGAGCCACTCAGGTGCCCCTACTCTTACCTTTTAATAATGTAAAAATCACTGAAAAAAGAAATCAGGAAACCAAAAGCTGGTTCTTTGAGAAAAATCAATAAAATAGATAAACCTCTAGTCAGAGGGAAAAAGACAGAAAACACCCATTACCAATATCAGGAACAAGAGAGTAGACATCACTACAGATACTACAGATGTTAAAAGGAAAATAATGTTATATTATGAACGACTTTTTGCCAATAGATTCCACAATTCAGATAAAATGCATAGATTCCTTGAAAGATACAAACAGAATTTGCTCAAGAAAAAAAAACAAAAACAAAAACAAATCTAAACTGCTCTATAAAAAAGAAATTGTTTTTTCTAAAAAAGAAAAAGCTCGGGGATCCCTGGGTGGCTCAGGAGTTTAGCACCTGCCTTTGGCCCAGGATGTTATCCTGTAGTCCCAGGATCGAGTCCTGCATCGGGATCCCGGCATGGAGCCTGCTTCTCCCTCTGCCTGTGTCTCTGCCCCTCCTTCTCTCTCTAGGTCTATCATGAATAAATAAATAAAATCTTTTTAAAATTTTTTAAAAAGAAAAAGGAAAAAGCTCTACGTTAAAGAAACTAAATTTGTAGGTACAAACCTTCCCACAAAGAAAATTCAAAGCCCAGATGGCTTCAATGGTTAACTCTACCAATATTCAAGGAATAAACATCATCAACTCTATAGAAAATCTTCTGAAAAGTTAAAACTAAAAAAAAAAAAAAAGTTAAAACTGAGGAAATACTTCCTAACTCATTCCATGAAATGAGCATTATCCTGATACCAAGCCAGACAAAGGTATTATAATAAAAGAAAACTATAGGCCAATATCTTTCATAAAAGATGCAAAAATTCCTAGCTGAATTCAAGAAAATTGAATCCAACAATATTTTTAAAGGCCAATATACTATAACTAAGTGAGATTTATTTTTTTTAATTTTTTTTAATTTTTATTTATTTATGATAGTCACAGAGAGAGAGAGAGAGGCAGAGACACAGGCAGAGGGAGAAGCAGGCTCCATGCACCGGGAGCCCGATGTGGGATTCGATCCCGGGTCTCCAGGATCGCGCCCTGGGCCAAAGGCAGGCGCTAAACCGCTGCGCCACCCAGGGATCCCACTAAGTGAGATTTATTACAGGAATACAGGCTGCTTGAACGTTCAAAAATAGATAACTATAATTCATCACATTAATAGAAAAATCAAAAAAAAAAAAAAGAAAAATCATATGATCATCACATTAGATACAGAAAATGCACTTGACAAATTCTAGCATCTATTTAGGATAAAACTCCCATTGATGTAAAATAAAGGGAACTTTCTCAATTTGATAAAGGGCATCTTTAAAAAAAATCTACAGTAACATATATCATCGCAAAAGACTGAATGCTTTCTTCCTAATCTCAGGATGTGTGCAAAAATGTCATTCTCACCACTTTCATTCAACATTGTTCTAAAAGGTCTTATTCATTCAACAAGGCAGTAAAAAGAAATGAAATGTGTATATATTTATAAGAAAGAAAGAAAGAAAGAAAGAAAGAAAGAAAGAAAGAAAGAAAGAAAGAAAGAAGGAAGGAAGGAAGGAAGGAAGGAAGAAATAGGGGTGCTTGGGTGGCTCAGTCAGTTAAGCATCAGACTCTTGATTGCAGCTCAGGTCATGATCTCAGGGTGATGACACTGAGCCCCAAATGGGAAAAAAGGAAAAGGAAGTAAAAGAAAGGAAAAGTAAAATTGTCTTTATTCTCAGTTGACTTGATTATCTATGTAGAAAATTCTAAGAAAAAATGAGTTTAGTAAGGTGGTAGGATACAAGGTCAATATTTAAAAATCAAGTGTATTAACAGAATGTAAAGGCAAGCCACAGACTGGAAGAAGATATTTGTGAAACACATATGTAACAAAGGGCTTGTATCTAAAATACACAAAGAATTCTTGGAGCACCTGGGTGTCTCAGTGGGTTAAGCATCCAACTCTTGATCTCAGCTCAGGTCTTGATCTTGGAGGGGTAGCCCTCCATTAGGCCTCACACTGGGTGTGGAGCCTACTTAAAAAATAAATAAATAGGGGTGACTAGGTGGCTCAGTTGGTTAGGCAGCCAACTTTGGATTTTGGCTTGGGTTGTGATCTCAGGGTCCTGGGACAGAGCCCCACATTGGGCTCTGCACTCAGAAGGAAGTCAACTTCAAGATTCTCTCCCTCTCTTTCTTCTCTGCCCTCTCCCCCTGCTCACTCTGTCTAAAATAATAATTAAATAAATCTTTAAAAACAAATAAACAAACAAATAAAATACAAAGAATTCTTAAAACTCAAAAAAAAATTTAAATGGCCAAAAAAAGGGGCACCTAAATGGTTAAGCATCTGCCTTCAGCTCAGGTCATCCTGTCCCTGCTCAGTGGGCAGCCTGTTTCTCCCTCTCCCTCTGCTGCTCCCCCTGCTTGTGCTCTCTCACTATCTCTCTGTTAATTAAATAAATATATTTTTTTAATGGGCAAAAGATCTGAACAGACACCTCACCAAATAAGATCTACAAGTAGCAAATAAGCATATGAAAAGATGCTCAACATCATATGTCATTAGGGAATTGCAAATTAAAACAGTAATGAGATACCACTATGCATCTATTAAAATGGCTAAAGTACAAAATACTGACAACAAATGCGGTGAGGATGTGGAGCAACGGGAATTCTCTTTTTTAAAAAAATTTTTTTTAATTTTTTTTTTTTGCAACAGGAATTCTCATTTGTTACTGGTGGGAATATAAAATGTTACAGCCACTTTAGAATGAAGTTTGGTGGTTTCTTTAAAAAAGCATAGGCTTACCATCCACCAATTACACTCCTAGGTATTTACCCAAAAGAGCTGAAAACATGTTCAGACAAAAAGCTGCACATGAATGTTTATACCAGCTGTATTTACAATTGCCAAAAAATTGAAAGCAACTAGAATATCCTTCAATAGGTGAATGGATAAAAAACAAACAAACAAAAAAACTGTGGTACATTGAAACAATGGAATATTATTTAGCAATAAGAAGAAATGAGCTGTCAAGCCACAGAAACACAGAGAGGAAACGCCTAACACTAAGTGATAGAAGCCTTTCTGAAAAGGCTACATGCTGTCTGATTCCAATTATATGACATTTTGTAAAAGGCAAAACCATACAAATAGTAAAAATATCAGTGGTTGCCAGAGATTCAGGAGGGAGGAGTGAATAGGTGGAGCATAGGTGATTTTTTTCAGGGCCATAGAACTATAATGTATGATACTGTAATGGTGCTTATATGACATTATAGCATTTATCAAAATCCACAGAATGTACAACACAGAGTGAACCCTAGTGCAAACTACAGACCTTAGCTGATAATAATGTATCAATATTGGTTCATCAATTATAACAAACGTACCACACTAAAGCAAGATGTTAATACTAGGGGATGAGGTGCCTGGATGTCTTGGTAGGTTAAGTGTCCTACTCTTTTTTCAGCTCTGGTCATGATCTCATGGCTTGTGGGATTGACCCTTAAGTTGAGTCAGTCTCCTTGCTTAGCAGGGAGTCGGCTAGAAGATTTTCTCCATCTGCCCCTCCCCCCACCATGCATATGCATGCACATGCACGCTCTCTCTCTCAAATAAATAAAATAAATCTTTAAAAAAATAATAGGGGGCAGCCCCAGTGGCGCAGCAGTTTAGCGCTGCCTGCAGCCCAGGGTGTGATCCTGGAGACGCGGGATCGAGTCCCATGTCGGACTCCCTGCATGGAGCCTGCTTCTCCCTCTGCCCCCCACCCTGTCTCTCATGAATAAATAAATAAATTAATTAATTAAATAAATAAATAAATAAATAAATAAATAAATAAATAAATAAATAATAGGGGGCAGCCCGGGTGGCTCAGCGGTTTAGCGCCACCTTCAGCCCAGGGCCTGATCCTGGAGACCTGGGATCCAGTCCCATGTCAGGCTCCCCACATGGAGCCTGCTTCTCCCTCTGCCTGTGTCTCTGCCTCTCTCTCTCTCTCTGCCTCTCATTAATAAATAAAATCTTTAAAAAAAATACTGTATTATGCGTAACTGTGTAATCATACACAATAGAGAATTCTAGAAAATGACAACTAGTCTATAGTACAGAAAATTTTGGCTAGCGCTTGTCTAAGGATAAAAGCATGGAAGGGAGACGGAAGATGAAGGCCATGATGAACTGCTAAGCAATGGATATATCTTCATTATCCTGACTGGGGAAAAAACGGTTTCATGGTGTATTCATATGTCAAAACTCACCAAATTGTACTCTTTATATACATGCAGTTTACTGTATGTCATTTATATCTCACAAAGCATAAGGAAATGCAGTATATAACAAGGTGATCCTACGTTTTCACCTGTGAGATATACAAGAATGAAATAGAATGATAGGGTTCTGATTTGAAGATGGCAAATTATACCCAGGCATCTGACCCTTCAGTTTATCCCAATCTTCCACTCTATGCTCCCAAAGAAATAATAAGGTAAGATCTTAAAGGGGAATCCAGCAGATATCAAAGGAGAAGCACTCAGGCTACAGCAAGAACTCCTCCAATTTTCAGAGTTAATTTAGTTGACAGTATTTCCTTAATAGTTTTGTTTGATCACAAATTTTTCATACATCATTGGTGGCCACAAGTGAGTATCTGTAGTAGAAAGGATGAAGAGGTGGCATCAGGCATAGCATGCTATCCTCTCTTTCTTTTGGGGTCTATCTCTCAGGGAAGTCCCCCAAAACCCTTTCCTATGGCTCTTCTACATGTGTTAAGAACTAACCTGCATTGGTAGCTTTTGTCTTTATTAGTAATGTGGGTAAAAGGAATGGTTACTGAAATTCGTAAGGTCAAAGAAATCTAAGGGCAAGGGAGACATCTAGGTAAGAAAAGGGGGACATCAAAAAAAAAAAGAAAAAGAAAAGAAAAGAAAAGAGGGACATCTGAGAGCAGCTAGAAGGAGCAAGGAGGAAGTGGCTGGCCTTGCAGGTCTGAGGGATCCTTTCACCCTATCACTCTCTCCTGCCTCTCCCTGTTTTTCTTTCCTTTTTTCCTTTCTCCGTCCTAAGTAAGGTTTCTGAGCTCCTCCTCCTCATGGTTATCTCAGAGAATAATTGATGAACCTGCCCTCCTGCCTCTGCAGTTGGGTTCGCTGGATAGCCTTCAATAACGTGTACTTTGGGGGTCCTTTTCAGCCACTCCTCTTCCAGCACTGTTTTCTCTGCTGCCTAGGGTTCATGGAGTTCCTTCACAAGTAGAACCCTAGCACTTTTTCCATAAATGTTTGAATGTCACATAGATACAGTCTTACTTCAGTTTTTTATTTCATTTAAGAAGTAATATATCTTAAAGACAGACATACAGACCAACGAACTGGAATAGAGAGCCCAGAAATAAGCCCTCACATATATGATCAAATTATTTTTGACAAGGTTGCCAAAACCATTCAATGGGGAAAGGACAGTCTTCAACAAATGGTGCTGGAGAAACTGGATATTCACGTACAAAAGAATGAAGTTGGATCCTTACCCAATAGTATACACAAAAAAAAAAACTCAAAATGAGTCTTTGACCTAAATATAAGAATTAAAACCATAAAATCCTTAAAATAGAACAGGGCACGGGGTGCCTGGGTGGCTCAGTCAGTTAAGCGTCTAACTTCAGCTCAGGTCATGATCTCAGGGTCCTGGGACCAAGCCCTGCATCAGGCTCCCTGCTCACTGGGGAGCCTGCTTCTCCTTCTCCCTCTGTCTGCCACTCTCCCTGCTTGTGCTCTCTCTGTGTGTCAAATTAATAAGTAAAAAAGAAAAAGAGAAAGAAAAGAAAAAAAGAAAGGAAATCCTGTCATGTGCTACAACATGGATGAACCCTGAGGACATGCTAAATAGAATAAGCTAGTCACAAAAGGGTGACTATTATATGATTCCACTTATATCAGCTATCTAAATGCATAGAAACAAAAAGAATAGTGGATGCCCAGGGCCTGAGGGGAGAAGGAATGAGGAGTTACTATTTAATGAGTTTACAAGGTGAAAACAGTTCTGGGGATGGATGGATGGTGGTAATGGTTGCACATTATGAATGTACTTACTACCACTCAACTGTACACTTAAAAATGGTTAAGATGGTGAATTTTATGTTGTGTGTATTCTCTCGCAATAAAATAAATGCGAGTAAAAATATGCACGAACAAGTTAAAAACAATTTAATACCAAAAAAAGTTTATGTTGAAAAAAAAAAAAAGAATTCTCCCTTCATTCACCCACATTTGCCATCGGGCTCTTTCCCATATTAAAAAAGCCCTGAAGGTGCCTCATAGACTCTTTGGAGACAGGACCGTATAACATTCTGGATACTGTGGCTTTCTTTGCTTTGATTCCTATGTCCTGATGTGCTTCACATGAGATTATATAAAGCTTCGTTATTTTTAACGGTTCACAGTGGCTCATTTTATGAACGCATACTGATGATCCCACTGCAAAAAAGTTCCTCAGTAGGCAAAACTAACCTTTGGTGTTGCAATTCAGGAAAGCGGTCACCTCGCAGGAAAAGCCAGGCATCTCTCTCTGCGTCTCTCATGAATGAATAAATAAAATATTAAAAAAAGAAAGAGAAAGAAAGAAAGAAAAAAAAAAAAAAAAAAGCCAGGCAGTGACTGAGAGGAACGGGTAGCTCCTGGGATCCTGGTCATGCTCTGTTTCTTAAACTCGGTTATTGCTGTACAAGCGTGTCCCCATTGTAATAATTCATAGAAATGTGATTTCTGCACTTTTCTGTATGATGTTATGCTTCACTTTTACCAAATTTAATCTCACAGTTCAGTGGGAAAGGTAGCACATACCTACGGCTCAGTTTGGTAAACGAATTAGGACTCCACGTTGCACTGCTGCAGGGCTGGAGGCTGCGGGGTTGTGGGGAGCCCTGGGCTAGTCACAGCAGTACGAGGCCCCTCGGTTCCCACATCTGCAAAACGGGAATAAGAATACAGCTACCTGATAGAGTCATTGCAAAGATTTAACATAATCTATGTCAAATGGGTAGAAGTGCTCTGCAAACACATAGGTTTTGAACTAACGCCAGCTACCAAGTTACCACAGAATTGTAATTTTTACACGAAAAAAGGATCCTCTTCGGGGCTCAGTAAAGAAATGTTTTGGGTAAAATACCCAGCGCCGGCCTCCTCGGGGACCACGCGCTCGCGAAGTAGCGTGGTCGCAGGTGCTGCCGCTCGGGAACGACGTCTTTCTGGGCAGGTGACTCTCAGCGGCCCCCTCGGCTCCGTCCAAGTCCCCTTTAAGAGCCGAGCCATGACGTCATCCCCCTACGCGGCGCAGCCTACCTTGGGAGCGCCCCCGCAGTACTTCCGGGAAGGCCGCAATTGGCTGGCCCGCACCCGGAGGCCCCGCCCCCCCGCCCGCCGCAGGCCCGGGGCGCCCGCATCAATCCGCCCGAGTGGGAGCGGTGATTGGCCGCGGGGGGGCCGCCCCCCAGCAAGCCCCGCGGGGCTGGCGTAGGCTGCGCGCGCGGGGTGGGAGGGGCGCGGCACGGTGTCTGGAGCCGCCGCCGTCCGGGTCCGCCCGCCTGCCCGCTCGCCGGTGCCTCCTGCAGCCCGCCTGCTGGGCAGGGCCGGCCGGCCGGGCCATGGAGTCCTACGACATTATCGCCAACCAGCCCGTGGTCATCGACAACGTGAGGCCCGGCAGTCGGGGGGAGGGCGGGCGCCCCGCCCCCGGGGGCGCACGCGGAGGGCCGCGGGGGGGTCCGCCCACCTCGGCTAGTGGTCCAGGCCCTGCCCGCCCGCCGCCTCCTCCGGGGGCTCTCCTGCTCCCTGGCTCTGTAGCCCGCGCCGTGGGGCCGGTCCCTCCACCGGTGCTGCGGAGCCGCTGCCCGAACCCTCCCCGAGCCCGGCGGGGAGGTCCTGGAGAGGCGGGAGCCCATGCGACCGGCGGCCCTCGGTCAGCATCGGCAGCGCTGGAGCGAGAGCCGCACGGGCCCGCCGGTGCTCCCGTGTGTCAGGCCTGGGGCCGCCCTCTGGACCCTTGGTGGTTGAGAGGGAGACACTGGTTAGGTTTCGACCCCAGCGCCTTTACCCGTTTCCCGGGGCCCGAGTGCCCCTCCTAGTGGAAGAGGAGGGACGGGACGGCATTTGTCCTTTTTGCACAGTGCTGGCCTGATCTGTCCTTGCCCTTCCCAAGGGGCCGCAACTCTTACAGGACCTCCAGGGTGGGCAGGCTGTGCTCTACTGTGCGCTTTTTCTTTGACTGGAAAAAAAAAAGAAAAGAAAAGAAAAGAAAATACTGGTTAAGCTCTTGAGAACCACATGTCTGTCCACCATCAGCTGGTTGGTTTGGCTACTTTGACCCGCTCCTTAAAGTGCGCCTGCCGGTGCAGAGCAGAAATTCCACAGCCAGCAGGACAGTGGGGGAGAGTCCAGGACCACTCTTGCCAGGACCCACAGCAGTTTGGGATAATGGTCTGGAAGCTTCAGGGAAAAGTTCCCTGGCTTCCTTGTGGCTTTGTCCTTCACCACTGGGGCTCGACATGTTTTCATGTTTTCAGCTGCCCTCTGAGGATTTCTGGTCCATGGGAGGAGAATGAAGGGCAGGGGAATCTATGGATCTAGATTTATACCAGGCCCCTAGCCTGGGTATCTGCCTCTGCTATGTTTGCCTTGGAGTTTTTTATAATGACTCACTCCTCTTTCTGGGATGTGTCTCCCTCCCACATGACCCCGATGTAATCCTGAATGGCTGTCTTTTTTTGGAGTATCCACATGGGCTCCTTGAGTCACAGCAGGGGATGTTTAATATGAAGGCTAGAACTGGGCTTGGGGGTGCTCTCCAGCAGGCTGCAGGAAGGAGTAGGACACTCCCTTTCTTGGTGGGCAGATAACTCATTTAGGCTAACCAACAAGCTTAGGAGCTCAGAGCCTGCCTGGTCCCTGTGGGCTTCCAGCCCCTCCTCTGTAACGTGAGGATGTTTATTTCTGCACTCAGACCCAAAAGGTTGTGATGGCAGTCTGTGGGAAGTGAGATTGAGAGGCTGATTCCTTCATTAGTGGGATGGTTCTTAAAGGTTCCCTTTAAGATCCTAAGTCCAGTTTCCATGCTGGAGCAGCAAATTCTTGGGAGGAGCTACTTGAAGAGAGGTGCCAGTTGTTGCTGTGTACACAGTGAGCTTCCCGAGTGGGTCCTGTATGTGATCCGTGTTTGCTCTGGGGGGAGAGGCGGGATGGCCAGGGATTCCTCCTGCCTGCAGCTGACCGTAGAGTGTGCAGAGGACGTACTTCATGGTTTCTCAGTCTCCACACCATTAACATTCTGGGCTAGATAATTCTTGGTGTGAGGGGCTGGCCTGTGTATTGTAGGATATGTAGCAGTATCCCTGCTCTACCCTCTAGATGCCAGTAGCACCCTCCCTCTACCCTCCCCTCCTCAGTCTCCAGACATTGTCAAATTTGGGAGAAGGTGTGCAAAGCACCCCCTAGTTGTGAATCATTGGTGTACTTGTAAACGATCTTGCCCTCTTGGTGGGATCTCAGACTTCCACCCTGGGCTGCCAGGACGGAGCAGCCGGTTCTCTATTGCAGGGCACTGCCTTCATCTGGAGGTGTGTGTCAGGAGCTAAGCACTGTTTTTCCTTGCAGGGTTCCGGGGTGATCAAGGCTGGCTTTGCAGGAGACCAGATTCCCAAATACTGTTTCCCAAACTAGTAAGTGTTGCTCTGGCAGCAGCCCTAACCTTTTTGTCAGATTCCTGGAAGAACGTTGGCTCTGTGTCATAGCTCTCTTTGAGATCAACTCTTGCTTCCTTTAAGGGAAGACACCAGATTTGTGAGGCTAACGCTGTTACCAGCTCTGGAAGTGCTGTGGGCTTCCTAGTCTTTGAAGTCTGATTTTGATCCCATCTTTAGCCAGGGAGGGAGAAGCCACCAGCATTCTCTTGGAAATTGGCTGGGGTAGTAGCAGCAAGATTTTAAGAGAGACATCTCTGGGAGAAAAACCCAAACTCAGAGGAGAAAGAGTGGGAGTTAATGCATAGCCATCCCTTCCTCCCAGGAAATGTTTCTTTCAGGGCTTATTTATTTTCCAGCTCTAGAAAATAATGGGTTTCAGTCAAGGGAAATATTTCCCTGAATGGAGCCAGTGGTGGCAGGGATAAGAGGGATGAGAAAGCACAGGGGAAACCCGGAGCACTGCTTCAGCCACTCTAGCCCATTGGGAAGTATTCCCTAGGTGGTACCACTTCTCAAATCCTGAAGGTTTTAGAGGGATTGGCTAAGCAGGGCGTGTTGGGGGATCCTGAGGCCTCCCAAAGTGGCTGACTATACCAAGAACCCCAGGCCTCGTCTGGGGACAGGGCCAGCTTGGAGCACCAAGCACTCAGTAGGGCTTCAGCTTTCAATTCTGAACTCCACTTGGGTTCAGTTAAACCTTCCTATCGATGTGCAGGGAACTTGGGTCACGTTTTGGAATGGTAGCTTGTCCAGTCTTCCAAAAACTGAGTCTTTAGTCTGGAAGCCCCGGTAGTGGGAAGGGGCAGGATCAAATGAATGGGAGAGGGGTGGACAAGGGCCATGATCCAACTTCCTGGGACCTTAGTCTACAGACGGTGCGGCAGCCCTGCCCTCCTGAAATCGAGAGTGTGGGCTGAGTCATTGTGGCTGCAGAAGCTGACCCTCTGCCAGGGCTGGACCATGAGGAGCTAAGATTCCAGAGCTCCCAGCCTCTCTAGGATGGAGAGTCGGGAATGGAAAGGATCCCTTTCCTTCTGACCCTGAGCATGCCCTCCTGCCAAGGCCTGCTCTGTAGGCCCATATCCTGTAGGCCTGGGTTCTGGCCTTTGCCACATGGCCAGGTCCCGATGCTTTAGAGTAATTACACTTTTGACCACAGGAGTTAGACTTGGTTTTCCTGGATGTGGGCTCTTCCACGCCCCCTGCCCACCTTGTTGACTTGACCTATCCTTGTAGTGTTGGGCGCCCTAAGCACATGCGAGTGATGGCTGGAGCCCTGGAGGGGGACCTTTTCATTGGACCAAAAGCAGAGGTAATACCTTGGAACATGCATTTGCCAGGGCTTGGGGTCTCTGGTCCCAGGAACATGGGCTCATGGTCAGAGCTGTACCTTCTGAGGGGGCATCTGTTTTCAGCCAGCGTTGGAAGGGGAGGACTAGGTGGGAGGGAGCACGTCCCCACCCTCTCTGTCCCCTGCCAGTTGAAGCTGACCAGGCTCTGAGGGCCTAAGAAGGTGCTACTGGACAGATGAGCCTGTGCTGAGTTCAGGACCTGGCTACCAGGCATGGGGACACCCAGTAAGCAATGGTGGTTCTATTCAGGGCAGATGAAGGGGCGGCTTCCAAGAAGGCAGAAAGCCGTTGCTGGAGAGGGACCGGGTGCTCCAGCTGGCCCTCCCACCTTCCTCTGCAGGAGCACCGGGGGCTGCTGGCCATCCGCTACCCCATGGAGCATGGTGTGGTGCGAGACTGGAATGACATGGAGCGCATCTGGCAGTACGTCTACTCCAAGGATCAGCTGCAGACTTTCTCGGAGGAGGTGTGGCAGCCCCCCCCCCCTCCACCAGGCTCCCAGTGCTCAGGGGTGCCCTCTCCCTGCTCTTCCCTTCCTGCTTATCCTCCTGCACTTCCTCTGCATTTTGTTAGGACCTGCTGCTTCGTCACTGCGTATATGTGGGTACATGCAGTCGGCGAATGCCAAGTAGAGTTTTCCAGAGAAAGCTGGATCTTTGGAAGAGAAACTGCTGGCAGATAGTGGGATGTTACCCTCCAGAAGGCTGTAGCTACGTGTGCTCGCAGCGGGGGTTTTGGCTGTCCAGGAAGATCCTCTTTAGCCTTAGCACATTGTCTTTGCACATGCCTAAACCCTGCCATGTCTTGTAGCATCCTGTTCTCCTAACGGAGGCTCCACTCAACCCGAGTAAGAACCGGGAGAAAGCAGCAGAGGTGTTCTTTGAGACCTTCAACGTGCCAGCCCTGTTCATCTCCATGCAGGCGGTGCTCAGCCTGTGAGTGCTCCCTAAACCCTGGGGTCTCCTGAGTCCCCATCCTCTGGCTCTTGTTGGACATCCCTATAGAAACAGCCCCCCGGGTAACGGTTCCTTTAGGGAGTCCCTCGTGTCCCTTTTTCAGACCAGATAATAAAAATGTCCCAGGGTCCCTTCCAGGGGGGAGGAGGGCCCCGTGCCTCAGTGGCTGAAGTGAAGGGACACTGACCTGGTGACAGGTATGCGACAGGACGCACGACAGGAGTGGTCTTAGACTCAGGGGACGGGGTCACTCATGCTGTGCCCATCTACGAGGGCTTTGCCATGCCACACTCCATCATGCGGGTGGACATTGCTGGCCGGGATGTCTCCCGCTATCTCCGGCTCCTGCTGCGCAAGGAAGGAGTTGACTTTCACACCTCAGCTGAGTTTGAGGTCGTGCGGACCATCAAAGAGGTGACAGAGGGCAGGAAGAGGGTGTGGAGGCCAGCTGGGTGGAGCAGTGGGAGGCGGTGGCACCCAGGCATGAGGTTGAGCCCTGGGTGTGGGTTTCCCGGTTGCAGCCTTCTGAGCGTTGTGTCCCTGCCCACCGCAGCGAGCCTGTTACCTCTCCATCAACCCACAGAAGGATGAGGCTCTGGAGACTGAGAAGGTTCAGTACACCCTGCCAGATGGCAGCGTGCTCGACGTAAGTTGTGAGGCCTGGCACCAGGTGGCAGTGGTGATGCTGGCACCTAGAGGAATAAGAAGCCTGTTGCCCTCAATCTTGTGTTCCAAAGGTGGGGCCGGCTCGGTTCCGGGCTCCTGAGCTGCTGTTCCAGCCGGACCTGGTAGGTGATGAGAGCGAGGGGCTCCACGAGGTGCTGGTCTTTGCCATCCACAAGTCTGACATGGACCTCCGCCGGACACTCTTCGCCAACATTGTGCTCTCGGGTGGCTCCACGCTCTTCAAAGGTACTGCTGTTGGGGAGGTGGTGATCAAGACCTAGACTACACCCCACTCCCTGGAGCCTAGGAGGTTTTTTGGGGCTCCATTTTCTGTTGGCTTTTTGGGGCTCAGTGAGCATTTTTTTTTTTTTGAGAGAAGTTTTAAGTGAAATTTTATGGACTTTGTAATAAGCTCACATAAGATCTAAGATTTGTAAGAAGACGTCTCTTTCCCCCATCTTGGTCACCCCACTCCCTCCCCGAGGAGTTGTAAGCTTCTCAACTGTATGCTCAGCAGCACTGTGCATATTAGCAAATGTGCATTTCCCCTCACTCCTGCTTTTATACCCATCATGACATGCTCTCCAGGCTGCACACTGTGTATTTTTCACACAGTCCCATGCCTGGAAGGTCTTTCCCCATCCACATGAGCTCTTTAATACGGCCATGTGGCATTTCCCTGAATGGCTATGCTATTTCCCCACTGACCTGCCGATGGCCTGCAGTGTTGTTGCAGCCACCGCAAATCACAGAGGTGCCGTGTCGGATAACCTCACATAATAAAAATCCATGAAGGTGAAATCCTGGGAGACTTGCTGAGTCAGAGGGTAGACATAGGTACTTGTTATTTGGTAGATACCACCAGTCTCCCCCTCCCCTGGAAGCTATGCCACTTACACCCCCACCAGTTATGGTGGAGAGTCCCCAGCGAAAGATCACAGCCCCCCCATGTGATCTTGGCCTCTGTGATGGGCAGAAAAGATATTTTCCCCCTGATTTGTCATTTGCCTTTGATTTTGCTTTGGGTGGAAGAGCGTGGGGCCAGATGAAGCTGTGTAACCTGGAGTTCCCCTCTCATGCTGCCTCTCTGAGGAAGCTGGGCCCACCTCAGGCATGGTGCTGGCTCTTTCTTGCCATTGGGATGGCTTGCCCCCACCATCCTTGATCCTGGAGAGAACTACCAAAGGAAGGGTGGCAGCACTTGGGGGCACCAGAGTTTGGAGATGGGGGTGCTAGTGAACCCTGGGCTCAACCAGCCTTGTATTCACAGGCTTCGGTGACCGATTGCTAAGTGAAGTGAAGAAGCTTGCCCCAAAGGATGTCAAAATCAAGGTGAGGTTACAGGGAGTCCCATGGGGCATGAGGGTGCTGGGCAACCTTGACTGGGGGAGGTACAACTGCCACCTGCAGACACCCTCTCACTCCCAGTTAAGCTCAGCTGCCTCCTCCCCGTTCAGCTGCTCCTACTGTCCCAGCTGATGCACTTGTTTTGTGGCCTCAGGCCCCAGGAGAAAGGCTCCCAAGGCTGTGGTGGGGGCTGCTGTGTGGTGACAGGCAATTACATTGCTATTTGTTCCCATAGATCTCGGCCCCTCAGGAACGGCTGTACTCCACGTGGATTGGGTGAGGAGGGGCTCACAGGGAGGGCTCTGGGAGACCATTGGCCCAGGCCAGGTGGAGGTGGGTGGATTTCCCTCGCAGGTAGAGATGGAGCTTTGAGTGCCTAGAAAGGGTAGATGGCCCAGCCCTCAGGTCCACAAGAGTCTATCCTTCCCTCCTCCCTCCCAGTGGCTCCATCCTGGCCTCGCTGGATACCTTTAAGAAGATGTGGGTATCCAAAAAGGAGTATGAAGAGGATGGCTCCCGTGCTATTCATCGTAAAACGTTCTAGTGCCAGAGGAAGAAGTGTAGCGTGTTGGAAGAGCCGTGTTGGAAGAGCCATGTTGGAAGAGCTTGTTGGAAGAGCGGAAGGAAAGGGGAGTCAGAGCCCTTAACCCTTTCTGGTCTGGGCTCTACATCCTAGGACTAGGGTCCCCTGCATGCCCTGAACCCTGGGCAGGTGGGGCAACCATGCTTCCCTGCAGCCCTGCCCTGCACACAGACACACACAAACACACACACACACACACACACAGTAACATTTAGCTGCATGGATGGAGTCATGAGCTGGAATTTAGGAATTGAGGGGCCCAGCTTTAGATTGTTCCAGCAGTCCCCCTTGGCAGGGTCTTGCTCTGACCCTTGGGGCTGCTTCCTCGAGCTCCACGGCCAGATGCCCAACAGCCCCGTTTCCTTTGACAGGATCCCTCCCAGAGCCAGAGTGCCTGGATGCCTGTGTAGCTAGCCTTGAGGCGTGGGGTGGAGGGGTGGCCAGCAGCTCCCCACTGGTGCAGCACTGCTTCCTGTGCCATACCTAGGCATCCCTTACCTTGTCACATTCAGTCTTCCTGTCTTCCTGGGTAGA
Organism: Canis aureus; assembly: GCF_053574225.1. NCBI lineage: Eukaryota > Metazoa > Chordata > Mammalia > Carnivora > Canidae > Canis > Canis aureus. The sequence continues at coordinate 47,806,226 of NC_135621.1, forward strand.
TGCCTTGGTGTAGGCTGAGGACTGGGCAGTCTTCCATCCCCAGCAAAGGGTCTGCCCCAGGATCAGGGCAGAGGATCATGGATTATTGTAGTTTCCCTTCAAAGCACTTCATTGACACCACTCCTCATTTACCTTAGTATCTTGGGTAGGAAAGGGTTAATGGTCTTCATTGGTTGCCACTCCCAGAAGCCACTGGATCTGGAGTCAGACCTAGAGGGAGTATGGGGGGCACGTTTCCTTTTCCCACCTGTCCCACGAAGGAGGTTTTCATTGACTATGGCCAGGACCCCCACTTCCCTCTCCCAGAAATGTACAATAATTTAACACAGCTGCCTGAAAACTTTTTTTGTAAATCATTATAGTAATAATTATGGACAAGGCCTAGTGTGTGGTTCTGTTTTCTTGTGGTTTTGTGTTATTGTTCACTCATCTATCCCTGGGGACCTTGAGAGAAAGGAAGGACCAGCAAGAAGGCAGCGTGGCACTGGCTCTAGTTCAGAAGCCTGAGGGTTTCCAGTGGTTGGTGGGGCAACGCGGCATAAGAGGCCCCAGGAGGTTGAGCTCTCAACCCCGTGGTAGAATTCCCCAGCCTCATTACCCACTCGCTACAGTCCACCAGGAGGAGTTGACTTGGAAGCAGAGAACAAGGCTGCCTTCCTCAGCCTTATTCCTGGACAGGATCTCGTGACAGGCAGGGCTGGGGCTTGGTACATCCGCACACACGCATTGTTTGGGCACTTCTGCTGGCCTGCTCAGACATGGCTGAGGCTGATAAACCTAACGGTGGTGCAGGTTCAGGGGTCAGGCCAGCTGGAAAGAGGCTATTGGAGGAGGTAGAGAAGGCTGTGTTGATGAGCTAAGCTCTTCCTCCAGAAGGAAGAAACTGAGTGGTGGGGGGGTGGAGAGGTACAGTGAGGCAGAATTCAGTGACTGCCCTTTCCTTCATCAGGGACTGGGACTCCTGCAGTATGTCCAGGAGGGTGCCATAGTTTTGGGGCCAATGGTAAACAAGACATGTCTTTGCCCCCAAAAATGTATGGGTCAGGGGGAAGAAGATGAACTTGCTCTTTTCGTAGTGTTGTGAGGCTGAGAAGGACATCTAACCCCTCAAGTGGCAGGCTGATTTACACAGATTCAGGAGAGGTCAGCCAGGGAGGGGAGGGCCTTTCAGGTTGAAACAAGAGCTCAAAGGATGCCTGGGACCAGTGGGGCTTGAGAGAAGAGCATGGACCCAAGTGACGCCAAGCAAGCAGGGAAGGGCTGGAATGCAAGACAAACACAAAAGGGAGGTTGGGGCCAGCACGTGGAGGGCGTTGAGAGGGTTTTTAGCTGCATCCTAGGTGATGAGAGAATGGTTGTCATAGCTGTGTGTTCAATCCATTTGGAGTTGGTCGAGCTGAGAGAGGGTGGAGAGCTGAGGAGCTCAGGTAGTAGGGAAGAGCTGACTGAGGCCAATCGTCACAGGGCATTTTGTGAGGCTTTGTGGTCACAGAGCAGTGAAGCCTGTACCTACCCTCAAGGGAGAAACGATTTACATAGAACCCTTTTGGTGGTTCGGTTCACGGTACCACTTTCTCCAAACTACACAGGTCTGGAGCATTATCACTTTGACTCTTCCCTTCCTTATCGCCTCCAGATTCCGCATTTACCACGTTCTGATGGTTCTTCTATAATGTGTTTCCTACCCATTCCTTTACTGTAATGGCCTCTACCACCCTATTTTGCAATGGTAGCTTCATTCTCCTCCCTACCCCGTCCATTTGCCCTTGGATCTTAAGCCCATATAGCCTTGGTTCTGCCACTTACTAATCCAACATGTCAGGCAGTTCTCCACTGACTGGGAGAATAAAACTAAGTTGATGTGACACAGGTGAAATCCCCTTTATGAACCATATGTTGCATTAAATTCAGGCTCTTTCGGATTGGTTCCTTTCCTGTTTTAGGTTTGCACATCATCATGCCTGCTTTGCCCACCAGCTTCTACTGTCTGCTGGAAAGGACTTTCCCTCATGTCTGTCAAAATCCCATCCTCTAAGGCCAAGAACAATGCAGCATCCTCCTCACTACTCCTCCCTCCCAGTAGGGACAGTATGGTTACAGATCTCTGGTCATGGCAGGTTTCTCACTGTTGGAGAAAAGCTACAGACAAAAAGGTTAGGTAAGGCTAGAATGAGCTTTGTGGTGTTAGATTGGGATTGGAGGTATGGACTCATGGTTTTTAAAATATATAAAGATAGATGCTGAAATAATTAGGCCTTCCTCTGTGAATGCTAGGGTTAGACTATATGTATTTCCCAGCCCTGTCTGCTGGGAAGGCCTAGACACACTGACACTCCAACAGCAACAAGCACATATAGTGTGGGCTTCTGAATACTACTCTTCAATGAAAGGAATCAGAGCTCCCTGGAGGAATTCTAGATCTAAGGCAGATAAAGTATAAAATGAGCCTGGAATATCTTGTGGTACCATAGAGAAGGAAGTGTCCCCAAAAGGAGGGAGCTTGTTGTCTTAAGGACAAATAAACCAACTTGAAGGAGCACCCAGTGAGCAAATCTGTGGTGGATTATAAGCCATAGAAAAAAATATTTGTGAATCCACTCTAATATAAATAAATTGAATAGATTATACATGGAGGACAAAGACAGTTCTTCCTTAGAGTAGTTCAATTCTTGAAGGAATAATGGAGAATGGAAATCACCATAGACAAACACCACAGTACTAACTGTAGACAAAAATGGATGCAAACACTAGTTAAGCAAAAGAACATTCGTATTGCTTCAGAGTATCTCCCCAGAAAATAACTAGTAATTACAAAAGGAAGAATAATAACTGTATGGTGGAGGAACCTAGTGGATACCACCTTAAAAAACCAGTGATCAAAGTTTGCATCCCCAGTAATCAGTCACCGTCTCTCCTTCTGATGCACTAAAGGGTGCAATGTCACCTGTGGTATTCCCCCATAACCTCAATCTAGCCAGGGATGACAAACAGAACAAACTGAGGGCATTCTACGAATTATGGACCAGTTCTCTTATTCTAAAGTGGCAAGTTATATGAAAGTAAAGACAGCAACTGTCACAGATTAAAGAAGACTGAGGTTTGACAGTGAAATGCAATGTGAGGTCCTGGATAGGACAAGGACCTTACTGGGAAAGCCAGCAAAATTAGTGAATAGCACCATATGAGTGTGAATTTCCTGGTTTCAATCATTGTGCTAGGTTGTGCTAGGGAGGTCCCAGCTAGGGAAACTGGGTGAAGGGTATACAGGAACTCTGTGCAGTCTCTCTGCAAATCTAAAATTACCTCAAAGGGGTGGAAAAAGGTTCAGGCTCAAGCTAAGTGTTCTGGATTCACAATCCTGCCACCACAACTAGCTAGCTGCATAATCCTCAGCTGTTTCTAGGGTTCCCCATCTCTAATGTGGGAGTGGCAATAATAGTACCTACCTTATGAGTTTATAAACAGCCTGGAATATCTAGTGCCAGAAAATAAGTGCTCAAAGAATGATAGGAACATGTCAAGATGCCACAGGCATCAACCTGAAGAAGCTCCTACCAGCCAAATTTGGAACAAATTAAACATCAAAAGCTAAATAATAATTAAGAATTATAATCCATTAAATATCAAAGCATAAGTTCATACTCCTACAAATTAATAAAAGTTTTCATGAGGGGGATCCCTGGGTGGCTCAGCGGTTTGGTGCCTGCCTTGGCCCAGGGCACCATCCTGGAGTCCTGGGATCGAGTCCCACATCAGGCTCCCTGCATGGAGCCTGCTTCTCCCTCTGCCTGTTCTCTGCCCCTCTCTCTCTCTCTCTCTGTCTATCATAAATAAATAAATCTTTTTTTAAAGAAAGTTTTGAGGAGCAAGTTACTGACATCTCAAAAGTGTGGCCCCCATAAGATACTTATTAATAATTGAAGAACAACTGCACAGTGGAGAAGTCTGGCAGACATTAGTTTGATCAAGTAGATCCTATCAGCACTGGGACGAGGTGACATCCGTATGCCTAGCAAGAAGAGCGCAGCATCACCTCTGCAGTGCTTGGGCCCAAGACACATAATCCCGAATCCAATCCTGGGAAAACATCAAACCAATCTGAGTTGTTGGTGCAATTTTTGAAGTGTCAAGGTCATAGGAGTCAGGGAAAGACTGAGGAACTGTTCCAGAGTGGAGGAGACTAAAAGGACAGGACAACTAATGGGAACACGTGATTCTGAACTGTATCTATAAAGGATATTATAGGCCCATTTAGCTAGCCCTGAATAGGGTCTGAGGATTAAATGGCAGAAATGTATAAATGGTAATTTCTTAATTTTGATGGTTATAGATGGTATTTCAATGTCTTTATAAAAAATACACACTCAAGTGTGATGGGGCATCAGATCAGCAACTTACAATCAAATCGTTCCAGGAAACAAGTTTATTCTGTACTTGCAGATTGTTTAATACCATCACAGGTTTATAGTCTTCTCTAGACTCTAGAGATGGGGAGATGGGATCCAATTTCTAAGCCACCGAATAGCCAGAAGTTTAGAAGGGAGCAGCTCACTTCCACCCAAAGGAAAGGTTTGATATTCCTCATAGGGGAGTGTTACATTTCCTGTCTGCCACTAGGCTTCCAGTTACCAAGAGGCAAGGAAAAGAGCTGCTCACAGTTACGTGGTTAGCCCAAGGCAGAGGTTCTCAGCTAGGGCTACACTGGAATTACATGGGGAACAGGTTCTGAAGCCTGTGTCCCACCCCCAGACACTCTGCTTTAACGGTGTGAGTAGGACCTGGGCATTGAGAGTTATAAAATTTCCCCAGGTGATTCTAATGTGCAGCTAAATTTAAGGCCCACTAGCTCAGGAGGCAGAAGTTAAACTTTCTGATCTATTGCTTCCATAATAAAATTATCACATACTTTGTGGCTTAAACCAACACATATTTCTATCTATAGAAGTCTGACATGGGTCTTGCTGGGCTGAAATGATATGAACAAAGCTGCATTTCTTTCTGGAGACGAGGGAGAATCATTTATTTGCTTCTATAGGCTGCATCCCTTGCCCTGCGTTCCCTGGCTTGTATCCCCCTTCTTCCAGCTTCAAAACAACACTGCACTTTGACCATTCTCCCACAGCCACATCTCCCTCAGACTCTTCTTCTGCCCTTGTTATTGAGCTCACCTGGATAATTCAAGATAATCTCCCTATTTTAAGGTCAGTCAATTTGCAATCTTAAGTAATTTTTTACTACATGACCTAACATCCTATTCACAGGTTCCAGGACCCTAAAGGATATGGACATTTGTGGGGTGCTTGTGGGGTAGGGAGGCATTATCCTGCCTACCAGTCTGGACATGTACTGGGATTTTTCTTTCTCTTTTTTTTGATTTTTCTTTCTTTAAGGGAGAATCGGTTATGATTTTTTTTTAAGATTTTGTTTTTTAAAGAATCTCTAGGGAATCACTGGGTGGCTCAGCAGTTTGGTGCCTGCCTTCTGCCCAGGGCGTGATCCTGGGGACCCCGGATCGAGTGCCACATCAGGCTCCCTGCATGGAGCCTGCTTCTCCCTCTGCCTGTGTCTCTGCATCTCTCTCTCTCTGTGTGTCTCTCATGAATGAATAAATAAAATCTTTAAAAATAAAAAAATAAAAAAGACTCTCTATACCCAACGTGGGTATTTCCCTTCTCAAAAGGAAGGACCTTGAATGGCAGACAAATGCTTCAGCATTTCTTGAAAACAAAAGATGATGACAACAAAGAATGGAAGCAACTTTGTTTGACCCTACCTTTAAGAGGAAGTAAGGCAAGACTGGGGGGAAAAGATTTTTCTCCCTGAGGCTCCCCATCATCATCAGTTCAGCTCAAAGACCTCGTCTGAACCGATTTTGAGGAGAAAGTAAAGCCACCTCTGTGGCTAATCCCACAAAAATGCAAAGGTACTGGTTCCATTTTACAAACAGCTCTTAAGAACTTAGTCGTCCAAGATGTCAAATATAAAGTAGCTGAAATGGACTTTTAAAACTTTCTTTCAACTCTATTTTGTATTATTATGATAAAGTTCAAACATCCACAAGAGTAGAACAATGACCCCTCTTTGTACCTGGCTACAATGGATCAATCTTAGCCCAAATTCCCCTTCCTCTTTTTCCCACTGTTGCAAAGATAATCCCAGACAAATTTTCCCCCTAAGTACCTCACCAAGAATCTCTTAACAAATAAAGCTAATTCCGTTAACCTATCTAAAACAAAATAAATCCCTAAATGTCAAATATCCAGAGTTGAAAGTATTTGTTTTCCTTACAGTTTCATTTCTTCAAATAAAGATCCAAATAATGAGAGGGGCTCCTGGGTGGCTCAGTGGGTTAAGCGTCTACCTTCTCAGGTCATGATCCCAAGGGGATAGAGTCCCACGTTGAGACTCCCTGCTCAGTGGGGAGCCTGCTTCTCCCTCTGCCACTCCCCCTGCTTGTCCTCTCTCAAATAAAATCTAAAAAAAATTTTTAAAAATCCACACAAGGTCCATGCTTTGCTCTTGTTATCTTCCTCCCATCCATTTCACTTGATAGGTTCTCCCTACTTTTTTTCCTCATTGCAATTTTTAAATTTTTAACTTTTTTTTTTAATAAAAAGTAGGCTCCACACTCAATGTGGAGCTTGAACTCATGACCCTCAGTTCAAGAGTGGCATGCTCTACTGTCTGAGCCAGCAAGGTGTCCCTCCTCATTGCAATTTATTTGAAGAAACTGGTCATTGATTTCTGGAATTGCCTCATATTCTGGATTTTGATAATGGTATCTCCATGAACTATGCTTTGAACCCCAAAACTTCAAAACCCCCAAAACTCTGGTCACAAGGTCACCCTATTTTATAACATTACTGTGAACCAACTGCCAGGCTCTTTATATATTATTTCTAATGCCTCACAAAATATTTATTTTTTTTAAAAGATATAACCTATCCTCAGAGTACATGTTCCAGTGACAAAACTAAATGATGGAGCCATTATTAAAAGTCGAGTCAGTCTGATGCCATAGCCCATGCTTTCTCCATAGCAGATGGTCTCAATCACTGTACTATGGGATTGTCAATCTTGGCGTACACAAACACATGGATAGCAAGCTAATATTAACAGATAGCTATTCCCAATGTAAAAATCCAGGCCTCACAAAAGACACAGGATAGAAACAAGACCAGCCAACTATGGGAGAAGGAGCCAATGCAATGGCTAGTCTTTATTGGAAAGAAGAAACTTCACAGCACATTTTGAGTAAATTAGTGCAAAGGCTCAGTGGGCCAACTGGTGGGGCACCAGCTTGTAATGGGTTCCACAGCTAGGGCATCGCTGGGCCTCGCCTTTGTGCAGCCAAAACCAGATGACGGTACTATTGTCCTCTTCACCTGAAAGGGAAAAGGTGGTTGAAGGCCATCCAACCTGAAGTGGAGACTTTCAATATTAACCTCATCCTCAGACACCTCTAAGACACAGTTATGGTTGACACCTGAAGAGATCAATTCAAGCTCTCTCCTTCCCCACTTTTCAGATGAAATGAGGCCCCGAGTTATCTATGAGTAAACTGACCTTACATCAAAGTCACCATTAAGTTCTAACAGTTCCTCTGCCTATATAGAATCCCAAAGCACAGTCCTTTCTAGTATGTATCCCTAGTGCCTAAAACAGTGTCTGGCAAAGAGGAAGGAAATACAACAAATATTTTCTGGATCAACTCTCTCATGCTGCATCTCCAATGAGCTGATACTAATGAAGGGTTAATGAAGCTTGAAAGGGCCAGGGGACCCTTACAATAACTCATTTACACACACATCCCCTTTACACGAACACACCATGCACTCAAAAGATTTGAAACCTCTTACTGACATCCTGTATATATTAAACAAATGGACAAGAGTGGTGAGGTACTTACAGATGCAGCCCACTATTCGCTTGTTGGTGATAGATGGGACTAAATTAGGGTCTTCTTTGGTGCCTGCAGCTGCCTTTGGGGCTAGAATATTGTATGGGTCCTGAAAAAGAATTAAGCCATTATGCCAAATGACCCGTAGCCTCCAGAGGCTAGTGGTACTGTTCCCACAAGTCAGGTTTCCTATCTCAGATGCTCCCAGAGAGGAACCTGCTCTGATCCCATCCAAGATCATGAACCCCAGAGAAGACACAAAAAGGAGTTTCTCACCAGTCCCTTCCGTGCGGCCATCATGACCTCCCTCTCCAGCCCTGTCGCCTGCTCGTCATCAGTAGGAACACCACCTAAAGGAAAATACGTGAATTTTGATATTGTCTGAATTATCAGGACGACAAATGCATATACATAAATGTTTACATACAGTTTACAAACTCCTAAAGGCTACTCATACACATTGTCTCCTAAGGACCACGGTCCTGATACCCCAAAGCGGCAGCCCCGGGTAATCTTTTCTTCCTTCAATCACGGAGGCCAGTATTTCTGCACATTTTCCCTAAAAGCAAGTCAGAGTCCTAGTAGGGTTCATCGCACTTGAGGTGAGCGCGGGTCTGAAGGGCAGCTTGGCCTCTCCACATCCCGGTTGCAACCCCTGTGCCCCAAGGTCACCTGGCACCTCGGTTTAAATTTTTTTTTTTTTTATTATAGGCACACAGTGAGAGAGAGAGAGGCAGAGACACAGGCAGAGGGAGAAGCAGGCTCCATGCACCGGGAGCCCGACGTGGGATTCGATCCCGGGTCTCCAGGATCGCGCCCTGGGCCAAAGGCAGGCGTCAAACCGCTGCGCCACCCAGGGATCCCCCTCGGTTTAAGATTTATCGCAACCGGGGGCAGTTCGGTGAGGGGCAGCACAGGGGACCAGGATAACTGGGAGACCCCCACGGAGGCGGAGTCACTCGGGGCCCCCGAGCGGTCACTGGGGCCCCGAGACGCTGAACGGCCCGCCCCGCTTCGCTGCCCAGGCACCACCCCGGGAAGGCAACGGCACGGTTCCCTGACGCGCCGGGCAGGCCGAGTACCTCCAGACGCCATTGAGCGCACCGCGGCGACTCCATTGGGACCGCGAGCCCTGAGGGCCTGCGCGGCCAGCGCTCCAACTCCGCGAAGTAACCTTGAAGCCATCACGCCCGCTACAAACAGCAGCACTTCCGGGAGCAAGCTCCGGAGAGAAGCGCGACTTCCGCTTCCTCTCAGGCCTCGAGCCCGCCCCACTCACGTGACTCTGGCAGGGGACGGAGGAGTCCGCGCATGCCTGGTTCCCGCTCGCGTCCTCTGCCGCGCAGCGCGGGAGGCGGGGGCGCGGTCTGGCTGTGGCGTGTACGAGGGCTCCTCGGGCCGTGCCCTTTACGAACGCCGGGGCAGCTCGTTTTGCGCCAGCTGGACTCCGTGGCCTCGACCATAGAGTTAGGCGACCACGGTGGACTTCCTGTGCAGCTTTCCTGCTAGTTGTGCTCTGTAAATGAGGCGGCCGCTTGATAGAAGTCCTAAGCCCGAGTCTGTCAGACCTGCTGGACCCAAATTTGAGGGCGGGCTCGGTAAGGCCAGTGTTAACCGGTAGGCGGGTCCCCGGGCAGTGTGAGGCATCGGGGACTTGCTGAATTGGCCCGTCTGTGAGCACTTGGGCAGGACCTACGGGCACTGTTACAGTGGAGGTGAGGTCCAGGCCTGAGGTGGGACCCGAAGGGGAAGGAGGTTGGGGCAGGTTCTGTGTGGTTTGAACTTTGTTTTGAAGTTGGGTATTAGGACTTTTTTTTTTTTTTTTTTTTTTTTTTTTTTTGGTGTTCAATTTGCCAACATACAGCATAACACCCAGTGCTCATCCCATCAAGTGCCCCCGTCAGTGCCGGCCCACCTCCCTTCCACTACCCCTTGTTCGTTTCCCAGAGTTAGGAGTCTCTCATGTTGTCTCCCTGATATTTCCCACGCATTTTCTCTCCTTTCCCTTTTATTCCCTTTCACTATTTTTTATATTCCCCAAATGAATGAGAACATATAATGTTTGTCCTTCTCCGATTGACTTACTTCACTCAGCATAATACCCTCCAGTTCCATCCACGTTGAAGCAAATGGTGGGTATTTGTCGTTTCTAATAGCTGAGTAATATTCCATCCAATATAGTAATCATTCCATTCCAATATACATAGACCACATCTTCTTTATCCATTCATCTTTCCATGGACACCAAGGCTCCTTCCACAGTTTGGCTATTGTGGACATTGCTGGTATTAGGACTTTCTTAATGAACTGTCCCACCTGGAGTGGAGAGGACTATTATGTCACTGACACCGGAGTAACAGCAGTGCGTCCATGTGACAGACTTCTAAGAGGTTTGGTCAACAACTCGAGAGTGTTCAGTCTGGGCAAAGCCACTCTTTCTTCATCTAAATATAGTTCCTGAAGACCTTGACACCCTTCCTCCCGCCCTAGTGATGCTACTTTTGGTCAGCAGTGGTGACCATGCAGCAGTCTTGGAGAAGGGGCATCTGTGCCGGCCTTGGCACTCCGAGGCAGTGGCATGATTGGTTTAGTGATCCCTTCGAAGCAGCCCACATTCCTGCCAACACTGGTGCCCTGCAGTGCCGGTGCTCTGATATCCAGCTTTTAGTTGAAAGGGCTGACTCTACCCAGCGTGGAAAGGTACACCTCAACTAAATTTGGACTTTCTTTCATCTCCCCTTTGCCTAGAACAATTGCATAATTAACCTGTCACTGGTTTGAAGTATGTTATTTCCTAATTGCCTTATAAAGAGGTCCTGTATGCTATTGGCTTGTGAAATATAAATTTTAATTCCCTGAGTGAACATGTGTTAAATAAATTATTGGTAAGTACAATCTCAGTCTCTGAGCATAGTTTGCCACAAACAAACAAAAAGAGCAAGAAGAGAAGCTGAGAATGGGAAATGAAGTCACCGAAGGTACCTGGGCCAGAGGTTTCTGTTTAATACTGAAAACATCTTTCATAGCTCCTGTTGCCCACAAGCCAAGGTGTGCAAGGTTCTTAGAAGGGTGGGCGTTTAAAAGTGTAAACACTGGGGAATCCCTGGGTGGCTCAGCGGTTTAGCCCCTGCCTTCAGCCCAGGGCCTGATCCTGGAGACCCGGGATCGAGTCCCATGTCAGGCTCCCTGCATGGAGCCTGCTTCTCCCTCTGCCTGTGTCTCTGCCTCTCTCTCTGTCTCTCATGAATAAATAAATAAACTCTTTAAAAAATAATAAAAGTTTAAACACTGCCCCCCCCCCCAATGGCTGCTGGGACTCGGTTCACATTGTCAGCACAGCCCTATCTTAATCTGATTCCGTGCAGTATGTTTCCATACCAGATGGAGAATCCCTTCAGAGCAATGATTATGCCCTATTCATCTTTGAATCCTCAGTGGCTTCTAGAAGGCCAGCATGTAATTGGATCAAGTAAATTTTAGCCAATTTACTTCTTGGAGAGAGTCTACAGAATAAGTTTTCTAGGGCTGCTACTGGCCCAGTGAGGTCAATTTGAGGTAAACTGGGGAGGGCTGAAGTCCCAGGTGTTTCCATCTGTCCCATGCAGGCTACATTTTCAAAAGGACCTGGTGGAGCATTCCTTCACAGAAGCACATTTGGTCTTCACTGGACTTCACTCCCTCTACCAAGAAAAATATAGAGTCTCTTCTGAGGCAAATTTCTTACTCCTCTTTAAAAGTGGGTTTTCTTTGAATGGCTTACAGTGTGACTCCCTTCTCTTACCTCCAGTGCAACCACTCCAAATTAAATTGGAAAAAAAAAAATTCCAGGGGATCCCTGGGTGGCGCAGTGGTTTGGCGCCTGCCTTTGGCCCAGGGCGCGATCCTGGGGACCTGGGATCGAGTCCCACGTCGGGCTCCCGGTGCGTGGAGCCTGCTTCTCCCTCTGCTTATGTCTCTGCCTCTCTCTCTCTCTGTGTGACTATCATAAATAAATTTAAAAATTTTTTTTTAAATTCCATAAATCTTAGGAATGTTCCCCAAGAATCTACAGTTGATTTGTACCTATGGTTTGATGTTTAATGCTAGGGGAAAAGCACTGGTCTGAAATATAAGTGTTTTGGGATGGTACCCAATCAGCTGGCTTAGCCAGTCACTTTTTCTTCTGGCCATTTTTCTCATCAGTAAAATTGATTAGACTAGATTAGTATTTCCCAAAAAGTATTGCACAGAATTCTAATCTCAGTAGATGCTTTCGGTAAAAAAGACTTGGGAAGTCCTGCATTTGATGAACTTCCTCTTGGAGATGCACATTCTAGCATATTAAGGTTCTGATTACGCCTGCAGCAAAAGCCTAATTAAATTAAAAGCATAGTTATTGCTTAATTCACCCAGGGTTTATGTCAGAGATTTTCTATCTTCATTGACCACTCTTTGCCAAGAAGCACCTAACCCAAGTCTCAGCAGACCAGTGAGAAATGCAGTTGTGAGCTGTTATGATTCCCTGCTGCCTGACCACAGATGGTTCACTCCAGCCTATGAAATAGAAATATGGTTGATGCCTAATCATAGGACATTTTTTCAGGTCCTTATTCAGCTCACAAAGACCTGGGATTCTTCAGACTTTGCAGGTGAGCTCCGATGTCAGGACCAGTCTCTAAGTATCCCACCCACGCCCTGCTGTCTCCAGCTCCTTCCACCCTTTGCTCACATCGACTCCTAATGTCTTCTTGATAAACAGTTTTCCCTATTCCTGCTCCATCATTGTCTTTGCCAAAACAAGAAACTTTCAGAGTATTATTTTTTTGCTTTTATATGATTATTTTTAGTGGTCAAAATAACTACATACTGTAGTAAGTCAAACATGCAACAATTAAGGAAAAGGTTCACTATTAACAGTTTTGTGTTTTTCCATTTTTTCCTTTATACCAGCATTTCTCAACTTCAATACCATTGATATTTTAGATTGGATAATTCTTTGCAGGGTAGGGTGCAGTCCCGTGTGCATTGTAGGATTTTTACCATTTATGCCATTAGCATTCCCCAGTGGTGACAATCAAAAATGTCCTCAGTCACTGCCATTTGTCCCCTGGAGGGCAAAATTACCCTGAGAATCACTGCCCCATGCTTCTATAGACATATTCAAACAAATGCACATATAAGGGCTGTTTCTTAAAATATACAGATATATAAGTGAATATCGATTACAAAAATATATATTACTATGAAAATTACTAGTAAATTGCTTCTTTAAAAAATATTTTGTGGGGGCAGATGAATGGCTCAGTTAGTTAAAAGTCTGCTTTCAGCTCAGGTCATGATCCATTGGGCTCCCTGCTCAGAAGGGAGTCTGCTTCTCCCTCTGCCCCTCCCCCTGCCCATGCTCTGGCACTCTCTCTCACTCTCAAACAAACCTTTTTAAAAACATATTTTGTGGACATTACAGATCAATACGTACAGATCTAACTCATTATATGTAATTGCTGCATAGTATTTCCAACTATAAATCTACTGTAATTTGCCCATTTCCCCCTTGATGAATATCCAGAATATTTTTGCCTATCAAACAATGCTGCAGTGCATGTCTATGGACACCTAGCCTTCTATTTTGGAGGGTGTGTACATTAAACACCAATTAATTCTGCCAAATTGTTTTCCCAAAAGTTTGGAGCAATTCATGTTCCCATTAGTAGGGCATGTGAGTGCCAGAACTCACCTCTACAAGGTGAGTTACCCACCTTTTGCAAAGTTTGCCCGCTGGGTGGATAAAACACAAGATGCTGTTGGTGTTTGCAGTTTCAGTTCCCTGACCTCCAAGGCAGCTGAGCCTCTCTTCATAAGGCCATTTGCATTTCCCTGTGCTGTGAACTGCCCGGTTTAGCCACTCAAGCAAGCTCTTTAGTCTCTTTTTGCCTCAGTTTTCTTTTCTTTCTGTCGGGCATAAGACGTACCTCTTTATGCTGTTGTGAGGACCAAATGAATTAACACTCATGAAGTGCTCAGAACTGCCTAATACACTGTAAGTGCTGAGTTAATGCTGGCTTTAAATTGGTCAATTCGATATATTCCCAGTTGCTTGAGTTTATCCAGAAGATCTCCAGAAGGATACAAAAGAAGCTAACAGAGGTGCCAGGGTGGCTCAGTTGGTTACACAGCTGCCTCTGGCTCAGGTCATGATCATGGTCCTGGGATCAAGCCCCACATGGGGCTCCTTGCTTGATGGGCAACCTGCTTCTCCCTCTCTTACCACTTGTGTTCTCTTGTGTGCTAAGTGACTAAATAAAATCTTAAAAAAAAAAAAAAAAAAAAGAAAGGAAGTTAATACAAGTAGCTACTTCTGTGTATTCGTGGGGGTGAGAAAGTGGTGGTGGTTGGTGAGAAACAGGGCCACAAAGGCAGGGGTGGGACTGAGACCCATTGCAGACCTCTTATACTATTTTGAGTTTTAACTGTATGGATGTATTACCTATTCAGAAATGAAACCTTTTTTAATTGGCTATTCATATTCTTATGAGGGGAGGTTCTTTATCTTATTGACGTGCAGACACTCTTTGAATGTTAAGGAGGTTATTTATATTGAGTCCTTTCCCTGGGCCAAGGCTGGTCACTATTCAAAGGGAGTAAAATGTGGCTTCTTCCTTGAATCTATCACAAGAAAGTGGAAGGGGGTGAGGCATTGTTCTTTGTTTGGGCAAAGTTTTCACAAGCTTGAAAAATTAGGTCAAAAAAGGGACTTAGGGATCCCTGGGTGGTGCAGCAGTTTAGCGCCTGCCTTTGGCCCAGGGCGTGATCCTGGAGACCCAGGATCGAATCCCACGTCGGGCTCCCGGTGCATGGAGCCTGCTTCTCCCTCTGCCTGTGTCTCTGCCTCTCTCTCTCACTGTGTGCCTATCATAAGTAAATAAAAATTTTAAAAAAAATTAAAAAGGGACTTAAATTTGCATTTAAGTTGCTCTGGCTGGGTCACAGAATCCCTGACCACTTACAAAGACATATGTAGGGCCAATTTTTAATTATAACAAGGGTGTTGGGTGGGGTGAGACAGTTGCTGTGTGCAGGCCTGCTGGGATCATGCATCACCCAGGGATAGCCTAGACCTCAAGGGCCACCTGGGGAGGACTGAGGAAGATATGATAAAGTGGCTGAATCCCCTGCAGCTTGTGGGAGCTAGGACCCTTCTGGCTGAAAAGCCAGGTCAGAACAAATCAAACGTTTTTGTGCAGATACCACAAATCCAAAATGGGTCACCTGGAACTACTGTCAGCACAGGGCCTGGCTGTAGCTGGGGCTCAGCGGGCTGAGAGGAGGATTCTTACCTAAGTGTGTGTGTAAGAAACAAAAGCTGTCCAGTCTAACCAGTGAGGCAGCACAGGAGCAAATGTGAATTGCCACCCTTCCCCTTCCAGAACCCCTCTCTCACCCAGTGACCCTCTTCCCCATCCCACAGAGCCCCATCTATTCTTCCAGAGAGGAAATGAAGCTCCATCTGGGAAATCCTAATGTTCCTCTCTTCCCTCATGCCATCTCTTCTTTTCCCCTCTCCCCTCCTCCTCCCTCCATCCCCATCCTGCTGGGCGGGCCCATGGGATCTGTTCTTCCTAAGTCAGTCAGGCCCCACTGACCCACACAGAAGAGGTGAGTAAAGGACTGTTTGCAGAGGGGTGGCAGGGTTGAGGAGCCCCCAGGAATCTTGAAGACCTGGGAGGGCCACCCTGGGCCCAGTGGTATTTGCACTGGTGAGTCCTGAGCAGCAGGAGGAGCTGTGCCGCTGCCAAAGCCTTGGCAGCAAGGGCAGGGTGGAGGTGAGAAGCAAAGGGACCCTAACTGGCAACCAGAGGGTATGGGAGTCCCTTGATGCAGCCCATGGAGGAAAGCTCCCCAGGCAGAAAACAGAGATGGAGGGGGACCCAGAAGGGCAGACAGAGTGATCAGCATGATTCTCTGCCTGGAATGATGCCCTGCTCAATGGTTCAACTACGCTGTCACTGGCATTCTCAGTTCCTTGCTCCCTTGTCCCTGGTACCCAAGGCTAAATATGCCCAACCATCTGTTTTCTGGGTTCTTCTTCCAAGTTGGCAAGCACTGCCAGAGAAAATCATACACCATGAGAGGCTTGTGACGGTCACCTTTGGCTGAGCCCTCCATGTTGGGAGCTTGGTGGTTCTTTCCCTCCGTCCTTAAGCCCCAGCCCTGTCCATCTTGTATTTCACTGAGGAGCAGACAGGAACTCACTCAGCCTCCCTCCCTCCTCTTCCTCTTTCACCCTCCTCTTCCCTTCCCTTCATCCCTCCGTCTGGTCTTGGAGGAACTGAGTCTCTCTTCCCCAAGGATGAGCCTTCACCTGTTGGGTTCTTTGCCCTCTTCCTGCATCAGGCACCTTCCCTTGGCCTTCAAGGATGCTGAGACCCAAGTCTTTACTCAGGTCAGTGCCTCTGTCATGGATCTGTTTTCTTCCAACCACTTCTAGATGTCTGGAAGAACATCTCCCTCCCTCCAACCTACTGTTTGACCCCACTGCACCCTGAAATTCTGTTGCTAAGTTCACTCTTGGGCCCCAATTTACCAAATCCCAAACTCTGTTTATAACTTCATTTTCTTAGACATCTTCTCATTGTTAGCTGCCTTCACTCAAACTAAGCTTCCTCCACCTTGCCTTTCAGCCTCTTGGCTCTTCTTCCTCCACAGGAGGTTGATCTCCAGGGGCCATTTCTGTCACTCAGGCCTTACCACAGAGCCTGCTTTCCACTCCCCAGGCCATTCTGGCCTCCCCAGCTGTCTACCCCCATCTCTACCTCTCTCTGTTTCTTCAGTACTCAGATCTCCTGCTGAGGAAACCCTCTGCATGGCCCTCAAGGTTCTCCTCAAGCTGGTTGTCATGATCAATGACATTCCAGTCACATTCATGCCTTTGCACACTCTATTCCCCTTTCCTTGCATGCTTCTCCTTCTTTTGGAAATGACTTGTGATTCCAACTCTAAGACTGTGGGCAAATGTTATCTCTTCTGTGAGGTCCTCAGACTTCCCACCTGTGGGATTGTTATTCTACCCATGTGTACTCCTAGAGTCCTGGCCTGCTTCCAAAAAGGGATTGATTACACTGCAGGGTAATTATCTTTTTGCATGTGTTTTGCAGCGAGGCAGCCAATGCATGATAGCTGCTCAGTGTTTGTTGAATGACTACTGAATGAATAAAAGCATTACACAGGACAATCGTTAAATCTGTCTTTTGCTGTACCTGGTTATTGAAAATTTTCTTAATTTTATTATATAATGTCCTTATATAAGATCCAATGTGAGAAATTACTTTTGTAATTGAAAATAAAGGGAAATTTTTATTTCCTTCTATCAGAAAGACCCAGTATTATATGGAGAAGCATGTAGGCCCTTGTGCCCATCCCCCCTCACACACACTTTTATTTCTTGGTTCCAAGAAGCTCAGAGACAGGCTTAATATTTATTCACATAATCACATTAGCCCTTCTGGCTAAAATGTAGCTCTTCCTCCTATGTGTAGTTTTGATTTTTTTAAATCTTTTCTCCGATACCTCTTTTGAAATCAGACAGTGGAATACAGAGAAAGGTGTACACGGCCAGGTCAGAGAAACATGGGTTCAGATGGTCTTGCAACTAGCAGCTCTATAATTTAGGCAAGGGAACCTCTCTGAACCTCAAGTTCCCCTTTTGTAGGGTTATTTAAAAAGATTGAATTACAATGAATACAATGTATGCAGCACCTGCTATATGATCAATAAAAGATCATTACATGAAGGAGAAACTATAAATGAATAAAATGATTAAAAGTGTCACTCCAGGCTGGCCATTGGAAGAATAAGCAGCTACTCATATGGGGACCTGGGAAGGAGCAAGGCCAACTTGCCTAAATCTCCTCTCCCCCACCGAGTCAATCCCATCTCTAGGGTCACTATTCAAAGGACTCTTAGGAACACAGCTTTTTAACGGGGCTAAGAGATCAAGTCACCACAAGGCATGTAGTCTTGAAGAGTAGGGGCTGACGGAACAGAGATCTGAGAATGAAGAGGAGGAGGAGGAGAAGGAGACTGGGCAGGTCCTTAGCTGGCATGACCAGTCCCTGAGGAGGCCCTCTATTGGAATCCCTGAGCCACTGGAGGCAGCCCTACTGGCCAATGTCGAGGTCCTCAAGGACACAGGGCCTCAACACAAAAATGTGAGAACAAGAGGTCCCTAAAGTGAGAGCAAAACCCTGGGAGACATGGGCAAAGACAGGCCAGTAGCAATGAGAGCCCTGGGTTTAAATGTGCACTCTCATACTCCAGGGCATGGCTTCCAAGCCTCAATTTCTTCCCTCAGAAAATGAGAGTAGACACACACACACACACACCGCCCACAGTGAAGATCAAATGAGCTAATGCTGGTGGAAGCATTGGTATACTGAAAGGGATTATTCTTATATAGGTTAGTATTTTCAACTTTGCCTGGGGCTGGCTCGGTCTCTTCCTATTAAACTTTCAAATGACACTCATTAAGATGGATCTACTTATACATGCTTAAAACACAAGATGGCAGGAGTTAAAAAAAAAAATTAAAAATTAAAGAATAAAATTGCAAACATTCTCCAAAGAACAAAAAGGAGTTCAGATGGGATCCTTCCAACCTCTTCCATATCCCTTATACCAAAAGGAAGTCAGATGAATGAATGGGCCCAAACTCCTAGCGGAGCTGATCAAAGGAAGCAAAGGTCAAGTAGCAATGTTTCTGGGAAGGCCTTCCAACACACCAGGGCCTCTGCCTTCTGGGCCTCACGTCCTGGCCCCAGAGGAGGGCTCCCGTAGGGTACGGGCTTAGCTAGCGTGCCAGAGGGAGCACCGGCCAGCTCAGCACCCCTCCTGCCTGGAAAACCACGCAGGAGGGCGATTAATGAGCTATTCATGACGCCAAATTAAAAATCAGTGCCGGGGGATCCCTGGGTGGCGCAGCGGTTTGGCGTCTGCCTTTGACCCAGGGCGCGATCCTGGAGACCCGGGATCGAGTCCCGCGTCAGGCTCCTGGCATGGAGCCTGCTTCTCCCTCTGCCTGTGTCTCTGCCTGTGCCTCTGCCTGTGTCTCTGCCCCTCTCTATCATAAATAAATTTTAAAAAATAATAATTAAAAAAATTAAAAAATCAGCGCCCCAGAAGAGTAGAATATGGGTTCTAACTGATGACAGGGCTGGCTAAGAATAAGGAGAAATACCGTGTGTAAACGGGCTAGCTAGGAGCCGGGCACGGGGTGGGGGTTCAACCAGTGTTTGTCGAGCGTGAGCCCGCCGCGCCAACATCCTCCAAAGCACGCGCACACACTCGCACACACTCAGATACACATGCCTAGGGCACATCTGTGTTCAAGGCAAAACGTGGTGAACAATAACCACGGAGAGGGGTTATAGGCCGAACGGTCTCCACACACAATAGGGTCAGTGTCTTTACCTGGGGAAGATCCGCAGAAGGGGCCTGACGGTGGCGAGGCCTCAGGGCGCCACGGTTCAAACCTGGCCGCAGTCCCCTTCTGTCGGCGTGCCGTGGCCAACGGCCCTTTCCCTGGGGGCCTCACCGTCCTCATCTGTATGGAAGCCCGGTCCCCAGGTGAGGACCCCGCCACTTACTGCGCGTTAAGTGGGCGGCGGGCGCGGGTCCACAGCTCCCGGAGATGACACGGCGCGGCCGGGGAGCCTCCCCCGCTGGGAGCGCCGCCCACCCGTGGGCTTCCGCGGTGCGTGGTGCGCACGTGGTTGTGCACGTGGCGGGGCGGGGCCGCTGCGTGCGCACGTGGGTGCCTACGTGCGGGGGCTGGGCCGCTGGGAGCGCCGCCCATTGGTGGGCTTCGGCTGGCGCGTGCGCACGTGGGTGCGTACGTGCGGGGGAGGGGAGGCTGGGCGGCTGGACCCGCCGGGTGCCCGACGGCTGCCAGACGGCTGCCCACGGCTGTTCCCTGCCCAGGTGCAACCTGCCAGTGGATTGTTGGGAAGGCCCGGCGGCCCCGCAGGTAGGAACCCGCGCCTCTCCCCAGCCCCGGCCTCCGTCCTTCCAGACCCACGGTCTGTCCAGGAAGCCTGCGCTCGCTTCCTCCTCGCCCGACCCCGTCCTCCGCCCCGCTAGCCAGGCCCCCTCCTCCAGGCTGGTGCCCGGGTTTCTGCCCCCTCCTCGGCCCTCCTGTCCCTGCCCCTGCCCCGCTAGGACTGCCGTCCATCCCGAGCCCGCTTTCAGCCACATCTGGCACCGCCGCCCGCCTCCTCATTTGCGCTCCCATGAATTCCTTGGTTCAACACGTGTGCTTGCGGGTCACTCTGACCCAGACCAACACCAGCCAGGCCCTCCTCTGCTGGGTGGCACAGTCTCCAAAGCATCGTTTGCTTCGTTGGGATGGAACTTTCTTCAGACTAACTTGGGAATCGGTTTACGTTTTGGTTGATTTGGTAGTTTTTGATGTGTGTGTTTTTCCAGTATTCCCCGGGGCACAAAGAGTAGCTGCTATTTTCTTTCTAGAAAAGGCTCTCTGTTCCCAGCGCATGCCTAGTTTGATGGATGTGCCTGGAGACTGACTTTTTTTGTGGATAAAGCTCATCTCATTTCATCTCTGAGATGGCGAGCTGAGTCCTTGCTAAGCAAGAGCCGCTGCCCTCACTAACATTCCTAAGCTATTAAATATTTGCTTAAAAGGACAGACATAAAGCATCTTTATGGACAGGAATAAGGCATCTTGAAAAAAAAGCAATATTCATAAAAACAGGACTGTTGTAATAGTCTTGGTTAATCTTGGATCTTTTTTACATCAAGACTCAAAGCATTTTGTATCTCATAATTATATGACCTCATGGCTACACTTGAAGACAGATTATTTTATTTTTCTTGCAGGGAAGAAAGCGAAAGAACAAAAAGTGGGGCAACATGTTGCAATCACACTGTGGGACCATGATGGGGAGAGTGGGAGGGGTGGGGAGGGAGGCTGAAGGTACCGGCTTTGGGCTCCAGCTTGCAGGATCTCAGGAGGCGCTCACAGTGCGGTAGGATGTGGCAGGCAGATGGAGCTGCAGTCCCTGGGCTGGATTGGAAAGGGAGGGGGATAGTGAAACCAGATGGCTTCACTCCTTAGGCTACAAAGAATATGAGTGAGTGAGATTGAGGAGGAATAGGTCCTGGCTGGTTGGTGTTGGGGGCTTGGAAGGAGAGAGGACAGAAGGAGAAGGGTGGTTTAGATGTTGAATGTGTTTTCCCACTTGACTGGGATGGCCTATTGTCTCCTCCCGTGTTCCTGTCTCAACACCTAGAACACAGCGCTTGGAGCATGTCAGATTAACCAGAATGATCATTTTTAATGTATTCTTGGATGCATCCTTTTTTAAAATTTTTATTTATTTATTCATGAGAGACAGAGAGAGGGGCAGGAACACAGGCAGAGGGAGAAGCAGGCCCCATACAGGGAGCCCGATGTGATACTCCATCCCAGGACTCCAGGATCACGCCCTGAACCAAAAGTAGGTGCTCAACTGCTGAGCCACCCAGGCATCCCTCTTGGATGCATCTTTGTTCACATCTTAACAGCTCTGAAGTTGGGCTGTGTCTTCCTTTTTTTTTTTTTTAAGATTTTATTTATTTATGTGAGAGAGAGAGAGAGAGAACACATGCGTGTGAGTAGAGGAGAGGTAGGTGGAGAGGGAGAGGCAGACTCCTGCTGAGTAGGGAGCCCAATGCAGGACTTAATCTCAGGACCCTGAGATCATGACCTGAGCTGAAGGCAGGTGTCTTCTTTTGTGTCACTGTTCACTTGGCAGCTCTTTGTCTTACTGGTGAAGAAAGTCATGATGCTTGGGGCACCTGGCTGGCTTAGTCATTAGAGGATGCGACTCTTGGTTTCTGAGTGCTCAGCATAGTACCTGACACATCAGACGTGCTCAGCTGGGTTTTGCTGAGTAGAACTGTACTGGACAAGTTGAGACAAATTGTCTTCCTTGTGCTTGAGTCAAAGTCTTCACCTTGCAGGAATCATGTTCTAGGTGAAGGTTCCCTTCTCAGCCCCCAATCATCTGTGCAGCTCCCCTGTGAGTTACTGGTTTTGTGAGCTAACCTGCAGAGACAATATTTCTCACCCTTGGCTTGCAGAATGGGCTTCTGGGACTTAGTCAACTTATAAATTGGAACCTACTTATATGAAAACTCATTTGGTGATTTTGCTCCCAGAGAGCTTCACTAGTTAACCCACAGGATACTAAGATCCTAGGGATTGATTGTATGTGCTGGGTCTGCTGTTAAGCAGGTGAGCAGGTCCCAGCCTCAGGAAAACTAGAAAGGTAAGAATCTCCTGGAAACAAAAGGGCAAAGTTTACCTTCTGCTTTGTCTCCAGAGAGGACATGGGGTCTTGGGAATCTGCAGGACTTGACCCCTGCTCACCATTCCCACTCTAGCTGACCTAGGTACTCCTTCTAGAATGAGATGCTTTAAGCATGCAAAACATCTTTTCTCAGCCTGCACCAAGATGGTTTGGGGGTGGTTTGTATAGAAGTGGAGATTTTCAGGAGGGTTCCTTTTTTGTCGTCTTTGGCTGACTCTCAGGCTCCCAGGGGGTAGCTGCACTTTGCTTGAGAATGCTGCCACTGCCACTACCAGTTTGCCAGTTTCAGTTTTTTTAATCTCTCAAGGTGACTTTGGAGGTATTTTTATGGTAAATGTCCAGTAATCTTCTAGATTTCAGTTCAATTTGTGAGAAATCCTGATTGTCACTGTAAGAATTTTGAAAAATTTGAAGGTATTAAAAACAAGAACTAGTTTTCAACCACTTCCATAAAAATTGTTTCAGGCAAGGATCATGAATGGAACAACACTGTATGTTAACTATCCTGAAATTAAAAAAAAATTTTTTAATTTTTATTTATTTATGCTAGTCACACAGACTGAAATTAAAATTTTTAAAAAGAATCATGAGTGGATGGTGAACTAGGAAGTGAAAGTATGATGAGAAACAAGATGTTTACATAATCTCAAAGTACCTTCCCATATGACACTGATTAATAACAGAAAAATAGTGATACTACAGTGAAGAAGCCTGGCAGATACTACCTTAACCAAGTGATTAAGATTAGTAACAGCAGTAATGGGACAAATCACTATTATGTGCCTTCTGATACACACCGAGAGGAACACAGCATCACATCTGTGATTCCTGCTCCAAACATAACCTGAATCTAGTCGTGCAGAAATGTCACACAAACCCCAATTTATAGAGTCTACAAAGTAACTGGCCAATACTCTTCAACAGTGTTGAGATCATACATATACACATACACACCCCCATAGCACACAAGATAATTAATGATAAACCAAATGCAGTGAAATGTTGACATGGAAAAATTTTGATGGAGAGCATATGGACATTTTTTTGTGTTGTTGCAATTTGGGGTGTGTCATATTATTTCAAAGAAATAGAAAAAGTTTTCACATTTTTTTCTGATAAGAATTATGGATGCAGGAACAATTAAAATATACTATATGTACTTGGCAGGGAGAGCTTGGCAAATCTAAATGGTTTTTGTAATATGGTAACATCAAAATTTTGTGTGTCCTGGTAGTAGATAGCCAACAAAAATGAGTATTTATATCCTTCAAAACACATATACTAGAATATAGCAACTTTATTCATAATACCCTGAAATAAGAAACAATCCAAATGTACACCAAAAAGAGAGTGGATAAATAAGTGGTGATGCATTCATGTAGTGGAATCCTCTACAGTAATGAACTGAAACATGCAGCAACATGAATGAATCTCACATGTGTAATGTTGAGAAAATTATAATCAGACACAAAAGAGCACCAGACATATGATTTTATCTATATAAAGTTCAAAAACAGGGATCCCTGGGTGGCGCAGCGGTTTGGTGCCTGCCTTTGGCCCAGGGCGTGATCCTGGAGACCCGGGATCAAATCCCACGTCGGGCTCCCGATGCATGGAGCCTGCTTCTCCCTCTGCCTGTGTCTCTGCCTCTCTCTCTCTCTCTCTCTCTCTGTGTGTGTGACTATCATAAAATAAATAAAAATTAAAAAAAAATAAAGTTCAAAAACAGGCAAAGTAATTCATGGTAATACAGGCAGCGTTATTACCTTTAGGGGTTATTGATTGAAAGAGGTATAAGAGATCCTTCTAGGATGTTCAGTATCTTGATCTGGATAGTAAACACACACACGCACGCACAAACAAGTTGACCCTTAAACAACATGAGTGTTCAGTCATCAACTCCCTGCGCAGTTGAAAATCTGCATATAACTTTTTGCTCCCTGGGACACCTGGGTGGCTCAGCCGCTGAGCGTCTGCCTTTGGCTCAGGGTGTGATCCTGGGATCTGGGATCGAGTCCCGCTTTGGGCTCCTTGCATGCAGCCTGCTTCTCCCTCTGCCTGTGTCTCTGTCTCTCTCTCATTGTCTCTCATGAATAAATAAATAAAATCTTAAAACCAAAAAACTTGTCTCTCCCTAAAAGCTTAACTACTAGTAGCCTATTGTTGACTGGAAGCCTTATCATTAACATAGACAATTGATTAATACGTATTTTGTGTGTTATATGTATCATATACTGTTTTCTTACAATGAAGTAAGCTAGAAAAAAAGAAAATGTTATTTTTTTTTTTTTAAGATTTTATTTATGTGAGAGCGAGAATGAGCAGAGTTAGGAGCAGAGGAACAGGGATAAACAGACTCCTTGCTGAACAATGAGCCCAATGTGGGGCTCAATCTCAGGACTCTGGAATCATGACCTGAGCCAAAGGCAGATGCTTACCTGACTGAGCCACCCAGGCGCCCCAAGAAAATGTTATTAAGAAAGCCATCAGTCGATGGAGCTCTACTTCGAGCTCTTTGCTCAGTAGGGAGCCAGCTTCTCCTTCTCTCTTTGCCTACTTGTGCGCAGCTCTCTCTCTGTCTGCCAAATAGTAAATAAAACCACAAGGCACCATCAGTCGGTGGAACCCCACTTTGGGCACTCTGCTCAGTGGGGAGCCTGCTTCTCCTCCCTCTGTCTACTTGTGCGCAGCTCTCTCTCTGCCTAATAGTAAATAAAATCTTTAAAAAGTCACAAGGAAGAGAAAATTTACAATACTATATTTATAGAAAAAAATTGATGTCTAAGTGGACCCATGTAGTTCAAGCCCATGTTGTTTAAAGGTTAACTATATATACATTTTTATACTGTGGTCATCAAGACAGTGTGGTACTGGCACAAAAACAGACACATAGATCAATGGAAAAGAATAGAGACTCCAGAAGTGTACCCTCAACTTTATGGTCAACTAATATTCGACAAAGGAGGAAAGACTATCCACTATATACATTTTTATATACGTATATAAATTCATTAAGCTGAATAGTTAAGATTTGTGCACCTTCTCTAAGTTACACATCAACAAAAATTAAAATGTCTCGTGAAGGTTATAGATCCAAATGTGAATTATAAAATAATTAAAATTCTAAAAGTTGACATTAGAATATGCCCATGACTCTGGGATGGGGAAAATTCCTTTAACAGGACACAGAACACAGTAATCATAGAAGAAAATGTTGATAAATTATGCTACATTGAACTTAGGATATTTTCTTCATAAAGACACCATTAAGGGAGCAAAAAGACAAGCCATACAAGTAGGAGAAAATATTTGCAACACATAAAACTGACGGTGTACATCTTGAGAATATATAGGAATGCCCACATATGAAGAAACGTTAAGGACAACTCAGGCAATAGGTACTTTTTTTTTTTTTTTTAATAGATACTTTTTAAAAGAAGATATCCAGGTGGACGACACAACGTTAAAAAAAAAAAAAAAAGTCCAATCCCATTAGAATAAAAAAAAATGAAAATTTATAATAAAAAATGCAGTGAGAAATCAGTGCACATCTACTAGAATAGTAAACATATGGTAGACTGACAGTCTTAGGTGTTGGCAAGGGTAGGATGAGGAGAACTGACAAATGGCATTTGGGAGGTAAATTCATGCTACCACTTTGAAACTGTTTGACCTTATCTGCCATAAATGAACATACCTATTCCTGTGGCCCGTCAGTTTGACACCTAGGTGCATTCCCAACAGAAATGTGTGATTGGGTGTGTGCATGTGTGTGTACAATAGGCAAATATAACAATGTTTGTGAACATATTCCTAATTGCCAAAAACTAAAAAAATGAAGATGTCTACCAACAGAAGAGTTAAGTCTATATTCCTACAACAGAATACTACACAGCAATAGGGCAGCCCCGGTGGTGCAGCAGTTTAGTGCTGCCTGCAGCCCAGGGTGTGATCCTGAAGACCCAGATCGAGTCCCGTGTCAGGCTCCCTGCATAGAGCCTGCTTCTCCCTCTGCCTGTGTCTCTGCCTCTCTCTCTCTCTCTCTCTGTCAAGAATAAATAAATAAAATCTTAAAAAAAAAAAAAAGAGTACTACACAGCAATGAAGACGAACACACACAAACATTGAACAAAAGAAGCCAGACCAAAAAAAAAAAATCCATAGTGTGTGATTCCACTTATGCATTATTCAAAAAACAGGCAAAACAAGTCTGTGGTGTTAAGTCTTATTTTGTGGGCAGAGGGTAGGAGTGCTGACTGGGAGGTTAGCATAGAGAGGACTCTGGGGTGCTGGTATATGCCATCTTTTCTATTTTGGTAATGGTTACCTAGGTGTGTTGACTTTGTGAAAATTCATCTAGCTGTATTCTTACCCTGGTACACTTTTCTTTTTCTTTTTTTTTTTTTCCAATATTTTATTTATTTATTTATTTGAGAGAGAGCACAGAGAGAGGGAGAAGCAGACTCCCCACTGAGCAGGAAGCCCGATGTGGGGCTCGATCCCAGCACCCTGAGATCATGACCCAAGCTGAAGGCAGACGCTTAACCAACTAAACCACCCAGACACCCCCTGGGTACACTTTTATGTACGCACATTTACTTTAAAGTTGATTAATTTGATTTGCATCTAGTGTAGTGATGTTTGCCATATTGATGTCAATATGGATTGAATTGTGTCTTCCCCCAAATTCATGCATTGAAGCTGTAACCCACAATGTGATTGTATTTAGAGATGAGGCCCATGGGAAGTAATTAGAGTTAGATGAGGTCTTGAGGAGGGGACCTCATGATGAGATTAATATACTTTTAAGAAGAGGAAGAAGCCAGTACACACATTTTCTTTCCTACAAGCACACCAAAGAGAGGTCGTGTGAACACACAGCAAGTGAGTAGCCTCCCGCAGACCATGAGAAAAAGCCTCAGAAAGAGACCTGTCTTGCCAGCATGTTGATCTGAGACTTTGAGCCACCAGAACTATGAGAAATAAATCTGTTGTTTGAGCTACCTAGCCCATGGTATAGATACAGGCATACTTTGTTTTGTTGCACTTTATTGTGCTTCACAGATAATGCATTTTGTTTGTTTGTTTTTACAAATTAAAGGTTTGTGGCAACCCTGCATTCAGCAAGTCTATTGGGGCCATTTTTCCAATATCATTTGCTCATTTTGTGCCTCTGTGTCACATTCTGGCAATTCTCATAATATTTAAAACTTTTTCATTATTATTTTTGTATTTGTCATGGTTATCAGTGATCTTACATGTTATTATGAGAATTGTTTTGGGCACCATGAACTTCACCCACATTAGACAGCAAACAAACAATAAATATTTTGTGGGTTTTAACTCTTTTACAGACCAGTCATTCCCCCATCTCTCTCCCTCTCTCTCCTTAAGGCTTCCCTATTCCCTGAGACACAGAAATATTGAAATTAGTTCAATTAATAACCTTATAATGGCCTATAAGTGTTCAAGTGAAAGGAATAGTTGCACATCCCTCACTTTAAATCAAAGGTAGATGGGGATCCCTGGGTGGCTCAACGATTTGGTGCCTGCCTTTGGCCCAGGGAGCAATCCTGGAGTCCTGGGATTGAGACCCGTGTCGGGCTCCCGGCATGGAGCCTGCTTCTGCCTCCTCCTGTGTCTCTGCCTCTCTCTCTTTATGTCTATCATAAAATAAATAAATAAATCTAAATCAATCAATCAATCAAAGGTAGAAATGATTAAGCCTAGTAAGGAAGGCATGGCCAAAGCCAAGATAGGCCAAAAGCTCCAAACAGCCAATTTGTAAATGCAGAGGAAGAGTTCTTGAAGGAAATTAAAAGTGCTACTCCAGTGAACACATGAATGATAAGAAAGCAAAAGAGCCTTATCCCTGATACGGAGGAAGTCTTAGTGGTCTGGAGACAAACTCAAAATATCCACAACATTCCATTAAGCCAAGACCTAATCCAGAGGCAGACCTTAACTCTCCTCAATTCTGTGAAGGCTGAGAGAGGTGAGGAAGCTGCAGAAGAAAAGTATGAAGCTGACAGAGGTTGGTTCACGAGGTTTAAGGAAAGAAGCCATCTCCATGACATCAAAGTACAAGTGAAGCACCAAGTGTTGATGTAGAGGGTGCAGCAAGTCATCCAGAAGATCTAGAGAAAGATCATTAACAAAGGTGGCTACACCAAAAGAGATTTTCAATGTAGACAAAACAGCCTTCTATTGAAAGAAGATTCTGTCCAAGACTTTCATAGTTAGAGAGGAAAAGTCAATGCCTGGCTTCAAAGCTTCAAAAGACAGGCTGACACTCCTGTAAGAGGCTAATGCAGCGGGTGATTTTCAGTTGAAACCAGGGCTCATTTACCATTTCCAAAACCCTAAGACCTTTATGAATTATGCTAAATCTACTCTGCCTGTGCTCTAGAAATGGAACAACAAAACCGGAATGACAACACATCTGTTTACAACATGGTTTACAGAATATGTTAAACCCAGTGTTGATACCTGATGCTCAGAAAGATAGATTCCATTCAAAATATTACTGCTCGGGCAGCCCCGGTGGCTTAGTGGTTTAGCACCGCTGTCAGCTTTGGGTGTGATCCTGGAGACCCGGGATTGAGTCCCACATCGGGTTCCCTGCGTGGAGCCTGCTTCTCCCTCTGCCTGTGTCTCTACCTCTCTTTCTCTCTGTGTCTCTCATGACTAAATAAATAAAATCTTAAAAAAAAATATTACTGCTCATTATGCACCTGGTCACCCAAGAGTTCTGATGGAGATGTACAATGAGATTAATGTTTTCATATTTAACACAACATCCATTTTGCAGCCCAAGGATCAAAGAGTAATTTCAACTTTCAAATCTTAACTACTTAAGAAATATATTTTGTAAGGCTATCATTGCCATATATAGACAGTGATTCCTCTGATGGATCTAGGCAAAGTAAATTGGAGACCTTCTGGAAGGGATTCATCATTCTACATGCCATAAGAACATTCATGATGCATGGGAAGAGGTCACATACCAACTTTAACAAGAGTTTGGAAGAAATTGATTCTAACTCCCACTGATGACTTTGATGGGTTTAGGACTTCAGAGGAGGAAGTAACTGCAAATGTGGTGGAAATACAAGGAAAACCAGAATTAGAAGTGGAGCCTGAACATGTGACAGATCGCTGCCAATCTTAAAAACTTGAAAGTATGAGTAGTTTTTTCTTATTGATGAGCAAAGAAAGTAGTTTCTTGAGGTGGAATCTACTCCTGGTGAAGATGATGTGAAGATTTTTAAAACATCGACAAAGGATTTAGAATATTACATAAACTTAGCATCAACTAAGCACTGGTAGGGTTTGAGAGAACTGACTCCAATTTTGAAAGAAGTTCTACTGTGGATAAAATGCTACCAAACAGCATTGCACGCTGCAGAGAAAGTCCATGAAAGGAAGAGTCCACTGATGCAGCAGACTTCATTGTTGTCTTATTTTAAGAAATTGCCACAGCCTCCCCAGCCTTCAGCAACTTCCACTCTGATCAGTCAGCAGCCATCAACACTAAGGCAAGACCATCCACCAGCAAGACGGTTGACTTGCTGAAAGCTCAGATGATGGTTACCAGTTTTTAGCAGTAAATTATTTTTTAACCAAAGCATGTACATTTATTTTTTTGGACACCATGCTATTGCACATTTAAGAGATGCCAGTGTAGTGTAAACATGACTTTTTTATGCTCCAGGAAACAAAACAAAACAAAATACATTAGTTTTATTTATAGCAATATTCACCGTATTGTGGTAGACTGGAATGGAACCTGCAATATCTCTGAGGTATGCTGGTATTTTGTTATGGCAGCCCAGGCAGACAGAATGTATAGTAGCATCCACCACCTAATTTTCTGAGAATCCATTCTGTGTGGGACCCTGAGTTGGGCAATGGGATTCCAAGACAAGACTTAATCTGTGCACTCAAGTGACTCAAGAGGGGCCCCGTCATCAGTGTGGTAAAAATACATGAAGTATTGTGCGGGTGAAGAGGGGCGGACAAATTGTAAGTTTCCTCAGGCAGCAATGACACATTAACTCCTCTTTTATACTTTAAAGTGCTCCTCTGTCTTGTGCTCCATCTGGAGCAGTGACCTGCTGAACTTTCAGAAACCAGAGTGTGCTGCTTTTCATGATCTTGAGGAACAGCCAAAACTGGAATGGCAAAAACCATCAACCCCTGGCATGGAACAAAGACTGGGGTTGTGTTTCCACACTTAGTGGGCTCTGCATTGTTAGGAAGACATAGAAAGCACTTATGCTCAGAAAAGAAACCGATTGAAAAGGAGAAAATATCCTTCCCTCCCACCCTCCCCAGTTGCACGCAGCTTTAGCTGTATGGACTTGGTCTCAATGCATCAGCAGTTTCTGGTTCTTTTTATATTTTAGCATCTCTGTGGACTTCTGAACATTGCAACATTTGCTTGGGTTAGGGCGGTTTTCTTGTCTTTGGCAAATGTTCCAGTCTCAATTTGGTATACTTTAAGTTCCCTAAATAAAAGGGTTTTTAAAGAACAGCCTTAATCCCCCCCACCCTATATTCTCAAAAGGCGCTATCACTAACATGGAACATTTATTACTGGGAGATTTTAGTGATATATTTTATTCTTTGTATTTTATTTTCCTCCTTGCTTCTTGGTTAGCATCTACAATGTGAATAGCTTTTAGCATGTTTTCCAGCTTCCTGATTCTATACTACTTTGTCCTCTTGGAAGATTAACATCATATTAGCACGGACCCTCAGTTTTATTTTCCTTATACTTTCTTTTTGTACAATTCACCCATTTAACATGTACAGTTGATAGAGTTGTGCCACCATCACCACAGTCAATTTTAGAACATTTGCATCACCCCAGAAATAAACCCTACATCCCTTAACTGTCACTTCCCAACCTTCCTCCTCTCTCTTAGCCCTAATCTGCTGATTTTGCCTATTCTGGACATTTTATGTAGGTGGAACCACACAGGATATGGTTTTATGAGTCAGACTTCTTGTACTTAGTGTAAGGTTTTCAGGATTCATCCATGTTGAAGTATGAGTCAGTACTTCATTCCTTTTTATAGCTGAATAATACTCCATCATATGGATATACCACATTTTGTTCATCCTTCAACAACCAATGGACATTGGGTTGTTTCCCCTTTTTGGCTATTATGAATAATGCTGCTGGATTGTTCATAGATGAGATTTTCTGTGGACATATGTTTTCATTTCTCTCTTGTTTATACCTCGGAGTGGAATTGATGGGTCATATGGTACCTGTGTGTTTAACCAGTTGAGAAACTGCCAGGTTGTTTCCCAAAGCCCTTTTCCTTGCATGATTAGAAAGCTGAGGAAATATTTTGTTGCTCTTTAACTTTTGTAAGGTTTTGCAAATCTTGCTACTGACTACCTTTACAGTACAGTTTGTCTGTTATAATGCCTCCATTAAAAGGCTGGAGGTGTGATCACCATGCTTATGCCTCATTCTTTCCACATATTTCTCATCCTCTGCAAGTACTGATGGATCCAGGCTTTAATTTCCTAATACCCTTAGGAACAGAGACATTTCCTATCATAGGCATTGTTATTTATGGACTAAACAGCTTTTCAGATACTTCTGGTTATAAGAGCGATTTCTCTTGTCCATCTTTAGCTGAGGTCCCACTTACATATTGAGAGTTTGTGTCTATCTACACACTGAAGGGCAGCATCAGATGCTTCTACAGGACCAGTGAGATAAGGATAACATAGTTATGTTTGGCGCCTGCCTTTGGCCCAGGGCGCGATCCTGGAGACCCGGGATCGAATCCCACATTGGGCTCCCGGTGCATGGAGCCTGCTTCTCCCTCTGCCTGTGTCTCTGCCTCTCTCTCTCTCTCTCTCTGTGACTATCATAAATAAATAAAAATTTTTTTAAAAATTTAAAAAAAAATTACATCTTTGAACATTGTTCATGAATATAGTTATATAATTGTTGTTTTATGCATTTGTCTTTTAAATCACAAGGGTAAAAAAGAAGAGTTACAAACCAAAGTTACAGTAATACTTGCTTTTTTATTTACCTATAAATATCACATAGTTCACAGACTAGTTCAGATTAATACCAACTTAATTTCAATAAGATACAAAACTTTACACCTATATATCTCTATTCCCACTCTCTCCTTTGTACTGTTGTTGTCATGTAAATTATATCTTTAAACATTGGGCACCCATCAAGACAGATTTGTAAGTATTATTTTATGCAGTTGTCTTTTAAATCAGGAGAAAAAGAGTTACAAATAAAAATATTTGTACTATCTTTTATGTATACCTATGTATACCTTTATCACTGCTCTTTTTTCTTCATATGGATTCAAGTTATTCTATAATATCTTTTCACTTCAACCTAAAGAATGTAGTATTTCTGGTAGAACAGATTTGTTAGAAACAAATTTTCCCAGGTTTTTAAAATCTGGGGGAAAAAAATAAAAAATAAAAATAAATAAATAAAATCTGGGAATATCTTATTTTCTCCTTTTTTGAAGGATAATTTTGTAGGATACAGCATTCTTGGTGCATAGTCTTTTCTGTGTGCACTTTGAATATTTCATCTGTCTGCTGATCTCCATGGTTGATGAGAAATCACCTGTTAATCTTATTGGAACTCCCTTGTAGATGATAAATCACTTCTGTCTTCCTGCTTTAAGGATTCTCTAAATGGCTTTATAAGAGTTTGAAGTGAAGTATTTAGGCATGGATCTCTTTGTTTTTTTTGTTTTTTTTTTTTTTATGATAGTCACAGAGAGAGAGAGAGAGGCAGAGACACAGGCAGAGGGAGAAGCGGGCTCCATGCACCGGGAGCCCGATGTGGGATTCGATCCCGGGTCTCCAGGATCGTGCCCTGGGCCAAAGGCAGGTGCCAAACCGCTGCGCCATCCAGGGATCCCCGGCATGGATCTCTTTGGATTTATCCTACTTGGAGTTTTCTTTTTTTTTTTTTTTTAATTTTTATTTATTTATGATAGTCACAGAGAGAGAGAGAGAGGCAGAGACACAGGCAGAGGGAGAAGCAGGCTCCATGCACCGGGAGCCCGACATGGGATTCGATCCCGGGTCTCCAGGATCGCGCCCTGGGCCAAAGGCAGGCGCTAAACCGCTGCGCCACCCAGGGATCCCCTACTTGGAGTTTTCTGAGCTTCTTGAAAGTACTGTATTCTTTCTCTCCCCCCGCCCCATCATCTCTATCTCAACTCCTGGAACTCCTATTACATATATATTGATATACTTCATGGTGTCCCACTGGTTTCTGAGGCTCTGTTCGTCTTATGCATTCTTTTTTATTTTGTTCCTCAGAATTGACCATCTCAATTAACCTCTGTAAAAGTTCACTGATTCTTTCTTCTGCTAGCCTGCACCTTGTGTTGAAACTACTTAGTTTTTCATTTCAATTTTTGTACTTTTCAACTCCAGAATTTCTGTCTGGTTCCTTTTTATAATTTTTAAAATGTTATTGATATTTCTTATTTGGTGAAACTTCATTCTTTTCTGGTTTCTTTTAGTTCTTTGTTCACTATTTACTTTGGTTCTTAGAGCTTATTAGGACAGTTAGAATTTTTTGCCTAGTAGGTGCAATGCCTGGGCCTCCTCAGAGACAGTTTCTTTCATTCATTTTTTGACTATAAATGGATCATACATTGTTGTTTCTTTGCCTTACAATTTTTGTTGAAAATTGTTCATTTTGAATATTATAATGCAGCAAATCTGGAAATAGGATTACACACATACACATACAGACATACACACCTGAATTTGCTGTTGCTGGTTGTTTTGAGTTGTAGTTGCTTGTTTAATGACTTTTCTAAACTATTTTTATAAAGCCATTTTTATTTTGTTGTGTGTGGTCATTGAAGTCACTGTTCCTTTAGCTTAGTAGTTAACTGGTAAGTTGTTAGAAAATTCCCTAAATGCCACCATCACCCCCACAATAAAACTCTTCTGGTCTTTGCAGATTGGTTCTCTGTTGGAGTACTCCCTCAAAGCTTAGGCAAGCCTTATGCAACTCTGCCTTAGCCTTCATTTCCTACTTATAAGGAGCCTAATGATCAGCCAGAGGTTAAAACTTACTGTCTTCTCAGATCTTTCCTAAGCATGCATGTGGCCTTCTGGACTCTGGTTCACATGGGAACTTTTTAAAACCCTTATTCCTCTGTGTATCTCCTTCCTCAGCCTTTTCCTTTTCAGCTGTTCAGACTCTCAGCTGCTTGCCCCACCTGTTATCCCTTGCCCTAGATGGTTGTGGCAGGTAAACTTGCTTTTAAGTGCTTTCAACAATTGCTACCTCAGAGGCCACTCCAGCCCTGAGAAAGTTCCAAGTGCGATTAAAAGAAAAAAAAAAGGTAACACCCTGAGTTGATCCCTCAGGGAGCCAGGAGCCAGGTCAAAACATACAACCACAATTCTTTGAGAACAAAGTTTATATTTCCCCCTCTGGCACCAGCAAGCCACACAAGGAATGCAGCCTCTTCGGCAGTCCTGGTGGCACAGCGGTTTGGCGCTGCCTGCAGCCTGGGGTGTGATACTGGAGACCCAGGATCGAGTCCCACGTTGGGCTCCCTGCATGGAGCCTGCTTCTTCCTCTCCCTGTGTCTCTGCCTCTGTGTGTGTGTGTCTATGAATAAATAAATAAAATCTTTGAAAAAAAAAAAAAAAGAAGGAATGCAGCCTCCATAGCTGGGGGTAGGGGATGAAAGGTAGATAAATTCAAAAGCCAGAACACGATTTTACTGGAATTTAGCAGCTCCTTTCTTCATTAAACCTTTCCCTGCTTATTGTTAGTTTCCTGTTAGAGTCCAGAGTTCTGTAAATTTTGGTTCTGACAGGTTTTGTCAGCTTAATTAGTGCTTTTGTGGAGGGACAGGCTTCTGGGGTTCCCTACTGCCAGTGTGAACATTTTTGCAGTTATTTTTATATTGATAGATTGCTCTCTAAAAACAATAAACCATTTTACAGTATCAACAGCAATGTGTTTCCTCACAACCATGTCAACATTTATTATAAATTTTTAATTTTTTGATGATTTAATTATGATTGAAAAATACTTCATAGGCATATTAGTTTGAATGTCTTCCACTTGTGTTGGGTTTGAACCCTTGTTGAGTTAGTGTTTGTGTTTTTTGTTAACAGTTGTTTCCTTTGGTCATTAGCTCACTCAGATATTAGCCTTTCATGTGGATTTCAGTTTACCTGATCCTGAGCCTGAAAGGATAAGAGATGTCTGTGTGTGAGGCATGATCCATCTTAACTGTGGATGGACAGTTCCTAACACTGGAGGAGGCTTGTTGGACCAGCCCTGGGTTTCTTTAAATCAGTCATTCATTCAGCAGAAATGCACCAAGCCCTTCTGTATGCCATGTTTGTGCTAGTTTTGGGAAAATGTCAGGGACTAGAGAGCCCTTCCCTACCCCTTGTGAAGAAACAGTCTTTATAGGGGTGACATTGAGCAAGCAAGAAGTGCAGAATGTCATTCAACAACTTTTTTGTGAGCTGTGCTAATTTTGATTTTATAAAGGTCTAACAAAAATGTTGATGTCCATATACTTGCCTATAACACACTTGAAATGAGGAGTCACATTGAACCCCTTTCACCTCAGCAACTTGATCTTCACGGTACATATGCTTGGTCCTTAGGGTAGAGCTGGAGGAGGATCTCCTGGGCACCAGTGGGCCCAAGCCCTCTTCTGTAGGGAAGCAGAGTTTCAGAGCATTTGGCTTTCTTCTGGAGGCTCACCTCAGTTAACAGACATTTCCTTCCAGGACTGAAAGTCCAGCGGTTTAGCAGTTTGCAGATGGCCAGGCCTAAGAAGACTCCACTAGCCCTTCCTCAGGAAGAAGGTAGGTGTCTCTCACCTGCACAGGTAGAACCATTCTGAGACCTGTGGCCCTGGGTGAATGGACAACCCATGGTTGAGGGATTCCCCTTGTGTTCTGCCCACATCAATCCTGAGTTGCCCCTCTCTTCACCCAGCATGGCACAGTAGCTGGGATGGTGGTGACTCAATGGAGAAACCATAGTATTGTCTTATCCCTAGGGGTCCCGGCAGCTGAAGTGGCACCCATCCTATTGCCCAGCCTGAAGGGCAGCTGCTTTGACCATCCCCTGCACCAGGGGGTCCTCCACCCCGTGCGGCGTCGTAGCAGTCCTACCTCAGCTCCACCTCCCAAGTTGTCAAAGAAGCCCAAGGTGCATGCAGCTGGGGACATGTTCCCCACTGATTGGAGCCCACCACCTGTAGAGTTCCTGAACCTAAAGGTACCACAGGCCAGCAGGGGGACCCCAGCCCAAAAGTGGGTGGTTGTGACAGGGCCTCAGGGCCTCAGCACAGAGGCCCACCAGCTGCCTAAGGAGTTAGAGCAGGAGCCGCAGGACCTGGACCCCCAGGGGAGCCTGGCCTCCCTGGAGGAGCTGTTCTGGAACATGGCAGGCCCAAGCCAGAGGACCTCAGCTCTAGTGGTAGACACCCACACCTCGGTAAGCCAGTGGTCATCCCTTGGCCTCCTCTCCTTGCCACTCTTCAGTTACCACCACCTCCCTGCCACTCCTCCTTTTGGCCATTCTTCCTTGGCCATAACCCAACTGCCCTTCATTGGGCATCTCCCCCTAAGCATCCCTCCTCAACCGCATACCCCCCCCAGCCTCTCCCCAGCCCTTGTGCTCTTGTGGCTGGAGTGCATCTCTCCCCTATTTCTGCTGCTAACCCCTGCTAACATATGGCTTAGAGTGCTGCCAAATTTGATGCCACTTTTGTATGCAAGCCTTCAAGGCTTGCACGCCTAAGGTTGAGGTTATCCTCCTGGGGAAAGGGGGACCTTGGTGCTTGGGTCTAAGCTAGACCAGGCACAAACACTCAGGCTGACTCTGGTCCAATGGATTGGAATGTCTAAATGGAAACTTTAGTGATGAGCTTCAAGCCGGATGGGAATAAACAGCTATTGCTAGATAGACTGGGAATACTTAGGGACCCATGGATCCAGGAAATGCATTCCGAGAATAGGACTTAATTATTTGTAATAGCCCAAGATTGTCAGCAATCTAAATGCCCACCACCACCAGGGAATTAATACATTATGTTCTAGTCCTACCTTACAATACTCCAAACGTGTTGTTTTTTTCTGTGGGTTTTTTTTTACTTATCTCTTTAGTATTGGTATAGAATGACCCTCAAGACATGCTATTAATTGAATAGAGCAAAGGGTAGAATAGGGTTCATGGTTTGCTACTTTGTGTTATGGGTGGGTGGGGGAGCATATATTACTGTAATGTATTACTGTTTGCTTGTCTGTGGATAAAATGTGTGCAAAAGCACACAAAGGAGCAAACACCTGTGGTTACCTGTCAGGAGGGACCTGGGTGGCTGGGGATGCAGGTGAGGGGAGACATCTTACTGTATGCCTCTATACTTCTCAAGTTTTGTGGGATTTTTTAGGTTTTATTTATTTGGGGGGGGGAGAGAGAGAGCGAACATGAGCAGAGGGGAGGGGTAGAGGGAGAAGGAGAAGCCGACTTCCCGCTGAACCAGAAGCCCGACGTGGGCCTCAATCCAAGGACCCTGGGATCATGACCTGAGCCAAAGGCAGACACTTAACCGACTGAGCCACCCAGGCGTCCCTACTTCTTGAGTTTTTAATCATGTAGAGGTATGTATTGCCTATTTAGAAAACATAAACAAAATAAAGGACTTCATTAAGATTAACTTTTATTCTTCTCCCCTCTCTACCATTCTCTCTGTCCTCTGTTCTCACTCACCTCCTGCTTCTTCAGTTCACCTCTGGGACCTCGGAGAGCTATGTCAATAGCTTAGATTACTTACTGCAGGAGAAGCGGTGAGTGTGGGAGAAGTTCCATGGTGGGGTGTTCATTCGGGGGGTTGTCCTCTGAGATTCCTAACAAATTCCCCTTGAGTTCAAACAGCCTACCTTACTCTGATACCCACGTGTCACCCTGTGCACCCTGGTGAATAATAAGCACAGGGAGCAGTAGCCAGGTCAGAGGGGGTCATCTTGAGGGCAGTGAGCCCCAGACCTCTGCCCCATACAGAGCCCTTGTTCAGGAGCCTTGGGAACCTTGGTTTGGTGTGGGTGGGATGCAGGGGGACTCCGCCCAATTCATACCCGTGCGTGGGCCTCTCACCTCCGATTCAAGCATTCTGTGGGAGAGAAGAGGGAAAGGCAGATGGCTCTTCCAGAGATGCACAACCTGAGCATTGTCACAGTGATACGGGCACTGGGAAATTCTGACTCTCTTGGGTCCTGCGCTAAGCACTGGGCGTGTGGAGGTGATGGTGCAGCCCCACTCTCCTGGAGGTTTATCCTAATGATTCTAGTATTTCTCACAATGTGAAGTTGTGGTGGCAACTTCACAGTTAGGTGGAGGCATCTACTTTAACCTGGGGGAATCAGGAAAGGTGCCCCACAGGTATCCTTCTCTCCAAACCTCGGAGAATGAGAAGATTTGGGGGGCAACACAGGTGACCACACACGTGAAGGTGGGTATGACAGGTATTCCGGGGGCTGACTAGAACTGAAATCCTCAGCTCTGGGGAATGGGGACTGGGGGTCAGCACAGCAGGAGGCGCAGCCAAGATGTGAACAGGGGCTGGGTCACAAGAGGCCTCATAAACACAAGCTCAAGTTGGGAGAATTTTAAGTGGACACTGATGTGTTCCCCACTATGTTTCAGAGGCCATATTATGGAGAATGGATGGGAAGAATGGAGAGGAAGTAGGGTGAACAGAGATGGAGTGGGGCCCTGCAAGGAGGGTGGCGGGGCTATGATGGATCTGCTGACCCAGGTGGCTGGGACTCTGGAACCTGTATGGAAGGGAATCCAGACCCAGACTTGTGGCTTCAGAGGGGCCCAGGCACATTCAGCTGTCACTGGTTGGGAGGATGCGAACTCCAGATGGCAGCCTGGGCTGGAGGTAAACTCTTTATGAACTGAGGACCTTTGGACAAAGCCAGGGCAAGCACCTGGAGGAACAGGACTAGGGCTGGGAAGCTCCCAGGCTGTTGAGGGGGCTTGGATTATGAAGGCAAAAGGATGAACTGTGCCTCTCAGGGGCTTAGTGAGGAAAGGCAGGCCCTGTGTCAAGGGCTCTGGGAACCATGAGCCTGGGGGATTATCCAGGTCAGTGTGTTCAGACCCTGGGAGGAAGAGATGGGGCTAGGCCCAGGTCTTAATGTGTTAAAAAGTGGGCAGATCCAAAACAAGGTACACAAAGGCATGTTTGAAGTTGTGTGGTAAAAATCTTCTTTCAAGCCTATCTGCTCCTGTCTACTTAATCAGAGACTGCACAACTGATATAATATGATGCCTCTTCCCTGCCCCATACAAATCTAATGTTAAGGGCCTTGACGCAGGAGCCGGGGAATTGTCATTCCTAGGCCTTGCCAGGTTCACGGGGTCTGAAGACCAGGGTCAGGGTTGCTTGACTGGGGACCACACTGAGCTCTGTTGGCTCTCATCTCCCTGTAGAGAACTGGTGCTGGAGCAGAAGCAAGAGAAGGCACTTGTACATGACTGTCCTGACCTCAACTCCCTGGATCTGGATGAAGATGAGGTGCCTCTCACACCTGAACACAGGTGGGAGACAGTGGGCATATGAGGGGGCAAGGGCCTGGCCACATGTTGGGGAGAGGGGGAAGCCCCTGCACCTACCCCCCTCAAGGCAGAGGGTTTAAGTGTTGACTGGCTCTCATTTTTAGACAGTTTAAACCAGCAATCTGTGTATTTTTATGAGTTCTTGAGCTGCCTCCTTTTCTTAAACTCACTTTCAAAAACAAAAACAAAAAAAAACCCTGCATTCATTCACTGACTATAGAAATATATGATCACCTACTTGGTGTCATGGTCTGGTGTGGGATTTTGAGGACACAGAGATATGAAAACACAGCCTAGGGGTACCTGGATGGCTCAGCAGGCTTAACCATCTGCCTTTGGCTCAGGTCATGATCCCCGGGGTCCTGGAATCAAGCCCCATGTTGGACTTCCTGCTCAGTGGGGAGTCTGCATCTCTCCCCCCACTTGTTTTCTCTTTCTCAAATAAATAAATAAATAAATAGAATCTTAAAAAAAAAAAAAAAATAAGAAACAGGCTACTCTGCCCCAATTGTCCACCCAAATTTATAGAACCAGATCTCTTGGGAGAATACACAAAATACACAAAGCCACATTCTAAGAGAAAACTATCTTTAGAGGGGAGAATATGGCTGTTTGACATTTTTCATTTTCTCCCGTCTGAGGAAAAGAAAGTGGCTTTTGTCAATGGTGTCATGGGGGGAGACGGGAGTCTGCTGGCCATGACCTAACTGGGCCATTGGCTGGAGGGAGGGCTGGTCTCATCTATACCACAGTGTCTCAGAGATGCTGAGGGTCCACAGTTGAGTCTGTCTTCAGAGTACCCTGTGAGCCATCCATCTATCCACCTATCCGCTCAGCCAAGCCAGCCAGCAAACATCTGTTGAGTCCAACTTTGTACCAGGCTCTTTACAGACTCTGGGGATACAGCAAAAGCAAAACCAGACAGAAATCTCTGTCCTCCTGAGTGAAGATAGATCACGAGTGCTCAGGAGAAAGGAGAAAGTAGAGATGGGGTGGGAGGAACGTGGAAGGCCTATGAGATTGTGCATGAGGGTCAGGGAAGACCTTCATGAGCAGGTGGTTGACTTCTGTCAGAGCACTGTGGAAGAGATGAGGCAGCTCTGGGGGCCCTGCAGGGAGAGCATAGTTGTAGCCTTGGAGGGGAGGGCTGGGAAGAGGAGGTCAGGGAGGCTAAGGGTGGGCTCAGTGCATGAGCTTTTCCTCAGTGTGAGCTGGCCACTACTGCTCCAAGCAGGATCTTCTGCCACTGTGTTAAAGATAGACTGGGAACCTGGGGAGCAAGGGCAGAAGAAAGGAGACTGGGGTACCTGGGTGGCTCAGTGGTTGAGTGCCTGCCTTTGGCTCAAGTTGTTAACCCAGGGTCCTGGGATTGAGTCCCGCATCTGGCTCCCTGCAAGGACCCTGCTTCTTCCTCTGCCTATGTCTCTGCCTCTCTATGTGTGTCTCTCATGAATGAATAAATAAAAATCTTTTTTAAAAGAAAGTAAGGGAGGGGCACCCGGGCGGCTCAATGGCTGAGCATCTGCCTTCAGCTCGGGGCATGATCTTGGGGTCCTGGGATTGAGTCCCACGTCGGGCTCCCCGCAGGGAGTCTGCTTCTCCCTCTGCCTGTGTCTCTGCCTCTTTCTGTGTATCTTTCATGAATAAATTAAATCTTTAAAAAAAAAAAAAAAAGGGAGGGAGGAAGAGAGGGAGACGGGCAAATGAGCCATGGCAATAATCCTAAGAAGTAAGGGGCTGGGAATAAGGGTGGGTGGTGAGGGGTAGGAACTTTCTGGATATATTTTTAGAGTAGAACTGACAGGATTTGTTGATGAACTAGATAGAGGTTATAGGAGAAAGAGGGGAATCAAAGGGGACCCCCAGGATTTGGGCCTGAGCACCCAGAAGATTGGAGTTGTCTAATGAAATTGAAGAAGACTAAGTTCATTTGGGGGATCCCAGGGGCGAGACCAAGGAGATGGCTTGGATCCTCCCTTCTGGAGAGGCAAGCTCAGGAGTCACCACATTTAAGTGATGTTTAAAGCCACAAACTGGATGAGATCACCTGGGAAGCAAGTATATAGAGAGAACAGGGGCCCGAGGGTGCAATGTAGAGGTCACAGTGACCTTGACAAGAGTAGCTCTGGTGGACTGCTGGGGTGCACCTGACTAGAACAGGCCCAAAGGAGAATAGGAGGAGAGGTCAAAAGAGAAAAAATGTGCAGTAGCTGAAGGGGAAGTAGAGTCAGGATACATCTTTTTGTATGTCTCTTTTCCTTTTCTTTCAATTGGTTCCTTCCTCCATCCATTCATCCCTCCCTCACCCTCCCTCTTTCCCCCAAGAACCAAGTGCCCAGTGGGGCTGGGGTGAACTAGAAGGGATGAGGTCACCTCAGCTGTGTGGCTGAGGGGCAGGATGGTCAGCATGCCCTGCATCATCTGCCTGTCCAGGCTTTCCTTTTTTTCTGTCAGTCTGAGTTATGTTATTAAACATTGGCCTAAGCAGTGACAGGTCAAATTTTCACACACTTAAGTTAGCATTCTGCTTCCACTTACAAAGGGAATGTTGAGTGATAATATACAGACTTCTTTGGGGCCTCTGTTTTAGGACCCACCCCCCTGCTGCCATGGTTTACATCATTTTTGTTGCCCAGAGATGGCCATGAACCTACACTTTGGCTATTTGCTTTTTTTCCTCAAGTTTTTCTGGTACTCATCTCTGGACTAGATCAGGGATCAGCAAACTCTCTGTATTTGTAAATAGTAAATATTTTAGGCTTTGAGGGCCATACAGTCTCTGTTGCAACAACCACTCAACCCTGCTTTTGTAACAGGGAAACTCCTGTAGATGATACATAAGTGAATAAACATGCCTATGTTGCAGTAAAATTTTGTTTACAGAAATGAGCAGGGGTTGGCCACAGACCATAGTTTGCTGACCCCTGCCTTGGTTGGGAGGATCCCTGCTCCTCACTGATACTTTCCAGCCATCCCAGAGAGATAAAGAGCTACTCACACACTGCCTAGAAGCCCAGATAAGGGATGCCGTGCAAGGCATATGGTGAACCCAAAAGGGCAGATGTGGTGGAGCATGGGAACTAGATGGAACCCCACTGGGTTTGGGCTAAGTAGGCCTCTTTGGAAAAAAGTGCCTTGGTGGCATATGAGTGGTAAAAAGGGTTGTCTAAGTTGAGACTCATGGATCTGTTTTGAGGTTTCCTACTCAATGGATACATAGACTTAGAATAAAACCTTTTAAACTCTCCTTAAAATCTCAGTAGCAAGAATAACTGTTTTAGCTCTTGACCTTTCTACCAAGTGCATCCAGGATTCTGAAAGTCCTGGCTCAGATGTTTCCAAATGCCCCACAGAAAGGGAGTTGTCTGGGGAACTGGCTTAAGCCAGGTGCTCCAGGCTTTGAAATCGCCGATGATTTTTTGGGCACATGATGTTTTCAAGTAGTACTTCAAGAAAGCCTTTTTGACAACAGCTACTTTGAGGTGGTTGTTTTGATGTGGGATCATTTTGATGGGACAGTTCAACTCTCTGCTTCAAAGAAAATTACTCACTGATACACAAAGCCAGCAGCTTCTTCCCTTCTGAACAGGGGCC
Source organism: Canis aureus (assembly GCF_053574225.1). Taxonomy (NCBI): domain Eukaryota; kingdom Metazoa; phylum Chordata; class Mammalia; order Carnivora; family Canidae; genus Canis; species Canis aureus. Next base: position 47,849,703 of record NC_135621.1, read on the forward strand.
AAGGAGGGATGTGGTTCTGGAAGGGGTGAGGCTGCGGCGAGGGGCCAACCACCATCTGCCAGAACAGTTGTCTGTGACCAAGAGTCGCATGACTGCCATGGATGCCCGCTGTAGAAGAGACCCCCAACTGTCCAGAGCAGAACCTCCCCTCATGCTCTAAGGATTGGCTTGCATCTTAAATGGGTGTCATCCTACATTGTCTATTGCATAAAGTTAAAAGACCTTATGTATGTGCTGGGGCAAGGGAGGGGGCAGTATTTAAACCACAACATCATCCTTTATCCTCACTTTTAGGCTGCGCAGGAAATCCCCAATTAGTTGTATAAGAGTCATCTCAGAACTCTTAATAATGCACATATGTTATATTTGATATCACAAGAGTCCCTTTGTAGGATGATTTCAGGGACAGGGTTAGGATCCTTTTACAGATGAGTCTGATCCCTATAGACTTTTAATAATTTGCACTTTTTTAATATAGAAGCAGCATAAGCCACAGATACTCAAAAACTGAAATGGCAAAGAAATTAACAAAACAGAAGATTGTTTTACCATTTGTGTGCTGGTTTGTACAAGCTGCTTACAAAAGCCTCCAGGAGCAGAATCTCCCAGGTGTCTTAATGTCATCTCCATGCCCTGTGCCATTTCATCTTCAGGATGACCCTATGATGTGTGTCAGCACCTTTTCTTGGGTTGATCAGCCAGTAGTGGGCTGCCAGTTACACTGCTCCACCCCCAGTGCCAGCTGCTTGTGTCCCAGACCCTACAGGAGCCCCAGGTGCTGTACCTTCTCCAGGTTCACCATCTCAGGGCCCCGGCCATCCTCAAGCAAGAGGAGGGGTGGCAGTGCTTGGAACTTGTTTTACTTTGCTGTTATTATTGTTGCTAAATGTGTGTTCTATCTCTACAAAATCCAGCAGAACACAGTTGTATGAAATAAACAGGAAATGTCTCCTCTTCCCCCTCCCCCCCAATCCTGTTCCCTAGGGATGACTCCAGCTTACAGTTGGGTGTGTCATGTGTGTGTGTGGGGGGGGGTGTTGCATGTGTCTAAGAATGTGTGTGCATATGTCTCTGTGTAGACCTATACAGACACATGGGTGCACACATACACACTTCCTGTTCTGAAACTGGCTGTTTTTACCCACCAATACACTGTGACCAGTCCTTCACGATACAGAGATTTACTTTGTTCTTAGGAATTGTCTTGACTACCTCCCTTTTCCCTATTCCCTCTTTTTTTTTTTTAATTTATTTATGATAGTCACAGAGAGAGAGAGAGGCAGAGACACAGGCAGAGGGAGAAGCAGGCTCCATGCACCGGGAGCCCGACGTGGGATTCGATCCTGGGTCTCCAGGATCGCGCCCTGGGCCAAAGGCAGGCGCTAAACCGCTGCGCCACCCAGGGATCCCCCCTATTCCCTCTTAAATGGGTCATTAAATCCTGACAGTTTGGCCCATCCCAATGGAGTTGGAATGTATCCTCTCTGCTCCTTCCCTGTCCGAGGGACCCAACTCTAATCTACTAATCAGACTCACAAAGCAGGGCAGTGCCTGGGCATCTGTACTTTAGCAGACTCCTTAGGGAGTCCTCCGGATCACAAGAGCTTGAGGAACCGGGGCCCCAGAAGAGCCCAGGTTTCTACCTTGTGCGGGCACCTTCCCTGATCCTGGCCTCACCCTGAGCTTTTCCTCTCTGCCTGTGGCAGCACCATGTAGGCAGTTCTGTGGTCAGCCCACTTGCTGAAGGCTATTATGGTGATTTGTTTACCCTTTTCCTAGGCATGCAATGGTAGCCCACGCCTGACTCATCCTTCAGCACCTGGCACCCACATACCGTGGGCGCTCAGTGAAAGTTTGAGCTGAACAAAGCCAATGGGTGGCGCTGGGTTTGGGACCAGGACTTCTGGCTCCCTGACTGGAGCCCTGAGGGAGGGGTTGCGATGCAGGACAGAGTACAATGGGGAAGAGCTCCTGCATCGCACAGGGGCTTCCTTTATCAGCAGGTGGCGCTGTCCTACCCAGTCTTTCCCCCACCAGGCCACTGTTGAAGGGTAGGGGCACCATCTGGCCTTCCCTGGCCTCCCTCCAGGCTGCACACTAGATGCACCCGCTGATACTCGGCTCTCCGGCTCCTTGCTTTGCCAGGTTGCTGGTGGAGAGGTTCTCTGTGTCACTACAGGTCATCCCACCAGTGCATCCTGGGGAGACTGTGTTTCTACCTGGACGTCAGCCTCAGCACTGCATCCTGGACCATTCAAATCTGAAGCCACGTAGCCAACTAGAAGCGCTGTTTCTCAGGTAAATGTTGGCATGGGATGGCCAGGCCCCTCATGGAGCCCGATATAAGGACTGGCCCAGGAAATTCAAAGCTGTGCTTGAGCCAATTTGGATGTGTCCGTTTTCAGGAATATAGATGGAATAGTCACACATATCTATTTGTAATATTTAACTTACTGATTTAGATGTACATACTTCAAAAAGCGCTAAACCACTGCACCACTGGGGCTGCCCCCTGTGTTGCTTTTTAAGGGGATTTCTAAAACTTGACCACAATCACATCCAACACTTGCAGTTATGAGTTGGTATATCTAAGAATAAAAGAGAAAGCCCACTCAGTGCAGTTGTCCACTTATACTCATGAGGCCAACACCCTGCTGGACCTTGGTGGCTGAGGGGATGGGGAGGAGGCTACGGGGGCCACACCAGCCGGTAGGGAGCACAGAGGCTGAGCTATTTCTGGTCTCTTGAAAGCAGGAGTCTTGTCTTTTCCAGCTATTCAGGGCTTCCTTGTGTCTGTTTCACTAATTCTAAAGCCATCTGATTATCACGGGAGGTTTCAAGTATACATAGAACAGTATCATGATTCCCCATATAGTCATCACTCAGCTTCAACAATCATCAACTCAGAACCAATCCTGTTCCATCTCTACTCCTGCCCGCTGACATTGTCCCTCAGGATTCTTTTTAAGCAAATCCCAGACACATCTTTAAGTACTTTTGTGTGTCTCTAAAAGATAGGACTCTATGTTTACATACAACTTAAATGCCATTATTACACCTAAAAAATACAAATTCTTTTTTTTTTTAAATACAAATTCTTTATACCATTGATACAAGTCAGTATTTGGATTTCCTTTATCATCTCCTAAATATGTATTTTATGTTCAAATTAGCATCTGCACAAGCCCTAATGTCACAGTTAGATGTAACATGAATGGTGAGATAATATTACATAGTGTTGGTGCCCCCAACAATTTAACCATTTTCCTCAGCATATGTGTTACTTCCAACATTTCTGTTTTATAAGCATTGTAGTAGAGAACATCTTCATACACAAATATTTGTCTGGAATGTAACCCCAGAAGTGATGTGAGGTGACTGGACCCAAGTGTCTGCAGATTGATAAAGGCTGTCATCGCTATGCTGAGAAGGTGTCTAACAAAGGGATGATGAAAAGGGGAAGGAAAGAAACAACCCGAGCTAAAGGGAAAAGAAGGCTAGTGGTGCTAGTGAAAGGGGCAGGGAAGGAACAGGAGAGAGGAGAAAGGACGGTGTCTCGCAGAGACCCGTGGCCAGCCAGGGTCCGTGTGACAGCAGGTTTCCTGTCCCAGACTGGACGGCCAGCAGGAAGTGTTTGACAGACGAGATGGCCTGTGCAGCGGTGACCTGGGGGCTGAGCAGCCCTGCCAAATGGGGCCAGGTGGCTGGCCAGCTTCCCTGGAGAGAGGAATTCAGGCCCTCCTCCCTCCTGTCTGCTAATGAAGCACCAGAGAGGCTGCCTCGCCAGCCCCCAGAGCCCAGGGCCTTTCTGGAGGAATGCCCGCCGCCTTCCACATGGTCAGGTCAGGGGGCCCCAGCTCTGTGGTGAGGAAGGGCCACTTCCTGAAGGTCACCACTGAGCTGTGGGGTCACTCTCATTTCCTGTTTGTGCCAAGGACTTCAAGCCCAGACTCAAGAGAGGGAAATAGTGGTGCCATAATGACCACGTTGTGTTCAGCCGGAAGCATGAAAATGAAGGAAAAATAAAAGGTTACTTGATCTCTCAAGAAGCAATATGATTCCATTCTTTTGCTATACAGAAAGCTAAACTTTGTAAGATCACAGGTAACTTTTATTTTCCTTCTTACGCCCTTCTGTATTTTATGAACGTGTTTCACTTTCAATATTAGAGGTTTTAGGGAGGAAAGTGAACGTGATTTTTAAAAACCACCTCTTGAAATAGATCCACGCCTCCTTACCTGTCTGGGAAGAGGGACATCCTCCCCTCCACCCCCCACTGTACAAAGTAGGGACTCTTGCACAGGTCGCCGGGCAAGTGTGGGAGGCCTCTATATCTGGGCTCCAGGCCTCTTCTTCCTGGGCTGCACCTACCTACACAGGTTTCTGTGCAAGACACATTTCCTGGGGCAGCCCCGATGGTGCAGCAGTTTAGCGCCGCCTGCGCCTGGGGTGTGATCCTGGAGACCCAGGATGGAGTCCCATGTCGGGCTCCCTGCATGGAGCCTGCTTCTCCCTCTGCCTGTGTCTCTGCCTCTCTCTCTCTCTCTCTCTCTCCCTCTCTCTCTGTGTCTCAATAAATAAATAAAATCTTAAAAAAAAAAAAAAAAAAAAAAAAAGAACACATCTCTTGGAGCCCACAGCCCTGGGATTGGAGATGGCCTGGACCATCCTCTCTCATTCATCATCCAGCCGGATATGTGACCTCAGATCAGTTCCCTGGAATCAAAGTCACATGCTTTTATGCCAGAAGTTGGTACCAGGGCCTGAACTTTTCCCTCTCTTGACAGCAGTTCAAAAGGAAAGCCGATCCCCCTGAGTGGAGAAGCGTTGGGACGGATGACCACATGCAGCTCAGAGGCCAGAGCAATCTCCATGGGAAGGGTGGAGATTGCCTGCTGAATTATTCATGGTCCTCCCTGGGCCCCCACAGAGTGCACAGGAGTGTCAGGGGGTGTATCTGCCACTACTCCTGTGAGGTGTTCGCAGTGTGTTCCAGGAGCCCTTCCCTCCCTGAGCACTTCTGTAGGCTGGAGGAGGTGGGTGGGTCTGAGCCATCACTGTAAATGTGCTTGTGCACTGAGTCTCCCTGAGGCCTGTGGTCCCAGCTCTTGTTTTGCCTGGACCTCTTCCTCTTCCTGGTGTTGCTGGCAGGCTGGTCTGAGGACCTGGGGGAAGAGTGAGTGGATGGGGAAAGTTGAGGGGTTCCCACAGGACCGTCCATATGGACCTCAGCTTCACACAGGATGGAAATCCAATGTGAGCCAGTAGAAAGTGAAAGAGTTTACTGAATATATATAGAGAGATACAGACGGAGCGTCCGGAAGAGTGGGAAAGGAAGAGGATACGACGAGTTTTGTCATTGTTCAGGGTCTGAGTTTTTACTGAAGTTGGTGGTCTGACGTATGTGTCCCCTCAGACATCCTGGAACCAGTTAGAACAAAGAGGAGGGCCCAGGTTTTATACCTTGGAGCCAGGGGTCTTGACATCCAGATGTCTAGCTTCGGTGGTCTGAGATCTGCATATGATAGCTTCTTCCCATCCTTGACACCTGGTCCTTCCTTGGATATTATTTATTCTAGGGAGAGAATAAATAACTCTTTGTCCCTTACAAGGAAGACCTAAACTATTTGCATTACAAGGCATGTGTAAAGTGAGGTGGGAGTACAGGTCCTAGCAAGAATAGAAACAGGATAAGAAGCAAAAGAAAGAAACGCCTTCTTTTTCTCTTGGGGTCTCTCTAGTTTCCCTGTCTCATAGGCATGCCAAGGTTGAAGCCCGGGTGAAATAAATTCAGCAGTTACAGAGTGTGGACGGAACTCAGCACCCAGCTGGCTTCAACTGCCCCCAAAAATAAAGAGCCAGTGGAAGCAGCCAGCCAGGGCGTTGCTGGGATCCCTGGACTTCTGACCTGAAGGGTGCTCACTCATCTTTAAACAAAGAGAAGAAAAAAAAAGAGGAGCAGGGATGAAAGCTCTGACCATTATTCATTTCTGTTCTCCCTAAGCATTTTACTTTAACTTGCATTTGAGGAACTTGGCAAAGACATAGAAACTGATCCTGTATAAATAACTACAGTTGGTGCTTATCCCTCCGCCATCACTTGGGATTCCCAAGGCATTTCAATCCTTTGCCCTCTGGGACTGCTGCCCAAAAAATAGATGAAGATACAGAGCCTAGAGGAATGTTGACTCGGGCATTATCAGGAACACACAGTCCAAGTCGAAGGTCACAGCTCTGCCCAAGAGCCCAATCTGCTGACCCACGCTGGCCTTTGTTTTGTTTGATTCCCCTTTTGGACCAATCCCCCTCTCAGTTTCCACCCCCCCCCCCACCCTTACTTCCTTCTGCTTCTGTGGCTCTCTGTCCTTGCCATGGTGATGGGGGCGGGGGTGAGGGGGTAGCAGTATTCTGACTGTGGCTGCTTCTCATCCCAGGTGGGAACCTCTCACTGGGATCCTCAGAGTTGACAGCTGGGGCTTCTCGCCCAGCCATGCCTGCATGGCATCTGCTGGCTAGGAGGCTCTGTCCCTCCCCTTCTCACTCTGGGGCCCTCTGAGGCCCTCCAAGATTCTCAGGATGACTTCTGACTTATCATTTGCAAAAGGCAGAGACACCCACCTGGACCTAGGGTTAGCATTCTTGGCTTGTGGACATGAAGTGGGTTTTTGCAAATTTTAACAATTGATTCTATAACCCCAGGTTTTTGAGCTTTCAGTGTACACACCTACTTTCCCTACCTTTGTCCTCCAGAGTTCTGCCACAGATCAAGGCAGTGTCTGCACAGTCAGCCTTGTCCTTTGCATTGAAGATGAGAACATTCGTGGTTCCACTGAGGTGAAGCAGCACTACCCGCCCAGAGTGTGCACACTGGACTGGTGATCCAGCAGCCTGCAGAGATTCCCTGCATCTTGTGTTGCTCTAAGCACAGAATTCCTTGAAAGCCATTCGTTTCAAGGCACAGCTGGACCCTGCCCTCTCTGCCTATCTCTTGCTCCTTGTCTACAGGCTAAACCTAACTGGGCAGCAGCAAACTTGAAGACATACTGATCTTTTCTCTGGCAGAAACTGAGCTGCAGGGCTGGCATACCCAAAAGGTGATATTGCAAACTGAAGAGATACTCTCCCCCTCAGAGCCGCAGTTGGAAATGTGTTGATCTGAGCCAACAGGGGCTTGTACAATCAATTCTCCCACTGAGAAACTAGTGGGGTGCCCCCCTGAGCAGAATGCCAGAGCCAGAGTCTCCTTAGAGTCCCTGGAGCACCACTAGCCTCCTTGCCACATGGCCCCTGGCCAGGACCTGCCAATCTGTGAGGTCTTCCAGGCATTGTTCACTTGGGTATTGTCTGCATTCAGGGCGCTGTGCTTGAACCATGCACACATTGCAGGGTCAGCCTATGAAAAGTGTCCATGTGACAGAGCACGTGAATTAGAGCCGAGTGTGCCAGCAGTCCTGGGGTGCACACGTGTTTGTATGTACAAATAAAGGTCTATTTTAGAGCGGTCAGCTTCACAGACATAGGAACAAAGGCACTTTCTCCTCTGAACTTAAATAATTTGGAAAAGAAATATACAATTTGTAAATTGCCTGGACATACTCAAGGAGACAGCAACTTGGCTCAGAGGAGAATCTTTGTTTTGGAGCATTCTGTTCCTGGCAGATTAAAATAATGTCATTTTTAAAAAGGAGAAGAAGAGGTTGGGCTAACTGAAGAAATTTCTATCTAGAATCATGACTTCAAATGCTATCTGAAATGTTCTTTGCATGAATTTGGCCATTAAAAAAGAACAGACATGAAATTACTTTTTCATTTCATAGAATTCCTATTTATTGCCTTTGGGACACCATCTAGGACAAGAGCTCAAAGGAGCATTCACAGAATGCAGAGAGAGAACTACCCCAAACCCAGCCTTCCTGGGGGTAACCAGAACAGTGGTGAAGTCCAGCCAACCCCTCTTCAGTGACTTCCAGAGCACCTTCTACCAGAGGCCCTATGACCACATGAAATATTTCAGCTCATTTTGCAGGGACCTGTAAGCCAGTCTACCGAGGCAGTACAGTTCTCAAAGCTAGGCTCCTCTGCGTGCTGGCCGTTTGATTCTGAGAGCTCCCAGTAGCAGGGAGAGGCCCAGCAGCCCCCCCCCCCCCCCAGGGAAGGGAAACCCAAGATGTGGGCACAGACACGAGGTGAGTCTGCATGCCACCCCCTCCCTGCCCCCGACTCCGCTCCTTCCATGGTTTCTGAAGGATCCTCTGTGGCACCCTTGTTGGTTGTTTCCTTCCCAGAATGGCTCCTTTGTGTTGTTTTCACATCTTCTCAGGTATCCTTTGTTTCGGAAAAACACAAGACGGGGCAGAAACGCTATGTGTAACCAGACCCCAGACGCGGGCCCCACGTGGGCCCCGCGGGTAATTCTGTCCGCCCGCGCCAGCCTGGGGCCTTCAGTCACAGCTGGGACTCCTGGGTTCTCTCCTTGCCTCCACGCAGATCCTTTTTGCAACCTTGGTAAACACCTTCGTTTTCTCCTCCGTCAAGTGGAAAGGACAAAATGAACTGTCCAGTGGTGTGTTTAAAACACCGAGAGATGTTCCTGGAGATCAAATGATTCTGGTGACGATGTGGGTTGTTTTCTCTTCTGACAGCTTCTGGCATCAGGGGCCCTAAGCGTGTTTGTCCATAGTCATTGCTGATGTGCTTCTGGTGTGGTGAACCTAAAATATGGAAATCCCCCGCCACTTTACAGAGATAGGCATGTTGAGGAAAGCTGCCAGGCCGCTTATGTGGAGGCCGCCGCCCCCCCCCAACCCCCACTCTGACCTCACTGCTCTGCTTCCGCAGCTGCCCGCCGGCCCAGCAGCTCTCCTTCCTGCACAGAGGCCTCCTGAGCAACCTCTACCTGCACACCCCGGACTGCCCGGTGCCCCTGCTCCAGTGGCTCTTCCAGGTGAGGAGCGCAGACCTGCCACTAGATGGCGGGAGCGCGCTGGCCCAACACCCTGGGCAGCACTGCTGTGGGGAGGATGGGCACGTCCCTCCTCTGGCCTTTGGGTGCTGCTGGGTGTGTCCCACCCGGGGCAAGAGGAGGGAGGCAGCTTATGGTGACAGTCATCCTGAAGTTCAGGGACTAGCCTGTGGTCGCGCTCCACTGCCTGACCAGAGCGTATGCCTCATAGGGTTTCGCCTGTGCCACCAGAAGCCTTCTCTGTGACTCCTTGCTACTCAACAGGTGCTTCCGTTGTGTCCAGGCTCCTCTCTACCCCCAAGTCACAGGGCCTGGCTCTGGTGCCACAAGTGGCCCTGCAGCGCTCTTGGCATTGTGAGTGTCCCTCTGAATTTACAGCTGGGTGTGCCCAGGTGTTTGAGCATAAATGCCCTTCTCTGTGGAGTTGTTGGGTGCCTGGAAAAGTCAAGAACATTTGCTCTGTCTTTCTGTTTCTTCTCTTCTGCCTGCCTGCTGGAACAGTTTGCCCCAGGGCAACATGCATTCAGCCCCAGGCTTGAAACCTTAGACCTGAGAAAGATAGAAGCCAGCAAGGATAGCCCAGGAACCAACTGCTGTCATCTGAATGCAAAGCATGAGGATGCTGGCCTTGGCCTTCTCCCAGGGCCATCCCTGCCCGGGACAGGCAGGTTACAAGTTCCAGCTGGTCTCATTCCTGCCAGTTGGGGCCTGGACCCCAGCTGTAAATTAGAGCCACCCTGCCATGCAGATTGTTCTAGGAACTCCTCAGCCTGTGCAGACTGGATGCCTTCCAGAAAAGGTCCTCCTGCTCTCTTCTTTTCCCTTTGGGATCCTTCCCATCCCGCCCCTCCCTGCCCCAGAGGAAAAAGACACCCTCAGCTCCTGGGGCCCTAGTGTGTGGCTGTTGCCCTCACCCCTCCCCCAGGCCCAACTGGGGAACAGCAGGCCAGAACAGGGAACAGTACGACTATTCTTCTCTGGCCCCTAGTCCACACAGTTTCTCTTTGCTCCTTGCACAGTATATGACAAAATGCACAATCAGGCATTGGGAGGCACAGAGAGCCCATGTGAGACGTCGCCCACAGAGGGTCCTTGTGTGACCCTGACACGGCATGGAGTGCCTTCCCTGTCAGTTAGCCTGGGAGCAGCAGAACTTGAACCATGCCTGAGCTCTTCTCCCACATGTGTCACCTCTGCAGGGGCCCATAGAATAGAGGACCCAGCCCCGAGACCAGACAGACACTAGTGAGTTCCAGCTCTGCCACAACTACCCTGTGACATTGGACGAGTTGTTCAATGGCAGCTCTGTGTCTCAGTGTCTTACTCTGAAAACAGTCCCAGGTAAAGACTAAGTGAGGAATTCCTGTGACCTTCCTTGTCCTTATGGTCTCACTATAGCTCTGCCCAGGGCCTAGACATCATTGGGAAGGGATGATGTTAGTGCACAGGTTCTGGTTCTCCATCTTCAGGAAGGAGAAACAAAAGCTCTCCCTCCCCCACAGCTGAAGCCAGATAAGTGAGGGGTGCACTTGGCCTTGGGAATCTTCTAGGTGAGCCTGTGCCCAGCATCTTTGTCTCTGGGGGGCGGGAGGGAAGAGCAGGGCAGCTGACGTCTGCCAAGCACCACGCACAGTGGCCATGTGGCCATACTACAGGCCCTAACAGGATGGATTCTGATATTTTACTTTGGAGGTCTTGGTTTTCCTGTCACTGGGAACATATTTTCCTGTATAAACAATAGCATTCATTCATTCATTCGTTCTCAGGCAGCGTTCGAGTTCCTGCTACATAGTAAGCTCTAGTGATAGAAAGATCTTAGAAATGGTGTCCCGGGTAAGTCCACAGAATGTGGCCATGGTGCTCAGCCTACTTCAGAACCCCCCAAGCATATTCCCCATTGTTAGTGGGCAGAAATCCACAGAGGCTCCCTAAGGCTGTTGGTGGGATTCTCCTAAAGGTGTAGGGGTTGTTCCTGGGATCTAAGCATAGAGATATGGCTGGGACTCGGAAAGAGTTGGAAACAGGATGAGGAAGGTTTAGGATCCCAGGAGACGCCTCAGTTTCTCTATTCACCAGGCTCTGTGGCTAAATAAATTCCCAGGAAAGAGAGCTTTATTGGAACAACAAAGGTTAAGTGACACACACACCCCCACCACCAGTCTAATCAAAAGCAGCTAGGTGAATAGGGTCACAGGACTGCCAGGGCTCATGTGCATGCCTGGGGTTGATCAGAGAGTTCAGGGATGGGTGAGCTAGGCAGATTTTTCCAACTCTGCTCACCCAACTGTTTCTTTGGGAAGGACATCCTGAGTTCCCAGGGAGACTAGATCCTGCTGCCCGCCACTCTCCCTCCTCCTAGTGGAGTGTACAGTGGCAACTGGGTGAACAGGCTTTGGCCTTAGTGCTCATGAACTACTAAGCTCATCACTGAAGCCCTAGTGCGGTACCTGGAGCAAGGTGAACCTCTGGAAAGGGTAGCCAGAAGCAGGTAACATATGCTGTCAGTGAATGTATGTTGTTGGGAAATGATAACTCTGAAGAAGTTACAAGAAGGTGTGAAAGGAAGAGGCAGGCAGAACTCTAATATCATAGGTCAGATATTTGGGAAGATAACTCTGACTCAGTTTCCCTGAGTTTCCCTGGGGAGTGCTCCCAAGAGCCACACCTCAGGCAGAGGAAGAGTAACTGGGAGAAAGAGCTGAGTGGCAGAACAAATTCAAAAGGCCACAGCCAGTTCTGCAGGGTGCTCTGGAAGTGGAGTGACCCTTTATAGTTGTCCCAGTTGAGGTGATAGGTCCAGGCCTTTGGACTCCAGCATCAGCCAATTATCAGACTAAGGCTGCAACTTAGGGGGTATGACCTTGAATGAGGCCCTCCCTCCCTGCAAGGCAATGCTCAGAGAGGAACTTGGCTCAGGGCTCTCAGTAAGCAACAACCCCAGCCCCTGGGGATGAGAGCTTCAGGCCTGAAGAAGGGATGTGCCCAGAGTGTCCACTGCACCCTCAGAAGGACGGTATAATGTGCAGCATGGCTGACCACAAGCAGGAACAAGGCTGCCAAGGCACTGCCCCACCTCTAAGACTTGACCTCATCTGTGTGTCCCCAGGCTGGTCAGCCCTGGTGGGAGAAGTGCTGTCCCATTGTTCATCTCCATGTCATGTTCTCTCCACATTCTAAATCCCCAGCATATGACCCTTGGATTCGAGGAGCATTCAAATAAGGATCCCAGTGAGTTTGAGTCAGATGGGTAACCTTCAGCCCTCACCAGGTTGTTTGAGGATCTGTACACAGTACCATGTCCTTCCCAGAGCCAGTGGTCTAAGATGACTGTAAGTTAAAGCAGTGACCTGGAAATGATGTAAGGATCATGGAGAGTAGCTGGTTCCTCATCGTCCTGCTGAGTGTACTTACAGCTTTTGAGCTGTCTCTCTTCCCTACACTGGCCTCTGCCCTGGAGAGGCATGGCTGTGGCCACAGGTAGTGAGGGGCAAAAGGACCAAGACTCTCACACAGGGAGGTGGACAGAGTAAGAGATTTCAAGTCACATAGGCCTGAGATAGAATTCTGGCTTTGCTACTCTGGGGAAGTTTCTTGATCCTTCTGACCTTGACTTCCTCACCTGTAAAATGTCAGTAATGGCAATATCCTTCTACCATGTGGACTTGTGAAGGTTAAATGGGATTTATTTAATATGCAATAATAAAGATTTACTACCATTATACTATACTGCTATTATACCAGCTAACCTAAACTGCCTTTTTTTTTTTTTTTTTTTTCTCCTCCTCTTAGCTGCTGACATGGCCTCCAGAAACTTCTTCAGGAGCCTTTGGTCTCTTATGGGATCTCAGCATGGATGGGCTCTTCCATCAGACTGGTCAGTACTAGGGAGCAGGGTGGAGATTTGAGCCCTCAGTACCCAAGCTCAAGTGCCTGGAGCCCAGCATGTTGGAAAGGTGCTAGTGGGGACATTGCATCACCACGGCAGGGAGACATCAGGCCATCTTTGGCTCTGGCTCCAGCATTAGTAAACAGCTGAGCCAACAGGCTCCTTGGCACCTTGATCTGGCTTCAGATCCATATTACTGTGGCCAAGTTCAGGCTGACCTCATAGACTCTTGGGATCCCAGAACAGTCTGGAAGGCGAATTTTCTGGATTTAAGGAGACAGCTTGCCTCTGAGTTCTTCCCAAGAGTTCCAGTTTGCTTGGAAGAGTTTCAGGAACCTTTGCATCAAATTGGGGAAGCTCTTTGGGTTGGAGTCACTAAGGGGGAGGGCCTTGAAACTGTGCCCCCACCAGCAGTCCCCCTTGGCTCCTAGGACATCAGAGGCGCCCCCGAGTTTGGTCTGGGTAAAAATGAGAGCCTTGAGTCTATACCTGGGTCCTGACGTTGAAAGGGTGATTTAAGTATCTTTATACTTGAGGATGTTCAGAGATCCACAGAGCAGTCAATTTCCCTTTAGTGGTTGCATGCTTCCCAGGCTGTCCTCATTTGGTACCTGAACCCAGACTCTTGGGCACCAAAAAATATGTAGCCAGTGGAAAGATGCTTATGGCAGACAGGAAGGAAGGATTCACAGGTGTCCAGACCCCACCTTTGTCCACAGCTGTAGTCTGCCCGCCCACCCACTAAAACACGAAAGCATGTAGCTCAGAAGGCCAAAGTTACAGACCCAGGATGTACCATTAAGCCTCTGCCCCACCAACCCTTTGGATTTCTGCTTTTGTGCCTCTTGTACTTCAGGAGTTGGCTGAGCTGGGGCCCATCTGTCAAATGAGACTATTCCAGACTCCTCCTGCTCCCCCCTTCTACCCCCCCCCCCATCTGCACACTGGGACCTTGTAACTGAGGTCTTCTGAATAGCAGCAGTCCGACATCCCCATCCTTTTCATAACCTCTGCCCCTGCAGCCTGAGCTGCCCTTTCTTGAGCCTCTGCAGCCTCCTCTGTGGCACGTTTGCCCTTTTGGGGGAACAGAGACCTTCCTTGTCCTCCTCTTCTCCTCCATGCAGTGGTATGTGTCTCCTCCTGCAGGGGCAGAGGGGACGTCCCACTCTTCTTTGCTTCTTACCACATTGTCCCTGATTTGCCCTCCCATCAGGAGGGGCCAGGAACCTGCTCTAGAGTTCTAGCCAGTTCAGCTCTGACTCCAGAGCGTTTTTCATGGCATCACCTGAGAATCCCGCTTAGGCTTCTCCTTGTCTCCCATTGGAGTAGAGACTGGCCTAGAGAATTCCAAGCCCAAGGCTGGGATCTTGACTGATTTGGGGAAAATTTAAGGCCCGGTCCGCAATAGAATCGAAAGCAGGGACTTAAACATATTTGTTCACCCAGTAGTATTAGTCACAATAGCCAAAAGGTGGAGGTAATCCAAATGTCACTGAAAAGTGAGTGGATAAACAAAATGTGGTATATACATGCAGTGGAATATTATTCAGTGTTTAAAAGGAAGGAGTTTCTGACACATGCTGCAACGTGGATGAAATTTGAGAAGTTTATGCCAAGTGAATAAGCCAGCCACAAAAGGACAAATGCTTTCCACTTAAGTGAAGTACCTATAGGTGTCAAATTCATAGAGACAGAAAGTAGAATGGTGGGGGCCAGGACCAAGGGGAAGGGACAATGGAGGGTTAGTGTTTCATGGGTACAGAGTTTCATTTAAGGAGGATGAGAAAGTTCTGGAGGTGGACAGCAGTGATGGTTGCGCAACAACGTGAGTGTACTTAACACCACTGAACTGCGCACTTCAAAATGGTTAAAGTGGAAAATTTTATGTTACGTATTTTTTACCATAATTAAAAACAAACAGGGTCGCCTGGGTGGCTCAGCTGGTTAGGCGTCTGCCTTCAGCTTAGATCATGATCCCAGGGTCCTGGGATTGAGCCCCACATCAGCCTCCCTGCTCAGCAGAAAGCCTGCCCCTCTCCCTCTGCCTGCCTCTCCCTCTGCTTATGCTTTCTCTTTCTGTGTCAAATAAAAATCTTTAAAACAAGTTTAGAGACAAGAACTAGATACCAGAAGAGAATCTACCAAAAGCTGGAACTAAAAATTGACCACCAGTGCAAGAAGCATGTGCAAGGTTAAGTTAGATCCAGGATTGGGGCAGACCCGGTGGCTCAGCAGTTTAGCGCCACCTATGGCCAGGGACGTGATCCTGGAGACCCGGGATCCAGTCCCATATCGGGCTCCCTGCATGGAGCCTGCTTCTCCCTCTGCCTGTGTCTCTACCTCTCTATCTCTCCTCTCTGTATTCTCATGAATAAATAAATAAAATCTTAAAAAAAAAAAAAAGTCAGATCCAGGATTGATATAAAAGGAAATAATGCTGCTCAGATTTGTTAGCAACTTGAGGTGCTCTGAGTGTCTTGATCCTCTGTGCGACACAGTCCCCTGGGGCAGAACCTGGAGCTGCCTTCCCTTCCATTTGGAGCTATGATTGGCGTTTGTCTTTTCAGGTTGCCTTGCCTTTCTCTTTTGTAAAATGGGGAGATTTGTTTGCGTATGTGTACATTTCTATCCTTTCCTGGAGTTTGTGGTGACAGGCCATTTTCCCCATTCTGTCCTGAGAAGGCTTTTACACTATCACCTTTATTCCAGCATGTTTCTTTTTTTTTTTTTTTTTTTTTTTTTAATTTTTATTTATTTATGATAGTCACAGAGAGAGAGAGAGAGGTGCAGAGACACAGGCAGAGGGAGAAGCAGGCTCCATGCACCGGGAGCCCGATGTGGGATTCGATCCCGGGTCTCCAGGATCGCGCCCTGGGCCAAAGGCAGGCGCCAAACCGCTGCGCCACCCAGGGATCCCCTCCAGCATGTTTCTTAATTAAAAGGAGATCTGAGATGGGCCCAGGCTTCAGAGCAAACTGTTAAGGTGCGCTCTGGGTGACTGCGGTGGAGGACTGAACAGAGTGCAGGTCTAGGGGTCACTGGAGGTTTTTTTTGTTTGTTTGGTTTTTTTGGTGGGGGGGTCACTGGAGTTTTAGGGTATGGTGGATACTGTTTTCCTAGATTAGCAAGTAGCACAGGTCACCAGTTAAAAGCTCCTTGGTGAACTTGGAGATTCGAATATTTCAGGGGGATGTTTATGCATTATTTAGAAAACATACATTGAGTGTTTCCTGTAGTCAGTACCTCACTAGGTGGCAGAGGGAGATACAGAAATGAGTAAGATGTGGTTCCTGCCCTCAGAAAGCTGACAACCAAGTGGGAAGGGATGAAATGCACAATTAAAATAGGAGATGGACACAGCTACAAAACTGGGGGAATTCTAAGGAGAGGGAGATTACTTCTAGCCAGGTGGGGTTGTGGGTATGAGGAGGCTGGAGACAGGGAGTGCTTTGTAGGGGAGAGGGCAGTTGATTTATCTCTCAAAAGATGTATAAGGCAGGGATTGCAAATTCACTTCTATGTGGGGACCAAGTGAATCCGAGACTAGAGAGCTCTTGCCCTGTCTAAGGCTAGTAGGTCTGGTCTTGCCAGATCTCTCCATTTTCGAGAGAAGCTATGTTTTAGTTAGGATGTGTACTTTGACTATAAGTAACAATTAAGAGAATTAGTACTCAGTTAAGTGAAGTTTATCTCACATGACAACAAATCCAAAGGGTGTGGGGGGGTTTCTATGGTATGTTCAGCAGATCTACAGTATCAGGGCCCTGGCTTAGCTTTGGTGTCTCCCTTCTCACTACTACTACTCAATGTTGCAGAATGACTACCATAGCTCCAAGCATCATATGCTCTCATGATACAGCAGTTCAAGGCAGAAAAAAGGGTGGAAGAGACGAGGTCATTCCTTCTCGTACTTTTCTCTCTTTTAATCAGGACACTCTTTCCATTTTGTTTCATTAGACAGAACTGGGTCACAGGCTTTAGAGGACACTTGCCATGTTTTCAGACTCTCTGGTACCCTCTGAACACCCTGGCTATGTTTGAAGAATTTTTAGCCTCATGATCCTACCCCTCCAGGGTAGAATCCTAGACACTCACTCTTCCAGCATCCTTTCAGATATTTGAATTTTTAATTTTGGAATTTCCAGTTAGTTCTGTATTTTTTTAATAGTTTCTGTTTGTCTACTGGGATTTCTTATTTGTTCATTTAATATAAGCATATTTTCATTTACCACTTTGAGGATAGAATAGCTGCTTTAAAATCCTTATCCATAATTATAACATCTGGGTCCTCTAATTCATTAACATGGAAAATTAAATGTGAAAGTGAACATTTATTTAGAATGAGTAGAGAAATTATACTAAATACTGGACCTTGGGAGGTTCAGGTTCTATTTTTCTGGATATCTTCAAGGTATTTTCCAGAAATGTTCGTGTAGAAATGCCCACCGATTGTAGCCTGGCTTCCCTGTCTAACCTAGAGCTTTCACAGTGGGCTGTGCACGTCAGGGCCCCAGAGCTTAACCTTCATGAACTTTAGGGTCAATTGGCTTCTGATACATAACAAACTGTTTTCTGTTCAAACAGCTAGAGCTCTTTTCTGTAGCCTGTGGCTCAGAGCTCTGACTGCTCCAGTAGCCACCCCAGACCAGTCCCTGCAAAGATAAGTGGGATGACATGGTTCATCTGCCAAGGTGGACTTTCCTTGAGCAGACACCCAGACAAAAACCAGGGTTTCCTTAACAGGGAAGAAAGGGAGCATGGCTGATGGATAAGCAGCCAGCAGAATCTGCCTTAGCCAGAATGCCAACATTTATGTGACATCTCCTCTTGGTAACTAATTCAGTTAAAAGACCAAACCCCCACTGTGAACCCATCTGCAGGCTATATTCGACTGTAGATGGAATATAGCTCCACTGGTTTGCAGCCCTGGGGGTAGGGTTTGGTGTGAAGAGATACAAGGGAAGCAGGGAGCCATGGGAACAAAGAGGAGGATGGGAGAGTAGGGACTTCTTTAGGAGGGCAGAGTAGGGGATCAAATGGTGTTCGGGGCCAGACCTTGGAGGACAGTGGGGGCCAGTGCAGGCACAATGAAGCCTTATTAGTCTTTATTAGGACTGGGGCAGAATTGGTGGTGTTTATTTTCTTTTTTAAAAAAGATTTTATTTATTTGACACAGAGAGCACAAGCAGGGGGAGCAGCAGGCGCAGGGTGAGGGAGAAGCAGGCTCCTGCCTGAGCAGAGAGCCCAATGTGGGGCTTGATCCCAGGACCCTGGGCTCATGACCTGAGCCAAAGGCAGACGCTTCACTGACTGAGTCACCCAGGCATCCCATAAGAATCGGCCTTGTTTAGATGTAATTCATATACCGTGTAATTCACCCTTCTAAAGTGTATGATTTAATATGATTCATAGGGTTGCTCAACCATCACCACTATCTAATAATTCTAGGACATTTTTATCACCCCAGAAAAAAACCTTCATACCCATCATACCCGGCTCCTTCTAGGCCTTGGCAACACCTAATCCACATTCTGTCTCCAATGAACTTGCTTATTCTGGATATTTCATATAAATGGAATTGTAAAATATGCAACCTTTTGTATCTGACTTCTTTCACTTAACATAATGTTTGCAAGGTTTATGCACGTTGTAGCATGTATTAGTACTCCATTCTTTTTTATGGCTGGATAATATTCCATTGTATGGATATACCATATTTTATTCCTTCATCCATTGATGGACACTTGGGTTGTTAACATTTTTTGGCTATTGCAAATAATGCTACTACAAACACTTGCACACAAGTATTTATGGGGACATATGTTTTCATTTCTCTTGGGTGTATGCTTAAAAGTGAAATTGTTCAGTCATATGGTGACTGTATGATTAATTTTTTGAAGGACTGCCAAACTATTTTCTGAAATGGCTTTATATTCCCACCAGCAATACATGAGGGTTCCAGTTTCTTCACACCCTTGCCAACATTTGTTATTGTCCATCTTTTAATAGCCAAACTAGTGGGTGTTAAGTGGTATCTAGTGGTTTGGATTTACATTTCTGTAATGACTAAGGATGTTCAGCATCTGTTCATGTACTTAGTGGCCATTTGTCTGTCTTCTTTGGGGAGACATCTATTCAAGTGCTTTGCCCATTTTTTTATTAGGTTGTTGGGTTCTTCATATACTGTGGATACTAGACCCTTACCAGATGTGTGATTTGCAGATATTTTCTCCCATTCTGTGGCTTATCTTTTCACTCTCTTGATGGTGGACTTTGATGCACAGGGGTTGTTGTCTTTTTGTTTTGTTCAGTAGGCTCCACACTGGGTGCCCCTGATGCATAAGTTTAAATTTTAATAAAGTCTGATTTATCTTTTTTTTTCTATTGTTGCCTGTGCTTTTGGTGTCAAACAAGACACTATTTCCTAGTCCAAGGTCATGAATATTTTCCCTAATCTTCCCTTCTGAAAGTTTTATAGTTTTAGCTCTTGCATTTAGCTCTTTGATCCATTTTGAGTTTTTTTTTTTAATATGGTGTGAGATAGGAGTCCGGCTTTATTCTTTTGTGCATGTGGATATCCAATTAGTGAAAACCAATATTTGTTGAAGACTATTCTTCCTCCAATGAGTTGGCACTCATGCTGAAAATCAATTGATCATAGGTTATGAGTTTATTTCTGGATTCTCAGTTCTCTTCCATTGATTTATGTATCTTTATGCCAGAATCCCAAATTCTTTTGTGTTGTTTTTTAGTTTGGGGTTTTTTTTTTTGAGAGAGAAAGGGCATGAGCTGGGATGAGAGGGGCAAGGGAGAGGGAGAGAGAGAGAGAGAGAATCTTAAGAATCTTAAGCAGGCTCCATGGGTATGGAGCCCAACATGGGGCACAATCTCACCACCCTGAGATCACGACCTGAGCCAAAATTGAGTTGGATGCTTAACCAACTGAGTTACTCAGATGCCCAGTACCCCAAATTTTTTATCACTGAAGCCTGCAGTTTTGAAATTGGGAATGTGAGTCTTCCAGCTTTGCTCTTTTCAAAATTATTTTGGCTATTCTGAGTCTCTTGTAATTCCATGTTAATTTTAAGATGGCTTGGGATCCCTGGGTGGCGCAGCAGTTTAGCGCCTGCCTTTGGCCCAGGGTGCGATCCTGGAGACCCAGGATTGAGTCCCACGTCGGGTTCCCGGTGCATGGAGCCTGCTTCTCCCTCTGCCTGTGTCTCTGCCTCTCTCTCTCTCTCTGTGATGACTATCGTAAATAAATAAAAATTTAAAAAAATTTTTAAGATGGCTTGTCACCCTCTGCAAAAACAACAGGGGTTTTAATAGTGATTGTGTTGACTCTATAGATAACTTTGAGTATTACCACCATCTTAATAATATTGAGTCTTCCAATCCATGAATATGGGATGTCTTTCCATTTACTTAGATCTTCTTTAATTTATTTAACAATATTTTATGGTTTTCAGTGTGTAGGTATTATACTTATTTTGTTAAATTTATTTCTAGTATTTTCTTATTTTTGATGCTGTTATAAATAGAATTGGTTTGTGGGTTTGTTTGTTTTTTTTTTTTTTTTTTTTTTTTCATTTTCTTTTCAGATTGTTCCTTGCTGGTGTGTAGAAAGAGAGCAGATTTTTGTATACAGACCTTGCATTCTGCAACCTTGCTGAACTCGTTTATTAGCTCTAATCGTTTTTTTAATGGCAGAATTTGGTTTTGAAAGCAAACATGTTCTTGTGCAACTAATTGCTTGAAAGAAATGACCTCATGTTTCTTTAACAAACATACTTTGGCCGTGCCAATGTAGGACTGGCTAGTAACTCTGCCAAGCACACTGAGTAGGCAGCAGGCTTGGAGAAAAGGAGCTCTATCAATGAGATTGAAACACTTTAGAGAAGGAGTAAAACATGCGTAGGTTCTGTTCTGTTAACCTCTAAGACAGTGTTGTTCATTCTTACCTACCCATTCCATTCCCTACCAGCTTCTATAATATTTGTGTAGGAGGGAAAGAATATAACAAAAAGACTCTGGCCAATACATTCTTTGGATATTTTTTAAGTGGGTAAGAAATTTAGTTCTCAGAAAAATTAGTTTCATTTTTGTGAGCAGTATCTTTGGACACTTTGTTCTTCCTCACGTGGTCACCATGCTTTTTCCCTTCGTCCCTGAGTCTGTAGTATTATAGTCATTGGGGCTTTGGGGGTCTCTGGGACAGGCCCCTGTTTTGTGGGTCACTTTCTTTTCTGTCACTTTCTTTTCTCACTTGTATTTTGTCTCCCTCCTCTCTACTCTCCTTCCTTATTCCCTCTCAGAAAACATTTTATAAGGTTGCTTCTTGTAAAAAGAATAAAACAGTGACCGGGCAGCCCCAGTGGCGCAGCAGTTTAGTGCCACCTGCAGCCTGAGGTGTGATCCTGGAGACCTGGGATCGAGTCCCACGTCTGGCTCCTGGCATGGAGCCTGCTTCTCCCTCTGCCTGTGTCTCTGCCCCTCTCTCTCTCTCTCTCTCTCTCTCTGTCTCTATATGAATAAATAAATAAAATCTTTTTAAAAAATCTTTAAAGAATAAAACAACGACCAATAACCTCACTAGCTAGGTAACTCCTGTTGTATTATCTTAGAGTATTCTATGTATCAAGTGCAGAAAAATCAAATACTAGAGACAGTTGCAAAATGAAAAGTGAAAGCCTTCCTGCCCAGCCATTCCCATGGCCACTTTCTCTCTCCAAGTAGTCATTATTCAGAGTCATTATTTCTTGTGACTATTTCCAGAAGCAAAATCCACATAATACATATACATATTGATACATACATATTATCAATATAATACATGTTTCTGTGTTTATCGATTTATTTACACCATATTTTTTCTGACACACTTTGATATTCATCTGAAGTTATCTCCAGTGGAGAGTTAATCTAGGACTTTCCCAGCTCTCTCCCCTGGGAGTCAGAAAAGGCCACAGTCTACATAAAGCAAGTCAGGCAGGATTTTCTAGACCAGGGGTCTCCAGTATGGAAGACCCTTGAGGTAGGATGAGCCATCAAGTGCAAAAAGAAATCATTAACACTTATATTTACATTTAGTTCATCTTTTTTTTTTAAGTTTTACTAAAGTGTATAATTGACATACATTAAACTGTACACATTTAAAGCATGCAATTTATACACTTGACTTATATGTATATTCATAAAACTGTCGTCATCAAGATAATGACCATTGCCCTCAAAGTTTTCTTGTACCTCTTTATAATTAATCTCTCCTTCCCCTTTTGTCTGAAAGGAACCACTAATATACTTTCTGTCACTGCAGATCACTACAAATGTCACTATAGTTTGCATTCTCTAGAACTTTATATAAATGGAATTACATAGCAGGTACTCTTTTTTTTGGTCCAGCTTCTTTCACTCAGGATAATTATTTTGAAATCTATCAATGTTGTGTGTAACAGTACTTTATTCTTTTCCATAGCTGAGTACTATTTCATTATATGGATATCCTAGCTCTACTAATGGACATTTTGGGTTTTATTTTGTTTTGTTCTTAGTTTGGGAGATATGAAAATCTGCTATAAGTATTCTTATGCGGGTCTTTGTGTACACATCTGCTTTCTTTCCCCTTGGGGTAAATATCAGTGAGTGGATAGGCTGGGTCATATGGTAAGTGTATGTTTAAGGTTATTTTACATTCATTTTTTCTTTAGCAATCTCTGCACCCAATGTGGGGCTCAAACTCGTGACTCTAAGATCAAAGTTGCATATTCTTCCAACTGAGCCAGCCAGGCACCACTATTGATATTTTATAGTTGGTGCTTTTATTTTTTTTATTTTTTTTTATTTTTATTTATTTATGATAGTCACACACACAGAGAGAGAGAGAGAGAGGCAGAGACACAGGCAGAGGGAGAAGCAGGCTCCATGCACCGGGAGCCCGATGTGGGATTCGATCCCGGGTCTCCAGGATCGCGCCCTGGGCCAAAGGCAGGCGCCAAACTGCTGCGCCACCCAGGGATCCCATAGTTGGTGCTTTTAGTGTCATATTTAAGAGACCTGAGATCTTTCTTGTTTTTTTCTAGAAATTTCATAATTGAGTTTTATAACTTACAACTTTTATAATTAAAATAAGTTTTATAATTTATAATTAGCTTTACATTTTTATGTCAGTGGTCCATTTCGAGTTAATTTTTATCAATGACATAGGTTGTTAATTTCTTTACATATGGCTATCCAGTTGTTCCAACACATTTGTTGAAAAGATTATCCTAAAAGAAGAAAGAAAGAAAGAGAGAGAGAGAGAGAGAGAGAGAGAGAGAAAGAAAGAAAGAAGGAAGGAAGGAAGGAAGGAAGGAAGGAAGGAAGGAAGGAAGGAAAGAAAGAAAGAAAGAAAGAAAGAAAGAAAGAAAGAAAGAAAGAAAGGAAGGAAGGAAAGGAAGGAAAGAAAGGAAAGAAAGAAAGAAAGAAAGAAAGAAAGAAAGAGAAAAGAAAAGAAAGAAAGAGGGATCCCTGGGTGGCGCAGCGGTTTGGCGCCTGCCTTTGGCCCAGGGCCGGATCCGGGAGACCCTGGATCGATTCCCACATCAGGCTCCCGGTGCATGGAGCCTGCTTCTCCCTCTGCCTGTGTCTCTGCCTCTCTCTCTCCCTCTCTCTGTGTGTGACTATCATAAATAAAAAAATTAAAAAAAAAAAAAAAAAGAAAGAAAGAAAGAAAGATTATCCTTACTGAATTGAATTACTTTGTACCTTTATCAGAAATCAATTGATCATATATGTGTGGGTCTATTTCTGGACTCTAGGCTGTTTCATTGATTTATATATCTAATTTTATCCACCCCATATTGATTACTTTAACTTTGTAAGTCTTAAAATCATAGTTTAAATCTTTCAACTTTGTGGGGCACCTGGATGGCTCAAGTCAGTTCAACATCCAGCTCTTGATTTTGGCTCAGGTCATGATCTCCAGGTTGTGGGATCCAGCCCCACTTCAGGCTCCATGCTCAGTGCAGAGTTTGCTTGGGATTTTCTCTCTCCCTCTGTCCCTCCTCCCCATTCTTGCATGCACATGCACATGTGCTTGCTCTCTCTCACACTCTGTCTCTCTTGTTCTCTCCCTGAAATAAGTGAATAAATCTTTTTTTAAAAATCCTTCAGCTTCGTTCTTCTTTCTTAATAAATTTGTTTTGGCTATTCTAGGTCCTTTGCATTTTCATATAAATTTTAAAATGAGCTTGTCATTTTCTACCAAAAAAAAAATCTGCCTGAATTTTTATTGGATTGCACTGAATCTATAGATCAATTTGGAGCAAATTGGCATGCTTCACAATATTAAGATCTCCAGAATCCGAATGTATCCACGTACATCGGATATCTTTCCATTTATTTAGGTTTCCTTTAGTTTCTTTTGATATTTTAGTGTACAAATCTTGGGATTCTTTTGCTAAATTTATTCCTAAGTATTTTATTCTTTTTGATGCTATTGTAAAATGAATTGTTTTCTTAATTTCATTTTCAAATTGTTGATAGTGTACTGATATATAATTGATTTTTGCATATTGAACTTGTACCCTGACCTTGATAAATCCCTACTTTGCTGAGAATTTTTATCCGGAATGGATGTTGGATTTTGAGATGTTTATGTGGTTTTTCTTTTTCAGCCCCCTAATATGGTGAATTACACTGACTGATTTTTGAATGTTTGTTTATTCATCCTCACATTCTGGAATAAATCCTACTTGATCATGATGTATTAATTTTATATGTATTGGTTTCAATCTGGTGAATTTTTGTTGACATTATGTTCACAAAGGATATTAGTCTATAGTTTTCTCTTTCTGGTTTTGGTCTCAGAGTAATACTGGCTTCATAGAATGTGTTAGGAAGTATTTACTCTACAGTATTCTGGAAGAGTTTATGTAAAACTGGTATTAATGCTTCCTTAAATGTTTGGTAAAGTTATCCAGTGGAGGGGCACCTGGGTGGCTCAGTTTTTTTTTTTTTTTTTTTTAAAGATTTATTTATTTATTCATGATAGACATAGAGAGAGAGAAAGAGGCAGAGACACAGGAGGAGGGAGAAGCAGGCTCCATGCACCGGGAGCCTGACGTGGGATTCGATCCCGGGTCTCCAGGATCGCGCCCTGGGCCAAAGGCAGGCGCCAAACCGCTGCGTGGGTGGCTCAGTTGATTAAGTGTCTGCCTTCAGCTCAGGTCATGCAGGGTCCTGGGATCAAGCCCCATGTCAGGCTTAGCAGGAATCTGCTTCTCCCTGTGCCCCTGCCCCTCTCGTGTGTGCTCTCTCCCTCTCTCAAGTAAATAAATAAAATCTTTAAAAAGTAAAATAAAGGGATCCCTGGGTGGCACAGCGGTTTGGCGCCTGCCTTTGGCTCAGGGCGCGATCCTGGAGACCCGGGATCGAATCCCACATCGGGCTCCTGGTGCATGGAGCCTGCTTCTCCCTCTGCCTGTGTCTCTGCCTCTCTCTCTCTCTCTCTGTGACTATCATAAATAAATTTAAAAAATTAAAAAATTAAAAAATAAAAAGTAAAATAAAATTAGCCAGTGGAGCCACCTGGGCCTTGAGTTTCCTTATGGGAAGATTTTTTTTTTTTTTCCTTATGGGAAGATTTTTCACTCCAAATCCAATTGTTAAAATTAGTTACGTGGCTAATTTATATTATCTGTTTCTTCTGAGTGAGCTCTGTTTGTGTCCATTTCACCTAAGTTGGCAAATTTATTGGTATATGTTTGTTCATAATATTCCTTTATTATCTTTTTAATATCTGTTGGATCAGTGATGATGACCTCTTTCTCATTCTGATATTGGTCATTTGTGTGTCTTCTTCAGTCAGGTCAGTTGGGTCACAGGTTTATCAATTTTATTGATCTCAGAGAACCAGCTTTGGGTTTCATTGATTTTCCTTATAGCTTTTCTGTTTTCTGTTTTACTGATTTCTGCTCTTTTTTTTTTTTTTTAAATTTTTTTTTTTTTTTTTTTTTTTTTATTTATTTATGATAGTCACACAGAGAGAGAGAGAGAGGCAGAGACACAGGCAGAGGGAGAAGCAGGCTCCATGCACCGGGAGCCTGACGTGGGATTCGATCCCGGGTCTCCAGGATCGTGCCCTGGGCCAAAGGCAGGCGCCAAACCGCTGCGCCACCCAGGGATCCCTGATTTCTGCTCTTTTATTTCCTTTTAAATTCTGCTTGTTAGGGATGCCTGGGTAGCTCAGTGGTGAGTGTCTGCCTTTGGCTCAGGGTGTGATCCCCGAGTCCCAGGATTGAGTCCCACATCAGGCTCCTTCTATGGAGCCTGCTTCTCCTCCCTTTGCCTATATCTCTGCCTCTCTCTGTGTGTCCCTCTCATGAATAAATAAATCAAGTCTTTAAAAATAAATAAATAAATAAATTCTATTTGTTTGGGGTTAATCTGCTCACTATTTCCCCCCAGTTTTTTAAGGGGGAAACTTACATCATAATAGCTTATCTTTTTTTTTTTTTTTTTTTTTTTTGGTGTGTCAAAAGTAGCTCTATTTTTTTTTTTTTTTTTTTTTTTAAGTAATCTCCACACCAAACATGGGGCTATGAGATCAAGAGTAGCACATTCCATTGATTGAGCCAACCAGGTAGCTCATAGCTACCCATAGCTCATCTTTTTAAAATTTACTCTTTAACATGTTATATATCCCATAGCTCATCTTTTTAAAATTTACTCTTTAACATGTTATACGCATGATGGCATATTAGCATCAAGGCACATTTGTAGAGCTTATAAATGTATATTTGTTAGAGGTATAAATTTAAAATTTTTTAATGATGGATATGCACCATCAAAAAAGCTTTGGAGAGCAACAAAAGCATTCTTTAGTTGGAGCTGTAGGCTGATGCCTTATGGGAATTTTGACATACTGTGGTAACATGGGGATACATGACAGGTGACAGAGCATAGGTTGGTGTGGATGGAGTGGAGACAGGATGTCTGGCAGTCACTCCCTTGGGAAGGACCCGAGAGCAGCATGGAGCAACATCAGGACATAGATAGAGCCTGGCAGTCAGATTGGCAAAGTCTTCATGCAAGTGGCCAGCACTGAGCACCCAGGACTGTTAGAGTTGGCAGTAATAACACAGGTGAAGCACCGGGCATATAGTGCACACTCAAAATATGATTGCTTTTATCAAAGCAAAAACATATTTCTTTACAACTCAGAGATCATTAGATAAACCAAAGGATCTAAGCAGTACAAGTATTCCGCTCCCGCTTCTTCATTTCTCTAATTCTATTTTGGCCATTTCTGTCATACTCTATTCTCAGATGATGGGTTTTTGTTTTTCTTTTTGTTTTCTCAGATGGTTTTTTTTTTTTTAAGATTTTATTTATTTATTTGAGAGAGAGTGAGTGAGAGAAAGAGAGAATAAGTGGGGAGAGGAGGAAAAGGAGATGCAGAAGCAGACTCCCTGCTGAGCAGGGAGCCTGATATGGGGCTCAATCCAGTCCGGGGGACCCTGGGATCATGGCCTAGCCAGAGGCAGATGCTTAACCAACCAAGCCACCCAGGCGTCCTTTTCAAATGGTTTTTAAGCAGTCAAAAATCCCTTAGTCTATATATTCATTTGACACTTTCTGCCCTTTGCTGTTTTATTAGGAGTTGTCCTCACTTCCCCTGATCTGCCTCTCATGGTGCTTGGGACAGTCTCCTGCTGGGGTGGTAGGAGCAACCTATCTGGAGCCTCCGGCAGCCTCCCAGAGCAGTGGCTCCACACAGCCTTGGATCCCATGTCCCATGGTAGCGGCAGCAGCCATCCACATGCAAGGAGTACTTCTGTGCAGGGCCCAGGGCCCAGCCTTCTGTTCACATGGGGCGACCTTCACTCCTCCTAACTTCACAGGGCAGGTGCCCCTGTCCCTGGGCCAAGGAGGCAAGCTAGGATCCAGCTGCACTCTTAATCCCCATACTGGTGCTGTGAGAACACGGCACAGACCCAAATGAGCAGGCCAACACCGTGAGGACCACCCTGGAGATCCCATCCCCCAGCCCCCTCAGAGCTGTCATTTGCTGGGCCTACCCCTTCGAAGTCTCTAGTTGGAACGCAACAATAACAGTAATTCAACTTCAGAATTGATCCTCATTTTAAAAACATATTATTGTCTGTTGTGATAATAAAAGTCGTTTCCTTGAAAATAATAGCTCATATTTCTAGAGAGTATGTGCCAGGCACTGAGCCCTGGGCCTTGCCTATCTCATTTAGTCACCATAGCAAAATCCTCCAAGTAGATACTATTATTTTCCCTTTTCACAGATAATCAGAGGGCTGGAAAGCCCCAGCTTCACCTGATGGCCCATAGTTTCCCGTATAGTGGGCTGGACCCTGGTTCCATCTCACTTCATCTTCTCTGTCTCGCTGTCTGTGCTCCAGCCTCACAGCCTGTTCTGCTCATCCCCCCTCCTGTGGCAGGGGTCTTTGGGAGTACAGGTTTCTCCTCCCTGGGTGGTGCCTTCCCTCCTCTCAGCAGCTCCCTGGCCGTTGTCTTCCTAACTCCATCTCTCCTCCTGGATTACTGATCCCCTCTGGCATTGCCTTGTCCAGGGAGATCTGCCCTGACCCTGCCCAACCCCATCCTCTGCTCCCACTTCCTTTCCATTCTTCATGGCTCTGGTCATAGTTGACGTGTGGATTCTTTCACTCATCTTTCCCATTTCACTGTGAGCTCCAGACTGCAGAGGCTGTGGCTTCACTTGTCTTTATTCTAAGTTCTCTTGAGTTCCTGGCAGCTACAGGAGCCAGTACACAGTAGGACTCTGGTGGTATTCCTTGAGTGTGTGGCTGAGTGTTGGAGAATGTGTGCTTTGCCCACAGCAAGACAGCAGCATCTTTTCCCACCAGCCCCTTGGATTCTATGCAGTCAGTTGACTATGGAACTGTGGGCGCAGGTGCCAGACTCTAGACGTGCTATCTGGTCCTCCAAGGTCAGAATTCTGGATCTACTGGCCCTGTGGGGACAGGCATGTGTGCATTACCCCAGCCCAGCCGGCATCTCCCTCATGTCCCTGCCTTCTGGAGCATTTGCCTCCTAACCTGCCTCTCTGTCCGACCACCTGTATGGCCAGGGTTGTATGGTGATGCTCCGTGGCTGCTTCTGAGGCAGCTCCTCCAACACCCTTAGGACAGTGCCTGGTAGGGACTCTTAAAGCTCTTGGGTGATTCTGATGTGCAGCCAGGCTGAGAAAGTGCCAAATTATGAGGACTTTGGCCAAATACATAAACCTTTTGCCATAACATGATGAGCACACTTTAACGTTTATCTTTTAGATCCTACTAGTCAAAAATCTTGGTGGCTCTCCTAGGACTCAGCCTCTAGCCACCAGTTTTCAGGGGCTGCCTTCTGTGGATTCCTCCCTACACCCATCCCACCCCAGTCATCTGCCAGAGCATGTGAGGGTGGGTCTCTGCTGTTCTGGAGCAAGGGCCATGGCTTTCATTAGCTCAGTAGTTTACCAGTGTGGCTGCATTTTAGAATCACTTGTTTTTGTTTTTGTTTTTAATTCTAGAGCCCCAAACTAGGCTTATTAAACCACAGTCACAGTGGGGTGGGGGCTGGAGGGGAAACCGTTGGCAGTAACTTCTGGAGCTGCTCCCTAAGAGATTCCAGAACGTGCAGACAAGTCTGAGAACCCCTGCATTTGGGTCTCAGCTGGGGCCTTGATCCAGAATACAGCAAATATCAAATCTCTTAGACTGTGGGGATGTGCTGCCCATGGTGCTATGTGTGAAGGGAGACTTTTTTCCCCCTGGTTCTTTCTTTTTCTTAAAGAAAGTTCTTGGTTTCTGTAGTTGTTGTTTAAAGAGAACACGAATGGGAGGGGCAGAAGGAGAGGGATACAGAATCCCAAGCAGACTCAGCACTGAGCATAGAGCCA
This sequence comes from Canis aureus, assembly GCF_053574225.1. Taxonomy (NCBI): domain Eukaryota; kingdom Metazoa; phylum Chordata; class Mammalia; order Carnivora; family Canidae; genus Canis; species Canis aureus. The sequence continues at coordinate 47,879,463 of NC_135621.1, forward strand.
GACTCTGGGCTTAGTCCCACAAGCCAGAGATCAGAGCTGAGCAGACACTCGACCAGCTGTGCCACCCAGCACCCCCAGGCACCCCCAGTTATTGCTTTTGGTTTTTTTTTTAAAGATCTTATTTATTTGAGAGAGAGAGAGCACAAGCAGGGTGGAGGGGCAGAGGGAGAGAGAGAAGCAGACTCCCTGCTAAGTCAGGAGTCCAACTCGGGTTTTGTTTTTTTTTTTTTAATAATTTATTCATGAGAATACACAGAGAGGAGAGAGAGAGAGGCAGAGACACATGCAGAGGGGGAAGCAGGCTCCATGCCGGGAGCCCAACGTGGGAATCGATCCCGGGACTCCAGGATCGTGCCCTGGGCCAAAGGCAGGGGCTAAACCGCTGAGCCACCCAGGGATCCTCCCCAACTCAGGTTTTGATCCCATAACACTGGGATCATGACCTGAGCTAAAGGCAGACACTTAACCAACTGTGCCACTCAGACACCCCTGTTTTTTGTTGTTTTGGAACAGTTTTAGGCTTATAGAATATTTGATCAGAAAGCAGTTCCCATATTATTCCCCACACCTGTCACCACCACCCCCCCACCACCCCCACACACCCCCACACACACACTAGTTTTTTCTACATCTTGCATTTGTATGGTGTATTTGTTAGGATTGATGAGGCACTATTGATACATTATCATAAACTGAAGACTATTATTTAAATTAGGGTTCACTCAGGAGCACCTGGTGGCTCAGTCAGTTGAGCATCTGACTCCTGATTTTTGTTCAGGTCATGATCTTGGATTCCTGGGACAGAGCCCTGAGTTGGGCTGCACACTCAGCAGGGAGTCTGCTTGAGAATTCTCTCTCCCTCTCCCTCTCCCTCTCCTTTTCTCTCTCTCTCAAATAAGTAAATAAATCTTTTAAAAATAGGGTTCGTTCTTTGTGTTGTACATTCTGTGGGTTTTGGTAAATGTAGGACGTGTTCATCATTGCCGTATCATACAGAATAGTTTCGCTGCTCTGAATATCCTCTCTGCTCCCCCTGTTCTTTCCACCTCCTCTCCAGCTCCTCTCCAGCCAAACCCCTGGTAACCCCTGATCTTTTTATGGTCTCTAGAGTTTGCCTTTTCTAGGATGTCATATGGTTGGAATTATACAGTATGTAGCCTTTTCAGACTGGCTCCTTTCACTTAGCAATATGTATTGGAGGTTTCTCCACATCTTTTTATGGCTTTGTAGTTTTTTCTTTTTGTCGCTCTATTTAATATTCCATTGTCTAGATGTACCACAGCTTGTTTGACCATTCACCTCCTGAAGGACATATTGTAGCTTCCAGTTTTTGATAATTATGAGTAAAGCTGCTGTAAACATTCATGTGCAGCTTTTTGTGTGGGCATACATTTTCAGTTAATTTGGGTTAATACCAAGGAGCACAATTGCTGGATTGTATGGTTAGAGTATATTTAGTTTTGTAACAAACCACCAGATTGTCTTCCAAAAGGGCTGTGTTGCATTTCCACCAGCAATGAATGAGAGTTCCCATTGCTCCACATCCCCATCGGTATTTGGTATCTTCTGTTTCATTTTATTCTAGAGATCAGGAATATTCCAGGAATCTCAGGTTCAGAAATCCAAAGTGAAAGAAAACCTGGTGGGCCATGCATTCAGGGACGTTACTGGGAAGCTCTTGGTTGAGTCTAAATCAGTCTCATATTCTTGCTTTTTAAAGGTGAGAGGGTAGTTTGCTACTTACTACCTTCCTGAGTCATACTGAGGGGGCCTTGCATCAGTAAAAATAACTCAATCGTGCATCTTGAGGTAGGAAAGTGAGGAAGTGGTTGCCTAGAGTTGAGACATGACAGCTGGGCCTCTGGCAGCCATCCTGGACCATGGGGTGATCTTGAAAAGGAGAGAATGGCGAGAATGGCAGAGTAGAAGACGGGTACCTAAGATCCTACAGATCAGTCAGGTCCCTGCACCAGTGAGGCCCACCTGCTTCCAGACTTTTTTGTCAGAGCGAAATAAAATTATAGCTTATTTAAGCCCAGGTAGGTTTTTTGTTTTGTTTTGGTCTTTTTGTTATTTGTAGCAGAACCTAGTTCTAGCAGCTATGGTAGTTCAGTGGTTTTGCACAACGCAAGTGTGTCCTACACACTGGGGGCTAGGAATGCTCAACAGTGTTAGGTGACACCAGGCAGTGGTGTGAGTTACAGAGGGCAGCAGAGAGGAGAGGTGGCCTGGGGACGGCATCACCTACCCTGTACACACTCTCACTCTCATGAATAAAAGGACCAGGGACTGACAGAGACTCTGGGTTGGGGGAGGGGAAGTTTCTAGGTGGGTGGTATATGTGGATGGGTGCTGTGTGTGTGTTTGTGTGTGTTGTAAGTATGGGTGGGATATGTGTGTGTGATATGTGTGTATGGATGAGTGTTGTGTGTGTCATGATATATGCAGTGTATGGGTTGTGGTATGTGGGTATATTTGTGTTGGATGAGTGGTTTCTGTGTCTGCGGTATGTGTGATGTGTGTACAGATGGATGGAATGTGTATAGTGTGGATGTGGTATAGGTATGGTTGCAGAAGTGTGTGGATGGCTAGTGTGTGTGTAGTATATGGTGTGCATGTATAGGTGTGTATGTATGTGGTGGTTGGTGCATTTTGTGGGTTTGTATGTGTGTATGAGTGTGTAATGGGTGGATATAGGGAGATGTGTGTGTGGTGGGTGGATATGGGGTGCATATGTTTGTGTGAGGGTGTGTATGTGGTGGTTGGGTATAGGGTAAATGTGTGTGTGGTGAGTAAATACAGGAGTGCGTGTATGTGTGTGTGTGTAGTAAGTAGATACAGGAGTGCATGTGTGTGTGTGGTGAGTGAACATGGGGGTGCATATATATGTGGGAGGGTGTGTGTGTGTGTGGTGGGATAGATATAGGGGTGCATGTATGTGTAGTGGGTGGATATAGGGGTGCATATGTGTGTGACTGTGTGTATGGTGGGTGGATATAGGGGTTCATGTGTGCGTGAGAGTGTGTGTGGTGGGTGGGTGTAGGGTGTGTGTGTGTGGGATGGTGTATGTGTGTGATGGGTGGATATAGGGGTGCGTATGTGTGCGGGAGTATGTGGCGGATGTAGGCTGGATTACAGCAAGGCAGGCAGGGGGTTGTAGGAGTGCCAGAAGAAGGGCCTTAGCTCAGGGTGAGCGGGTGGAAAGGGAAAGTGAAGGGGTCAGTGGGGTGGGTTGCATGGCCGAGAAGCAACTAAAGAAGACTGGAAAGGATGTGGGTAGAGCGGTCTGGAGAAGGAACCGGTGGGGGTGAGAGGCAAGAAGAATGAGTGGGTCAGAGCTTATCCAGGTCCTGGGCATGCAGTTGTCCGTGGTGAGAGGCCGCATCAGGGTCAGGAGAAGGCCAGCCTCCTTCCTGGGCTCACGCTATAGTTGGGACAGTGAGATATGCATGTTTTTAAAATATGGATTTAATGGAATTTTGTGTTTTTACCACATCCAAAGATCTCTCTGATGACATGATTCCATCCTCCTCAGACCAGTTGCTTCCTTGTCCTGTCTTCAGGATGGGTGTGGCATGGTCAGACCGGGTCCGAGGACCCAGAGAGGGTTCGACAGGACCAGCCCAAGAGGGTTGTTGGCTTCTCGTAGGATAGAAACCAAAGTGAGCCAGGAAGAAGTGAGAACGGAGTTTATCGAATAGTGTAATGAGAGAGGATTGCAGAGTGTGCGGGGGACCCAGAAAGGAAAGGGTCTGGGGTGAGCCTCTCCTTTGCTCAGGGTCTAGAGTTTTTGCTGAGGGTGGTACACAAGTACTCTCAGGCACCCAGGAACCAGTCAGAACAAGGACAAGCATCCAGGTGTCCTCCACTTTTGACAGAGTCACTTCTGTCCAAGGGCCAGGGTCTTGGCATCAAGATGCCTAACGTCAGGGGTCTGGAACATGTTCCCAACAACCCCACCCAGTCACTCCTTCCGTGTTATCTACTGGGCCAGGAAACTCCAAAGAAATTGTGAACCCCTTGGCCTTTACAGTTAGGACACATGTTATTTGTACTAGAAGGTGTGTTTGAGGTGGGGCTGCAGGTCCTAGCAAGAAACAGGGAGAGGAGCCAAAAGCCAAAAGCAGTCTCCTTGGAGTCCCCCCCCCCGCCCCCCCCCCCCCCCCCGTGTCCCTGTCTCAGGTGGGCCCCCCTCCCTCTTTCTGTAGTTATCCTCACGCCTCCAGGCCTTGCACCCCCCAGCACCTCAGGCGCATGGCTGGACCTCACACAGTGAGGAATGGCAGCCTGGCCTCAAAGTGCTCATGGGGCTTCTCCTGTGCGTAGCTGTTCCCTGCACCACCCTGACCACCTTTCTTCCCCACTGTCTGTACCACCTGGCTTCGTCTTGTGTGTTTGTTTTTCACATGTTTGGTCTGTTTCCCTGCTAAACCATCAGCTCTGTGAGACCAGGACTTTGTCTCTTTTGTTCACTGCTGGGCCCCCAGTGTTACAATGCTTGGTGTCCAGTTACTGTTTACTGAGCAAATAAAAAGTTTAAATAACTGGCTAAAGCTGATTGACTAAAGCCAGTGATATTGAGATGAGTGTAAATTTAAATACAAAAGTGCAGAGGCGCCTGGGTGGCTCAGTCAGTTAAGCATCTGCCTTTGGCTCAGTCAGATCCCAGGGTCCTGGGATGAAGCCCCACTCAGCAGGGTGTCTGCTTCTGAACCTCTCCCTCTCCCTGCCTCTTTCTCGTGGCGCGCACTCGCTCTCTCTCTCTCAAATAAAATCTTTAAGTAAATAAATTCAGGAGTGCAGAGGGAACAGTTAAGTCATCAAAATTGGGAGGATAAGAAATGGTAAAAGGGGCGCCTGGGTGACTCAATCGTTTAAGCAGTTAAGCGTCTGCCTCTTGGTCCTGATCTCATGGCTCAGGGGATGGAGCCCCATCTGGCTCCACGCTTGGGGGGGGGGGGGGGGAGTCTGCTTGGATATTCTCTCCCTCTCTCCCCCCACCCCATGCCTGTGCCCTCACTCTCAGCTTTTCTCTCAAATAAATCTTTTTTAAAAAATTTAAGATTTGGGATCCCTGGGTGGCGCAGCAGTTTAGCGCCTGCCTTTGGTTGGCCCAGGGCACGATCCTGGAGACCCGGGATCGAATCCCACGTCGGGCTCCCGGTGCATGGAGCCTGCTTCTCCCTCTGCCTGTGTCTCTGCCTCTCTCTCTCTCACTGTGTGCCTATCATAAATAAATAAAAATTTTAAAAAAATTTAAGATTTGTTGAAAAGAAAACCACATGCCCAAAATGGTGTCACTTAGGCCGAGTCACCAAACTGGGGCTTAATACCTAACCTAAGCGAGGTTTCAACCTCCCCCAGAAGTCTAAATCTGACAGGAATTTTCTGATAGGCACCAACAAGGTAATCTAACTGTATAATAAGCCCCCTGCCCTTCCCCCTAAGGGAAAGTGACCTTGCAGGGGACAGTCCTTTTCTTTTGCTAATAACTTCCTTGCCCCACCCTCCTTCCTATAAAAATCTTCCATTTTTTGTATAACTCCTTGAAGCTCCCCCTCTGCCTGCCAGATGAGGGGGCTGCCTGATTGATGAATCGCTTAATAAAGCCCATTTGATCCTTAAATTTACTTGGTTGGATTTTGTTCCTTAACAGATTGTAAACCTCCCCTAAGTTATGTCGTGAGTCCCACGCTCCAATTGGGATCTGGGCTCAGTCTGATGGGATGGTTGCTTGCTTTTCTTTAGGAACCAGCATCCCCCCATTAAGGCTGATGGGACATCTTCTCCTAGAGAACTGTGGCATCTCTAAGGTGGTGTCAAGAATCAGGACCCATGCAGATGGTTGGCCCCCAAGGGCAGCCACCCCAGAACATTCATTAACAGCTAGATTCGGGGCAGGGGCTGGGAAGGGAGAGAAACAGACCAGAGTCTTGTGGACCCTGTGCCCTGTCATCTAACTGCTAAGGCCCAGGATGGAACCTGGTGGGCGAGAACAGATGACAAAGGCCTACGGAGGGGAGCTGCTGGGGCCAGCAAGTCGAGCCGAGGAGGTTCTTGGGATGTGTGTGGTTTTCCCATTCCCTGAAAGTGGTGCCAGGAGAGCGGAGGCGGTGGTGTTACGTGAAGTAACGCTTCTTCTGAGGCACAGATGGAAAAGTCACTTTTATTTTAGGCCCAATGCTTTTCCTCCCCTACTTCCCCCAAAGCATCAGTTCCATCCCAGGAGAACCACCCAAAGGGACACTGTCAGATTCTCAGCCTCTAAACAGAGCCCAGGAGCTCAGGGCTGTTAGCACTGGCATTTAAAAAGGCACAGGGCCCCGATGCTCCCCTGGGGAATCACCTCAAACGACTGAGGTGTGGGTGTGGAAAAGTGGAGTTAGGGAGTTGGAGCTGGCAGCCTCAAGTCTGAGTTTTGTTCTGTGTCAGCTCTCCGGAAAACCCCCATTTGGGACAAACAGTGCTCAGGAAGAGCTGAGCGCATGGCCTAGTTATAGGCAGTGTTAATTATGGGCTCTCCCGCGCCTGTAGTCGCTTAACCAATTTCCAGCACTGTTGATTGGGCCTGATTTATCCCGAGGCATCCCAGGCGCCTTGCTCGGAAACTTCTCCTGCCACATTGGCCTGGGTCAAGCTGTGGTGTGGAGTAAGTGCTAGGTGGGGGCAAGGAGGGAGGACGGTGCCAGGCTCCAGGTTTGGAGCTGGTGGCACCTGCACTGCTGTCCCCAAGGGGCTTTTAAAGCAGCTGATGCACTGCACCGGCTGAAGAGGAAGCGTGAAGGTGGCCATGCACAGCACCTTTTGGGGTCCTAAGACTCCTGGCAGGCTGTCCTCACCCAGCTGGGCTTCCAGAGCCTCACCTCACCCTAGGCTGATTCTCTTTGCACAGGCATTCTCCCTCCCTGGAAAGTTCATTGGCCCGCCCACACATGCGTGCACCTACGTGCATAGTCCCCCAAAGGCCCTGGTAAACAGCTCTCCCTCTTTAGTGGAATCTCATTGTGTTTTGTAGACTTCATTCTTCTCAGCTGGTTTGTGAAGCGGGCAAGGGGTATCATTACTTTCACTTGTTAAGTTGCCTGAGAGGAAAAATAACAAACAAGAAAGGTTTTCCTCCTCCAAGAGTCTAATTACTTGTTGGGTAAGCCTCGACCCATATACGTTTCTAAAGAGAGACACCTGATGCCAACAGAGGCGATGTCCTTGGACAGGGTGCAGAGACCCTCTGCTGGCAGTTACCCCAGTTGGTGGCTCTGCAGCCATGCAAGACTGTTGCCAGAACTTCCAAGGAGTTTAGGATGCTGCGTTTCTTTCCTTGAGTAGCTGAACAGTCCATGCTCTCGAGCTTCTCTGCATTTGTCATTTCTGTGCCTTTGCTGGGTACATGATTTCTTTCCCGTTAACCATGCCCTATTCCTCAGCCCCCCTCCTCTGCCCTTCCCTGGCCCCAAGTGAATTTCTCCTTTGAGCAGACTCTGTACCTTTCACCTGCTTTGGTTTTGAATTCACTCTCCTGTATTTTTTTTATTTGCCTGGCTCCCCCCTCCCTCCTAGAGTGTGAGCTCCCTGAGGTCAAGGTCTCCAGCAGGCCACCTTTTTATCTTGGGCACCTAGCATGGTTCCAGCCCATGGAGGGATCCACTGAGGTGCGCCTTTCAGAGGAAACTTTCACCCCCAGAATGGCAAAGGGTTCAAGCATGTGCTACTAATGCGCTGCTAGCCCAGTTTCCAAGTTCTTGATCCTGACGCATCTGTCAAATTCAGCATTGTCAACAGTTCTTGACACTGCCAGATTATTTTATGGCTGGCCTTCAGTTTCCCTCTTACTCCGGTACTACTTGATCAGGTTTGTTTAGGGTTCTCTCCAGTCATTCATTCATTCTGCTTCCCCCCACATACCAGCCGCTTCTCCAGGCACTGGGTGTGCAGAGCTGCCCTGCCCTCGTGGAATTTACATTCTAATGGGGAGATGGGGATGAGAAGTGAGTAAATCAATCAATAAGATGACATAGAAGAATGACAGTGTGGAGGAATGGACCCCACCTCTTGGTGGGGTGTGGAGAGGTCACAACACAGAAGAGCAAGTGGGAGGGAGATGGTTGCATCCATCTCTGGGAAAAATGATCCTCCACATTGTTTTTTGTTTTTCTAGTTTCCTGGTTCTGAAAATGTCCTTAAGTAGTCCAATAGAAGAAAAGCCCGGAGTACATAGGGTTTTCCCTCCTTGTTGGTGAGGTCAGATTACCGTTCGGGTTTTGTCAAACTAGTCAAGAGACCATGGAATTTTGAACTCAAGCTGGCTGTGGAGATGTGTGCCAGGCTGCAGGGAGTGCCCTGGGCTGGAATGGTGGACCTGGGAACACCCAGATGTTGCTGCAAGGGCAGCATCGTCAAGTCAGCAGTAGGTTTCGAGCTGGCCTCAGCTGGTAGTGGTAAAGGGCCCAGGGCTGCTGCATTGTGCATCTTCTGCATCTTGCAGTTTTGGAGGCCTCTGGTTTAAGTCTCTTCATCTGGCTTAGCTCTGGGCAGCCCAGTGCCCCGACTGCTGCCTGATGGAACCAATCAGGGTGTCATCATCCCTGGGCCCTTGCAGTGCAAGGCGGCCAGAGCTTGAAGACAGGATAATGAACCATCAGGTTCACAAAGCTCCAGCGGATGTCTCAAAAACAACTGGTTGCTTGATTCCTCCAGAAAACACTTGTGGTGCCAGAAAATGCAGAAACTAAACCCCTTAGGCCAGGGGTTGTCACACCCAGGAGTATTCCCTCCTGTGGGAATAGTGAGCCTGTCTCCTTTGCCCTCCTTAACCGTCTGCCCTCCCTTGGCCTGACAGATGGAGACAAGCATTGGTGGTGCCCCTCGCTGCAGGAGGTCATGGAAGCATTTCACAGCCTGGGAGCCCACAGCCCCGCTCTGGGCCTGCAGGGCCTCTGCCAACACAGTGGGAGGTGAGTACTTCCCCTTCCTCACCATCCTTTATCTTTCGTTTGACAGTTGTGCATCTCACTTCAAGCCCAACAACTTGTATACATTAGATATGCGCAGGGTTTTCCGTATCTATTATACTTCAGTCAAAATGTTAAAACAAAAAGCAAAAAACAAAAAAAAAAAACCCAAAAAAGAGAGATGCATTCTTCTAAACATTTATTCATGCTAAAAAATATTAATTTAGGGGTGCCTTGGTGGCTCAGTCAGTTAAGTGTCTGTCTTCAGCTCAGGTCATGATCTTGGGGCCCTGGGATCAAGTTCCTCATCAGGCTCTCTGCCCCACAGGGAGTCTGCTTTTCTTTCTCTCTCTCCCTCTAGTCCTTCCACTTGTTCTTTCTCTCTCCCTCTCTCTCTCTCAAATAAATAAATCTTTTTTTTTTAAAGTATTAATTTAAAGTATTTCCTATTCTAGGGGGAGTGAGAGGAAGAAAAAAATCATAAGGTATTTCCTATTGTAAAAAGGTCATACCAATGTAATGGGCCATTTGTTGTACAAAAGCATTATTGCTTGTAGTATGCATCCTTAGAGCCATAAACATTTTTAAGTTAGAAAAAAAGAAAGATTTCCTGTGATTATTACATAAAATTTATGTGTATTTCACGGGGATTAAAAAAAAATTGCCAAACTCCAGCTCTAGCCCACATAGTGTAGCAGAGTCTGAGGGATTATAGAACAACTACATACAAGCACCCGTGGATATGAGTATCGTACCATAAATGGCTAATGTTCACATAAATGACCATGCTTTCAGCTTCAGGGGGATGGAAGAACCAAGCAGAGATGAGTCTTGCTGCTTTGGCTGATATCCGCTCCTGCCCCTTGGTGACTCAGAGCTCTCACTGCCGGCCTCTTTTAGGACCTGTCCCAATCTCTCTGGTCTACCTCCAAAGCTTCAATTTTGACCTATTACCTAATATCAGCTCATGGCCAGCAAGGCACAATTTCACATGTAATTTCCACAATGACCAGTCTTGTTTTGTGGGCACCCTCTTTATGCACTGGGCTGGGCTGGGTTAGGGGAGCTACTAATCTGCATACCCATTGTCCCTGCCCCCTAGGAGCAGAGCCATACAATACATAAATGACTATTGTTGGGTGGACAGTGACTAGGTCTGGGTTGTAAAAGTATTACATGTTATAAACTTGTTCTACAAATTATATTCAAACTCTTCCTTGATGATTCTTTGAGAAGACATTCAGGGTGTTTAGGGCCCTGGACAGCATTAGGTGGGATCCGGTTCCCACCATCCTGGTGACAACTTTGGCCCCAGGAGGCACAAGGACCCTCTCCCTTGCCATGGCAGGCAGGTGGGTGTTCCTACACAGGGAAGGCCAAAGCTTTCTTAAGAACCTGTTCCACGACTCTGTTTAGTAATCGTCTGCCAAACCAAACCAGACCAAACCACACTTGCTCTGCTATAAATACCCCACGCATGTGCCAGCCTGCCTCACTCCTGCCCTGCTGCCTTCCCGCCGAGTTCCATATCTGGTGTAATAAGCCACTTGCCTCTTCCCCAACACAGAGCTTCAATCACACCGCCTTCTAGAATGACTTGCGGAAAGGATTACATTTCGAAAAACAAATGCAGTTTGAAGATGGTTCTTGGGAGGCCTGTGGGGCTCAGGAGACCTATTTCTAACTGTTCTGATGAGCACCTGGTGTCCACCTAGAAAGTGAGAGGTGCCCTGGCAGACAGAAGCAGATAACTACCCAGCTGACTCTGCACCCTGCACAGGGCCGCTTTCTCCCCCACACTTCTCCCTTCCCCAGGATTTGATGGCTTCCTGCTCCTAATGCTTCCAGGCAAATCCATCCTCTCTGGAGGCCACAGGGTGCAGGTGGGCATTAGAACTATGGCTGTTTAAATCTGCCACCCTCAAAATACTTGGAATCACAAACCCTAGCATGCAGACTTCTAGCGTGACCAGGCAGTTAGCCCCGGGGTAAGAGGAAGGACTCAGAACTGGCCCAGAGGATCTGGCCGATGGCTTTAGGGGTAATTTTCTTGTGATGGCCCTGTAAGGACAGCTGGGACAACCTCCCTAGCCACTAGCCTGGGGAGATTTTTAGCTTTTTCCGCCTGAACACAGCTTCCTTTTGAAAAGCACAGACACATCTTGAAACCCCTCCAGTGGCCTTCCTGAAATGTGGGGCAGCAGAGATGCTCGAGTGGGTTACCTGGACTGCTGGCTGGCTGCTGCAGTTGGGTAAACTCTGGGAGTCATAGGTTTGAAAGAGAGCTCTTCTAGACTATTTAGGAAGTACTGTGAAGATTCTGACATCTCTTCCACCAAGGATATGGCTCCTTCATAAACACATGGGCCACAAGAGGAACATCAGGACAGGCTGTCTTCTCCCCACTGTCTTCCTTGTCCTGTTCCTGACCAGGCTTAAGTTCATCCCATGCCAATTGGCTCCATGCCACCCATTGCTCTGTTAACTTCCAGGGATGCCCTGATCTGGGGCTCCCTGACAGAACAGATGCTCTGGGGGCTCCTCCAGGGCACTAACAGAGCCCTCCTATTGCCCAAGGCTGGAAATAAGGGGTTAGGGTATCTCTGCACGTGACCCCACAACTGGACCATCTTTTTAGTATCTATAAGAAAGACAAGTCTTTTAGCATTTGTTCTTAATCTCAGATTTCCTTGAAACCCATCACCATCCTATCAAATGGTTCAAGATTTCCTTTCAGAAAAAATGGTTCAAGGGATCCCTGGGTGGCGCAGCGGTTTGGCGCCTGCCTTTGGCCCAGGGCGTGATCCTGGAGACCCGGGATCGAATCCCACGTCAGGCTCCCGGTGCATGGAGCCTGCTTCTCCCTCTGCCTATGTCTCTGCCTCTCTCTCTCTCTCTCTGTGTGACTATCATAAAGAAAAAAAAAAAAAAAAATGGTTCAAGATCCTGTGGCTGGATCACGTGCTGTCCACCTTGTTGCAAACACGGTAGCCCTCTGCCCAGTGATGAGGCTGGGGAGGGAAGAATCAGGAGGATCTGTGGGGTCAAATGGGCAGAAGAGGGACCAGAGTGTGAAGACAGACCAGGAAGCAGAGCAAGAGGTTGAGGAGGGCTTGTGCCACACGGCTACTCAGACACTCTCCATCATGTGCCCCAGTCTCACCTGGGAAGGCAGGGGAGGTCCTTGGTCACCAACAGCTGGTCTAATAAGGTTGCTCCCAGGTTACAAAGCCCAGCTGAAAGTCCCAGTCAGATACACAGGACTGGTCACCAATCTGCTATAGCCTAGTGCCAGAAACCTTCATCCACTTGGTTCTCTGATACGGCAGCCTGGCATAGACGCCAGAAGGTAATAACTAAATGACAGTTAATCCATTGAAAGGGCATCCTGTCCAGTGTAGGGGAGGCTGGTCACTGGCCATCTCGGGATGGTGTAATTCAACCCAGGTAAAATATACTTCTCTCTCCCTTCCCATTAGCTCAGCATTGATTCCCCTTCACTGTGTTGACCTGGGCTAATAGAGCCTGGACTGGTCCAGCCTGCATGGTGGGGCCCCAACCACTGGGTGCCTTGATGATGGCTCTCAGTTACAGAGGCAGTTGTGCTCACATGCCTCTCTTACCATCCTCCTGCTGAGAATGTCAGCATACTGTACAGACAGTAACTCTATTATTTTCAACTCTTGGGGGAAACAAACCTAGAAACTGGGGTAGAGGTCAGTGACGTGCCCTTCTCAAGATTACTTGTGAGTGTAGAACAGCGTCGTCATAATCCAAACTCCAGCTCCTGGGTGCTGGCCACAGGCCAAGCCCTAAGCCAGCCATCCAGAGGTCAGGGCTGAGGGGCAGAGTGGGACAGATGAAGCACTTTGTTTATGGAGTCTAGTGGTGGGACCGTCTTGCTGTTAACCTGCCAGAGTCCAGGAGGAGAGCGAGATTGCTAGGCTGTGAATGCCTGTGTCCTTGGCCTCCAGTTCAGAGCCTGGGGATGGAGGCCTAGGTATCAGCTGATACTGCGTCACAGATGCAGTCGGTTCAGTCAAGTGGTTCCTCAGAACCTTAGAAAGGCAGGGAATAAAGGACCACACTATATTGCCTGCTGTTCCCAAGGAGAGGCAGTGCAGGGAAATGCTGGAGCATACACTGGGAGGCTGTCTGCCCTCTTCACTTGGGAGGTTGGCATTGCTTCCCAAGGAGAGAGCTCTTGTCACAGACACTCTTCCCTCCCCAGCTCACGTTTTCCACACTCCTCCTACCTCTGGCAGCACCAGACTGTCTGAAAGCCCATTCCTCTTCAGCAAAGTCACAGTCAATTGTGTGCCTGCCCCCACCCTCTAGGAAGTCAGAAAGCATTCCCACTCATGGCTTCCATACACATGCATGCTCACAGGCTGGAGCATACCGGAATGCCCCTCCCATATTGACACGGGGCTGGCAGGTGCCCAGATGTACACATGCAGCCTTGCCCTTTTTCTGGTCCTTATAAATGCTGGACTCTGGACGAATGGCCAAGCCCAGTCCTAACCCCTTGCCCCCCCCCCAACTTTGATGTGTGGGGGCACCATTTCCCTGGGTGCCTAAAGATGGATTTCTCCTTCCCCTCTGAGACGCAGCACCAGCGCCCAGTAAAAAAGAGCAGAGACTTTTCCCTGGAGCCTACGGGAACAGAGCTCTCCTCCTTCGTCAGTGGTCAGGCGGCTACCCTGGAGGCTGATGTGGTCAGCAGTGTTGCTGTCATCAATGCCTTCATTGTGGAGAGCCCACTGTTATCAGGAACTCCAAACCAGTTAATAAGAGTGGAAAAGTGGACGAGACAGCACAGGAAGCCTTGTCATAAGCTCACCTCAACAGTATACAGCAATCAACAATACGCATTTGTCCAGAGAGAAAGAGTCATTTAGTGAGACCGATCCTGCTGTTTCTATCCAGGGAATGTGCCTAGAAAGTCTGTGCATCAGTGGTGCAGCTCTGCTGTCCACTGGTGCCCCTTTCACTGTGAGCATCTGGCCACCCTGAGTCCAACTTTAGTCTTTAAAGAGCTGTTTGTTTGTCTGTTTTCATATGACCCTAAGCTCTAACTTCATCTCAACATCTCTAGGCTCAACCAGATCTGTTTCCACACTAGGGAAAAACTGGCCATGCTAGGCTTATTGGCAGACAGCATGTTAGTGTGAGACCTGTGGAGGGGTTCTCATTTTTACTCTGAATGTCCCCATATTACATGCTGACCTTGGAAACCAGCCCCCATGTGGGCTGCAATGTGGTGTACTTCTCAGTGCATGCAAAGAGTCACCATACCTGTATGGACAAAGAACTTTCTTGAGGAAGACTCTCTTGGGGCAGTGGAGTATGATTTTCTGGTCTTTGGGTCCCAGAAAAATCAAACCAGAGGCCTGGCTGGAATGGGTTGGGATATGGCCCCCAGTGTTCCCCACTCCTGGTGTTCTTCCCCTTGTGTAGCTCTCACTCCTGTGCTGAGTCTGGGTGGCCTGTGTGGACTGGAGAAATCAAGAGTGATGGGATGTCACTTCCAAGACCAGGTGATAAAGGCTGTGGAAAAAAAAAAAAAAAGGGGCTGTGGCATCTGTCTCTGGCATTCCGCCCCCCCCCCCCCCCCCCCCCCCCCCCCGATGGCTTGCGTTGGTGGAAGCTGGCCCGTGGTGTTGAGGATTCCCTGTGGAGAGCCCTGTATTGTAAGGACCTGCTGGTGGGCACATTGCTGGGAAGCAGTTCTAGCCCATTCGGGCCTGACATGACAGCAGCCCCACTCCCAATATTTTGGAGGCAATGTTCCAAGAAACCGTGAGCCAGAACCACCCAGCTAAGCTGCTCCTGGATTCTCGACTCTCAGAAACTGCATGACATGATAATCGTTTTTAAGCCTCTGTATTTTTGGGTCATTTGTTATGTAGCAGTAGATGACCAGCACACACAGAGCATTAGCCCCTCCAGACTGAAGGGGTCATCCACAGGCTCTCTGCTTCTGAGCAGTGGCAGGCCTCCTCTCTGCTGCAGTCCTCCCCTTGCATCCACCTCCTCCCATTTCCTTCCCTTTGTTTTTGTCTTACCTTAGAGTGCTTAAAAACAACATTAGCCTGAGCTGGAGTGAGCAGCAGGACACCCCCCCAGCGATTGCCTTGGACATTAGCCTGAGCTACATCTGTAAGGTGAGTCAGACAGCAGTTTGATGCAGTAGGTACCATGAAGCACCCACAGTGTGCTCAGCACCACCGTGCAGGCACCATGCTGGCTGCTGGGACCAATGCTGCAGAAAGCGCATGGTCCCACGACTGGGCCTGCCACCTGAGTACCCTGTGCGGGGCGTGACTCTGGGTCTTGTGTTTGGTTTTCTCAGCTGCTGCCTAGCCCCTCCTGCCCTGCCTGGCCTCCTCCTAGGAGGCCATCCCTGCCCTAGCACTCTCTCCACTCTCCAGTTCCTGGCACTGTGTGCCCTCACCCAGCCAGTGGCCTACACTGATGGGGACCTCTTGGGCCTGATTGAGTTGCTGTGCCAAGCTGGCCTAGATGTGGAGCTCCGCCTGCTGCCCAAGACCGATCTTCAGCAGCTTCTGCTCCTGCTCCTTCAGAACATCCAGGAGTGGCCAGGGAAGGTAACCATGCCTCCGGATCCCCATCCCCTGCAGCCAAAGCCCAAGCCGCCTCATGTGGCCTTGTCACTAGGGACTAAAGTTGCAACTCAAGTCACTAAATGGGAATAGCAGGCTTGGAGGTGAGCAGGATGCCAAGGAAACTTCCCTTTCACCCTGGCCTCCGTGACCCCCCCCCTTCTCCTTACTCTAAGTGGACTGGTGGAGAAGTCAGGGTGGAAGGCCGCCCTCTTGCAACCCACCTTGATACCTGCTGTCCTCACAGCTCCAGCAGCTCTGCTGCACCCTGAGCAAGGTGTCATGTCACCACCACAACCTGCTGGCACTCGTGCAGTTCTTCTTGGACGTGACCTCTCGAAGCAGGTGGGTGCTCCTCCACCTCTGCCTCCTCCCTCTGACACTCATCCCTTCCCCTGGGACAGGGTGGGCTGTGGGGATCCAGAATCCTCCCCTTGAGTCCCAACAAACCTCCCCCTCCTGCCCAATCTCTAAAACCCAGGAGAAAGAACTAAAAATACAACTCACTAATGAGTTCATTACTAAAGGAAAAAAGCCTAATTTTCTTAACATAGTCTTATTAGCAAAACAATTGCCTTATACAATTAGCTTCTGCCTGCATCGCCGCCGCCCCCCCACCCCTGTTCCCACCCCTCCCCACCCCCACCTGCTGCTCCCACTCCTTGGTAGAGGGTTCCTTCTTGTCCTTCAGACCTCCGCAGCATTATGTCCCCTCATCAATCCTCCCCTGTCCCCGCTCCCAAACTCTCAACATTCTGCTTTATTTTCTGCACAGCATGGCTTTCTGCCAGAAGTTTTCTTACTGTTTGTTCCTTATTTATGGTGCCTGTTCTCCACATTACCTCCAGTATGGAGTCATGGCCATATCCTCCGGCATCTAGAACAGCGCCTGACACACTGTCAGCACTCTGTAAATTCTTTTTGATTGAATGAACAAGGTGAACAAACAGCCCACTGGGAGATGAGACCCTTGCTCTGGACCTGCCCCCACCCAGTCTCTCCTTTCCTCCTTCCTTCCCCCACTGTAGGCCACAGCCATAGGGAAGTCCTTGTCCTCTCTGGAGCAGATCACTCCTTATCTCTCCTCTCCTCCCATCTGGAATGAGGGCCCTCCCCACCCTTCCAACCAGGCCTGTTCTGGGGCCTTTCAAGTAACCCTCCCCTGGGGCCATTCCCCTGCAACTCCCTCCCCAGGAGCAGCTTCTGGAAGCCGGCTAGGCATTCCATTCAGACACATATCCCCAGGGCCCTGCTGGGTGCAATCATCCTGAGCTCAGCTTCAGTCCTGAGAAGGAGAGTTCAGTCCCTTTCTGTGAATCTGGTTGAAAGAGAGGAGGCCTCTCCACAGTCCTTAAAGGGAACTTGTTGCTCTATACTTGAAAGAACTGGGCTTCTAGAAGCTCTGTCTGAGAACTTTAAGCATGAGCACCAGAGTAGTACCTTGGCGGGCACCATCTACATTAAGCCCAGATGCATGGGACTTCTTTCCAAATGATATAAAGAAGCTGACCTCTGTCTCCAGGCTCCCTGTTCAACCCCAAACAGCTAGCCCACTGTGTTGCAGAGTCAGAAATTGTCATCTGAGAGGTCTCTCCCACCCCAGCCCATCATGCCTGTTCATCCTAAATCCTGTCCATTCTGATTTCCAAATCCCAAATTCTTGTTTGTGATTGCCTGTCCATGTCAGTTCCATAAAAACAGGCACCTGTTTGGGTCTCAGCCACCTCTGTCCCACCTGCTCCTGCTTTCATGTCATGTCTCTCACCTGGATGGACGCTGGCAGTGGCAATCTGTCCCCTCCTCCCTCAAAGTCTGTCCATTCTGTGGATACATGGGATTATTGTATCTCTGCCTTACCTGGAATAGCCAAGTCCAAATGCTTCCAGGGCAATGGTGTCCAGCCCGTTTCCTGTTTGCTCCCAATAGGCCACATTATTTGTACTTGTTTTTCTTTCTTTCTTCGTTTCTTTTTTTTAAGTACCCTCCTTCCCTAATGGGCTTAAATTTAACCCACAACCCTGAAGTTAAAAGTTGCATACTCTACCAACTGAGCCAACAAGGCGCCCGTTTTTCTCATTCATGTGTACACATACATGCACACACACATATATGTATATACTACATACACATGTATGTGTGCTTTTACGTACATACACGTGTATGATGAACATTCTTTTTCTTAGCTGTATAGTGTCCCCTAGTCTACACACAGCTCCCTAATCTGGATAGTCATGCAGGGCACCAGCTTTGTACATCTGTGCAAATGTTTCTAGAGGATAAACTCTTTGAAGTGAGACTGCAGACCTAAGGTATATACATTTGAAATTTGGCTTCCAAAAAAACTGTATCAATTAATAATACCATCAGTGGACATGAAAATGTCTGTTTCTCTGCTAGTATTCTGTTTTGTTTTGAAATTTTAGTCAATTTGCTGAGAAATGTCATCCTGTCGTTCTGATTTTTTTTTTTAAAGATTTACTAATTTATTCATGACAGAGAGAGAGAGAGAGAGGCAGAGACACAGGCAGAGGGAGAAGCAGGCTCCATGCAGGGAGCCCGACGTGGGACTCGATCCTGGGTCTCCAGGATCACGCCCTGGCTGAAGGCGATGCTAAACCGCTGAGCCACCCAGGTTGCCCCTGTCGTTCTGATTTTTATTCCTCTGATTGCCAGCGAAATTGAGAATCCTTTCATGTTTATTGGCCTTTTTTGTTTCTCTTTTTGTAAACTATATCTTGATGCCTCTTGCCCACTTTTCTGTGGAGCAATTAATCTTATTACTTTAGTAATAATTGCTTATATATGTTTCAGCACTCTATTTTCTTCTAAGTCTTTTTTTTAATATTCTTTTTTTAATTTTTTTTTTTATTCATTTATGATAGTCACAGAGAGAGAGAGAGAGAGGCAGAGACACAGGCAGAGGGAGAAGCAGGCTCCATGCACCGGGAGCCCGATGTGGGACTCGATCCGGGGTCTCCAGGATCGCGCCCTGGGCCAAAGGCAGGCGCCAAACCACTGCGCCACCCAGGGATCCCTTCTTCTAAGTCTATACATCTTTTTGTTGTTGTTGTTACATCACACTTTTTAAACTTTTGTACATGATATCTTTTGGCAAACTAAGGTTTTGGGTTTTTTATAATTTTATTTTAGAATAGATTTAGCTTGACAGAAAAGTTATATGGATGGTATAGAGAGCTGATTCTAATTGAATCTATCTTGAAAAGAAAAGCCTTCCCTACCCGAGATCATAAAAATATTAACTTTGTTACTATTGGTTCTTAATCCTATCTGGAATCTGTTTTCAAAGATAAGAGGTTGGGATCTAATTTGATTTTTTCCACCTCTGAAGAGCCAATGAGGCCAACACCAACTTTCTTTTTTGTCTTCATAATCCACCTTTCCCAGCCGATTTGAGACTACCTTCATCATATCCTAAATTTATGAGGATGTTCATCTGTTAATTGAATCAAATTGATTTCAGGGATCTGTGTCATTTATGGGGATGTCTTTGTAGCTCCAGGGCCTTTGCTAAGTGTTCCTTCAATGCCAGGAGTGAATATAATAGGACAGCCTCACCTCACTTTCAAACAGATGCATCAACTACGGTGATTAATTCCTGCCACAAGCTTTGCTAAGAAAGAAGGATGGGGGGCACCTAGGTGGCTCAGTGGTTGAGCATCTGCCTTCAGCTCGGGGCGTGATCCCAGGAGCCTGCTTCTCCCTCTGCCTGTGTCTCTGTCACTCTGTCTCTCTTATGAATAAATAAAGAAAAAGAAAGAAAAGAAAAGAAAAAAAAAGAAAGAAAGAAAAGAGAAGGAAGGAAGGAAGGAAGGAAGGAAGGAAGGAGGAAGGATGGGTATTATCTATTTATTTATATTAGATAAAGCATTCAAATAGAACAAAATTCAAAAGGCACCCAGGAGCACCTATTGAAAATGTACCCCTACTGTAGCCACCTAGGCTGCCTCCATGTCTCATTTATGCTTCCCTGCATGTTCTCTCCGCCCTGCTTTTCACTTCAGGGTATGTTTTGGCAGTCATTCCAAATTGGATCAGAAAGAGCTTCTAATTCTTCTTTACAGCTTCACTGTATTCACTGTGGTCTTTAGCTAGCCACCCCCCCCCCCCCCCCCCCCGCCCCACCGCCTGCTCCCTGTGGTAGCAACGTTGGAGGAGCTTGCTGGCAGCCTTGTTAGGCCCTCATGGTGGCTGCCCCACTGGGCTCAGTGCCCAGACTGACCCCAGGAAGGAGGGCGTATTGTACATTCTGTCACATTCTTAGTCTACTGACTGGTTAAGCACAAAGCGAGAACTTCCACCAAGATTTGTGTGATGTGCACGTGTGCGTGGGCGCACACACACACACACACACCCTGCTCCCAACCTTGTTGACCAAGACTTCAGGGATGCACTGTAAATTTAAGGCATAGTTGAGCTCAACTATGAGAAATGAAAGTAAATACTAGAGCAAACCATTTGAAATAGGGCCAATAGGAAGACTTTCCCTTGGAAGAGAGTCTGTTTTGGGAGTCGGCCCCTCTGGGGTAACTCCAGGGGCCTGTGGGAAGGATTTGCCCTTCAGGCTTCTGTGCAGGGTCTCCAGCAAGTGTTGTAAGTCTCTGCAGCCACTCCGAGGAACCCTTTTAGTGGGAGGGTGGAGGCTCAGGGCTGCTTTCACTCTGCTGCAGGCTGATGTTTGCAGGCCCCAGGCCCCACCTCCTTCACCACCCGCGAATGTTTATTAAATGTCCCGCGTATGCTGTTCAACTGTGGCATCCAGAATAGAGGAGAAGATGAAACCGGCTTGAGCAGGCTGCCAGATCAGCCAGGTTCTGACCAGCAAGGAGGCAGCTGGCTGCTCACGTACAAGTGCAGGAGCCCTGGGAGAAAGTGGCCTTCAGAGTCTTCAGGTCTTTGTACACTGGGGATAAGAGCCAGGACACATGCGACACATGCGGGCGCCCCATAGCTATCCCCATGTTCCTTCGTTCCTTCATGTACCCAAGCCGCTGGGGTGAGGCTGCTCCCTCCCCTCAGGAAGGGGCCAGGGCCTGCACCTTCCTCGTAGGGTGTCCTGTCCCCACCCTTGCATCACCTCCACCCCACCCCCGCCTCAGTACAGGCCCTAGACCAGTTCATTCTCCCTCAGCCTGTCTATCCTTGACTCCTTGCTCCACCATAACTCCCTCCCCGTGCGCCACCACACGTATCCTGTCCCTCCTGGGCCCCTGACCCCTCTGGCTGACCAGGGCTCATTCAGAACTGCTGGCCAACTTCCTTGGGGCCCTCAGCAGATTCCAGACATCACCACACTTCCTGCTACTAATATCATTCCCCTCTCTGTCTCTCTCTGTGTCTTTCATGAATGAATAAATAAATTTTTAAAAATCTTTAAAAAAAACGGGGGGGGGGGGGGAGGGTGTGGATCCTGGGGTGGCTCAGCGGTTTGGCGCCTGCCTTTGGCCCAGGGCGTGATCCTGGAGACCTGAGATCAAGTCCCACATAGGGCTCCCAGCATGGAGCCTGTGTCTGCCCCTCTCTCTCTCTCTCTCTCTCTCTCTCTCTCTCTCCCTACCCCCCCTTCTGTGTGTGTGTGTGTGTGTCTTTCATGAATGAATGAATAAATCTCTTTAAAATCTCTACTCTAGCAAACAGCATTGCCCCTTGTTTCTCTACACATAACCTAGTTGACCCACGACTCACCACCTTCCTTCTTGCTCACCTGACCTCCCATATCAGGCACCAACAGTCCTGCCCCCTCCAGACCTATAGTCATCCCTTTTTCCTGTGCCTTTCATTTTTTATTCTCTAATTCTTCCTCAGCAAATACATGCACTCGTGCATCTCCTACCTTAGAGGAGCAGTTCTGCTGCCACCCTCACCCCTACAGCTTCTACTACATCTCCCTACCCTCCCTTACTTCATTCACCCAGAATAGGCACTCTGAACCCTGCCCACCCTGACACAGAATGAATTCTTCAGAGCTCAGAGTGTCATAGGGAATTCTCACATAAGAAAACAAGACATTTCAGGCGCTGGGGGTGGACAAGGCCAGAACATTCTAGAAGGAGGCAGCCAAGGTCCCCCAACTCTTAGAATTTTAGAAGGTCTCAAAATCCGGAGGAATTAGAGGCAGGATGAAGGTCATGTCTAGGGGCAGAGGGGCCATGCTGGAACCAAGAAGGCAGCAAAGAAAAACTGGGTCACGATAAAGCCAGGAGTGTGAAGGATTGTGGCTGAAGAGGATTTGGCTCACCTTTATGAGTGGGCATGCATGTAGGGGGTGATAGGAATGACCTAAAGACCCAAGAGTATTGGGATGCCTGGGTGGCTAGCGTTTGTGTGTCTGTCTTTGGCTCAGGACATGATCCTAGGGTCCTGGGATCAAGTCCCACATTGTGCTCTCCACAGGGAGCCTGCTTCTCCCTCTATGTCTCTGCCTCTCTCTCTTGTCTCTCATGAATAAATATTTATATAAAAAGAAAAAAAAAAGCCAGGAGTAGAGGAGATGCACCTCATCTGGTACTCTAGCCAAACTGCCTTATCACTAATGACCTAATGACCCTTTCTCAGGAACAAGCTTATTGTTTTCTTCCTTGGCTTCACAGTATCATTCCCCAGACTCTGCTTCTTCGGTCTATCCTTCTCAGCTGCCATTATCTAATTCCTTCCTCCACTGCTCCTCAAGCCTTGGTTTGCGGGGAGATTCTGCCCCAGTGCCCCTCCTTTAGTCACACCACACACTACTTTGCTATCAGGCTGGGCACTGTGGTGCTCTGTTCATAGGCCTGGCTTTGGGTCTCTGGCACCCCTTCCCCAGCTGCTGAGTGTCGCCTTGCCAGCCCACCCCAGGAATTGCCTTGCAGAACATGGTTACCTTATCTGAGGCAAGGTGCCTTTCTTGGGAGAAGCCCAACGCCTGCCCCTCTGCCTCAGTCCAGGATGTCTCTGAAGGACATTGCCAGCTCCAGAGGTCCTTGTGGGGTTAGCCAAGGGCTTGGCTGTGACTGTGTATTCCAGCCTGGCTTTCTCCTTTGGTTCAAACCTGCTTCCTTCATCCCCACAGGAAGTCATCCCAAGAGCACCTGTCTCCTCTTCTCCTGCCATAAATTCCCTTCATGCTCACCTCCACCTCAGATTCCACTTCCTGGGGGCACTGGATTTGAGACCCCACCTCCTCTATATCCATGGCTGCAACTCCAAGCACATGCCAGGGGCTCCCAAGTTGATACCTTTGGCCAGACTTTCCTGCTAAGCACCAAATCTGCATGGACAAGTATTTCAGGTTTAGCATGTCACCAGCTTCTCCTGTCTTCTGTGGCTCCATGACCATGTCAGCACGTGCCCACTCCCTAAAGCCTGGAAGTATGGGGTCACCCCTTGTCCCCTTCAGCTCCTCCTCCCCAACAACAGCCACCTCTCCCATCACCCTCACACAGTTCCAGATCTTACCACAGCACCCCTGGATTGCTACCTCCTTCCAAACTGTCCACCATCTGACCCATGTTTGCACTGTCCGGCAGTGTGGCCTCCCTTGAGATGCAGAGCCAGCCACATCACTACTTTGCTTCATTAAAATCCCTCAGGCATCTGTCCTCAGGATGAAATTCAAACAGCGGCAATACTAGGACCCTTGTATCCTATTTCAAAATCATATTTTTTTTAAAGATTTATTTATTTATCATAGACAGAGAGAAAGAGAGAGAGAGAGAGGTAGAGACACAGGAGGAGGGAGGAGCAGGCTCCATGCCGGGAGCCCGACTTGGGACTCGATCCCGGGACTCCAGGATCGCGCCCTGGGCCAAAGGCAGGCACTAAACCACTGAGCCACCCAGGGATCCCCTCAAAACCGTATTTTATCCCCTGCCCAGCGTCCCAGGCAGCCTCCCATGCTCTAGCCACCTCAACTCATGATTTGTCTTGGAGCCTTTCAGCATCAATTCTGTCTTCCCTTATTCCTCTCCTCCTCTTTGCTTGGTTAGCACTTCCTCACCCTCAAGACTAGGCTCAGACCAAGGTATCTCTCCAGAAATGCCTGCTTCACAGGTCCTGACTGTCAGCACTTTTGCTGACCCACTGGGATGTGAGCATCTTGAGGGAGGAGCTGGGACTTTGCCCTCTGGGCCCTTGGAGCCTGATAGGGAGACGGGACTCGAGGGAATGCCAGTGGAGCGGTTGTTTCTGGAGGGCAGATCTCAAAAGGCACAGAGTTGGTTTTTAGTAGCCAATTCCAAAGAGAGAGATGGCTCGGGCAGACGCGGAGATGGTGTGGTACCACTTTGCACACTGCAAACCAACCCAGTAAGGAAAAAGTGGGAAATGTCTAAAGGCTACAGGGGCTGCACCAAAAGCTCAGGCATGATCTCGGACTTCAAAAGATGTGGAAGATGGAGAGTGGGACGCAAAAACAGCAGATGGACAAAGAACATGGACCAGTAATGCTGCCGGTGGAGAATACTAAGTCCCACAGAACGGGCTTCTACCTAGTTGTTTTCCAGGCAAGGAGTGCTGTTTGGTGCTGGCAGTGATATATTGACACTGATGAAGAGAGAACGACACTACATAATTCCTATTTTGCTTCTTTTCTCTGACAAGGAGCATAATTTTTCATCTGGACTCCACTATTGATCAAAGGGAATTGAAGCCTAAGACAGCACGGGAGGAGACCGTGTGTCTGCATCCAGCTGTGTGGAATGGGTTTAAGTCCCCTGTGGTACAAGGACATTCCACATCAATCCTTTGAGAGGAGCAGATGGGGTCCCCTGAGTCCACGGAGACCTTGGGAGGTAGGGAGGGACTGTCCAGAAGGAGCATGGCGGGCTCAAGGCACCCCCCCGCCCCATCATTCCCCAGGGATGGTTTGTGAGCACATACACAGAGAAGGAAGCTCTGCTTTCTAGGATTCCTAAGAATAAATCATACCAGACTAGTCTCATTTATGTTTTGACAGACCAACCAGAATAGTACTCTTGAGAGGACTGTCTGGGTTCTTGTAAGGCACTTGGTAGAGTCTACTGTCGTATCCTGAGGACAACGAGATGGGCTGAGCAATGCTGAAGTAGCTAGGCTCTTCACAAGGTGCTGCTGGCCATCAGAGTGCTGTCCTGGAGGGTAGGCCCCTAGGGCCCCCACGGTCTTGTCTTCCCTGACAGGTCGGTAGGGACAGACCCCATGTCTCAGATGAGGCCATTAATGGAACAATAGTCAGACTCCTGCATGACATGAATACAACTGACAGGGAATGGAAGATCCCAGAAGATCTCAACAAACTATAATGACATTCTGAGAGGAAAAGTGAGACCCAGCTACGCAATTAACAACAAGATCTTGGAAATGGGATGTGACAGCAAGACATGTGAGAAAGACTTTGGGCTCAATCTGTGGTCTGTGTAGCATCACAGGGCAGCCAGGAAAAGCAGCATCCAGGCCAGCTCTGAGCACCTCACTGATGTTAACATTGACAACCCCCCAGGGTCTTCGGAGGACCCAAACTACAGTGGAAAAAAGATTCTGAGAGAAAAAAGTGTGGCTGTTGCACCTGAAGAAGAGTTAGTTGTGGAAAATATGGCCACTTCCCTCAGGTATGTGGAGGGCCTAATTAAATGGACAAATATGCAGACATTAGATGGGGTGACTTTGTTTTTAATTAAGTTCTGTGCCCAAAATGGGGCTTCAACTTATGACTTTTGACCCTGAAATTCAGTCTCATGCTCTACCAACTGAGCCAGTCAGGCACTGCCTAGGTGGAATGACTTTTTAAGATGTGTTCTAAGCCTAAAGTTCTGTGGATTTCATCATGATACCAAAAAGAAAGAGGGAAGTAGAATGATAAAGAGGATGGGAGTTAGGTTGTAATTGTCCGTATGAACTTTGTTTAATAAATAATAGTAACTTTTTAATTTATATATATGCAGGAAAGGACACATCAGAGGTGACTAAAACCACTTCCCCGACTTTCATCCCATAGCTTTGTTTTACCTGTTTTTGAACATGTATATGTACAGTGTTCTCTCTTGTGTTTGGCTTTCTCAGCATAGTGTCAACACTTTGTGGGACTCATCCATGCAGAACTGAGCTGTTGTATTTGGATCCTTCATGTTGGCATGTAGTGGTCTTCCGTAAGAATCTGTGGTTGTATCTTCCTGTCTGCACTATGCATGCCCACATTCATGAGCACCCCAAGGTGTGTGTGGATGCCTGGGCAGACTCCCAAGGAGGTTGCCCTGACCTCTAAGCTGGGCCCTGGTCCTTCCTGCCTGGGTAGTATATGCTCCTACATTAAGATAGACTCCAAGTGAAGGCCTGAGGGGGTGGGAGGGGAAGTGGCATGAGAGGTGGCTGTGGTGCCAGAGAGACAATGTGGACAGCCCTGGAGAAGCAAGCCAGGCAGATGCCCTGCAGCAGGGTGTTGGGCAGCATTTCCACAGCGGAACAGGCCACCGTTGTTGCTTCCTGAGCTGCCCTAGAGACATGGAAAAGGCAGCTCACGCCTTTGGCCAGATGCCTGATGGCCTTTTAGGGTAGTTCAGCCTTGGCAGGGCCTGGTTGCCTTCTGAACAAGTGAAGGGCGGGGGACAGCAGAGAGGGCTGCATTGACCAGTGTTGTTGTCCCAACAATCTAGAGGCCCACACTGGTTAGTGCCTTTGCTTTCCTCCGAGTCCCTGCACGCGCCGGGTGCCTGGCTGGGCTGCCCCTTGCAGGAGCTAGAGGGAAGGCTGGAGGCTGGGAAGCAGTGTGCCTGCATTCCACTTCCCAGCTCTGCTATGGATTTGGAAAAGTCATTTCCAGATTTCGCTGTGCCTTAGGCTCCTCTGAGTGCTAATCCAGTGTCCTGATCTTACGGAGGCCCATGGTGGGGGAGCAGAGGAGGGGGGCAGAGCTGAGGCAGAGGCCTGGCCTGGTGTGAGCAGAGAGCTGGAGCTTGTTTCCTTATATGACAGTGGCTGGGATGGCTCCAGTGGCTTCTGCATCCTCCTTTGTCCGTCTGGTTTGAGTTCCGGGGAGGCCTTGCCGGGTGGGGTCAGGCAGCTTCTAGGAAAGGAAGAACCCCTAGCCAATCTCTGCTGAGCCCAAGGGCTCCTTTGCTTGCTCCCTGCACAGTTTGGGTGTTATTTAGGGTGAGTCTTTGTGTTTTCTCCTCCGTAGAGTACGTTCTCAGCCTAAAATGAAAAAGTGGTCCCCTCCCCTGC
This sequence comes from Canis aureus, assembly GCF_053574225.1. Taxonomy (NCBI): domain Eukaryota; kingdom Metazoa; phylum Chordata; class Mammalia; order Carnivora; family Canidae; genus Canis; species Canis aureus. The sequence continues at coordinate 47,906,227 of NC_135621.1, forward strand.
CCCTGTGTCCCAGTGGGAACTGAGAGCACGGGAGACTGTTTAAAAGGCAGGGGCCATCAGAACGAAAGGCAGTGAGCAGGCGGGGACAGCGAGGGGGGACATGCCACCCTCAGATGTGGGTTCCTTTTCATCCATTCACCCGGAGCTTTTTATGGTGCTTTTCTTCTTTTCTGGACAGCAGCCCTGTCCTGACCCACCCAGCCTGCTTCTTCCCTTCTGGAACCACCCCGGCTCTGCTCTGCTGGCCTGCCAGCACCCCCACCCCCAGGTTGGCCCCTCCCCGCCCTCTGCAGGGTAAAGTTGCTCCCACACAGGCCTGGGTTTGGGATTAATGAAGCCCAGATGCAGGACTTTTGACTCTGGCTAGAGTTAGCTTTGGAGGAGCAGCACAGAGGGGCCGTTTACCTCCCACTGTGTTCCCGGCCCAGCTGCTGCTGGGGCTCACAGGGAACAGCTGGAGAGCAGGTCCTGGCTGCCAATAAGGTGGAAGCCATGCAGGGTATGTGGTGTGGCCAGGGCTCCGGGAGAAAATGGAGGGTGGGGCTCTGGGTGAAGGGCCAGGTCTGCGCTCACAGGAGTCTGGTGTGGAGGATGATGAAGGACTCCTATTTTCTATCCCATGGGGCTAAACCACACTGCCTCTCCACAGTCTCAGAAGGTCAGGTGGGAACACAAAGTTCTCCGCAGAAAGGGTTCAAGGCTAAAGGGAGACAGTGTCAGGGAGGGCCCCAGGCTGGTTAATGTCAGCTTCCTGATCAGGAATGGATGGCTGGTGCCTCTCTGAGCTGCCAGATAAAATATAAACAGTGCAGGGGGGAAACTTATGCTAAGAAAATTATTCTTTGTTTATCAATAAGAAATTCAAAGTTAAGGGCGGCTGTATGGCTCAGTCAGTGAAGCGTCTGCCTTTGCCTCAGGTTATGATCTCAGGGTCCTGGGATCGAGCCCTGTGTCAGACTCTGTGTTCAGCAGGGAGTCTGCTTCTCCCTCTGCACCTCCCCACCCCCAGCTCAGGCTTGTTCGCATGGGCTCTCTTCTCTGAAATAAATTTTTTAAAAATCTTTTTTAAATGTTTAAAAAAAATTAATTCAAGTTGAATTAGGCATCCTATATTTTTACTGGCTAAATCTGGCAATCCTGTCTCCCCCAACACCCGAATTTCTTCTTTAAGTAATAGTTTTATTGAACTGCAACATACAAACAGAACAGAACCCAGACCACAGGTGGATGGCTCAGTGGATTGCCACAAGTGGAATCCATGTGAAACCAACACTCAGGTCAAGAAATAAAACATAAGCAGAACCTGCCCACCCCACCCCCAACCATCACCACTGCTCAGGTTTCCAACAGCTGCTATTTGGCCGTTTTTGTACTTTATATGAATTAAATCATGCACATGTATTCTTTTGTATCTGGCTTCTTTCACATGACACTGTGAAGATCATCCAGGCCTTTTGAATGTAGTTTTAGCTCACTGTCATTATGAGTAGGATCAAGTTGTATGGATAGAGCCCAGTCTGTAGATGCATTCTGATGGTGTATTATAAGTGCACTTCCACCTTTGTATGTGTATGCGTACCTAGGAGTAGCATTGCTAGGTCACAGGGTGAGCACGTGTTCATCTTTAGTTGATCTTGCTAAGCAGTTTCTTAAAGTGAATGTACAGTTGAAATTCCCACCTACTGTGTGTGAGCATCTCTGCTGCCCTGCACCTTTACCAGCACTATGCATTTCCCCGTCTTTGATGTCCTTTCTCGTGTATGGTGTTACTGCCTGTTTTTTTTTTTTTTCTTTTCTTAAGATTTTATTTATTTATTCATGAAAGAGACAGAGAGGCAAAGACATAGGCAGAGGGAGAAGCAGGGTCCCTGTGGGGAGCCCGATGTGGGACTCCATCCCAGGCCCCCGGGATCACAACCTGAGCCAAAGTCACTCAACCACTGAGCTGCCCAGGTGCCGCTTTTTTCTCTTTTTATTCAAGAGCCTATTGCTTTGTTGATCTCTCTTTCTCAACCAAGTGCTAAGAAAATCAGCAAGGCCCCTGGTTGAGGTACTAGCCTGCCCAGCCCCACAGGAGCTTTGAGGAGCCGCTCCTACCTCAGTTCCTCATCACCCACGAGCCTCCCTCGTGAGGCCTGGGCGGCAGCAGTCTCTGCCCTAAGAAAGCTGCCGTGGAGACTGGACCACCTAGCCCAGAAGTTGACAGGCTGGATCCTGCCTCCCCAGAATACTTGCTTAACATTTCCCAGTGCTTCCAGTAACAGGCTGTCTGGGATGTCTAGTCTTTCAGTTCCTTATGGTGTCATTCCAGGGATATGGGTGAGAGCAGCCGTGGGTCCCTCTGGCAGGGGTGTTACCTGAGGGCATTCTCCTCTAAGGAGAAGATTCCAGCCCAAGTGACTTCCTCATGCTCCTTGTTTCCTCAAGCTTCAGAACCTGTCCTTTGCTTCTTCTGATGGTGGCTCTCTGCAGGAACTATGGACTGTGACCACATCAAGGTCCATGCCAGAGGCTGACATCTGCTGCCCATGGAGGGGCCACCATGTGTTGATGTGCAAGAGAGATGTGACTCTCTTGGTGGAGACAAGCTGTGGCAGGGAGCATGGGCAGAGGAGGGGCCGTCGACCCCTCTTCCCATCACCCCCTCCAGCCTCCTCAGCCACCGCGCCCCAAGCCTCATCCTGGCCCACTCTGATGGGCCAGGCATGGCTCATATCCCCACCCTAGGTGAGCAGGTTCGCCAAAGGAAAGTTGATGCTATGTGAAGGAAAAAGAAAAAAAAATTTAGCCCCACTTTCCACTACCCCACTTTGGCTGAAAGATTCTAAGGCTACAAAGGACAGAAAAGGCAAAGGTCTATGCAAATGCCGTTGAAGGTTCCTTATCTCTGTATATCCACAGATAAGTGTAGATATTGAGAGAGAAGGATCAACTAGGAAGGAAAACACTACTTCACCAGCCTCTGAAATTACTAGTAACTTTACTTTTTTTCCTTTTGCTTGTTTTTTAATTTTCTCATCACATTTTATTGCTTCTAAAATAAACAATAAACGCTATAAACCAAAAGAGCCAGGCAGAGTACTCTGGTCAGCACAGCTTTCCCATGTTCACTGCTCAGAGTGTATCCTGCCCCCACGTGGACTTCTAGCCCACCCTCTGTGAGAGTGTCCCACCCCTCAGTTCCTCTAACTCCTTCCTTCACAGGCAGCTTCGAAGCCAGCTCAGCCTCGTGATCATTGCCCAGATGCTGGACCAGCAAGAGATGCTCCCTCTCTGGGAAGAGAAGGCCCAGGTGAGTCTTTGCCTCAGCTGGGCAGTAGCCATTGGGCCCTGGAAGCCTGTGGGTGAGCAGAGGTCTCTCCCCTGAGGCCTGCCTACTCCTGCGACTTTTCCCAGAGGTTGGGAGCCTCAGGCCAGGAGAGTCAAATTGAGTTTGAACTTTTCACTCATATTCCTGCATTCAACACTTACCGTTTTGTAAGCTTTCTGTGTGCTAGGCACTGAGGATAGAGCAGTGAGCTGGGAGCATGTGTTACTTTTGTGTTCTTAGTTGTGGTAAAATATGCATGACATAAAATTTACCATTTTAACGTGTTTTTTGGTTTGGGTTTTTTTTTTTTTTTTTTTACTATTATGACAATTTTAAGTGTAGAATTCAACCATTTTGAAGTGTACAATTCAGCGGCACTAAGGACATTGACGATGCTATGCGGCCATCACCACCATCTATCTCCAGAATCTTTTTTCATCCTCCCAAATAAAAACTCCATACCCATTAAACACCAATTCCCATTCCCTCCTTCCATTACTTTTTATAGGAGGAAAAACCAGTGGAAGTGAAGACAAACACTATGCACTTAGAACTACTCCGAGTGCCTCTCCTTTTCCAGTGTTAGGCATTCTTGGGGCAGCAAGAAAAGTAGAGCTTTGTCTTCTTTCCCCATTCCTCTTCCCCCCAGAAAGCTCTGACCACAGCCTCCGCAGATCAAGGCCCTAGGGGCAGTGTGGGTCCCGGCCAGCCCAAGAATGGGTGGCAGAGAAGCTGAGCATGTTCTCTCCCTTCCCCCTAGGATCCCAGAGTAGTTGCTGGGTACAACTGAACCTTCTGGCTCAGCAACACGAGAGGGGCAAGGCAGTCCCTGTGAAGGGCTGTGTGTTTCCATTCTAGAGGTGTACTGGGCAAGCCTGTGTAACCCCTTGCCCAGAGTGCTGAGAGAATGTTCCAGCACATCCCAGGGCAGGCTGGACAATATAGCTGAGTCTGCAATGATGTGATTGTAGGGCGGGTGCTCAGAAAGCTGACTGGTTGTGTTGGCTTTTCAGAGTGGGCTCGGCCTGGCTTTTGCCCTGGCTGCCCTCTTTACCATAAATACTTTCTCCCTAGGACTTAGCATGGCTGGGGCTTCTTGTCATTCCAGTTCCTGCTAAAATGTTGAATTTTAGAGGCCTTTCCTGATCACCCAATCCAAAGTTCCCTGATACCATCACCCTGTTTTAAATTATTTATATTTATCTCCTGATATTTTCTTATTTATTTGGTCAGAGTTTGTGTTCATACACACACACACACACACACACACACACACAGCAGCAGCAGCATCTTGAGTACAGAGACTAAATGCTTTCTACTCACCACTGCCTGTTGGCATCTAGCACAGTGCCTGGCACACAGGAACTCAGCATATGCTTGTGGAGTGAATGAGCCTGAGGTTGAGTTCCTGGAGTGTACAAGAGGAAGGTCCCTTTCCCCAGAGACCTGGGGAGGTGTGGGGGAGGGAGTGGCCTGCACTGGGGTCACTTCACACAGGTGAAAGCCTGACGACAGAGCATCTCTGAAGGAGGAGAGACCAAACAGTGTCTTGGGGATGCCAAGCAGTTAGGAGTGGGGACAGGCAGAGATGCAATAAACAGACAAGATCACAGGGCCCCAGAGAGCTGTGGATGGCAGATGGGGGTCGCCGAGCCCCAAGGAGCATGGTGTCAGCAGAGCAGGGGGGAAAGGCCAGAGCATCAAGATCAGCATTTCTCCAGCTATGGGTGAAGGGTAGAGATCGCCACCCACCTGCAGGGTTTCGCAGTGACCAAAAGGTGGCTCAAGCATCAGGGTCAAATGAAGGCTTGGACTTTGTTTTGATGGTTTTTTTATTGCCTAGAGCCAGTACATGGGAGAGTGAGGGGAACATAATGGAGACCAGAGAGTCAGGAGGGGAAGTGCTATGGAGGAAGAGCTGGGTTGTCTGGGCCTGGTGGGCCCTTTACGGGAGGCAGTGAACAGGGTTCCTCAAAGTGGGGATGTCTCCCTGGGGGAGAGCTGGCCTAGGAGCCCCCAGCTGCTCCCCAGAGCCTGCCAGGGCCAAGCCAGGCCCACCTCTGCCCAGCTCCGGGGCTTTCCAACCATACTAGTCACCCACATTCCCACCATGCACCCATCTATTCAGGAGACCCTAGCTAATCACTGCCTGTGTGCCAGGCTCTGTGCCAGGCTTCGCACCAGGAACCAACCTCAGAACAGAGGGTGTGAGCCAGGTGGGCCAAGGGCGCAGTGACTAACTCTGCCTGAGGGCAGTGAAGTGGCTTCCAGAGAAGGTGTCCCGAGCCGGTCTCAGAGGCTGAGTCAGTCAGTGCTAGTGTTGCAGAGGAGTCTGCAGGCAGGCATTGCAGGCTGTGCACAGCTGCACCAGCCTCCTGGCAGCTCTAGGAGGGGAAGGACCAGCTGAGGCCTGCCTGCAACCCTCCCTGCGTATTTCCCCCATCTCCATTGCAGGCCTGGGGCTGCTGTGTGGCACCTCCTAAGTCTGCGGGCTGCAGGCACTCCCCTTTCCAGTCTGGCCTGTCAGACAGATCCTCCCCTTCAAAGGGCCACCTTGGCCCCCCGAGCCGCCCCTGGCAAACCCCATAACGCCCCTTTTCCCAACTTCTCCCCGTGGCCCACCTGTGCCACCTGTTGTTCTTGGCCCTCCTTGTGGGCCAGCCTCACACCTTCTGAACACAGCTCTGTGCCCTGACCCCCCTTCCTTTCCATCATCACATCCCTGCCAAAATGGTGGAAGCCAACACTCTGCATAGTACAACACTCTACACCATGTCCCAGATGCTAGTCTCAGAGCTTACCTCTCATAGCAGCCCCAGACAGTAAGGACTGTTACCATGAGACGTTTTTCACAGATGGGAACACTGAGCCAGGTGCAGCTAGGAAACTCCACAGGGTCATACAGTGGGAAAGCTGTGGAGCTAGGATTTGAATCCAGAGTTCTTGTTCTTGACCACCGCAACATACTGTCTCCGCTTTTCCAGCCCCTTCCTTGGCTTTCATTATGGTGACAGCCCAGACTACATCTGCCACTTTATGCTGAAGCTACCCTGCTTTATCCTAAGTAGCAGAGGGACAAGAGCTGTCCCTTCTACTTCCTTTGTTGATGTATAAGTGCTTGATAAACCTTATCAATTAATTGACTATGAAGGGGAGTCCAAGGGTTGAGAATTGACTCCTGTCCAGGTAGTCTGTGGTGACTACCTGGACAGAGGCCTTTCAGGGCACCACTAGGTACCCCTGGATGGCTTGGCTCTCTGTCTTAGGATACAGTCTAAAGCCCTAGGAACAGGAGCTGAAGAATTAGAATTTGAGGGATGAGACTTCTGTAGATGGTCAGGATGCAATACCCCAAGGCTTGCATTTTCCAGAAGAGCCTTGGGATCAGGCTGCTTCCTGTTGTCCTTGGGAATCCTGGAAATATCCCAGAAAGAGCAGAGTTTTTGGCTTCATGCACCAGTGTGCTTCATACCCTGCTCAGGGCACTGAAGAGAGCCCTGAACAGAACTCAGTCCCTCCCTTGTGAAACTCGTGGTCCCGGGAGGGGCGGCAGGGAACAGACACAGGCACCAAGAAAAAAGTAAATATTTGCCATACCAGATGGATATACGGGCTCTGGAGAAAAATGAAGCCAGATAAAGAGGAGAGGGAATGTTGGGAGATGGGGACATTTGTGCACAGAAGTGAAGAAGTAAGGCAGGTTTCCCTGGGAAGAGCCTTCCACACAGGGAACAGCAAAGGGCAAAGGCCCTGGGGCGGGCAGAGTTCTCTTAGGTTAGAGGAAAAACAGAAGCCACTGCAGCTGGAGCAGAGGACCAAGGATGGAGTAGTAGAAGTTGAGGTCAGACAGGTAAGTGGGGATTCGATCCGTCAGCATCTCCAGGCTATGGTAAGGGCTTTGACTTTTATGCTAAAGAGGAGAGCCATTGGAAGGTTTTGATAAAAGAAACAATCTGACTTATAAAATATTTTTAAATTATTCTGGCTGCTATGTTGAGCATAGGCGGTTGCAATAATCCTGGAGACAGTGGCGTAGGTGGTGAGAGGTGGTCCAACTCTGGGTGTATTTGCCAAGTCCAGCCAGTGGGACAGGAGATGTAAGAGAAGGGAGACGAGGAGGGCTCCAGGGTCTACGCAGCTGGCAGCATGAAGAAGCCCTTTACCAAGATAGGCAAGACACAGGTGGAACAGGTTTGGAGACAAATTGGGAGTTTGCTTCTTATCCCAGGCCACCTCTTGCAACACAGCAAACCTCTTTTGTCAAGCCATGACTTTCAGTTTGGAGTTTGGAAGACATGAGCTTTAAATGGCCGAAACGGAGGAGGACAAGGGTCTGCATTTCCTGGGGAGAGGCTGGCTGCAGCCCTGCCCTGCATGCCTTCACTGAATGGGTGCTTATGAAACACATACCACATGCCAGGGGCTGTGCTCGACTCGGGACGCTGCAGTGAACAAAACTGCCCTCCTGGGCCTTACATGCTAGTGAAGGAGAGGGGACAGATGATAAACATAACGAACAAGGAAATTACAGAACATGTTAAGAGGTGGTAAATGGGGTAAAAACAAAAGTAGTTCGGGGCAAGAGGAATGGCAGGTGTGGGTGGCAGGGTAGACAGGGGGCTGGGGCTAGAAAGAGAACAGGGACAGCTGTGCATGTCTGGTCAGAAGGCCTGGTCGGGATGCAGGCCCTAGGGAGCAGCAAGGCTGCCTGTGCCTCACAGACCCTTAAGATCCTGGCCTTCTCCACTGGGCAGATAGAAGCACGCGGGGTCTGAGCACTGGAGTGACTGGCCGTGTGGACAGCTGCCCAGCTGGAATTTGCCTACCTCCTCCTGCCCACCCAGCAGACAAGACCAGTGGAGGCCTGCCTTCTTGGGTGATCGGTGATCATTTGCCTCTTGCCTGGAGGTGTCTCTCCTAATGGGCTGATTGTTTGCAGAGACAGCTCCCAGCAGTGGGGGTGAGGTGGGGAGGTGCAATGTCAGGCCCTGGCCCCACTGGGACGCATGGTCCAAATAAGCCCTTATCCAGGCTTACCAGGGGTGTGGCTTACCAGAACTGGAAACAAAAGAGAGCAAGCAATCAGAAGGCGGCAGCTTGCTGCGCTGAGCAGGGTGAAGCACTTTTCGAGGAGAGGAGAAAGATTGGAGCTAGCAAGCGAGCTGAGCCGCTGATCTGCTGTTGTGTACTCTGCCCAGCCCCGCCCAGGGCTCCTGTAGCTGGGAGGGTCTAGCTGGGGGAGGCTGCCTGCCTGAGGATGGCTTCTGGGGGCGTGGGCTGCAGTCTGGCCCCTGTGCTTGGACAGCTGTGATCCCCAAGCAGGCAGGGCTGTTTTGGAAACCCTCCCCAGCTTTGCAAGACCTGAGTGAGATGGCATAGCTCAGATTTTGGTAAAGTTCCAGATGGTGCCTCTCTTCGCCTAGAACCTTCTCTCTCTCCCTGCCTCCTCCTCTCCCTTCCTAAAGGGATCAGACACTAGGCCAAGAAGCCCTGGCCCCCTTCCAGGAGCCAAGGCCCTAGGCCTGTCTCCTAAGTCTTCAGCCCAGCTGCTCTTGTGGGCTGTCTAAGCCTGTGGCCTGCTGAGATGCTGAGCAGGTGTCTGCAAGTGAGTCAGGGAGAGGAAGCCAGGTGTGTCGGGCAAGGCTGGGCTCGAGCAGGGAGCAGGACTGGGGGCTCCGGCCTAAGCCCTTTTGGCCACACTGCACCTGCTACGTCTAAAAAGATAGTGCCTCTGTGAATTACACTGGCTCAGTTTCTTCATTCTGCATCCCCCTTTCCCAGGTTGCAGGTGGCCCAGAGGGGCCAGGGCCCAGAAACTGCCTGCCTCTGTCCTGACCACAAGTAAGCTCCAGGGCAGCTGGTGGTCCATGTTGGGTCCATGTTGGGCCCAGGCTGCCCAAACCAGGTGCAGCCACTAGGCCAGGAGTGGCTCACTGCAGCCACCTGGGCTTATGCCAGAGCTGTTTCAGGGAGGGGTGGGAGCACTCCCATTTGTTCAGAGGGTAAGCAATTTACATGGGGAGGGGTGGGGCAGTTAGCAGATTAAGTGACATATCAACCAAATGCAGTGTGTGGACCTCTGGGAATCCTCATCCCAACAACACAACTGGTAAGGATATTTTTGAGACAATCAAAGAAAACAGAACATAGTGTTAGATTGCATAAGGAATTCTTGATAGTTTTGGGTGGGAGAATGATGCAGTGACCATGCTGGGGAAAGAAATCCTTATCCTTTTTGGTGAAAAGCTCTTTATGGGTAAAATGATACAATGTTTGGATTTGCTTTAAAATCCCCTGCAAGCAAAAGGGCGGGGGCGGAGAGATGGGGGCAGGCAGACTGATGTGGAGCATGGAGCCAGTGCAGCCATCTCGAGAAGGGGGCAGGGGGCGGGTGGTACAGAGCCTCTGCTCCTCCCTAAGCCTCTCCAAGCCCACAGCAGGTTCAGTGAAGAGAGGCACCAGAGCAGCAGCTCAGGGTGGGAAGAGTCTGGCGCTCTCCACTGGCCTTGGTTCTTTCAGGCCTGAGTGCTTACCCCAGAGAAGTGGATCAAACCCCCAACCTATGGAGATCTTAGTTCACTCCTTTCAAGGAAGACTCAGCCTGTGCCAGACATCACGTGCACGTGTGACTCTCCTCTCTTGGAGGACAACAGGTGATTGTCTCCATCTTACAGATAGGACACTCAGGCTCCAAGAAGCCATACAGCATGCCAGTGAGAGGTGGAGCCAGGTCATGGAAGCTGGTGGTCTGGCTCCAGAGCCCAGGCTCTGACCTGCTGGTGCTGACTGAGTCCCCAAGTGTCCCAAGCACCCTCTGTGTGACAGCCTCTCTTCTCCTCCCCAGCTGTCTTCACTCAGCCAGCTCCTGACCCTCATGAAGCCATCGTCCCTCAGGCAGTATCTGGGCTCTGAGACCTTGCCACCCTGCCGGGAGCAACAGCCAAAAGCCAATGCGGAACTAGACCACAAGGTGAGCACCTCGTGCCTGCCCTCCTCAACCAGGGTATGGCACCACCAGGTGGCCAGGAAGGCAGGGCCATCCACACTGCACAACCTGTATGTAGGGCCTTATTGCTGCCAGGCTTCCTGAAAGCCTAGGGCCTTAAAATTCCAGCAAGCTGCCTCCCTCTGGTGAGAGGAGGTGCTCACCATCTCCGCATAGCCTGTAATTAGTACCCTCGCTTGCACCCCTCTCACAGGTGGAGTGGGGCGCTGTGTGCACAGGCATGCATGTCCCAGCCCCTTAACCCCCTGGCCTGCCCCTGGGTTTTGCTGCATCTTCTATAGTCCAGTAGGGATGTGTTAGCATGGGGTGCTCCATTAGTCTTAGGTTAGAGAGGATGTGGGAGCTGAAATGCTGGTGAGGGAAGTGGAGCTGGGCGTCTCCTACTGCGCCACTAAGGCTGAGTCCTTGGCCTTTCCCAGGTTCTTCCTTTTTTTTTTTTTTTTTAAGATTTTATTTATTGGGATCCCTGGGTGGCGCAGCGGTTTGGCGCCTGCCTTTGGCCCAGGGCGCGATCCTGGAGACTCGGGATCGAGTCCCACGTCGGGCTCCCGGTGCATGGAGCCTGCTTCTCCCTCTGCCTGTGTCTCTGCCTCTCTCTCTCTCTCTGTCTCTTATGAATAAATAAATAAAAATCTTAAAAAAAAAAAAAGATTTTATTTATTTATTCATGAGAGAGGGGTGGGGAGAGATAGAGAGGCAGAGACACAGGCAGAGGGAGAAGCAGGCTCCATGCAGGGAGCCCGACGTGGTACTCGATCCCAGGTCTCCAGGACCACAACCTGGGCTGAAGGCAGCACTAAACCACTGAGCCACCCAGGCTGCCCTCCCAGGTTCAACCAGGGGCCGTGGTATGGGAGCATAGGGGGCTTCAAAGTGGGATCCCCAAGCCTGGCTCTGGGAGGTGGGGAGGGTGGGGTTGTGTGGATCTCTATGAGCTCCCCTATCCCCGGGGCCTCAAGGACGAGGAATGGAGATAAAGATCTTTCTAATTTAAGAAAGTAGTAATTCCAAAAGCTCACTTGGAGGTTGGATGTTGACGATCCAGAAGTCCACCCTTTGGGCATTCGCTCTGCAAATCAGATAAATGAATTAATTTACTTAATGAACACAAATGAACCATTAAGAAGATATGATAATCCCAGGTGTATGCTCCTCTCCTGGAACATGGAGGTAAGGTTATCTTTGAGTCTGTGCTTAATATTAGTGCATTTATGAGCCTGCCGCCTGCCTCCCAGGAGAGCATGAGCTGTGTGCACGCCCCGTTCTCATCTCCCAACGATTTCCTGGGAAATGAGCTGTTTGTGGCAAATGTGTTTGGATGTTCCAGGGCCTTGCAAAAGCAGTGGGGTCAGCTCATGGGTGGGAAGGGTCTGTCTAAGCAGGACACAAGCAGGCAGGCCCCAGGCAAGGCTGAGGGAAGAAAAAAGAAGAGAGAAAGCAGGGGAATGGTAGCAGAAAAGAGGCCTATATCTGATCTACCCAGTTAAGAGTGTGCACTTCACACACTTTGGAGGCCACTCCTGTGACCTCACTCAGCACAGCTGTGACCACCAGGATGGAGGCTTCCACTTGGCTCCTTGCTTTTTGGAGCCCATCTGGTAGCAAATGTCTCTTTAGCAACCAGGGAAGGGAGTAAGTGGCCTGAGGGCGTCCTTTATATTGAGCACTGTTCTCCTGTGTGTAAAGGAAGCCTTTGCCCCTGGTCAGCTATGATAATGGAAGTGCCCTGTGTGTCTCAGCAGGGTGTCCCCAAAAGCAGGGGTATTGGCCCAGCCCAGGGCAGTGAAGGGGGCATCTTGAGGCCAAGGCAGTCCTCCAAGGCCTTTGCTGTAGCTCCAGCCCCCCTAGGACTGAGGGATGCCTGACAGGGAGGTAGCCAGGAGCAGGGGAGGGGAAGGAGCACTGGCCTGGAAGGGGAGGAGGCGAGGCTGGTGCAGTGGAGGGGGCCCTGCACAGAAATGGGAAGCGTTCTGTCCCCCTGGGGTGCTGATCAGGTGGGGCAGGTGCAGGGCTCCCACAGCCCAGCCCTGCCCTGCTCCCACCTTGGCCAACTGACTCCTCATTAGGCCCCAGCATGTTTCATCTTCAAAGATGATCAGGCTACTCACCAGCCAGAAAGAGCAGCGGCGTCACCCGCCCAGTTTTACAGGGAGTGGTGGTCTGGGCCTGGGCTGAGCCTTTCATCCCTAGTGCTCACAGAGTCTTTGTCTTCCTTCTCCTTCTCTCCAGGGGTAGTGGGGAAACTAAGGCCAGAGCGAGCTTGGCCTGAGGCAACCCAGCCTGCAGGGGACATAGGGCTTTCCCAGCCCTGGGGGCTGCCGGGCTGAGCCCCATCCCCCAGGCCCTACTCACCCTGTCTGGGAGATTTCCTGTGAGAGGCTGGGTGACAGCCCTCCTCCAGCCCTGTAGATAAACACTTCTGCCAGGCTCCCCTCCCCCTGCTCTCCCCATCTTCTTTGCCCCAGGGCGGGTGTGTGTGTGTGTGTGTGTGTGTGTGTGTGTGTGTGTGATGCATAGCCCAATCTCCTCCCTCTTAGGAAGCTCCCAGCCTTCTTCCCCTCCCTGGCCTGCCCTCCCTTGGGGTTGGGCAAGTGAGCTGCTGCCTGGTGCCCAGGGCCTGCCTGTCTCTCCTCACTGATCCTGTGGCTTTGCAGTTGACCCTTGACGGGTGGGTCTCCTCAGTTAAACTATGGGCACAGCGGGGCGGGGGGGGGGGGGGGGCTCTCCACAGCCACCATATATTTGTCACTGGATGAGTGAATGAATGAATGCAATTTGAGTTCCTCTTTTCCTCTCTGAACTCTCTTCTTCCACCCCATCTGGCCGTCCACTCTCCTACCTCATTTCCAGAGACCTCTCCCACTGCTTGCCCTCTAACGGGCCTCTACCCGTCAGCCCCCTTGTCTTTTAAAGTCCTTGTTTCATTAAGTCCACAAGGGTTTATAGCCTGCACGTCTTGTGTTGGAGGTCCTTGACTTCGGAAGTGCTACCCGCTTATGAGAAAACCAATCACAGCACATTGTAATTATAAGCTGGTGAGATTCCTGCCTGGGAAAGCTAACAGCCAAGGACAACAAAAACAGCAACCTGGTCCTGTAGCAGCACTGCAGGGAGGCTGGAGGGGAGGCTGAGCGGGCAGCCTGAATGGGCTGTTCAGAGAGAGGTGAGTCAGAGCACAAAGTGTCCTGGCAAATCGAGGCATAGAATGTAAGATTCTGCTTCCTAGCCCGATGATGAGAATACTTTCAGCATTTTCAAGTGCTTTTGTTAAAGAAATGGTTGCTCGCCCCTTGGTGGGGCTGTCCCAGAGGAGAATAAACATGGAAGTCAGAGTGAGGTGAGAGAGAAGTGGAGAGGATATTTTAATGCAGGAGGTAACTCTAGACAGTGGGCCTCCCAGTGTTTCCCTTGGGTCCTTGGGTCCAATTCTGTCAGAGACCAGTGCTCTCCCAGGCCCCCTTGTGTGAGCTTGACCTCTTGACCACCCTGCAGACAACTGAGTAACTAGGATCAATTTGGTACCATCTCCACAAAGCGCCCCTCTCAGGCTTCCAACCCAGAGCCAGGAGTTTCCTTTTCGGTGACTGGAATGAACTGTCTTGGGCCAGATTTTGGCTAGTAGATTTTTCCCAATCTCAGAGTGTTGGCCTATTAACGTTTATTGAGATTCTTGATGTTTTGGTCTTTGTTAGACCTGCCATTGTATGTTCTGTTTCTATTTACCACACTTTCCTGTTGTTTCTTGCTTTTCCCCAGGCCTTTTACTGTAGTGAAGGAATTTTTTTGTTCCATTTTTTTCTCCCGGGGATTGGTAAGATCTACAGAACAAGGATCTTTATGGTAGGATGTAAGTTTTTCCCCAGTTTGGTTAAATTTGGGAACTTTGAGGAAGTTGAGTGTCATGTGGGAAGAAAATGGATCTCCACAAAGGGGGAAGTCCCAGAGTTGGGGCTGCATCGAGGCACTGGGAGCTGGGTTCATGGCTCCTTGTCTTCATTGGCATGTCTTCCAGCAGCCTGATGAATGTCCTCATGGGACAGGCAGCATGGGCATGGGGCCCACTGAGGGTTCTGCATCTGTGATAGTCCCTATTCCCCCGGGGCCAGCTGCAGGAGGCCTCACTAACCAGATGGAGCCTGGGGACCACAGGTGGCTCCAGTCAGCTTCCTCACCGTGCACACCGCATGCTGTCCAGCTCTGTGCTTCCAAGCCTTGGGGATGGCTTGTGTACTGGAGAAGCCTTGGGGATGGTTGTATAGTGGCGTGTATAAAGAGTTGATTTTTATGTGGGGGCGGGTAAGTGCTTTATGCTTGAGTGATACACTGGGGTAAACAAACTCTGCCCTGCTTCACAAACTCCTTTGCGCTCACTCCTGAGTCTCTGCACATCTCTGCAGAGGGTGTGGGCCTGCCAACACTGTGTATGTGTGTGCGTATGCACACTTGTGCACGCGCACATGCCTAGCTGCATGCATGTATGTCTGTGTGCATATGTGTTGTGTATATTTGTGTATATCTTTGTGGTGTGCCCTCGTGTTCATAGAGTTGACAAACAAGTTTGACTGCTTTTGTTCCTGCCATGACTGCAGCTGGCCTGTCCCTGTGTCTGCTGACCCTGCCAAGAGCCCCAGAGTGCCTGGGGTGTGGTCTGGGAGGTTGGGGAGAGTGGGCAGGGGAGGGGTGCCCCTAGGGCCTGGCAGCTCTGTGCCTGCCTCCACTCTCCCGCTGGCACTCAACACCAGCAAAGGGACATACTCCCTCAGGCTCGGCTAGAGCGCAGGCCCCTCACCCTGTGTCACCCAGAAGCACAGGTGGAGAGGGAGCCTCTCCCTCTCTCCATACTACTCTCTGCCTTCTTACCTGCAAGTGCCTGTCCTTAGTTCCTGCACCTTAGGGAGAATCCTGCCCACAGGGTTGTAAAACTTGGTCAGAGTAAATAAATAAATAAATAAATAAATAAATAAATAAATAAAAATATAGATGATGATAGATAGATAGATAGATAGATAGATAGATAGATAGATAGATAAAACTGGTCAGGGCAAGATTAGGTGGGTTGGGAAGAAATGAACTGACTTTAAGAAACAGAAAATAGATCTTCAGGAATCCTGAGTTCCTCCTTGCCTAGTCTGTGTTTGGTTCCTCTATACTTCCTCCAAAATGGGGAACATCAAATATCTCTTGAAATAAACCTCAAAGAGATGGTGTCTGGGAAGCTGGCCCTGAGGGGAGCTCCCTGCACCAGCAGTGGGTCACACCCACCTAGGAGGCCGCTGAGCCTCTTCAGAATGGGTATCTCTGAGCAGCTGAGGGCCACGTGGGGCCTGGGCCCAGACCAGCTTTGTTCGGGTCCCAAGAAGTCTAGCTTCTTTGCAAGTGTGCAAGCAGGGCTTAAAGTGACAGAGTGAAGCCGGGGAGGGCAGGCTTGGATTCTCTAGGCAACTTCCAAGCCTGCTCTCTGCTCCGGGCCCAGTCCTCCTCTTGGGACTCTTGGGGGTAACCGTCCCCAGGCACAGCCCTTACTCCATGCAGAGTGACTCACCTGACACTGACACTGTCTGGACCTGATACTCTACTCCATCTCTTCGTCTTTCAAGCCCTCCTGGACAATTCTTACTTAGGGAAAGGCAATCCTAAGTGCCTGTACATCACATCCAACTCCTCTGTCAGTGGACCCTACTTCATCCCCACAGCTTTTCTCCTGCACGTCAGACCATACCACTTAATTCCAGGCAGTGGACATCATTCCCAGAAATCATAGGAAATGTGAAATGTCAGGCTTCCATTCTTTTTGCTCCTGCTGTTCCTTCATCCTGGCAACGCCTGGCTTGTCTCCCCAGTCCTTGGATTCCCGTGGTCCTTATCGTCTGTTCACTTGACCTATGGCCTGTCCACACATTGCTTCACACACCTAAACAGAATCACCTTCGAGGGTCGGGTCCAGGGTCTATCTCACCTGCATACACTGCTCCCAATGAAATAAGTGCCCTGGCAGGTGCAGCCTTTGGGAGGGACCCTTGCCCACCTCCCCAGCACCTAGCCCTGCCCACCTTATCTCTTCTCCCAGGCCATACCTTCTAAGGGACAGTGCCATCTAAGTGCTAAGTCTAAACACTGCGGGGGGTGGGGAGACCTCAGCTCCCATCATGCCCCTAAGGGGGACCAGGAAAGGTGTGTGAGGTCCCCTACTCACCTCCTTGGTTGGAGGAGCAGTTGCCAGGCAAGCCATGACCTTCTCAACTGCTCTTCTCACTACCTTTTCTGTCCCTTCTCCCCTGCCTTTGCCAGGACTCTGTAGTAACAGAAACACAGAAACATATACTGGAAGGTCCTAGAACAGCTTATCAGGCTCAGCTGGACCAGGAGCTGAGCAGTGTCATGAAACCTCAGTGTTTCTCTCTGCGTCTCTTGGCTCTGCCCTATGTTGCATTCCCAGGAAGGCTTTCCTTGCTGGTCCTGAGAAACTCCAGGTTTAAGTCCTTTCCCCAAGAGCCCTAGCCAGAGGGGGAAAAAGAGCTTCTATCCTGGAGTCCTAACCAGAATCCCAGAGTTGAGTCTCATTGGCTTGGCTTGGATCATATCCTCATCTGTAAGCCAATCAAATAGGCAGGTATACACTGGCCTGCCCAGATCATGTGTCTTCCCCTAGAGTCAAGGTTGAAATCACTACCATGAAGTGTAGGGAATTGAAGGATGGGACACTCTGACAAAGGAGGGGGCAGGATCCTAGGTACCCAGAAGCCTTAGATGCCCATACCTTGGTCTGCAGCCATGGGCAATGGCCCTACTCTCCAATATCCATGGGAGGTATTATAAGGAGGGCAGTGCTTCTGGGACACCTCGGTGGCTCAGCAGTTGAGTGTCTGCCTTTGGCTCAGGGCATGATCCCGGGATCTGGGATCGAGTCCTGCATCAGCCTCCTTGCAGGGAGCCTGCTTCTCCCCTAGCCTGTGTCTCTGCCTCTCTCTGTGTCTCTCATGAATAAATAGAATCAAGGGGGAGGCGGGGGGATAAAGGGCAGTGCTTTCCAGACTCCTCCCATGCCAGCACACCAGGAGGCAATTCACTGAGTGAGAAAGATAAGAAAGAGAAGAAGCCATTGCTTTTGAGGAAATAGCTTTTGAGGAAGCCACTGCTCTCACAGGCACTCTAGCCCCTGGAGGATGCCCATGCCAACACCCTGGCAGGTTTCAGTGGCTCCATCCAGCACAAGCACCCACATACTGATGTGCTCGTGCATAGCCAGTCCTAAATTCTCAAACATGTGCACTGAGAATCTTGTCTCTCTCTGGGTAGTAGGCAAAGCTGGGTTTCCGGTCCACATCCCCCTGGGGTCAGGGTCTCTAGTTCCCAGCTGGAGGAGCAGGAAGAGCCAGCCCATCCCTGCTTGTCATCTCCCCTACCCCCCATGGCCACCAGGAAGCCAGAAAGGAAGGGTGGGCTGGGTGGGAACCCTCTAGCAAAGGCTTGCCTAAGGCCCCTCACAGGCACAGGAATGGGTCAGATGCTCTGAGATAATCTCCCTGCAGCAGATCCACAGAACTAAAACCTCTCAGCCTTCCTGCTTTTGTCCCAGCTCCATCTCTCCATCATCCCCACTCCACTCTGCCGGGGCCTCCCTCATCCTCAGTACCAAGAACAGGGCCCAGGGCTGCTCAGGGTCCATCCCAATATTGGGATAAAGCTTATAAGAGAATCCCTGTGTCTGTCTGGAGTTCAGGGTCTGGAATCCTTGAACTCACTTTCTCTGGGCATCTGGAAGTGAAGGTAAGAGGCTCACCTTCTGAGGAATGGGACTAGGCAGGCCCATGCAGGGGTCCCCCAAGGTCCCTCAGCAGTCTCAGTAGACACTGTGTGCCTGGTTGCCTGGCTGGGACCCGAGAGCCTGCCTTGCAGGCAGTGGCTAAGCTAGAAGTCCTACTCCCATGCAGACTCTGCCAGCCTGTCGCCTGTCTCTCATCACCCTCACTTGGCCTCATCACTACTCCATATTTAGGGCTCTACCCACCCTTGTGCCCACATGGGCACTTTCTTTTTCTTTCTTTCTTTCTTTTTTTTTTTTGGCACTTTCATTTACAGAATTAAGTGCCTGGCCTTGGAAGCTGGAGGGTAAGTGTGGCAGGCCCTGCCTGTGACATCTGCTCTCCGGCCTCTACTCTGTGCCTTCAGGGACCCTGGGCTAGGGAGTGGCTTTATGTCACCATCTCATTTCCTAATTACCAGTCACACATCTTTGTCATCTCCTTCTTGTGAAGACTTACAACCCATGACCCATCCTGATCAGAGTCTCTTCTGAACTCCGCTGTCCTTTGGGCACATCCTTCTGCTGGCCCAAGCCAAGGTCAGGGAGTAACCTCGGAGCAGTAGCAGCATGAGCAAGGGATACTTGTGGGCACTGTGAAGAAATAGCATCCTAGAGATGATAGCAGGTGCCATACTCCAGGATGGGTCCAGACAGAGTTCACCTAGAAAAACACATCCCCTCTCATGTTTTGTTCTAGTGGACATAGCAGCTGGATAAGGCTTGCCTCTCTCACCAGAGGGAGGCTCCTGGCCTGGGGCCTCCAAGTAGTCCTACCTTGGGATTACTCATTACTGATTATTATTGTTGTTATTTGCCCCTCCTGGGGTAGAGTACCTACCACATGGCCTTAGGGCCTAGGTTTGGGGCCCCACTCCCCATCCTATGGGTACAGCCTCATCTTCTCCCCATCCTGCCAGCTAATAGGCCCTTGGGCCCCTGTCGTGCAGTGCAACGGGAGCTTGTTCCTTCTGAAAAGGATTGCCTCCAGTTCAATCCCGTTTGTGGAAAATACACAGAACTTGTTCAGCCTTAGGGAGAGAGGATAGACATCTGCTTCAGACCTAACTCTCACTGGAGATGGTCATGAGTCAGGGGACCTCTCCAAGCTTAGCCTCCACATCTGTTCAAAATGAGAACCATCAGGCCTCTCTGGGAGCCCTGCTGGGTCAGGGTACTGTGAAGAGGCACTGTAGGTTTAAATTAGGTTTTTTTTAAAAAAGAAAAAGAATTCATGGAGGCCTAGCTCTGGCCTTGGGTCTGAAACGTACCAAGGTAGACAAACTAGACCAGTGCTGTTTCGGTCTTTCCGGGACTAGGTTGCTCCTAGAGTTGATCTTCAGCATGTGTGCATGCATCTGTGTCTGACAGAACAAAACCCGAGTGGACGCACATGTGGCAGTGATGGGACCTATGCAGAATTTTGACCCTGGGCTCCATCGTGAGGCCCTTGGGACAGGGCTGAGGGAATCCCAGCCAGATTAGGTTGAAAGCAGTTCCCCCAGGCCAGCCACCCCCTAGGGCCCTTGAGCATGGAGAGGTGAAAGCAGAGGAAACTGCTCTGGGGTCTTGGTGTCCCAGGCAGGGAGCTGGCACCCTAGGCCTTCAGGGCCCGTTTCCTGAGCCAGAGCCCCTTGGCCCCAGCAGCCAGGCCTCGAGGGCCATGTCCTTTGGTGAGTCTTGGTTTTCCCCAGCAGGTGTTCTGAGTCAGCCTTTATTCTGTCTCCCGCCCCCCGCCCCCCCTCCCCACAGCTGCCCCAGAGCCTGACTGGACCTGCTCCCACGTGATGGCCACCCCACCTGGCAGCCTCCAGGGAAAGGGCTTGGTTTGGAGGCTTGCCTGGGGCCAGCCTGGATTCTTGGTCATGACCTGAGGTGGGAGAAACTCTGGTGCTCTCACCAGAAGGAGTGACTTCCTGGGAGATCTCTGCCTCCTTTTTTCTGCTCTTTTTTCATGTAAATAACCCGGGCCTAGGACTAATTCTTTGGTATTAGCTAGAGGGGAGTTTTCTAAAAGATGGAGTTCCTGGGAAATGTTCACCCTTTTTCCCTTCTGTCCTATGACGGAGCCTTGGCCCTTGGTTCCTGGGGTCAGCACTAACTAGTCCGGGAAAAGGAGACACTGGCCTTCCCCTCCTCCTCTCTGCCTCAGAGGGTGACAAGTCCTATCTCTCATCCTTGTTGTCCTTCCCCAGGGGGAGGGCAGGGCTTTAAGGCTCTAGAGCCAGGAAGGAGGCATCCTGTACAGAACTTCTCAGAAAAGTTGGCTTGCCACACTCTGGGGAGAAACCCAGAAAATGAAAGCTGGTGGGGGTGGGGACAAACCGACGGTCTCATCTTGTCAGCATTGGGTTCAGACACGTCCCGCTCCTTGCCCTCCGACTCTGCCTTTCCCCAGTTTGCTGACTGAGGTTTCCCAGGCTCCCTCCGAGTTCCGAGTTCCGTAGGGGCTTCCCAGCCTCTGTTTACACCCAGTCGGGGGAGGAGCTGGGTAGCTGGCGCCCGTGGGGGCCCACTTCTCAGACAAGATCCTGAAGGCCAGAGATGCATGGCAACCCCCCAACCCCAAGGAGTGTCTCTGCACTGCTCTCTCACCCTGAAGCCACAGTGACTTCTACCCCCTCCCTACACACATGCCCCTAGGGACTTGGAAGCTTGGAAGGTGCCTCCTGCTGAGGAAAGGGCCTCCTTGGACTTCCAGCTGTGGAGAAAACGGGTGCCAGCAGGGGACTTGGACCTCTGGTGTACCAACTGCAGCATGGCCTCTGCCCAGCTTCCCTTCCCTGTCTTGAGAGGGAAGACAGAGCCCCGTGTCTCCGTGGTGCCAGCCAGGACAGGACCGGGCTTGCTAAGTTCAGGAGCTGGCCACAGCGCAACTGGAACAGGAAACGCAGCTCCCACACCTGGCGGTTTACTTCGTGGCCCCTGGGAAGGGCCTGCTCTCCCCACTGCTGCTGGTGCTCAGGGCCTACCTCCCTTGGAGGATGGAGGCTTGGGCACAGCCCCTCCTGGCCAGAGCCCCAGGTTATGCTGATGTCTGCCCCTCGGACCTTCACAGAACAGGGCAAGGAGCGGGACGTGTCTGAACCCAATGCCGGAGTCTGGGGGTTCAAAGGAGCCTCGTGCACCCAGTGCCCCCCATCTGTCTGTCCAGTTGTCTGGGTGGGAGCAGATGCTCTCTTACCTCTCCTTAATGCGCTGGGGCCATGGGTCTAGGGGAAGGGAGAGGACCATGTGGGCTGGGCACTTCCCATATAGTATGAAACTTAATCACCGCCCCCCACCCTGCCTAGAAGTGCTATTACAAAGACTGCTGTCTTTGTGGTGATTTCTCTGCACAAGTGGAACTGTATCCCGTTAAGTTGAATCAAAGTCTTCCTTTTTAAAGGGTCTCCCCAACCCCAGGGATCACTCTTGGGGGTGAGGAAAAATGCATTCTGCCCTCCTTGCAGGTAGTGGGCAAGGTTTCCTTACCCCTTTGGGAAATACAGCTTATAAAATGTGGTTCACAGAACTAACATTTCCTTCTTGATACTCCCGCCCTGTCCACCCCCAAAAAAAACACACATTCAGAGTAGTTTTCCTGGGATTTCCCCCCTGGATTCAGTGATGGGAATCAGCGTAGGAATGAAGTTGTGAAACCCGCACACGCTAGTCCTTCGTCCAGGCTGCTTTTTTTTCTCTCAGTAAATCCCCACTGCACAAATTTTCCTCCAGGGCATTGCTCAGATCCTGGGCTCACCCTCACCACGCCTCCCTTCTAGGAAGATAGATTCTGCTGGGCTGGGGGTGGGGGCCTGAGAGCCCCCAGGGACAGAGACTGGCCTCGGTACCAGTCCCAGGGTGGCTCTGAGGTCCCTTTCAGGCCCAGGCTTTGTATACAGCACAGGGGCCTCTGACATGCCGAGATCTCTCTGGAGCCTTTCCCCACCTTCCTCTAACCCACCAATGGCTCTGCGGCCCCTGGGTATTTTCTTTGGCTTCTCCTGCGGCCTCTCACTAGCAGTTTGCTTGGTGCCCTTTCAAAGATGAGCCTGGGTACTAAGAGCAAGAGCACTGCGTTTTTCAGGGTCATGTCTCTCTCCTTTGCCTCCACACCCACCCCAAACCCAGTAGGCTCAGTCAGTTATAACTGGTATTCTCTGATTTAAAATTAACTGTAAAAAGCTTAAATTGTATTCGGATTATAGGAGTAAAGCACGCACATTGTAGAGAAATAACCTTAGAGAAAAGAAAAGATGAAGGATGTCCTAGAATCCTGTCAGACACAGCCACATTTGCACTCTGGTGGTATTCCATCCCAACTGATTCTAGTGCCTCCTTCTGGTGGGGGAAGGGGGGCAGTCTGTCCCCCACAACCCAGCCACCCTGTTCAAGAGCCTTGAATGACTTCCACTGCCCACTGTCCAAGCCCTCTGGTGCCAGCCCAGTCCTTCAGGTATCCCCTCACCCCCAGCTGAGCCAGCTACCTGGTAGTTGGTCCTCCAAAGTGCCCTGCCTCGATTTCTTGCATCAGCAGAGGATCTGTCTGGTGTTGTAATCTTGGCCCTGCCCCCATTCCCACAGGGCCATCTTCACCTCAGATCCTACTGTTCCTTTGAGGCCTGGCTAGGCTTAGTCAACTTCCTCCTTGAAGCCTTCTGAGCTGTATACCACTCCCTCCCCCACCAAAAAATCCTAGAAGGACCCTTTCTTTTTGGTCTCTGGGGAAGCTGAGATGCAGTATTTGTTGACCAAATGACTGCCTTCCTGAAGTGAAGTATCTCTTTCTAATGTCTAAGGATTTGTGGCTGTGTCTTAGTCAAGGGACAGTGTCTGGCACACAGGCCTGTGCCTGCTTTATGGGGGCAGTGGGGGTGGCATGAGCCTTTTGCCAGGACTGCAGAGTTAGAAGGAGTTCTGAATGCTGTGGACCTCGTTAAGGCAAAGCCAGGCTGGGGAAGGGGAGCCTGTGGGAAGCAGCAGCTTGCCAGCAGGCCAGCTCACTGACAAGCCAGCCCAGCTGGGGGATTCAGGCATAGGCAGCTGCAGGACCTGGCAGGTGCAGCTGGCTCAGAGACTGGATCTTCCCCAACCTGGGGGCAGCACTGCTTGAAGGCACACCCGTGGTCCCCTTGGCTTTCCACACTGTCTTCTCCCTCCCTGCAGTGTGTGGTGTTGCCGGTCCCAGCAGGATTATGAGGTCAGGCCCCCTGTGGGCCTCAGCTGTTGTGAACAGGCTGGGTCCTGAGTAAGACAAGTGCTGCTGGGGGGAGGGCAGGTGACTTCCCTTCTCAGGATTTTACACCATGGTATTTTGAGTTTGAGAAGACAGTACTCCATAATACCATGTCTGATGTCCTCAAAAATGGTTCTGGCTCCTGCCCTAAGGAGGCTCCTGGGTCCATGCAAAGTGGCTGCTGCTGTTTCTGGATGATATGGGCAGGGGAAGTAGGGGCACAGGGGAGTCTTGGGCTGGTTTGGAGCCCCAGCCCTGCTATTACCATGCTTAAGCCCTGCCTGCCTTCTCTGGAGCTTGCCTCTCCCATCCCAGCTCAGCCTCAGAGCTAGTTATCTGCAATGGGCACAGTGGTGGGGTTGTTTCCTGCCACCCTCTCTATCTCAGACCGAGGAGTCTGAAGGGGACCAGGCAGCAGGCAT
Source organism: Canis aureus (assembly GCF_053574225.1). Taxonomy (NCBI): domain Eukaryota; kingdom Metazoa; phylum Chordata; class Mammalia; order Carnivora; family Canidae; genus Canis; species Canis aureus. The sequence continues at coordinate 47,929,984 of NC_135621.1, forward strand.
TTCTGAGTGGAGGAGGGGCATACCCGCAGACAGGAGTTCAGAGTGCCAGGAGCTTGCTGCCTTTCACATCAGAAGCCATGCCTGTCTTTGAGGACACTCCCCTCCCTGTGCCTAATTTTGTCTTGGTAGAGATAAATGTCCCATAAAAGAATGGGTACCGATAGAGTCCAAGGGCACTCTGGGATCAAACCATTCCTGAGCAGATAGGATTGGGTCCTGTTTGTATTCCTCAGAGTATCCAGGGGGCATGAACAAGGGTATGAGTTGGAGAGTAAGCCTGCAGATGCTTAACCAAAGTTGTCTCCTGTCTCCCCTCTCTTCACCATCCTTCTTGGCTCAACATGCTTTGACTGTCCACACAGGGCTACACCTCTGTCTGTGCAAGTGGTGTTCTGCCGACAGGCAAGCTGGGCACCCAGGGGCCAGGTACCCCCATAGAGAATAGTGGCATCTGGCATGGGTTCCTCAGGGAACAGAGCAAGACCACAGACACCATGCAGGGTCAGAGGGCCCTCTCCCCAGAATGCTTTCTCTGCTGGGCTCCTGGGATAGGGCTAAGTGACAGTATAGATTTCTGGATGGCAGAGGTTTCTTTTTCTGAATGAAGGAAGAACAATCATCCGTCAGAGGGAAGGTTCTGAATGAGGGGGTCCACAGCCCTCCATAAGGATACCTCCCTAGAAACTCGCTGGGAGCCCAGTGGTGGGCTGAGTCCCCATCCTTGGCCCCTGGGCCTGAGATCAAGGTGTCTGGAGGTGACGGAGTTAGGGGAGCATCTCTCTCTGTGGTCTTTCCAGGTCTGCTACCTGTGCTACAGCCTGCTGACACTGGCTGGGGTGGTAGTCAGCTGCCAGGATATTACTCCAGACCAATGGGTGAGTATCCCTGGGGGCTGAGATGGGAGGCTGTGAAAGAAGTGCTGAGGGAGCAAGGTTCCCTTCTCTTCCCAGTGTCCCACAAGGCATTCCCAAGGGATACTGACCCAAGCTCCTCCCTTTCCTGCCCTACTTCTGACCAGGCATTCAAATCCATTCCTCTCTTTCTCTGATTTTGTTCTCCTTACTCCCCTGCTGTGGCTGGGCCTGGTCTATGCCACATACACCCTCCCCCATGCACACCCCATCCCTGCAGGGAGATCTGCAGCTGCTCTGCCTGCAGTTGGACCGCCATGTCAGCACCCATATCCGGGAGAGTCCCCAAGCCATGCACTGGACCAGACTCAAGGACCTGGCTGCCCAGACCTATATCCGCTGGCAGGAGCTGCTGGCTCACTGCCAGCCCCAGGTGGTGACCTCTCTGACCCCTAGACTAGGGAGGGGAGGGAAGTGGTCAGGCCAGCTAACCAGAGCCAGCAGCATGTCCACCCCCACTGCAACTACTGAGCTTCTGGCTGGCCATGGGTGGAGAGGGCAGCGCGGGTGGAGGGGGGGTAGTGGAGATGCCTCAGAGGACCTTTATCACTCTTACCAATAATCAAATGCCCAGGGCAGCCCAGGTGGCTCAGCGGTTTAGTGCCGCCTTCAGCCCACGGCGTGATTCCGGAGACCCGGGATCAAGTCCCACCTCAGACTTCCTGTATGGAGCCTGCTTCTCCCTCTGCCTGTGTCTCTGCCCCCACCCCCCCCTCTGTCTCTCTGTGTGTCTCTCATAAATAAATAAATAAAATCTTAAAAAAAAAATCAAATGCCCAGGGCAAGGGTAATAGGGGGAGATGAGAGGTCAACTCCTGGGCAATTGCAAAGAAAAACCTCACCCTAGGGAGTAGTAGCGGTGAGCAATGCCCCAAGAAGGGGCACCAGATGCACCAGTTGTCTACCCTCTGTCCACTTGTCCCGCAGGCCTGAGGCTGGCCCCCTACTCTGCTGGGAGGGACCCTCTCAGTCTGCCCTGGTCCCTCCAATTCCTGCAGCAACAACCTCCATGCCCCTGATTTTCTCGGGCTCTCTTAGGTAATAATACTCATAGCTTATACTGAACAATGACCCCTTTACTCCATGAGACAGGTATTGTTACAATCCCATTTCACAGACAAGCTAACCAGTCACTGAGAGATTGAATAGCTTGCCCCATCACGAAGGCAATGTGTAAGTGTCAGAACCAGGGCACACATCTGGCCTGACTCCGGAACCTACAGATTTAAGCACAGTCCAAGCCCTGCTCTGGCAGCCAAGCTTCTGGCTTCTATCCCTCTGACAAGCAGCACCCTCTGGCTTAGGGGGCCTCTTCCCTCCCCTAGCCCCCAGGCCTTGACGGAGACAGGCTGGGTCTGATGAGCATTTCTCCACTCATCCTCCCAATGCTCCTCAGGCTCCCAAATTGTCAATCCTCTGACTTTTTTCTGCTTGTCCTTCCTTCTGTAACCTCTGACTTGGGGCTGACACATTGGCCACAGGCTGTGGCTTGGGTCTCAGATTTCGCAAGTCTCTGAGAAAGCTGGAGAGCAGACCTCACCCTCAATCCCCAGGGAACTAGATCACACTAGTCTCTGGTGGGAAACAGTGTGTTTGTCATGAAGAGAAAGAAAAGTGACTGGTGGCCTGGCCAAGTCAGGGGGCAGGCCCCACCTTCCTATCACACTGCCCTGGGCCTTCAAGCCACAAGGAGAGGGAAGCCAGGCAGAGCACGCATGTGCTGTGGTCAAGTAGCCTGTTGACCCGCCGTGCCCTCTCCTGCCCTGGGAGCCATAGGACTCTTGTAGTTCAGCACCTGGCATCAGGAGGCCTGCAAAGGATGCTGATGCTGGAGAGTCCGGGAGCTTCAGGACAGTGGGCACCACCCGGGCCGGGGCCATCATACGGTTTTTCTCTTTGCCACAGGCCCAGTACTTCAACCCCTGGAAAGACAACAGTCTCCGGCTGTTGGCTCAGGCAGGAAGTGAACAGGGCTCAAGGAATAGGAGGAAGCAAAGAACAGAGGCCAGAGGAGGACCAGTGTGATGAAGCAAGAGCCTGCCTCCACGCTGCCCCTGACCCCGACAGGACAATGAACATGATGCCTCCCTGCCCTGGCCTACCCCTCAGCCCTCCTTCCCATCCCGGCTTCCTCCTCTGCCCCCAGGCCTTTATGTCCACACTCCAGTTTCCCAGGGCCCTCCTGGGCCTTCCCCACTCTCCTTCCTTTCTCTGTCACTAATGTGAGCTTTCTTTGTGCACACTAAAGTCTTATTTCAGCATCGGTGGCTTAGAAGATTTCCTCCAGTCCCTGTCCTAAGTGCCCAGTGTCCAGTTTCCTGACATCCCTGCTGGTGCTGTGCTGAGTTCCCACCTCGACAGTCATGTGACCCAGTCGTCTTAGGCTCCACCCCCTGCCCCAGAAGGCTCTTTGTAAATCCTGAGGGAGGAGCAGTTATTCCTGTGGCCTGAGAGCTGTCAGAAACCGAGGGAGCAGGGATAGGGAATGTCTGTTTGGACCCAGTCCGGGACTACCCGCCTCTCCCTCACCACTCACTGCCCCTTCTGGGAAAGATCCACAGAGTGAGCTGTAATTACACTTAATTCAGTTTATCATTGAGTTCTGAAATCAACTACCCAGAATTAGAAGGGGGGGGGGTGTGTGCCAAAAGACCATTCTGGATGCTGCCTTCCCTCAGGCTTACCCAAGATCAGTTTGGTGGGTTTTAATGACGTGCTGGATGTCTTTGGCCCATCCCCCTTGAGGACTGGGTGGGCCCTGTGCACCCTTGGGGAGATCCCTGGGTATCCCCAATCTCTATCTACTCCAACCCACAGAGTCCATTTTAGTATCAGGCCCCTCCTGACTTGGGTTGAAAGAGGGGGTTGCATGGGGCCATAGAGGTGGAAGTAGCACAGGATGACCCCTGCACCAGTGTGGCTGTGCCCACTCCTCAGCTCAACCAGATTGCTGATGGAGCTTCACCATGGCTGGTGCTTGCGACTTTCTCAGTTTATGTGCCCCTCTCCTTTGCTCCTTCATGCCACGGGGGTTAGGGTAAGGCAGGCTAACTAGGGAAGAAACTCCCCCCAAATAAAGGACCTTCAGAACAAGTGGCTCAATCAGCAGAGCTGAAGGGTAGGTAGCTCATCACTTTCTGGGCCTGTTTTATTTGTTTTGTTTTAAGTAGGCTTCACACCCAGTGTGGAGCCCAACGCAGGGCTTGAACTCATGACTCTGAGATCAAGACCTGAGCGGAGATCCAGAGTTGGACGCTTAACGCCTGAGCCACTCAGGTGCCCCCGAGACCTGTACACAGCTGCCTCCCTTGCCCAGAAAGCTAGGAGCTGGGGGCATCTATAATTCAGAGGGCACGAGCTCACAGCAGCATGCTAGGTGCCATACAGGTCATCTCCCTGCCATACTCCCTTTGCCAGGTGAGAGATGGAAGAAGTCCTTGGCCAGGGTGACTCGGATGCCCAGGTGACTCGAACGAGAGTTCTAGTTTCTGTTCCTGGCCACATCACAGGACTCCCTGGCCGGGGCGCCACTGAGGCCCCCAGCGGCATCAGGTAGGCCTGAGATCCTCTGATAAAAGAGCAAAGGCTCCATTAAGCCAACCTCCTTCACGTCCCTCAGGGCTGCCCCTACTTCTGACATTGCACATCTTAACAGTTAATCCTCAGCTCTTCAGTTTGCTCTGGAAACCTGGAAATCACCTTTGAAATTTCCCCTCTTTGTTCTCACTGCCAAGGGCAGAGAGGGAGTAGGGAAGCCTAAGAGGCTGAACTGGGGAGTTTCCAGTTCTTTAAGTTGTCCCTACGTAGCTCTGAGAAAGAGATGGCAGAGGGACGTCTGCGGCCCTTCTCTCCAGTCCTGGTCCTTGTGCACTGACCCCACCTCCCCCGTTCCCCAAACACACTCATCCCCAAGAGGGAAATAGATACCAAGGAGAAAGGAGGTGTTGGTGACTACTCAGTCCCTCCAGAGACTTTGCTGTAACCTGAGCAGAGGGGTGTGCTTTGAGGTCACCCAAGGGCGTCCCATATCTCCTGGGACATGTAATGGGCCCTCTCTGGAACTGGCTGGGAGCTGACCAGATCTTCTCAAACTGGTCTGGGACCAGAGACTCAGGCTCCTCTAGGCCAAGATTTCCACAATGGTGCTGGCAGCTTCACCACTTGCCCTTTCCAGATCCCTGAGCCCCTGGGAAAAGACTGAGGGATATCCTGATTGAAGCCACTGGGAAGTCAGCATCCGGGGCTGTGATGACGGATGTTTTCCTGCTTCCTTTTGGTGATGGTGGCAGGGAGGGGCTGGGAAGGGAAAGGCTTCCCAGGTGGACAGCTTTGATAACTCTCCTGTAGGAGGAAGTAGAGAGAGGAAGTCCTTTTCCTACATCCCCACTCACCTCGGTCCCCAGGCCCTCAGAAAGATCCCTGCAGGGTGGCTGACCCGGGCTTTCTCATTTCCCCCTCTGTGGGTTGACAGCAGCTCCTGGATCCTTTGTAAGTCAGCCAGGCAGTGCTGACTGGAGAAACTCAGTGTGAATCCTGGGCTCCACCCGGTCTGAGAGCTGCCTCTCAAGAGCTAGGGGTAAGGAGCTCAAAGGAGGGACACCATGGCACATAAGTGGGGGAGGGGGCGGGGGCTTGCTTTTCAGATAAGACTCCTGGGCCCATCTATAGGGACTGGCCTCTGCTGAGCTGCCAGCGGATCTTTAGAGAACCTTAGAAGGCATTTAGCATATCTAGGTCTTTCCTTAACTTGGCTGCAAGCAGGTGAGCAGGAGGGTCTGTCAGGGTCTAAGGCCTGAGGCATAGGTATTTTAAATAGAATATGCCAGACAGGCCGTAGGGAGTACACGACAGGTACAGGAGACTTCTTTTGTTCCCCCTTCTTAATCTAAAACCCAGGAATCCTCTTTTTTGACCAGTTGTGCTTTTATTAAAAAGTATGAATCATGAGCAAGTAGTCATGCAGGAAACTTTATCCTCTGTCCACCCACCCATGGAAAAGGCCAGCGCTGGAAATGAACAGAACCCGGCAGGAAATGAGTGCAGGTAGAACAGGGGGTTGGGGGGGAGCTGCAGCCTTATCTTGGAGGAGCACTGGGGAGGGAAGGGCAGTGATGGAGAAGCCCGCCATAACGTCCAGAAGACTGTACCTGCCAGTGAAACCAAACCACCTTTCAAACTTTCCACTGGGGCCATCTTGCAGATGGAGCCAGGAGCTCAAGTCTCTGCCTGGTGGGGGTGGGAGCAGAGGTGAGAAAAGCCGCAGGAGACATACTGTTTGGAGCTTAAAAGCTGTCCAGATGCACTCTGACTTCGTGGAAGGATAGAACTGGGAGTCCCAAGACCTGATTTAACATTCTGATCTTGCTAATTATCTATGTGACTTTGAGCAGGTTGCTAAACCCTCCAGAGACTCATTTTATCTCTAACATCAGAGAAACAATAGCTGCCTGTTGAAGAGTCGTCATGAGGATGATGTGAGGAAATGTGTGTTGCAAAGTCTAAAGCCCAGAACAAATGTGAAGGATATTTGCCTATCAGTCTACCTCCACTTAATCACAGCATCTAACCTGGAAGAGGAGTCCAACACATCTCCCTCCCGGCCAGCTGAAGCACAGAACCTTCCCTGCCCATCCCATGCTGTTAACTTGGCTTGCCCTCTATCTCCAGCATCTCCAAGACCACAGCTTTTTTTTTTTTTTTTTTTTCCCCCTGGTGGAAAGGAGCTGGGAAATGTGGCTTTGGCCAGTGGGGGAGAAGGGGCCTTTATGCGTACCAGCAAAGACCCGATTGTTACTGAATCCAAACTGGGCTGCTTTTCCCAATTATCTCCACTACTCTTCTGGTCTCCATTTTCAGATGCCAAGTTTTAACTCAGAACAAAAGCTCCTGTCGGGACTGATTTATAATCCAGATCTGCTGACGGGGCTCTACACTGTTCCTCCCCTCTAGGACTGCTCTCGCTTAAAGTTACCACCAAAGCCTCGGGGCTCCAGTCTCTCTACCTCAGTCATTTGCCCCTAGCCAAGAGGAGGCATCTGTGACTGGGTGCCGATGGGGCGGCTTCCCTGGGGTTTGTCCACCTGCCCAGCTCCGAGGACCAGCTGGCAAGGTCCACTCCAGCACCGCCCAGGGAAGGAGGCCAGAGCCACAAGTGACTTCTAGGAGCTGCTGTGGGCGGGGGCAGGCGCTTCTAGAGGTGGGAGTTCTCCAGCTCGGCTTCCCCTCAGCCGCTTTCATCTGAACAGGAGAGCTCAAGCTCCTGTCACTTGTTGTTCAGCCTTCCGGTGGCATCAGAAGGAGTCGTTTCTTGGGGGCAGGCTCCGTGCAACAGGAGTCTCCCGGAGGATCGTCTTCACCGGGAGCCGGGCAAGCGCGCCGCTGTCCCTCGGTGTGGAGCATGAAGACCGAGGGGCAGACTCCCCGGAGATAAGTGGGTCTTCCCGGCTGGTAAGACTCGTTCCAGCGTGACTGCGGGGAGCCGGGGGGCCTGGGGTCAAAAGAGAAACCACTCTGGTCCGCCCCAAAGAAGAGCCTCGGTTTCCCCCGCTCCCCTCCCTGGGATACTCGCCCCGAGGTGGCTTGCCGCGTTGGTTCCTGTGACCGCAGCGTGGGCGCTCCTCGGCCCCATTCCCGAGCCCAGGCGCCCGGCCCGCGGGTGGCCTTGCGGGGGGCGCTGGACTCCTCGGAAGGGCCGGGTGAGTCCGAACCCCCAAGGCAGTGCCCGGGGTCCCTCCCCCGCCCCACCTCCGCGCGCTGTGGCGCAGACGGCGACTCCGAGGCGCGGGGCGGCGGGGCGGCGGGGCGCGGGCAGGGGCGGGGGTCGGAGCGCGCGGGAGGGGAGCCGGGGGCCCCGCGGGTCGCGGCGGGTCGCAGCCCCCTCCGGCGCTGGCCTTGGCGTCCCGCCCCCGGCCTCGGCTGACGCCCCCCCGCGCCTGACGTCAGGGGCAGGGGGCGGAGAGCGGCGGCAGCGCCGGAGAAAGAGCCGGCGCCCGGCGCGGCGGCGCGGTGGCGCGGTGGCGCGGGGAGCCCGAGCCCAGGGGCGCCGAGCCGAGCCGGGACCGAGGGGCGGGGGCGGAGGGGACAGCGAAGGAGGGCGGGCGGGCGCGCGCGGGCGGGCGGGCGGGCGGGCGGCGGCGCGCGTGGGGGCGGACCGCGATCCGAGCCGAACGCGAGGGCGGCGCCCAGGGATTCAAGCCGCGCAGAAGAGGTGAGTGAGGCCGGGCTTGCGCGGGGCGGGAGCGCCGGGGCTCCGGGGCCGCCGCTTTGTCCCCGACTCGGGCAGGGGCGGCCGCCCGCGCGGAGGACAGGGTCCGGGGGCGCAGGCGCGGGTGGCGGCGGGGACGGCAGTCCGCCCGGGATCCCTCCTGCGCCCCCCGCGAGCTGCCTGGCGGGGCTCGGGAGCCGGGAGGCAGCGCCCGCAGCCGTAGCGTCCGGAGGCGCGGACTGGCCAGGGACAGCGGGGCGAAGGGGAGAGGGGACCCCGTGCTGTCGGGCCGGCGGCCGGGATCCTCTCCGGGCCCCCGAACTGCCCCCGGCTCCCCCACCCCCGACGGAAAGTTTGGGGCGGGCTTGGACCGTGGCCGATGTTGTGGATCGGGTTTCCCTGCCGCGGCCCCCCGCCCCCCGCGCGCCCCGCCGGGGAGGCGGGCTGTCCCGGAGAGCCAAGCTCCCGACCCACGCCCGGCCGCCCGGTCCCCGGCGGGAGCGCTCGCGCTGCAGCCGCTCCGGGTGGCGAGGGTGGGGGGCGCCGCGCCCGGGCCCCGCGCTCCTGCGGCCCCCTCCCCGCCCGCGGCCCCTGCTTCCCCGCCCCGGGAGGAGCTGGGGGTGGGGGCGCCGCCGTGCTGGTCGCGTCTCGGAGCGCGCCGCGGGGCCCGGGCCCGGCCCCGGGCTAGGGTAAGGGGCAAGGGAGGCCTGGGGGCGTGTTGGGGGGCCGGAGGGGGGAGGGGTGAACGTACCCCCAGCCCCCCGCCCTTCCAGTGCTGGGGTGCTGGGCCGACAGGGGGCGTCCGCAGGCCGGGCTCGCCACGCTCCCAGCGCCGCCGCTTTGTTTGCATTCAAATCCCGGGAGCTGGGGGAGGGGAGAACCTGGGGGTGGGGGGTGGCCGAGGACCAGGTCTTGGCGGGGACCCTTTGTTTTGGGGCGAGCAGGTCCCCAGCTTCTGTGCCTCCGTACCCGGCACTGGAAGGCCGGGGCAGTGGAAATTAATCCGGATGGTTGGCCCAGGCCGGGTCCCGGGGCGCAGTGCCTGAGTTGGGAAGATTGGGCAGCCCCGCGGGTAGCGCAGCAGGCGGCCCTGCCCTGGGCGTCCCCCGCGGTCCGAGAGGAGCCCTCCTCGCGCCCCGCACGCGCCTCGACTCCCCCGCCCCCGCCTGAGAGCGTCGCGGGAGATCCCTGATTAGACCCGAGCCGGCTGTCGTCCCGCGCCCCAAAGCCGGAGGGCTAGTGTCTCCTAGGAGGCCGTGCGGGGAACAGGATGAGGCCCTGGTCATTTCCACGCCCATCCCACCCACTTCCTGCCTCCCTTCTTGGGCAACAAAGGGGCCTCGGGAAGCTGGGCCCCTTCGGCTCCGGCCCCACTTCAGCCCTGCTGATGTGGAAGCCGGGTTTGGGGCTCTGCCGGGCTATTGTCTGCGCTGGGGGAGGGGAGAGGCCGGGGCCCGCACCCCACAGCCTGATGCATCAAGGCCGCTCCCTGGGGGCGGTGGGGGCCTTCTGCAACCACCCACCCACCCACCCTATGCCCCTTCACCCTGCCAAGGGGTTTTCGTGACAGAAGTAGATCTTGGGGCCGGCTGGAGCCCCACTGGGGGCAGGTCCTGCTTCCAGAGGTTATTTTAAGAAATCCTCAAATCTGTCAGGCCTGAGTGGGGGAAGGGGTCCCCTTTTAATTTTCTTAAACAACTTCCTGTTGAGAGGGAGTGGGAGAGGGCCTGGAGGCCGGAGGTTTCTTGGAGTGCCCACCCCTCCAGCTGACTCAGCTCCTCCCCTCCCCTCTGGGGGTCCCCACCTCCTTTGAAGGCTGTGGGGGCTGAGGCCAGGTGTGGGAGGGGACCTAGGCTCTGCTCCTAGGACTGGCAAGTGGGGAATCTAGAAGGCTCCTGGGGAGACCTGATCAGGTCTTCTGTACTGTCAGCACGCCTCCCGCCTCCCGGCTTGGGCTTGTGTGGGCCCCCTTCCGGTCTGTTTTCTCTGGCTGTGATTCTGACCCTTTCTTTTCCCCCAGCAGGGCGGCTGGCCTGGAGCTTAGAGCGGAGGCTTTTGCCATGGCCCCACACTGGGCTGTCTGGCTGCTGGCAGTGGGGCTGTGGGGCCTGGGCATTGGGGCTGAGATGTGGTGGAACCTGGTGCCCCGGAAGACCGTATCTTCTGGGGGTGAGTGCCTAGTCTTCAGGAGGAAGACCAGTGTGGGGAGGGGAGGTCAGGAGGGACTGGTGGGGTGAGAGGAGCGATGGCCCCTAGATTGTGCCAGCTTTATTCTGCTGTCGGGCTCGAAGCCCACCAATGTCTATGACACGGCTTTCTAAGAAATGAGAGAGAGTGGCCCCAGGGACCCAAAACTAGTAGTCCTGGGATATCCTTTCTTCAGAGGCTTAGGACAGGACCTGGCTGTCCCTGTTTTGCAAGGAAGAGAGACCATTCTGTATCATTCTCCCTATGTCTTACTTCTGGACTAGCACTTGCATGAGCCCACAGAGAAAACTGACCCCAGATAGTATAAGGCAGAGAGTGTCATCACCCCTCCTCCCCAAAATCTTTCTGGCTTTCTGGCCCCAGGAGCCCCCTTCCCTTATCAGCCCTAATAGACCCCTTCTGCTGCCCTGATACTTGTGCCCTCTGGTGGCCCTGGATGTGTTTACGCACGTGTTCTTGCGGGGGGCGGAGCAGCAGCCCTGACAGCCCTTTGCGGGAGCACACCTGTACTAAGAGGTGATGTCAGGTGTTTGTATCATCTGTGTTCTCTGGGGACCTGGGATGAGCTCACCTCCCACAGGCTCCACACGGGGGCTAATGAAGCCCTCCCTTGCCAGCCTGTGTCTGGCTCCAAAGACTAAGGCTGGTTTAGGGGGACCCTGAGGACAGGTCGGTAGCTATTTTGGGTGCTGACGTAGTAATCCTGAGACTATATCAGTGTTGTCGTACCTTTCATGGTTGAACAGCAACAAGGCTTCCCGGCCCTGAGGCTTCAGTGCCTTCTTTGGTCCCTAGCCTCTGGCTTCCCCTGACCACCCTGGCCTGGCCTCCCAGGCCCAACTCACTCTCCTGCCATCCCTGCCTGCCCCAGGCTTGTATCTCTGGCAGCCTGGATTTGAGGCCCGCTGGAGTGAAGAGTTTCCTAAGGCAATTTCTGTACATACTGCTTTGCTGGATCAGGAGCTGGGGCCCGGCTGGACCTTGATGTGGCACCGGGCAGCAAAGAAGGAAGCAGTAGCAGAGGAAGCTGGGAGGGGGAAGAGCCCAGCTCTGCAGCCAGAGGTGCCATTGACCCTGAGAGTGAGGGCCATCAGTCTGATGGCTTCCTCTGGCCGGAAGCTGTGGCTGAGATATCCTTCCTTCCTCTTCATCAGCCCAGATTTGCCACCTCCCAGGCTAGGAAAGGCCAGAGAGGCTTGGGTGGAGCTAGCAGAGCCAAAAGGTTGTTAGAGAAGGCCCATTATCACCGGTCAGGGTGCTTAGCTGGCATCTGCTCGTGGGGTACTGGCTGTAATGTAGTCAATACGAGTGATTAGGCCCAGGAGACTGTTATGGAGAGGAAGGCTGACTGGGGGGGGGGGGGGGGCTGCCTAGATAGAGCCCCAGGAAGGCCTGCCCATTCACCACCCTACTGACTCCCATCTTGTCCTTGCAGAGTTGGCCACAGTAGTACGGCGGTTCTCCCAATCGGGCACCCAGGACTTCCTGACGTTGACCCTAACTGAGCAGACAGGGCTTCTCTATGTGGGGGCCCGGGAAGCCCTGTTTGTCTTCAGCGTGGAGGCTCTGGAGCTGCAAGGAGCGGTGAGAGGTGGGGGAGCGGGAGGCACACAGGCGTGGTGAGAGTGGCAGGACTCAGAGAGGCTTTGCTGGATCAAGCTGTCCCCTCAACCCTGTTCTCCCCTGTGGAAATTTTGCTCAGTCTCTAGGCCCACCCTCTTAGCAGAGTGGGCATGCTTTTCCCTCATCTGCAGCTTTTGGGGCAGTCTAGGGTTTCTGTCCTCTGTTAAAATAAACTCCCAGAGAATGGGGTCTGTGTATCCTTATTTGTGGTATCCCTGTGTGGCTGCCACAGGCCATGCTTGTGGCACATACTCAGGGCACATGTTTACTGTGTACTTGAGATGTTGACATGCCTCCCTTTGCCCCCTTCCCAGATCTCCTGGGAGGCACCAGCTGAGAAGAAGGCCGAGTGCATCCAGAAAGGGAAGAGTAACCAGGTGGGTGCTCAGAGTAGGCCAGGAGAGCCAGAGCCTCAGTACTTCCACTGGCCAGGCCTCATGGCACGTGCTGTCTCCCCCCTACCCTGACCCTCTCCCATTGTCCCAGACCCATTCTTGGTCCTTGTGTCCCATGTCCCACTCTAAATGAATGCCTCTTTCTCCCAGACGGAGTGTTTCAACTTCATCCGCTTCCTGCAGCCCTACAACACTTCCCACCTGTATGTCTGCGGCACCTACGCCTTCCAGCCCAAGTGCACCTACATCGTGAGTTCTTTCTTCTCCCCTCCATCCCCCTCTTTACCTTTCTCTGGACCCCCCAGCATTCTGCATCTTATCCTTATTGTCTCTTCCCTGCCCCTAGGACATGCTCACCTTCACTTTGGAGCGTGGAGAGTTTGAGGATGGGAAGGGAAAATGTCCCTATGACCCAGCTAAGGGCCACACTGGCCTCCTTGTGGGTGAGTGGCTGTCCCCACTGCAGACTGGGGCATTCCCCAAAACTCGTTTGGGTCTGCGTGGCTTGAATGTGTCTTCATGTCTCTTCTGGCCTGCCTGACCCTCTGTCTCCCATAGACGGTGAGCTGTATTCGGCCACGCTCAACAACTTCCTAGGTACAGAGCCCGTTATCCTGCGTAACATGGGGCCTCACCACTCCATGAAGACGGAATACCTGGCCTTCTGGCTCAACGGTGAGCCCCAAGGAGCTGGCGTGGAGAGAGGGAGAGCCATGGGTGGGGGGCCCTGCAAGGGCCCCAGGACCACTCACTAACCCTCCTCCCCTTCCTGTAGAACCGCATTTTGTTGGCTCTGCCTACATACCGGAGAGTGTGGGCAGCTTCACAGGGGACGATGACAAGGTCTACTTCTTCTTCAGCGAGCGAGCGGTGGAATATGACTGCTACGCCGAACAGGTGGTGGCTCGGGTAGCCCGGGTCTGCAAGGTACGGAGTCCTGCAGTGGTGAGCCCTGGGAGCCCTGCTGGCTTGGCAGGACTGACCAACAGTGCCCCCTTGCCATCTGCCAGGGAGACATGGGGGGTGCACGGACCCTGCAGAGGAAGTGGACCACGTTCCTGAAGGCGAGGCTGGTGTGCTCTGCCCCCGACTGGCAGCTCTACTTCAACCAACTGCAGGCACTGCACACGCTGCAGGAGGCCTCTTGGCACAACACCACCTTCTTCGGGGTTTTTCGGGCCCGGTGGTGAGTTGGCCAGGAATCCTTGGGGGTTGGGGAGGAGGAGGTTTTCGGGTCAGGGATGGTCAATCGGTGCAGGCCTCTGAGTAAAGTCCAAGTAGTCAGTTGACTGGAAGCCAGGGAGGATGTTGGGCATCTACCTCTTTGCAGAGCACCCTCCTGCCACGGCAGGTGGGGAGAAAGCTGCGCAGTGCCCCCACCACCCCCCAAGTGGTATGTTAGAGCAGACCTTCCATTGCACACGCCCATGACTGCTTTATGTGGGCCCTGCCTTCCCTGTACATGCCATGGACTGGGGTAAAGGAGGCACCATGTGTGACACTAGGGCTCCCTCCTTTGCTGTGACAGGGGCGATGTGGACATGTCAGCAGTCTGCGAGTACCAGCTGGAAGAGATCCAGAGGGTATTCGAGGGTCCCTACAAGGAGTACCGTGAGCAAGCCCAGAAGTGGGGCCGCTATACCGACCCTGTACCCAGCCCGCGGCCAGGCTCGGTGAGTCCTCCAGAGCAGGGATGGGCTCTGGCCTCAGCTGCAGTACCCACCCGCACATGCTGACCACTGTCCCCCCTTTACCCCCCTCCCCGCCCCACCCCCAGTGCATCAACAACTGGCACCGGCGCCATGGCTACACCAGCTCTCTGGAGCTGCCTGATAACACCCTCAACTTCATCAAGAAGCACCCACTGATGGAGGAGCAGGTAGGGCCTCGCTGGAACCGGCCTCTGCTTGTGAAGAAGGACACCAACTTCACTCACCTGGTGGCTGACCGGGTTACGGGGCTTGATGGAGCCACCTATACGGTGCTGTTCATTGGCACAGGTAGGCACTTGGGGATGCGGGCACGGCTGCTCGAAGCTGGGTGTCTGGGGTAGGGAGATCTGGAGCGGCCCCCGGGGCCCTGTGCCCTCTCATTTACACCTGTCTTCCCCCAACCCCCACAGGAGGCGGCTGGCTACTCAAGGCTGTGAGCCTGGGGTCCTGGGTGCACCTGATTGAGGAGCTGCAGGTGTTTGACCAGGAGCCTGTGGAAAGCTTGGTTCTATCCCGGAGCAAGGTAGTAATCAGCACCCCACTCTGTCCCTCTGCCTTCCCTTGTCTTTTGCTTGGCCATTGCCGGGGTGGGGAGGGGCACTGGAACACACCTCGCTTAGCTTGGGGCGGGTTCCAGGAAACAAGAGTGCTAACGGAATCTGCGCTCCGCGGGCGTTATATATAGCCAGGTCCCCACGGGGCTGTGTTCCCAGAATTGGGCCTTGGCAGCTGCTCCCCATGCTTCCTTCAGACCCCTTGAGGTTGTGCTGTGTCTTTGCTACGTACAGCCTCTTCTCTGGTGGGGCCACTGCTGAGTGGGCCTCTGGGGCTGTTTGTTCAGGACGCCCTATGACACTGGCTTTCCTACTGGCCCCCGTTGCTGCCCGGTCCCAGCCCTCCAGTCCCTTGACTGTTCGTCTGAAGCACTGCTTCTGCTTGCATCCTACCAATCCTTCTGGTCTGCTTTGTGACTCCCCTGAACTCTCATGTGTTCTGCCTTGACCAACTATTGTGGCTCAGATTGTTCTCCAGAACATGGAATAGTGGCAGAAAGAAGGTCTGTGGTTGAAGAAACAAATGGATTGGCAGTCACCATTCAAACAGAGGAAAACACCTTATATTATGCTCGTGCTATTGTGAGGGCAAATGGGCCTAGCGGAAAACACACTTCCTGCACTATTTATACTGTACTGGTGTGTGTGTGTGTGTGTGTGTGTGTGTGTGTGATTATATTCCTCAGCCTCACAGTTCCACTCTTCTTATCTAAGAAGGTCACATCTCTAAGGTGCTTAGGATTGTGTCTGGCTTCTAGTAAGCCCTCTGTGTGTTCTTCGGTCCTTCGATTCCCCCCTCAGACTTGAACACGGCCCTCTTCCTCCGTGGGCACCTTTGCCCTTGCACTCCCATGCAGCAGTCTGAGCTGGCCCTGGGCCGTGTCCCAGCCTGGCTGACCCCCCCTGTGTCCTGCTTCCCTTGCAGAAGCTGCTCTTTGCAGGCTCCCGCTCTCAGCTGGTTCAGCTGCCCCTGGCCGACTGCGTGAAGTACCGCTCCTGTGCTGACTGTGTCCTCGCTCGGGACCCCTACTGTGCCTGGAGTGTCAACGCCAGCCGCTGTATAGCCGTGGGTGGCCACTCTGGGTGAGTGGGGCTTTGCACGTGCTGAGACCAGGGGTGAGGGGCAGGCTGGTGGGAGCCACGATGCCCATGGACCCTGCTTCCCCAAACAGGTCCTTGCTGATCCAGCACGTGGCAGTCTCAGACACGTCAGGCATTTGTAATCTCCGTGGCAATAAAAAAGGTGAGCTGCCTTTTTTCTCCCTCTTTGGGTAGGATGGGCCCTGGGCATGAGCTAGAACGTCTGCTGCTCCCTGTGGCCCTGGGTTTCCTGTGCTAACTCTGCTCTCTTCCCTCTCTACTGCTGCAGTCAGGCTCATACCCAAAAACATCACCGTGGTGGCAGGCACAGACCTGGTGCTGCCCTGCCGCCTCTCCTCCAACTTGGCTCATGCCCGCTGGACCTTTGGGGGCCGAGACCTGCCTGCAGAACAGCCCGGCTCCTTCCTCTATGACCCCCGCCTGCAGGCCCTGGTCGTGATGGCTGCCCAGCCCCGCCATGCCGGGGCCTATCACTGCTTTTCGGAGGAGCAGGGGGCGAGGCTGGCCGCTGAAGGCTACCTGGTGGCTGTGGTGGCAGGCCCGTCGGTGACCCTGGAGGCTCGAGCGCCCTTGGAAAACCTGGGGCTGGTGTGGCTGGCCGTGGTGGCCCTGGGAGCCGTGTGCCTGGTCCTGCTGCTGCTTGTTTTGTCACTGCGCCGGCGGCTGCGGGAGGAGCTGGAGAAAGGCGCCAAGGCGGCAGAGAGGACCCTGGTGTACCCGCTGGAGCTGCCCAAGGAGCCCACCAGTCCCCCCTTCAGGCCCGGCCCGGAGACCGATGAGAAACTCTGGGACCCCGTGGGCTACTACTACTCGGACGGCTCCCTCAAGATCGTGCCCGGACACGCACGCTGCCAGCCCGGGGGCGCGCCCCCCTCTCCACCTCCCGGCATCCCCGGCCAGCCCCTGCCTTCGCCCACCCGGCTTCACCTGGGGGGTGGGCGGAACTCAAACGCCAACGGCTACGTGCGCTTACAGCTGGGCGGGGAGGACCGCGGGGGGCTCGGGCACCCTCTGCCGGAGCTGGCCGACGAACTGAGGCGCAAGCTGCAGCAGCGCCAGCCGCTGCCAGACTCCAATCCTGAGGAGTCCTCAGTATGAGGGGCCCCCACCTCCTCGCAGGGGCAGCGCGGGAGGCGCGGCCTCTCCTTTTGCACAGGCACCAGCTACCTCAGGGACATGGCGCGGGCACCGGGCTCGGCCTGGGACAGACCCTGCCCAGCACCTGCCCGGCCATGGGGACCTGCTCTGCTCAGCACGGGCACTGCCACTTGGTGTGGCTCACCAGGGCACCGGCCTCACGGGAGGCATCTTCCTCCTCTCTGTGAGGGGCTGTGAATCACGGACACACGGGACCCCAGCAGCCAAAACTTTTCAAGGCAGAAGTTGGAGATGTGGGTGTGTGCACACGTGTGTGTGACTTAGTCTTCCTTTTTCTGTGCGTGTGCCTGTGTGTGTGTGTGTGTGTGTGTGTATGTGATAGTCTTCCTTTTTCTGTCAAGTCTTCCCTTGGCCTGGGGTCCTCCTGGTGAGTCATTGGAGCTATGAAGGGGAAGGGGTTGTATCACTTTGCCTCTCCTACCCCCACCTGTCCCCAGTGTGGGTCAGCGATGTACATATGGGGGTGGGCTGGGCAGGGTGCTGTACCCCTTTGGGGAAGTCCAGAGCTCTGGAGTGGGCCTGGTCCTGCTCCTAGGGCTGTGAATGTTTTCAGGGTTGGGGGGAGGGAGATGGATTCTCCTGTGTGTTTGGGGCAAGGGTGGGAGGGGCCTCCCACTTGGCCCCGGGGGTTCAGTGGTATTTTATACTTGTCCTCCCTTACAGGGCTGGGAAAGGTTGTGTGGGGGGGAGGGGAAGGGAGGAAGAAAGAGGGTGGGCATGCTGTGGATATTGCATAGCCTCTCCCAGCCCTAGGAGGAGGGCTCCTAACAGTGTAACTTATTGTGTTCTCGCGTATTTATTTGTTGTAAATATTTGAGTATTTTTATATTGACGAATAAAATCAAGAAAATGATACTGCTATGGGAAATGTTACTGCTATAGGGATAAGACATTCGGTTAAAACCTTCTGGGCTGGACTAGCCTCACCTCCCCGTAGTTCTGGGGCAGCTGCCCCTACAGTTGTCCGTGCCTGCTTGTGCCTCTCCAGAGGGGGAATGTAGCCCAGGCTCCAGTGTTTTCCCACAGTGGTAGCTGTGGGGCTGGGAACCAGACCAGGGCCACAGCCTCTTGGGAGCCAGCTTTGGCTTCTGGCCAAAGGGAGAAGTTAGGGCATTGGGAGCAAGGCAGGAGAGGAGGGGCCTGGCTTCTCAGAACTCTGGGAAGGGGAAGTGGCAGCTGGGGGCTGTAGGAGAGGAACTTCCTAGAAAGCTTAAGGTTGTATGGACTGGCTTGTGTGAGGACGGGGCTCCCAACTAGCCTAGGGGAAGCTTTCTGCCTATCCTCCAGAAATGTTAGTCCTGAATGCTTCAGCTATGTGAAGTGTGGAACTTTGCTCACTACCACCCAGTGTGCGCCAAGCCACTGTCCTATGGAAGGAGTGGTACAGGGAGCCCAGATGTTTGTAAGGAAGAGAGGACCCAGCCTGGATTCTGTAGTCCATGCCCACAGATGGAGGCAGTTCAAGTGAAATGGACTCCCTACATTTGACTGGTCTGGAGGGCCTGCAGTGGCTGAAAGGGGCTGCTGCCCCGGGTGTCCTTAGCTGTAGGAAAGGGCTGTGATTTGCCGACTTCTGGGGACGCTAAGCTTCCAGCATGGTCCGTCAACCTCCGCCCAGAGGATGTTTTGATATATGAAGCCTGATACAGTAAACTAGGCCCCCACTGGAGTAGGGTTGGGCACAATGCAAGGCCCACAACCCAAGGCCCCGTTCCTGCCCTTGGGGTTTTTCTGTGCTCCTAATGGCAAAAGTCATGGCCACCTGCCTCCCATGGGTTTTCAAGAACCGCGCAGGAGGCGCGTGAGGAGGGAGGGGGGAGCGAGGTCACTGGGCCTGGGGTGGTGCAGAAAACCGGGGCGGAGGACCTGGGGCGCGCCCGGCGACTCCCTGCCCTGGGGAAACCGGTGGGCCGCAGGGAGCCTCGGAGGGCTGGGCCCTGGCGAGCCGCCACACCCGCCCGCCGCGTCCCCACACCCTCCGGGGCTGGCGGCGACCCGGGCGCCATCCGCCCGCGCTCCGGGTCTGGGGACCCGGCGCCGGGCCCTCGGCACTCGCTTAGCCTGGGACGCCCTCGCGCGGCCGCCGGGGAGCGCAGCGCAGCCAAGCCCCGCCCCCGCCTGCACTGGCCGCGGAGCTACAGCCCCACAGAGCCGGCCTCCGAGGACCGCCGCGGCCCCGCCCCCCGGCCCCGCCCCGCCCCGCCCCCGGCCCGGCCGCGCGTGCGCACAACAGCCGGGGCGGAGCGAGCTCCCGGGCCGACATGGCGTCGCCGCAGCCCTGCGCGGACGGGCCCTGCTGCTCCTGGCCGGGTGCGGCGTCCGGCGTGCAGCAGACGCTGGACGAGATGGACTTCGACAGGGGTGAGACTCCGGCTCTCGCCAGATCGTGGGACCAGGGAGGGCAGAGAAGCGGGGCCGCGGCGCGCCTGGTGGGGGCGCGGGCGGGCGGTGGGCTCACAGCCCCCTGGTCGCGGACATCCCGCGCGGGACCCGGCACGAGCTCGGCCACTAGAAACTTCGCTTCGCGCGCGGGTTGGGAAACGGGGGCCCTGGGTTCGGCAACTTTCCCAGGTGCTGGGGCGGGGCCCGGTTCCTCGGCCGGGGCGCCGCCGGGAGACTCGGGCCGGCCCGGGGGTGTGCGGGGTCGGGGTCGGGGGTCGGGGGTCGGGGGTCGCAGCCACGCCGAGGCCGTGGAGCGTCAGAGGGGCCGCGCTGCGAAGGGAGCTGACGCCCTGGCCGCCCGCGTGAGCCCCGGGGTCCGGCGGCACACGTGGGCCTCGACGCAGGTGGCGTCTCTACCTTTGGGGCCCAGAGACGGAACCCTTTTACCCCATACTCCATGGAAGGAGGTGGCATTGCCTGTAAGGACAGAGTAAGGCTGAAACCCAAGTCCTCTCTTCTCGGGAAGCAGCGTGTCCTCTGTCAGGGCGGAGGCCGCTAATGCAGCACTAACTCATCAGCTGTTGGGTAGATGCTGCCGCTTTATGTGCTTTCGGATTTAATTGACTGTGAGGCAGCCGTGCACCCGCGCAGCGGCCTCCATGGCGCCTCCCTCTGGGCTGCTGAAGCAATTCCCTCTTGGGCCTTCCTGCTTCCACTCCTGCCCTCCAACCGTGTTTTCTACGTTACGCAGAAGCCAGAGTAAACCTTTTGAAAGTATTAAATCAGATAATTTTATTGCTTTTAGAATCAACTCAGATTCCCTTCATGGCCTACAAAACTGTGTGATCTAATCCCTGCCTATTCTACCTCCCTGCCTCCACTTTATTTCTCATCCTTTTTTTTTTTTTTTTTTTTTTTTATTTATTCATGAGAGAGAGAGAGAGAGGCAGAGACACAGGCAGAGGGAGAAGCAGGCTCCATGCCGGGAGCCCGACGTGGGACTCGATCCCGGGACTCCAGGACCGCGCGCCCCAGGCCAAAGGCAGGCGCCAAACCGCTGAGCCACCCAGGGATCTCATCCTTTTCTTTCCCCAGTCGCTATGCTTCAGCCACACTGGGCTTGTTTGGGTTTCTTAGGCAAGATCTCTTTCTGACTTACAGCCATGGTACTTGCTCCTTGGAATGAACTTCCTGCAACATTGAGGAACTCCTTGGTCTCACTCAAATGTCACCTCCTCCGGCCCACCCACGATGAACACCCCATTCTAGTAGTTCTCAGCTGAAGGGGCCAGTTCTAACCCTTAAGGGTCTTTGGCAATGTGTAGAAACAATTTCAGGTGTTTTTTTTTTTCTTTTTAAGATTTTATTTATTCATTCATGAGAGACGCACAGAGACATGGGCAGAGAGAGAAGCAGGCTCCCTCTGGGGAGCCTGACACAAGATTTGATCCTAGGACCCTAGGATCACCACGAGCCAAAGGGAGTGCTCAGCCACTGAACTACCCAGGTGCCCCAACAATTTCAGGTTATTATGGCTGGGAGGGTGCTACAGTCATCTAGAAGGTAGAGACCGGGAATGCTGGTCTATATCCTACAATGCACAGGACAGTTCCTCCTACCAAAGAATTAACTGGCCTAAAATGCCAGTCGTACTGCTTTTGAGAAAGAAACCTTACCCCTGTCCAAAGGAGTAAGGTTTCTCTGATATATTACTTCCCCTCTCTTACTCTGATATATTATCTTTCATCAAAGCAGTTTTTACCACCTGATATTACTTTGTTTGCTTATTCATTTATTATTTCCCACACATGGGAAAGATCCTTATCATGTGAATCTTTTTTTTTTTTTTCCTTCATATCTCCTCTGTGGGTTCATTTTCCCTTTTCCCAAAGTATATCCTTTAAAAGTTTTTTTCAGTGAGTATGATTCTCCAGCTCTCTGTCTCTGTCTCTCCTAACTGGTAACTTAGTAGGGTGTAAAATTCTAAACTGACAATTACTTTTTCCCTCTCAAACCTTTGGAAATATTATTTATCTTCTTTTTCTGCTACTACTGTTAATAATTCTGCTGGGGGTGTCTGGGTGGCTCAGTCAGGAGAACAAATGACTCTTGGTTTCAAGGTTGTTAGTTTGAGCCCCACATTGGGTATAGAAATTACTAAAAAAAAAAAAAATGTTTTAAAAAAATTTAGGAGCACCTGGATGGCTCAGTTGGAAGTGCATGCAACTCTTGATCCTAGGGTTGTAAATTCAACCCCACATTGGACGTAGAGATTACTAAGAAAAATAAGTAAACATTTTTTTAAAATCCTGATAATCTGATTATGATTCTTTAGTGACTCATGATCTTTTCTTTTTGGTAACTTAAATGTTCTCTTTATTCCTGATGTTTGGTCATTTTACCATGGTAGATTTGTTTTGATTAATTCTCTTTGGGATTAAATGTGGTTTTCGTCTGAGAATTCATGGTTGTCTTACTTCAGAATAATTCTTAGACATTATCTCTTCAGATAGTTCTTCTCTCCCATTCCGTCCAATTTCTCTCTCTCTCTCTGAAACTTTTTTTTAAAGATTTACTTATTTATTTATTTATTTAGGCTAGAGAGAGAGAGAGAGGCAGAGACACAGGAGGAGGGAGAAGCAGGCTCCATGCCGGGAGCCCGACGCAGAGCTTGATCCCAGGACTCCAGGATCGTGCCCTGGACCAAAGGCAGGCGCCAAACCGCTGAGCCACCAAGGGATCCCCTCTCTCTGAAACTTCTGTTGATACATTTTGCCTTCCACCTTTCCTTACCTCTCTTTACCATTTGCATTCTGGGTGCTTTCCAAATCACTAGTTCTCTCTCCAGCTAGGTCTGCAGTACTGTCCAACCATCTGTTGTTGCTGTTTTATTTCAGTGATCCTATTTTTTATTTACTGACTTTTTTTTTTTTTTTTTAAGTAATCTCTACACCCAGCATGGGGCTCAAACTCATGACTCTCAGATCAAGACTCACATGCTCTACTTGCTGAGCCAGGCAGGTGTCCCTAACTTTTGTTTCAGATCTCCTTGTTCTTTTTTTTCTCCCTAAGGTTCTGTTGATTTGTAGATTGTATCCTTTCATCTCTGTGAACACGTTAAAAGTGTTTTAGATTGTGCTCTTATGGCTCATTTTTGAAGCATGCATTTTTTTCCATTTGTTGTATTTGCTGACTGTCACATGGTGGTGTTTTGCAGCTTTTAATTTTTGAGCTCACAGGGTAGGTGGTGGCGTGGGTGTCTTCTCTTGTTAGAGATTATCTACATACCTTTGTTGTCTAGTGGAGATATCCTTATAGGACATTTTTTAGAAGTTCCCTTTGGCACAGCCCTTAGAGCATTCACTTGTCTGGATCTGTTTTTATGACATCTTTAGCTTGAGAGTTTTGCTCCCCAAGGGTATAAATAAACATAGGTCCCTTTATACAGTGATATATGTCAACTACTTCTCTATAAAGTTGGAAAAAATATAATACAGTTAATAAAATTTACATGATGGGAAAAATACAAAAATATAAATTTCCACATCTCCAAGTTACATGAGTCATGGTATTTGATTTTTTTAGATTTCTTCTGCCTTTGCTGTCTTCTCACGCCTATTGAAATGTTGTGTTTTCTCATTTCCTTAAATTTGTCTTCACTTTCTTCTGGCAACTGGCAATGTCTTTTTCTTGCTTTTGAATTTGCCTATATATCCAGACATTTTAGACATTATTTAACATTTATATGTTTGAAGTGGAAAGAAGAGATTTGTGTCTGCCCAGCCCTACTGTCCTGATTAGAGAAAGCCCCTTGTCTGTCTTGTTTACAGCTATATCCCCAGCTCCTAAGATAGTCCTTGGCACAGGAGAGATTTCAGTTAAATTTTTTTGTTTGTTTATTTAGAGCTCAAGTGGGAGGAGGGGCAGAAGGAATGAGAAAATCTCAAGCTGACACCCCTCTAGGTGCTGGTGGAGGGCCTATCACAGATGCGGGGCTTGATCCCAGACCCTGTGATCATCACCTGAGCCCAAACTGAGAGTCAGGTGCTCAATAGACTGAGCCACCCAGGCACCTCTCAGTTAATATTTTTTGAATGAATAAATCCCCCATTTTATAAATGAGGAAATGGAGGTGCAGAGGTAAAGGAATCCCTAAAAGTCTTCCAGTCATTCAGCATTATCCAGCACTTTGGTTGTCTTTCCACAGGAATCTGGTCAGCAGCCCTGAATGGAGACCTAGGCCGAGTGAAGTATTTCATCCAGAAGTCAACAGACCCTAGCCAGCCTGACTCAGCTGGCTACACTGCTCTGGTGAGCTGGGGAGGAACATGGGGTCGGGGGAGGGAGAAGCTTTCCCAGGAATGCCTGCTCTCTGTGGCCGAGGGTGTGATGTTGCCTTTACTCTCGCCCTTTCTTCTCTCCCAGCAGGTTTTCACTTTTATTTTACTTTTCAAAATTTTATTTATTTATTGAGACATACACACACACACACACACACACACACACAGAGAGAGAGAGAGAGGCAGAGGCAGAGGGAGAAGTAGGCTCCATGCAGGGAGCCCGACATGGGACTCCATCCCAGGTCTCCAGGATCAGGCCCTGAGCTGCAGGCGGCTTTAAACCACTGCGCCACTGGGGCTGCCCAGGTTTTCACTTTTAAACATTGTGTGAACCTCATTTTTTTTTTCTTAGTGTTAGTGCTTTACATCAGTTATTTAATTTCATTTACCTAACAGTCCTGTGAGGTAGGAATGATTATTATCCCCATTTTCCTGCTATTAACTGATGCTAGAAATGAAGAAGCTCGTCTTGATCACACAGCTCCTGGAGATAGCCGCTGAGATGGTTCCCATCCTCTCGCTCCGTAGCCCATGCTCCCACCCACCCACCACCCTTGTTGCCGGCTGGGCTCTACTGTCTGACCTCGGTCTCTGTTCCCTGCAGCACTACGCCAGCCGCAACGGGCACTATGCTGTATGCCAGTTCCTGTTGGAAAGCGGGGCTAAGTGTAATGCCCAAACCCATGGGGGCGCCACTGCTCTACACCGGGCCAGCTACTGTGGGCACACCGAAATCGCACGGCTCCTGCTGTCTCATGGGTCCAACCCCAGGTTGGTGGATGATGATGGCATGACCAGTCTGCATAAGGTATGCCTCCTTACCCCCTTCAAAAACTGGGTTTTTGTCAGATAAAAGTTAGAACATGTTCACTTGTAGAAAATACGAAGAAAGCAGAAGAGCACTTGTAATGCCAGTGCTTACCAGTCATCGCTTTAGGATTAATGTATAATAACCTGCCAGCATTTTCCCTGTGCATGTAAATTACAATTTATTTCTTTGCTTTCATGATATGTCATGAATGCTGTTTCCATGAGGTTAGTTTTCTGACACTCACACTTGCTCTTGCCTACTCCTGTAGCCCACTCTCCATCCAGTAGCCAGGGTGATCGCTCAGTTAATTTTGTTCTGAATGGAGATACCTACGCATGATAAAGAGTTCAAGGAGTGCAAAACAGTACAGCATGAAAATGTTTCCCTTCCACCCTGACACCTGGTCCCTCAGTCTTCCAGGGCACACTGCTGCTCAAGGCATCACTTTTACTGATTGCTTAGCATTATGGAGAAGTGGTTTGTGCATATTTTTGGTGTACGTGTGTAAATGTATTCTCTGTGAATTTTAAAATAAAATTTAAGCAGTTGACTACATGACTTACCATGAAAACCTGTGGCAGACACTTTTCTGCTGTCCATCAAAAATTTGTGCTCACTCTTTCATATTAGAGACCTGTCTCTCAGGGCTTTGCGTCCTGGACTACCTTCTGCTCCCTCTAGGCATATTGTGTGGCGAGTTCTCAGCCAGTAGAAGACAAGACACACTGATGAGCCTTTCTTCAGGAAGAAAGCTTTTAAGAGCCAGTGTTCTAGTCCATCACCCCAGCCAGTAAGAGAGACACCTAAGGGTAGCAGATCCACAGCAAACAACCCGGACTCCAGAAACCTGGTAGGACAGGAAGGTGCTTGCTTTGGTTTACAGCAGCCTTGAAGAGTTATGTCTGTGAGGATATTTTCATATTTTGAAACATCTGACTGTTGAATAATACATGTTACTATTTTTTAATGTATGATGTCTGTGGGGGTAACACTTCGGTAGAGATACTAGTAGGTTAAATATGTAGCAGATTTTATTATGGTTTTTAAAACTTTGTAATACCTCTTATATGAGGCATAGGCATACCTCAGAGATATGCAGACCATCATAATAGAGCAAGTCAGAGGAGTCTTGGCTTCCCAGTGCCTGTAAAAGTTATATTTATACTATAGTATAGTCTATTTAGTGCACACTAGCATTATGTCAAAAAAATTATGTACTTTAATTTAAAAATACTTTATTGCTGGGGTACCTGGGTGGCTCAGTCGGTTAAGCGTCTGCCTTTCACTTAGGTCATGATCCCAGGGTACTGGGATCGAGCCCTGCATCAGACTCCCTGCAGGGAGTCTGCTTCTCCCTCTCCCTCTGCCTGCAGCTCCCCTCACTTGTGCTTGATCTCTCTCAAATAAATAAATAAAATCTTGAAAAAAAAAAAAAAAAGACCTGCTAAATAAAGACCTGGATTCATATTTGAGATGATGTTTGCTACTAATATTCATTTTGACATCTTTCAAAAGCCCCCATGGTGCATCAGCCTGATTGTTTGGAGAAATAGGGAATAGAGTGGTATAACACAGTTGTTAAGAGTTGAGACTTGGCAATCAGACAGACCTGGTTTAGGATCCCCAGGCTACCATGCCAGCTCTGTGACATTGCACAAGTCACTTAACTTGTATGAGCCTCAGTTTCTTCATCTGTAAAATGAGAATGATGGTAGTTCCTACCTCATATGCTTATTATGAAAGTTAAATAAGCTAATCTGTGTAAATCACCTTAACTCTCTTTTCTGGAGGAGGTAGATTAAAAATTGATATCCAGGTTGGGATCATCTATTTCAAAGGAAGAGGAGAAAGCTGGGAAGCTGGACCCATTTTTCTCTGCTCATCTGAACGTTCGCAGAGGGCAGAGGCCATGTCTGGTTTATCTTGTGCCTGCAGTGCCCAGCTGATGGAAGACTGAACATTTGTAAAAGAAACTTAAAAAAAAAAATTAAAAAAAAAAAAAAAGAAAGAAACTTAGAGATCCAAGGTTCTATATTTGTTTTTGTTTGTTTAAAAATTGTATTTTTAAGTAATGTCTACACCCAACATGGGGCTCACAGAACACCAAGACCACGATTCGTGTGTTCCATCAACTGAGCCAGCCAGGCATCTTTATTTATTTTTAATGTGCAGGCCTGGGCAGAGAAGGATGGCTACTGAGCAGGAAAAAAAGAAAGAAAAACTCAAGCTAACTGCCAGAATAGCACTAGGTATTCCACCAATCTGATGCAAGTCATTGGGTTTTGGTAGCAGTTAGGGTAAGTCTGCTCAGGAGCTGGCATCTCCCCTTTCCATAAGATCATTTTTAGGACCAAGAGATGCCCGGAGGTGGAGCAAGAAAGGGCAGGGCCCAGTGGGGATATGGCTTGATCCGGGCATCTTTCTCCGCAGGCTGCCGAGAAGGGTCATGTGGACATTTGCTCCCTGCTGCTGGCACACAGCCCGGCCCTGAAGGCTGTCCGGGATCGGAAGGCACGACTAGCATGTGACCTGCTGCCCTGCAACAGTGACCTGTGGGACCTGCTGGCCAGCTGAGCTGCCACCTTTCTGTCTCAGACTGCCGTGCCAGAGTACACAGACTAGCCCTCCCGGCCCTGCCTTGGTCAGCATCCGTGCTGGGGTGGGAAACTGAGGCCCGAAGAGCCCCGTCCTGGCTGCTGTGGAAGCGAGGGGAGTAGATGCGGCGGAGCTGCAAATGCTTAAGCCTGGACAGATGATCACATTCTAAATTAGTTCATGTGGAAACATCTATCCGTTTGGAAAAAATAAAGTTGTATCCTTACCTCATCCATGCACAAAAATAAATTTCAAGTAGATTAAAGAACTAAGTATAAAAACAACTACATAAGTATTAGAAGAAGCTATGGAATATATGTCACAAAGCTGCTTTCTAGCTCAGCACCCTTGAGAAAGATCACTTGGCCCATCTGTCCCTGCTTCCTCATCTGTGAGTGAGGGCCTGCCTCAGAGGCCTTGTTAAATGAGTGAATATACCGAGAGCACCAGAGTGTGCCGGGCACGTTGCAAACTGTGTTAGAGCATCCACTTTTTCAAATTTTATTCATTTTAATAATCTGATAGATTAACAAGTGCTATTGTTTTATTTTGTGTTGCTAATTACCAGTGATGTTGACCATCAGTGATGTTGACTGTCTTCTGTAAACTTCCTATTCATACCTGTTGCCTAAAGATTTTTTTTTCCTTTTATTGATTTGTAGGAGTTCTGTATTATGGATATTAATCTTGTTTATATATATATATTTTTTCTTTCTTAACATCACTTTGTTAATATCTGTTCATGGAAATTGATAATCCATCATAGACAGGAGTTTGACAATATTAAAATTTAAATGAGCAGGGCTAGTAATTTTATTTCTTTGTAGCTACCTAGAGAAATATCCACATATCCATATATTTACTTACAGAGACATCTACAGAGTTGTGCATTGGAGCATGTGCAGTAATGTAAAAAATATAGGAAGAAAGGAGATAAGTTAAATGCTCCTGGCTAGGGAAATGATGAAATTCTGGTACACGTGTCATTGGCATGCAGTGCAGGCTAACATGGAAAGCGCACTGAGTTGCGATCCCAGTATGATGCCTCTTACAACATGTCTGTAGAAACACGTGTACATACACAATACAGGGAAAACGTGGGAAGGATATGTATTACGCTGGTATCTGTGGTGTCGTGGTGTCCTCTCTTCTGCTGTGGCGAGAGTGGTTTGTCAAGTGCGTTGTGAGCTTTGTCGTTTGGGTTTTTTACTGGCAGTAATCTTTCTGTAAGAATTAATATCAATTTCACATGGAAGAAGCTAGTTTTCTGGTGAGAATTTCTGTTGATGCAAAATGCCTTATCCTCAAATGTTGAGGGAGAGGAGTTCTAGAGTCAGTGGCAGACGGTGGACCAGAGTTAAAGTCTGTCTTGTCTTATTTCCCTTCACTCTAGTCTAGGCAGCTTTCCCTCTTCATAACCAAAGGCAAGAAATTAACTTTGACAAAAACCCCTAACACATAAGGACTGGATTTCTTTAAAAAACTCTGGGTCCGGAGTCTCAAAACTTGGACACATTTAGTGAGAAGCCAGCTGTGAGCCACCATTCTCAGCTCTTTGGCGCCTTGGGCTGTCCTTGACCTGTAGTTCTCCCTCCCTCTTGTTCTGGTCATCCCTGTTCATGCAGCTTCAATTCTGGAGCCTGATGTACTATCAGATTTCCTTTCAAAGGTCAAGTCAGAATTCAAGGCACAGCTGGGTGAAGCGCATGCTGGGCATCTTAAATTAGGAAGTTTGGTGACTTGAGACAGGTTGCTCTGTGACTAGATTAATGGCTAACATTCCATACTTGGAGTGGATCTCAGGCTAGCTCCCCCGTGGAAAGGCATGCTCCCAGCCCAGCAGAGCATCGGGTAGGGGATCTGGATGTGTGGCGTATGGAATGTTTTTCAAGAGGTAGGAGGTGCCAATGACAGGCTGCGCTCGGTTCCTGGCTGTCATGTGGTGTAATGCACTGGCTCTCGGAGTGGCAAGGGAGAAGCTGGGGTTGGGGGGGTGGGTACCTGGGAGAGGAAACTAGTAAAAGAAAGGATGGCAGCCTTGAAACTGGGAGTGGGGGGGATCCCTGGGTGGCGCAGCGGTTTGGCGCCTGCCTTTGGCCCAGGGCGCGATCCGGGAGACCCGGGATCGAATTCCACGTTGGGCTCCTGGTGCATGGAGCCTGCTTCTCTCTCTGCCTCTCTCTCTCTCCATGTCTATCATAAATAAATAAATCTTTAAATAAAAAAAAAAAAAAAAAAAACAAAAAAAAGAAACTGGGAGTGGGGAAGTCTATTGAAGCCTGGTTTCCTCCTGTAGGTGCCTTGCAGATTCCTGACGCGGCGGTCAGCCTCTTGGGTCTGTCCTTCCCGAGGTCGTCTCTAGGATTCTGGCCTCCTTTGGCTTAGGACAGGCTGGCTGGGTCTTTCAGGGTCTCAGGCAGTTGGACCTGTGGCAACATGGAGGCTCACACTCAACTCTTTTTTTCTAGTGGCCCAGGCACCCCCGGCCACATGTCTATTGGTTGGATTACCCCTGAGCAGGTGTAAGGGATGGCACAGGTGCAGGAGAGTGGGTGTCTGAGGATGCACCTGACTCAGCCCAGAGCGGCTCCTGCTGTGTTCAGCGGGCTGCACGCCCACGCTGGTATTTTGGTGAGCGTTACAGAACCACTGAGCTATCTGGCCTGCCCTCCCCCAGGACGCAGCTCTCCTATAAAAGGGCTGAGCAGCTCAGCTCCTCTGACTGGGGCGTGGAGAGCAGGGGGACCATGGACACCATCAGCATCCAGCAGTTGGTAAGGACGTGGGGCGGAGGGTGGGAGGCAGGTCACTGTCTAGGTGTCCCCAGGCTGACTCAGCAGGAGGACGTCCAGCTAGAGGGGGGCAGGCGGCTGCTATCTGTGGCTGGAGGATTGGTTTAGTGGCAGAAACGTGTGGTGGTTTTCCGGGGTGTCCATCCAGCTCCGTGAGGCAGTGAGAGGGGAGCAATGGGAAGACATCAAGTGACGGTGTCGGCTGACAACCCTTGAGTTAGTGAGTCTTGCTGGGGAGTGTGATGGCAAGAGGGACAGGAGATGGCAGGCTACCGCAGAGGACACGGATGTTGCCGCGGGGTGCGTGGGCTCAGCTACTGTGACAGCTGATGCTCTGGAAACGGTGCGGGGGGCCTGGCTGCCTTGGTCGGGGGGCAGGAAGGAGGGTGCTCTGGAGTTCCGGGCAGTGAGAGAAATGGCCTACCAGTGAGACTTGGGGTGGCAGTTTGGGTGCAGGGGGGCACGGGAGCCCCACTGTGGGCCGGCGCCTCCGCTAACCCGGCCCGGGACGGCCTCTCCGGGAGCCGGTTGCAGGGCCAGCATTTGCTTTAGAGGAGAATGTAGTTCTTTTCTGCCCTGCCATCCCGTCATCCCGTCATCCCAGCCGTTTCCCTCCCCCCGGTATGCTTCTCCTCAGTGCTCCCCACCCCCTGAGCCCCTGGCGGTCAGGGAGGAAGAACAGATCATTGTGTGCTGGGTTCTGCCCCGGTTTCCTCCTCAGCCCCTTGAGCTGTGTGCTAGTTTTACCCCATCCTAGTGGTGAAGAAAAAGAGCTTCACAAGAGCCAAGATTTGAACCTAGGAATTCAGACTTTTACCCGGGAGGCATCTCTGTCCCTCTGAGCTTGGGGTCAGGTGGCAGTATGGCGTGATCTGATAGGAATGTAAGGATGACAGCCCAGTAGGGAAGCTGAGGGGTCACCTGTCCTGAGCATACCTGGACACAAGCCCAGCAGTATAAATAGATGTGGTGTCATGGCCCCGACCCTGTGTCCTGCTGACAGGACAAGGTAGGCGGCGGTTATCCTCCCGAGCCCTGGGCAACACTCTTGGGGGTGAGAGCCAAGAGCCACAGGCATCAGGGAGCACGCCAGGAAGCTTCGAGAAGGGTCAGGCCACTGTGAGCTCCACTACACTAATCTCTGTCAGGAGGGATCCTTTACTGCACAGCTGTGTTTTCTAGGGATTCCTCATTTTTCGGAGTGTTTCTCCATGTCCCGTTCCTACAGGTGTGTGGAGACAGAGTTGAAAGGAAAGTGTTGGGATGTGGACGGGGAGCTCCTGATCCTGGAGGCGGGCCCAGGGCCTGGAGGCTG
This sequence comes from Canis aureus, assembly GCF_053574225.1. Taxonomy (NCBI): domain Eukaryota; kingdom Metazoa; phylum Chordata; class Mammalia; order Carnivora; family Canidae; genus Canis; species Canis aureus. Next base: position 47,961,085 of record NC_135621.1, read on the forward strand.
GGAGCCCAAGAGGCTGTGGCCCGGGAGTGGTGGAAACTGGAAGAAGAGAAGAAGAAGAAAGTGAGTGGGGCTGGGGCTGGGGGTGGCGGGTGCCAAACCTGAGCGGGCAGGCTCTGAGCAGCGGGGACCTCAGGCAGCTGGGGTCCCCCCGAGGGCAAGGCCCGTGGCTGACGGCTGGTGTGGCCTGGTCTGTGCCCCAGGTTGAGAGGTTTAACAGCTCCAGACTGAATCTGGAGACCCTGGCTGACTTGGAGAACTTGGTTCAAAGACGCAGAGAAAAGCGACTGAAACGGAGAGTCCCCCCCAGGGCACCTGAGCCCGTGGCTAAGGTGAGTGAGAAGTGGGGGGCTGAGTTGCTGGGGGAGGCGCTTCCTGGCCCCGCAGGTGGGCTTGGGCTGCTGAGCTGCACAGACTCCACTCAGGAGGCCCCACAGCCCTCGTATTTGTTTGCTGGGGACCCCACACCCCATGGCTCAACAACAGGAATGTACGCTCCCAGTTCTGGGGGCCGGAAGTCTGAGCCCCAAGTACCGGCAGCGTCCGTTCCTTCTGAGGGCTGTGCGGGAACGCCTAGGCCTGCCCTCTTCTAGCTTAGGTGCTCCTTAGCTCATGGTGGCCTTACCCTGATCTTGGATCTCTGTGGCACTCTCCCTGTGGGCGTGCTGTGTCCACATGTCCCTTTCCTTTCCTTTCCCTTTCCTTTCCTTTTTTCTTCTTTCTTTCTTTCGATTTTATTTATTTATTCATAAGAGACAGAGAGAGAGGCAGAGACACAGGCAGAGGGAGAAGCAGGCTTCATGCAGGGAGCCCAACGCGGGACTCGATCCCGGGTCCGCAGGATCAGGCCCTGGACCGAAGGTGGCGCTAAACCGCTGAGCCACCCGGGCTGCCCCACATGTCCCCTTTCATTCAGGACACCAGTCGTGCCAGATTAGGGCCCACTTAACTCCACTGTGGCGTCATCCTAACTAATTACAGGCACAGTGGCCCTATTTCCGGATACAGCCACATTCTGTGGGGAGGGCCATGGCAACCCATCGTGGGCACTACAGGTGCCTATTCCGTGAATCTCGGGGGGTGCTGCGGGGTCAAGAATCCATGGTCTGTATAAGCCACCACCCCACACGCTAGTCCATGGCTGGCTCTTTGGGAGCCGCTTGGCTAGGCTGGTGATGTGGTGGTGGCCCAGGGGCCTACAGTTAGGGGAAGTGCTTTGGTCTTGTCTTGTGACTTACGCAGCCACAGCCCCAGGCCCAGCGGGAGCCTGTGGACCTGGAGATGTTCCTGAAGGCAGCTGCTGAGAACCAGGAGGCCCTGATTGACAAGTACCTGACAGACGGAGGGGACCCCAGTGCCCATGACAAGGTAGCAAGTGGTGGGGAACCAGACTGCAGTGTCAGAGCTGCCGGGGAGCCATCCTCTGTGTGTTCCAGGCGAGGCCTAGGAAACTGCTTGCCTCTTTTATGGGGTGCGAGCCCGGTGGGGCCTCCTGAGCCCAGAGTGTGTGGCCCTGGGTGTGATGAGGGACCAGGCACCTCCGTTCGGGGAACCTGTACTGGGAGTTGGACCCAGGGCAGGGCCTCGAGGGGGCGGCCGTGCTCCCACCTGCTGATCGCCCGTCTCCGCCCCAGCTGCACCGCACCGCCCTGCACTGGGCCTGCCTGAAGGGTCACGGCCAGCTCGTGAACAGGCTGTTAGAGGCGGGGGCTTCCGTGGATGCTCGTGACCTGGTGAGAAGTGGGGCAGGCCCATCCTCCCGGTGGGCACCTGTGCAGCACCATAGCATGCCAGTGCCTCGATGCTTGTTCTGCAGCTGGACAGGACACCTGTGTTCTGGGCCTGCCGTGGAGGACACCTGGACATCCTCAAACAGCTGCTAAACCAGGGAGCCCAGGTCAACGCCCGGGACAAGGTGAGGGGGACGCTGAAGAGAAGCCGGTTGAGCAGTGCCCAGGATGGAGGAAGAGAGCACAGCCACTCGGGGCTGGGATGAGGCCTCACCAGGTGGGGGTGGTGCTGACCCTCCTTCACGCCCTCAGATCTGGAGCACCCCGCTGCACGTGGCTGTGCGCACAAGACACTGTGACTGCCTGGAGCATCTCATCGCCTGTGGAGCCCACCTCGATGCCCAGGACAAGGTGGGTGCTCGGTCTTTTTGGTTTGGGTCAGCTCTGCCAGGGGACAGTGACTGATGGAGCCTGAGCTTAGGGAAGGCACCTGCCAACTGGACCCTCCTGGAGACGGGGAGCTCAGGAGGATGACCTCCCGTTTCCCAACAGGAAGGGGACACGGCTCTGCATGAGGCCGTGCGGCATGGCCACTACAAAGCCATGAAGGTGCTGCTGCTCTACGGAGCCAAGCTGGGTGTGCAGAACGCGGTAGGAGCAGGGCCAAGGCCCTGGACCCTGGTCTGAGGAGGGCGGGTGGCCCCTAAGGAGGAAGGAGAGGACTGATCTGGTATCCTTGTTCCCAGGCTTCGGTGACCCCGGTACAGCTGGCACGGGACTGGCAGCGGGGCATCCGGGAAGCACTGCAGGCCCATGCCGGGCATCCCCGCACCCGGTCCTGACGACAGCACCCTGTAGGGTCACTTCACCGCCACCATTCCATCCCTTTCACCTCCCATCCTTACGTCCTCACCATCACCCGCACCCCTCAGCTGTCCTCAGCTCTCTCCCTCCGGGGGCTGCTTCCTCAGCCCACCCCACCAGGACTGAACAGCAGCGCGATAAAGCAGACCCCTGCCCAAGTGTCAGGGATGGCTTGTTCCCTGCCAGGGTGTGGGTTCGGGAAGGCTGCCCAGGACCACAGGGAAGCAAGAGGGGGGCCAGGTGAGGACTGTGCAGGAGGGTGGCACTCCAGCACAGAGCAAAACTGAATAGTCCTAAGCCTCGAGCTGCCCAGGGCTGGGCGCTAGATGTCCTTGGTGTCCCTGATGCTCAGTCTGGGAGACTGTGCCCCCCGCCCCCCGGACCAGTTTCCTCTGGGTTTGTGTGTGATCCAGCATGAGGCCAGCAGCTGCCATCCAGGCGTTCCTGCAGTTGGCCGAGGCCCTTGGGCAGGGGATTTCTCTGGGAATTCCATTCCTATCAGTAGCAACCCTGATAGTGTGTGGAGTGGCTCCACGCAGCTTTGGCCTTAGGGATTCTGGAGTTGGGTCTGGCAGTTGAGGGGCAAGGGGGCGGGGGCGGTCACAGGTTTGAGGCCCCCTGCAGCCCAAGTCCAGTACCAACCTGGTTGCCTCAGAAGCCCTAAGACTGGTGCTAGAGCTGATGTTTTAGGGAAATCTTGTGTCTACTAGCCCAAGGCTTCGGTCAGCCTGCCTGCTGCTCTCTAGTTGGCCAGCTGGTGGCGCTTTTGTAGGGGTGAAATGCCTGGGAGCTGGGGATTGCTTGTGGCCCACCCAGCTTTTGGGGTGGCGGCCCGTAACCCTACTTTGCCTCAGGCGATGTCACCCTAGCACTAGAGCTTAAGCCCACAGCTGCACCTGCTCTGCTTCACCCCACCACGCAGGGGGACACCAAGGAGCTAGTGGCTTAGCCCCGGAGGGGAAGCACTGCCTACTGCCCCTCCTCCTCTCTTGAGGGGTGGCACATTTAGGACCCAGCTTCGCACAAGTCCTCACCAAGGTTCCTTCCTTCCACTGCCTTTTCTGTTTGACGTCGCGTTGGCGTAGACCCATACTGCTGGCGGGCCTGGGTCCTGAACTGGCAGGAAGTGAATTTTTAAGGAACTCTGCCCTAAACCGCAGGCTGAGGTATGGGCTACCTGGATGGACATCCGTTTTGCAGCAGTTCTTTTCTACCCTAACACTGGTGACCTTTTCAGGCCGAGCATAAGGCCATTCTTACTATGTGACAAAGCGACTACAGCTCCCACCAGGAGCCACACATCTTTTTCCACTGACAGCTCCTACCCTGTGGGGAACTGTGCTGACAGTTCACCAGGCACTGGAGCCATAAGGAGAAACAGGAATTCAAGTTCATGGAGAAGACTCCCCAGCTAGAAGATGGGGACCCTTATGTGACAGTCAAAAACACCTTTTTATACACATCAATATTTTTTGTTCATTAAAACTGGTTGACTATCCATCACAGCTTAGTTGTCCCTTCTAGGCCACGGTGGTGGGAGGTGGGGGCAGTTCCATAGTTCCAGGGCCTGGTCTTCCTCAGCCGCAAAGCTCAACCTGTTAACTGTACCGGCCTGACAGCAAGGCAGGCCAGCTACAGAGTGGGGAGTCCGGGCCCTGGCTCTTGTGCTCAAGGCATCTCTGCTCATTGATGGACAAATTCAAAGAGCAGTGGTTCTCAGCCTTGGCTGCTTATCACAAGTTTTTAAAGTCCTAATGTGCAAGCTAATTACATCAGTGTCTCTAGGGTGGGACCCAGGTATCACCACGAGCATGCAACGACATACCTAAATAGGAAATCCTTAGGAATCTACAAAGAACATCTAAAATAAGGGAGTTCAGCAAGACCTCGGTAGAAGATAAACATGCAATGACTAGCTGAACACCATGAAAATCAAATTTAATTTAAAATTGCCTTTAAAAACATGTAGATGTAAATCTAACATTTAAGGACTTTTAAAAACTACAACACAATGATTAAAATCAAAGAGGACTTACATGGGAGAAACACCTTGTTTGTGGATAGGAAGATGAGACCCAGTAAAAGATGTCAATTCTCCCCAAATCGATACACAGGTTTAATGCAGCTCCTACCTAATATCGCAAGATTTTTTTTTTTCTGTAGATATAGTTAAGATGATTTAAAAACTCATGGCTAAGGGGCACCTGGGTGGCTCAGTTGGTTAAGCACCAGACTCTTGATTTTGGCTCAGGTCATGATCTCAGGGTCCTGGGATCTAGCCCCATGTTGGACCCTGCGCTCACTCAGTGGGGTATCTGCTTCAGAATTCTCTCTGTCCGTCCCCCTGTTCTCTAAAATAGATAAACCTCTAAAAAAAAAAAAAATTAAAACTCATAGCTGAAACAATTTTGAAAAGTAAAGTGGGAAGAACCAGTCTACCCAATTTCAAAATTTACTATAAAGCTACAGGTAATCAAGACAATGGGGTAATTCATGGAGGGACAGACACAGATCAACAGAACAGAGGAGACAACCCAGAAATAGACACAAATCTGCCCACCCGATTTTGGACGAAGGTGTAAATGAAAATTCTACAGAGGAAAGCCTTTTCAACAAATGGTGCTAGAACAACTGGACGTCTATAAGGTAAAAAAAATTATAAACACTTGACCTAAATCTTATACAAATTAACTCAAAATGGGCCACAGACTTCAAGTAGAAAACTAAAAATTTTAAAGATTTTGAGAGAGCGTGAGGGCGAGCACAAGCAGGGGAAGCAGCAGGCAGAGGGAGAGGCAGACTTCCCCTGCTGAGCAGGGAGCCCGATGTGGGGCTTGATTCCAACACCCTGGGACCATGACCTGAGCCAAAGGCAGATCCCTTAACAGGATTGAGCCACCTAAGTGCTCCAAAACTATAAAAATTTTAGGAAAAAAAACCTAGGAGACAATCTTTGGGATCCAGGAGAGCTAGGTAATTCTTAGACATGATACCAAATGCACAATCCATAAAAGAAAACCGGTAAACTAAACTTCATCAAAATTAAACTTTTGCTCTATAAAGGATACTGTTAAGAGAATGAAAGAATAAACTAAAGGCTTGGAGAAAATATTTGCAAACCCAAAAAGCCAACAAAGGACTAGTATTTAGAATATATAAAGAACTCTGAGAACTAAGACCAAACAATCCAACTAGAAATGGGTGAAAAACAAGAACAGTTCACAAAATAAGCACACAAAGATACACATCAGCCATTATGTTAATACAACTGGAAACCACAACGAGATCTCACTACGCACCTACCAGAATGGCTAAAAAATGGTGACAATACCAAATGAGTTGAGGATTCAGAGAAACTCAATTACTCACATGCTCCTGGTGGAAACGTAGAATTGTATACTCTAAAGACATGTGGCAGTTTCTTTAAAAAACGAACCATGCAACAGCCACACGACCTAGCAACTGTAATACTGGACATTTACCTCAGAAAACCAATATCCACACAAAAACCTGTAATGAATGTTCATAGCAGCTTTATTTGGAATAGCCAAAAACTGGAAACCACTCAGATGTCCTTCCACAGGACAGTGAGCATATCGAGGACTACTACGCAGCAATCAAAAGGAATGAGCTATTGACACGCGCTACAACCTGGATGTAGCTCCAGAGTATAACGCTGAGTGAAAAAAGCCAATCCCGAGCAGTTACGTACTATATGACCCCACTTACACAACATTCTTGAAATGACAAAATATTAGATTAGTGGTTGCCAGGGATTAGAGATGGGGGCCGAGGGGGTGGGGGTGGGTCTAACAGTATGCCAGAGGGAGAGCCTCGTGGTGGTGGGACGGTCATTTATCTAGACTGCTGTGGCAGCTACACAAATCTACCCATGAGGACAGAGAACGCTCCACCCACATAGTGCCAGTGTCAGCTTCTTGGTTTTGATACTGTATTCTAACTATGTTTAAGAGTAACCATTGAGGAAAACTGGGTGAAAGGTCCCTAGCTTGCAATTTCCTAAGAATCTGTAATGGTTTCAAAATACAAAGTTAGAAAAAAGGAAGCAAGAACTCTAAATGCAACTTGGTATCCTGGATTGGATCCTGCAACAGAAAAAGGATATTACTGGAAGAACTGATAAGATCCAAATAAAATCTAATTTAGTTTTGTACCAATGTTAATTTTTTTAGTTCTGATAGATGTACCAGATTATGTAAAACGTTATTAGGGGAAGCTGGATGAAGAGTGTATGGAACTCTTAGGTGACTCTAAAACTGTTTCAGGGATGCCTGGCTGGCTCCATCAGGAGAGCACTCGACTCTTGATCTCAGGGTTGGGAGTTCAAGCCCCATGCCCGGTGTGAAGCTTACTTTAAAAAAATTCTTTTTTAAAAATTAAAATTGTTTCAAAAAACAAAATCCTGATGCCTAGAATAATCAAATCAGGCTCCCTGGAAGGGGGGGGGTGCTCCAGGTATCAGTATTTTTCAGTTTGCCAGGTGATTCTAATGTGCAGCCAAGGTTAAGAAGCACTGTTCAGGGAGAGATGATTGTAAAGTAGGTTTCCCACCTGGGCTTGCTCTTCCTTGAGAAGTTGCTAAGCCGGCATGCCACTGTTCTCTGGCCTTCATTCCCAACCAGTCCTGGATAAGGGACCCAAATTCCTTTGAGAAAAGTTCCAGAAACACTCCTCCTTCCCTATCCCTTCTGCAACCCCAGGTCTCTGCGACACCCCCGTTTCTACATAGCTGAAGAACTGCAGACCGTAAATATGGGTAAAGCAGAAGAAAACAAGTGCATTCTTGTTCCCAATTCTCTAAAACCCTGTAGCTAAGAACAGCAAAGAAGCAATGAGCTGAAATGTTTCAGAGATACCAGAAAAACTGATGTCATGTTGTCATTAAAGAAAGGGGCTGAGGATCTACCTGTTTCATAATCAAGCCCTCCCTCCCTTGCTGCTCTCCGTGCAAATTCCAGCCACGGGGGAAGGTACAAAGTCGGTTACTCTCCCTGGACCCAGCAACTGAGAAAGTTAGGGGCAGCACACCCCTTCCTCCCCGGTGTGACCTCTCTTCTTCAAACACAGAAAATGACAATACTGTTAGTGGCAACCAAGCAGGACAGGCAGAGAAGCGGAAGGAGCAGCCTCCCCCGTGCCACTAGGGGCCGGCTCACTTGCTGGGGGCTCCAAGCAGCAACCTCCACAGGAGGGAGCCGGACACTGGGACATACTGGTGGGTTGTCGTGCTGCGAGGTTTGGCACATGGAACAGGCTGGGGCGCGTGCTTTGAAACATGGCACAGGAAGGGAGGCCAACTAGTTCACTGCGGCCCAGGCCATGGATGTGAACCCCCAGCCACAAATAGTGCTCCTGGTTCGCTCAAAAAGTGCTGCCGGCAGCAGGTTGGCAAATTAAAAGCAAAGCGAGTACAGGTCATGGCCACATAAAGGCCGTAATCGTGCACTCACATCATGGCTTGGCCCAAAGAGGTATAAATACACTGCACTGTCACAGGGAGAAAGCTGGGTCCTAGGGACCAGAGATGACAGTGTTCTGTTCATTCCCTTCGGAAGCAGGCCCGGAAGGCTGCGCCCCAACTGACCCCCATTTCCTAAAGGAGGGCAGGACCTGCTGAAGGCTCCCGGCACTGAGGTCTGCTTCTGAGGACAGCCCAGGACCCACATCTCTAAGGGCCATCTAAAACGTGGCCTGGAGGGGATGGGGACGGGCTGACAGGAAGCCACTCCTCGGCTCTCCACTTCCCCACGTGCTTGTCCATTGCCCAGACCCGGGGCTGCCTGGCAAGCAGTTAAACCCCCGGGTTCCGCCCAGGGCTCTCCTCCGCTGGGAGGCCAGGTCTGCCATGGTTGGGCCCTAGAGGAGAGAGGGAAAGCAGAATTAGTATCAGTCAGGAACGGAAGCAGGTCCCATCAAAACCAAGTGTCAAAATCGTCTTTAGGACACGAAGGGGCAGGAAGGCTGAGGAGGCTCAGGACGCCTCAGTATCCAGGCAGAGCTGGGAGAGAGCAGTTAGGGACCCGGTCAGGCTAACTCAGCCTCCCAAGAGGAAACCACTGGGAGGAGGGCTGGCCTCAATGAGAGGCAGGAAGGCAGGGCAGGAGCTTCTGCTCACAGGAGGCTGAGGCTGTACACTGGGCAAGAGGAGCCTGCCCTGGACACTAAAGCCCCTGCCCCAAAAGGAAGTTTTAGTTGCCACCACTAGGCAGGGATTTCATGACCTTGCCAGTCTTCCAGAAAAATGAAAGGGAAAGTAGCAACAAAGGTCAGGACGGCCCCCTCACCTCCCACCCCCGGGGAAACACCTCCCTGCCCGGGGGGCAGCCGTGTCCAGGGCTCCTCCCAGCAGCTAGAGGGCTGGGGAAGGAAAGCAAAGAGAAAGCGAAAGGGAAGATATTTACCTTGGGTGTTTTCTGAAAACAAAAAATGCTCACTAGTCCACAGTCAATTATCAACTGCAGTTTCCAAATGTGCCAAAGAGGGAAAGGTCTACGGGGAAGGCTAGAGAGAGCAGAGGGGAGAGAGACAAGAGGAGACCAGCTGTGCAGCTGCGCTGGCAGGGCCGCTGGGCCGGGGCAACCCCGGGGCGCGCTGGGAGGGCGGGGGGGGGGGGGGGGGGGGGGGCCCGGGGGCGCCCCCCGCGGCTCAGAACCAGAGGGAGCAGGAAGCGCGGCGCCCGGGGCGGACTCTCCCTTGGCAATCAGCTCTGGGAATGGCCACTGTGCAGAAGTTACCCGGAGCGTGCAACGGCAGGCCAGGGGGTCAGGAAGCTTTCCGTAAAGGGCCAATTATTTTTAGGTCTTGCAGGTCGTAGTCCCTGTGGTGACACCTCAACCCCACCGTCGTAGCCAAAGGCAGCCATATACAATCCACACGCACGCAGGCGGGGGCCGACACGACTGCTCCCCGGCACCAGCATAGCCAGCGTGCCGACCCCTGCCGCAGGCCGTTCAAAATCATTGCGCCTTCCAAGCATCTCCATAAAGGCATTTCTCTGCCAGCAAATCTAGTGCCAAAGTCAATCCTGATGGTTCTGACCTGCGCTATTTAAGCAACGTCCCCGATGACATCTCCACGAGCATAGCGACACCGAGATCTCGTGGGGGCAGTGGAGTGCCACCTAACAGAGATAAGCTGCATCAAGACCTCAGAGAGCTGAGGCAGAGAGCAGAAAAACAGCAGGCGAGCCTTACGGGGGACAAACGGCAGGCCACACTTAGGGGAAAACCAACATGAAGACCCAGAACAGGGGATGGCAATCCTTTACAACTGGCAATGAGGTGCCTCGGACAAACCTCACTGGCTGCGATGCTGCCTCTGCGCCAAGCGGATGAGCCATTACAGACGGGAAAATGACGCACGGAGCCACTGCAGGTTACGGGTTTCCCTGCTGTCCTATCAAGGACAGCGCTCCTATCAAGTCTTTTGTAAGCCAGCATGGCATAAAGCGAAGAAACAACTACCATCTCGTAAAGCAAAAATCCTCTTCCGAGTTCTTGCAGTTAGTGAGAACAGGTGCTAACCTAAGTCTTTTGTAAGAGCAAAGCGGCACAGCCAGTGAACTTTCAGGAGATACCTGTGGTTCCCTCGTAGGGTCTCCCAATGAGCAGCTGACGCCACAGAAGGACTTTAAAAAAACTTGTGTGTATAATAAAAGATGAAGTGAAGGAAAAACCACCATTCGTAGATTTAAGTCTACATCTTGTATAGAACATGTGCAGTCTGAGTAAGCAGATGAAGCCAGAAAAAAAGTTCACATCAAAAAAACCAGAATCAAATGCTCACATCTTAAAAAAACAGTAACATACCAGCTTTTGAGACCCAAGGCTTATGCGGTGGTGGGAACCTGTATACAAGCGGCATCGCACAAAAGGGAAGATCACCACAGCGGGTGGAGAGAACTGTGATCAGCCCTAAAAGGTAGGACCGCCACGTCTCAGTGCACGTTCGCTGAGAAAGGCCCGAAACCCAGATCCACGGTCTGAGCAGCACGCTTCAAGCCGGGGCCCCCTTTCAGCAACGCACAGAGATGGAGCACTCAGGGGCTGAGCCACGAACGTGGCCCGGGCAGGCGTTCTGTCCCTGGCACTTCCACGTCACTTCTCAGAAAGCATCTACCACAAAGACACGTGCACGTTCTCAAGGAACCGGAGCTGTTCCCTGCAGACACCACAGCCCAGAGGCTGAGGACAGGCATAGGCTCCAAGCCACAGTGCCTCGGTCTCCCTCTGCTTTTGCTTCTTCATCTGTGAAAACAGGCCGAACTACCACCTCTGAAAATGAAGTTTTCTTAGATGAGTGAGCACGAGGAAAGCTCCTAGCACAGTGCCAGGCAGAGCTGGCGTCAAGAGCTTGGTGTCCCCATTTCGGAGTGCCAGGGGCAGAAGTGTCGGAGGCCTCTCTGGAAGCCCTGCGCCCCGCCCAGTCCAGGCCCTGGAGAGTATCTCAGACCCCGACTCAGGAGCTCAGTCAGAACAAAAGTACCTTCCTGAGCCACAAGGACAACAGAGTTCCCTAACTTTTTACCACTCCTACCCAAAGCCCACTCTCCACAGGCTCCTTTTCATTCCCCCTCCTTACACTCTTAAAGGCAGGGTTTGCTAGTCTGCAACCTACCCCACATCACAGTCTATTTCTTCTCACGTGAACTTCTGGCTCACAATGGAACCCAGGGTGTAAGGGGCACGCCTTAAATATTAGCTTGACCTGAAACAACATCTCCACTGGTGCCCTCTCTCAGCTTCTGAGCTGGTGTCCCCCAGCGAGCCACCTTCTGAGCTAGGCCCCCAGTGACCCAGGTCTTCATTTTCCAAGTGACCCAACCCTAATGCTAAATGACCAAGAGTGTCTGAACTTGACCTTATTCCCATTAAGCAGCTATTCTCTAAGTCAACCCGTCCTAAATAGGTCCTCCAGAGAAGATGCTGACGGAACATACTCTGGGTGCCAGCTGGTCTACAACGCAGGGCCATCAGCGAAAAGAGAAAAAAAGGAAAGGATGGGCAGAAAGGGGGACAAGGAAAGAACACAAGGCAGAGTGAGGGCAGATAGAGTGAGTCTGTGTGACCGGCACAGGATCCACACACCCCCTTGGGCTGATACACTGCAGGATGTGGCCGTGTGGGGCTCACCTGCTGCTGGGACTGTCTTGTCACCGAGCAGCCTGGTCTGGCTGCCTGGGATGACCTGGAGGTCTGTGTTCTCCGGGGACTGTGGCAGATTCTGGGCTCGAGTGGCCAGGAGTGCATTGAGGTACTGCAGCCGCGTGACCTGGGGGACAGAAAGCATGACTAGGCAAGTGCCACTGTGAAGTTGGATGGAGAGCAGCAGGTACAAGGTCACACGTCTCCCTCCCACCCACAAGTACCAGGTGGGAGAGTCACACTCAGCAGGACCAAGAAAATGAAGAGCTTTAAGTGAGCTAAGGGCAGAGAACAACAATCAAGCAGTGTCTATACTAAGATGTCAAAAGGAACGTGGGTGCGCAGTCCCAGTAACGGGACTAGCAAGCACAGTCTTGCTCTGGCAAGTCTCCGAGACTCAGGGAGAACTGACTCGTAATCCATACAAACTCGGGACCGGATGGTTTAGCCCTGTGGGGGTACAAAGCTGGCTAAAGCCAGCACTGACAAGCAGCCCAGATAGTCACCTTGGGGCGCCTGGCTGGCTCAGTCAGTTAAGCCTCTGCCTTTGGCTCGGGCCATGATCCCAGGGTCCTGGGATTGGCCCTACATGGGGCTCCCTGCTCAGCAGGGAGCCTGCTTCTCCCTCTCCCTCTGCTGTTCCCTGATTGTTCTCTGTGGCTGTCAATAAATCATATTACAATCTTAAAAAAAAACAAACCCAACATAGTCACCTTGATGAGCTGCAGGTCAGAGAGGGCCCTCACGGTGTAGTCAGGACAGTATGCAGACAAGCGAGCACCATCAGCTGGCTCTGGCTGCAGGTCGTGGTGGACGGACTGGAGCGAGGACACTGGGGACTGGTGAACTATCAGAAGGAACAACCAGTGACGTCTCCGGTGGGGGCAACTGCACAGTGTCTAAGATCTACCCCACTGACCCCTATGGAGAGGGAACAGGGCTACGAGCACGGAGAGGGTGACAAGCTCACCTCCTCCTGGGAAAGGCCAGGCAGGGGGAGCAGTGAGCAACGAAAAGCCCTAGACGCTGCCCCTTCCCCATCTCCACGGCCCAGAGAAAAGCCAGCCCATCCTGAAGTGGAACACCTGGCAGAAGGCGCAGGCTCCGGAAGAAGGGGAGGCCCACATCCTGGCCCCCAGAAAGCCCCGGCAAGCAGGTGGCCTGCAGCTTACCCGAGGACGGCGCTGTCAGGGCAGACACTCCGTAATAGGTGAAGGCTCCGTTCTCGAACTTCAGGCCCTCTTTCCCGATCTCCACCTCAACCCTGCCCTGGGAGGTGTAGGGAGCGGGAGGGAGACACATGTGGACAGATTACCTCTCCTGCCAGCAGAGAGCACAAGGAGAAAGCACCAGCCCCGACTATTCAGGGACTGTGTCTGTGGACGATCCTCCCTCTCTCAGACCCTTCCCTACTGTCTAAGCGAGTGGGAAGCTCCAGTGTGGGCTCCTGGTTACCTGCAGGATGAGAATGAAATAATCCACCGGCTGGCTGCGCTGGTACAGGTAATGGTGTGCAGCCAGACGGTTGCTCTCGTCAAACCTCACTTCCTGGTTGACGCTGGGATGCTTCAGCAGGTGCAGCAGGACCTTCTCGGAGATTCGCAGGGGGCTGAATACATCCACCTCTGCCCCATGGTGGAAAAAAGGGACAGTGTCCACTGGGCCCAGAGTGGCCTGCACAACCACACCCGACTCCTGCTGCCCCACAAGCCAAGTCACCCCCCCAACACTGGGCGGGCTGCACACCACCCGGCGGAGGCTCCCTGCCGTGGCTCACCAGAGGTGGCGCCAGCCTAGCCCAGCTTGCAGCCATCTGGCAGAAGGAGCTGCCCTCGGGCGCCCTGAGATGCCCTCAGGGCTACAGAGAGAAGCACAGAAGTTCTCCTGGATCCTCTCCTGCTTACTGGGAATGAGGGCACCCGGGGTCTGCCCTGGGGGCCTCCTGACCCAGCTGACAGTGAGCAAGAGGGCAAAGAAAAGGCCCACTCTTTGCCCTCACCTCGAGACAGGAAGCGCTGGGTGGCCAAGAGCAGCTGAGGCGAGATTTTCACTTTATATTCATCGTCAGACACCTTGAACAAGGAGAATTCCTCTTTTCGCCGGAGAGGGGCACTCAGAGGAGCAGGCTTCTTCCTGACAGTGGCATCTCCTAGGATGGTGAGAAGGCCCGCTGACGCCATCAGTAACCCTCCAATCAGTATGACCAAAGCAAGGCACGCTGCCAAAGCCTGGGGGGTTCTTCTGGGGGAGACAGCGTCAGAGCCCTGGGGACACTCCGCAGCACTCCTCCTTGCTGTGCCTGCCTGCCACTCCCAGCACAGAGCAAACCTGGTACCAGGACAGAAGGGGCAGCACCCGAACTCCAGCTATCCTGAGGACGCGTGCAAAGGAACCACTCCTGTCCTCCGAGCTGGGAGAGAACATTGACATGGCACCAAGGTCGCTTGTCTAACAGGCGTCCTTGGTCATGAAGACACCCCTCACCAGAAGGCACATATCTACAGATTACGGGGGCTATGGGGCAGCAGCTAGCCTGGTGTCCCCACGCTCAAGGCAGTGTGAGGAACCAAACTCAAGAGGCTGCACTTGGGGGAGAGACGCATGGGCAAAATGATTGGCTTGATAGTAAATAGGGGTAGGGGGCTCGGTGTCCCAAGTATGCTTATGCGGCCCCGGCCATCACGTACGGGTTCTATGTCTGCCCTCAGACCTCAGCCATCCTCCTAAGAGGCAGACACCCCTCAGACATAATCACAGGCCTCAGGATCCTGTTTTGGAAAGACCCTCTAAGCAGTAAAGAATGAGATTATTTGAGGAGAGGCTTCTGTACTGTAGAAAAGAACATGAGAAAGCCAAAGGGCCAAGGAAGTCAGAAGCCTGGGAAAGGCCCGTGATGGGCAGATCCGCCATCTGCGCCAGAGAAGCCCAAGGGAGGCACTGGCACCGCAAAGGCCCTGATCTGAGCCACCAAGTCTCCTCATCCTTCTCAGGTGTGGGCCCTCCTGCAAGGGACAACAGCCCGCTCCCTCCAGACCCTGGCTAGGGATCAGCTCTGACTGGAGATCCAGCCCCGTCTCAGTGACCCAGATGCACACCACACATCTCTGTAGGCTTAGAAGGCCAGTGGAACTGGAATGCTGGTGACAGTCAAGACTCACGATAGTCCTCAGACTCATCCAGGATCTCAGACTTGATGATCTCCTCAATGACGTCCTCCAGGGTGACGAGGCCCAGCACCTCGTAGAAGGGGTCACCTTCACCCTCGTTGTTCACCTTCTGCACGATGGCCAGGTGAGACTTCCCTGGGGGAGGGGACACTCAAGATTACAACTTGCTGGGGGCCTCCCGTTTTGCCAAGTCCTACTTGGTACTAGTTCACCCAAGTGACAGAAGCCACTGCTGGTGTTCCCACAAGGTACCAGGCACTAGGGGAGACTCTTCCTAAGTTCTTACGTAAGACTGTCAACACCCTCCTGAGGATAAGCCTCACTTTACGCACGAGGCCCTAAACGTCAGGCAAATGCTCACCTGCACGGGGCCACCAGGCAGTGGCAGAGCTAAGTCAGCCCAGGGCCTACATGAATGTGGTTTAGATAAGGACACGTCAGACTAGAACAGATGTGATAGAGCTACACGCACAAGGGCACTGGTTCCAGAAGTACAGGCTCCCCTAGGGCAGTCTAAGTGGGGGAACGGTGTGGGGCCACCCAGTGACTCTCCTAAGGATGTTTTCCCAAATCTGAAAGCTGTCTGTCCTTTATTTCCAGAAGCCAAGGTCCATTAAGTCATCCAGGGGGAAGACGATAAATGGTGATGCGCCAGTCAGAACCCAGACTATGTGGGAGGAAGAGCAGCAGCCTACAACTATTCACCTTCCCCCGCCCTCAGGTGAGCTTCCTATTTGTTTGTCTGATAAAGAAATGGAAGCTTGAACAAAGCCCAAACCTCAGAGTGCCGGGGAATGCTGAGAAAACTTCAAGAACCGTCTCTACTTTTCTTTTTCTTTTTTTTTTTTTTGTCTCTACTTTTCATCTATAAAACCTTATACCTGTCCAAAAATAACAGATTGCAAACCATATATGTAATTTTAAATTTCTGAGTAGCATTAAAAAAAAAAAAAAAAGGAAAAAAGACACAGGTGAAATTGGTAACATTGTAACTAATTCAATATAGCCTTCAATATCATTTTAACATGCAATCAATATAAAAATACTAAAATAGGGGCACCTGGGTGGCTCAGTGGGTTAAGTGTCGGACTCTTGATTTCAGTTCAGGTCATGATCTTACGGTGGCAAGATCAAGCCCCCCAACATGGTCCACACTGGGTACAGAGTCTGCTTAAGATTCTCTCTCCCTTTCCCTTTGCCCCGCCCCCACCCCAGCACTCTTTCTCTCTCAAATAAATAAAATCTAACAATAAAAATAAAAAAATAAAAAATATTAAAACAGGGACACCTGGCTGGCTCAGTCAGTAGACCATGCGACTCTTAAAAACTTTTTTTTTTAATTTTTATTTATTTATGATAGTCACACAGAGATAGAGAGAGAGAGGCAGAAACATAGGCAGAGGGAGAAGCAGGCTCCATGCACCGGGAGCCCGATGTGGGATTCGATCCCGGGTCTCCAGGATCGCGCCCTGAGCCAAAGGCAGGCGCCAAACCGCTGCGCCACCCAGGGATCCCAGACCATGCGACTCTTGATCTTGGAGTTGTAAGTTCAAACCCCATGTTAGGTATAGAGATTACTTTAAAAAAAAAAAATCTTAAAAATAAATTTCTTAAAATTTTAAATTAAAACATATTTTTTATACAGTCTTTGCAGTCTGGTGTGTTAGGCACTTCCAGCATATGTCAGTTGAGCCCAGTTACCTTTCAAGAGCTCGACAATCATATGTGGGTGGTGGCTGCTGGACGGCGTTGTGCAGGTCTAGGATATGGAACTCAGAGAACCTCATCCCAGCCATGTCCTTCATTACTAGTGAAAAAAGTTGAGGATAAAAGCTAGCCTGGATTAACATAAGGAAGTACCTGCTTCAAGAATCTTTTGGTAAAAAAAAAAAAAAGAATCTTTTGGTAAAGCAAAAAGTCAAGTTCACTTCTTTGCGTGAATCATACTTTACATACCTTGGGTTTAATTACAGTGTACTGAACTGAGTTCAGAAACACACTCTCTAGAAGTCTATTTGGCATGCTCTCTGCCTCATTCTTTCAGCATCCATCCCCCACCCCCAGCATCAGGGGCAAGACCTCTGCTCCAAATTTAGATAAAATGAAAATGTCCAGTCAACCAAAAGCTATTATTATTAATAGACCACTGGCCAAATAATCAAGAAAGGAATGAGGCAGGGGCGCCTGGCTGGCTCAGTCAGTGGAGCATGCAACTCTTCATCTTGGGGTCGTGAGTTGGGTGTAGAGAAGGCTTAAAAAAAAAAGAAGAAAAGAAAAGAAAAAAGAAAAAGAAAGGAATGAGGCTGTAAAAAAGAAAACATTTACTGTATGTCATCAAATTGAAGATGCCATCAATTGTGAGACATCCTATCACAGAGATGTCGAAATACAAGACAAACAAAACACCTGTGAACTGAAGAAATGCAACTTTTAGTGCTTCAGTGTTTTATTCATCAACTTACCAGGAACAGAGTATTACTCTTATTTACAATTTGCAGAGACAACAGAGATTAAGGGAGCCTCAGTGACTCACCCAAGTGCAAAATCGGGATCTGAACCCAGGCAGCTGGTTTCTGAATCTGTTCTCTTAACCACCACACACAACTCACTTTCACTGGGGAACAAGAGATCAAATCTTAGGAGACCCTCCCCTCTGGGTGAGTTACCCTGGGCCAAGGTACTATCTCCAGCACACGTGCCCTTCTAAAGAAAAGAAAGTAGTGTTCTTCAGGATGCTCTAACATCCTCATACATGACTACACGGTCTCCTCCCTTTCCAGGAGGAAAAGGCCAAGGGTTCCAAAGAACTATCTGCTCATTCCTGCTGAGACAGAAGTACTGAATGAGGAACATAGCATTTCTAGATGCTTCCCACCCCTGGGTATTTGTGCTGGGAATGGCTGACACTGGCAGACAGGCATCACTTCTATGAGGGCCAAGGCAACCCCGCTATGTGATCTAATCTGTGAGACCAGATGAGGAAGGCTGAAGCTCGACATAACTTTTTTTTTTTTTTTTTTTTAAGATTTTATTTATTTGAGAGAGAGAACACAAATGGGAGGTGGAGCAGAGGCAGAGGGAGGAGAAGCAGACTCCTTTTTTGAGTGTGGGGGCCCAATGTGGGGTTTGATCCCAGGACCCTGAGATCATGACCTGAGCCAAAGTTAGATGCTTAACCATCTGAGCCACCCAGGCGCCCCATCGACATAAAATTTTGATCAGATCCTGGGAACCAAAGCCCAGGTTCTAGATGACCATCTAAGAGCAGAGAGAGGGGGCAGCCCCGGTGGCGCAGCGGTTTGGCGCCGCCTGCAGCCCAGGGTGTTATCCTGGAGGCCTGGGATCGAGTCCCACGTCGGGCTCCTTGCATGGAGCCTGCTTCTGCTTCTCCCTCTGCCTGTGTCTCTGCCTATCTCTCTCACTCTCTGTGTTTCTCATGAATAAATAAATAAATCTTAAAAAAAAAAAATAAGAGCAGAGAGAGGGCAGCCCGGGTGGCTCAGCGGTTTAGCAACGCCTTCGGCCCAGGGCCTGATCCTGGAGACCTGGGATAGAGTCCCACGTCAGGCTCCCTGAGTGGAGCCTGCTTCTCCCTCTGCCTCTCTCTGTGTGTGTCTCTCATCAATAATAAAATCTTTAAAAATAATAATAATAATAAGAGCAGAGAGAACCCACTTCAGCTCCATTCTTCCAGAATGCCAGCCCCTTTGGCAGGTTACCCTTAGAACGGACTAACTTCTCCCTTGCTTGCAAACTTCTGTAAAACTGGCACAAGATTCTCAGTGACCTGTGACCCGGGATGACTGGGTAACAGATGAAGGCAGAGCCCCTGAAAGGTCCCCCGATGTGGTGGCCATGCGGTTTCATCTCAAGACAATATCTGAGGGGGTCCAGACAGCAACCATGGAAAAGCAGTAGGGGTACACAGAGAACAGGCAGCTGCAGGGATTAAAAGTTTGTTTCTCGTCTGAGAGGATAATATGCTCTGAAAATACAGGTGCCCCCGGCTGGCTGACTGGAAACACCCACAGGCCCCAGGACAGATGCCTGCCTCAGGCTCTCCCCGAGCACAGAGCCATAGGCAAGAGGCAGATGAAGCATTTTACCGGCATCAACCAGAAAGTCCTGAAAAACCTCTATAGAGTTTTAATTTAGTTAGGAGGCTCACATGTATTCATAAATTAGGTGGAAGCTAGAGAACTTTCAAAATGCCTAATTTCTAGGACATCTGTAAAAATGCAGATGGGAGTTTAAATTCCTCTGCCTCCTCTTATTTTTAAAAGCAACTGTCGGAACATGTTCCAGAAGAAAAGGGCTAGGCTAACATTCCTCACAGCGGGTCTGACTCTTCAGAATCGGGATCCTCTGATTTCTGACAATGAACCAGAACTCAGCTGCTTGAAAGCAGAGATTCTGAGAAGCTCACGCATCCTCATTCCTCCTTTGGTTGAACGTCCTTGAATATTTTCATTGGGAGGTTGACAAAGACAATGGGATTAATAGCTTTAAAGAAAAGACGCATTATTTACTACAGCTCCAGAGTCCACTCTCTTCCTGGTAATATCTGTCTGCCCTAAGTAATCGGTAACATCTCAAGCCTGCACCCCAACTGAGGGGCGCCACACCAGAGAAGGCGCCTCGCCCAGGTAGACAGTTCCCAAACAGACAGTGCTCTGGGATGGTGGCGGCCAAGATGTCAAGGACTCCCACTTCAGGGAATTCAGAGGGCACTACCACCTCCCACACTTGGCAGAGATGGGAAGGGAACTGATTTCTGAACCTCAGGCGCCATAAAGGCTGCAATATGCCCTTTGTTAGTAAGCAGGATGAAGAAAGGGCGTCAGGCTAAAAGGGACTTTAAGCAAAAATAGCTATCTGCCAAAGGAAGGAGTGCATTGCAAAGAGAAGCAGAGAGAGGCTCCAGGATGTCAGAGGAAAGACGATGCCAATTTGCCCTCAGATGGCCCTCAATTGTCAGCGGAGGAGGAAGGCGTGGAGGACTGAGGAGCTCCCTAACATCCGGGTTCCCCAGGGCTGCTTCAAGGCCACCATTCCAGAACAGAAGCAGCCTAGACCATGGGCCTCCTCTCCCTACTGGCTCCTTCCTGTCAACATCTAAACCCAAAGTCGGTCAACTTGCCCATCTTTTTTGTTTTTTAAACTTTTATTTATTTGAGACAGAGTGAGAGAGAGAGCATGAGCCAGGGGCACAGGGAGAGAGAGAAGCAAGCTTCCTGTTGAGCAAGGAGCCCGACGCCGGGCTCTATCCCAGAACCCCATGATCATGACCTGAACTGAAGGCCACTCAACCACTGAGCCACCCAGGTGCCTCTCAACTTGCCCATCTTAAAACCAAAGAGCAGGGACACCTGGGTGGCTCGACGGTTGGGCCTCTGCCTTTGGCTCAGGGTGTGATCCCAGATTCCTGGGATCAGGTCCCTCACTGGGCTCCCCACATGGATCCTGCTTCTCCCTCTGCCTGTGTCTCTGCCTCTCTGTGTGTCTCTCTCCTGAATAAATAAAATCTTTAAGAAAAATATAAAAATAAAAATAAAAATAAATAAAGAGCAGAAGACCTCCTCCCCTGCCAGTCCTCTCCCTGTCACGGCTCTCTGGCTTCCACTCTGCAGCCATACTTCCAGGAAGGCCCATCTATGTCAGCTGTCACATCCCGTTCACTCCATCACCCCACACTGGAACACCAAATCTGCTCTTACAAAGATCAAGGGTATCCTGGCTGCTGGATCCAAATGACATGATGTTGGCCTCTGCTGATCATTTGCCTTCCCTTGGTTAAGTGGTCTCTTTCCTTAGCTTCTAGGACATTCTGAACTTCCAAGCTCTCCTCAGCAGCTCTCCTCTGCTACCCTCTACCCCTTATATGCTTGTGCCCTCAGGGGTTTGGGCTTTTTGCACCACTTCTGTGGCTTAAGGGACCACTACTATACCACCAACCAAATCTTTATCTTCATTGGGCCGCAGCATAGACAAATTTCAATGTCCAGAACAAATTCACAAGTGCCACCCTCCCCCACCATTATGACCTCCTTTCTCTGTAGGTGCTCTGCCTCAGGGAAGAACAACAACACCCCAAGCAAGAAACCCAGGCCTCACCCTTAGCTCCTCCTGCTCGCTCCACAGCTCCTCAGCCAACCACAGAGCCCTCTCAATTCCACCTCCCAAAGTTGTCCTGGATCTCCTTTCCCGGCCCACTGCACATCTTCGTTCAGCCTTTGATCATTTCTTAGCTGGACCCCCTACTCACTGTTCTCCATATCAGTCAGTGCTCTGCTCAAAGTCAGCGCCCTGGAGGATCCAGTCCAGCCATCCCAGAGTCTCAAGCTGGGATGTGACAGGGGCGGGCTGGAACCCACCTCTGCACACTCCAGGGCTGGCAGTTCTGGCCACCAGGCCACAAGAACCTCTACTGCCTCGAGTACTACAATGGCCCAGATGGAGTACTCACCACCAGAGATCAGAGACCCCACCTGGGCATCCCCTCCCCACAGAGGAACTGCATTACCACTTTCTGGGAGAAAGAGCCACGAGCACCCAAGAGATGCTCTAGCAAGCTGTCAGAGCTGCACAGCAAAGCCTCCCCACTCAATCCTCAGGTACAGTAAGGATAGTAACTGCCCAACTTTTCAATACCACGCCCTGACTAATTATACTCTTGTGGCCTGGGGCCAGCAGACTTCACAGCTGCCAGGAAGATCAGGGGATCTGCTCTCTTCCCAGCCTCACATTATGCAGCCTTTAGGGTCAAGCCCATCCAGAGCCCTGGGGTGTCTCCCGTCTTCATCCTGTAGGAGTGTAGGAGAAGCATGGCTGGTGGACAAAGAGCAGCCACGCTCTGGGGAGCACACCCACGCCTTAGGATGGAGAGGACTACAGAGGAACCCACACCTTCACACTTGGAGGTTGGGTCTCCATGTTTACCCATGTGACCTTAGAGTTGCTCAGATAAACCAAGGTAAAAGGAGGTGAACTGTGGAGTTAAGGGAGACGCCAAAAGATCGCAGTCTTAGAAAAGGGGAAGTTAAAAAAAAAAAGAAAAGAAAAAAAAGAAAAGAGAATAGAGAAGAGAAAAGAAAAGAAAGAAAAGAAAAGAAAATTAAAGAAAAGAAAGAAAAGAAAAGAAAAGAAAAGAAAAAAGAAAAGAAAAGAGGGAGACTAAATCATCCATAAGGTTGCTTCTGGTGAAATCAAAGTGGAAGTTTCTTCCACACCTGCAGAAAATCAGGCATCATCCCTTCTTCTGTTATCAGCAAGGCAGCAGCCCATCAGAGACCTTAAAACCATGATCCCTGGAAACTTCACAGGCCCAGCTGTTTTGACACTGTGCGCAGGTGATAACATCCAGGTGTCTGAAGACTATCCTCCTTTCTATTTAAGAGTATAGGCCTGTTACAAAGCCAAAGCCCACAAAAATGACCCTGAAGCTGGTGAGTCAAATGGACACGGCTCCCCAAATCAGGCCTACCAGGAAAAGGGGGATTTTGCTTTCTACGGCGCCCTGAAGGACAGCCTTTAGGTATCTCAAGAGGCCATCATCTCAAAGGGCCCTGGGAGGGAAGGATGGGACCCTTTCCCTCGAGGCTTCCATAACTCCCTCCCCCCTTTCTTCCAGCGGAGGGCGCTGGCATTCGTGTCCCCTCCCCGATGTCCCGCAGTTACCTCGTTTGAACTCCTCCAGGACGGCGTCCAGCTTGGTGTCGTTGAAGACGAAGTGGAGCGGATGGTTGTAAAAGCGGGTGATGGTGCTGAGCGGCGTGCAGTCTTCGGGATCCACGAAGGCCAAGTCCTTGAGGTACAGCATGTCCACGATGTTGGAGCGCTCCTCCTCGTACACCGGGATGCGCGTGTGGCCGCTCTGCATGATGCTGGCCAGGACGCCGAAGTCCAGCACGGCGCCGGCGTCCAGCATGAAGCAGTCCTCGAGCGGCGTGAGCACATCCTCCACGGTCCGACAGCGCAGCACGCCCTTGCTGAGGTCGCTGTAGGGGTCGCCGCCGCCGCGGGCCAGCTCCAGCACGCGCTCGCGCAGCCGCCCGGGCCGCGCCGCCAGCTCCAGCAGCTGGCCCACGGGCAGCGCCACCGGCAGGGTCAGCAGCACGGCCAGGCGGCTGAGCAGCAGCGCGCGCGGCGCCAGCGCCAGCGCCCAGCGCCCGCTCACGGCGGCCGGCACCACCTCGCCCACGAGGAACACGAGCCCCGCGCTGCCCAGCACGGCGGGCACGGCGCGCTGGCCGGCCGCGCGGTACAGCAGCACCGCCAGCGCCGCCTGCGCCAGGCTGGCCAGCAGCAACAGCGCGCCCAGGGCGCAGCCGGCCCAGCGCCGCGCGGGCTCCAGGCGCCGCGCCGCCGCACGCTCGGCCTCCGTGCCGCTCTCGCGCAGCACCTGCACCTCGGCGGGCGCCAGCGCCAGCGCGCTCAGCTGCAGGCCCCGCGCCAGCGCCGCCAGCGCCAGCAGCCCCGCCGCCCCCAGGCCCAGCGCCCAGGGCGGCGCCGCCTCCTCCGCGGCCGCGCCGCCCGGCTCCACGCGCACGGCCAGCAGCGCCGAATGCGGGCGCACGGCCTCGGCGCGCAGGCGCAGCAGCGCGCTCCACTCGCCCGCGGGGGCCGCCGCCTCCCCGGCCGCCGAGCCGCCCGGCTCCCCGCGCACCGCCAGCAGCCCCGAGTGCGGGCGCGGGGCCTCGGCGCGCAGGCGCAGCAGCGCACGCCACTCGCCCGCGGGGGCCGCCGCCGCCGCCTCCTCCTCCTCCCCGGGCGTCGCGGCCGGCCCGCCCTCGGGGCAGCCCGCCCCCTCGGGGGCCACCCAGGACCAGGAGCTGTTGGCCAAGCCCGAGCCGAAGAGGCGCAGGCGGAAGGCGGCCTCCGGGGCGGCCCGCGCCTCTCCCCCGCGCGCCCACCCCGCGTCCGCGTCTCCGTCTTCCTCCAGACAGACGCCCAGCACTCGCGGGCCCGGCGCGGCCTCCCCGGCGGCGACGCCCAGGCACAGCGCGGCGAGCAACCAGCCTAGACGAGCCGCCGCCGCCGCCGCCGCCGCCATCGCCCGCTGCCCCCTCTCGGCCTCCCGCGCAGCCTACCCCTCCGCCTCCCCCGGCCCAATGGTCGCCGGCCTTGGCGCCTCCTCCGCCAATAGGCGGCGGGCGAGGGCGGGCCTCAGGGTCGGACTAGGCTGCGCCGGGAGTAAACAAGCGGCGGCGCGATCCCGGGGCGGGCCGGGGGCGTGGGGAGTGGGGCGTGGGGCTGCGGGCGCCGCGGGGCTCGGCCGCGGGGCTCGGCCGCGGCTCCCGGGGCGGGGGGTGGCCGGCGACCTGGGCGTCCCGTTCCCGCGGGCCCTCGGCGCGCCTCGAGGCCGCACCTGCGCTCTGGGAAGCCGGGGCGCGGAGCCAGAGACGCCAGTGTGTGGCGGCCGCACCGTTTCTTAGGGAAGGGCTCCGCGCACCGCTGACCTAGGGGCCCCGACGTCGGGAAGCTCAAGCTTCTTAGGGCTGATTGCGCCCGACTGTGCTCTGTGGGGCTGGGGACGTGAGACCTAGCCCTTTGCCTTCAAGGACCTTGCATTCCTGCCAGAGAGAACGACGGTAATTCTGTAAACCCACGAAGTCGCTACCTCATTGGATCCTCAAACTACTTTTACAGGAGAAAAGTGAAGCGTGCCTTAGGGTGGATGCAGGATCCAACACGACCTACTTACTACCCCGGTCACCTTCCCAGCCACGTTAGCAGAGGGGCAGCGCGGTCAAAAATTCCTGTTACCGGTCACTCTACTTCTAGCAGATAATCCTTGGGAAAATATCTTCTCGGGAACAAGAACTATTCAACAGGATCCTTACTAGAGAGTTATTTTAGAAGGCAATATGGTTCCTTGACGGTATGGAATGCTTTTCACCCGTTGTGCATGATCTTTATATGACCGGAAGGAGACAAACTGAACAAGTCTTTTCTACAAGGATCCAGATTGTTTTTGTATATTTTCTTTACATTTTTATGTATTTTCAAATTTCCTAACAAAAGTAGACTTTGATAAGGGTGCACATCTACATGTCATTTA
The DNA here is from genome assembly GCF_053574225.1 of Canis aureus. Taxonomy (NCBI): domain Eukaryota; kingdom Metazoa; phylum Chordata; class Mammalia; order Carnivora; family Canidae; genus Canis; species Canis aureus. The sequence continues at coordinate 47,986,067 of NC_135621.1, forward strand.
AAATTTTCCTAAGGATTCTACAGAAACACATTTGCTAGGTCATGGAAATAGTAAGAAAAAGTGTAGGCACTGTGACCACAATTAAGTAAAACGGGTGGAAGGCAACATGCAAAAATGAGCAGACCCATTGTGGATAATCAAAAGAAAAAATACTTTGTGAAAAACTCCTCAAAGGATGGTGAGAATGTCTCTTCAACATTGTAAATTCAGCGCTGTGACTAGGCCAACCACGTCTCCATGTTTTTGGTTTTTATTATCTAGAGGGTGCTATGCCTCACTTACGAGCCAGCAGAAGCAATGACACTACTGAGCCTTTCCACTGGATCAGCATGCCTCCTTTGAAGAAAAAAAATTATGGATTCACACTTCTGTCTCCCAAGTCCACATAAAACGCTGACACTGAAATAGAATGGATGACATACTTGAAAGTTATGTGCCTTAAAATTTATTAATTAGCAAAGAGGGACGCCTGGGTGGTTCAGTGGTTGAGCATCTGCCTTTGGCTCAGGGTGTGATCCTGGATTCCCCGGATCGAGTCCCACATCAGGCTCCCTGGATGGAGCCTGCTTCTCCCTCTGACTGTGTCACTGCCTCTCTTTCTGTGTCTCTCATGAGTAAATAAATAAAATCTTTAAAAAAAAAAAAAAAAGATAAATACAAATCCTCATTTTCATATCTGACAAACGCTATGGAGAAAAACAAAGCAAGATAAATGGACAGAGGGACTGGGGCCACGCTGTTTTAGATGCGCTGACCGGGGAAGTCTTCTCCAAGGAGATGACATTTGAACGGAAGCTTAGATGAAGTGAGGGGGTGAGCCTCACAAAGACTTGGGAGAAGAGTGTTCCATAGGGTGGAGACAGGAAATCCAAAGGTCCTGGCATGACTGTCTCCCTCAGGGACTCTTCCTCACTACACTTACTGAGGGGTTGGTGGCACCTGGCACGTAGCAGGACCTGACACGTGTGTGGAACATATGGGCGGATGAAATTTATTCTGTCTACCTATATACACCAGCTTTTGCATCTGTGATTTTATCTGAAATGTTCTTTTTTTTTCCTGAAGTGTATCCTTTTTTTAAGCACTAGCCACCATCTGTCTGCTCTGGTAAGCCTGGCTAGCCTGGGCCCCTGGTCGCAGCACACTTGACTACACACCACAGCCACACAGTACAGTACATATGGGCACCACATGAGTCTGCACACAGATACCTCAGGAGTGAATGCAGTGGGGTGACTCTCAGAGGGGCTCTTCAGGGGTTGAGCTGTCCAACTTTGAGGCCACCACCAGTTCATGAGCAAGGACAAAAAGGCAATTGCATGTTATGAAACAATGCAATCCTCCTTTTGAATCAAGCTCCTTTCTCCTTCAGCCCCCGGGGGAGAGAGGAGGGGCTGTGTGCCCACTCTAACCACCTCCTCCAGTAGCTGCAGGCAGAAGACTATGGTGTCCATTTTTACAAGATTCCTCATTGTGGCAATGGAGCACACTTGCCCTGTACAGCTAACAGCAGCTGCTGTGACAACAACCTTGATTATATAGATTTTGTAGATCTCATTTCTGCTTCCTTTCTATTGTTAAACAGTCCCAGAATACTTGCCCCTTGCCCTGTCATAGGAGACAGCCGACCACAGCTACTACCTCTACGATAGGTACCGAATACCAACAGAACTCAAACAGGCAAATTGTAGACTCACCAAGATTTCATATTTCCTTTTTTATTACCAATCAAAAATAAATTCCATATATTGTTTAGCAAATATTATCATTGTCTTGTGACAAAAGACACAAGAGTCATAACAACAAAACTCCCCGAGAGTCAAACTCATAACAATGCCAAAATAAATCACAAAAATATACAAATTAAAATCTTATGCAAAATAAATATGAGTTATTTGCTATGGTGGCTGTGACTTGCCTACCCATTTGGAGGCCATTTGCGGAGGTCTCCCTTACATGGGAAGACCCTTACATGGGGGTGGGCCGGTTCCAGGGTATGGCTCAGCCCAGGAACCAGAGGTTGGAATAGGAAGTGAAAAATTGCACTGGGAGGAGGAAGTCATCGGACCAGTAATATTTGGAAATAATTATGACCCTCTGCAAGAAGTGATTAGAAGTGGGAAAAAGGGACGGGTTGAGGGACCATCTCTTGGTAGTAACTGTGTGTGCAAAGAGGTAGCTGTGGAAGTGTGTGCACCTGCTCCTTTTACTTCACACACTCACTTGGTTCAGGCCAATGCGGTTTGCTCCACTTGGCACTCAGGTATCTCAGGAACATAGCTTTACAAGCTCCCATGTGGACTCAGAAAGCAAGCTGCTCCTGTAGAAAACTGAGGGGTTTCCCCAACAGGGAATAAGGTCTGGTGTTTTTTCTCCCTCATGACTGAGAACCCATAGGTGTCCCCACCTTCTCTCCAGACTTTGAGGAATAAATTCTGTGACTAGGGAAGACTTCAGAACTGGCCAGGGGCAAGTATACTTGGTGCAAGACACTTCCTGGTCCCAAGAGTTAGGATTGTCCAGGCGCCTGAAAAACAGAGCACTTGGGGTGACAAATCACTGGCTGAGGAAAGGGTCAATAAATACTACTTAAGTGGAAGGTGTGCAGTCTCCCTTGCCTGATCTTGGGCCCTCAGCAACTGTTCCACTTGACAGAAGGTACCAACGGGCCAAAAGGGCCAACGTGGACCTTAGTCCCACAGCCTTTCCAACAGTGGCCAGCCTGGAGCTCTGCAGCAGGGCCTAATTCAGCCCCAGTGGAAAGGCACTGGGGTAGAATTTCACGTGGGGGTGGAACTCTCAGGATCCAGTACCACTAGCTTCAGCGAAGGCCAGGATGACAGCTCAGGTTAGGACTACACAGATGGGGGAAACAGGACGGCCAGCTATGTGCCTTTTAGGTGGAAACCTCCTTTCCTGGGTTTTATTAAGTGTGTGCACAAGGTTGGGTAAGCCTCAGCCACAGAGGAAAAGGCACGAAGAACCTGCTTAGGCTGGCTTCTGATATGTCCTGTTGTCCTTAATCCCCAAGAGGCGATGGGGTTTGGGGAGGAGAAGCAGGGAGTCTGGAAAGTGGGACTTCATAGGTCAGTGACTGACACTTGACTTTCATTGTGGGGATGAAATTGCTAACAACACAGATGCCCATGACCAGATTCCCTCCTGGAAATGAAAGGAGCTTCTTACACAAGTCACCTGTAATGTAGATGTTCTCCCGCCTGGGGGGAAACCTTTGGTAAAAGGGCAGGGTCTGGGGAGCACAGGGATGAGCAATCTTAAAGGTGTGAGACCCTGTTTAACACTTTGAATCAAACCAGTAGAGACAGGAATAAGTCCTCAGCCTAGCTCAACTCACCAGGAAAGCCATCAGCAGAGTTCTAGGAAATTCCAGGATCCAGCAGTTGACAGGAGTAGGTGTGCTCCTCTCTGTAGCTGGGAGTACCATGTCCCTCATCACAGTTACCCAGAATCCCTCAGCCTCAGCGACGTCAAACAAGCCTCAGTGCATGTGTCCAGGCAGTTGTTCTCAGCGCTATTTGGTTCTTTGCTTCTTGAAAGGAACTGTCTTGCTCCCAAAAGAAAACCTTCCTCCAGCAGGCCTCTAGGATACCATCTCTGGAGGAGGGGGGGGGAAGAGGGGGAGGAGGGGAGGAGGAAGAGTGGGCTCCCTGAGTCAGGGACATAAGCCAGAAGGTCATGGCTGGGAGCAGATTATGGCTATTGCTTCCCGGGGTGAGAAACCCTACCCCTTTTAATTAAAGTTTTTGTGGAAAAAATGTTGTTTTAAATAAAGTTCCTTAACCCTGTCTTCCCTTCCCCATTCCTTTCCCAAAATAATATTTAAAAAGAGGAGCAGTGAGCCTAGTTCAGAAATTCTCTCAGTAAAAAACCGCCTTGCTCATGGTAGCTGGCCCACTGTCCTGCCAGTCCAGCTCTGGGCAGCTGCTACCTTGGAGCTATTCAGAGGTCCCTGTCAGAGGCCAGACAACCCACACTGGGGGCCACCTGGCTGCTCAATTAGACAGGCTATCTGCACCCCTTCCAGCCTAACAGGCTCCCTATCTTCATGTGGGCCCACTGGGGAGACCCCCGCGGGGCAGGCGGGGGGCCCCGGGCCCTCCTGTCAGATGGCGCTCTCGTGGGAGGCTTTGTGCAGCAAAGAGTTGCGCTCATTGAGAAGAGTTGTGGTCTCATCTACCACGGGCAGCTCAGACTTCCCGGCTAAGTTGTCCGTGCAGATGGTGCAGCCATCCAGGGGAAACTGAGGGCAGTTCTCCATTCGTGAGGCCAGCAGCCCATTCTGGTACTGTTGCCGAGTGATCTGTAGGAGGAAGGGATGGGGTTCACAGAGGAGCAGGGACCAAGAGGCAAACTTCACAAGACCCAGGGAAACAGCTAGCCAGTGGGGGTGCTGGGAGTCCAGAAGAGAGGACATGATCAGCAGAAGTTTCTGCAAGCTTCTAGAAAGAGTGAGGAGCCAGAATAAAGTGGACACATCCTGGGCCTGGGCCCTTCATACCACATGTGGTGGATGAAAGAAAGGATTTGCTGATTCCTGAGGCAGACTGATCCAAATGCCCAGGGCAAGGAAGACAGCGCTGCCCAGATGGGAGACACACAGGAGCCCTCACCTTAATGTACTGGAGGTCCATGAGCGCCCGAACGCTGAAGTCGGAGATGTACTGGCCCAGGATGGAGCTGCCAAACTGGTTGCTGCTGCCTGCCAAGGTGGCTGTGCTCGAGAGTTCCGTGCGGTCCGGGTAACTAAGAGAGGCTGAGCGACTGAGGGTGGTGGGGTGGGATGGGGAGTGGTCTGTGGGGAGAGAGACGTGGTCAGGCTGGCAGCCCTGGTACCCCTCACAGCCTCTCGTCTAACCTGTCCTGTGGACCCCTGGGAGCAGGAGCCCCACCGGGAACGGGAACAGTTCTTGGGGACAAACAAGCTCCAACTGCAGAAAGTCTGACCTCCTCAAAGCCAAGGAGTTAGTCTGCTTAGAGGTGTTGTGCAGTAAGTATTAAAAAGCCTACCAAAGCAGAAACCAAAAACCAAAGACATGAAATTTATGTCTCCAGAACCCCTCATTTCCCCAACACCTCATCAGTCAAGGACAACACAGTGATGACCCCGCCACGGAAGACCAGGCACTGTCCTTGTCTCCACAGCAGCTTTTATCAAGGGACATACACTGCATACTTTTAAGTTACATTAAAAGGAAGAACATACAGTTTTGTACCCTCTCATGACGTGTCCACACAGACCTCTCAACATGGTGCCCTATTCGCCTCTTAAAATGCTTTTAAGAGGTCAAAAGTGTGCTCTGCGCATGATCTGTTCTGTGTGGAAGAGCCCTGCCCACTTGCGTCTGCTGGCCCCCAGGCAATCTGACAAGGGGGCCAGGCGTGGCAGGTCCCTGTCACAGGTGCCCAGAGCCCCCAGAGATCCAGGCCAGGCTGGGCCACGTCTCCCCTGCCCTGAGGCGAAGCCTGGGGGAGGCGCCTCTTTCTGTGAGGGGCAACAAGGCCTCCATGCAGCTGACTGTGAGGAAATGGGGATGACTCAACCACAAATGAGGAAGGAGCAGGCTCCTTATTTTGAGAAAGAGAATGTACCCATATCGGACATCATTAGCTCTTATTTTTGAGAACACTTAGAAAACCCTGAAATGCACAAAGTTAACTGTGAAGGCATGCTGGCTTCTTTTAAACAAACAGGAAGTGGACTAAGCTTATTTACTTAGTTGAGCAGTAAGTTACTAACTAACTACTAAGTTAGCTATTCTAACAAACAGCTGGGTGAAGAGAGCAAACATAAGGAATCCCGGTGACTGAAAGACCAATGCAGCTTTAACTAAGTACTGTCTTTGCGCTTCATTCCTAAAACTAGGAAAATATAGTCAGGATAATCTATGATTGATTGGGCAGTGTACAATCATTAGAGGATCACGTGTGTGCATTACTTATCCTAACTTATTAACATCTCTAAGTTCTAGAAAAGAAACACAAATATTATGGATATTACCTAATATTTCACATTAATCATCTGGATGATGGAAAGCTTTTGATTAATGCTTATTAACACTCGAGAAACTGAATTTAAAAACAACACAAATTAGTGATGCAGTCTTTCAAAAATAGAGGCCCTAAAAAGAAATATACCAAAATACGAATTGTTTATTTCTGCATAATGAAATTATGATACTACTTAATTGCCTATTTTTTAAAAGATTTTATTTATGTATTTTAGATGGAGAGAGAGTGCGAGCAGGAGGGGCAGAGGAAGAGGGAGAGAATCTCAAGCAGACTCCTTACTGAGTGAGAAACCCGATATGGGGCTTGATCCCAGGACACTGAGATCATGACTGAGCTGAAACCAATACTTCCTAATTTTCCTGAGATTTTTTTTACCTCTTTTCTCAATTTTCTAAATGAGCTATACCACTTTTATGATTAAAACAGAGTAAGTGGTGCTGGCTGGCTCAGGTGGTAGAGCGTGCAACTCTTGATCTTGGAGTTTGAGCCCCAAGTTGGATGTAGGGCCAAATAAGATCTGGTGCACCTGGGTGGCTCAGGTGGTTAAGCACCTGACTCTTGATTTCAGCTCAGATCATAATCTCAGGGTCATAAAATCGAGTCTCATGTCAGGCTCCACACTGGGCATGGAGCCTGCTCCAGATTCTCATTCTCTCTCCTTCTGCCTCTCCCTCACACTCACTCACTTGCTCTCAAAAAAATAAAAATTAATTATATTAAATTGTAACGAGATAAAATAAAACAGAATAAATGTGTAAAAAAAGTTTTTTGTTTTTTTAAACTTGGTAATTTCATTTCTGAAAGGATATCCTAAAGACATAATCATAAACACAGAGAAAGTTTTCTCATAAAGAGATTTACATCATGGTGTTATTGAGAACACAGATCCCAATGACTTTACATGAAGGAGGGATAACAAATGAAGGCACGTGTGCTTTGGGAATACTGTATGGTTCTAACTAGAAAGCTTATGGAAAAAGCATGTCTGTTCCTGTGTTAGGTCAAAACAGCAGGATCTAAGCCATGGATGCATGAACTCCTGGCCAATTCGAAGCAAGAGCAAGTGCAGAAGAGAGAAGGAGACTGAGGTGTTGGCCAAGGAGGACAAACATGGTCCATTCTGCTGTCGTTAGACATCATCCACTCAAAAAGGCTGTTAGCAGCGTCCCACTTCCTATTATAGCCAAATTATAGCCTATTATAGCTGTTTGAAAAGGGCAAGTGACTTCTAAGTCACCTTTTTACCTTTCTTTTTTTTTTTTTTAAAGAGAATCAATAGTAAAATATGCTTGGTACAGCTGAGAAGAAAAAAACCAAGCTGTACAAATATAAAATGGGCAATGATGGACTCTGGTCATAGGATTTTAGGACTGTTGGGGCCTCAGGAGCTGCTTTATATTCCACTCCAAGACTGGAGCTCAAAGGCACTTGTAAATGCTCTTAACCTCCTCAGGGCTCACCAGGCCAGGCCAGAATTCTGATGGGGAGACCAGCACTTTCTGCCACCCTCTGCTGCCTCCATCTAAACAGGATGGCAGTCCCTTGAAATGACTGAGTCCGGTCAACCAGTTGCTGGCTATCCTGCATAAGACTCAGGGGTATAAAATATCAAAGGCCAGAAACAGCATGTAGCGTTGGGCCTTTGCCTTGATACTTTCTGATTGGAACATCACGTTTTAGTTGTGATCGAGAAAAGAATAAATAAAAATTGAGCTCTAACCAAACATTTCATACCCATTCTCTCACTGCTCCTGACAATTCTAAGAAGTGGGCGCGTGTATTGTTCCCATCAGACATGAGGGAACAAAAGACTGAGAGTAAGTCAGCTCCTGGAATCATTTTAGCTAACAACTGCAGACAGCATTCAAACAGGGCAGTCTGCCCGGGGCCGCACTTCTAATGCCCGGCGGCTGCCTCCCCCTGGCAGGCAGACACCAGCAGCCACAGAATGAAGAGCAAAGCCTGTGAAGAAAGGAGGAAAGTTTTTTAGAGAAAGCTGATGAGATGAAAAAGCATCCTGATGTGTGTGAGAGGCCTTGATTGGGGGCGGGGGGGGGGGGCAGCTGGGCTCACTTGGCCTGGCCAGAAGCAACCCTCCCTTCCCACCCTGTGTGTGTGTGTGTGTGTGTGTGTGTGTGTGTGTGTGTCTTCTCAGGACAGAAGACCTTGAGGAAGCCCTTCCAGGACCAGGGCAAAGCCACCCAGTAACTGGGCCTGAGGCCAAGCAGAGCCGGTGCAAATCAGGATGGCCCACAAGTGTGAACAGGTGGGATACCCCAAGATGCACATGGGGAGCCCCAGTGCCTGCTGGGAGAGGTTAATAGAGCTGTGGTGTGTGGGCTCAGGCGATAGATGGCAGTGCAAACTTCTCCAGCCATGCCATGTTACCTGAGAGCCAGGAGAGCAGGGAGTTCCGCTTGCCAGGCGGACACCCGACCTGGGTTGAAGGCACTGGAGCAAAAGAGGAAAAGGTCAGCGACGGGGAGGGTGTAGGAGGCAGAACATGGAACCACGGGAACAGGACAGAGAAGCACACCTGCTGGGGGCCAGGTTCCCTTAGGCAGAGGGGGCACAACAGAAAGGGAGACATAGCTGATGGGGAGGGAGCTTAGGGCAGACCTAAGCCCTGCTCAAAGATGGCCAGAAGCTCCCCCAGTGAAGCCAGGGCCCCCCAGAAGCCATCCCTCTCCCTTCTGGCCACTCCATGTGGGAACTGAGTGCCTCCAGGTCAAAGGATGGAGCTGAGGACCCTGACCCAAGCATCTGAGGCATCGCTGCAGAGAAAGAGTGCCTGGAAGAAATGTCCCATGACTGCGTGCCCTTCTAGACAAGATTTCCCCCAGCTGACTGGCGAGAGGTGCTCCTGGGAGGGGCTGGGAAGTCCTCCATAAGGCGAGGCATCCAGGCAGGGGCCCCCTGCTCCAAAACTCTTCCTTGGAGCCTTGCCTCCCCACTGCTTCCTTCCTGGAGCCCGCTCACACTGGGAGAAGGGCAGAGCTGTGTCATACCAGTGGAGAAGCTGAGCTGTATCAGTATACGGGGCTGCCCTGGGCCTGCACAGCATCCTCTTTGTCAAAGGACAGCAACAGGCCTAACACAGAGGCTCTCCACCAGCCACACCACACCTCGGTGTGTGGCCTGTCCCCCAGCAACAAAGTGGACTTTCACTTTCCAGTCTGTGGCCACCTGGAGTCCTACTCAAGGCGCAGAGGGGGCACAAAACTAGCAAGCAGCTGGTCTGGCAAGACTTGGGTCTTGCCTACAGGGTGCCCACTCTGGCCACAAGGCCCCTCTGGTAAAGCGAGCCTGAGCCACCCAGGATTAGAGAAGCAGAAGGCACCAGGGTGGCCAGAGTGGCCCTTCCCTGGATTTCCCACAACGTTTCTCGGAGGGGTGTGTCCAGTTCCCTCTTTGCCCCCAGTCCCTTTATGTCATCAGAACCAGCCCTTAACCAAAAGGTAGTGGCTAAGCCTCCTGAAAAGTCAAGCCCATCTGCAAACTGCCTGGCAAACAGGCCCTGGCTCCCAACCATGGACATCCTGGACCCCCTCATTCCCCCTACACCTCAATTCCCCTGCCCCAGTCTCCATGAGCAAGACCCTGCAGCCTCCCTCCACCTGCCTTCTCTCACTATTCTGGCTGCTATAGCTACTTGTCCAGCTGGCTCAGTCTGCTATCACACCTCCCCTTCCTCAAAGGCCATTAATGGCTTCTTGCTTCCTATCACAACCCAGTGCCATCAACTTTTGGGGGCTCTCCAACATGCCCTTACTTCCATGGTCTTCTCCCCCACCCCTGCCACCACCACTCTGGCAGGTTGGTCTCACATCTCAGGACATATTCTCAGCTCCCTGCAGGCTTTTGCTCAGATTCCCATTCCCACCTCTTCCTGCCCACTCTTGGGGTCCTGTTTGAAACAGCCAGGTACTACTCTTCCGGACTACCTCCACTAGGCCCTGGCAGCTCTGGCCCTCTCCTCTGAGCCACTTGGACTGCCCTAGGTTCTGGGGTGCCAATACAGGTCTCCCTCCATCCAGGTATGCTAGACGGCAGCACAGATGCAGTCCACGACTCACCAGTGGTGGGCGAGGACAGAGCCATGGTCCCATAGTAGGAGAAGGCGCCTGTCTCAAACTTCATGTTCTCCTTGCCGGCCTCCACCTCCACCTTCCCCTGGAAGAACACAGAGTCAAGGTGACAAACAGACTGAGAAGGAAAACTCAACCAAGGAAAAGACCAATGGAGGCAAGAGGGAGAAGTGAGGGCAAGGAAGAGTTGGTTCCAGAGCCCTGAATAGCTCAGGCACCCTGACCTGGAGGCTCAAAGGTGGCCTCTCAGGAGGAGGATGGGCAAAGGGGGAGCAGAGGCTTGGGGCAGGTGAAGTGGGGAGAGCAGGCATAGAGCAGGCCACTCACCTGCAGGATGAGGATGAAGTAGTCGGCTGGCTTATTTCGGGTATACAGGTAATGGCGGATATAGTATTTGTTGTGCTCGTCAAATTTGAGTTCCTGAATGACATCTGGGTACTTGAGCAGCCGAAGCAGGATCTTCTCTGATATCAGAGAGGGGCTGAACTGGGGAACCTCTGGAGGAAGAGAGAAGATGAGACTTCACAGGGGCCCTGGCCAGGCAGACAGGGAACACAGTCACTGTGCTTGCTTACTGCCCGGACCCTCCTTCCCTCTGGCTCTGCACCTCTGTGTGAAGGAAGCACCCTTGGATCCAGACTGGTCAGCCCCGAGTCTGCCTGCCCACCTGCCTGGGCCGCAATGGCAGCTCTTACACCGATAGTGCATGACCTTGGGCAAATTACTTAACGGGTGTTTCAGTTTCCCCATGGGGATTAAAAACTTCATAGGGTTGGGCGCCTGGGTGGCTCAGTCAGTTAAGTGTCTGATTCTTGGTTTCAGCTCAGGCCATGATCTTGGGGTGGTAGGATCAGGCCCACATTAGGCTCTGCGCTCAGTGGGGAGTCAGCTTGAGTTCTCTCCTTTCCCTCTTCTCCCCTGCCCCTCCCCTGCTCACACTCTAGCTCTCTCTCTCTAAAATAAATAAGTAAATCTTAAAAAAAAGAAAGAAAGAAAGATAAGAAAGAAAGAAAAAACTGCATACGGTTGGAGAGCCTGGCTGGCTCAATCGGTGGAACATATGACTCTCAGGGTCACAAGTTAGACCCTGCATTGTGGAGACGCCTGGGTGGCTCAGTGGTTGAGCAGCTGCCTTTGGCTCAGGGCGTGATCCCGGGGTCCTGGGATCGAGTCCCGCATCAGGCTCCTTGCATGGAGCCTGCTTCTCCCTCTGCCTATGTCTCTGCCTCTCTCTCTGTCTCTCTCATGAATAAATAAATAAAATCTTAAAAAAAAAAAAAAGCCCCCACATTATGTACAAGACTCCTTAAAAACAAAACAAAACCAAAACCAGGGATCCCTGGGTGGTGCAGCGGTTTGGCGCCTGCCTTTGGCCCAGGGTGCGATCCTGGAGACCCGGGATCGAATCCCACGTCAGGCTCCCGGTGCATGGAGCCTGCTTTTCCCTCTGCCTATGTCTCTGCCTCTCTCTCTCTCTCTCTCTCTCTCTCTTTCTGTGACTATCATAAATTAAAAAAAAAAAAAAATAACAAACAAACAAACAAAAAAAAACCAAAACCAATACTTCATAGGGTCACAATGAGGTTAAATGGGATCATACATATAAAGCACTTAGACACATTCTCGGATGGAAAGTGCTCATAAATGTTACCATCATTATTATCATTAGCACCATCACCAATATCCTGGCAGGAAAAATAAAGAATTAATACACTTCAGCAAGTGAGGGCTGAGAAAGAAGTGAGACTTGGGGCGAGGGACGGAATAGGCAGGAGGAGCTTTTCAAATCAACAAAGGGGCTTTGAATCAGGAGAAGAGGAATGTCATTGATCTAGAGGTAAAGTCCTGCTGGACCCCGCACATGCAGGCAGAGTGGAGTGGGAAGTGAGGAGAACAGCTGGATCCAGGCTTCTTGGAGAGCGTGAGCCAGATAAGCGTATGGGCCCACAGCACGTGGGAGGGCCTCTTTCTCCCTCCTCCTCCCCAGCATCTATGGTTCTGGGGAGCCCCAGTGCCCACCTCAGGTACTCCCAATGGTTCTTTTCGAAACTAACTTGGATGCTTCCTAGAGGTTTACAGCGGCAACCCATCAACAGAGAACAAATCACAGGGAGTGCCCCAGGCAGGGAGGGAGGCTGCCTCGACCCCTTTCTGAGACAGCCACATTTTCCCTCCACCCCTCACCTGCCACAGCCCTTGTCCCATGGGAGAAAGTAGCCAGAGGCCCAGAAGTCCCCCTCCGAAACTGTATCCCACCAACACCAGAACGTCCTGCCCTCCTCTTGCTCTTACCCGTGGCCAGGAAGCGATGAGCAGCCAGAAGCAGCTGAGGTGAAATTTTCACCTTGAGTTCATTGTCAGCATCCTTGAAGGCCGAGAAGTCGCGTTTGTTCTTCTCAGATACTCGTTTCCGGCTTCGGTTGTCAGCTGCAAGAGAAAGAATCTAGAACTGAGAACACTGTCCTCCGCTGACCCAGGGGCAGACTAGGACCTGCCTGCCAACTCCCAGCTCTGCAGTCACTTCTTCCACACACAAGCAGCAGTGTCCTCCTCAGGGCAGGGCCCCCGGCTTGATGCTGAGGCACGAAAGCCAGAGGGAACAAAGGGGCCTCATCTCACTGATCCAAGTGGCGTGCCCACTGCTCACACTAGCCAGTGTGAGGCATCGAGTTCCTGGGTCTCAGAGTGTTGGGCCTCCCATTTCCCTGCACTGTGGCCTTCCAACCTAGGGACACCTAGGGTGTGAGCAGGGAAGGGGTTCCAGGCCTGTGGAAGGAATGGAACTCACTGTACATATCCGACTCGTCCAGGATCTCAGACTTGATGATCTCCTCAATGACGTCTTCCAGGGTGACAAGGCCCAGCACCTCATAGAAGGGGTCACCTTCACCCTCGTTGTTCACCTTCTGCACGATGGCCAGGTGAGACTTCCCTGGGGGGATGATGCAATGAGTCAGGCAAGAGCAAAGGGACCAGTCATGAGACGCCTCCACCAAAATGTTAACACATTTGGGGTCATGAGTCACTGGGGTAGGGTCATGAGTGGTTTTTTTTCCCCTTTTCCGTATTTCCTGAAGTTTCTGCTGCAAACAGATATTGCTTTTATAAAAAGGAAAAACAAAAGGTTTTTGTTTTGTTTTGTTTTGTTTTTTTATCTTAAGGCATTTAATTAAAGACCTTTTGTTTCATTAGAATGAAAATGGCCAGGTCCTGCCCAGTGCTGTACATTAGGGTCTTTTGAGAGTCCGGGAGAAGGGAAAGACCCACACTGACAACCTGTGGACAGCAGAGCCATCGGTTGGAGACATGAGTGTGCCAACTGGACATGGGGCTCCTCAGACGGCCCCCGCTGCCCATGGGGCCTCCAGAGCCACATTCCTTCCCTCTGCTCTCCTTGGCAAACTCCCCAGCATGTACCCAGGGGCCGTGATACTGCCCAAGGCAATGGCTCTCAGTTCCCAAAACCATTAACAAATTAGTACAGGCTGTAATTAGGCCAGGCAAGTACTATAATTAGAGATGGGCCACCCCTCCAACCTAAAGCAAGAGAAAGTTAGAAGGCAGAGGGTGGGGAGGAAGGACCCTCCAGAGAAACTTTGTGGGGTGGCAGGACATTCTGGGCCTTCCTTCCAGATTTGTACTCGGTTCTCATGCCCCTCGCCCCAGTGCATTACAAGAGGGAGGCAGCCAAGGGCTGGGCCCACATTTCAGCTTGGATGGAACTGTGTACCCCACACACGAACACACGTTTGGAGCAGCCTAAGGGGAAAAGCCCTGGGAGAGCTAAGAAGGTCAAGCCAGGGTCTCCTGGGCAGCTTCCCTTCACAACCTAGTCTCAGGGCCCCAGTCTATGGACTTCTCTGCAGAGGGCATTTTCCAAGTCTCCAAGGCCATGAGAAATCCCCCAACCCCGGATACACTCCTCGAACTTCAGGGAGTACCAGATCTCAGGACCAGCGTTTTAAAAAAAATAAAATAAAGGAAAAAGATATCAAAGGATATACCACATGGGATGAAGGTGGGAGTGGTGTTCTGTGCAACTTTCACACACGTGCCAGTCACTGTGTGTGAAAGTATGCTCATCATACACTCATCTCCAGCTCCGAGTTATAAACTTTCAGCACCTTGCACCCAGACCAGACCTAGACAGATCCATGGCTAGATTCAAAAACTTATAGCTTCCCAATGTCTGCTAGATGTGAGCCAACGAGAGAACAAGAGGGCCGTCAAGGTTCTCCAGCGGGCAGCAAGGTACTCATCTGGCCCCCAGGCCTCTCTGCCTGCTGGAGGTTGCCCACCCTGGAATGCCTTCTAGAGACAGAAACAATGCTCTCAGTGGTCTAAGGCAGCCAGCTGCATAAACTGTGCCATCAGGCAGGAACCAGAGTTAAAGCAAAGTAGCTTTTACCACCTTCCAGACTGGCATGCTCTAAGATTGGTAATGCCCAGTGTTGGGGGAAACAAGCAAAACAAGCACACCCTCAGAAGTCCTCTGGTTGGTGGGCAGGTAAACGGGCGCATTTCAGGAGGCCTATTTGGCAGCATGACTCAAAACCAAAGGTCCCTAACCTGGCACTCATTAATTCCACTGGTGGGAAGTTGGATATAACGTTCCCCAAAGCAGAAAGACACAGAAGCAAAGAGGTTCATTAGAATGTTGTTTTTAACAACTCAAACCCAAAACAACCTAAATCAATAGCAGTGGAACTAGAAGGACTGACTGGGGCCACGACTGCTCTGGGGGAGAGGCCCTATTATCCCTCACTCTGTGCTCTTCTAATACTGTTCTATTTGATGGGCAGGTTTTACACTAGAATTTTTTTTTTCTAGAATTTTTTTTTCTAGAATTTTTTTTTAAAGATTTTATTTATTTATTCATGAGAGACACAGAGAGAGAGAGAGAGAGAGGCAGAGACACAGGTAGAGGGAGAAGCAGGCTCCATGCAGGGAGCCCAATGTGGGGACCTGATCCCAGGACTCCAGGATCGTGCCCTGGACCAAAGGCAGGCATCAAACCGCTGAGCCACCCAGGGATCCCCTAGAATTTTTTTTTAACTGAGAAAAAAATCAGGGGAAAAACAAAAATTGAGGAACAAAGGGAAACATGTGAGAGACCAGGGTGGGCAAGGACCCTCTGTGCCTAAACTGGCACAGACCCCAAGGAATTGGCACATTCCCAAGGAATGGGGTATGTCTGAATGTGGCTCAGTTAGCAGCGCCTTGCTCAGAGCCTAGAAGTCAGCACCCCCAGCGCAGAAGAGACACAGCTTCAATAACCTGAGAAAAATGTCCTTTTCCCTATGAACCTCCAATTAACCACAGGTTCACAGCAAATCCTGATGCACAGTCACGGGTTGCACTGAACTGCACAGGGAAAGGTTGGTGGCTTCCCGAAAGGGCAGAAATATCCATCTTGCAGAGGAAATGAGCTGATTCCTTGAGCCCAATCTTGCAGCCATCACAGTCCTCAGGCCTCCTCTCTGAGGCTCCTTTGTGTGTGGCATCACTGGTGCGTGCAGGTGCCCTCTAGAGACAGGTAACTCGTAGGTGTACACACCTGGGGCACCGCCAACAGTCACCTCTGTTCTGTGCACTAAGAACCCAATGTGTTGGTGCTGACTGTGGCTGGCCAGCTGGGACCCCAAACACAGATGCTGGGCTGAGGGACAGTCGGTTACCCTCTGGCTGGCCCAGCCGTGGGACCCTGAACTGCGCTGCCCTTTTTCTAATTTGTCTGCCAAGAGGGGGCTTTTTTTTAATGTTCTTAGCAGAAGATTCTCCTCCTTGCCCAGAAAACCTCTTTTGCCAAGTCACCAATGACCTCCAGTGATGGGGTCTCATGCTCAGGCTGCAGCTTCTGACCAAGGGTCACTCTCCCCCGCTTGCTGGAAATCCTTTTTCTCCTTGGCTTCTAGCAACACAGCTCTCCTGGTGTTCTCTGACCTCAGGGGCTGCTCCTTCCCTCCGACCTTGTGAGAGGGTCCCAGGGCTCAGTCCTTGGACCTGGACCCTTGCCTCATGACTTTAAACACAAACTGTATGTCAAAGTCTCAAATAAACATTTGCAGCCCAGCCTTCTCCTGTACCCTCCAAGCTCTATACCTAACTGCTGGCTGACAGCTAACTAGCTCCTGGATCCGATGCCTAACACCTTGAACTCCACTTGGCCAAAACCAAGTTCTTTGAGTTTCTTTCCCCCAGCCTTCCCCATCTCTGTCTATCCAGTAGATCAGGCCATGGGAGAGTAAACTGTGCTCCTCTCCTTCCCCACCCTTCTATATCCAACCCCATCAGATCCAACCCCATCAGATCCTGTCAGCTCTGTCGGCATGGGACAACTAGAACCTAGCCTCTTCTGGCAGCCTCTTCTGCTACTGTCACATTCTGGACCACATGCATCTCCATCTCATCCAGGCAGCTAGACTAGCCTCTAGTCAGCTACCTGTCTTTTTTGTTGTTGTTAGATTTTATTTATTTATTCATGAGAGGCAGAGGCATAGGCAGAGGAGGAAGCAGGCTCCATGCAGGGAGCCCGACAGGGGACTCGATCCCGGGTCTCCAGGAGCACACCCTGGACTGAAGGCAGTGCTAAACTGCTGAGCTACCCAGGCTGCCCGTCAGCAGCCTGTCTTATCCTGGACCCCAGGTCAGATCTCAATACAGCAGCAAGAGGAGCAAAGTCAGGTCACCTCACACCTCCGCAAATCCCACCAGCGGCTTCTATCTCACTGCAAGTAAAAGCCTCATCCTCCAAAGTGGCCTAGGTCTCCAGAGCCCTTGGTGCTGACCTCCCACGTCCCTCCTCCTCTCTCTCTCTCCAGTGCTTGGGTGAGCCTCCTTGTTATTCCTTATATAAGAGGCTGCTCCCTTTGCCTGGCTTGCTCCTCCTCGACATAACCGGGCAGCTTGCCCTCACCATAGGTCTTCCTCTGAGGGCCTCAGTGAAAACTGCAACCCCTCTTTGAGCACCCCAACCCTAGTCACTTAGACCCTAGTCACCATTAAATCACTTAGAATAGTGCAGCCTGGGGGGCTCAGCGGTTTAGCGCTGCCTTTGGCCCAGGGTGTGATCCTGGAGACCTGGGAGTCCCACATCAGGCTCCCTGCATGGAGCCTGCTTCTCCTTCTGCCTGTGTCTCTAACCCGCCCCCCATGTCTCTCATGAATAGATAAATAAAATCTTTTTAAAAATAAATCACTTAGAATATAGGATATATTTATTCATTGTATTTATCGTTTATGCTAGATTTTGAGCTGCATTACAGCATGGGCTTTGGTCTGTGTCCCCAAAACTCAGAACAGTGAGGGGCACGCGGCAAGTGTTTAATGGATATTTGTAGAATAAAGGACTCATTCATGCAGTATTCCTTAGGAGAAGAAATGTAATCAATCCGAAGGGGGAAATGGATGAAGACTAGATAAGCATTCTTTTGAACTTTAGTAATTAAGAAGTTTCTGTAATTCAAAATCATTTTTAATGTACCTTTTAAAATAAAAGGGCCAGGGACACCTGGGTGGCTCAGCGGTTAAGCGTCTGCCTTGTCTGCCTTCGTCTGCCTTGTCTGCCTTGTCTGCCTTCGGTTCAGGGCGTAATCCTGGAGATCCTGGATCGAGTCCCACATCAGGCTCCCTCTGCCTATGTCTATGCCTCTCTCTTTCTGTGTCTCTCATGAATAAATAAACAAATAAAATCTTTTAAAAAATAAAATAATAAAATAAAATAAAATAAAATAAAATAAAATAAAATAAAATAAAATAAAATAAAATGGCCAGGGCAGCCCGGGTGGCTCAGCGGTTTAGCGTCTGCCTTCAGCCCAGGGTGTGATCCTGGGGACCCAGAATCGAGTCCTGTGTCAGGCTGCCTGCATGGAGCCTGCTTCTCCCTCTGCCTGTGTCTCTGCCTCTCTCATAAATAAATAAAAATCTTTAAAAAAATAATAAATAAAATAAAATAGCCAACTGAGGACCCGTTTTTATGATCTTCATTGTATGAAATTTAAATCTAACATAGAATTTTTATTTTAATGAGTTACCTCATTTTATTACTAGTGTCCATTCAACTGGATAACTGGATTTTGGGGGTGGCTGGAATGAGAATGGAACATGAAAATTTAAATAATACATCTAACCCCAAAAGCTGGGAATCCCCCCCTTTTTAAAGTGGTCCTTATTCCAAAAAAAAAAAAAAGACTGAGGAAATACAGCAAAATGCTCATATTTGCTGATCCATGGAAAATTACTGATATTGGACTATTTTTGACCCAGAAAAAATGGCAATTTCATATGATTAAACCTAAAAGTATGGGGGGGGGGGTTCAGAATGGTTTGTTTTCTTTTTTATACTTTTCTGAAGAGAAATTCCAACCTTTCCATAGTCAATAGCATTAATTTTATAATCAGAAAGAAACACATCCATTAGTATAACTTTGAAAAAGACTGTCACACTGCTTCCCCGAAGGACCCAGGGCTTCTTGGGCCTTCTAAACTCCTGCACTGCTGGTACAGGGCACCCTGGCCGTGGGAAAGGAGGCATCTCGAAGCCGCCCTCGGTCTGCTCTGGGCCACACCTGACTGGCAAGCTTGCCCACTCTGCCTTTCATCGACCTTTGTCCAGCCGGGCCTCCTCCCAGTCAGAGAACCTCAGCGAGGCCTCTTCACAGCCCTCTCCCACCTGGAACCGGGCAAGGAGTGAGAGGCCCCAGAACCTGAGTCCCTCCACAACCCTACCTCTTTACCTGTCCCCCCTCGGCTCAGCCCTGGTGGGCTCAGCCCTGGGCGCCGCAGCTGTCCCCTCGCCCTCCAGCAGCACTTGCTGGCTGCCTAGGCAGTCCACTGGCGTCCAGCTCAGTCAGGCCCACTCTGTGACTTCACTCCCCTCCGCGCTACCGCATCCCCTCCCCTCACACGCCTGGAACACAGCAGACCCCCACATTCTTTGCTGGACACACACAGACTGGTCTCCAGAGGCCCCAGAAAGCCCAGTCACCTGCCTTCCACAGTGCCCATCTTATTAGCAAACTGCTGTGTCCTCTTCTTCTCTCCATATAAAAAAATAAAATAAAAATAAATAAAAATAAAAAAACTTTATAATCTCTCAAAGACTGTAAGAAAAAGACATTACTGTGTGCTGGGTTTCAAAGTCCACAAGGTCCTGGACAGGGCCCTATTCACCAACTCCAGCTGCTTTTTCTCGTGTGGAAGATCCAGAGGCCTCAGATCAGACATATGCCATTGCCACTACCTAAGACTGGTGTCTCAGGCATTTTCCTCACTGGTACCCCAACAAACCCACCTCCTGACCTCCCAGGATCCCAGCACAGGCCCTGAGCGCTTGGGCACCTCCCCTGGGAAGAGGTGCTGGCCTGGCTGCCAGAAGACGGCCGCAGTCCATAGGTCTGCACTTGCAGGTGACAGAGCACCCTGATTTCCTGGGAATCCCCCTCTTTCCTCCCTCCACCCAAGTCAGGGGCAGCATTAAGCTGACTATTAATAGTGCTGACCTCCATCAGCAGGAGGGGCAGCCCATCCCAATAAGAAGATGCAGGCGGGGCAGCATTGGCCTGGTGAGGAAGCAGTGGAGCAACGCAGCAGGAGACAGACCCGCCCCGTACAGCCCTCCACCCCAGCACCCCTCAACAAGCGGGTGGGAGAGCTACACACAAAAAGAAGTTTCCCTAAGTATCCCTAAGCAGAGAGGGCCAGGGAGTGAGCTGTTTAATCAGTAAACCACTTGAAAGAACACAAATGAGACCCTCAATTTTAATATAAATTAAAATATACTGGGACGCCTGGGTGGCTCAGTGGTTGAGCATCTGCCTTTGGCTCAGGTCGTGATCCTGGGGTCCTAGGATTGAGTTTCCATGAGGCTCTCCATAGAGAGTCTCCTTTTCCCTCTGCCTATATCTCTGCCTCTCTCTCTGTATCTCTCATGAATAAATAAATATTTTTAAATAAATAAATAAAAATATACTGGTGGACCACAGAGACTAAAACAGTCCTGTACTGGAGAGAATGATGACATTCTTTTCTTCAGGATTTGGCGGCATGTGTCAACATGGAAAACGTGCAAGACCTTGGCCTCAGCCATGTCTTCCACTTCTAGGAAAGACCTTAAGACAAAGGGAAAACCCAGGCCAGTGGGCAAGCTGTGCCCACGAGGGTCCATCCAGTGTGGTTTATGACACAGTATTGCAGCCACTAAAAATTAGGCTGATGTAGACAGAAATATATTTAAAGAGACAGTGGTTCACCAATTGTGTAAAGCAAAAAGTTACAAAACAAGAAAATAAGCGAACTACACCAGTTTCTTCTGCTTTTGCTTAATGCATTTTAAAATCAGCATATATTACTTTCTTAGTTTTACATTTATAATCAGAAAGGATAAGAATGATGTCTCATATTGAGGGGTGGAAGAAAGCAATACAGTTGGTTCATTGTTGACTTACTAGAAAACACACTAAATATATTCATATTCTGAGTGGTGGGATAAGGGGGACTTTCATTTCCTAATCATTTTCCTCCTTTCTTTTTTTTTTTTTTTTCATTTTTTTTTTTTTCATTTTCCTCCTTTCTAAAAGTTTCTACAGGGGATCCCTGGGTGGCTCAGCAGTTTAGCACCTGCCTTTGGGCCCAGGGCGTGATACGGGGAGTCCCACATGGGGCTCCCAGCAGGGAGCCTGCTTCTCCCTCTGCCTGAATCTCTGCCTCTCTCTCTCTCTGTGTGTCTTTCATGAATAAATAAATAAAATATTTTTTAAAAAGTTTCTACAATAAATATATTACTTTATTTTTACATTTTAATTATGAATACACTACACCTTTCTGTACCTTGCATTTCACATTCAGCGATGTCACTGGAGCACAGAACTCCCTCTACTTCCCCTATGGAGTGTTATGCTGGTGGATCTGCCAGGGTGGATTTAACCCTCTCTCTCTCTTCTGCTAATGGACACACACTTGTTTCCTGTGCTCTGTCATTTGATGCACATGAGATCCCAATACAGGTACAGCAGTGAAGCTTCTAGGTCAAAGGGTTTGTGCACCAGCCAAATCTGACAGAAATCTCCAAACTCCCTTCCCGATTTCTACTCTTGCCAGAAGTTATATCTGGTGGTTCTTGATGCATTCCTTAATGCCTGGCCGTGAGGCTATAAATACACAGCAGGTGCCCAATAAGTAAGCCATCAATAAATACAGCCAGTATAGCTGGTCATGTTTTTAAAAAGAAAAGGAAAATGGAAGGCAAGACAAAAAAGGAAAAAACTGAGTGAAGCAGGAAAAATAAAAGAGAGGAAATGACAGAAGGCCAGCCACAGAGAAAAGGGAAAGGGAAATGCAGACTTGGCGGCCAGCTGGCCAAAACAGAAAAGCATTTCTAGAGACCTACCAGGAGACTTGCCCAGCCATTCTGAGCAAGACAAAACACAGCCTGACACTGCCCATTTGGGACCTTCTAGGACAGGGTCTCCAAAGGGGTATTCATCCCAGACTCCATTCACATCTATTTGTATTCCAAGATAAATAAACAACTTTAGCTTTCATGTATATACAGACGGACAGTAGGCTCTGAGCAGGTGTGCATGCGTCCGGACCCTGTGGGAAGGGGTTCTCATCCTCACTCCATGGCTCTCCAGTAAAGTGAGAGGAACTACAGATGAGGTGTGCCCAATGTCACGGGCTTACAGATTATGTTGAGCACTTGTGACCATATTAATGCTCATTAAACAGACAGTTGTTTAACCAGACTCCCCACCCACCCACCCCACCAGCTAGGAAATCCCAGAGTGAGGCAAACATGCACCTACAAAGTCCAGAGCTGGCCCTCTCCTCCCCCTGCCAGCCCTCTATCAGCCAGCAGTGGGGAACACCAGTAATGGGGGAACTGAGGAATGGGTAGCTAAGATAATTCTAAACTGTCAAGAAAACTATTTGAAACATCAACTTATAGTCACCAATCAGTAATGATGAATCCCACAAGGGTGCTTTGTGCCTTGAGGAAGAATATAAAGCATGTACTAGAGATAACCTGAAGTGGAAACTACCAAGACATCTCAAAATAATGATTATTTCATCATCTTAAAAGCTTTTGTGTTTGTTTTATAATATACATATGGGTAAAATGGTACATGTATACAATTTTTGAATGAAAGGAGGTACAGATTTTTAAAAAACGTTTTTTCTCATAGGTCAGCATGAACAAAAAAGTGTGGAGAGCTCCTTTAGAGCTCTGAAAGGATGGCAAGACCTTAGTTGTCCCTTTCAGAGTAGCTAGTCAGGTGTCCCCCTCCTCTGGGTCCCCCTCCCCCCAGCTATGGAACAGTGGGGCTGAGCATGTTCCAGGGAGGGGAGCCCAGGCACTATCCCTTGCACAACTACTATTCACAGGAGGACACTGAGGCTCAGGGAAGGTCTGCCCAGGATCACATTGTGTGGGAGGGCAGGGGGAGTAAACTAGAATTCAGAAATGGGGCTTCTCTAAATAATCTTTCAACCCAAGCACCCCAGGGGTGGAGCTGTTGGCAAGTGGATGTCAAGGAGACCCTAAGACTGGTCTCTCACCCAGGGACGGGTCTTCAGTGCCTTTGATTGTTCATTTAGCCTTCGTGCCTTTGATTGTTCATTTAGCCGGTAGTCTCTAATTTTTTAACCTTTTATGATGGAAAATATCAAGCATCTACAAAAGTACAGGAAATAATATAATTACACCCTCAGGGCCCTTCACAATTAACTACTCCAACTCCTGCAGCCAATCTTGTTTCCTCTTTCCTCCTACCCGCTGGCTTATTTTGAAGCAAATCTCAGATTTTATCTGTAAACATCTATAAATTTTACAGGCATTTCAGTTAGTATCACTAAAAGATAAGGACTCTTTCAAAACACAGACCACAATAGAACACAATACCACATCTAAATACATAATTCCTTAAAATCATCAACACCAAGTGTTCTAATTTCCCCAATCTGATAAAGATTTTTACACCTAATTTGTATATATATATTTTTTCCTGTTATTGGTAACAAAAGTATAAAGAAGGACATTAAGATTACTTTTAATCCTGCCTTCCAAACACAACTACTAGTAACTATCTTTTTTTAATTACTCTTTAAATTAAATAATTTATAAATAGTTCATATTCTCTGTATTTTTCCATGTCATAAAAATATTTTTAAAAATCGAAAGGCCTCATAATATTTCATTGTACACATGTGTAAATAATCCCAATTCCCACTGGGCTCTTAAATTGTGCCCCCTCTCCTTTTTTTTTGTTTTTTGCCATTACAAAAATCTTTGTAGTAAGTACATTTGGTTATATCTCTGTGTCCTTCAGATACATTTCTAGGATAATCACTGGGTCAAAAGATAGGTTTGGGTGTTTTGTTTTGTTTTTAAGTTTCTTAGGTTATCTCAGGAGTGTGGTCAGATCTACCGCTGATGTCTTCTCAGGGATGTGGCAACCAGGGACAATTCAGAAGGCAGGGAGGAACACACGGAACTAGAGCAATTTTGCGCAGCAGAAGAAAATGAAGTGGAGAGGAGACACTGGCCCTGGCCTGGCTGACAATGCCTCCCTGAGCACGGGAAGGGCAGGGGCAAGCAATCGATCAAGAGGTGCCACGGGGGTCCCCAGCCTCCTTTCCACTTTGGATCCTCACAGCAAACTGCTTCTCCCTTTCCACCAGTCCTCTCTTCTCAGGAGCACCGCTGGCCTCATCCTCTGTTATCCTGGCTCCTGGCCATCGAGCCTTCCAACCCATCCCCCCACCAGGAGGAGCCCCTTTCCTCATCATACCTCTCTGCTCAACTGCTTACAGACTCAAAGCTCCCTTACTGCCATGTGAGGCACCCATTCTTTGGCCCTGTTTGTGCAACCAGCTGGTAACCTACAAAATAATCAATCTAAAAGACTGACCATGGGATCCCTGGGTGGCGCAGCGGTTTAGCGCCTGCCTTTGGCCCAGGGCACGATCCTGGAGACCCGGGATCGAATCCCATGTCGGGCTCCCGGTGCATGGAGTCTGCTTCTCCCTCTGCCTGTGTCTCTGCCTCTCTCTCTTTCTCTCTCTCTGTGTGTGACTATCATAAATAAATAAATATTTAAAAAAAAATAAAAATAAAAATAAAAGACTGACCATTATTAATGAGCCCATATGTCCCATGTGTGTATGTCCTGAAGATGTTAACAGGATATTCTGCTAAATGCTTAGCTACTGACATCAAGATACATTAAAGTTTGGGGCTAGCTTTCTACTTAATTAACCTAGTAATCCCATCCACATCACACACAGGTGCATACACACATAAAGAGAGAAAAAGCACTTTTTAAAAAAATCTTGGTGAACTCCCATTGGGAACTGGTAATCACACACTGTGTTCAGAATTTACAAACTATAAAAATTATCCTAGACCTCACATCCAAACCTGAAGAGGGAGAAAAACTGCAGCAACATTTGATGTGGGGCTTATACTGTTACAAGTAGAAACAGAGGGAGGAGGTGGAAGAGGGCAAGAATATTCCTTGATATGTTCAAACTTGCTCACCTGAACTGGGCTTAGAAGATGGAAAAGGACTTAACTACTAAACAGTTATTTTTCCTGCCATAAAACAAAAACAAAAAACCCTACCAGAGCTGTCTCACAATGCCTTCCTCGGTGATTGTTTAATGGCTGGAAAAAACAGCTGTAGAGCTCTCTCATGAACACAGATGCCAAAATTCTAAATAAAGATATTGGCAAATCAAATCCAACGATATGTGGAAAGGATCATACATCATGATTAGGTCTGGTTTATTCCAGTTATGCAATAAATGTTTATGGGTGAATCTTAAAAAATCAATCAGTGAAATTCAGAACGAAGGAGATAAATCATTCCATCATCTCAACAGTTATTTAAAAAGCATTTGGTAAAAGTCAACATCTATTTATTACAAAAATTCTTAGCCAATTAAAAAAGAAGGGAAATGATCTGATAAGGAAATCTACCAAAAAACTACATTAAAATCATACCTACTGACAAATTAGGAAAGCTTCCCCCTGACACCTAGAATGAGGCAAGGATGCCCACTGTCACCAGTTCAACATTGTACTAGAGGTCCCAGCCAATGAAATTAAGCAAGAACAAGATACAAAATATATAAGGTATAGCAATAAATAAAACTGTCCTTATTCACAGGCAACATAATCATGTGTGTGAACAATTCAAAAGAATCTAAGATAGACTATCAGAATTAATGAGTGAATTTAACAAGACCAATGGATTCAAGGTCACTATACAAAAATTATCCACACTTGTGTTGTGTTATAAAGAATATATCTGGTCTTGGACTCCGGCTCCCTGAACTGAGTGAGATTCAAAATCTCTTGGAATTTCCTGAGTAACAGAAGTGGCTTTGTTATCCTAATGAACAACTCCAGGTGGGCCCCTAGATAGCTTCAGGGCAGGGCTGGTCACCAGGAAAGCCAAGTATTAGAGGGTCAGAACTTTCAGCTGTCCTACCTCCAGGGAAAGAAGCGTGCTAGAGACTGAGTCCAATTGCATAGCCAATAACTAAATCATTCATGCCCAGGTAATGAAATCCTGATAAAAACTGGACTGTACCCAGGGAGGGTGGGGAAGGAAAAAAGAAAGACCCTCTGTACCCCAGAGCTCAATGGAGCTTCTCACTGTAAACACACTGACATGCCCAGAGGGTGACACACCCTCACTCTAGCACACACCCCAACCCCTGCCCAGAGGGTGACACACCCCAACCCCAGTGGGAGAGGGTGTGGAAGCTCAGCATCCATGACTTCCAGACCTCATCCTATGTGTATCTTTTAAAACAAAACTGTAAGTGTAGCACTTCTCTGAATTCTAGAAGTCATTATAGTGAATCATTAAACCTGAAGGGGGGGTCGCGGGAACCCTAAATTTACAGCCAGTGGGGGGGGGCAACTTGTGACTGGTATCTGAAGTGCAGGGAGCATGTGGATGGCTGTGGGTCTCACGCTAACTCCGGGTGGCAAGCATCGATCTGTGCAGCACAGATCTGTGCAGCACACCTGAGTTGGAACAATGTGCAACCAACATTTCAGAAAACAAGATTTTAAAGGCACCTCTTAAGATCATCAAATACCTTGGAATACATCTAAGAAAAGATATGTAAGACTTCAACAAGAAACATTATCGAGAAGAAAGTAAGAGGGCATCAACAAATGAAGTCACCATGTCTATGGATTGGATGATTCGTCATTATGTCAGGTCTTCAAGTGGATCTCTAGATTCAATCCAATTCCATTACATTCTCAGGAAAAAAGGGAAAGAATAGTCAAGATAATCTTGAAGAAGAACAAAGAATAGAATAATTATTACCAAATATCGAAACATATTAGAAAACTCCAAATATGGCAATGTCATACTAGAACAAGGACAAACAGACCAATAGAATCTAAGAGTTAGAGACAGACCCACACATATACCACAGCTCAGTGAGGAAAGACAGTCTTTGCAATAAGCAGTACTGGACTAACTGGCTAATCCATATGGTTTTAAAAAAGAATCAGACTGTAACACCTCAGAAATAAAAATAAATCCCAGAAGGATTACAGATCAAAATGTGAAAAGCAAACATCTTCTAGAAGATATCTTCTAGAAGATAGCACAAGATACCAGATTCCTAACTTGTGTACAGGCAAAGAATTTAAAGAGTATATAAAAAGCACTAACCCATAATGGATACTAAGCATATGATAATGTGTTCTACATCATTAGTCACTTGGGAAGTGTATAATAAAATCACAACGAGATACGATCACACACCTACCTGACTGGCTAAAATGAAATAAATAAAGAGCCAACAATACAGTTTACATTCAGTTTATTCCTGTGGGGACAAGAATGTAAACTGATTAGAGCAAAGAGCATTCCAGAAAACTGTCTCACTTGTGCCTGTACTATGTCCTAGCAATTCCACATTTAGGTATATTCCCAACAGAAATGCCTATGTAAAAAAGAAATAATGATAAATAAATAAATAAATAAATAAATAAATAAATAAATAAATAAATAAATAAATAAAAAGAAATGCCTATGTGACATCATCAAAAGACCTGCACAAGCAAACAATTTTTAGTGGCCTTTTTTTAAATAGTTCCAAATTGGAAACAATCGAAATGTCATCAACATCTTGATATATTTCCATCATGAAATACTATGTAGCAACGAAAAGGAATGAACTACAGCTACATATAACATGGATAAAACTCATAACCTTTACGTTGAGCAGAAAGCACCAGACACAAAAGACACATACAGATGATTCACTTATAGAAGTTCAGAAACAGGGACGCCTGGGTGGCTCAATGGTTGAGTGTCTGCCTTTGGCTCAGGGCAGTGATCCTGGGGTCCTGGGATCAAGTGTCACATCAGAGTCCCCACAGGGAGCCTGCTTCTCCTCCTGCCTGTGTCTCTGTCATGAATAAATAAATAAAATCTTTTTTTAAAAAAAAGTTCAGGGATCCCTGGGTGGCGCAGCGGTTTGGCGCCTGCCTTTGGCCCGGGGCGCGATCCTGGAGACCCGGGATCGAATCCCACGTCGGGCTCCCTGCATGGAGCCTGCTTCTCCCTCTACCTGTGTCTCTGCCTCTCTGTTTCTCTCTGTGTGACTATCATGAATAAATAAATAAAATCTTTAAAAAAATAAAAAATAAAAAATAAAAAATAAATTAAAAAAAAGTTCAGGGGATGCCTGTGTGGCTCAGCAAGTTTAGTGCCTGCCTTCGGCCCAGGGTGTGATCCTGGAGTCCCAGGATCAAGTCCCACATCAGGCTCCCTCTGTGGAGCCTGCTTCTCCCTCTGCCTATGTCTCTGCTTCTCTCTCTCTCTGTCTCTCATGAATAAATAAATAAAAATCTTAAAAAAAAAGTTCAGAAACCGAAAACATTAAAATATTAACCCATGATGACTGGGGTACAGGAATAGTTGACTGACTGGAAGGGTACCCTAGAGGGTACACCCTTCTACAGTATTGGTAATATTCTAATTCCTGAACTCAGTGGCAGTTACACAGGGGTGTGCCTTCATGAAAAACTATCAAGTCATACACTTATGATTTATGCGCTTTGCCTCAATGAAAAGTGTACTTTTTTTTTTAAAGATTTTATGTATTTATTCATGAGAGACACCAAGAGAGAGAGGCCGAGACACAGACAGAGGGAGAAGCAGGTTCCACGCAGGGAGTCCGCTGTGGGACTCGATCCCGGGACTCCAGGATCACTCCCTGGGCTGAAGACGGTGCTAAATCGCTGAGCCACCAAGGCTGCCCGAAAAGTGTACTTTAAAACAAATCTAGGTGGTTGCCACAGGCAGGAGGTAGGGGGTGAGTAATATGGGGGAAGGTAGTCAAAAGATACAAACTTCCAGTTAGAAGATAAGGAAGTTCTGGGGATGTAATGTCCAGCATGGTGACTACAATTAATAACATCACATCATATATTTGAAAATTGCCAAGACAGCAGATCCTAGGGGCACCTGTGTGGCTGTCAGTTAAGCGTCTGCCTTTGGCTCAGGTCATGATCCTGGGGTCCTGGGATCAAGCCCCACATGGGGCTCCTGCCCAGCTGGGAGCCTCCTTCTCCCTCTCCCTCTTCCCTCTGCTTGTGCTGTCCCTCTCAAATAAATAAATGTAAAAATCTTTTTTAAAAAAAAGAGAGAGGGATCCCTGGGTGGCGCAGCGGTTTGGCGCCTGCCTTTGGCCCAGGGCGCGATCCTGGAGACCCGGGATCGAATCCCACATCGGGCTCCCGGTGTATGGAGCCTGCTTCTCCCTCTGTCTATGTCTCTGCCCCTCTCTCTCTCTCACTGTGTGCTTATCATAAATAAAATTTAAAAAAAAGTTTTTAAAAAAAAGAGAGAGAATAGATCTTAAAACTTCTCATCACAGGAAAAAGAAAATTTGTATCTATGTATGGTGAGTGACAGATATAGTTAACTAGGCTTACTGTGGCAAACATCTATAAAAATATGGAATCATTATCCTGTAAACCTGAAACAAGTATCACGTTATACGTCAACTGTACCTCAGTTTAAAAAAACAAAACAAAACAAAAATCTAGAAGTGACAATAAATTTTCCAGCCTGGAATGACTGGAATTTCCCAATCTTCTCATCTTTCTTAATATCCACAATCTTCGTGAAGAGCAACACAGAGCAGAGGTTAAGAGCTTGTCCTCTGGAGGAGAACAGTTGGAGTTGCCAGTTAGTTGTCACTGTCTGGAGAAGATTCTTACCCTCTTTGCGTCTCAGTTCCTATCTATAGCATTGGGAGGTTAATTAAGTATTCAATAAAGGTTAACCATTAATGAAGGCACTTCTTCCTTCTTTCGGCTCTCTGCTGTTACCCTTTTCCAGAGCTCTGGGTCGGGGGCATTTCCAGGGAGACTGGGCCTCCTGGGGAATCTCTGCTCCCTGGATTCCCCCTCTATTCTCCTGCTTTTCTATCTTCACCTGTTCTCTCCCTAACCGGGACATCAGTGAGGGAGCAGGCCACGGCAGAATGCTGACATGAAACAACCCAAGGAGAAGAGCAACTGGTACATGTGGCCCTGCCCCTTGTCCTGCCAGGCTTACCACCACCACCACCCACCCCCCCATCCTCAGATTATGCTCCTGGAGATAGAACGCAAATGTGCAGGCAATCAGGATGGCAGGCTTAAGTTTCTCCACTTTGCAGGAAACAAATAACTGAGTAAATGAGGAAAATCTGCTCAGTTTTAAGTTTCTCTTCCATACATTTCCTTTCTTAAGCTCTGGCCTCTGTTACCCTCAGTATACACACTCGAACCCAGATAAGATGGTATCTGAATTAGCATGCAATTATATAGTGGGCTCTTTTGACCTCAATATATTGAGAATTCCAAGAAAGGCACCACGCCCAGATAGTGGGGCAGCCTACCACTTGAGCCAATATATGAGAACCATCGCAGCCCAAGTTGGGATCAGCGCCAACTGGGGCACCTTTGGATAGTAATAATATTTTTTAAAATGGCTAAACTTGGGCAGCCAGGGTGGCTCAGCAGTTTAGTGCCGCTTTGGCCCAGGGCGTGATCCTGGGGTCCCGGGATGGAGTCCCACATCGGGCTCCCTGCATGGAGCCTGCTTCTCCCTCTGCCTGTGTGTCTGCCTCTCTCTCTGTGTGTCTCTCATGAATAAATAAATAAAATCTTCAAAAAAAAAAAAAAAAAGACTAACCTTTATCGTATGAGGACAATGGCGCCAGGCTAAGCACTTTATGTGCCTTACCTCACTGAGTCCTCACCACCGCCCTCTGAGATGGATACGGTCACTAACGTGGTAACCAAATCACCAGCAACCAAAGAGAAATTTTTTTGGAGACTCTGAGTCAATCATTATTTTGAGCCTTTCATGAAATAAACTCCGCTTGCATAAGCTTTATTCACTTTTTAAACTTACAGAAGTGTGATGAAAGCTGGACTAATTTTTTTTAAGATTTTATTTATCTATATTAGAAAGTGAGTGTAGGGATCCCTGGGTGGCGCAGCGGTTTGGCGCCTGCCTTTGGCCCAGGGCGCGATCCTGGAGACCCAGGATCGAATCCCACGTCGGGCTCCCGGTGCATGGAGCCTGCTTCTCCCTCTGCCTGTGTCTCTGCCTCTCTCTCTCTCTGTATGACTATCATAAATAAATAAAAAATATATTAAAAAAAAAAAAAAGAAAGTGAGTGTACTAGCAGGAGGGACAGAGGAAGAGGGAGACAGAATCCCAAGCGGACTCCCCGCTGATCTTGGAGCCTGACACAGGGCTCGATCCCTGGGATCCTGAGACCACCACCTGAGACAAAACCAAGAGCTGGGGATCCCTGGGTGGCTCAGCGGTTAGGCATCTGCCTTCAGCTCAGGGCATGATCCTGGAGTCCCGGGATCGAGTCCCACGTCGGGCTCCCTGCAGGGAGCCTGCTTCTCCCTCTGCCTGTGTCTCTGTCTCTCTCTCTGCGCCTGCCTCTCTCTCTGTGTGTCTCTCATGAATAAATAAATAAAATATTAAAAAAAAAAACACACAAAAACCAAGAGTTGGCCACTCAACTGACTGTGCCACTCAGGTGCCCCAGGACTAAATTTAAAGCAGGATTCCAGGGACACCTGGGTGGCTCAGCAGTTGAGCGTCTGCCTTTGGCTCAGGGCATGATCCCGGGATCTGGGATCCAGTCCCATATCATGCTCCCTGCAGGGAGTCTGCTTCTTCCTCTGCCAGTGTCTCTGCCTCTGTGTGTCTCTCATGAATAAATAAATCAATCTTAAAAAAAGAAATAAAGCAGGATTCCAGGTGACTGTGCGTGTGTGTGTGTACATGCATCTGTGTATGTGTGTGAGAGCCTGCTTAGAGGAGTAAATGTGTGTAAGTCTGCCTACCTGTGGGGAGGGGAGGGCACAGGTAAGTGTGTGTTTAAGCATGCCTGTGTGAGGGCAGGTGCGTATATATATGTGTGTGTATGTGTGAGCCTGTCCTTGTATGTATGGGGGGGACATGTGTGTGTGAGAGTAAGTCTACCTAGGGTGGGGGGAACAGAGCCTCCTTCCAACCAAGGCTCCTGGCTGCCTGTTGGCCAGAAACCAGGTGTTTCAGAGAGCCCAGGGAAACCAGTCTTTCAAGAACCCTGCCCAGGTCACAGTAAATCGGCCCTGCAGCATGGAAGTGACTCTGACTATAACCTCTGGGGAATGCTTCAGTAACACCAGGTTTAACCCCCAGCAAAATAGGCTAGCGGCTAAAAAAAAAAAAAAAAAACTCACCAGGCTGGAGGCTGCACACCACAGCCCTCTGGGCTCACCTTTTCATCAGCCACACAGTGCTGCCCAGCCCTTAGTCTGGGGAAACCCTCCAAGATGCTCCTCCCAAGAATCCCAAAGATAAAAAGGGATTTCTTGTCTTATTGGAGGAGAAATCTGAAGAACCAATCAAAACTGGGTTCCAAAAAACAGGACACTGGGGACACCTGGGTGGCTCAGTGGCTGAGTCTGCCTTAAGCTCAGGGCGTGATCCTGGGCTTCCGGATCAAGTCCTGCATCGGGCTCCCTACAGAGAGCCTGCTTCTCCTTCTGTCTGTGTCTCTGCCTCTCTGTGCCTCTCATGAATAAATAAAATCAAATCTTAAAAAAAGGGGGGGGCAATGTACACAATGGTTTCTTTTTCTTTTTTTTTTTGAAGATTTTATTTATTCATGAGAGACACAGAGAGAGAGGCAGAGACAGAGGCAGAGGGAGAAGCAGGCTCCCTGCAAGGAGCCTGATGTGGGACTCGATCCCAGACCCTGGGATCACGCCCTGAGCTGAAAGCAGAGGCTCAACCGCTGAGCCACCCAGGCGTCCCTACACAATGGTTTCAATGTGAAAATACATATGAGTGGCTAATAGGAAACTTTACATGGCTGTAGAATGAAAATGGTTTTGATCTTGCTGTTTATGACATGGCTTTTAGAGGAAATTTCTAAAGAGGTTATTGTAATAAATCAAAATATTTTTTAAAGATTTTTTAAAAAGATTTTATTTATTTACTTGACAGAGAGAGCGCACAGACAGAGAGAGCCGCAGACAAAGGGAGAAGGAGAAGCAGATCCCCGCTGAGCAGGGAGCCAGATGCAGGACTTGATCCCAGAACCCTGGGATCAAGATCTGAGCTGAAGGCAGATGCTTATCAACTGAGCCACCCAGGTGCCCTGATAAATCAAAATATTAAAAGTAGTTCTCTCCAGATCACAAGTTCATGGACTGTTTTGTTTAGATTTTTGTGTGTTTTCTAAAGGTCTGATGATGAGATGTATCCCTTTTATGATAGCCACTGGTAAAAAGAAAATCACATAACAAATGGAACAAGAAGAGATTCAGGAGTCCAGACTCCAGTCTGTGAAATGGACCAGCCAAAAACCTCTTATGACTGAAAGTCATGGCACACTCAGGTGTGATGAGAGGGGTAACCTGAGGGATAGGACAGGCAAACACCTTGTTACAGGCTGTGCCTGACAGCAGACAGAGTGGTTCAGGAAAGGAGAGGAAGGGACTGGATCAAATGGCTGCTGTGTCCTGTCGTCTTAGCCAAGGGCCATTTCGGGCACCCCTAGCAAATTCCATAACTCTCACATCCACAGAAAGGGTTGAGAAGCAGTCACAACATGCAGAAGCCCTTTTAGCCTATGTTAGTATCAACGACTGATAAGCTCCTTTCTCATCTTGTGGTCTTGTCCAAGTTCTCCCAGAACAAGAAGCAAAGAAGTGGAAAAGTCATGTCGATTTACCCCTGAAGATCCAGCTGCAATACCACCTCCTTTGGAGTGTCTTCCCTGACTTCCGCTGACCAGGAAGGCATCTGCTTCCTGGAAGGCCCTGCCCCCTTACCCATTTCTCCTGTGGGACACAGTCCTGTGCTTTGGTGTTTCTGTGCACACGTGTATTTTCAAGGTCCTGACCAGAGGTGTTTGGGAAAACCCTGGAGCTGGGCTTTCTAATTGGAAATATAAGACTTTTGAAAAGGAAACATCAGTGTGATCTCAGTATGATCTAAGCTTCTATTTGGCATAGACACAAGGCAGTGCCTTTTGGAGCACAAGCTTTAGGACAAGATCTGTCAATGGGAGGCTGATGAAGGCTCAATCATCTATGGATGAGCTCAACAGAAGGCTCAGTCCTGGCTCCTGTGTGGAAGCTGGTCCACCAACGGTATGAGGCCCCCTCGGGGAAGAGGTACAGCTGCCTGCTGGCCAGCACCGGATCAGCCTATCCACAGCGGCCGTGCTCCATGCCAGCGAGCACCCCACGAAGAGACAGTGACGAGGAGCCTGGCCAGCATGTGTCAGCAGCCCGGCTGGCACCTCTGCCTGAGGGGGCAGCTCCTGTCACTCTCTCACATACACTTGCCCCCGGGGCAGCTTCTCCAAATCAAATCACCAGCTCAGCTGGCACCTGTTTCCAGGTGGAGCTGCAGGAGGCCAGGTGTGTAGCAGCCTCCGCTTTCCACTCTTGCGGCTGCCCTCTCCCAGCATCGTGTGACTTAATGACCCATCTCCACAGTCTGTGCTTGGCTCTCACCCTATCTGGCTTCCCCAGGAGGCTCCCCAAACCACGCCTGCTTGGCTCTTTTTCATCTCTCCAAGGAGCCACTTTGACGGGGCTTCTACATGTTTTGCATGTCCTGCCTGTTCTCGGCTGCCTTTCAAACCTTTAACCCTGGTCCTGGCCTCACTCCCAAGGCCCATGTGGGCACTTCCACCTGCACACTTGCCTGGATGGTCTGCACCCTTGTGCTGCTCTGTGTGGTCCAGCAAAGTGGCCATCATCTGAGAGCCTGTCAGAAATACAGCCTCTTGGGCAGCCTGGGTGGCTCAGCGGTTTAGTGCCGCCTTCAGCCAGCCCAGGGCCTGATCCTGGAGACCCTGGATAGTGTCCCACGTCAGGCTCCCTGCATGGAGCCTGCTTCTCCCTCTGCCTGTCTCTCTGCCTGTCTGCCTGTCTGTCTGTCTGTCTCTCTCTCTCTCTGTTTCCCATGAATAAATAAATAAAATCTTAAAAAAAAAAAATACAGTCTCTTAGGCCACACCCAGACCCGCCAAGTTCACCTCTGCGTTTTAACAAAACAACTAGGCAGTTAGGGCGCACGTTTTGGCCTGAGAAGTTCTGGTGAGCACAGAGAAGTCCGATAAAAGATCCCATCACTATAATATACCCCACCCCAACCCTCCAAACTGTCTCTGCTTCCTTCTCTCCCCGTTTCCATTAAATGACAACATCATCAACCTGAATCCCTAGCTAGAAACCTCAGATGTTCACAAAAGCTTCCTGACCCTGACTCTAACATCTCCGAAATGATCACCGAGTCCTGTTATTCTGACTTCAGAAGCATCTCGCAGGCCCAGGCCTTCCTCAGCCCCATTGCACCTACCTGAACTGTGCACAGTAAGCTTTGTTTACAAAGTCTGTCTTCCTGCTAGACTGTGAGTTCTGTCAATAGAGCTGCTTTAGTCCTGATTCCCAACACCAAGCACAGTGTCTGACAAACAGGCCTCAAAAAATTAGATGTTTGTTGCGACAAACGAGTGAAATAAGCAAAGGGAAATAAGATACTTAAAGTGTGTCAGATGGTAGGAACCAAAAGTGAATGCAAAAATTATGCACTATTTTTTCTTGACTAGATAAAGTTGTTTCAGGAAGAGAAGAGTAAATGGGAGAAGTGTGATGCGACAGAGATGGAAATATGGGAGGAGTTTTTAATGAAAACATTTCTAGCTTTTTTTTCCCCCTCTATATATAAACCTGCTAATTTTCTACAAGGCCAGTAATAGGTCCAAAGTCACCTCATGGGGTCGGAGACCAACCTAGGTGGAGTTTAAACCCAAGTCTTTACAGGGGGCTATATGGTTATAAAATAGGTGGGGAAAGATAAGATGACTACAGAGAAGCCCAGTGCCTGAGGGGGGGCAGGAATGTCACAGAGGAAGGGACAGCTGAGAGCTGGAAGGTGGGTTTCATTGTGGGGCTGGAGCTTCTGACTTCTACTTGGGAGAGTTCATTCATTATTCTGCCTCCAGTATCTGGGAGGGCATCTTTGGTAAAGAAGAAAAAAATGCAACTGGGCCAGCAGTGGCCCAAGGAGCCTCTGTTTTTTTGTTTTTGTTTTGTTTTTTTAAGATTTTATTTATTTATTCATGACAGAGAGAGAAGCAGAGACACAGGCAGAGGGAGAAGCAGGCTGCACAAAGGAAGCCCGACGTGAGACTCGATCCTGCGTCTCCAGGATCAGGCCCTGGGCCGAAGGCGGCGCCAAACCACTGAGCCATCCAGACTGCCCCAGGGAGCCTCTGTTCTAAGATCTCAAGCTGTAGACAGAGCCAGCCACAACACCCAGTACTGCAAACGGTTCTAGGTGAGGTGTTAAGTCAAAAGACCAAGGTTCAAATGGCATAAGTCTCTCAGTGGCCTCACAGCTCTAGCCAACCAGATGTTCTAACTCCTGAAGTCTGTGGTGCCTAGCTCTGTGTCTTACAGACAGTATGAGGTTCAATAAATATCTACTGACAAGGGCACCTGGGTGACAGTCGGTTAAGCATCTGCCTTCAGCTCAGGTCAGTGCTCGCTTCGGCAGCACATATACTTCAGCTCAGGTCATGATCTCCAGGTCTTGGGATTGAGCCCCAGGGATTGAGCCCCTGCTGAGCAGGGAGCCTGCTTCTCCCTCTCCTTCTGCCTCTGCCCCTCCCCCCTACTTATGTACATTCTCTCTCAAATACATAAAATCTTAAAAAAAAAAAATCTAATGATAAATGCCTTGAGTTAGGAGGCAAAGCAGCTGGGAAGCTGTAACCCTGCCTTAGTCTCTAAGGAAGCTCAGGCCCATTCCTGCACTGACTCTCGGAGCCTGTCTTGAAATATGTTTGTAGGAGCATCTTCATGACTCACACTAATGAGTGAAGCTATGTATAACACCTCATGGTAAAGAACCGCTTATTCAGAGGAACTGAGGCATAGGAAAGGGGAACCATGTATCACACTCAAGATCCCAAACTCTGCTTCTCAGCCCCTGAACCATTAATATATATGTCATTGTAGGAGCTTCTCTGTCAATCTTGGTGCAACTAGAAATATCAAGTCTCCTGAATAATAAACAACACAATATCTATTTTCCTTTACCCCTTATCAGCTCCTCAATATTCTAACACAATGGAATGGGGATAATTCTGTATCAAATCTAACAGATCATTCATTCATTCAGTGACCTTTTAGTGACATCTTCTCTTACTATGTGCCAAGAACCATGCTAGGAGCTAGGGATACATGAGCGAACAAAACAAAAAGCTCTGCTCTTTGGAACTTAACATTCTAACAGGAGGAGACAGATGATCAACAGCACAGTAAATGTGTAAATTATGGAGTTGTTAGAAAGAGATGTGTGCTATGAGAAAAAGAAAAAAGTAACACAGGGTAGCGGTCAGGAAAGTCAGGAGGGGAGGTTATGGTTGTAAATAGAGCAAGGGGAAGGCCTGAGAAGGTGAAGCTGAAGCAGACACAAGGGAGGGGAGAGAGGCCTACAATATCTGGGGAAAAACATTCCAGCCTGATGGAACAACTAGGGCAAATACCCCGGGGTGGGAGTGTCC
This sequence comes from Canis aureus, assembly GCF_053574225.1. Taxonomy (NCBI): domain Eukaryota; kingdom Metazoa; phylum Chordata; class Mammalia; order Carnivora; family Canidae; genus Canis; species Canis aureus. The sequence goes on from NC_135621.1 coordinate 48,023,320, forward strand.
TGGTGTGTTCAAGGAGCTGCGAGAAGGCCAGCAGGGCTTGCCACATTGTCAGTCATTCATGAGTTGTTCGTTCGTTCATTCATTTAGCAAACATTTACTAAAGACCCACCCCTTTGCTAGGCACTGAGTGGTGAAAACATTAATAAGGCATGATCCCTACCCACAAGGAGCCCATAATGCTGGGGAGCAAGGAGGAGAGAAAATTACCTTAAAAGAGGATGACACCCAGAGCAGAAAGACGGGTAGAGATCAGGTCTTTACCCAACTTGAAGAATCCACTGAAGCATAGTAAAGACCCTCGGGGAGACAGGCCACACTTGGCAGGCCCCCAGCTCTTGTTTGGATGTTAACCTTGACCACTTGTTTTTCTAAGCTAAAAAAGAAGCCTTCCAAACACCAGATTTATAAAGAAAATCTTTTAAGATGCAAGTGTAAAGTGTTTGCCTCGTCCAAGAGAGTCTCAGACTAAAAAGGGAAATGCCAGATGGAAAGATCTAGGAGAGGCCCTACTAGGGTCAGGCCAAGGAGGGTAGCAATGGGTGACGATGCTGGGACCACAAAGCTGCAGGCAGAGCCCATGAAGGGTGACCATCCTATCACACTCACAGATTCAGGGCTTCGTGCTGCACTGGGTAGACTATGCCTGAGTTTCCATGGAGCTAGGGCTCAGGCTCAGGCTCCTGTTCACCAGCCTCTGTTAAGGAGACTCCAGTGAACTAAAATGTCTATCTGGAGAATTCCACTCAGCAGAACTCTGGCCTGAAAGATGCTAGCTCTGTTTTTGCAGCTTCCTGAAGTGGTACTTTTTTGTACAAGGATGAGTCCAAAGACAGTCCTGCCAAGACCCAGGAAGCTCCCACTCCACAAGAGCTCAGCCCTCCTGATCAGGGGCCGGGAAGCCTGGCCAAGCCAATCCATACTGGTTGGCTCCAGATCCAAGCTGAATGATGCAAACGTGCTTGTTGGGTGTGTCACCAGCAACAGTCCCAAAGACCACAGAGGTGGGGAGCTGGATGCCGCCCTGGTGAGTCCTAACCCCGTTCCTGACCAAGCAACAAGGGAGAAGTCCTCAGGGCCAGGAGGCTGCAGGGTGGGGTTGGGGCACAGATCCTCAATGCTCTTCTCCAGGACTGGATACCTGGAAGAAACTGGTTCTGGGGATGCCTGGGTTGCTCAGTGGTTGAGTTCAGGGCATGATCCCAGGGTCTGGGATGGAGTCCCACATCAGGCTCGCTCTTTGCAGGGAGCCTGCTTCTCCCTCTGCCTATGTCTCTGCCTCTCTTTGTGTCTCTCAGGAATAAATAATAAAATCTTTAAAACAAAACAAAACAGCTGCCTGGGCCTGAGCCTGGGCCTGGGCCTGCACCTGCAAAGCTCCCCCAGAGCTGTGCCATCACCACCAGATGTCCACATCCCTTCAGTCTCTCTGCAATCAGGCCACCTTACCAGGCTGTCTTGCACTTGGACTTATGTTACTCAAATCCTTCTCAGCTCTGATGCTGAGGTTCATTCTGTCTGAAGAGATTCTGAAATCAGTCTGTCCCTCTGAAAAAGGGAGGGGACTAATCTCCCACTCTGGCCCTGATCAGAGCAAACCTGGCAAGGCCAGCTCCTACCTATCCCACCCCCTCACCAGGGACCCATCCAGTTCCAGGCTCTCTCCCCACCTCATGAAATAATCGACCGACAAGCATCTGAGGCCTGTTCCCCACTGGAGCGCAGAAGCTGCTCCCAGCCCTAGGCTGGCAGGCTGCCTTAGCCAGCAGGAGCTCTACCTATGGGGAAGGGAAGCAAAGTCCTGGATTTAAGATGTGCTCCCTCCCCTCCCCCATTCCTTTATAAAGAGCTTCCCTTTCTGCCTCCTCACTCCCTTTGGCCTAGGAGGGTTTCACTCCATAATTGGCTTGTTTACTGCCACTGAGGACTTCTGAGTGGCAGAGGTGGGAGGAAAGTTTTGTTGGACGTAAGGAAAGGGGTGTGTGCCCTGAGCTTTGAGGCTGATGAGTAAAACCTCCAAGTGCCTTTCTAACTACCTGAGAACTGGCCAAGAACCCATGTGAGAAAAAACACAAGGCACTGCACGGCCAGCTGAAGATTTCCAGCAGACCACAGGAGGGAAGCTTATGTTTGGCGCCTGGGAAAAGACAGAACAGTAACCAAAACTTGATCTGCTTGCTTCTGCTGAATAGTCGAAAGCATTACTTGGCACTGTTCTGAGTGGGGAACCCAGAGATCTCCCAATCCAGCTTCTGTGGGTGAGAAGCCCCAGGAACATCACTCTTGCTCGAAAACTTCCGACAGCTCCTAGCTCCGAGCAAACTCTCCACCCTGACATCAGCCTCTCCCCTCTGACCACTGAACAGCAGAGCTCAAACCCAGCTCAACAGGACCACCTGCTGGGCCACAGGCACAGCCTTTGCTTCCCCACTCAGGTGCTTGGCTCCTTGTAGGGGTCCTCTTGTCTCAGGGACCAAGTCTCCCCACATCTTCAGGCTCTCCTCAGATGCTGCCTCCCCTAGGAAGGTTTTCCCAGGTCCCCAGGCCCTTCCACACCTCACCCCAATCAGATGTGGGGGCCCACACTCTAATCTCCATGGCCTCTCTTAAGGCATCAGCCTTACTCTGTCCTGCTTCATAGCTCCTGAGGCCTTGCTCTATCCCTCCAAGTGCACAAGTGTTGTCTGGGCTCTGATTCACCTAGAGTACAAAGCACAGTACCTGGCAGACGGCAGATGCTTAGGAACCGTTCCTGCCGCCCCAAATACCGTTCACCTCAGAGGCACAGGAAGTGATGGGCAGTCACACACAAAAACACTAGGACCAGCAGACACAAAACAGGCAAGCGAACGAACAAGAGGCGTCACAAAGCCAGTTAACGGGCAGAACTTCACCAGGCCTTACCCTTCTTGAATTCCTCCAGCATGGCATCCAACTTGGTGTCATGGAAGACGAAATGTACTGGGTGGTTATAGAAGCGGGTGATGGTCTTGAGGGGGGTGCAGTCATCGGGGTCCACAAAGGCCAAGTCTTTGACATAGAGAATATCTACAATATTGGACTGCTCGTCCTCGAACACGGGAATGCGGGTGTAGCCGCTCTCCATAATCTCCGACATCGTATTGAAGTCCAGGATGGCATCGCTGCGGATCATGAAGCAGTCTTGGAGCTGGGTCATGATATCCTCCACGGTTTTGGTCCGTAGCTCCAGGGCACCCTGGATCATATTTAGCTCCTCTTTCACCAGGTCATTATAGGGCTCTGTCACCTTCAACATCTCCATCAGCTTCTCCCGATTGTAAACGGTGCGAATCTCCTGGCCCAAAACAAAATCCAGTAGCTTGCTGATGGGGAAACTGAGGGGGAAGGTGAGGAGCATAAAGAATTTGGTGAGAATGATAGTGTTGGCACCCACAGCCAGGCCGTGTCGGGAGCACAAGGCCTGAGGTACGATCTCCCCAAAGATGACAATGCCAATAGTGGAGGAGGCCACCGCCATGAGCCCAGATCCTATGAGGTTGTCTAGAAGGATGGTGAGGGAGGTGTTGACCAGCACGTTTCCCAGAAGCAGGGAGCAGAGTAAGTAGTTGCCCTTGCGCCGGATGGGCTCGATCTTTCGGGCATAGCGCCTCTCCTTCTGGGTGCCACAGTTCTGCACGATGCGAAGCTCCATGGGGTCCAGGGCCATAAGCCCCAGGTTGAGGCCAGAAAATATGCCCGACAGCACCAGCAGCACCATAATGAGGAGGATGTGCAGCCAGAGGGGCAGGACCCTCCCACCCTCCTCCACCATGAAGAGCAGCGAGTCCTTATCGGTCCACCTCTGCCAGGGCCCGTCCACCCCTGCCCGGGTGCACAATGCATACAGCTTCATGTTCTCGCTCCTCCGGAGGAACTTGGTGAGCACCACCAGCATCCCGGACGTGTTCCCGCGGCTCAGGTTGACCAGCTGCTGGACCACCAGGTCCTTGGTGAGCTCGGGACAGTTGGTGGAGTTGTGGACGGCCTCGGAGTTGTCCACCTCGGTGAAGGAGATCAGGTTGCTGGAGATGGAGCCCAGCCTCTGGCCATAGAGCCTCAGGTTCACCGTGCTGCCCTCGGACACGAAGATGATGCCATCTGGGTTCATCCCACACGTTTTGTTGCAGCTCGCCAGCCTCATGCCCAGGATCGCGCCCCGCTGGGGGTCGCCCTGGCCCCGGGCCCCCCGCGCCCACATCAGCACCGGCAGCAGCAGCGCCGCCAGGAGGAGGCGCCCTCGGGCCGGCCCGCCGCCCGGGAGCCCGCCCCCGCCCACCGGCGCCATGTTGCTCCGGGTCGGCCGCCGCCGCTCCCCGCGCCCCGCCGCGCGGCCCCGCTCCCGCCGCCGCTCCTGCCGCTTCGCCGCCGCCGAGCCAACTGCCCCGGCCGCCGGCCTGACGTCAGGTCAGCGCCCCGCCCGCCCCGCCCCGCCGACCCACGCCCCTCATTTGCATGGGAGGCCCCGCCTCCGGGCGCGCGGCTCCGCGCCCGCCCTTAAGGGGGTCCCGAGCTTAAGGTGGCGCGGCGGCGGGCGCGGCGGCGGGGGCGGCGCTCGCCCCTCGCCCCTCCCCCCCGCCCGCGCGCCCTCCCCGCCAGCCTTCCCGCCCGCCCGCCGCCGCGCCGCCCGCTCGCCTCCGCCGGGCCTCCTGCCTGGCCTCGCCGGGCGTCCCTGCGGTCCGGCCGGGCCTCGCGGGCTCGGCTCCTTCCCAGACACTGGTGCTCGGGCCAGGGTGGCCCTTCTCCGCAGCAACCTCCGCTCCGCGGTGGCTCGGGCAACAAAAATGCTTTTTCTATTATTTAAAAAAAAAAAAAAAAAAAAAAGGAAAGGGGAACCTGAGGGCTCAGGCATTGCAGACTGCCTCCTCGGAGACTTTTCAGGCAGAAAGGGCCTCCGCACTCCTGGGAGTTTTGCTGACCTTGACCCAAGGCCAGAAGTAGGTCCCCTCGGCCCCAGCCCCCAGGCCCCGCACCCTTTGGCCATTGGCTGCCCGGTTGGAACAGTCCAGGGAACTAAGGATGTAGAACAGAACGTTCTCGCGGGTAATAGGGCCAGGGTCTGGCCTCGGCTATCCTCATGTCATTTCCATTCAGGACACAAATACTGAGCACCTACTATGTGCCCGGCTCTTGTTCCAGACTCTAACCATATACAGCCGTGAATAAGCCAAAGTCCCTGCATGATTTTCACGGTCTAGAGCAAAAAACAGACCATAAGCAGGTAAACACATGCAAAATATTGATTTAATCCTTGGAACAACACTAAGAGTTAGTGTTATCTGTCCATATAACAGATGAGGAAATTGAATCTAGACCTGCCTTCGGCTCAGGTCGTGATCCGGGGTCCTGGGATCGAATCCCGCATCAGGTTCCCCGCAGGAAGTTTGCTTCTCTCTCTGCCTGTGTCTGCCTCTCTTTGTGTGTGTCTCTCACAAATAAATCAATAATCTTAAAACACACACACACACACACACACAACAAATAACAAAGTGGGGTCCCTCCACATTGCTGTCTTAAGAACAGGCTTGTGAGACTGGGAAGGCACGATGGAGTGTCAGCCCCAGTTTCTGTCTATAAAATGGGGATAAGAACAATAATAGGGCACCATCTCACTAAGCTTATAGGAACAACTGGCCTAGGCCTTGAACACGACAGGACAACTCTAAATGTTCTACATAGCTGGTGTTGTTTATGCCTGCCCACCAGGAGGACCAAACCCCTAACCCCAAATTGTGGTGGGGACTGCCCAGCCAGGGCTGATGATGTGAAAATGAGCTGAGAGGTGTGGCGCCAGGCCTAGCCCTGAAATGACTGCTTCCTGGACAGCCCTACCTTGGTGTCAGTTAGCAAGCACCAAGCACCCAGGAGGTGTGGGGAAGACCGCAGCCGCCTACCTTGTCCAGAAGGAGACAGACAGACAAACGTCCTTACAATAATTGCAGAGGTGCACTGAGGGGAGAATCAGGTACCAGATTGACCCCTGGGGCTCAGAACCAGTTTTTTTGCCCGCCCTGGAGACCCAATCCATTTTATTCTCTCCCAGCACAAACATTTGTGTTTTATTGTTATTGTGGTGTCCTGCTTGCCAGTAAAAGCAACAATCAATACCAGCCAGAAAGAGCCCAAGCCTAAAGGAACAATCATATACAGTGTTATGGGAGGAGGCAAGGTGGTAGACAGGCCTGATTTAACTAAGCACTGTTTTAGCAGGACTGGAAGGTTCTGCCTATTAGGCCAGTGCCCTGCAGGTAGGCGCCTCACTTCCTATTCTGCAGGGAGTATCTAGCTGACCAGTTTTGTGAGGAACAAGAGCCTCAGGGTGGGCACTGGCCAAGACAGAACAAAAGCAGAAAGCAGAACCTTTAACTGGCTGTTTCCTCCCATCTCCACCAGCCAGGAGGAGCCATCTCCATCACCTCAGAGCAAGCCCAGCTCTCAGAGAGGCTTCTTCCCACCCCTCATCTCTTTCTTTTTCTTTTTTTTTTTTTTAAATAAATTTTATTTATTTATTTATGATAGTCAGAGAGAGAGAGAGAGAGAGGCAGAGACACAGGCAGAGGGAGAAGCAGGCTCCATTCACCGGGAGCCCGATGTGGGATTCGATCCCAGGTCTCCAGAATCGCGCCCTGGGCCAAAGGCAGGCGCCAAACCGCTGCGCCACCCAGGGATCCCTCTCTTTCTTTTTCTTTTCTTTTCTTTTTTTTTTTAAGATTTTATTTATTTATTTGAGAGAAAAAAAGGGAGCATGAGCAGGGTGGAGAGGCAGAGAGAGAGAAGCAGGCTCCCTCCTGATCCAGGAGCTCTACAGGGCTTGATCCCAAGACCCTGAGAACATGACCTGAGCCAAAGAAAGAGGCTTAACCAACTGAGCCACCGCCCCCCCATCTCTTTCCAGTCAGCTTTACAACTAATGCCCTCCCCCATGGTACTTAGAGACTTTACCATTCTATTATTGACCAATCAGCTATTTTTATTTTGCCCTTTTCAAACTGTCTGTGCTCAGAAGCTCTCTATATATACACTAGTCCAATGACAGAAACCAACAAATGGAAGGAAAAAATTCGCTTTTGAAATATTTGGGTAAAAGTGGGAGGGGTAGTGATGGTCTGGTAGGAAGACTTCATCTCTGCTAAAATTCATTTAATACCACCCATCCACAATTGCATTCACTTCCATGCTTAGGTGACTAGAACAGATTCAATGAAGTAAAGAAATGAAACTCTTTATTGCCCACCCAGAGGCTTCAGTCCAGGAGAGGAGACAAGAATCTCTCAGCCAAAGTTAAAAGCACTGTAACTTGGAAAGTGTCTGAAGAGGTATTTGAAGTCCAGACTGGCGTCCAGCTTCATTCTCTGCCCTGCTTTTATCCCTGGTGAGGGCATTTCACTTTTCCTCATCCGCAGAGTTGGAAAACTTTTCCCACTGAGTGGTGGGGACAACACAGACCTGGATGTTGATGTATGTGAAGAGTCAAGAAGCCTGGACAAATGTGTGGCTTCCGTGAACCAAGCTGTGAGGACTGTAGAAAGTGATGTGCAAATGAGAAGTCTGTCTCCTTTGGGGGTCAGACCAGTTTCTCTGCCCCAGAGGGAAGCTCTTACTCACCTGAGTTGTCTCCATTTGCAAGTAAGGAGTTTGGTGAAGGTCTTTCTCAAGAGGGGTCTGATACTTGACTCCTGGGCAGCTCAAAGCATTCCGTTCATGACTTTTGGATCTGACAGGTTCTTTCTGGGCTCTATAGCAACATGTCTATACCCCCTAGGGTTGAGCCCACCCCTTTCTGGTCCTATATAGGGGAGACAGCCTTAAAATTCTATTGCCTCTTCTTTTGTACCTGGCATGGTGCTGACACTGAGAATCCAATGGTGAACAACATCCCAAATTAGTAAACTGTGATCTCTGACTCCACTTCCCAGGCTGTGATCCTCCCAGGCTGCTTTCTTAGTCCTCTTCAACCTTGGGTTGTCCAAAATGGGGAGCTGCTGCCAGAGAAGCTGCCCACCTGCTGGTGGAGCTCAGAGCCTGAGGACTGCCCGGCCCAATGAGTGTCTCAGAGGATGCCCAGACCCTGGAATTCCAGAGTCTGGTGGGAGCAATTTTCAGAGTGAGGCATGGGTCACATCAATACATGCAGTGGCCTATTCACCAACTATCTGTAAGTCTACAATAACTCTGAGCATTTGCAGGTTATACTGGTGCTATTAAATTGTCTCAGGAGAAATGGGACAGTCATCCCTCTACAGAGTGGCAGAGCAAGGGTGGGGGTAGCTGGGGGTAGGCTTGGCTCAAATCCCAACTCAGGTCACCCCAACAAGTGGGGACATAAGGACCTGGTGTCATTTTCTACCTGAGACAGACACTTCATGAAGCCAGAACGCATCAGGCTGAAGGGATGAATGCATCAGGCTGAGGGGATGAATGCATCAGGCTGAGGGGATGAACGCGTCAGATCGATGGATCCAGGCCAATAAAAAGATGTACCTGTGACAGGAAATGGAACGCCAGAGTGGCAAAGGGGAGAAAGCATTTGTATTAATTGGATAGGCTTCATGACTCTGTGGCCATAGGACAAATTGTTCTTCTTTAGGACTGGACCCCAGGAGGCAGGATGCCCCACCACAGGGGTTCAGGCCCAGCTGAGGAGGCACACTGTGGGGCTGGCCTGGCCATAGATTGCCTGTGTGACCTGGGACTCTGGGGCATTCTGGAGTGCTGAGTGAGATGATACCTGGCCCATGGTAAGAGCTCAAGAAACGTGATCAGTAACCATGATGGTGATGGACATGACAGGACTGGCATTTTTGGAGGACACTCAGATTTCTTTAGTTCCACTGTGTCTCTCCATCCAACCCCAGCCACTGTCTTCTTGTTCTTTCTCTTCCCTTTCCTGCAGAGAGAGAAAATCTGAGGAGGACCGTGGGGAAGAAGGGACTACACAGGACCATATCCTGGACCCCTTGGGCCTCCGTGGTGAGGGAAGAGAGGGGGCCCGGCACAGGAGAACTGTTGGAAGTGAGCAGGTGTTATCACAGTGCTTTCGAGCTTGGGAGGCCCAGGGACTCAGAAGCCTATCACTGGGATCTGAGAGACCGGATGACCCACAAGGCAAGGACTGCTGGGAAGCCCCCCACTCACAGCAGAGCCCCTGTAAGGAGAGCTGGGCAACACAGGGTCTGGGAGAGGCTGAGCTGGCCTGGGCTTTGCCAGCTCTCTGCTTTCTGCTTCCCTCTTCCTCTCCAGCACCAGAGCCTCCTCCCCCTCTCCTGCCCTCCCCCTCCTCCCCAAGGCTGGCTACTCCAGCAAGCTTCGCTTTCTGCCTCCCCAAAATACAAAGACCCTTTTTTTATGTTAAGAGGTTAACTCTTAATCACTGAAGGAAAATAAGGAAGAACATGGTAGCAAACACTGAGTGTTTACAAAAGCTTAAGAACCGAGGTCTTGGAGTCCTTGTCCCTAGTTTCTTAGTTGGCAAATGGAAATGGCCTGTAGCAGAAATGCAGTGGGCTCTGTATTTTACCAGCTGGTGAATTGGGGCAAAATGCTTGACCCTTTTAGGGCCTTGATTTCTCCATTTTAAGACGGGGATCAAGAGACCCTTGTGCCATACTAAAAGGACTAAATGAGCCCTAGTTTGGTAGCACTGCTCCTAAATGTGTTTCTTTTCTTTCCCTCAGGCCAGGACTTTCAGATTACACTTCATTCATTATTCACATTAATGCATTTTAATCTTTTTACTGGGCTTTTAAAATTGCCAAAATGATACATGTTCATTACAACCAACTCAAATTATAGAATAGAAAACACAAGTTCCCCCTACTTCCCTATTCCACTGCCCAGAGATTGTTTTTTCTGTAATCTGTCACTCTCTGCTCTCTTCATTTTCTCCTAGTCTCTACTCTGGACTGGAGGCTATTTCCCACTGGGTTGAGAGTCCCTCGAGGACAAAAACTGTGTCATAGTCTCCCGGTATCCGGCATGCTTGGCATTCCATATGCATTTGTGGAATGAATTGGATTTCCCTTAAAAAGGGGGTAGGGATAATACTGTTGGGGGCCAGGAATGGGAAGTGAGGAGGAAGCTTTTAGCCAAATAGCTTTATATATAAAATGAGAAACTGAGCAAGTGAGAAAACTGTCTCATGAAACTACATTTACTGCTTGATATTTCCGTTCTAGACTATATCTTTAAAAAAAAAAAAAAAATATATATATATATATATATATATATATATATATATATATAAAGTCTACTTTTCACCCAACTAAATAGAGTTCTTGACTGATCCCCAATTTGAAAAATACTCTCATGCATTGCTCATGGCCATCCACTGGAATTCTCTTTGGAGGAACCTTAGGAAGGCTGGTGGGAGTTAGAATGTTCTCTGTGTAAATGACACCCACGCCCATAGTGCCTGGCATAATCCACATGAAGCAATAAATCTCCCCAGGCAGATCAGTGAGGCAAGTTCCTGATTACTCTGTCTTATTGTCTCCCAGGCCTACCCAGAAAGGGAGACAGCTTTTGAGATTTTCATTCCCATGTGTCCAGATTTCTAGCCAAACCAATTGCCAAGGCACCAAACACCACCTATAGAGCCTTTAGTAACTGGCTCATCCCACTGGGCCTTGGGGTCTTTATCTCCAACAAGAGGGGGATTGGGTTTGATAATCAGGTTGTATCATTTAAATTCTCTGATATATAACTTTTCTAGGCAACCAAGAGAGGAAGGTAAAGGCGAAATCAACAAGATCCGTTGAAGTGGGCACCTGTTGCTCTGAGCTTCCTGTCCCCTTCTTCAGGCAACAGTACCTCCCTATTCTCTGAGCACCTGTCACACCTCCATTCCTAGGGGTTCTAGTGGAGACAGACAAGGGACCAGGCCTTGACAAAAGTACCTAAGGCCATAACAATTGACTGGGGGTGGATGGGACACCAAGAAGGGCCAATCAGGAGTCTGGTGTGAGCTTTTATATGGGGAGAGGGTACCTAACTGGAGATCACAGAGGCCTCAAGTTGTCTGCTATGTCTCCTCTCCCTGTTGACTGCAGTCTTAGCTTCACCATAGTCTTGTAAGAAGGGGTACCATTATTCTTCTTTACAGATCAGAAAAGAAAGATTTGGAAAGCTTAAGAAGCCTGTTCAGGATCACACAAAAATGTATTTCAATACTGTTCAAACGTGTCTTGACTCCAAACCTTCTAAACCTATGCATTTTGCTGCTGCTTTAAGGACTTGGGTTAGACGAACAGAATTGTAATCGATTAAGGAATCTCCACTCAGTGATACCTTAACATGACATGCTTTTATTTCTTTTCCAACCAATCTTGTAACCAATTTCTATCATATTTCCCCTTTCCCTCCCTTCTTGAGATCCTGGATGGATCCCATAGCTTTAGTGTGACTTTTAGTATTAGAAATCCATTCAGGTCCATTAAAAACTACCATCTTGTTTCTGGTTTATATCACTGACACTCCCTTCCTATCATCCAGGCTTGGGATCCAGTTTCTGCTCTTAGGGACTTAGAGTGGGGAAGGGCCTTGGTCAGCATTCAGTCCTCCAATTGCTGCAGCCAGTTTCAGGGTGGAGAGGTGTTTGTGTGTGTGGATATGTCTAGTGTCCAGTGAAGGGAGTCATGTGTTGGTTCTGAGATACCTCCCTCTTCCTTTTCAGGGTCAAACTTTTCTAGTATTGGGGCCTGGTAGGGAAAGAGGGGAAGAAGGGTAATTTGTCTTAATCTCCCCTAGTTGAACTCCTCTCTCTGTGGTGGTTGCCACTTAACTGAGTGTGGTTTGTGTCCAGTTATTGGTTTCTGGTAGTAGGAAGTTCAGCTCAGTCCTTGTTGGGACTCTTCACCTGCAACTTTTTGGTGTTGAGGTACACTTTGCCTGTCAGGCAGCCCCTCCTGAGAGAGTGGTTCCAGTATAGACTACCAATGGTTCCAGTATAGACTACCCAGAGCAGAACAATAAATCTACTACCTGAACAGAGATCTGATTGTGGAATAAGATGCCAGTCTCTCTTCTTGTAGGACCCTCCAGATTTTCTTTTCTTTTCTTTTTTAAGATTTTATTTATTTATGAGAGCCAGAGAGAGAGAGAGAGGCAGAGACATAGGCAGAGGGAGAAGTAGAGAAGCAGACTCCATGTGGGGAGCACAATAGAGGACTCCATCCCAGGACCCCAGGATCATGCCCTGAGCCAAAGACAGATGCTCAACCACTGAGCCACACAGGCATCCCTCTTCAGATTTTCTTAGAGCACCTCCTTCCCTTGACTTTGAGAGGAATGTTAGTTACCTATTGCTGCATAACAAATTACCCCTAGAACTTAGTAGCTTAAAATAATAAGCCTTTATTATATCATACTTTCTGTGGGTCAGGAATTAAGAAACAGTTTAGCTGGGTGGTTCTGGCTCAGAGTTTCTCACAAATGGAAGTCAAGATGTTGGATGGAGTTGAAGTCATCTGAAGGCTTGATTGGGGCCAGAAGATCCACTTCCAAGCTCATTCACATGGATATGGGCAGGGGGACTCAGTTTTTTGTCCCATAGATCTCTCATAAGGCTATTTACAACATGGTAGCTGGCTTTGCCTATAATAAGTGATCCAAGGGCAGCCCCAGTGGCTCAGTGGGTTAGTGCTGCCTTCAGCCCAGGGCATGATCCTGGAGACCTAGGATCAAGTCCCACATCAGGCTCCCTGCATGAGTCTGCTTCTCCCTCTGCCTGTGTCTTTGCCTCTCTCTCTGTGTCTCTCATGAATAAATAAAATCATAAAAAAAAAAACAAAAAAATAAGTGATCCAAGATGGAAACCATAATATCTTTTATGACCTAGTCTTAGAGATAACATACCACCATGTCTTCCATATTCTATTGGTAGTATGGACCAAAATTGATACGCTGTGGGAGGGGAACTATCTAGGAGCAGGTGGTAGGGGTCGGTGGGGGCCATTTGGAGGCTGGCTATCATAGTAGGTAATGCAAAATCCTCTCTACTGGACACTAATCAATTTATAAACTTCCTTCAACTGCTTTTCTTAAATATTGGGAATTTGGTCTTACTGGGATGATGGTTAGGGTCAAAGAGCCTGTTCTCTGCTTAGATATCCAATAGACACATAAATCTAGTTATCACCAAAATCAAAATATTGATCTTTCCTCCAAAACATATATCTCCCACAATTTCACTTCTATCCATACATGGCAATTCCATCTTTCTAGTTGCTGTGGCCAGAAAATCTTGGAGTCATCCTATATCCCTGTTTCTCTTACATGTCTGCCATATCCATCAGCAAACCCTGTTGACTGTAACTTGAAAACACATCTAAATTCCAGCTACCTCTCCAAACTCCTGCTGCACCACCCAGGCTCTAGGCACCTTCCTTTCTCATTTTTTTTTTTTAAGATTTTATTTATTTATTCATGAAAGACACACACACAGAGAGAGGTAGAGACACAGGCAGAGAGAGAAGCAGGCTCCACGCAGGGAGCCCAACGTGGGACTCAATCCCGGGTCTTCAGGGTCAGGCCTTGGGCTGAAGGCAGCGCTAAACCGCTGAGCCACCTGGGCTGCCTGGCACCTTCCTTTCTCACTTGGATTACCAACATACTTGGTTTCCTTGCTTCCACCCTTTCCTCTTACAGTTTTTTCTCAAGCCAGCAGCAGACTGGTCCTCTAAAAACATCAATTATATTATAAACCCCTGCTGATCAAAACCTTCCAGAGACTCCCAGTTTCTTTTAAAGTAACACCCAGGGATGCCTGGGTGGCTCAGCAGTTGAGCGTCTGCCTTTGGCTCAAGGCATGATCCCGGGTTGGGGGAATGGAGTCCTGCATCAGTCTCCCTGTAAGGAGTCTGCTTCTCCCTCTGCCCATGTCTCTGCCTCTCTCTCTGTGTCTCTCATGAATAAATAAATAAAATCTTTAAAAATAAATAATAAATTAACACCCAAAGTCGTGACATTCACCTGCAAACTAGAGCTTAGTCTTAATCCAATTATGGATTTAATTGAAAATTAATTAAAAATTCTTATTGGGGAAATAATGTGATAGAAAGTAAAAATTGAGAAGGTTAATGGTTGGCAGGATGCTGCATGAATGGGTGGGTGGCAGTCCAGCTAAGAAACTGCCATTATAGGCAGCCCAGGTAACTGAGCAGTTTAGCACCGCCTTCAGCCCAGGGCCTGATCCTGGAGACCCGGGGTTGAATCCCACTTCAGGCTCCCTGCATGGAGCCTGTTTCTCCCTCTGCCTGGTGTCTCTGCCTCTCTCTCTCTCTCTCTCTTTCTCTGTGTGTGTGTGTGTGTGTGTCTCTCATGAATAAATAAAATCTTAAAAAAAAAAAAACCCTTCCATTGTATCCCAGATGTGAAGTGATAAATAACAATTAAAAAAAAAAAAAGCTCCCGGGATCCCTGGGTGGCTCAGCGGTTTGGTGCCTGCCTTCGGCCCAGGGTGTGGTCCTGGAGTCCCGGGATCAGGTCCCACATCAGGCTCCCTGCATGGAGCCTGCTTCTCCCTCTGCCTGTGTCTCTGCCTCCCTCTCTCTCTGTGTCTCTCATGAATACATAAATAAAAATAAAATCTTTAAAAAAAAAAAAAAAAGCTCCCATTTATCCAGCACCTTGTGCCAGACACTGAGCTTTCCTACTTTGAAGTAGGTGTTACTATGGGTCTCCTTTCAGAGATAAAAACCTGGATCCCAAAGAGATTAAATAACTTGCCCGAGGTCTTACAAGATCAATGAGATCAACAGGGCCAGGAACTGAAACCCAAACCTGTCCAGCTCCAGTGCATTCCAAGCTGTTGTTTTCATTGAGGAATCCTGAAACTAAGGAACATCGTAAAAGTCTTCATGACTTTTTAGAATATAGAATTTTTATTGCAAAACAGCCATGCGTGAGTCTAGTTGTTTAAAGAAATTCCAAGTGGAATATGATTTAAAGAAATACAATCATATTTTTGTAATCAGGCTCTTCATGCATTAATCTTCAGTTTTTATCCATCAGCATTTACTCTAACCTTGACTTCTTGGCTTCCTCACCAGAGCCAGTAACCCTCAGTGGGACTTTTGGAAGTAGCCATCATCAGGTTGGCTCAGGACTTCGGGCCAGGTTAATTTCCAAAGCCCCAGGATGGCTTCCCTAGTCCTCATGGCTGCCATTCAAACTGAAGAGCCTGCCATTTCTTACAGCCTGCTGCACAGCACGGGAATCTCCAACCTCATTCATCCCCTCCCTTGGCTTCTATCATAGCTTTAGCTCAGCTGTCCTCATGCACTTCCCCACTCATCCAGCATCTGGAGAGCTCAGGGTTCCTCCATCTGTTCATCTTCCATAGGCAGAAGGTGAATGAGGAAAATTATACCCACCAAAGCCTTTTATTTAAAAAAAGTTGTTAGGGATCCCTGGGTGGCGCAGCGGTTTGGCATGGGCCTTTGGCCCAGGGCGCGATCCTGGAGACCCGGGATCGAATCCCACGTCGGGCTCCCGGTGCATGGAGCCTGCTTCTCCCTCTGCCTATGTCTCTGCCTCTTTCTCTCTCTCTGTGACTATCATAAATAAATAAAAAAAATTAAAAAAAAAAGATTTAAAAAAAGTTGTTAAAAAAATAAATAAAAATAAAAAAGTTGTTTTTAGGAATGCCCTAAATATGATCCCCCCTTTTTTTTTTGATCCCCTATTTTTAATTATAAACCCCAGCAATAGGGGCACCTGGGTGGTTCAGTTGGTTAAGCATCTTCCTTCAGCTCAGGTCATGATCTTGGAGTCCTGAGGCTAAGCCCCACATTGGACTCCCTGCTCAGCTGGGAACCCACTTCTCTTTCTCTGCCTGCCTCTCCCCCTACTTCGCTCCCTCTGTTAGATTTTTTTTTTTTTTTTTAAGAACTTTTAAAAATAGGGGATTGGGATCCCTGGGTGGCGCAGCGGTTTAGCGCCTGCCTTTGGCCCAGGGCGCGATCCTGGAGACCCGGGATCGAATCCCATGTCGGGCTCCCGGTGCATGGAGCCTGCTTCTCCCTCTGCCTATGTCTCTGCCCCTCTCTCTCTTTCTCTCTGTGACTATCATAAATAAATAAAAATTTAAAAAAAAATAAAAAATAAAAATAGGGGATCCCTGGGTGGCTCAGCGGTTTAGCGCCTGCCTTTGGGCCAGGGCGCGATCCTGGAGTCCCGGGATCGAGTCCCACGTCAGGCTCCTGGCATGGAGCCTGCTTCTCCCTCTGTTGTGTCTCTGCCTCTCTTTTTCTCTGTGTCTATTATGAATAAATAAATAAAATCTTAAAAAAAAAAAGAACTTTTAAAATGAAATACATAAACCCATGATAGGATTTGCACATTACACACTTCTACTCTGTACCCTAGATCCCTGAATAATATTCTCAAATCAGCCAGTGGTTTTTATTCCATTTATAAACCAACTGCCATCACGTGTACTTTCTTCTAAAGGGACTAAAATCTGGGATGCCTGGGTGGCTCAGTGGTTGAGTGTCTGTCTTTGGCTCAGGACTTGATCCTGGAGTTCCGGGGTTGAGTCCCGCATTGGGCTCCTGCATGGAGCCTTCTTCTCCCTCTGCCTGTATCTCTGTCTCTCATGAATAAATTAATAAAAATCCTTTAAATAAATAAATAAATAAATAAATAAATAAATAAATAAACCAAATCCACTTTCCCAGAACACACTTTCCCAGACACACTTCAGAAGATAAGCCATAACAAAGATTTACAAACAATAGTAATGTGTGTACTTATAGAACTTGTGAGTTGATAATATGCATGTGCATCCTTTATATACTCTTTCCTTTAATGCTGTCAACAATCCGAGGTGGTAGGTTTCATCACCCAATTTACAGATAGAGACTTTCAGGCTCAGAGGGATTATGTAATTTGCCCCAGGCCGTAAGGTAGAGGTGGATCTCAAAAGGGTAGATGTTTTCATTCCAACTCCACAGGCCAGAATTCTCCTCCTTTCTTCTCACCTGCATCCTGCAATTCTTAGTGAATCTTATGTCACAATTTACCTTTGACAAGCAGGAATCTGGATGCCTAGAGGCAGTCACTAATTCCTTTGCCCCTTCATAGAGCCATCACAGATCTGAGATCTGGTCCTCAGGATATTGATTTTTATCAATTCATTGATTGATAAACACATTGGGAAACATGAGTCACATAGACTAAATACTAGTTGCTTAATTAACATACAAATATACTCATATTAATAATATAATAATATAGTAATATGAGTATCTTAATATCCTGAGAAATAAATATTAATATACTGAGAAATTCTAGGAGAGCTAGAATCTTAAATAGGAAGTCATCATGAATATGTTAGGAGAGTAGGCTTGATTTGAATAACCAACAATACTTAGAAATATCTCTCCCTAGACAGAATTGATACACCTTTGTCCTTTTTCTAGATTGCAGACTCCTCTCTTTTTTAGTTATGACATTATATTGGATGGGTCACAGTGAACTTTACAGATTACAGTTAATTACAGTTTTCGTTCCCCGGAGGAAATTTAGAAAACACCACAAATGCATACCTAGCACATTTCGTAATCATCTCCAGGGGAGATTTTTAAAAAGTTTTTTATTATGGCAACTCTCAAACACACATAAACCTAGAGGGAATCCCCATATACCCATAATCCAGCTTCAATATTTATCAAGTTCTTGCTGCTTTTTTTTCATCTATCTTACTCTCCCCTTAACACATAAACAAATTTCCTCCAGAGTATATTTTTCTTTCTTTCTTTCTTTCTTTCTTTCTTTCTTTCTTTCTTTCTTTCTTTCTTTCTTTCTTTCTTTCTTTCTTTCTTTCTTTTTCTTTCTTTCGTAATCTCTAAGACCAACATGGGGCTCACTCTCACAAAGCAGAAGTCAAGAGTAACAGGCTTTACTGACTGAGCCAGTCAGCTACCTCTCCTCCAGGGTATTTTTTTTTAGATGCCTCTGAGCCTAAAAGTCTCTATCTGGGGTACTTGGGTGGCTCAGTTGGTTAAGCGTACGTCTTTGGTTCAGGTCATGATCCCAGGGTCCTGGGATCTGCTGCATTGGGCTCCCTGCTTAGCAGGGAGACTGCTTCTCTCTCTCCCTCTGCCTGCCACTCCACCTGCTTGAGTGTACATGTGCTCTCTCTCTTTCTCTCTCTCTCTCTCCCTCTCTATCTCCTTCTTTGTCAAATAAATAAAATCTTTTTTAAAAAATATTTTATTTATTTATTCATGAGAGATAGAGAGAGAGAGAGAGAGAGAGAGAGAGAGGCAGAGACACAGGCAGAGGGAGAAGCAGGCTCCATGCAGGGAGCCTGACATGGGACTCGATTCCGGGTCTCCTGAATCAGGCCCTGGGCTGAAGGCGGAGCTAAACTGCTAAGCCGCCCGGGGTTCCCCCAATAAAATCTTTTTAAAAAATAAAACAAATCTTAAAAAAAAAAAAAAAAAAAAAAGCCCCTCAAAATCTTACTTCTAAATTCAGGTGCTGTACTCTATTTGAAATTTATTTATTTTTTTTTTTAATTTTTATTTATTTACTTATGATAGTCACAGAGAGAGAGAGAGGCAGAGACACAGGCAGAGGGAGAAGCAGGCTCCATGCACCGGGAGCCTGATATGGGATTCGATCCCGGGTCTCCAGGATCGCGCCCTGGGCCAAAGGCAGGCGCCAAACCACTGCGCCACCCAGGGATCCCTCTATTTGAAATTTAGTCTATGGGGATCCCTGGGTGGCGCAGCGGTTTAGCGCCTGCCTTTGGCCCAGGCCGCGATCCTGGAGACCCGGGATCAAATCCCACGTCGGGCTCCCGGTGCATGGAGCCTGCTTCTCCCTCTGCCTGTGTCTCTGCCTCTCTCTCTCTCTCTCTGTGACTATCATAAATAAATAAAAATTAAAAAAAAATGTAGTCTATGAACTGAGTACAGATGTCCTAATGTTAAAGTGTGGTAATGCCTGCCTTGCCCACCACACCAAGCCAATGTGAGGTCAAAATGAGATACTGGATGTGAAAGTATTGTGATTCTGGAAGTTGGCTGCATAGCACATTCTCTGGGGAGAGATTATCAAAACCAAATCCCTGGGCCCTACCCCAGACTTATGAATCAAGTGTTTGGAAGTGGGTACCAGGCATCCGTGTATGCCCAAAGCACTCTAGGCTATTCAATTGTGGCTCCTTGGGAGGCCAGAATTTGTAAGTTGCCACTGGAAAGTAGTTGGCTAGTTAGTGTTAGAGCTACTGTCCCCTTCTGTGCTCTAGGGTCTGTTTAGAGAACTGGAGGTGCAAGGGAGTTAGGGGGTGGGGAGTGTGTTAGGGAGGAATGGGGCAGGGGCTGGGATGGGGCCAGGTTAGCTGCCACTCTAGGGCTGATGATGGACTTAATCCCAAATCCTAACCCACACCTCTAAGGAGGGAAAAATAATCTACCTGGCTTTGGGAGGGCTGATGTTAGGCTCTGCTTTGGGTCCTACGTTTGGGGTGAGGGTGGATTTAAATGGAATGGCAAGGTACAGAAGTGAAGGGCAGGAGGGAGAGAAAAGGATGGGGCCAAGAGCCTGCCTTGGATCCTCCAGTATATGGTGGGGGTAAGGGCATTAGGCTTCAAGGTACTCCTGAATAGAGGTACCTGTTTAGATTTGAAGACAAGAAAGTAAAGATCCACTAGATCTTTCGAGATCTAGTGCTAGAATGCACAAGATCTAGAAACTGCTAGAATGCACTACTCACATTGCCTATGAGTGCCTCTACCCTGAAGGTATATAACCCTAGGTCAGGGGAAATGATTCTTTGGAGAAAAAGAGAATATTAAGCAGCTGAAAGATGGTGGGTCAAGACCTGACCCAACTATCAGAAGGTGCCCCTATGTGTGTATAGGACGGTGTGGGAGGAGGACATGGTTCCTTTTTCTCTTTCCCTGCACCTCCCCTCAACACCTTAACAGTGTTGAACTTTATATGAACCCTGTATTTCTGGAAAGCAACTACAGTCAAGAAGCCCTTTTACCTTTTTTTTGTCCCATCTCATCCTATTTTGAGTTCTGAGATATGGCTAACTTCAAAAGACTATGATGCTCTAGAATATTCTGAGATAAGACCCACTTTTGCCTTTCCTCAGTGACTCAGATAAAACCATCTCCAATCTTCTTCATGATGACTCCCTTGTTTACCTGCCTCTATGTAACACTAGGCCTCCTTCCTTTTCTTTCTTTCTTTCTTTTTTCTTTTTAAGATTTTATTTATTTACTTATTTGAGAGGGAGTGAGCATGAGTGGGTGGGAGGGGCAGAGGCAGAGGCAGAGGGAGAAGCAGGCTCCTTGCTGAGCAGGGAGCCCTATGCAGGGCTCAATCCCAGGACCCTGATGATGACCTGAGCTGAAGGCAGACACTTAAACTGCTTAATAGACTGAGCCACCCAGGTTCCCCCCACCCTTCCTTTTCTTTGTTATGTTCCTGCCTAATAAGCATCTCCCCTATTGCAACAATCTGAACAAAATCATCTGATTTATTATCCTGTGTATTTTATCTTTCATATCTTCTCCTTTATTTCCCTTTTCTTCATTACAGGGAATTTTACAATGAGGTATGCTGAGATGCTCTACCCAAAATCCAGTTGACAAGTCACACGGCGATGTGAATGTATTTAATGCCTCTCAACTGTATACTTAAAAATGGTTAAAATGGTAAATTTGATTTTATGTATATTTACCACAATGAAACATTACAGCTGACAGAGAAATATAATGGAAATAATTTTGTCCAAAACAATTGGAACTCCTACTATGTGCTAGGTGATGGGTTAGGGCATGGGGAAGTGGGTGAGGCCTGGTATAGGAAATGAGTAAGATCTGCTTCCCGTGGTCCAGGAGCTCCCAGCCTTGCCAGGGAGACAAACACATAATCTGTTAATTGAGCTACATAATTCAGGGTGACCTACATTGTAATAGACACGTGTACAGCCTGATTTGAGTCAGGTTGAAGGGCTTTGAATGCTACACTAAGGCATTTGCATTTTATCCTATGGTAATTGGGATCCACGAATGATTTTAACGCTACGGTATGATGTGAATAGATTCATTGCAATTCCTTATGTCATATCACCAAACATCTACTTTGTGTGCAGTGTGTAGATGGATCAGTGGTTGTGATAGTTTTTTTTTTTATTTTAAAAATATTTTTAGATTTTATCTTTAAGTAATCTCTATGTCCAATGTAGGGCTTGAACTCGCAACCTTGAGATTCAGAGTCCCATTGCTGCACTGACTGAGCCAGCCAGGTGCCCTGATGGTTATGACAGTTTTCATTTTATTTTTATTTATTTTTTCAAGATTTTATTTATTTACTTGAGAGAGACAGGAATTGAGAGAGAGCTGGAGCACAGAAGGAGAGGGAGAAGCAGGGAGCCCAACTCAGGGCTCGATCCCAGGACCCCAGGGGATTACAACCAGAGCTGCCGCTGCCGAAGGCAAATGCTCAACCGAATAAACCACCCAAGCACGCTGACAGTTTTCATTCTAAAAGGTTGACCCCCCTATAAAAAGGCTTATTAAATATATTTATATTTCTCTTATTAGATATATTTATGTTCAGGAAAGATAATTAAATTTGGTTAAGTCTGTTGGGAAGACAGAGACACAGACTCAGTGAGTGCTCTGTAAGAAATGTGCTTGGGGAACAGTAAGAGCTGAGACTGGGGCAACTGCCACTGCCTGAGGAAGTCAGGGAAGGCCTCCTGGAGGAAGTGGGCTGGGGAAAAGAAGAGGGGAAGAGGGAAGACTGGAGCATATAGATGAGGAAAGAAAGCTGTGGGCAATAAAGCCAGAGAAGGGCCAGGGCCAGGTGGCAGAGGGCTTTGTTTGCCGAGTTGAGGGGCTTGAATCTCTTCCCTACAGGTGATGGGAACCATGGAGGGCTTGGTTAATAATGATGATGATATAGTGCTTATTACACACCAATTACTATTCTAAGAGCTTTACCAGTATCAACTCATTTACCCCTGACACTCAGGAAATGGCATGGGTAGGTGGTTTGGATCACTTGGGTGGCTGTACAGATGATGGTGAGGAGAATAACAGCTGGAACATGTGTTGTGGTTTGGGAGAAAGACAAAGCAAGGGATGGAAAGAATGTGATAGCATTGAGGAATGATTAGGAATAAAATCATCAGGACTTGATTATTTATTGATTGGGTGATGGAACTGGTGAGGAAAAGATGGGAAGCTGAGATGACTCTCACTCTTTTGGTTTCAGGTCCTGAGGGTACTACTGTGCCACCCAGGTAAAGGATTGTTAACCCCGCTCCTTTTCTTTTTAAAGATTTTATTTCTTTATTTGAGAGAGGGAGAGAGAGAGAGCACGGGGGGGGGGGGGGGGGGTAGGGGAGAGCCAGAGGGAGAAGCTGAGCGGGGAGCGGGATGCAGGGTCCTATCCAAGACACTGGGATCATGACCTGAGCTGAAGGCAGACACTTAACCTGCAACCTGCTGAGCCACCCAGGCACCCACCCAGTTTCCATTTTTTAGAAGAGTCACTGTAGTCCTTAAGCAGTTTCTATTCCTGTACGGGTTATTTCCAAACATTTGGTAATTTCTCAGAAATCTTTCGGTTGTCAATTTGTAGTCGTCATGCTAGGAGAACATCATTTGTGTGCTTTTATTTCTCCCAAATGTGTGGATGGAGGTGGTGTGGTTTTTTGTTTGTCCCGCTCTGGCGATCTCGGTAAATATTTCTTTTGCACTTCAAAAAAACATGTCTTTGGCCCGTTGGCGAGTGGAGTTTCTATAAAGGTCATCACGTCAAATTGTCTGTTCTGGTCAAGCCTTTTACAGATGTGGTTATTTTCCTGAAACTTGGCTACAGTCCTTGTGGATTGTCTATCCCCTCCGCGCAGTTCTACATCCGATGTAGAAGGTACTATGGCAGAGAGGACAGATCGTTGGCGTGAAATTGGGAGAAACACTTGACCTTTTTAATTTTACTCTAGAACACAGAGACAAAATGGAAATCACTACGTATCCCAGCAGGCCTAGTGGAGCGCAGGGCAAATGCAAATAAGGGAGGCCAGGCACGAGGCCACGCCCCTTTCGTGGGTTGGCAAGGCAACTGATCCCCAAGCCAGCCAATCGGTGAGATGCTCACCTGCGGGGGCGGGGCCTCGCGGACAGCCAATGGGATCCCGGGCAGATGGTTCCCTGGGCTAATGGCTTGGGCGACGGGGCGGGCTTTTAATGAAGGGAAGGCGGTGGGAAAGATGGCGGCGGCTGCGCGACCCTCGGGGTGGTGGCAGCGGTGGCGGCGGCGTTTGTCGGCTCGGAATGGGTCCAGGATGTTGTTCCTTCTCCTTCTGTTGGGGTCTGGGCAGGGGCCACGGCCAGTCGGGGCGGGTCAGACGTTCGAGTACTTGAAACGGGAGCACTCGCTGTCGAAGCCCTATCAGGGTGAGGCGCCCGGGGCGAGGTGGTCGTGCACGGGGAGGGCTGCGGGACCTGAGCCCAGCCGTAGAGACCGGGGTGGCGAAAGGCGGCGTGGCCCCAAGGAAGCTGCCGGCGGCGGGTGGGGGCCCGCGGGGACTCCCGCCGCGCTTGGGAGCCACGGGTCCGAAGGGCACCGGCCAGCTCTCCTCCGCCCCTCGTTTTGGAAGTTTCCAGCAGGTCGAAGCCGGGCTCGGATGCCGCTAGCGCTAGGCCTGGACAAAAGGGAGCTCGGGGTTGGACGGGAGGACTGAAGCGGGAAGGGATAGAACTGCAGGCGGTGCCGAGTCGTTGAAGGCCACTAGCATAAAGACCCCGTCTCCCGTGGAGCTGTGGATGTGCAAGAAATGAAGCAGGAGGCAGAACCGGGTAGAACTTGGCCGGACTGAGAAGGAAAATAAAATTCTGTTGCCAGTTAAAACACCTGTTCTCCAGTCCAGGAGCCCTAGTGATGAAAGAGGCTGGTTCGCTTTGCTCTGTTTAGGATTCATAGGCTCTTAGGTGCCGCTTATCAACCAGAGAATTTATATAGTTCGCTACAGAGAGGACCACGTCAGTGCAGATGGCTTAACTCACACAAGTCTGTTTCCCCACTGGAGTGTGGGACAGCAGACGGAAGCTCCAAGTGCAAAAGGGTATGCACGGCTGCTAAGGGTGATGATTCATTTACTCAGTGGGTGCATCCCGTGCTTCTCCACCTGTGCTGTCTCTGCTATTACTGGGCATTATACAGACACAAAGTTCTCACTTTCAAGGGGCTTATAGCTTGAGCTCCTGGGAGAAGTACCTTCACATTTGAATTGTTTAAAGAAAGAATGTGATTAAACCCCAGAGGCCTGAGAGTCAAGCTGTTTTTGGTAGAACTGGGGAAATTGTTTCATTTATGCTGCTAAAATTTACATATAAAACGGGAGGAATGGATCAGGGCTATGGTTGTGCCATGGGTAAAGTGATAGCTCTGATGTGCTAGGGGGTCTCACCTGAAGAGGGCTTTGTGAAAGTAAGCTGTCAAGATGGTAAGGATTTGAGATTTATGAATGCAGGTAGGATACAGAGTGTTATGAAAGGGAGAAAAAGATAATGGCTCCAGCTTGCGGAGGGTCCGTGGTGGTTTCTGAATGGGTTGGTGTGGAAGAGTATGAACTGATCTACTTCCTCCCCGTAGGTGTGGGCACAGGCAGTTCCTCACTATGGAATCTGATGGGCAATGCCATGGTGATGACCCAGTATATCCGCCTTACCCCAGATATGCAAAGTAAACAGGGTGCCCTCTGGAACCGGGTGGTAAGAATCTTTCCTCCTCCTGTGTTGGTGACCCAGAAAGTCATATTGACTTAATTTTACTGTTCCCCAGTACTTCGTTTTCTTTGGATATCAAGGATTGTCATTTCAGAGAATATAATGACCTTCATAATGAAGTCAGATACGTAGGGAAATGCTCTCGATTGCTCCAATTATAGCAAATAAGCCATTATGATTGTGTTTCCTGAAATGTCTTTAATTCCTGATTGACCTGATAGTATTACTTCTTGGAGGTTAACAGCTTAACTCATACTTAATTACTTTGTAAAGTTGAAGTCTGCTCTTTTAAATTCATCCTAAACTTCATCCCAGTATCCGCTCTTGTTATTTCACTTTGAAGAGTCTGGTTTTAAACTTTATTTTCATGTGAAAGCCACTTTGAGCCCCTTGGTCATTTTATTTGTCCTTCTCTGGACCTCTTCCAGCTACATTGTCTTCCTTGAGGTATGGTGGCAAGAAGTGAAGTGAACGCAGTATTCCTGGTGTGGCTGCACTGTGATTTTGTACACGTGTAAGATGATGCTTTCTTTTTGGTTTCCAGGGCTCTTTCTAAATCTTTTATGACCACTTTACTTTTGGGAATGACCTTGGCATCCTTTAATACTTTCTCTTGGGTTCTTGTAAGCTAAGAACTTACTTTTTCATGGTTTTGATCATCGGTCATAGATAAGTGAATCTCAGCAAAGAGAACGATTTCTTTTCTCTGTTCGTTTTATGTGGCAGAGAATTCTAACAGAGCAGAGGAATAAGAGAAGTTTCTACATGAGCTGTTTGTACAAGCTGGCCTCTTAACCCAGATTGTAGTGTTGAACTCATTCTTGGACAGAGTACAGGGAGGTGTGTTCTGGTAGGAGAGGCAAAGGGCTAGTAGTGGACAGACTTGGGTTCCAGATTCAGCTGTATCACAGACCCACTGTGAGCCCTCACTGTTACTTAATTCTCTCATTGTTCAATTTCTCCATCTGCTAAATGAAACTTCGTAATACCTTCTACGTGCCCACTAGGGTTATTGTGAAAACAAGACAATAGGAATGAAAATGCTTTGGAAAGTTAGAATGATTACAGAAATATGCATTGTTATGTTATGCATCTATTAGAAGTTTCATTGATGGGGGTCTCTGGTTACCTAATGATTATGTCCGAGGCTAGATGCTTTGCTGTTGTCTTGCTAGCTGCCTTTACAGAACTCTTTTGGCAATAGTTCTAGTTTTAGGATCTAGTTATTTTGCCCTTTTTCAGATTCTTTGATACTGTATTTTTGTTGCTGTTGTTTCTGACTATATCAGAATGAGCTTTGGAGTTTCTGAGTTATTCGAATAGAATGTATTTGTTTGAACAATGGTTCTCAAATTTGGCTGTCCGTTGGAGTTGATGCCTGTGGCCACTGGGATTTTTAAAAGCTCTTTAGGTGAATGTGATGTACAGCCAAGCCTCAGAAGCTCTGTGAGACGTAGCCCTGAGGAAAAGCATATGGCATTGTGCTAAGAGGAGGACGAGGATAAGTGACAGACACCTCTTGGCTCAGGGTGAAACTCTCTGGCCCTGGCCTCATCCCAGGGGAAATAATACCTACCCACCAGCTGTGAGGCAGCATTCCCACTCTTGTCCTGATATCTAAGTGAAATAGTAGAAAAAGAAGAACCCAGAAGGACAGCAAAGGGACTGGGCTCAAGGTAGGGTAAGCTATCAGAAATTGCAGGGTTCTTTGGTGAATTCAGAAGTAACCTTGCCCCTTTCATTTGACTATGTGCTCCTAAATGGAAGATTTCCCAGAAATTAAAAATGAAAACTACAAATGACCTAGCAATATGTTGCTCAAGAGCCGGAACAATCTCTTTTAAGATTCTGGCTGAACCCCTGCTGGCCTATCTGCTCCTCATTCTCTTCTTTCTTCATAGGGACCTTTAATCAGGAGCTTCTCTAAGCCAGATACCTACTCTGCTTTCTCCTTGAAATTGTTCACCTTATTGGAACACTTAGCCATCCACTTACCTCCTTCTCCATTTTTCCAAGCTTTTCATACACAATTAAAGGGAAAAAAACCCAAAGAACAAACACAGGAGTCTGATTAGTACCCATCTCCTTAATGGTTTTCCAACAAGGCTGTCCCTGTGATGGGGGTGGTGGTGTTCTCCTTTGGTAGGTTTATGCTTTTTGGCCATGGGCTTGAGGTTTTGGGGGACTATAACTTTCAACTTCTTGGGGATTTCTGGCTTGCCCCTCAGCTTGGCATAGGGCCAAGTCTAGCTAATTAGAGTTGTTTATATAACTGTTAATTATTCCTGGAAACCTTTGCATAATGACTTAGCTTTTTCTTTTTAAAATTCTTTTGTAATGAATGAGGCTTTGACCTTTCTTAAAATCCAGGCTTTTTAGAATCTTTCTGTCAGAGGGATGATCTGAAGTGCTAACTCAGCCACTTGTTTTCTATAGGCTGAGGTGCTTTGCTGTAAGATCATAGTAATCTGAGCAGTCTCTTGTCTTTTTCAACTTTGGAGTACTATCCTGTTTCTGCTGGGAGATATTGAAGATAATTGGAAGGCTTATTCCCACCCCCCCTTTTTTTTTAAAGGTGTTATTTATTTATTCATGAGAGACACAGAGGGAGAGAGAGAGGGGCAGAGACATAGGCAGAAGGAGAAGCAGGCTCCACGCAGGGAGCCTGATGAAGGACTTGATCCTGAGACTCTGGGGTCACACCCTGAGCTGAAGGCAGCCGCTCAACCGCTGAGCCACCCAGGGATCCCGGCTTACTCACTTTTCATACAAATATCATATGCAGTTGAATGGCTCAACCTGTTTAATTTTATGACGCAAACACTTAGCAAGTCATAGATTTTAGTTTCAACCCTTTGCCTCGTGTTACCTGCATTTATGTTTCCCAAATCTGTAGACTGCTGGCAAGGGCTTGCGGAGTTTCAGATTTTATGCTGTTCATTGATTCCAGTGTCTTTTTCACTCTAGCCATGTTTCCTGAGGGACTGGGAGTTGCAGGTGCACTTCAAAATCCATGGACAAGGGAAGAAGAATCTGCATGGGGATGGCTTGGCAATCTGGTACACAAAGGATCGGATGCAGCCAGGTATTGGGGCTCTGGGTGCTCTTGTGTGGTGTGCAACAGGTTTGCTTTCTCATGTGCCCTTTTTTTGAGAAGCATACATCCCCACAGTGCCAGCAGTTTTCCCATTACCTTGATGTCTGCAGATGAAGGCCAGCCTGTCTAGTCTCTAGAATGGGGTCTGAGTCCTGGTAAAGCAGCTAAACCTGACTCATCCTGGGGCGGTATCTTGCTTATGAGTTCCTTCTGGATTCCTTTTGAGTCCACGTGGCCTGTTGGCTGGGTGAAAGCACTGGCTCTCCCCAGTACTGATGATTGGGTGAGCTGACTTCTTCCTAGCATGTGCATGAATGGTCTCAGAACTTCTTGAGTTAGGAGTTGTGTGGGAGCCATTGCTCCAAGGACATGGCAAACTCAACCTGATTTGACCTGATCTCTTTTGCAATGAGAAATGGAACTTGGGAATTCAGCTCTCTCTCAGGAGCATAGTTGTCACCAAGTGTTTGTGAACCAGAATTCTTTAGGGGCACCTTAGCAACTGGTTTGGACCAGGGAGCAGTTGTAGTGCTAAACAACATTGCAGTGGCCTTCTCTCTTCCCCTGCCTTCAATAACAAACAGCTACAGATTTTATTGGGTGCTTATTACAGGCCATGCATTTTGCTGGGTGCTTTTACATACGTTTTCTCATCTTAAAGAGAGGCCTGGGAGTCATTTGAATTTTACTTTTTCCTCCATCATGGTGATATGTTATTCCTTTATCAACTCTTGGCTTTATTTCATTGTTCATCATCTGTTCTCTCTCTCTAGGGCCTGTGTTTGGAAACATGGACAAATTTGTGGGGCTGGGAGTATTTGTAGACACGTACCCCAATGAGGAGAAGCAGCAAGAGGTAATGGCAAGTGTCAGAGCTTAGGTCAGCTGCACTGACATCATAGTCCTTTGCCTCAGCAATATTCATGAGGGAACAGGGGATAGAAAGTGAGGGGTTTGGTTCTAATTCCTTCATCTGTTGAACTTGAAAAGTGAATGTCCTTGTCAGAGTTTTCTAGAGAGAACTGTTTATGGTGCACAGTCCTTTGGGAATGGCTGTCATGATTGGGGACTTTCTCTTGAGTGTTAACAGTGTTCTCTTGTGCACAATAGGTAGCTGCTGGAATTGAGCATACTTGGCCGATTGGTGATTTGGCTCCTAGGCCTGTACCAGAGCAAGCTGAATTTATATAACTCAGCTCCCCTGACTTAATAGATCACCACTGTGCTCTCTTCTGCAGCTCTTTCACTCTTTCGAGCATCCTTTTCTTCTTCCTGTTTTTAGACCTGAAGAGCAATTCTGTTCTCCTGGAGGAAAGGTTCTAAAAGGAAATTGACAGAGTGCCAGCATTTCATTGCATTCCGATTATCTGGCTGTTGGGAGAAGCTTCTTGCTTTTTGTTAGTTGACCATAGGGTTCTTTAGTACTTTCTTATACTGCCAACAGGTTTGTACTCTCTTTGCCTGATGGCCCTGTCATCAGATGGTGGGAAAATGATTATGACAGGTTGTTGATAGGTATCCTGTAGCTAAATAATTGTTAGGAAAAAAGGCAGGATTAAGGATGGAGACAGAACTCATTTTCCCCTAAAAGCTTTTTCTGAAAAATCTCATGCTTATTTTAAAAATTGGAAGAACACATCATCACATATTCAATCCAGATTCAACAGTTTTTAGCTTGCCCACAGAGTTCACCATATGGAAGTGGAATGGGAGACCTGAGTTGTGAGACAGTTACAGAGTAGCTTCTCCCTATTGCCTCTGGGCTCCTCTTCACTATCAGTAGGCACTTTCTACGTGCTGAGAGTTAGTGAGCAAGCCCAGCATGGTCCTTGCACTCAGTAGTACTGAGGCATGAGAGTGCTGATGGAACTGTGGGGTGCTGTAGGAGACCCAGAGGCACGTCTCACCTGGAGCCAGACAGTGTGGTAGTGGTGGTGGTGGTGGGGAGACTTCTTCCAGAAAGTAACATTTACATTGAAGTCTGCAGAATTAGGAACCAGTGTCCTGTGCAGAGGGAAAAGCGTGTGTTAAGGTGATAAAGTGAGAGAAGGGACAGTGAGTGTGAGGAGAAAAACGAGGTCAGAGAGAGAGATGAGACTAGAAAGAAAAACAGCCAGCAGTCTTGCCTTGTTGCACAATTTCAGGAGGCCACTGTTCTCATTCTTTAGTATTTTTTTTTTTTTTTTTTTTCATTCTTTAGTATTAACACTGTTCCCTGTTGGGCAAGTTGACCGGCACCTGAGTTTGAGTAGTGTCTCCTTGGGTGGTTGGTGATTTGACTTTTTTGGATCAGCACCAGAGCCAACCGAATGTATGTGACTCATCCTCACCATGCACACTGTGGGGCCAGATTCTGAAGTGAGGTGTTCCTGTTAAGGAGTCTGGGCTTTATTCTAAGGGGGTAAGCTATAAAGAATTTTAATGAGGAGAATGTTATGACTAGGTTTGCAGTCATGCTGAGGATAGTTAGAGATGCATCTGAGTAAGAGGTATGGGCTTTAGGGCTTGACTGGACTTTTAAATCTGAAAAAAAAAAAAGAAAAAAATAAATAAATAAATCTGGTTCTCAGCTTCTTCCAAAAATAAATTGTTCAGATTCTGTTAGCTTCCATTTCACCCTCAGATAATAATAGTTCTCATTTAAGAGGGCAGATCTGATGGGCTTATTTTGTAAGAAGCATAGATGTTGATAAAATTAGTTTCAGTTGGTAAAAATCAAGACTTCTTTTCTGGCTAGTTATGGTTCTTATTCCCAGCTATACATTAGAATTGCCTAGAGTGCCTTTAAAAATACTGATGTCAAAAAAAAAAATACTGATGTCCAGGGGCACCTGGGTGGCTCATTTGGGTAAGCATCAGACTCTTGATTTTGGCTCAGGTTATAATCTCAGAGTCATGGGATCAAGCCCTGCATTGGGCTCGGTGCTCAGCATCGAGTCTACTGGAAACTTCTCTCTTCCACTTCCTCTGTCACTCTCCGTCTCTTATGTGCACACACTGTCTCTCTGAAATAAATAAACAAAATCTATTAAAAAATGAAATAAAAATGCTGATGTCCAGGCCCCAGCCTCAGAGAGTATAAATCTGTTTGTCTTAGTTGTAGTGTAGGCAACCTTACTTTTTCAAAGTTCTCCAGGTGAGTCACATATGTAGCCAGGATTGGGAACTCCTGGACCAACATGAGGTTGTTTCCTTGTTAATTATTTACTGTTAAACCTATTTGTTTATTAAAATGAAATTTAAGAAAACTAACAAAAGTGGTTTCTGTTTATTCGGTAGCTACTCTGTGCCAGGTACTTTATAGATAATGTTTAATCCTCATCAAAACTCTTTATAGTTAATATTATTTTTTCCCATTTACTAATGGGTACAGAAACTTGGAGACGTGTCTTGTTCAAGGTAACAGCCAATAAAAGGTAGACTTTACCAGATTCCAGAGACTGTACTCTTAATTATGATGCTCTATCTCGTCCCATCCATTGTTTCTTTTGCCAGATTGATTTCCTTGAGAATGGAGATGTTTATTATTCTCATGTCATCTCCTACATAATTTCAGTTCTTAGAGTTCTTAGAGTATAGGAAATATACTCCTTTCTACATTCCAACAACCTGGTACTATTTTAGAGGGTAAAATCTAGTGTGTTTTGGTGGCGGCATAGTTTATTTTGATATCATACATAAAGATGCTTGGCATTGTTTCAAACGCTTGTATGTGTATTATTTACATATGACAACTCTTTGGGGGTAGATATTATTATCTCTACGTTTATGGCTAAGAAACTGAAGTGCAGAAAGGTTAAAAAATATATCAGTGACACACAGGTAGAGGGTTTGATTCTAGCCTGCAGTCTCATTATTTTGCTTTATTATTTTTGAGTACATAAGAAGAGGGTTACAAATATGGTACCTTTTGAAAACTTGTAAATGTTACATAGAATACGTGCTGGCTGGATGAGGAGGACAAGCTGCTGGCAGGACAGGGGTGGAACAATTCATCAAATCCCTCAAGATAGTGGTAAAAATGTTTTGGTTTCCTGTTTCCTTGTCACCAGAGCACATGACCTTGTTGCTCAGCTTAACCTGCTACCACATTTGTTCATGAAGAAATACTGGGAAAATACTAGCAAGCAGTAAGGCATTTGAAAAGGGAGTGAGGGAGTTCAGTTTAGGCTTGACTCTCTAAAATCAGGACAGATTGGTTTTTTTTGTTTTTTTTTTTTAATTTTTTTTTTTAATTTTTATTTATTTATGATAGTCACAGAGAGCGAGAGAGAGAGAGGCAGAGACATAGGCAGAGGGAGAAGCAGGCTCCATGCACCGGGAGCCCGATGTGGGATTCGATCCCGGGTCTCCAGGATCGCGCCCTGGGCCAAAGGCAGGCACCAAACCGCTGCGCCACCCAGGGATCCCAGGACAGATTGTTAAAAGTAACATAACCTCAGTTTCCCTGTTAGCAATATAGAAATTGTGGTTTAGGTGAGTGAGTCAAGATTTTCACTATTTGGGAGTACAGGATACTACCTGTGCCATAGTGAGGTTGCCAGATCACAAGTGGTTGTTAAAAATGTTAGTGGAAGAAATAGGAAATCTGGATAGATCCATAACTGGTAAAGAGATTGAATTAGTAATAAAAAGTGACTCACTAAGAAAAGCCTGGGTCTCCAGATGGCTTCACTGGTTGATTCTGTCAAACAGAAAGAGTTAATACCAGTTCTCAAAACTTCTTTTTTTTTTTTTTTTAAGATTTTATTTATTCATGAGAGACACAGAGAGAGAGAGAGAGAGAGAGAGACAGGCAGAGGGAGAAATAGGCTCCCTGTGAGGAGCCCGATGTGGGACTCGATCTGAGGACCCTGGGATTATGACCCAAGCCAAAGGCAGACTCCCAACCACTGAGCCACCCAGGCATCCCTCAAAAATTCTTAAAAAGGGACACCTGAGTGGCTCAGCGGTTGAGTGTCTGCCCAACCAGGACAGGGAGCTTGCTTCTCCCTCAGCCTATGTCTCTGTCTCTTTCTCTCTCTGTGTCTCTCATGAATAAATAAAAATCTTAAAAACAAACAAACAAACAAATAAATAAATAAAGGACAAAGACTATATGATCATATCACTAGATGTAAAAAAGTATTTGACAAAATGTAATATCTTTAGGATTATAAAAACACTCAACAAATTAGGATTAGAAGGGAACTTCTTCAACCTGATAAAAGGGCATCTATGGAAAAACCCTCAGCTGACATCATACTTAACTGTGAAAGCCTGAATACTTTTACTCTAAGATCAGGAAAAAGACAAGGATCTGTTCTTGTTCCTTTTTTTTTTTTTTTTTTTTTTAAGATTCATTTATTTTAGAGAGACCAAAGAGCATGAGTGGGAGGAGCAGAGGGAGAGAGAATCCCAAGCAGATGAACTGAGTGTGGGCCTGACGTGGGGCCTGATCCCAGGACCCTGAGATCATGACCCAAGCTGAAACCAAGAGTCAGATGCTCAACTGACTGAGTAACCCAGGCACCTCTGTTCTTGTTTCTTGTATTCAACATTGTACTGGAGGTTCTCTTCAGGGCAGTTGGGTAAGAAATAAAATAATCCAGATTGTAAAGAAAGAAGTAAAACTATTATGTAGATGACATAATATATATAAAAAATCTTAAAGGATCCACAAGAAAACTAGAACTAATGAATGAATTCATCAAGGTTGCAAGAAACAACAAACAAAAATCAATTATATTGCTGTAGTCTGGCATTGGACAGTCAGAAAATGGAAGTAAGAAAACAATTCCATTTATACTATCATGAAGAATAAAATACTTAGAAATAAATTTAACAAATTTAAAAAAATTTAAAAATTAAAAAAATTAAAAATTTAACAAATAAAAGCATACTCTTAATATTGAAAGAAAATAAAGACCTAAGTAAATGGAAGGATATCTTATGTCATGGATTGGAAAACTTAGTATAGTTGATCCTTGAGCAGTGTGGAGGTTAAATGCATTGACTGCCCCCCCCCCCAACCCGGAGGCAACAAATTGCATGTAACTTTGACTCTGCCCCCAAATTTAACTACTAATAGCCTACTATTGACCAGAAGCTTTACTTCTAGCATAAACAGTTGATTAACACATTTTGTATGTGTTATATATATATTGTGTACTGTATTCTTACAATAAAATAAGAGAAAACAAAATGTTACTAGAAAAATCATAAGGTGGGGAACGCCTGGGTGGCTCAGTGGTTGAGTGTCTGTCTTCGGCCCAGGGCGTGATCCCAGGGTCCGGGATCGAGTCCCGCTTTGGGCTCCCGGCAAGGAGTCTGCTTCCCCCTCTGCCTATGTCTCTGCCTCTCTCATCTCTCTGTGTCTCTCATTGAATAAATACATAAAATCTTGAAAAAAAATCATAAGGAAGAGAAATTACATTTATAGTACTGTTTTTGTATTTAAAAAAAATTGACATGGAAGTGGACCATGTAGTTCAAAGCCATGTTGTTGAAGGGTCAACTATATTGTTAAGATGATGGTGCTCCCTGCATTGGTCTCCAGATTTGATACATTCCCTTTCTGTCAGAAGCCTAGCTGGCTTCTTTGCAGAAATTGACGAGGTGATCCTGAAATCAGTATGGAAATTCAAGAAAACTAGAGTAGCCAAAATAATACCGATGGGGTTTCCTGGGTGGCTTAGTCTGTTAAGTGTCTGCCTTTGGCTCAGATCATGATTTCAGGGTCCTGGGATCAAGCCCTATGTGGGGCTCCTTGCTCAGGTGGGAGTCTGCTTCTCCCTCTCCCTTCCTCCCTCCCTGCTGGCTCATGCTTTTTCTTTCTCTCAAATAAATACAAATCTTTAAAATCCCAAAATGATACTGATAATGAAGTATAAAGTTGGAGGACTTATACTTCCTCATTTCAAAGCTACAGTAATAATGATGGTGTGGTACTGGCATAAGGATAGACCTATAGATAAATGGAATAGAAAGTCTAAAAATAAGTCCTCACAGTTATGATTAGTTGATTTTTTTTTTTTTTTAATTTTTATTTATTTATGATAGTCACAGAGAGAAAGGCACGCAGAGACACAGGCAGAGGGAGAAGCAGGCTCCATGCACCGGGAGCCTGATGTGGGATTCGATCCCGGGTCTCCAGGATTGCGCCCTGGGCCAAAGGCAGGCGCCAAACCGCTGCGCCACCCAGGGATCCCGATTAGTTGATTTTTGATAAGACTGTCAAGACAATTCAATGGGGGAAAGAACTGTCTTTAACAAATGGTGGATGCAGAATAATGAAATTGTTCCCTACCTCCTATCATACACAATATTTAACTCAGAATGAACTGAAAAACTAAATGTAAAAGCTAGAACTATACAAGTCTCAGAAGAAAACATAGGGTTAATTTGTCATTACCTTGGGTCAGGCAAAGGTTTTTAAGATATGACACCAAAAACAAAAGCCACAAAAAAATAATAAATGAGTTGGAAAAAAAATAGTTGTTTTGGACTTCATTAAAATTAAAAACTTGTGCTTCAGTGGCAGGTGCCTGGGTGACTCAGTTACTTGAGTGTCCGATTCTTGATCTCAGCTCAGGTCTTGAGCTCATGGTTGTGAGTTTAAGCCCTACGTTGGGTTCCGTGCTGGGCATGGAGTCTACTTAAACAAACAACTTGTATTTTGGAGTATACCATTAAGAAAGTGAAAAGACAACCTACAGAATAGGAGAAAATAAAAATGAAAATTCTATATCTGATAAGGATTCATTCTTTATATATTCTATTTTTTTTTTTAATTTTTTATTTATTTATGATAGTCACACAGAGAGAGAGAGAGGCAGAGACACAGGCAGAGGGAGAAGCAGGCTCCATGCACCGGGATGGGATTCGATCCCGGGTCTCCAGGATCGCGCCCTGGGCCAAAGGCAGGCGCCAAACCGCTGCGCCACCCAGGGATCCATTCTTTATATATTCTAGATATAGTTCTATAGTAAGAAAGAAAAAGACAACCTAATTAAAAAATGGCTCAAGTACTTGGCTGGTTCAGTTGGTGGAGCACGTGAGTCTTGATCTCAGGGTTCTGGGTTTGAGTTGAGTGTAGAGATTACTTAAAAGTAATTTTCAGGGCAGCCTAGGTGGCTCAGCGGTTTAGCGCCGCCTTCAGCCCAGAACGTGATCCTGGAGACCCGGGATTGAGTTCCACGTTGGGCTCCCGGCATGGAGCCTGTTTCTCCCTCTGCCTGTGTCTCTGCCTGCCCCCCCCCCCTTTTTTCTCATGAATAAATACATAAAATCTTTTTTTAAAAAAAGAGTAATTTTCATTTTTTAGTGTAGAGATGTTGGGTGTAGAGATTACTTAAAAATAATTTTTATCTTAAGAAAATGACTGGAATGCCTGGGTGGCTCAGTGGTTGAGTGTCTGCCTTTGTCTCCGGGCGTGATCCCAGAGTCCTGGGATGGAATCCCACATGGAGCCTGCTTCTTCCTTTGACTATGTCTCTGCCTCTCTCTCTGTTTCTCATGAACAAATAAATAAAATCTTTAAAAAAAATTAAAAACAAAAAAATGACCAAAGGATCTGAATAGGTATTTCCCCAAGGAAGATATACAAAGGGTAGATAAACACATGAAAAGATGCTCAGCATCATTTACCAGTAGGGACATACAAATCAAAACCATAATGAGATGCTACTTAACACCTACTTGTGGCTATTTAGTCATAGCTAAAATAAAAAAGACAAATGATAAGTGTTGGTAAGGGTGCACAGTAATTGGAACTCTCATACACTGCTGGTGGGAATGTAAAATTGGGGCTGTTGTTTTGGAGAACAGTTGGTCAGTGCTCCAAAAGTCTAAATACAGAGTTTACATCATCCAGAAATTCCACTCTTGGGTGTATATACCCAGAAGAAATTGAAATCATGTCTACACAAAAGTTACATGAATGTTCATAACAGAACTATTCATAATAGCCAAAAAGTGGATATAACTCAATGTCCTATCAACTGATGAGTAAACAAAAATATATAAAGATTTTATTTATTTTTTATTTTATTTTATTATTTTTTAAAGATTTATTTATTCATGAGAGAGAGAGAGAGGCAGAGACACAGGCAGAGGGAGAAGCAGCATCAATGCAGGGAGCCTGATGTGGGACTCAATCCCTGGACTCCAGGACCACAACCTGGGCCGAAGGCAGGTGCCAAACCACTGAGCCACCAGGGATCCCCTTATTTATTATTTTTAAAAGATTTTATTTATTTATTCATGAGAGACACAGAGAAAGAGAGGCAGAGACATAGGCAGAGAGAGAGGGATTAGCAGGCTCCCTACAGATACCCGATGCAGGACTCTGATCCCAGGATCACAACCCGAGCCAAAGGCAGATGCTCAACCGCTTAGCCACCCAGGTGCCCCTAAATATTTTATTTATTAGAGAGTGTGCACTTGTGAGCAGGAAGAGGGGCAGAGGAAAAGGGAGAGAGAATCTCAAGCAGCGTCCTTGCTGAGTGGGGAGCCCCACATAGGGCTTGATCTCATGACCCTGAGATCATGATGTAAGCTGTAATCAAGAGTTGGATGCTTAACCAACTGAGCTATCCAGACGCCTCAACAAAATATATATTCATTCAGTGGAATATCATTCAGCATTAAAATAATTGAGCATTGATAGGTCCTCTAATGTGGATGACCCTTGAATACATTACGCTAAGTGAAAAGCCAGTCACAAAAGACCACACATTGTATGATCCCATATATATGAAATGTTTAGAATAGGTAAGTCTATAAAGAAGGAAAGTAGACGAATGGTTTGCCTGGACATGGAGGTGAGGGTGGGGAACGGCTGCTAATGGACACAGGGCTTCTTTTTTGGGTAATGAAAATGTCCTAAAATTCATTGTGGCAATCATAATCCTAACTCTGTGAATGTACTAAAAAACCATTGAATTACAGACCTTAAATAGGTGAATTAGGTGGTATATGAATTATATTACAGCATTGCTATTTTTTAAAAAATGTTGATCGAAATATATATGACCTGACCATCTTTCTTGGCACTAGGAAGTCATTAGGTGATGGTCATTTT
Source organism: Canis aureus (assembly GCF_053574225.1). Lineage (NCBI taxonomy): Eukaryota > Metazoa > Chordata > Mammalia > Carnivora > Canidae > Canis > Canis aureus. The sequence continues at coordinate 48,061,256 of NC_135621.1, forward strand.
CTCATGAGAACCCAGATATTGAGCCTGGGTGGCTCAGCAGTTCAGCATCTGCCTTCAGCTCAGGGCGTGGTCCTTAGGGCTCCCTGCATGGAGCCTGCTCCTTCCTCTGTCTATGTCTCTGCCCCTTTCTGTGTGTCTCATGAATAAATAAATAAAATCTTAAAAAAAAAAAAAAAAAACCCAGATATTGGTGAAAAGTTTCAGGGAACTCAGTAGCATTGAAGCAGGAATGTCTTCCTTCACTTGAAATCAGAGTATGATGACAAGAAGCTTTTCTGGAATGAGAGCACAGAATTGTAGTCCTTTGAGCTTTGGCCCTCATTCTTCTTGGTGAGACATTTATTTGGATCTTACCCCAGGAGGCCGAAACAGCTGATTGGAGAGTGGGAATTATAGCTCACTGCTCTTCCTAGATCAAGCCAGCTTGGAAGTCTTGTTTGTCTAGTCTATGAGATGGTGACATTTTTCTCCTTTGAAACTGGACGAGGGACACCTGGGTGGCTCAGCGGTTGAGCCCCTGCCTTCGGCCATGGAGGGATCCTGATATCCCAGGATTGAGTCCCACATTGGGTTCCCTGCCGGGAGCCTGCTTCTCTCTCTGCCTCTCTCTCTGTGTCTCTCATGAATGAATAAATAAAATCTTAAAAAAAAAAAAAAAAAAGAAACTGGAAGAAAATTAACAATATGGTCCCATCCATTTTTTTTTTAAAGATTTTATTTATTTATTCATGAGAGAGAGAGAGAGAGAGGGGCAGAGACACAGGCAGAGGGAGAAGCAGGCTCCATGCAGGGAGCCTGATGTGGGACTCGATCCCGGGTCTCCAGGATCACACCCCGGGCTGCAGGCAGCACTAAACCGCTGCCCCACCGGGGCTGCCCTGGTCCCATCCACTTTAAAAACACATTCTCTCAAGTGATGAAGACACTGATCCTTCTTGGTCTCTTTTTTGTTGGCAGAAAGAATCTTTATATCAGGAAAGGAACTCCACAGCTTCTTAAATTCTCTTGTTATCCACCAGCTTGGATATGACTTAGTCATAGGTGAGGCATTGTTTTCTAGAAAGAGACTCCTTTGGAAATTAGGTCTAGAGAATTTTGGCAAGTTCTCTGGATGTGATTGAGCATCAACGCTGAGCTACATTGGGGCAGCTGGGTGGCTCAGTCAGTTGAGTGTCTGGTTTTGGCTCAGGTTATGATCCCAAGGTCCTTGGATTGAGCCCTGCATTGGGCTCCCTACTCGGTGGGACGCCTGTTTCTCCCTCTGCCTGCCACCCCCTCTGCTTGTGCTCACAAGCTCTTTCTCTTTCTGTCAAAAAAACCAAAACAACAAAAAACAACACTGAGATTGAAAGCTAGTTTTTGAGGAAAGTAGAGATATATGGCTTTCTTTTAGAATTGAATGAAGACAAGAAGAGAAGCTTTCAAAAAAAAAAAAAAAAAAAAAGAGAAGCTTTCTTTTCTGAGATAGTGAAAGAGGGAGAGAAGAGGAAGAAAGCAAGAGCTAATGCTCCAGAGGACACTTAGCTCTGGGTTAGTTCTTTTTTTTTTTTTTTTTTTAATTTTTATTTATTTATGATAGTCACAGAGAGAGAGAGAGAGAGAGAGAGAGAGGCGCAGAGACACAGGCAGAGGGAGAAGCAGGCTCCATGCACCGGGAGCCCGATGTGGGATTCGATCCCGGGTCTCCAGGATCGCGCCCTGGGCCAAAGGCAGGCGCCAAACCGCTGCGCCACCCAGGGATCCTTCTGGGTTAGTTCTTTACCTTTCTTTGGATTTTGACCCTTTTGACTATATTGACAAAAGTGGTAGACACATAGCAAGATTCAGGGGATATAGGATTTTGCATATGTTTTTAAGAGGTTCATGGGTGCCCCAAAGTAGAACTGTAGGCAGGATCTATAGAGTTGATACCTCTTTTTGTTAACAAGAAATAGTCATAAACAATTAGAATGATAGGTAGCAGTGAAAAGTATACATATTAGACTGTATTCTGAATCTTTTGACACTTGTTTATAAACTCAAGTGTTTTGTGTTTGGGGCATACCCAAAGTTTAGTTTCCTGATTTTAGAGCACTCTATTGAAGTCCTCAAGTTACGTTATTTGGGTTTATTTCTAGTGGGGTCACAATTAAGATAAATGGGATTAAAATTATCCCATGTGTTTATTTTTATTTATTTTATTTATTTATTCATGAGAGACAGAAAGAGAGAGAGAGAGGCAGAGACACAGGCAGAGGGAGAAGCAGGCTCCATGCAGGGAGCCCGACGTGGGACTCGATCCAGGGTTTCCAGGATCACGCCCTGGACTGAAGGCAGCACTAAACCACTGAGCTACTGGGGCTGCCCTATCCCATGTGTTTAAAGAGATCAGGATAATGTTCCAAGTATGTGAGGATTTTCCAAGGCAGTCAAGTGACTTGAAGGCCACTTTTCTGTGTCTTCTATTTGAGGAGCTTTGAGACTTAGGGGCACAATCATTAATATAGGTTAGCAACTGTTTGGGGGCAGTGGGGCAAGGGTCTTTTCATTGCTGCCCAGTGATGTGGTGAGAATTTTACTGATCTTGTTACCCAAGAATAGTATGGGTAGATCTTGTTACTGAATAGTATGATATTGCCGAGTTAACCAGTCGGCTCTTTATCCAGATCCCTGCTTAAAAGGTTAGATGAAGATAACTGTAGGACCAGCAACTTACAAAGTTTTGGAAGTCTAAAAAGTGTCCTATCTGTGGAAGTGGCAGTGAGTGTGTTCTGCTAGTGACCCAAGGGGAGGGTCACATGGAGATGTGGAAGGAGACGCTGTAGAAGAGGCATTTGATTTATTAAGTCTTGTTTTTATATAGAAGCTCATTACAGAAAAATCAAAAAGGCTAAAACAAAAAGCATACAAATATCTTTCTAAAAACAAGAATGTTGCATTATATTGAGCATGTGTGTGTGTGTTTTAACATATTATTTATTTATTTATTTATTTATTTTTAAATATTTTTTAAATTTATTCATGAGAGACACACAGAGAAAGAGAGAGAGGCAGAGACACAGGCAGAGGGAGAAGCAGGCTCCATGCAGGGAGCCCGATGTGGGACTCGATCCCGGGACTCCAGGATCACGCCCTGGGCTGAAGGCAGACGCTCAACCGCTGAGCCACCCAGGCGTCCCTATTTATTTATTTATTTAAAATATTTTATTTATTTGAGAGAGAGAGAGAGCGCACAAGCGGGTGGGTGGAGGTAGTGTGTGTGTAAGAGGGGCAGAGGGAGAAGCAGACTCCCCCACCCACCCAGCAGGGAGCCTGAGGTGGGATCATGACTCAAGCCAAAGGCATATACTTAACCAACTGAGCTACCCGGGTGCCCCTAACATAATGTGTTTTTAAAAACCTTTTTTCGGGGATCCCTGGGTGGCTCAGCGGTTTAGTGCCGCCTTCAGCCCAGGGTGTGATCCTGGAGACCCGGGATCGAGTTCCACATCGGGCTCCTGGTGTGGGGCCTGCTTCTCACTCTGCCTGTCTCTGCCTCTCTCTCTCTCTCTCTTTCATGAATAAATAAATAAAATCTTTACAAACAAACAAACAAAACCTTTTTTCAATTTAGAAAATTTTAGACAAAAATTGGGAGTATGGTAAATACTATTCACGTTCATCTTTTTATTTATTTATTTATTTATTTTAAAGATTTATTTATTTATTCATTCAGAGACAGCGAGAGAGGCAGAGACACAGGCAGAGGGAGAAGCAGGCTCCATGCAGGAAGCCTGATACGGGACTCAATCCCGGGTCCCCAGGATCACATCCCCGGCCGCAGGCGGCGCTAAACCGCTGCACCACTGGGGCTGCCCCCTTTTTTGTTTTTTAATTAAAAAATTTTTTTAAAAAGATTTTATTTATTCATGAGAGAGAGAGGGGCAGAGACATAGGCAGAGGGAGAAGCAGGCTCCATGCAGGGAGCCTGATGTGTGATTCGATCCCAGGACCCCAGGATCATGCCCTGGGCTGAAGGCAGGCGCTCAACCGCTGAGCCACCCAGGGATCCTTATTTTATATATATATAAAAGATTTATTATTTTACACACAGAGCAGTGCGGGAGGGGTAGAGGGCAAGAGAATTTTTTTTTTTTTTTTTTGGCAAGAGAGAATCTTAAGCAGACTCCTCACAGAGCACAGTGCCTGACATGGGGCTCCATCCCATGACCCTGAGATCATGACCTGAGCCAAAATCAAGAGTCAGATGCTTCACGGGCTGAGCCACTGGCGCCCCTCTTTCTTTTAAGATTTTATTTATTTGTTAGCACGTGAACTGGAGATGGAGCAGAGGGAGAGGGACAAACAGACTCTGCGCTGAGTGCAGATCCTGACATGGGACTCGATCCTACGACCCTGAGATCACAACCTGAGCCAAAACCGAGTCACTCAACTAACTGAGCTACCCAGGCCTCCCCCCCCGCCCCTTTCTTTTTTAAAATCTGGAACTATTCTCCAATATTTCTGTATTTAAGAGTATATTAGAGACCAAGAGCTTTTGTTTTGTTTGTTGTTTTCTAACAGTACATACTAATCACTTTTCCAAATAAATTTGAGAACAGTGAAGCATAGAGATTGAGCCAGGGTTCTGGGGCGAGACTATCTGACTTCAAATCCTGGTTTTATTACTTAAACAAGTTTTCTTACCAATGAAATGGGGATACTAAGACCTTTTAGGGTTGTGAGAAATAAATGAATGTGAGTATGTGCACATTACTGACTATAGTGCCTGGCACAGAGTAAGTACTCCAAAAATGCTAGCTATTCTCATTCACACCACTAAATACCATTCCCAAGGGACATCGGGCAGACATCTTGGCAGTAGCTATTGTGGCTCTGTTCTCTCCCTCTCCTCTCCCACCCTCCTTTTCTTCATATCTAAGTTGCAGAGAGCAAACTTGGCCAGCTTTCTCCACGGCACTCAACCTTAGGTTGGAAAAAACGACTCTAAGAGAGTGGCTCTTAAATGTTAGTTCATGAACTCGTATTGCTGGTAACAAGTTTCAGTGGTCTTAAGAATAGGAATAGTAAAAAAAAAAAAAAAAAAAAAAAAAAAAAAAAAAAAAAAAGAATAGGAATAGTAAAGTGACTTTTCATAAATGCCAAATTGTTCATTATGAAATTTAAAGGGTTTTTTGGTGTTAAAATTTTCTTTTGAGAATGTTTATTAGAGATGGTTCTTTTGTCATTATTGTGTTTTAATGTTTATAGGTCAAAAAGGGAAACCCATTAAGCCCCAACATTTTTTGGAGATTTTCCTGGTCTGTGACAGTCAATGGTCTGGGAATTATTGCTCTAAAAGATGCATATTTGGTTTTTTGTTTATGTATAAGCGTCTGTGAATAGTATTTTTTTAAACATTTTATTTATTTATTCATGAGAGACACAGAGAGAGGTAGAGACACAGCAGAGGAAGAAGCAGGCTCCCTGCGAAGAGCCTGATATGGGACTCGATCCCAGGACTCTGGGGTCACCCCCTGAGCCGAAGGCAGATGCTCAACTGCTGAGTCACTCAGGTGCCCCCCCCCCTTTCTTTAAAGATTTTATGGTGAATAGCATTTGTATCTAAAAATTCATTAGTCTTTGATCGAATGAACATTTGTTGATTCCCAGCTGAATGCTAGACATTGTATTAAAGGCTTTACATATATCTCATTTCATCTTCATGATCAGCTCTGAGAGCTCTGTGTTCTCCTCCCTGCTTACAGGGAGGAAATGGATTTTCAAGAAGCTAGTGTAATCCACTCAAGGTTATATAGCTCTCAGGGTACACCTGCAGCTAGAACCCAGGTCTCTCTGATTATGGAGGCTGCGTGGGCTCCTTTTTCTGTCTAGTGGTTTACAATTACTTGTGTTCTTGGGGTCTGTGGAATTTTAGCACAGAATCCATAAGTTCATAGGTCTCCCTTCAGCCAAGATAGGCTGAAAGTATAATTACCACGTAGAGGGTCTTTTTTTTTTTTTTTTTAAAGTGTCCTTGTAGTACAAAAATTTGGAAACATTTCTTCCCCCTACAGGCAATAATCATTTGGATGGTAGGTAGGAGTGCCTAATTTTTAGTGACTCTTAAATTAGGAATGAAACTACCACCTTGCCCGAGTCTGAGTGATTCTTCAGCTTTCGGTTCTAGCTATATATAGGGTGCTTTCCAAGGAAAGAAAATGAGCTGCTATGTGAAATTAGTGGCTTCCCAAGGAACACTTAAGAACTCCTGACTGGGCATGGAAAATAAGAGGGCATTTAAAGACTTACTACAAGTGTGAGGTGAAAAGTTGAAGGCCAAGTCATGAGTTGCTGAAGTAGACAGATTCCGGCTTCAGAGCAGTGGGGGGCTGTGTCTGGTACAGTGTCTCTTAAGTCTGGCTGCACATTATGACCGTTTGTGGTGCTTTTTGGAAAATACGTAATCCTGTGCCCCCCTTTACCTGTTGAATGAGACTCTGAGGGCCCCACAGGTGATTGTAGCAGGAAAGCTCTGGCTGTTACTCGATAACCCACTGCCTCACCAGTCTTGGGAAGAGGGCTCCCAGGGATTAAGGACAGTTGTCCAAGCTTCTTTAAAGATGCCACATAAACTTCTGACCATGTGTACTGGGGTTGATAAATGAGCTACCCAGGCATTCCTATCCCCTTCTTTTCCCTAATTGTTCACTGAAGTCATGGGCATTCTTGTCAGAAGCCCATTTCTGTACCTAGCATGACAATATACTCAAAATTCCCTTGTTCTAAATGATAGCTATAGAGAAGAGTGTTGGAAATTGGGTCACCCACTGATATCACTTTATACCTCTCTGTAGTCCTGTACATATTCCACCAGTGGCATGAGAGCAAAGCAGTGGGAGGCTGCTCTGGGGCTTAGCCTCTGCTCCCCACTGTGGCTTCTAAGGCCCAGTGTGATCTGGCTTGTGCCTCAGCTTGCACCCACCTCTTCCTCATTAGCTGTGTTTCAGACACTGGTGTCTTCTTCTGGTCCTCGAATATGCCCACCTCATGCTTCTTAATGCCCGCAGATCTCTTGGTGGCTCCCTCCAACGACCGAAGCCTCAACTCAGATATTGTCTCCTCAGAGAACTGTTTCCTTGTCAGTCTATCATGTTACCTGTTTTATTTTCATCATAGCATTATTATTCTCTGAAATAATTTTTCTTAAAGTTTTATTTACTTAAGTAGTTTCTACACCCAATGTAGGGCTTGAACTCACGACCCTGAAATCAAAAGTTGCATGCTTTTCTGACTGAGCCAGCCAGGTACCTCTCTCTGAAATAATTTTATTTACTTTGTTATTATTTGTCTCTTCCACTCTAATGTCAGTTCTATGAACCCCTGGCATCTGGAACAGTGCCTGGCTCCTAATAGGTGCTCGCTAAGTGTTAGAAGAAGGAATGCTTTGGGCTCTATACCCTCACAAATCCTTCCTGAAGGGCAGGGCTGTGCTGAGTTTGTGTGGATATCTCTTGTTGCTAATGGCTTAGAATTATAACAGTTTTCTAGACCAAAGCTAAATATCCTCAAGCCTTATGAGTTTTCTTTTCTTTTCTTTTTTTTTTTTTAAAGATTTATTTATTTATTCATTCAGAGAGAGCAAGAGAGAGGCAGAGACACAGGCAGAGGAAGAAGCAGGCTCCATGCAGGAAGCCCGATGTGGGACTCGATCCCGGGTCTCCAGGATCACACCCCGGGCTGCAGGCGGCACTAAACCGCTGCGCCACCGGGGCTGCCCCCTTATGAGTTTTCTAAATCTAAATCATGCCTCAGTGCTGTTTCCTTGCACACATGTTGTAGGTTAGAATGACAACAGTTCTTTGGAAATATATGTCCATAAGGCTCAGTTTGAGGGTAAATGATCCCTTTGGATCAGAGTTAACTCCATTGTCTCTTAAGTGGTGGGATTTTTGTCCTTTGGGCAAGAGCTGAATGCTGAGATCCTGGGCAGTAAACACCATTTTGAATTTGGAAGAATTTAGCCCTATTTGTCAGTCTTATGTCTCTCCTTGCTACAGAAATACCATCGTCTGGGTACAGACAAAACATGTGGCCTGGCCTTCTGACTCAGAGACATAAGTAAACGCTATTTTATGAAGTTTCTGAAAGCCTTAAAGAGGTTTATCTACTGGGCCCCTTTTGAGAATCGGGTAATAACAGACCCTCTTCTTAGAAAACATATAAGTATCTGTACATATAGTTTTGCCCATTATTTTGAGGGGTGTAAGAACTTGCTAAATGCCCTCTACAGACTCTACAATTCTGTTTGAGGATTCACATTGGTTTGCTCATCCACCACAGCTGGGTCAAAACTCTTCCATGGCTGTTTCTTTCTGACCTGGTCTCCTGTCTTCTGTGTCCTCTCTCGTTTTTATAATAACCTGCTGGACCCTCTCAGGCCCAGAAGAGGCGATATTCTCCAGGAGTCCAGGTACTCAGTTTTGACCCATCATGGCCATCCCTAACTCCCTATGTGTCCACCCAGCATTTGCTCCTGTTCACACCCATGTGGCTGTTGTCTTGAGAGTCACCAGTCTCTGATTCTGACTGCATCTCCACCTTGCATGTTGACTGTTGAGGACAATGTGGAGGTCACCAAGAAGTGGCATGAGTCATATTTCCTCTCTTTTCATCACCCTGCCTCTGCATTGCCTCAGCACTGGGCTGGTTCTTAAATGGTTAGCCCATCATTCACTCCTCCAACTCCATTGGAGAGCCAGGGCCTCTGAAGTAGGTGGGAGGATGGGTAGCATACGAGGAAACTTGCAGTGGGAGAACTTGCCCACGGTATTACTGGAAGAAGTTATGTGTAGTGAAGCTTAAGTGTCCTGGAAGGTCTTTCAACTAAGAACAGTCATTGTAGCTGGAGAATACCAGCTAGCAGCCTGGTTCTGGCAGTGCTGTTTCTGAGTCCTCATCCATTTAGCATCCATCCTATGCTCATAGGATTTGAGAATTTTTTTTTTTAAAGATTTATTTATTTATTTATTCATGAGAAACACACACAGAGAGAGAGAGAGAGAGAGAGAGAGGGGCAGAGACACAGGCAGAGGGAGAAGCAGGCTCCATGCAAAGAGCCTGATGTGGGACTCGATCCCGGGGCTCCAGGATCACACCCTGGGCTGCAGGCGGCGCTAAACCGCTGCGCCACCAGGGCTGCCCAGGATTTGAGAATTTGAAAGGAGCTATCTGGAATGGAAAGATTTCCCTGATCAAACAGGTATTTTTAGAGTGCCTGCTATGTGCAAAATGCTGACGAGGTGGGAAGGTGTGGGGTGGGAGGTTGTCAGGGATGGAAGGTAGAGACACAAAAGTCTGTGATTTTTTCCTTCAAGAAGTTTACATGGCACTGGTCCTGGGCCATGTATATATAATAAATGCCAAACAGTGATCTCTGGAAGGATTAGAGTCAGACTCTAGAGGGGCCCTTTTAGGCCCACCAGATTGGTAGCAAGGAGGATTCCTGAAGGCAAGTAGAGCGTTCAGTTGTTTCATGGGCCATATCGTTTGCGTAACCATCTGAGTGTGCGTTCTTAGGGGCTGCTAATGACAAGGTGGAGTGGTCGTCTGGTCTGGAAGGGCTCAGCTTGTATGTGCAAAATTCCTGTTGCTTTTGTACAGGCATTCCTAAGAGTACTTCCTTACTGTCCTCTGCTTTTCTTCCCTGCATTCCCAGCGGGTATTCCCCTATATCTCAGCAATGGTGAACAATGGCTCCCTCAGCTACGATCATGAGCGGGATGGGCGGCCTACGGAGCTAGGGGGTTGTACGGCTATCGTCCGCAATCTGCATTACGACACCTTCCTTGTGATTCGCTATGTCAAGAGGCATTTGACGGTGAGTCCTTGTTTTCTGGACCAGTTGGTGGCATGGGCTATCTTGCACTTGCTTTTGTGGCCCTGATTGATCTTTCCTTTTTATTCTAGATCATGATGGACATTGATGGCAAGCACGAGTGGAGGGATTGCATTGAGGTGCCTGGGGTCCGTCTGCCCCGGGGCTACTACTTTGGCACCTCCTCCATCACTGGGGATCTCTCGGGTACTGCCACATGTACTCTTTATTTGTCCTGACTGAGGTCATGTCTCGGGAGCTGGACCTTGGTGAGGCTTCTCAGGGAGGAGAGCCAGACAAGCAGAGCTGTGGGAAGCAAGGACCCAGACAGTGCTTATCTTCTGGCATTCTTGTATCCATAAACCTCCCCCGACCCCCCTGCCTAGGTTACCCTAGTGCAGTTGGCTCTAGGAGATGGTTGGTACTAATGGAGTGTTTTTCTCTTCAGCAAGCCAGCTCTTCCAGCCTGTATTTGGAGTTCCATGCTTTGGTATCTCTGGTGCCCCCTCTGTAGTCTGGTTCCTTCCCATCTATCTCCTGTTGTGCTGAGCTCCCCTTCTCTTAACAAAGCTTTTCCTTAAATTCCTTGATTCTGCTGCCCCTCTTCTAACTCACCCCAGGACCCTCGTTGTGCTCAGAGTTTTGAATGTGCTGTGTGTATAGGTGCTTCTGTTTTCAGGCCATCCACCGCTCTACATCACTGCACTCGGACCTCCCAGGTATCTCAGCCAGGCCCTCAGCACTATTCTCATCAAAGCTACTTCTATTTCCTCACCATATATGGTACTCTGTTCTCGGTCCTCTTTGTCTTCTCTTTGGCTGGTTTGATCAGTTATTCTGAAACTCCTGCTTAATTTATGTGGCATTAATAATACCTGGTTCTTTTACTTTTCTATCTCTGGATTTTCTTCCTTGTCCTCGATTTGTAGCTTCCTCTTCTATATTCTGTCCCTTCGCTTGAGCTTAATCCAAACATCTTTTGAGAAGAGGTAAGGCACTGAACTTTTGGGTTTTTTGACTAGTGTGATTCATTATAGCTAGTATGAAATAGAATTATTTTTGTTTACCTGAAGGAGTCCTTTGCTTTAGATATTTAGTAATACTGTCTATATTAGTAAGTCTCTGTTCTCTGCCTGTAGGATATCCCTAAATAGAAATTTGGTCTTTCTTTTAAGGACTTTTTTGTTGACAACTTCTTAATGTTATGCAGTGGATTGTTGAAAATGGCTGAGGACACATTCTGGTTCTCCCATTCTTTGATGCCCCTACAATTGTGAGGAACGTTGCTTGGCTTTTTATCTTGTCCCATGGCTTAAATTCAATCTTGACAGCAAAAATATTTTTCTAATTGAAGGCGAAGCTAGTTTTTTTTCTATCTGGGATTCTGCTAAAGGTTCTAAGAGTCTTAGCAGCTGTAGATGCCATCCTAATAATAGAAATGGTGCTCTTCCTTCTTTGGGAAGGAAGTGAGGGTCATTCACCTGGAGTCGGGGCAACCATCTTGCCACTTGTTGGAGGATGAAGATCACAGAAGAGGGCAGAATGGAGAGATTCACAGAGAAGTGGTGCACCAGGGCTTCTGGTGCACCACTCCTGGAGCCATACAGAGGTTGCAATTGGAATAATCCTAATATGTGAGACGTAATTGATTTTCCCCATATATAAAAATTCTACATTTATTGGTTCAAAGGATGTCTATCTAGGTATGAGGAAGAAAAAAGTGGGAACATGATATGGTTTCTCTCTTCTTCTGCCAGAAGTCAAGACAAAGTGTGCTATGAAGACACAAGTTGGGAAGGAGTTTGGAGAATGAACAGTTGAGGGGTCCCCAAATTACTACCCCAAAGTGGAGTTCCACTGGGAGCAGAAAGGGCAGAGTGGGCCCTGTGCAAATGTTTCTCTTGTACTACGAGGATCAGAATTTCCTTTGGAAAAAAAAAAAAAAAAAAAAAAAGAATTTCCTTTGGGCCTAATCTAGGTCTTAGAAGTCAACTAGAAGAATGATCTGGATCCACACTGTCTGATATGGTAGTGATTAGTTATACAGGTTGCTATTGGACACTTGAAATATGGCCATTCCAAAGTGATGTGTACTATAAATGTAGAATACATACCAGACTTCAAAGACTTAGAACATAAAATGTCATCCATAATTTTTATGTCATTTGCATGTTGAAATGGGGTTCTTTAATATACGGGGTTAAATAAAATATATGTTAAAATGAAAAAAAAAATGGCAAGAAATCCAGTCACCAATAACCAGCCATGAGCAACCCTAGTATTCAGATTTGTGGTCTCTCTCTTTTTTTTTTTTCTTTAAAGATTTTATTTATTCATGAGAGAGAGAGAGAGAGAGAGAGAGAGAGAGACACGTAGAGACATAGGCAGAGGGAGAAGCAGGCTCCACACAGGGAACCCGACATGGGACTTGATCCCGGAACTCCAGGATCACACCCTGAGCTGAAGGCAGGTGCTAAACCGCTGAGCCACCCAAGGATTCCCATCTTTTTTTGTTGTTGTTGTTAAGATTTTATTTATTTAGGGGATCCCTAAATATAGGGGATATATATATATATATATATCATGAATAAATAAATAAAATCTTAAAAAAAAAGATTTTATTTATTTATTCATGAGAGGCGCAGAGAGAGAGGCAGAAACATAGGCAGAGAGAGAAGTAGGCTCCATGCAGGGAGCCCTTTGTGGGACTCGATGCCCTGGGCCAAAGGCAGGCGCTAAACCGCTGAGCCACCCAGGGATCCCTGATTTGTGGTCTCTTCATACCAGTTCCTGCTGAAAGAAACAAGAGCTTCGTGGGGAAATGGCTGATGTCAGTTCTGAGGTAGGAAATGGACAAGCTGGGAATTTCCCAGGAAAGCAAGGAAGATAATCACTTCTGGGTTCATGTAAAAGGACTCAGGAGCCAACTTGAATAGGTTCCTACTGGAGAAAGATGGGTCGTGTTAAGCATCTGTAAATGCTGTAAATGTACAAGTTCAGTGTATTGAAATATATCGAATATGTTTGAACCTATGAGATAGAATGACACTTAAAAAGAGAAAAAAGGGGTATCTGGTTGGTTCAGTTGGTTAAGCGGCTGACTTGGGCTTAGGTCCTGATCTCAGTCCTGGGATGGAGCCCTGCATTGAGCTCCCTGTTCAGCGGGGAGTCTATTTCTCTCTGCCCCTCCCCCCACTTGTGCTCGCTTTCTCTCTCTCAAATAAACAAAATCTTAAAAAAATAAAAAGAAAAAAAAATGAGTCCCTAATTCCTTGATTCTTCCTCTAGGAATAGTGAGATTCAGGGTCACAGTTAAAAGAAGCTGCAGAAAATTAGTCTAGAATGGAAGTGTGTGCCATTCCAATAGCTATGCCCTGCTCATGGCCCATTAATCAGCTGGCATAAGGCCCTTTCCTATCTTGTGTGTGTCGTCTGCACAGAAGGGAAGCTGTAGTGCTGTGTTTTCCTTTGCTATGCTACTGGGTTTTACATATGATATGGTCTTTAATTCTTGTATTATGTCTCTTTTTTAAGCTATATAGGTATTGCATGCTTGTTGATAAAAAAAACTTTAAATCCTGAGTAATCTACAATATTCCCTATTCCTTGTTCTTATTTTTAGATGAGAGAAAATAGAGGTTTCAGTTACTTTTTTTCAGTCACTGCTAGTGGGGCACATGGCTGGCTCAGTCAGTAGAGCACCCAACTCTTGATTTCGGGATCTTGAGTTTGAGCCTCACGTTGGATGAAGAGATTACTTAAAAAATACAGTAAATTTCTAAAAAACCCAAAGTCACTCCTAGTTGGCTGTAGATCAGATGTTTGAACCCATATACTCCCAAAATACCTCTTTTTGAGGTGGCTTGGGTCCTCGTGTTTTCCTGTAGATAATCACGATGTCATTTCCCTGAAGTTGTTTGAGCTTACGGTGGAGAGAACCCCGGAAGAGGAGAAGCTGCATCGAGATGTGTTCCTGCCCTCGGTGGACAATATGAAGCTGCCTGAGGGTGAGTGCAGGGTTCCTGGGAAATGGTCCTGTGGTTGAAGAGGAGGTTACTATGCCTGGGTGGTCTGAGGTGGCTTGCACCCACAGATCACAGGGCCATCTCCTTTCTGTGTTCTTCCTCTGAAGAACTTGGAGCACGCGCTTTTGCCATTCCACTTGTCTCCATGTTACAGATGAGTAGGGCTGCTCAGTTTTTAAATTGAGGCACCTGGAAAGGGAGTGTCTCTCTGCTCTCTGACTCCCAGAAATGAGTGTCATAAACTGGAGACTTGATACTTTCCCACGTGGGTGGGCTCCCTGATTGACTTGCTTCTCTCTTGTGTCCCTAGTGACCGCCCCATTGCCGCCCCTGAGTGGCCTGGCCCTCTTCCTCATTGTCTTCTTCTCGCTGGTGTTTTCCGTATTTGCCATCGTCATTGGTATCATACTCTACAACAAATGGCAAGAACAGAGCCGAAAGCGTTTCTACTGAGCCCTCCTGCTGCTGCCACCTCTGCCTGTCACCATGAGCAGGCTCTGGCCTGAGTGCAGAGCCGGGCAGGCCTCCTGCAGTCTCCAGCAGCTGGTCAGGGACTCTGTTCTCTCACTGGAGCTTTGAATGCAGGGATGCTGCATTGCCATGGTTACCGATGGGGACATCTAACTGGTTCAGGAAGCCCACCTACCCCAGGGCAGTGCTGCTGTGATGTGCCTTTCCCTGCAGTCCTTCCACTTGGGAGCGAAGAGGGATGGAGAGGATATATATACGGTTCTGATGCCAAAATCACAGAAGAGAATTTAATTGCTCAGGCTGCCTTGTTGTTGGACTCAGAGGACCCTTGTACTTCATTTTTAAATCTGCAGAGAACATAACACTGATAACGCCTCATACCTTCCAGGCAGCCATTCATTGGGTTTTTGCTTTTTACCCAGGCCTCCGTCCACCTGAAGAATTTTCATTGGAAATCTGGGTGGACACTTCTCCCCTGTGTTGCCTTCTCCCTCCATTCATTGCTCTCTCCACATGCAGCCTGAGCTGGAAGAGACATCTGGATGCCTCTCTTTTGGAGGCTGGGGCTGCAGAACAAACTTAAGTTTCACTGACCTTCCTTAGGTGGCCACAGGGAGAGGGCTGTTTGCTTTGGCTCACTGCTCTAGCTGATGTTTAGCATGAATCTGGCTTCTGTTGGTTTGTTTGTGACCTTCTCAGTTGGTTCCTTTAGGCTCTCAGTCAAGTTTGGCTGAAAGTTGGTGTGCAAGAGAAGCTTGTAAGACTTCATGGATACAATGGGAGTAACCATGAAATTGACCAGCTCCACGTGTCCACACCAGAAGCACCGTTTGCCATGTGAGCTGACCATGTGGAGATGTTTCTGGACTCTGGAGCCTGCCTAACTGCGTGTTTTGTCTTTATCATGATTTTTGGAATCTCAGAGTGTTCAAAACCTAAGGAAGCTTTTGGATACTCCCTAAAGAGGAATCTTGGCTTCTAATGGATAAGAAGCAGTTGCTATTCTCCTGTTGCAAATCTGGGAGCAATGGACCTTCGTCATCTGTGCCTGGAAGAGTTCATTGTCATTGAGTAACAGAGTGTCCTCCTCTGTGGGTCAATCCTTATTCCACTGCCTTATCTGACAAGGGGTCATGTGCTGCTCACCTGTCTGCCCTGTGATTAAATTGGCCAATAGGCCAATCTCCCTGGGGGGTCTGAAGCTCTGAGCTCTCCTAGCCATGTACTTCTGTAGCCTAAGGGAAATTCTTAAAATGGCTGATGGAAACCAAACATGAGCTTCTAACTCTGTCCTTCCTTCTGGGTGTAGTTTTGGGGAAGGTCTAGGCCTCCTTACTGAGCCCCCAACTTGTCAACCCTTGCTCTGCCTTCTCCTGGGTTAGGAAAGCCCTCAGCTTGGCCCAAAAGGAAAGGAGATCACCTTGGTTGGGTATAAGTTTCCATTGTGTTGGGGTTTCTTCTGTCCCTCCCACATGCTTAAGTGAGCATCTTAGGTTGTAGTGCTGTCTTGCAGGTGTGAATAAAACGGATCCTCCTAAGACCTTCCCCACAAGAGCAGAGCAGCTCCAGGGTATCGGAGTACAAAATGTTGACCTGGAGCTTGGCCTTAGGACCACTTAGAACTGAGAAAGCAAGTGGCTGTTTTGTCTTTTTTGAGTAAAGGGGGAGATTGGCTAGACCCTTGTGGTGGGAGGACCTAAGTGGGCTCTTGAGATGGGCCAGGCAGTGCTCCAGAAGGAAGGGGGCTCATCGTGGGAGAGGGTATGTGTGTGATGATTGAATTTAAGTTCTATATGATTCCAGCCCATGGGCTTCCTGAGGCTTTTTAAAGAGGACAGGGAAGACATAAGTGCAGTCCCTACTCAGCCTGGAGGCCAGCCTTTGAGAAATATGTGGAAACCGTCTAACCTAGCATGGTAGGGTCTGCCCCAGCTCTTGCTTTTTGTTCTTAGAAACAAATATTTCCCACTGTGAATGGGACCAAATGCTGTTCTGAGCCCTGTAATCCCAGGCGTGCCCGAGAGGAGGGAGAGGTCTGGTCTGTTGGCGTGGCTCTTTTGAACATGCACGGTAGGGATCAGAGCAGTGGCCTTGGCAAGCTGCTTACCCCACACGAGCCATCTCGCTCCTCACAGTCTCCCTTTCCCTTGGTTTCCCTTTGACTTCAGAGCCTCTTAGAGAGGAAGAGACCCCGACGTCTAGAGGTGCTGTATAAAGATGACGTTGCTCCCTGGCCTCATGAGTCTTGCCTTTCATGTTTTCTTCAACTCCCTAAATTACAAAGTGGCTCTCTGTGACAAAACTTGTTTATTTCAGTGGGAAAATGACAACTCTGTCCTTCCTGTTGAAGTGGTTTCTGAGCAGAATATACCCCTCATTGCATATGTCTCAGAAGTCCCTTGTATATGCCCTAGAAGCTAAAAATGAGAACTGGTAGGAAGCGCAAGGGAAGGGCCAATAATAAGCAGGAGAAAAGCCAGGCAGATGTGGACCAATTAGTCTCGTGGGGCTGGAAGTTCTGGAAAAATGTCTTGTAGGTGATTCATAGGTCCCTGGAGGTGTTTCAACTCATGGTCTATTGTAGGATTTAGGTTCAGATGCTGGCTGGTGAGGATGGGAGAGTGGACATTGCTGAGGTTTGGTTGATTGATGATATTGGTGGATATTTTAATGGGAGCGTTCAGCCGAAGTTTAGGTTTGATCCAGCTCATGGCCAAGTAGTTCTAGAGAGAACAGGTGAGAGTTAGCCTGAGATAGCCACTTGAGGCTGTCTCTTCAGAGTCCTCCTAAGACCAGCTAGTGAATGCCTTTGTCCCTGTCCCCAAGGCTGTCACTCACCGGTGTTGAATAGATAAAGTTGAACAGCATAAGTGCTAAAAAAAGTATGATTATAGCGATTATGATTTTGAAGTGGTAGCGTTTCCAGAAAATGCGGCAGAAGATTGTAATAGGTGACCGAAGCAGGAACATGGTGTTGGGGCGTCTATCCATGAGCAGAGGAGATGTCGGAGGATGGAGGGCAGAGGGAACTTTCAGGTCAAGTGATGCACAGCAGAGAGCTTGCTTTTTCAAAAAGCAACTTCTGCTTACTCGTGTGTTCTCCCCTCCCCGCCCCCTTCACCCAGGCTGTTCTCTCCTCGTTGTAACTGAGCACTGAGGTGGGGTGCTGGGAAGTTAGTACCCTTCTCCACTTGTAGGCCCACCAGTCACACCCTATACAAATTGCTGGGCCCAGTAGCTCAGCCTTGTGAATGGGGAAGAAAGATTTGGTCCCCTCATCCCACAGGACTCTTACAGGGGAGGATGAAGTGTAGGGTATTGGTTGGGTTCCGATTGGCCTCGCCCTGCTGGCCTGATTAAGGCTTCCTTCTCTGACAGGATCTCCAGCGTCATCTTCACTTTACCCTAGAAGCACCATAGGTGGTGGGAGGCTGAGTTCATTACAGCAGGTGTCCCAAAGCCCCTTCCCAGGGTCCAGGAAGGAAAAAAAGATTTAGCTAAAGTCCCCAGAAATCTGTTAGAGCCAAGTTATGTGGCACTGCAGTCCTATATGCAACAGATACCCTCCCTAGCTCCTACCGACATGCGCCATTTGCCACCATCGAGGACCTGGGAAGGCCACCAGCCTGTTACAGTCTTCTTCTTAAAGAGGGAGAAGTGCTTATACTGAAGGAAGTAGGGCCACTTGGAGTCAGTCTCCATCATCCTGATGGAGCACTTGCTGGCGTGCCGGGCCGGGAGGGGCATGTCAAACAGATCCAGCTCCAGGACCCCTGAGCCCAAAGAAATGCCATCAGCAAGGAGCTCCCCGGCTTGTGGTCACGGGCCCTGTGTCGGGTCTCACCTAGGAAGTCATCAGTGGAGAACACATTATTGTCCCAAATCTGGATGATGAGCCGCGCTGGGAACTTTATCACCGTGGGGTCCAGGCTCCATATGTATTCCTGGAGGATGGCAGAAGAACATATTACTGGCCTGTCTCCTTTGAGGTTTCCCTTGGCCACCTTATGAGCCCACCACCCAGCAGTGATGATGGGCTGTTAAGGAGGCAGCTTTCTGCCCAAGGCTATGTTCCAAGGGTTCTGGTGCAACTTGCAGTTCGAGGGAGGGGGAGTGCAACCCTCCCAGCCCTGTCACCTTCTGGCTCTGGACACACATGTGCTCGGCTGCCAGGTAGTCCATGCTGAAGATGAACCTCCAGTTGAAGGTGCTCTCCCCGGTCAGTGAGTAGTAATGGATATCTGTCTTCTGCATGTCTTTCTCGAGCCCGACCATCCACCTAGGGCCAAAGTCCTTTCACCTGGAGTTTGTGTGTATCGTTCCATAGACACCAGGCATGGGTGGAAGTGGAGAGATGTCACCTCAGGATAGTGGGGGGTAGGTTGGAGGCAAGGGGACTACACAACTGGGGGATACTGAGGGAATGCTGCTGGAGCCCTGCCCTCTCCTTACCCTCCCCCCCCCCCCTTTTTTTTTTTTAAAGATTTTATTCATGAGAGAGAGGCAGAGACACAGGCAGAGGGAGAAGCAGGCTCCCTGCAGGGAGTCCAATGTGGAACTCGATCCTGGGACCCCAGGATCACGGCCTGAGCTGAAGACAGACGCTCAACCACTGAGCCACGCAGGCTCCCCTCTTCCTCACCCTTTGACATAGATGTCGCTTATCCCAGAGGTTAAAGTTCTCCTCAGGTCCACTTGGGCAGTCTTCCAGATAATGCAGCGCAGCTCATACCTGTAGCCACTGTACTCTGAGGCTTTGCTGAGGAATACCTCCCCAGCTGCAGCCTTGGTGCAAGAAGAGAGAGGGCTGGGGGGCTGCCCTCCAAGCCCATAAGGTATGCCAGATTTAGGGGGATGGAGAGGAAGGACGCTTCCTGGATTCCCGGGAGAAGGAAAGAACCACTGCACCCTAGTGTGTGAGCACACCTGTGTTCCATGCCTGGTAGAGTGCAGGGATGGGCTTGCCGGGTCACTCACCTTCTAGGCTTTCGGGGCCTGATGTTGACGGGGGGGCCAGGAGGCCCAAGCTTCTTGGGGAAGATGTCCACCCACATTTGCACCTTTCCCTAGAGCGGAGATGGATTAGCTGGCTGGGAGTTGTGACACTGTTTTCAGCATGCCGGCCTGGGAGCCTGGTCCCAGGTCCTGATGTCTCTTGAGGCTGGGTCCCCCACCACTGGAGGGTTGGAAGGGGGTATTGGTGAGGTGAAGTGGACTTCAGACAGGAAGTCTGGCAGCCACCCACCAGCTTCCTTTTTTTTTTTTTTTCTTTAGTTTTGGCTGGAAGAAGAGTGCAGAGTAGGGTTGGCAGTGCATGAAGGCTACTTCAAGACTGATGGCCATGGGATCTGGAGGGTTAATCCCATTTAGCAGGCTATGCTAGACAGCCTCTCTGGACAGGCTCCACAGTGGGGTTGGGGCTTCACTTATTAACCAGCTTAGTGGCCCCGAGTAAGAGCAAACTAGGTGATCAGTCCAAATGCCCAAGCTGTCCTATGTCGTGTTGTGGAACCCTATCCCATGGATATTAAGTTGCCCACCAGGCGCAGAGGTCTAAGAAAGGATGAAAATGGCGAGAAAAAGGAAGAGAAAAAAAATAAAAGAATACAACTATCAACACTGGAAGGTAGACATATTCTTTCAAACTGACCTCATTTTATTCTTTTGAAGTTGACCCGTTTTCTTTGCTTTTTCTTTTAAAGATTTTATTTATTCATGAGAGACACAGAGAGAAAGAGAGGCAGAGACACAGGCAGAGGGAGAAGCAGGCTCCATGCAGGAAGCCTGACGTGGGACTCGATCCCAGGTCTCCAGGATCACGCCCTGGGCCGAAGGCAGGCGCTAAACCACTGAGCCACCCAGGCTGCCCGACTCCTGTTTTCTTAAATAGAAAACAGGTCTAATGAGAATGGTTTAAAAAGTGCTCAGCAGAGAACTTAGTGTCTGGAATGTGGTATCAAGTTAAGAGATTTGGAGAATGAGAAGAGCCATTCTGGTGGCTGGAGGGTAGATAATTAGGGTGTTTGCGGGGATTTTTATTCCTTCTGTTTGGGGTTCCTTGGTGTGGAGAAAACATAGCCTGCAATTAACAGGCCAAACAGGGTTGTAATGTCTGCACATCTGACTCTGGGTGCTTCCTCCCGGCCCTCCCCCAGGAGGCACTAAGGCAGTTGGCGCTGGCTGGTAGGGCGTCTCAGCGCTTCCACCAACTGATGCGAGGCCTGGGCTTCTCGTAGATGACTTTTCCAGCTCTGACTTTCTTCTTTCTAAGTGACATCATTGAACCCTCTCACTTTGAACATGTGCAGAACATGCTTGTTTTCTGTGCATGGGTGTCTGTGAATGCTTGGCCTCCCCTTCCCCTCACATCATGGGCTATGTCCTGGCTGGTTGGGCTCCCTTATCTAAGCCTGACCTCGTCCCTCCAGTCTCCTACCTGGTCGATGCCTGGCTGGCTGTCGCTGTACAGCGTACGGGTCTCCACATGCTCAGGTACCAGCCCCTGCGTGTGCAGGAGGTACAGTGCAAGGCGTTCTTTCTTAGGACCCAAATAATGAAGAGTAGGGGGTGTGGGCTCTAGTTGGAAGGAGGTGGAAAGAGGGGATCACAATGTCATTAGCCTTCCCATCTCCCAGGCAGGCACACCCTCTTCCCTACACCCTGCCTGGAGAGTGAACATGGTAGCTCTCTATAGGAGGAAAGGGCAAAATGAGGCACGTGGCCTCTGGTTTCAGAGGCCTGGATCTGCACCTTCCCGCAGTGTGCTGTACTTCTCACCAAAGCTTTGCAATTTGAAGTTTTTCCCATTGTAAAAAACAGTGTCCTCCTCAGGACTGAACAGAGGCGGAGGCAGCCCTTTCTGTTTGGCATGGCGTTCCAAAAGGAAGCTTGGGGTCATCTGATCCCGCCATCTAAAGGGCCCTGACCTGTGGAATTAAGGGAGAGGAAAAGGTGAGAAGGTTTGCATCCTGGACAACATTCTGCCTTGAGCTGCAGGATAAACAGTGGTGCGGGCATGAATGGAGCCAGGTTCGGGTCCTGGCTCACCAGCCCAGGATGTGAGCCTGCCCCCAAGAGAGCTAGGGGCTCCCTCCTTCACCCCTCCCCTACTCTCTTGCCCAGCCTCAGTTCCACTCACTGGCAGTAGGATTTGGAGAGCCCACAACGGGCTCCAAAGCCAGACAGGAGTCGGTTTTCGAGGTCAATGACTGTGGTTCCAATCTTATCATCAGGTGAGAACAGGTCAAAGTCATAGAGCTGGATCTCTAGGTCCTTCTCCAGCGGGATGATGCAGCTCAGTTCAAACATGCTAGGGGTTGGTGAGGGTGTTGGAGACTACAGAGACTGGCCAGCTTCTTGGCCCCTTGTGTGGTCATGGTGAATATGGAGAGCACAACCTGGGGTGGCAGTCGACTGCCAAGGACTATCCCCCCGTCGTGGCTAGGAATAGCTCTTGACAGGCTTGGGTTGTACAGCCCTGAACCCCTTTCCCAGGCAAAGCATTTGAGAGGGAATGTAGAACTGACCACCCTTCCATCTGTTGAGCACGGAGAGTGTGAGAGCCCATGCTAGGAACTCCGAGCTTAGAAAGAAATGCAAGAAAAAAAAAAAAAAAAAGAAAAAGAAAGAAATGCAAGAATTCTTCGCCTTCTGGGGCTTACTCCTAGCACAGTGTGGGAGGGTGTGGAGGGGTGGGGTCAGGTGAAGCTGGGGCAGCTCACATGCCAAAGATGGGGTCCAGAGTGTTGGGATGGTACTTGTCCCGGTTGCCCATCTTTGTCTGTCCCAGTTTCAGGATCACATAAGGGTCGCACTGAGGTTGGGTCATAGTGAGGGAAATGTGACAGGAAATGGAAAGTCAGTCCAGGTTGGTCGGGGAGGGTGGGGGCGGAGCATCAGAGGGAGCCTGTGGGAGGTTAGCTGTCTGGGTATCTGTAGCCTGGAGCTCCAGGACCCTGGGGTTTATGGCAAAGCGTGGGAGGCACCTGGACTGGGCAGGCCTGGAGACAACAAGCACCACGGGCTTGGGGCTGTGCATTACCAGGCCATTGGAATCTTGGGGCTGCAGGTTGATGGCTCGGACCATGTACACCCGCACCAAGCACTCTTGAGGGAAGTCCTCTTTTTCACGCCAAACCAAGAACTGGCGGGGGGGCTTGGGGACTTTTGGATCCTCAGGAAAGGGGTAGACACGGAAAAGGCCCTGTGTGTGTTGGGGAGGGAAGGTGTTGGCGGTGCGGGCCCAGCTCTGCGAAGCCCTCCAGGGGGTGCCCCAGGTCCAAACTCAGGAGAGACTGGGCTGTACGGTGGATGGGCGAGGTGGGTGCCATAGAGATGCTCTGCGGGGACAGCCGTGTTTGGGAGGGGTGTTGGGCAAACAACCGCAGCGGTTAGGTGAGTTTCCAGTTTCTGCTGATTCAGACTCCCATTCTACCCCCATCCATTCCTTCAGGCTGGAACTTGCTCTCGAAGGCTCTTGGGACTTGGGAGACCAGTGCAGGCCGAGCCGGAGTGAGAAGCCCCCTGCCCATCCCGTGTAAGGGGAGGAGGTCTGTCTGAACCCCCACATCAGTCAGCCTCTGGTTACCTGCTCTCCAAACTGTTTTTCAAGCCCTCCCCACCCAATCTCACAACTAGCATAGAGAACCAGGGCTTTTACTAGAGTCTTCTGAGTACAGCAGGGGCTGGGGAGACTGGGGCAGCTCAGCTGGGGTGAACACCCACCTTGAACTCCCCTACCACAGGGCTGTCCAACTTGGGCTCTTCCTGATAGAGTTTGAAGGTCTCGCAGAAGTCCTGCAGGCCTTTGAAGGCAGGCACAGCCTCCAGCTCACAGTCGTACACCTGCAGAAGGGTGTATGGGACCCAGGCCGGTGGGGAGAGCAGGGCTGGGCTCAGCCAGGGGGGACTGTTCCTGCCATCAGGGGTTGAGGGACCACCCATTCCCAGGTCTTGCTGGGAAGCGTCTGTTCAGTTGGTGGCCCCAGGGTCGGCATTGCCTGCTATGGATGGGGCAGCTCTGGTTCCCAAAAGGGCATGTCTGGTGGAGGCTTGGGGAGACAAGGAGGAGACTATTGTCCACCCCCACCCCCACCCCCACCCTGGTAGTTTCTAGAGGCATCAGGGCAAGGTTTGCGGGTTTCTCCCAGCAGATTTCATTGTGTCTCTCAGCGATCTCCCCTCCTGGAGGCCTCCAAACCTTCAGGGTATGGTAGTCTTTGTACTTGTACTGCAAGGACTTAACATCTCCTGTGGCCCAGAACAGCTTGCTCCACCAGTCCACTTCATGATGGTATTCATCCTGATAGGGAAGTCATTCTGGAACCTCAGGGAGCAGTCACAGTAGCCTTCCTCTGCCCAGGATCATCTGCCCCCCACCTCCCTGAGCTACCCGGAGTTGTTCTTTGTTCCCTGGGGCTGAGCCTATATCACCTGGGTTTTGCTGGGACTTAACCAGAACTTTTCATAGAGATAATCCAGGAGCTAAAAACGAAAGTGGGAGAGCAGGGTGAGGTGTGGTGTGCCTACCTAGCCTGCTCACCATCTCTGACCTCCGAGGAGAAAGTGAGTGGAGGGCAGGGCTTCCTTTCCTGGCTCCCTTACTCTAAACAGAGCCCCTTCAATTCAGGGATTCGCACATGGGATTAGGAATCAGAAGGAGGGTCAGCTTAGTTCTTATATTCATTGCCAACAGCTACAGATGGAACTCTGGAAGGGCTCAGAAATACAGAACCCCAGGCCCTACCCCAGATCTACTAGATCAGAACCTGCTTTTGCTCAAAGTGTCCCTGAGACTCCCATGCATTCAAGTATGACAAGTGCTCTCAAGGGGTAGTTCTGAACCTTGGAAACATTGGAATCACTGGAGAGGGGTGGGGGCTTGGCAACACTGTGAATGATCGGGTCTTTCCCCAGCAATCCTGATGGAATTGGTCAGAGGCCTGGCCATCAGGATTTCTCTAAACTCCCAGACAGTGCTCATGTGCGGTCCAGGTGGAGAGTCACGGCTTTAGCGTTCTCGTGTATGCGGTTTCGTCCCCGCCCCTCCTTAGGGACCAGGGGCATCCCCTGTGAATGGTGTGTGAGAAGGTGGGACCTTGAGCCTTTACTCACCTTCTGGTACTTTTTCACAGACAGCACTGTGTGGAGAAAGAAAAATCATGAATCTCAGCAGAGGGAGAGGAGTGAGGAGGAGGGACAGGAGCCTGCAGGGCAGCCAGGGCCACCCCCACTACTGGTGCCAGCTTGAAGGTGAGGCCTGGGCAGGGCGGGGAGGAGGGGCCGTACTTGGAAGCTGTGGAGGCACGTAGTCGTCAGCCCAGGGGTCACAGAAGTAGGGCTGGAGGGAGTTGATGTTGGCCTGACCCACCACAGTCTGTCGGCCGAAGTCCTGATTATCTACCACCTTCAATGTGAGGGATGGCGCGTAGACATCCTCCATAGGCATGAACTGCAGCCCCAAGGAGAGGCCGGAGCGTGAGGCCTCCCAGGAGGGAAGGGCCGCCCCAGCTCCTGCTCTGCCCAAGGCTGCCTTACCAGAGTGAGGAAGAGCACCGACTGGGTGAAGTTAGGGTTGGTCTGGAAGTCCCTGATGGGCTCCGTCTGCAGGGACTCTTCCAAGCATTCTACCAGGAGCTGAGGGGAACGCACCCGTTTCATGTTCCGAAGGCCCCAGGTCAGAATCTGCCAGAACAGAGAAGGAGCGGTTGGCCCAGGGGCAGGCCAGGGGTCT
This sequence comes from Canis aureus, assembly GCF_053574225.1. NCBI lineage: Eukaryota > Metazoa > Chordata > Mammalia > Carnivora > Canidae > Canis > Canis aureus. Next base: position 48,086,319 of record NC_135621.1, read on the forward strand.
GTAATGGGGCCCTGGCCAGAGAGAGGGGGCTGTCCTGGGAGTGATGGCAACTCATGGAGCACCCAGGGCCAGGAAACGAGCTAACCCAGGTCTCCTGTCCTGTGAGGAATCCATGCTTGTCCTCAAGACCCCCCATGAAGACGTGCCCTCTGGCTACGATCCTTCCCTGGCCTCCTGGGTGGGCTGTGAGGTATTGCCTTTCCTCCCCTGCTGCTTTGTCTGGCCTGCAGGCCTCAGGAGGGAGTTCCCGAGGCTGGCTGCCTCCAAGAAGTAGGGAGTGCCCTAGGTTTCTCGGGCTTCCCTTTTGCCATCTAGCTCATTGCTGACTTGGGTCCCAGAGAACTCCATGGCACCCCAGGAAATGGCCTCTTCAGGGACCAGACTGAGGTTGCCTGATCTCGGGGGGGCCTCTCCAGGGCTAGGAGGGCCTGACCATCTTTTGCTTTTTGCCAGATTTGTGGCAGAGCACAAAGGTTCCCATGTGGCTACTGTCAAAAGGTAGGTGAGAAACATCCTGGCATTTGGAGTCAGGCAGGGCCAGGCCCAGATTCTGGTTCTGCCACTTACCCCTGTGTCACCTGTGTGCGTGGGCTAGCTTGTCTCTCAGAGCCTCAGTTTTCTTGTCTGAAAAGTGGTCCCTACTGCAGAGGACCACGAGGGGCTCAAATGAGAATGACTGCTAAAGCCCCTGTCTACAACCCCCCACAGAGGCCTGCAGGAAGACCCTGTAAGATACTCTCTCTATTCAGAGCTTCTGCTCTTCACGTCTCTCCTGTCTCCCTCTGTCTTCTCAGTCTCTTCTTGGGGTCGGAGCTTTGGATCAGGTAGTCAGGAGGCCCCAAGGAGAGTCCGCAGAGAGGGCCCCACGGTACCCGACCACTCTGAGGGGTGCCGGCCCTCCCTGCCCTACACCCTCATCACCTCAACAGCCATTTTCTTTAGTGTGGGCTGGATGCTCTTGGGGAGTGTGTAGACTCCGTTCTTCCAGGGAACACTTAAGATTGGTGGCCTCTCTTTGAGACTCTGAAGGGGTAAGGTGGGAGAGCAGGGAGCATGAGGTGCTAGTGGGCTCATCCACTATTCCCCACCCCCAAACCAAGTCCCTAGCAGGGCTCCAGGCCTTCCCTGAGGGGGTGGAGTTGACTGCTGGTTGTGGGGACTTGAGGCAGGGGAGTGGGGCAGGGTGGGGGGTACCGAGCACGCCCCCTGCCCCCCCGCCCCCCCCCCTCGAACCAGCCAGGCTCTCCCTCCCAGTACCTCAGTCTCGAGGATCAGCTCACAGGACACCAGGATCTCGCACTCTTCCTCCCCTGGCAGTTTTACAAGGGGGTGCCACCTCAGAGGAGGCAGGATTCGGTTCTGGACATCCAGCCAGACCACCGGGGACCACATGCTCCGGCCCCACAAGGTCTCCTTTCCCTGCAGGGAAGGGGAAGTTTGCCAGATGTGGAGGCCAAGCTGGAAGGTTCTGGCTCCTCCCCTGGGAGGCTGACAACTCTTGGATAAGAGCTAACATTTCTGTTGACGGGATGCTGTCAATCAGACCCCACTGGAGCACTTTCTGGATATTCTCCTCTAAAATAAAAAACTCAGGGATCCCTGGGTGGCGCAGCGGTTTGGTGCCTGCCTTTGGCCCAGGGCGCGATCCTGGAGACCCGGGATCGAATCCCACATCAGGCTCCCGGTGCATGGAGCCTGCTTCTCCCTCTGCCTATGTCTCTGCCTCTCTCTCTCTCTCTGTGACTATCATAAACAAAAAAACAAAACAAAACAAAAAAAAACTCAGCAACTTTGCCCAGTCCAGCCCACCCTACCTGGGAGTCCTGCTGCCACAGTTCCAACACCACAAGTGGTGGGCTGGCTTTGGTGTCCTCAGGGTCCTCATACAGAAGGAGGTGCTGGAAAATGAGTGTCTGGGCCCATGTGGGGGCTGCAGAGCTCCTAAGGGCTTGGGTGCACTGGCTATAGTTCAAGAAGACCAGCCGAATGAAGAGCACTGGGGGCAGGGGTAGAAGGAGAGGAGGGAGTCCTGCCACCGAGCTGTCAGGCGAGGCACTCCTTTCTGGCAGCTGCCACCACTGGACCAGATATCCAGGGAAGCCCAGGCAGGGCAGCCACGGCCACTGCCAGCTGTCCAGAAGGCCACCTCAGTGCAAGCTGCAGAGCCATGTGGTTCCATCCACATCGGTCTTACACCACGGGGTTGAGATCTGGGTGTTGCAGGGATGGAGGGCCCCACGGCTCCTCTGGAGGAGTTCTAAGGAACAACCACCTGTGGCTGCCCTTCCACAGCATCAGTGAGTGGCTGTGGTTTCAGGAGACATCATGTGGCCTTCTCAATGTGGACGCTGATGCCCAATGGACACAGCTCCCGGCAGATACCCACTGCCCGGGCTCAGGCCCTCATCTGGCAACCTGCTCCTTACAAACAGTGCTACATAGGACAGCCGTGTGCATAGCACATGACTCTCCTGAAACCTTCCCTGGGTCCTCATGCACAGGGCTGGAAATCGCCACACATCCTCCCCACACCTCATCTTCTGACACAAGGGACATTCAGTCCCAAATCATGTCCCCCTTTCTTTTGTCTTCCTGTCTCATCAGTACTCTGCCAGAAAAATCCTCTTCCCTCATCAAGATTTAGCTAAGTGGTCCTGCCAGGGTAAAGCCTCCCCAACTCCACTTTCTGGTTTTCACAGTGTCAGGGACACATCTCAAGAGCAGTCCCGTTGTATACTCCTTCTTTGTATATTTGCTGGGGAGAGGGATCTGCATGTTTGTCACCCCCTTTCTTCACCATTCGAAAAGGCAAGTCAGTAAAAGCCAGCTGAGTGAATAGGTGGGGGCACCAGAAGTAGCAAGCACTGTCGGGGGGGTGGGGGCACAGTGTGTGGGGAGCAAGGCTCATATTTTTTATGCTGCTGGGTGGCCACATCATGGGACCCCCAAGGGCATGGGGGAAAAGGGATGCCTGTTGCCTACCCTGGGATGTCTGGAACTGGTAGGACATTATGTTCCGGGCCTGGTAGATGTAGCAGAAAAGTTGGTAATAGTGGGGCCCTGGGTAAGAGAGAAGCCACATCTGTCACCTGCCCCCAGGGTCCGCAAGCCATCCCCCCTCCCCACTGCTTGTCCTCAGATGCAGGGTCTTGGACCACCGAAGCAGACTCTCAGATGCTTACTGTTGAAGATGCAGTAGATGAAGGGTAGGTCATATGGGTGGATGTCCTCTGGGGCAGGCCTCCAGTAGCTCCTGATCGTTTTGTCTGGACCCTGTGTCAGCCTCCTGTTCTCTTCCTTCCTAGCCTGCTCTTTCAGATCCAAACTCTGTGCCCAGGACATTCTCCCTGAGGCTCTTGGGTACTTGGCTTGTCTCCTAGAGTGCACCTAGATTACCCTTCCCTTACAGCCCGAGGGTGTGGATCTGGGGCACACACTCCCCTCCTCCCCCCGCCACCAGCCATCAGTGCCCTGACCTGGGGTGTCTCCCACTATCTGCCACACCCAGGCTGGGCCCTGGCTCTGGGAGGTGGGATTGCAGAGAGGAGTCACCTAGACCACTGAGGCTTTACCATGGATCCCTCCAGGAGGAATATGGGTGCAATGCCCTTGTCCCTGTTCAGGGCCAGCCTGCGGCGCCAGCAACGGCGGCGGAAACGGCTCTGGGGCTGAGGGTTCAGGTGGAACTTGGAGCCAAAGGTGCCATACTCCCAGCCCTCCTCCTCCTCTGCCTGGCTGGGGTGGTGCTGCAGGGAGGGGAGCAGAATGTCACCCTCCCATCATGGCACAGTGTTGGCGGTGGGGACCCTGCCCGGGTGGCCCTCTCACCAGCTGCAGGAAGGAGAGGGTCTCCTGCTCCAGGCTCAGCTTCCCATGGTTCCGACAGCGCAGACGCACCCAGCGCCGGCGGCGGCAGGAGTAGTAGGTCTTCTCCACTGAGTTCCAGACCTGGGGTAGGCCTGATGGCTCGATCCCTACTCCGTACTCCCAGCCTGCAGAGGCAGGGCCATGGCCTGTGGGTGCCCGGGTGCCCAGGGGCTGGGAGGTGTGGACAGGCCTGAGAAATGGGCCCCAGAAGGCAGGCTAAAGGGGAAATGCTTTCCCTCATGTGCAGCTGTCTCGGGCCCTGAGGTGTGGAAAGGATGGTGTGGTCACCAGGGTCGCTTGGGCCCAACTGCCCATTTTACTAATGAGGAAGATGGGGCTCAGAGACGTCTTGTGACCCGCACAAGGTCACACAGCCCATATGTAGCAGTGTCGAGGTCTGAGCCCAGGTCTTCTGACTTCCAGCCCATCACTCCTTCCCTGGAGCTACTACCTCAGGTGAACCCAGGCTCCATAACCATTTCCCCTTTCTAGAAAGTGCTCAGGAGGTGCTTACAACCTACCCTGTCTGAAAACTAGGGCCCAAGTCTATAGAAAGGGTGGTGATCCTGAGGCTGGGGGGCCCCCCAGAAATTCAGGCCCATCCCCCCGAGGCCTTGGTTGCTTTGAGGCTGTGGGAAGTGTCAGTCCCTGGCAGCTCCAGGGCCTCCTTCCCTCAGCCCATACGACCAGAGGATTGACCTTCATCGTCCACAGCATGGTTCAGCTCCACGACCCAGTTTTCCTTAACGTGCCAGCCTTGGGGGCACTTGACGTTCTCCCTGGCTTCCACAGGGTCTCCATTCTGAGGGGGGACAGACAGGGCAGGCCGGGGGCACCTGAGCCGGGAGGCCACCTTCACTCACTCTCCCGCACATTTGCTCATCTACCTGCCCTCACGGTGCCCCCCCGCCCCCGACAGTGCTTGCTACTTCTGGTGCCCCCACCTATTCACTCAGCTGGCTTTTACTGACTTGCCTTTTCGAATGGTAAACGTATTTGTAAAAGGAAATTTGGTATAGTCACTGTGAATGGAAAATCAAAATCAGTACCATAAATAGGAAACACCCATCCCAGTGACTGTGAAAGGGGAATAGTGTGACAGCTCAGCTGGACGCTGCGGCCTGCCCAAGCTGGCTCTGTCCTTGTCGGGGAGGGGAGTGGAGTGGAGGGTAGTGCACGTGTGCGCATGAGATGGGTTCGACCCGCACGTCCCACGCAGCAGCCACCAGCCTAGGGCCACTTAGGTATAAACTGATTAAAATGAAACAAAGTCCTGAATTCAGTTCCTCACTCCCCAAAGTACCACATATCAAGTACTCAATAGCCACTCGACAGATGGACAGTGCAGACATACAACATTTCCATCATCACAGAAAGTTCTATCGGATGGTGTGGGCTTAGGCTAACTAGCCCCAGACAGAGTCTCTCCTTCTGGGTAAGAACTACCTTTGAAAGAAACTTGGGAGGGAAATACTGCCCCTCTACGTCCTTACAGTCTCCTTGAAGGTCTCTCACCAGCCGCCTTGGGATACAAACCCCATCAGTGTGCACCCAGGGTCCTGCACAGCATGTGGGGAGCAAGGCTCAAATGGTAACCTTTGGTCCAGTGCTCGTTCCACTCGGGGCAGCCCAGCTTCTGAGGTGCCCACCTGGGTGCACTGTTTGTCTCCCCACATCCCCCGAGGCAGCGTCAGCTCCGCTCACCACGTCCGTGTTGGGGATGGCTGCCGGCACCCAGGCCCCCGCGGTGTCTCGCCACTGGTTCTCATACACCTCCTCCAGCACCTGGCTCTTGTTGATGTCGATGTTCAGGAGGAGTCTAGGGGCAGCAAGACCCCATTTCCAGCACATCCCTCTGAACTTCCAGGCTCTTGGGTCCTCTTCTGCTGGGCCAGTGTTCCCCTACCCTGCAGCCCCACCTGCTCTGGGCAAGGCTGGGCAGTGGGGCTTGGCACCCAGGGCAGGGTGGTGGGCAGGGACCTTTGTCTTGTGCACCCCAGCCCTTGGGTGCAGGTGACAGTGGCTGAGTGCCCACCTCCCCAGGCTGTGGCCAACTGGCTCTCCCGGTGCTGCCCACCCCACTGCTGCATATCCAGGGGCACCCTGGCCTTACCTCCTCTGAGGCTCCACTGTCCACTTCCCCTGCCAGTGCCATCCTTGGGGTACGTGGAAATCCTCCTTGGGGAGGGCCTTGTGCCCCATGACGTCCGAGAAGTTGGGGCAGCGGTACAGGCCCTGTTGTCCCCATTGGTCTTTATACTTGGCCTGGTTCTCGTACTGGGGGAGGGGCAGCTGTCAGTGCCTCCCCAGCTCACAGGGGACATCAGGCCCCCTTTGGGCCCCATACTCTGGGCTACAGGCACCTCTTAGAAATGTGTTAGGTAAGAAGGGGCCAGGAGCTTATGACAGGCAGCACTTCCCCTCAGTGGCACTCGGTTGGCACAGGAGGACACTGCTCGTCCAACTCTCACCTCAGGCCAGGCCCATGCCCAGGCTTTTACATGAACTGTCCTCTGTGATCCTCAGAGTCCCATTTCACAGGCAGGGAGACCGAGGCTCAAAGGTCAGCTCTGCTCGAGGGTGCTCAGCCACTGAAGGGTGGAGCGGGCAGGTGCCTGTGTTAGAACCTGGGTGGGGGCCCCCGCAGTGTGGGTGGTTAGCCTTGCTCCTCACCCGGGGAACCCAGTGCTGCTCCACCATTTGCCACATCTTTGCTGCCTCTGAGTCTTCCCTACCTCGTCCCCCTGCTGGACATGCAGCCCCTGCTGCCTGCACCTCATCCTAAATCCCCAGTCACCTCATCTCCAAGCCCTACGTCGGGGCTGATTATGCATGTTTTAATATATCCATTCACAGCATGCAACTTCGGAACCACAAAAATGTGTTTTTGACTCAGAAAATTAAAAAGCTGAAACTTCTTAAACTTCTTTCCCTCTGCTTTCATAGCCTTCTCCTGAGCCGTATCGTCCCCTGGGGAGCAAGGCTCATCTTGCCCTCCTCTGATCCTAGAGGGGTCTCTGACCAGCTGCTCACCTACCCCCTGCATCTCTGGTTCTCTGGAAAGATGCCTCATTTCCAGGCCCCTCCCTCCCCAGAACCACCCGACTGGCCTGGAGGACCCAGCTGGGGCCCGCAGGGGTCCTAGGCCACCGTGTTGGTGACAGAGGAGACCCCTGCCAGTTGGAGCCTGGCTCACCTCCCACACCTTGAAGTAACTGGGAGCAGCTCCCAGGGAACCTCCATCAGGGAGAGTGACTGGCCCTGGGGACCACTCAGCTGCCCCTTGCATCATCACAGGCCTATGGCTTGTCAACAAGGGAACGCCATGTGAGGCTGCTCCAGGCTCTGCTACCTCCCTTTATCAGAGCCCATTTCATAATCCTCAGATTCTGCTGGTGACATTTTTCTCCACCTCTGGTGCTGGGCAATGGCAGCTGGACCCTCCCCTGCCCCACTGGGCCACTGCTCACCGTCTCTGCGTACACAACGACTTCGCCTTGGCGGAGCAGCTGCAGATCCTTGCTGTCCGTGACGTTGCCGAGCCACATGCAGACGCGGAGGTGGGCCGGCAGTGTGTCCTTCTGTCCTTCACCCTCTGGGTACTAAATCAGAGGCAGGTCAACCCCACAGGGGTGCATGTGCCCCAGGAGCAGGGGCGGGGGTGAGGGGGGCACACACCTGCTCCTTCACAATGAGCCCTTGGAGCATCACACTGAGCTGGGTGCTGGGGCTTAAAGTGAACAGTGCAGAGTTCCTGCCTTCCAGAGGGAGATGATATGCAAATGGTTATACCTGTGACCCCATGCATGACGGAGAGGCTGGTGGGGGTTTGTGGGAGGACAGTGCCACCCAGGGAGCCAGGGAAAGCTCCAAGAAGGAGTGGTGATGGTGGTGACATTGACAAGGCAAGTGTTGAAAGTGCAGGGTATGCTCTGATCCTCACACACCTCTACGGTGGGGAAAGCATCATTTTCGCCACACTCGTTTTATAGAGGAGCAGATGGAGGCCTGGAGGTTGGTTGGTCTGAGATCACACAGACCAGTGAGTGGTACAGCCAGGAGTCAAGTCTTAGTGGTTCTCGCAGGATGAGAAAGACTCTGATGGGTATGGGAGGGGCCTTCACAATGGTGGGAAGGGCCCAGGGCAGGCAGGTTTGGGGGTGGGGAAGCCCACAGTGGCCTGGCTATTGAGAGTATGTGGCCCTGAGAAGGCTACTGCAGTGAAAAGGGGCTGGGGCCAGGCCAGGGAGGTTCAGCATTCTCCAGGAGGCAATGGGGAGCCAAGGACATCTCTAAGAGCAAGGGAGTATTCCCCACATGCTGGAAGGAGGAAGGGGAGGAAGGCTGGAAGGAGGGCTGTCATCAGGGGTGCTGGAAGGAGGAAGGGGGGGGGAAGGCTGGAAAGAGTTGTTGTCATCAGGGGTGCTGGAAGGAGGAAGCGGGGAAGGCTGGAAGGAGTTGTCATCAGGGGTGTTGGAAGGAGGAAGGGGGGAAGGCTGGAAGGAGGAGCTGTCATTAAGGCAGGGGTGCTGGTCAACCAGCCTTATTTATGGCCTGTGTTTGATATGAGGGGCTGGTGCCCAAGCCTTGTAGGCATTAAATATTTTGGGAAGTACCCAATCCTGGTCCAGGGGAGAGATGACAAGGAACTGGACCGAGTGTGGTGTAAGGGTGATGAAAGAGATGAATTTGAGGAACATTTATGAGGGATGTGGACTTGGCATGTACTACATGATGATGGGCCTTCCTCTGGAGACTGCTTCAACCCCACTTCACCTGCTAAAGGACCCAGGAGAGGTGAAGTGGGCATGCCCTTGGGGAGACTCATGGGGGCTGCCCCAAGAGCTCAAGGTTTCTCCTTGGGGGCTTTCTGGGCCCTTTCCTCCTGAGGAGTGGGTTGGCCCAAGGACTCCCAGCTTCCCCACCTGCAGGAGGAGTGTCTGTATCTTCCCACAGAACCTGCCCGAGTGCAGAGCCCCTGTCGGGGAGAACAGGATGCTGTGAGCGGGGACCTGTGCGTAGGCCACTCGCTGCTCCTTGGACATCAGCCAGATCATCACATCTGGGAGGGTCATCTGGGGCTGCCGAGGCGGGAGGGCGTCAGGCCTGCGTGGCTGGCTGTGAGTCCCCCTCCCCCGCCAGCGTGTCCAGTGCCCACCTCGGGGAGCACCGCATTGAGGCGGTACAGCCAGTCCTCCACGGTGGCCACCATGTTCCTGGGCTTAACTTGCTTGGCCTTTTGGGCCAGTTCCTGCAGGAGGCGGCTGCGGAGCTGCCACCTCTTCTTGTCCAGGTCAGTGGCTTTGAGCTTATCGGTCATGCAGGGCAGAGGGTGTCTGTGGCCAGGATCGGGAGGGAGGGCGCTGGACCTCTCTCCGCCTCACCTCACATGACCTCCCGCCTTGCCTTGTGGCCAGTGTGCACTTCCTAGACTTGAGGTCCTGCCTGCCCCTGATGGCCTGGCCCCTGGGTTCTCCCCCTTCCCCTCCCACCCTCCAGCCCCATGAGGTGTGCCAGGCCTGTGTTCAAGGAGCTCCTTCGGAGGTGGGTGAGAGCTGTGAGACAGGGGCCAACCAAACCTTGGGGGCTGTGGGGCTGGGAGAGGCCTTAAGATGAAACTTCCAGCACAGGCCGAGCCCTCTGGAGGTCACTGTGGACAGGAGCAGCAGCTGGGGAAAAGCTGCGGGCCAGGATGTGCAGGGCTTGTCAGGATGACAGGGAGAGGCTTGCTTTGGTGGAGCAGCAGGCATGGGTGTAGGGACAGCCAGGGCAAGGTGGGGAGGTCAGGGCCAGTTTCCGGAGGGCCTCATCGGGGGAGGAGAAGCAGCTCTGTGGTTTGGGCTTCAAGCTGGGGAGAAATTGGAGTGGAGCTCCTTTCTTGAGGAAGTGGGGGTTGGGGTTGTTCTGTCTGCACCCCAACCCCATGTGAGCCTAGCTCAGCCCCGGCCTGGGACCACATGCCCCTCTCCTACTTGCAGTCCTCCACCAGCTCCTTCAGCAGCTTCTCCCACTGGGGGAGCAGAGCGGGGTCCCTTGGATTCCTTATGGACTTCAGGGTGTCCAGATTGGCTTTCTGCCCGGCAGGAGAGAAACAGCCAGTGAGTGTGGGGGTTCACCTGGGAGAGGTTACAGGGTTGACTGGCCCGAGATATTTTCAGTCAGGACCTAGGGGCCTTTTGGGTAACCTGAGGATGTCAGTCCAAAGCTCTCACATGCCCTTGCAAGGCTAGGATCCCCATGCACTCTCTCCACTACCCGACAGAATTAAGTGGCGGGAAGGAACTAGGAGAGGCCAGGACTGTAAGGAGTACAGAGTCTTGACCTGGGGCTTCCCTTCTATGCAAAAAAGTCATATCTAAGGTGGAGGCACCAGGTGGCTCTCCTGCTTGAAAACGTTCAGTGACTTCCCGTCCTTAACAGATGTCTAAGATCTTTTGTGATCTGACCTCTTCCAGTTTCTTTGGCTTTATTTCTACATCACTCCCAGGCCCTCACTGTCCTGGAACATCACTTCATCATGGCTTTGCCAATTTTTCCCTTCTCTGCAACCGCACCATGCCCCCAGCAAACTCATTCATTAAGACTCTGCCCAAATGTCACCTCCTTTTGAAACATCTCCTCTGATTATCCTCTCTTCATCTCCCCTCCCCCATCCCCAACCTCACCACCCCCATAGCTCTGGGTACTATATTTCCAGCCCTAGCTGTGCCCTATGGTAGCTATTTGCATATCCAACCTCCCAGATGGTAAGGCTAGGCACTGTGTTTGTTCAGCTTTGGGTCTTCAGTGTCTAGCAGTTGCCTGACACCTGCATCTTCACTGGTGTGGAATGCATGAGTGAACTGAGTGACTGGCTCCCTAGGACGGTGATTTAGTTCCCCAAGCCTCCCAATCAGTGGCCTGAACCCACCCCTTCACCCTCCCGTACCACTCACCAGGCGGTCCCGAGTGAAGTAGAGGAGGTTGAGGCAGTTCATGCGGAAGCTGCTGTCCTCCCAGAAGGAGGTCACGGCCACGACTGGCTTGCTGTTATACCAGGGCACATAATGGTAGATGTTCCCTGAGACACACACACATGTGTGGGGATGTCTGAGGGACTGTGGGAGGTCTTTTCTTACTGTGTCCCCTCAGAGGACCTTCCTTTCCATTCCTCAAGGATGCCATCTGCTAATAAATCTGAATTGGACCCCTCCCGCCAGAAGGTGGACTGGTGGCCAATTGGGAATGTATACGCTTTGATGAACATAGCTGGCCTTGCTGAGCATTCATTGTGCTCAGGTGTCACATAGCTTTTCAAAGTCCTCAATTTACACATGGGAAAATCTAGGCCACGGGTGGGCAGTAGTTTGCCTGGGGTGGCACAGCCAGGTGATCATAATGCAGGCATCTAGCTCCAAAGCCCTTAACCTCAGGTAAGATGTCAAGGCAAAGGGCGTGCCTTGAGGTAGAGTATCCCTTTTGGGTGATCTGTAAGGCAGAGGAGGAGTGGGCTCTAGGTTCAGGGGGAGACCTAGGGTTTGGTTGGGGTGGTCAGACATCTAACATAAAGCGCCTGCCAGTACAGAGGTACAGGGTCAGGAGAGCAAGGCTGGATAAAAGCCAATGATGGGCTTGGCAAACTAGGTTCCCTGGCCATATTCATTATTCAAATGAGGGGGGAAGCTAGATGAAATATACATTCATTTTTAAATTGTTCTGAGTTGTATTGCTGGCTCAATATAGGGAAAGAAATCTACAGAAGCCAAAATAAAGTAAAAGCAGAAAATCTGTGAGGCAAGCAAAGGCAAAGCTGACTTGCCCTCCAAGTTTCTGGCAAATCTTGGAGAACCTGTGCTCTCTTTGGCAAGGGCCAGGGCAGGGGGCTCCACAGAAAAAGCCTAGCACTGCTCAAGGTGAACAGTCTCACAGGAGATCCTGTATGTTATGGGTTGAATTGTACCCCCTATAGAGCTATGTTGAAGTCCTAACCCCACTGCCTCAGAATGTGACCTTATTTGGAAGTAGGGTCATTGTAACGGTAATTAGTCAAGATGACATCATACTGGAGGAGGTTAGAGCCTTCACATAATACAGGTGTTCTGATAAGAAGAAGAGAGGGACACAGAGAGAGGACAGCCAGAGAGGAAGACACAGGGACTGAGGGAGAACACCACGTGAAGACAGGCAGGGGTGGTCTGATGTGTTTGCATGCTAAGAACACCAAAGGTTGTAGGCAATCACCAGAAGCTGGGGCAGAGGCTTGGAACAGATTCTTCCTCAGATCTATCAGAAGGAACCAAGGGGGGTGGTGCCTGGCTGGCTCAGTCGGTAGAGCATGAGACTCTTGATCTTGGGGTTATAGGTTTGAACCCCCATGTTAGGTGTAGAGGTTACTTAAAAATAAAATCTTTAAGAAATAAAAAAAAAAAAAAAGAAAGAAAAAAAAGGAACCAACCCTGCCAACACCTTGATTTTGGACTTCTAGCCTCCAGAACTGTGAGAGAGTAAGTCTCCACTGTTCTAAGCCACCCAGTTTGTGGTGCTTTGTTAGAGCAGCTGTAGCAAACTAATATGGCATTGCAAAGCTAAGATTTCAAAACCTGAACCCTGAGTTGATGAGAAATAACCCACCACAAAGAAGACAACAGTGAAGAAACCAGCCCATCTCCAGCATCGCTCTGGGTAGAGAGAATAGAAAATTTTCCTAAATATTTGTAACTGCAAACGGGGCCTCATGCAGGTTGTATTTTGCATTCATATTACCTACGTCTGGAGAAAATTAAAAGTAGTCTTTGGTTGGCAGCACCCCAGCTAACTGGAGGAAGCAAAGAAATCCTCTCTGGAGCTGCAACTTTAGTCTACAGCCCAAAAGATTTCCCACAAATAAAGTTCCAAGAAGATGAGTGGCTTAGAACCAAGATGCACACTCTCTAGCTCCACAACTCTGCTTATAGGTATACACCTGGCCAAAAGGTATCCCAGCATTATGAAAGACATGTTGTAAAATATTCACGGCAGCACTATTCGGAATAGTCCCAAACTGGAAACCACCAAAATCTCCCTCAGTAGAAGAAGGGAAAATAAAATCTGGTATGTTTGCTTAATGGAATACTATACAGCAATGAGAATGAACTACAGCTATGCCTAAAGACATCTAGGTTTGTGTTTCCATTTCACAAAATGGTGGGCAAAAGAAGCCAGGCACAAAAGACTGCATACTATACGGTTTCTTTTATATAAAGTTAACCAGACAAAACAAATTGGAGGTTAGGAGGGTGGTTGCCCTTGCTGGAGGTAGGGATAGAAAGAATCAAGGGGCCTCTGGAATCTAGGGGCTTCATTTCATGGTCTGAATGTTGTTACATTGGTGTGTTTGCTTCACAATAGTTCATTGAGTTGGATACTTTGGTTCCATTGCTATGTTATACTGGATTCAAAAGTTTACTTAACAATTTGGGGTGCCTGGGTGGCTTGGTTAAGCATTTGACTTCAGCTCAGGTCATGACCTCGGGGTTTTGGGATTGACCCCCATATAGCGCTCCACACTCAGTGGGGGATTTGCTTGTCCCTCTCCCTCTGCCTCCCCCTGCTCTCGTGCACATGCACAAGCGCGTACATGCACATTCTATCTCAAAATCATTAAAAAAGTTTATTTAAGAATTTAAAAAAATAGTAGCGATAATACATAAAATAGTGTGTCAAGTGGTGGAAAATACTATGGAGAAGAATAAAGTCGGGAACAGGGATAAGGAGCTGCCAAAAATTTTAAAATAGATTGCTTACCTAAGTCCCTTCCAAGATCTAGAAGACATTATGCAGGATACAGTTCAGAGAGATGACGAATATGGAAGAGAGATTTAAAAATATGAAGAACAGAATGAGGAGTCCCATAGAGGACAGAGTGAGTCTGAGAAGGAGCCATATAAGAGACAAAGGGAAGAAGTAATTTTCAAGCGAAAATATAACTTTCCAGAATTGCTGGAGGACACCATCCTCAGGCTCTGGTACTGAGTGAATCATTAGAATGATAAATAAGCAGAGATCCAGGACTGGGGTTCTTAGATAGGAACGTGCAGATACAAGATGGCAATTTTCTTCTTCTACTCTTGGATAGCATACAAAAGCAACAAGGAGGAGGAAAACAACTCCATTTTCAGCAAAACAAGGAGACAGATATAATCTGTAGACTCAAAATACACATAAAGACTGCCAAAAGCAACTCTGATCGCTGTCCGAAGCCGGAGCAGGAAGGGGTGAAGTGTGACAGAGTCACCTGTGGGGAAGTGAAGAACAAGGCAGACAGCTGGAAGCACAGCTTGAGCAGAGCAGAGTGCTGAAAGTGCCAGCAAAAACACACTCCCAGAATGAACTCAGGGCTCAGAGGAGGAAATGTGAGCTGGCAAAACACAGAAAAAAAGTAGAAGCAAAAACAAAAGCACTGTAGAAAGGAAGACAACATAAAAAGGAGCCCAAGGGAGATTAGACCCTGCAGACAACTCAAGTGAGAAGCATAGAAATAAGAAAAGTGACCAAAATAAAATGGAAATAAAGAGTCGCGAAGGATCCGGGAAAAGCTGACAGATACAGAAGAAAACCAAGGAAAATTACTAAGCCCATAAACAGAGCCCCTAAAGTAGAAAACCTAAACCACGGGACAGAATATTTAAAAATATCATTTAACAAAACTCACATGGGAAAGAGTCTTTTAAACAAATGGTGCTTGAAAAATTGGATTATTCATAAACCATTTAATTAAAAATGGACCATACAGCTAAATATACGAATTAAAACTATAAAACTTTTAGAGGATAGGAGAAAAATCTTCATGACCTTGGGTTAGGCAAAGGGATCTTAGATATGACACCGTAAAAGAAAATAAATTGGACTTCATCCAAGTTAAAAATGTTTGCACTTCAAAGACACTGTTAAGAAAATGAAAAGACAAGCCAGACTATCTGCAAATCATGTATCTGATAAAAGACTTGTATCTAGCATATATAAAGAGCTCTTACCACCCCATAAGAAGATAACCCAATTTAAAAATTGTAAAAAAAATTATACCACTAGATAATTATTATAAAAAGGTTTTATTTATTTATTTGGAAGAAAGAGAAAGAGATATCGAGAGAAAGCACAAGCGAGGAGAGGGAGACACAGACTCCCTGTTGAGTAGGGAGCCCAACATGGGGCTCAATCCCAGGACCCTGGGATCATGACCTGAGCCAAAGGCAGATGATTTAACTGACTGAGCCACCCAGGTGCCCCACCACTAAATAAATTGTTAACAAAATAAAAGAAGATTCAAATCTCCCCCTGAAAGAGTACACCATATGCCAGGGACAACTGATCCCAAAGGATCAAGACTTCAACATATCCTGGTGAAGTTAGTAAACTTGCAAGATAAAGGATATTTGGGCAGCTGGACAGAAAGATCAAGAAATTTATAGGGAAAACATATGAGAGAGAAGGTATTGGTTATAAAAGTTTAAAAAGCCACAAACTTCTAGAGCAAAACATGAGAGAATTCTGTAATATTTTTGGAGTGAAAAAGACCTTTCTAATTATGACTCAAAAGCCAGAAGCCATAAAAGCAGTAGTTGGAGTACATAAAAAGAAAGCTCATGGGAAAAAAATCCCAAAAACTGTAGACAAAGATATGGGACAAATATGGGAAATGTACTTACAGATCATATCATGAGGGCCTAATCTCCCTCATATATGAAGGGATCCTAGCAATCAATAAGAAAATGACTAATATCTCATAGAATAAAAGAGAAAATTATATAAACATGCAATTAAAAGAAAATACAAATGACTTTTAAACATATGAAAAGATGCCCTACTTCATTTATAACGAGAGAAATACAAATTAAAACTATACCAAAAAAAAAAAAAAAAAAAAAAAAAAAAAACTATACCAAAATACCAATTTTCACTTACCAGACTGATAAAAATCCAGAAGTTTATACCAGATTTTTTTTTTTTAAGATTTTACTTATTTATTCATGAGACACACATACACACACACACAGAGGCAGACACACAGGCAGAGGGAGAAGCAGGCTCCATGCAAGGGACCCTGACGTGGGACTCGATCCCGAGGATCAGGCCCTGGGCTGAAGGCGGCGCTAAACCACTGAGCCACCCGGGCTGACCTATACCAGATTTTGATAAGACTCTCATAGTTGCTGGTGGGAGTGTTGACTGGTACAACCTTTATGGACGATTATTAGTCAGGGTACAACCAGAAAAAGAAAAAGCCACGGCAGATGTTTGAAATAGAGGGGATTTAATAAGGAAAATGTGTTGAAAGGGCCAACAGATCAAAAAGGGGAAACTAAGGGATGATGCCTGAGTAACTCAGTTGGGTAAACATTTGCCTCTTGATCTCAGCTCAGGTCTCGACCTTAGGGTTGTGAGTTCAAGCCCTGCTCTGGGTTCCATGCTGAGCATGGAGCCTACTTAAAAGGAAAGGTAGGAGCAGGGGAGAAATGAGCTTACTCAGAGATTAGTAACTGGAGGTAGAAACTACTGCTTCTAGGGCTGTGGAACCAAAGGCAGACAGTGGTGTGACCACAGATAGCTGCACAACCACTGCTGCACCATTGAGGTAGCTGCGCAGGATGCTGGAGCCCAACCAGTAGTGGCACTAGAGAAGAGGGGCTGCCTGGTGAAGGCTGGGACCATGGAGGAGTGGTCAGCCAAAGCTGGGATCTCTAAAGGGATGTGACCACTTTTAGAGATGCCTGCTGAATTGCAGTGGCAGGAAGGAGGGAGAGGGGGAGGTGGGGAGATAGAACAGAATGACAGTATCTCCCCTTTTAGCAGCTGGCATGGGAATCTGGGAAATGTCATTTACTGGTATGCGGCCCTAAGATATAGAATAGAGCAAG
The DNA here is from genome assembly GCF_053574225.1 of Canis aureus. NCBI lineage: Eukaryota > Metazoa > Chordata > Mammalia > Carnivora > Canidae > Canis > Canis aureus. The sequence goes on from NC_135621.1 coordinate 48,103,058, forward strand.
GAAGGGTAAGAATGAAGCTTGATATAGAACAGAGTATGCAAAGTCTCTCCTTGCTGGAGATGCTGAGAGCAAACAGGAAAATGATCAGCACAGAGGACAGTTTTGCAGGATCTGCCAAGATGCAAATGTGTTTGACCAATTCCACTTTGAAGTCATTTATGCATAAGACTGTATCTTGGGCAGCCTGGGTGGCTCAGCGGTTTAGTGCCACCTTCGGCCTAGAGTGTGATCCTGGAGTCCCGGAATCGAGTCCCACGTCGGGCTCCCTGCATGGAGCCTGCTTATCCCTCTGCCTGTGTCTCTGCCTCTGTCTCTCTCTCTCTCTCTCTGTGTCTCTCATGAATAAATAAATAAAAATCTTTTTTTTATTTAAATATTTTATTTATTCATGATAGACATAGGGGGAGAGAGAGGCAGAGACACAGGCAGAAGGAGAAGCAGGCTCCATGCAGGGAGCCTGATGTGGGACTTGATCCCGGGACTCCAGGATCGCGCCCTGGGCCAAAGGCAGGCGCTTAACCGCTGAGCCACCCAGGGATCCCCAATAAATAAAAATCTTTTTAAAAAAAAGTGTATCTTGATAGCACTGCTTGTAATAGAAAAAGATTGGAAAAGTCTGTCAAGACTTATTAAGAGAAAAGAAGGTGTGTGTGTACACACACACACACACACACACACACCCACAAAGAAGACTATAAGGGCAGCTATTTTTAGATATTGCAAAGATAAGTAGATAACAGTAAGAAACTATGGTGGAGGGGTGCCTTGGGTGGCTCAACTGGTTAAGCGTCTGCCTACAGGTCAGGTCAAGATCCCAGGGTCCTGGGATAGAGCCCCTACATCAGGTTCCCTGCTCAGTGGGGAGTCTGCTTCTCCCTCTCCCTTTGTTCCTCCCCCTAGCTCATGCTCTCTTGTGCTCTCTCTCTCTCAAATAGAAATAGTAAAATCTTTTAAAAAAGAAACTATTGTAGAAAATATTTTGATGATTCCTCAAAAAGTTAAACAATTACCATATGATCCAGTGATTCCACTCCTAGGCATATACCCCAAATAATTAAAAACAGGGACTCAAACAGCTATATGTACACCGATGTTCATAAGCAGCATTATTCACAAAAGCCAAAAGGTGGAAACAACCCAAGTGTCTAGGAATAGATGAATGGATAAACAAAATGTGATATGTATATACAATGGGATATTATTCAGCCTTAAAAAGGAATGCAGTTCTGACACAGGCTATCATGTGTATGAACCTTGAAAACCCTATGCTAAGTGAAACAAACCAGATACAACGGACACATATTACATGATTCCACATATATGAGGTATAGGCAAATTCAGAGTGGCAAAAGGAATAGAGGATTCCAGGGGACAAGAGGATTTATGTCTAATGGGTAGAGTTTCTGTTTGGAATGATGAAATTGCTCTGGAAATAGAGGTGATAGTTACACAACATTGTAAATGGACTTAACTCCACTGAACTGTACATTTAGGAATGGCTAAAATGGTACATTTTATGTTACAGATATTTTGCCACAATAAAAAAATTTCTAAAGACAGTATGAAAAATTTTATGCTGAAAAATTTAAAAATTTCAATGAAATATATAAATTCCTAGATAAGTTAAACCCACCAAAACTGACTTTAAAATAAATAGAGGGGATCCCTGGGTGGCGCAGCGGTTTGGCGCCTGCCTTTGGCCCAGGGTGCGATCCTGGAGACCCGGGATCGAATCCTACGTCGGGCTCCCAGTGCATGGAGCCTGCTTCTCCCTCTGCCTGTGTCTCTGCCTCTCTCTCTCTGTGTGACTATCACAAATAAATAAAAAAATTTAAAAAATAAAAATAAAAAAAATAAAATAAATAGAAAAGCTGAATAATTAAAATAAATCTGTATTTAAATTATTGCATTAAAAAACCCACCAGGCTTATATTTATAGGTGAGTCCTATCAAACTTTCAAGGAATAGACGATTATAGTCTTACCCAAATGCTCATAGAGAGTAAAAAGAGGAAATGCTCCTCAATTTCATGAGGCTAGCATAACTTTGACATTAAAATCAAAGAGGACACTATGAGAAAGAAAATCACAAATCCATGTGATTCATATAGATGAAAAATCCTAAACAAAATATTAGCAACCAACTCTAGAATGTATAACAAAGGTGAAAATCCAATTATATAACTACAATTGCACTTTATACTGAATATAGCAATTGTATGCAAATATATGTAATATATTCTCATATGTGAAGTAGTTATAATATTAACTCAAGGGAGACTATGACTGGTTAAAGACCAATATTGCAATCCCTTGAGCAGCCACTACAACTCATCCACAGATGTAGAGCCAATAGAGATAGAATGCAATACTAAAAACAAAACCAAATAAAAAACACTTGATTAGAACAAAAGAAAACAGGAAAATTCCAGCAGACTTTTTGCAGAAATCATCAAGCTGATGCTAAAATTCATATGAAAATGGAAAGGAATCAGAATAGCCAGAAATTGTATTATTTTGTAAAAGAACAACAAAGTTGGAGGACTTACGCTACCTGACTTCAAGACTTGCTTTAGAACTATAGTAATCAAGATGGTGTGATATCGGCATTAAAGATAGGCAAACAGATCAATGGAATAGAATAGAAATTCTAGGGGTAGTCTGGGTGGCTCAGCTGGTTGAGTGTCCAACTCTTGATTTCAGCTCAGGTCATGATCTCAGGGTCATGAGATCGAGGCCTGCGTTAAGCTCTGTGCTCAGCATGGAGTCCGCTTGTCCCTCTCCCTCTGCTCCTCCCCCCACTTGCTCTCTCTCTCTCTCTCTCAAATAAATAAATAAATAAAGTCTTCTAAAAAAGAATAGAGATTCTAGAAAGAGACTCACGTATGGTTATTAAAGTAATTCTAAGTGGGAATGAATAGTCATCTCAGCAAATGGTGCTGAATTTTTTATCTTTATAGAAAAAAGAATCTGACCCTTCCCTTATACCATATACAAAAATCAAGTCAGGTTAGATCGTAAACCTAAACAAAGAATCTAAAATAATAGGGATCCCTGGGTGGCGCAGCGGTTTGGCGCCTGCCTTTGGCCCAGGGCGCGATCCTGGAGACCCGGGATCGAATCCCACGTCGGGCTCCTGGTGCATGGAGCCTGCTTCTCCCTCTGCCTGTGTCTCTGCCTCTCTCTCTCTCTCTCTTTGTGTGACTATCATAAATAAATAAAAATTGAAAAAAAAAGAATCTAACATAATAAAGCTTGGCAGCACCCAGCTGGCTTAGTCAGAGGAACTTTGACTCTTGATTTCAGGGTCATGAGTTTGAGCCCCATGTTGGGTGTGGAGATTACCAAAAATAATCTTTTAAAATTATAAGGCTTGTAGAATGAAACACAAGTGAATATCTTTATGACTTGGGGTAGAAAATATTTCTTGGGCCAAATAATATATTACTATAAAAGAAAAGATAATCAACAAATTTGATTTAATCAAAATTAGAATTAATTAATTTTAAAGTAATCTCTACACCTAACATGAGGCTCAGACTCACCATCCCAAGATCAAGAGTCATGTGGTCTTGCAACTGAGCTAGCCAGGCACCCCTCAAAATTAGAATTTATTTGCTTCATCAAAATGAGAAACTTCTGATCTTCAAAAGACACTGCTTGGAATTTGAAAAGCCAAGCCATAGAATGGAAAAAATTAGCAAAACAGATCTGACAAAGGACTTGTATCTAAAATATAAAAGAGGGATCCCTGGGTGGCGCAGCGGTTTGGCGCCTGCCTTTGGCCCAGGGCGCGATCCTGGAGGCCCGGGATCGGGTCCCACGTCGGGCTCCCGGTGCGTGGAGCCTGCTTCTCCCTCTGCCTGTGTCTCTGCTTCTCTCTCTCTCTCTCTCTCTCTGTGACTATCATAAATAAATAAAAAAATAAAAAAAAATATTTAAAATATAAAAGAGCTGGAACGCCGTATAAAAGGACAAACAACCCATTGAAAGACTGGCAAAAAACTTGAACAGTGCCTTCACTACAGAAATATATGTGAGCATGAAAAGAGGCTCAGTATTACTACTGATTAGAAAAATGGAAATTAAAAAAAAAGAAAAAAAAATGGAAATTAAAATTATAATTATGGACAACATCATACCCAGTAGAATGACTCAAATGAAAAAAAACAACAATACGAAATTTGGCAAGGATGTGGGGCAAGTACTACTCTCAAACAGTGCTGTGGGGGTGTGTACAATGGTACAAACACTTTGGAAGATTGTTAGTAATTTCCTTTAAAATCCAAATTCAAAAAAATAATAATAATAATAATAAAATAAAATAAAATCCAAATTCCATTCCTATGTAGGTACCCAAGAGAAATGCAAGCATATGTCCATAGAGAGACTTGTACAAGAAGGTTCACAGCAGCTATATTCATAATACTCTGAAAGTTGAATCAATCTAAATGTCCATGAATAGGAGGATGGATAAATAAACTGTCATATTCCCATAGTGAAGTACTATCAGAAATTAAAAAGAATAAAACACTTAATCCATGAAACAACATGGATGAATTCCTAAAACACTATGCTGAGCCAAAGAAGCCATAGAAAAAGAAAGAACCACATGTCTGATTTCATTTGCATGAAGCTGTAGGAAAAGAAAAACAAATCTACAGTGAAAAACAGCACAACAATGACTGACCCCAGCATTGGGGTCAGTCAAGGGTTGGGGAGATTGAATGAAAAGGGGCATATGGCAGCTCTCTGGGGTGATGGAACTTTCTTCCCATGGTGGTTATATGGGTATCTGTATCTGCCCAAATTCATCAACTTGTATACTTAAAATATGTACATTTTATTGTTTACAAATAAAACCTCAATAAGAAAAATAAAAAGTTGTCAGTAAGACAAAGATGAAAACCCCAAACTTTGGGAAGGTATTTACAATACACCCATCTGACAAAAGATCGTTCCTAGAAAAAGTAATGTACAAGCCAATAAGAAAAAGCCAAGTAGAATAATGGATAAAGATACCAATAGGCTTTTTACAGATGAGAAAAAAACAAATGTTTGTAAACATATGAAAAGATGCCCAACCTCTATTTATAATCAGCACAATGCAAATCAAGATCTTATAAGATACCATCTTACATCCACCATTGGCAAAAATTAAAAAGCTGGGCAACATCAAGTACTGGTGAGAACGCAGAGCAATAGAAATTCTCATATCAAGCTGATGAGAGTGTAATTTGGTATAATTTCTTTTGCTTTGAATTTCTCTTTCACTCCAGGGTATATAATTTAGAGGAAGTCTTGCATTTGAGACTGGGAGACATGTACAAGAATGTTTGTAACACAATTATTATAGTAGGAGAAAAAGATAGTTCCCAAGTATCTACATATACCACATAATTGGTGCTATAATCATAAAGTAGAATACATTCAGAAGTGAAAGTGAACTTCAGCTATATATGCCAACATAAAAAAACTAATATTGAGCAAAAGATGGAAAACGGATGAGTACAGACTGGAAAGTTCCATTTGTATAAAATGCAAAAAATAGTATGCTGTTTAGGGTTGCATACAGAGGTGGTAAAAATTGAAAAGTAAAGCAAGGGAGTGATTACTGTCACGATCAAGATTGTGGTTATTTCTTGGGTAAATGAGTCTGGGAAGAGCATACAGGAAACTTCTAAGATGCTGACAATCTTCTACTTTTTAATCTGCGTGGTGAGTTCTGGAGTACTCACTTTATTCGTCCTTAAGTTGTATATACACATATATTTTTTGCATATATTTTATAATTTAAAAAGTAGTAGAACATTATGCTAAGTGACAGAAGCCAGACACCAAGGACCACATATTGTGAATCCATGTATATGAAAAAATATCCACAATAGAAAACTCCATAGAAACAGAAGATAGATTAATAAATAGTTGCCTAAAGCTGAGGATGCAGGGGAGAAATAGTGACTTCAAGTGGATATAGTGGGGGTTTTTTTGAGTGTTAAAAATGTTCTAGAATTGACCATGGTGACGGTTGCCCAATTCTGTGAATACACTAAAAGCTACTGAATTGCACACTTTACATGGATGAATTGTATGAATTGTATGAATTGTATGGCGTGTGAATTATATTTCAAGATATTTCAAGACCTGAGCCAAAATCAAAAGTCAAATAAATGCTCAACCAACTGGGCCACCCAGGCACCCCTAGAATCTGCATTTATAGAAGTTCCCAGGTGATGCTGATGCCAGGCCCGGAACTATGTTTTGAGAAATGCTACTCTATAGAGCCTGGTATGGGTGTTTAATAAGTATATATTGGATTAAGGGATGAATGGATTGGTGGGAGGTTGGTTAAGTGTTTGGGTCAGTAGATGGGTAGGAGTCAAATGGAAGAAAGGGTGGATGAACAGATTAATGGATGGATAGAAGGTGGACAGAGGAGTAACAGAAGATGGTGGCATGGATGAATCAGGGGTGGTTCATAGTAGGGAAAAGATGGTGTTGGGGAAGTTGTAGTGTGGAACGGAGCACAGAGAAGAACTTGAGAGTAAATGCCTACTTTCAACTCTTGTCGTGGGCTCACCACCCACACGAGCTGTGCAATGTTTGGCCGGTGACTTTACCTCCCTGAAGCTCATTTTCCTCATGTGAGGCATGTGGGTTAACAATGCCTTGAATTTCCATGAGCTAATACCCTTAAAAGGCCAAGCACAGAGCATGGCATGCGGCGGATGCTCTCTACTCTTGGGCTGGATCTATTACCATCATATATCACTGGGCTGCACTGTGTGGTTGAGACGAGAGGCTTGTAACTCAGGTCCATCTTGTTTCCATAGTGGCCAATGCTGACCTCGAATTGGATCAGGTCCTTAAAGTCGGGCATCATGGTGCAGGAAAGGAAGATGACGCACAGCCCATACTTCTTGCGGTTCTGATGCCTCTAAAACAATAAACCCCACGTCCCCAGTACATAAACCAAGGGATGAACAAGGATATAGAGACAGGTAGGGAGGCAAAGATGTAGTGCTCTGTTTCTTTCAAAAGCCATCTTTGCTTCTCTTTAGGGTGAGCTGGATCATCTTTGAACCCGTGCCCCCTCAAAGTCCTCCCTTGACTCCTACTCAAAGGCAGTTCTTCCCAGCACCTCTAGCACTTGGTCCCTTCCTCCCAGCCAGCTTCCTGAAAGGGAGGCTTTTCTCCTGGAGGCCCTCCTGGAGTGTCAGGCTGGGCTCTGACTTGGGCTACCTCATCCCTCTCCTTCTTGCCTCAACGCCCTCCCCTGATAAGATGAGAGTGGGCAGGGGTGTGGTGAAGGTGTCACACACACCATCCCTTTGCTCTGGGCCCTTCTCAGCCACCTCCTCTCACCATGCCTCCTATCTGCTGGAGGGCCGCCATCTACCATGTCAGTGGCTCTCATTTCTATGGCCAACCCCTCCCCTCCTCTTTTTTTTTTTTTTTAATTTTATTTACTTATTCATCATAGTCACAGACTGAGAGAGAGAGAGAGGCAGAGACAGAGACACAGGCAGAAGGAGAAGCAGGCTCCATGCAGGGAGCCTGAC